>NC_080435.1:48278219-49613219 GCF_028018845.1 Melospiza georgiana | reverse complement strand
ACCCATCCATCCGTCCATCCATCCATCATCCATCCATCCATCCATCCATCCATCCATCCATCCATCATCCATCCAACCATCATCCATCCATCCATCCTCCATCCATCCATCCATCCATCATCCATCCATCCATCCATCCATCCATCCCTCCATCCATCGCAGCTGAGGTGAGCCCTCCAGGAGCTGATGTGCACAAAGGGGATGAGCAGGGCTCTGCAGTCAGACCTGCCTGTGGATCTCATGAAGTTCACAACCCCTGCAGCCATGCTGGGTTTCCAGGGCAGAGGAGGCAGCAAGGCAGCATCTCAGGCAGTGAGGATGCAGTCTGGGCGCAGCCATCAGCCTGGAGGGGCACAGCCATGCCAGGGATCTGCTGCCCACACCTCAGCACTGACCCCAAAGCCAAGTGCCTTCTGCTAATAATCACATCTAGACATACTTTTTAATAACACTTCAATCAAGAGTCACATTCCTTAGAGTAAATTCCAAACTGATCTTCTTCCATGTTGTCTCTCTTGCTGTGCCTGGCTCTCCAGCTCTCTTATGGCACTGGCAGGGACAAAGTGCTCCTGGCCCAGGGAATGCCCAGTTCCCTGCAGAGGAGCCAGAGGCTGCACAGCTGTCCCCAGCCCCCTGTGCAGGCAGGCTGGCAGGGAACCTGTGAGCATGGTCTCCATCAGATGTTTGGCAGAACTAACCCCCACCCAGGGATCTCATAACCAGCACTTACACCCCTTTTCCCTCCAAAACCACCTCAACAGGGCTGTACTGAAGGCAGAAACCAACCAAAATCAGCCACAGGGCACCCACACTGTGTCTCTGCCTCCAGGGCTGTCTCCAGCCTCCTTGGGCAGTGCTGGCAATGCAGCTGCCTGCCAGCAGCACAGTCCTCTCCAGGGCACCTGGCAAAGCTTCAGGAGAGCTACAGGGCAAGCTCTGATGGAGAGTGAGGGTAAATTTCTGTATCAAAGTAGTTATCCGCAGCTAGTGCCTGCCTGCTGTGCTGGAGGGGCAGCTGGGGAATCTGGGTATCTCCTCCTGCTTCAGAGCAGTCCCAAAACACAAGGCTTCATCCCAGAATGGGCAATCTTGGCCACAGCTGTTTTCCTGGGGCCACATTCTAAAAAGAGCTCTTCCTGCTCTTGTGTGCAGTGCCCTTTCAGACAGTGACAAATGGTTTATATTTGCCCTTGACAGAAGCCACGCCCTGTCTGAGTTATTTTTACAGCATTTTAACCACTAGTCAATCACCTTGGTGTTGCTGTGGGAAGAGCTAAACGCAGCAATTAGAGAGAACCAGACAATATTTAGTGGTGAGTTTGGCACTGCTGTGCTGTGCTCACCTCACAGGGCAGAGTGCAGGACCCTGTGGGCTGGCAGATGCAGGGGGGAATGGCTGATGTGTGCTCTGCTGGGTGACTCCTCCATGACAGCAAAAAGGGCTTAATCTATTACAACAAGAACAGGGTCAAGAGGGAAAGATTTGTGATGAGCAGGAGGAGAAATGCAAGTGTTTTCTTTGGTACCACTTTCTTCCCAGCCTTGGAAAATGGAAGCCACCATCCTGGAGAGCTGTGTTGGATCAAGCTGGTAACTCAGGGTGGCTACCATGAACACAGGTGTCCTGTTGTTGCTGTCTGGATGTCACATTGCCCTGGATTTCTTTGCCTATATTGAGGAAAAACTTTGGTTCCATAAAAATGCACACCAGTTGTGCTAGAGCACAGACAGCTCTTGCATTTCTGCAATTTTTTTGATGTTGGAGAGAGTTGAAGAAAGCCAGAAGTTGCCTTCTGGCACCTAAACCATCTCTGAAATCTGACAGAAATCACAGCCAGACATGCATGCCATGCTGCTCTCTCTGCTCAGAGCAGTGCAGGGGGGAGTGCCAGCAGCTGGCACAAGAAGGATCCCTTCTGGTTTTACACCATTTGTGTCAGCTCTCACCCGTGAGGAGCCTGGCAGGCAGCAGCAGAGGGAAAAGCTGGGCAGTTCCACAGGCAGGGGAGTCCCTGGGCTCTGGGGCTCCTGCCTGGGAGCCCAGATCCCCCCAGAAAGGGGCAACCCCAGAGTGCCGGGCATGCACTCAGTAAAAGTCTGCAAAATGAGAGCAGCTGGGACTGGACTGTGATCTGCAGAACAAGAGATGATCTGATTTTTAAAGTATTTTTGTTCGGAGGACTTGTCTGACAGGACCCTCTGAAGGCCCCATGTGCTGACCTTGGATGCAATTGAGTTCCCAGTTTACATCTCCAATTTGCACTGCTGCCATGGGAAACCCTTTTGGGGCACATGTGTGTGCATGCACACGAGGCTGAGCTTGCTTCCCAGGGGAAGGGGGCAGATTCCATTTCCTCTGCCCCTTTTATACCACAGCCTGCAACGTTTGTGTTTAAATTCCATTGCATGGTGAAAAACCTCTTCTGTTTCAACCAGCCAAAACCAGCTGCTATTTCTTCCTTTGTTTGAAATAGCAAAGCAAAACAGTGTTTACTTTAATTCTTGAGAGTGTCACAGATAATCTGTGGGATGGAGTCCTCATTTTCCATGCACTCCAAAACCACGGAGTGTCACGCACAGCTGTCAGGAGTACAAAAAATGAAATCAACTTGCTCAGCTCAGACAAAAGCAGATAAAAGTTCCGTGTGCATTGCCCTGTATGAAAAAACGTGGAAGGGATGAGGAGAAGAATCTTAATATGGAAGAAATGTGAGGATATTAGGCACTCACAAGAGGATAAAAGAATCTGAAATCTGCCAGTAAAGAGGGATCTGTTGCCTTCCTGAAGCATGGGGATCTAATTACTCTTTTCTTCCCCCTCTTCATTATGAAGCAACTATTGCAGAACATAAATGACCTTGTAGACTCATGAGGCATTCCTGCCAAAAAGCGTGTCCATTATCAAGTAATACATTTTCTGCTTGTGCAGTTCCTGTGTGCTCTTTTGAAAAGCAGTAAGTTCTCTTCTGTCTCCCTTATCACATTTCAGGATGCCTTTAGTCATAGGACTCTGCTTATTCAGTAGTTCATGTCAAATTTACTTCAGTAAGCAAAACTTAAGAGTTCTTTCAGAATTACTTTCCTTTTCCCCAGTGAGGGAAGTGTTAGGCTTGCTCCTTCTCTCACTGAAATACATTTGAGCTTTGCTGTTGATTTCATGAAGGCATGACACAAGACTTTTTGAGCCTAAGTCTCTCCAGAGTTATTCTAATTCACACCATCTGAAGTGTCTTTTGCAAGAAATCAACAGTGAAAATAAAATAAGCTTTTGGGACAAGCACTTCAAAAAAGCAGAAACTAATTTAAAAATTCATCATAGCTCAAGTCCTCCTGGCCAGCTGTACTGTAGAGCATGAAACCTGGGTCTTTGATAGGTCTTGTCTGAAATCAAACAATAATTCCTGATAGACAATAACCCCCAGATGCTATAAGCTCTCTGAAATGGGAGGGTGCTCCCCGTGCCTTTGGGGACAGCTGGGACCAGTCCTGCCTCTGGCCCAGCTACAGGATGCTGGTTGGCATCAATGCAGCCAGGCCATGGACCATCCCAACAGGTTATCCATGCAGTGGGAATGGTCACTGAAAAGGTAGTACTGTAAATTCATATCACAATCCCAAATTCAGGTAAGCACGTTGGCCTCTGATGTCAAAACTGGGTTTTGAGGGCTTTGCTTCATGATACATTTAGTAATACAATAATAAAAGATCATGGTTTTGTTAAGAGTGAGCAAATATCCCCTGTTTTGGCTAAGAGAGTGAGCCTTTTGTTTGCTCAAAATAACTCATAAATTGGAGTTGTGCCCTTAATAATACAGCTACTTGCTTTCATTTAAGAGAAAATTTAAATTGCTACTGTTATTGTGTCACAAATTTTATTCAGTCACAATGGTACTTGGGTTTTTATTGTTGCTGTAAAACATTCAGGCATTTCTATGAATGGAACACCAACCATTGTGGTGTGGTGCATTTTCTATCAGACAATTTCAGGTTTGCAACAAAAGAAAATTTAAAAAAAGAAACAGAGTTTGCAATAAAAGAGTCCAAGAAATGCAGGAAAATGTTCTGATTTTTTAAAGCAATGTTTCTTGCTGGGAACTGAGTTACAGTCACCTCTCCAGCCTGCTGAAACACTGAGTGCCCCCCATTCACAGCAGGGTCATCAATGGCTGTCCCACAAGCACCACGCTCCAGAGACAGTCATGGTGTCACTGTCATTTTGTGCTTTCCCCAAATTCTGACACTAAGAAAGATGAACTTCTGCATGCACCCACATTAGATGTTTCAGGCTTTTGGTGGCCTAAGAAGTCCTGCTCATCACCAGGCTGAGGTTCATGGCCCTTCCCAGCTCCAGCCTCCACTCCCACCCATCCTTCTGACACGTGGAAAGAAGGCAAAATCTCAGCATGTTTTAGTACAAGTCAAGGCTGTTGTTCAACACACTGGACAAATGAAGCTGGATGTGGGTAAACAGTCCACTTCAGCAGCAAATAATTTGGCTTTGGCATGATTTAGGCTGCTCTTAGCTTCTCATTGCAGATGGGGCCAGAAAGTTCTTTTGCAGAACCTGGAGTGGCCCAAGCAATTATCAAGACCCTCCCCGCCCCCAAATAAAAAAAAAAAAAAAAAAACCAAAAATACAAACCATGATCATAAATCATCAACCAATTACCCACCAAATTTTATGTTCTTGTAGCTTATAAAAAGCATGACACTGAAGATGTCAAGATGGCTGCCACACACACCCAAGGAGAAAAGACTTAGCCCTAACCTTACTGTTAGTTTTTGCTAGGTATATACATGCAAGTATCCACACTACAGTGTAGATGCCCTGGACACCTTAATTAAGTAGATAGGAGCAGGTATCAGGCTCACCATGACTGTAGCCCAAAACACCTTACGTTCCTGGCAATGATCATGAATATTGAGAGAAGATCCCCTTCAAGGATTGTGCCACTATCCCCAAAGCCATGGGCTGCCTTGCAGGAGGTTACCTGGAAGTTCAAGGGCCTCAGAACGACAAGCTGGCGTGGTGGAACCTTCACAGGAAATCCAGTTTTGGCATGGGAGAGCTTTTCCTGAGCCCAGCACCCCTTAGGGGCCAATGCTGCTCCAGGGAGATGCCAGATGTGCCCCTGGGCGCCAAATCCTCCTGCCCCCTGTGCTGCACTGCAGCCTGCATCTCCCCAGCCATGGACAAAACAAACCTGGTTTCTGACTCTCTTAAAGGAATTAAAAGGCAATCCCCATTGCTTCTGAAGGAGCAGGTTTCTGGCAAAACATGGAAGAACCACTGATTAATGGGCCAAGCAAGTCTCCAACAGCGCACTACAAAGTTCTCCCTGTTGATCTGAATTCAGTGGATAAAAATTAGGAAATTACAGCTTCTGTTTTCATTGCTTTTGTTCAGTTTAAGTTTTAGTTCTTGTGTCCAAAATAGGCAAATAAATGGGGTTTTTTAATGAGTTTCTTCCCTACTGTAATGCCCCAGTAGCTTTGTCTGTGTGGACGTGACTCGCAGGGTCTTTCCAGTCTCACTGCTGACCTGGGAAAGGTTCAGTCAGATCACCTGTACACTCCAGACAAGTCAAGGCTATCAGTCTCACTGTGCCCCAGTTTTCCTTTTCTGAGGTGAAATATAGTGTGGAATTAGACAGTTCCACCTTTCTCTATGCCTGGAAAACAGCTTCATGCTGAAGGAGAAATAGACTTCCAAGGTAAGACAGTAGACTTGTTTGATATGGACTGTCCTCATTTCTTTGCCATCAGTGTCTTATTGCTCTGAGACAAATCCTCTGGTCCCAAAATACAAATACTCCCTCTAAATATCAGGCTATTAATGTGTGTGTCACATTAAATGAAAAATACCCACTGATACTTTCTAGAGTACTGACAAAATAAATGCCACAGAACACCTCTAAGCAAATATCTACATCCATCTGTATCATAAGGAGCAGATCCTGGTTTCAAGTGAATTTGCATCTTGTAGTTGATTCTTTTGTAAAAACTGCAGCATGTGTTTGTGAGAGAAGGCTTTATGTATGTCCATAGCACCAGAAAAAGCTCAATCAGAATTACACACTAAACACAGGATATGTTCTTCATCCAGGAAAGACAACTTGAATGATTGGTGGATTTTTATGTCTAATAAAGCATTAACTAGATCTAGATCTAGTTAATGCTTTATTAGTGATCTAGACTTTTCCTGCAGTTAAAGTATTTAGACTGGCTCTTTCCTGTGTGGATTCTTTGATACTCTCTCCTCTACCCAGCTGTTTATTTAGGAGAAAAATTTCAGGAGCATCCCATCATTATAATTTCTTTTTCTCAGTCAAATCTGGTTGAAACTGGTCCATAAGTTCAAAAGTTACTATGAGAAGAGCAGTTAGAGATACAAAAACCCACACATATACATTGACCACATGGGCCTTTTCACCAAAGTTAAATGTAGAAAACTAATGAAATACACAAAAACTGCTTTAAAAGATGAAGGCTTAGGCTTAGGCTGGAGAGATACTTTTTTCCCCCTCTCCAGTATTACCCATCAGTGTTTTGCTGTCTGGGCCCAGCACACTGATGGGTGCAGAGTAACCCAGCAGCCCTGGCAGTGGTTTCTCTGATGAGAACAGCAGCACAACCTTGTACCACAACCCCATTCCCAAAAGGACGAGGACAGGGGGGCAACTGTTGCCTCTGGGGAGGAAAAGCTGCAAATCCTGCCCTTGTATCCAGGCTGCCACCTCATCCTTTCCTGACTGTCTCCAGGGAATGCCACTGCCCCCTAACTTATATATATTGATATCACAGATAACCATTGAAATGGGACTAAAACCAAGACTCAGAGCGGAACTTCTGCAAAAGTTTGGATCAAGATCCTCATGGCAGGGCCCATTGAGAGCCTCCAGCTTTGGGACTCTGCTGATGTGCCTGCAAGGGCTTGTCAGTCTTTCCCAGGACAGCAAACCCACCATCCTGCAGGGTACCAAATCCATCTCTCCTAATGAAGACGATGCACCCTCATGTACCTCAGTGAAGCACAGATTACCCAAGCAAAAACCATCAGGTCAATTTAGTAAACAGCAGATTTTGCAGGAATGTGACCTGCTTGTCTTTGTTTACCCAAATCCTGGGATTTCTCAGCTTTGCAGAGAACTGTTTTCATTCCACCTGCTGCCTGCCACAAAGGTACAGTTGTGCTGCCAGGTAAAATAGAGACGGCTGCAGAAAAGCACCCAGACTGCATCAACAAAAGGTCTTAAACATGAGGGAAATATCAGAAAAAAAAAAAAAAAGAAGCAGGACATGTAGCTCAGCCAATGCAAACATGTAAGAAACTCTGCAAGGGCTCAGAAGAGAAACCAGATTGCTGTTGAAATAGCTGGTTAACATTTTGTCTGGAAGCACAGCTTCAATAAAAATAGGTAAGGAAACCAGCTAAGGACCCCCAATGGCAAACATATTTATTGAGAATCCAATAAAAGTCTCAGAACAAATAGCCTGAAGGACCTGTAGACACAGCCTCTGCTGTAATAAAAATGCAATACAAGGCATCAGGGAAATAGTAAGGGAAAAGGGCTGCTCCATGAGAAAACCAAACAGGAATCCCAGAGCATGAGGCCAGGAGACACAGGCTGGGATGTAATAAAATAGCTGCCATTGGGGAAAAAGAAAGAAAAACAAAACATCTAACAAAGGCACAAAGAAGCCCCAGATACCCCAGCTAGTCTAGAAAATCACCACAAGTTGCCGTAAAAACACATGGGAAAATAGGAAAAGGGTAATGGCTGCAAAGTGATCAACTCCTGCAGGTACCTGAGGGCAGGGCGTGGGTGAAGGCCCACAGGAAGCCGTGTCAGCTGCAGTAAACTCTGAGGGTGCCTAGGAGACAGGGCTGTAAAAGGTGACAAAACAGCAGCCTCAGAGGGGCTAAATCTCTGCATGGGAGAAAGATTTACTTTAAATCCAAACCCCATATTGCACGGGGTTTGTTTTGTTTATCTTGGTCAGCAAAACTTCTGGGTAAGTACAAAAAATGCTAGAGAATTTCTAAGTGCACAGGAATAATAGTTTTCAGAGACATCTGCTAGCTCAAAGGTTCAATCTATACCCACTTATTGTGAATTTTCATGTACCACAAAAGCAGCCAGAAAAATGGGCAATTATTGTCAAAGTCATTGTCATGTTAAGCACTGTTAATGAAAATTATATAAAAGAAGGGCTCCTAGGAACAAGCATGATTTTTTAAAAGGCAAGTGAGTAAACTGGGAAAAGGAGGTGATTTTCATTTCCTGGCTTCAGTCACACGCTGCAGGTCTCAGGAATTAAAGAGCAGCTGCCACAGAAAGGTGAAGATCTGGGGCTGTGCCATGACAGCTGCATGGGGAGCACGGGGGACAGCACAGGGGACAGGGGACAGGATGGGACAGGACAGCACAGGGGACAGGATGGGACCTCTCAGCTGCTGGCAATCCTGCTGCAGAGGGGCTTTTCTGCACTGCCCCTGGTTCTACCATCAGTGGACAAGGGCAGCATTTGACAGCTCTGCCTGGGCTCTGCAGGGATGCCCTCAGGACAGCCCAAGGTGCAGAATTCCCCTGGTTTTCTCCAGGTAAATGCCAGCCCCAGAGGAGCTGCGGCACACATAACAACACAGGTCTGCAGCAGAGATTTGTGTGTGTCTTCAAAAATTTATTCAATCCTCCTTTAGCTTATTTAAAAAGAAAAAAATATACATATATACACAGACACAGACACACACACACATATATATATATGTATATATATGTGCTTCTTCTGAAACAGCTGCAGAATTAATTTGCTTAGATATGTGCTGGAAATTGGCAGTAACAAAGTGGTTTTTTACAAGACTCTGAATTAAGACACCTAAAGCTGACGGTGCTTTGGATCCACTTGTCAGGTTTACTTTTCATTGCTGACAAAGAATTGTGTACTTTTTCAACAGCACTTCTTCCACCTGCTTGTCAGCTCTGCCCCTTGCACCAACTACTTTAAACCACCCACACTTTTGAAACTGTCCTTCCTGAGCTGGGCTGCACAGTCCTAGGTTTCCTGGGCACAGGGTTCAGTGGCAGAGGATGTGGGATGTGGGATTTGTGAATGAATCCCCAGCCGAGCTGTTCCTCACAGCTTTGATCTCTCCAGTTCCCATCGATACTTTGGGGTAGAATTTGCCCTTATTGTGTAATTCACAGCATTGCTCCCCTTTCCAGGACACTTGGAGTCACAGACACCTCTCCCAGCCCACCTGAGGTGGATTTATCCGTCATTTCCATGCAGTTTCCATGTGCTCTGTGCCAGGAGGAGCTGCGGGGACACAGCTCTCTGCAGTTCACCCAGCCACACGTGCAGGGGTGCTCTCATCACGTGCAGGTCTGGCAGGAGGAAAGCCCAAAAAGACCAGGAACGGCAGAAAGGGGAAAGCTCAGAAAGGTTAAGCTGTTCTGTCTGTGGTCCAAAGGAGCGGTGAGCTGAGCTCATTCCACCAAGTCTCTTGCTAATCTGGTGCTCTCATGGGTGTGAAATATTATCAGCTGTTAGAGTTATTAACCAGTGTTAACCAGGTAGTGTGTGCACTGAGCTATGTTTAAGGTTAACTGTGCCATTAAGGGCTTACAAACTCAATTAGAGATTTTAGTGCTCAACAGCTAATGGTTAATTTCTGCAGATGTCCTGTTTCCAATTACTATTCATATATAATGTAAGCAGCATGGCATCACACTTCAACTCAGACAGACCCATTTTTTTAATATATATTTTAGCCCAGCAGAAGGTTTCACTTAATTGTGTAATGCCAATATTTAGTATTCCTGGAGTGTCTTTGAAACCCCCTTTAAATCCCAACTATTTTCCCCTTTTTTTTCTATTATTATCATCGTTCCCCATGTCACTTGTGCTCATCTGACCTCACAGAGATGTTCTCTGCATTGTGCCATGACCCTGCTGCCCAACAGGGAAAAGGACTGCTGCAAAGTGCTCCTTCTGCTTCCCAGAGTCACAGGGAAGAGACTCAGAGGTTTTCTTTTTTATCTCTCATTGGAGATGATGTGGGAAGCTCACAGCCCCCAAAGTGTATGGAGGAGCTCAATGCAGATTTAAAAGCCTACATTTGATCCTGCTGAGTTTGGAAATTTTTAAGCATCAAAAACCCTCTTGTAAGACCAACTCTGATAAGAGAGAGTTTGGCTAAATCTGCAGAGGGAGTTAAGTGGAAAGTTCTGAGTCCTGGAGTTACACCCAGGTGGAAGGAAACTTGCTGCTGTCAGTAAAGAGCAAGAGTGAATAAATCAGCTCTCAAGTAATGAGCCAAATAAATTCATAACTGGAATCACCCATTAGGAAAAATCAATTACTTTCCATACAGGCAATTGTGATATTCCTCCTGAGAAGGACATGAACACATACCTAGCTCTGCACATATGAGTAAATCTATGCTTATCATTAAATCTGAGTTAAGAATACAATTAAATTGAAATTAAATATGAAATGCCTTGGGAACTACTCATGAGCTTGAAATTCAGTCATTTAACTGCAATGTTGAACTGGGCCTCTGGGAGAAAAGGACCCCAGGGAGATGCACACCACACTAGGCTTGCAAAACCCTGTGAGAGGGTTTCACAAGCCCTTCCAGCCCTCTAAAGACTGTGCTGTTATTAAAAAGGCATGTCCCACCTCTGCTCCCTGCCATGCTTCCCCAGCACTGCAACCAACCACATTGTTTGGCCAATTGCATCAGCAAACTGATCTAGACAAAACCCAATCCTCCAAAAAGCCCAATAATTTTCAGATGGGTGTGTTCCTTGGCTCATATGACTGCAGGTGCTGTCCCACAAAATGGAGTGGTGGGAGGACAAGGTGATCCCATCCCTTGTGGTGGCTGCAGAGCCATCAGCTGGTCAAGCTGGTAAGGAAACTCTTGTGCTCTGAGGGCTTGTTACCAAGTTCACATTGTTAAGAAAGTATTTGCAGTCCCTTCTGACCAGTTTCATTGTGTATGAAATTGTGGCTGTTTGAGTAATTTTTTTCAGGTACAAAGAGCTTTTTGGATGATATCTAAGGAGATGATGTTCTGTGACATTTACAGAGGCGCAGTGTCAGTGCCTGTTATGGATATTCAGGTTAATGGTAGTCTACAGAAAAGGTGTGAGCCACCCAATGATAGAGATCTGCTTTTTTCTGTGAGAAACACCAACAGGAGTAATTAAACCAGTGATGCAAGTGTGCTCAGCCATTTTAAACTGGGAAAGACTTGAGCAAGAGATTGACAGAAGGGTGATACAACTTCAGCTATTAATTACAAAAGAGCAATGCTAAGTTCATATAATGGGTTATAAAAAAAATTATTGTGGATGGGAATAACAGATGGTTGGGACTCAGGATTTTTCTAGATGTCTCTGAAGTTTTGGGGTGAGATCCATCCTTCTCAGGTGTGCAGGGAATTCACACTGTGCATAAAGCTACTCTGGGCAGTGGTCTCCACTCTGGGGGCTGTTCAGAAGCTGTGGGAGGAGCTCCAGCAAGATGTTAGACCCATCCTAATGCTCAGTGCTTCTTACTCCACGTCTCCCACAGAAATACAGACTATTGAGCACCTCTAAATGCATCCCACAAAGTCCCCAAAGGGGAGAGACTCACCCACACAAGCCTGTAAATGGAAGGCAAGAGAGAGGAGGAATAAGGCATGCATGACAGATACTCATCACATTCCTCAAAGCATCTCTGGATGAGGTTCACATCAAAAACCAAAGGATTCATCTATAAAAGACAATGTGTGGCTGAGTTTTTCTTTCATTTAAATTCGTGGAAAAGAACAGACAATCCTGCTCAAGGAGTGATTTTCAGCTAGCACTTTCACCTTGAAGATATTCATTTATATCAGGCATTTATTTTGCAATGGCAGAGGCACCTCTAACTAAGACCAGGCCATCAGAGCAGAGAATAACCCCAGCTCCCTACAAAGAGACAAAATCAGGAGGAGTTGAAAAGGTTTCTCAGACCTCATAGGATTTTTCCTTGCCTTTTCTTTTTTCTCTCAGTAGAAACTCAGAAAAGCACTCCAGTGAATGGCAAAGTGTCTCACAAATATCTCGAATAGTTTGGCAACCGCAGTGTTCCACATCTAATTTCATTACAGCACATTGAACGTTTTGGGGGTTTTTACAATGGTTTTTGCACCTTTAACAACATGTTGATTATTGCATTTTGAAATAGCTCACTTCTTTAAGAATAACTTAAGTGAAAATTTCATTTAGAGTTGCAACACCTGGAGAAAATCAACATCATGTGACCTGTAGGCACTTCTAAACAGGAAATACTCCATTTATTTTTTTAGCTGTGTTTGTGTAATAAAGTCTAGCATCCAAGTGTGAGCAACACATTTTCTCATTTTATTAAACAGCATGAAAGGATTTATTACTTCTGCACTGAATGCACTTCTGGCACCAAATGGAGCTGGACAATAATTGTCAGGCACTGAGTTTAACATTACGAGAAAACACCTTTGGTGGAGTTCAGAGTTTATTGTATAATGAAAAATACACCTAGATGGTGCGGCTTCCTTTGAGAATTTGTTTGGTGAGTATAATCTCAGGTACTGCTGCTAATAAATTGGATTCTTTGAAACAGAAATTAAAGTACTGAAATAATATCTAAGACAGTTATTTTTCTTTTCCTCCTCCAGCTATGCAAAGTTCCCTGAGAAGGAAAATAAAAACAGAGGGGATGGAGAACATTTCTTTTACAACTCAGCAGGTTAGGGCTGTGAGGTGCTCGCAAGAGTCATGTACCACATTTGGAATTTTCCCCCCTTTCTCCTCTGATCTCTCTTGAATGCTCTGGCTGCTTATCCTCCTTTGTGAACGACTTTCCTCTCTTTCCTCTCTCTCTTTGTTTTATTCCCTGTATTGCAAAGGGAAGTTGCCCCAGCCAGGGTAGGAACCTTGAACACAGGCTTGGCTGGAGAGAAAGTCACAGAGTGTTGTGCAGTGTGCAGCATTCTCATACCCTCAGGAGTTCCCCAGGAATGGAGACAGATGAGAAAAGGGAGAGATGTGGTAAAAAAGATGTGGTAAAAATGGAAATCCTGCACTTCAGAGGACGAGCAGCAGGGACTGATCTGCAGCACCCTGCTCTGAGCTCACAGCATCTCACACAGGCAAAGGTGCCTATGCAAAGTGCCTGGGAAACGTGGCAGTTTTATGCTCTCTTGACTCCGTCACAAATGACTGCTCAAAGTTGAAATAACAAAAAGGCCCTGTGTATCTCTAGGGTCCAGGGCTGACAAATTCTCCCCGATGTCTCTGTGGAGCACTGCAACACTCAACATTTGATTTGTTTTCCACTGAGACTGGCAGCACATGTGTTAGAGGTTTCAGGTTAACTACAGGAATGGGAATAAACTTTACACAATCCCCACGTTCGGGGCTCTAACTAATGAAAAGCTCTCCCATTTACTGCCTTCCTCGGTGCAGGACAGCAGGCTGCAGGCACCCCGGCACGTCCCGCTGGGGAGTGCGAGAAGGTGGGGAGGGGATCAGGGGTGGGACCGGTCCCGTAAGGCAGGGAAGCACTGCAACCATCGTTATTGCCAGAGTCTTTCACACCCCCTTGGAGCGACCTGTGAATTGGGATATGTCCAGGGAACTTTATTCTGTTCTGCACCGCGGTGCGGCTGTCGCGGTCCCCCCATCCCAGAGCTGCCCGGGCCGCCGGCTGCTCCCGAGATGCGGGCGGGCGCCAGGAGAGGGCAGCGGTGCCCGGAGCTCAGCCCTGCCCGGAGCTCAGCCCTGCCCGGAGCTCAGCGGTGCCCGGAGCTCAGCCCTGCCCGGAGCTCAGCCCTGCCCAGAACTCAGCAACGCCCAGAGCTCAGCGCTGCCCAGAGCTCAGCCCTGCCCGGAGCTCAGCCCTGCCCAGAGCTCAGCCCTGCCCGGAGCTCAGCGGTGCCCGGAGCTCAGCGGTGCCCGGAGCTCAGCCCTGCCCGCCCGGAGCTCAGCGGTGCCCAGCGCTCAGCCCTGCCCGGAGCTCAGCCCTGCCCGGAGCTCAGCAATACCCAGAGCTCAGCAATGCCCAGAGCTCAGCAATGCCCAGAGCTCAGCAATGCCCAGCGCTCAGCCCTGCCCGGCGCTCATCGCTGCCCAGCGCTCAGCCCTGCCCGCCCAGCGCTCAGCCCTGCTCGGGGCGCATTGCAGGCGGCTCCGCGGAGCCCTGACCCTCGGAGGGCAGTACAGGACATTCTCTGTATCAGCCATCGCCACTCGGACGTGCTGCTCGGCTGCGGTTCAGGTTGCCGTGCCGGTCAGACGGCACAGGAGCTGCCGGACACGCAGGCATTCATTCCTCTGCAATTCTCGAGTGCAGGGCAAGGCATTGCTGAAGGGGAAGCGGGTTTTAAGGCCAGAAAGTACCTTTATGGTGAGGCACAACATTTTTAGCAGGGCCTGTTGCAATAGGACAAGTAATGGTTTCAAACCAAAAGAAGGTAGATTTAGACTAGCTATAAAAAATAAACTTTTTCAATGAGTGTGGTGAAACACTGGCACAGGCTGCCCAGAGAGGTGGGTGGATGCCCCATTCCTGGAAACAGTCAAGAATAAATTGGACTGTACTCTGAGCAACCTGATCTAGTTGAAGTTGTCCCTGCTCATTGCAGACAGTTGGGACTAAATGACCTTTAAAGGTCACTTCCAATCCAAATTATTCTAAATCACTCTTACTTGGTTACTTTCAGTTGCTCCTGAGTTTAAATGATCCTTTTCATTTGTGTGTATTGCAGATCTATTGGCAATGCATGAGAACCTCAGGTGAAGCAAACTGGCAACAAAAGAAAAGCTTTGCTGGTCTATAGTTCTCACAGAAGGAATATAGTAAAGCACAGTCAGTAAATACATTTAAAAGTAAGATAAACCTTGAAAGTTGTTTGTGCTTTTACACATTAATGTCTGAATGCAGAAAACAGTTATGCATATAATTGATGTTACCGCCCTGATAATCCCATCGTGGCAGATTAGCTGTGGGTATTTGCATTTTTGTAGAAAGCCACAACAAGAAACCACAACAAGGTCTTTCAGCTCTATCTTAGGCAAGTTGCAGGATTTTTTGTCCTTATGAACATGTGGAGAAATGACATTTTGAGGGAAATTATTATAATTAATAGATATTCTAGGATCGAGACCTGGTTATAAATAACAAGGTCATTGCTAAATTTGGGATACTTTCCAACCAGTTTTAAAGTTTGTCCAGCAAAAATAGGTCAGGCCATACTAAATGGTGCTTAAGGCAATTATAAAATCAGTTTGGAGGAATTGATTCAGATCTTGTGTGAGATGTATCATGAAATTTTACAACTTCAGGGAGCTCAGATCGCATTTATGTGGTTCTACTCTAAACGTGAAACTTTGGTTTCAAAAAGCAGAATAATAAGTGAACGTCAGAAATCAAATGCAAGAAAGAGGTGGTGAGAAAATGTCCTGAAAACAGTCTTTTTTCTTATGGGATAGGTATGTATGGCATGAATGAATGGCAAACTTCTGGGGCAGATCTTAGGGGCATGTTAATTGCCTTCATAATCCTGACTCCTCACAGATCATAGATGTCTCCTTGGCAATCAGGCCCTGGAGACACTGATAAAGGCTTCATTTGGCTGGGAAATGACTCCTGAGTACTGCAGTTGCACACACAAAGGTACACACTGTATGAAGGCCTGTTCCTATGGAAAAGTGCTGCTGGGATTCCAGCCATTGCTTATGTTTGTACTTGGTCTGTTTTTTCATGAAGTCTCTCCAGTGTGATAGTGATGATAACCCTTGCCTGACTAGACAGCTCTGTGCCTCGACACTGTTCCCACAGACAGAAAACCCCAGCCTGATAACTCATATTGGTGAGACTGAACTGTGATAGGAGTAAAAATAATAACAGGTATTTTTAAGTATGTGTCTCCTTCCAAGGTTCTACACAGAAATCTAGAGTTGGCACTCCTATAACATTTTTACAGAATGGACATTGTTCCTGTCTGATGATTTCAGCAAAGCAGCTGAGCATGTGTTTAGATGTGAATGACAGCAGGAATGGAGGGAGAGAGAAAACATGATCAGATGTGGCTATTCTTCCTAGGTGGGCCTGGACCATGGAGATATTTGGGATGAGGAGGTGATCCTTAGAAATTGGGCATTTATATTAGGGTTAGCCAGAAAAATGTTACCTCTCAAGAAAAGAGGGAATTGGAAAGACTTACCTTGTACTGGTAAAATATATAACAGTACATATATAAATACAAAACCAGCCTCCAAGTCAAGTCCTCTCCAGCATCACCCCCATGGAACGCATGCACGTGTCAATAATTTCATCATGCCAGAGCCAGGTACTTGTGCAGGAAGAGGTTAATTCCGCCTCAGCCTTTACAAAGTAAAAGCTCTTGTTATTTTTGTTTTGGTTTGGTTTGGTTTTTTTAATCTGTGTGAAGAAAGAGGCAGGCTTTAAATATTTGTGTAGGCTGCTTGGCAACAGATTGCATGCGATCTTTACAAAAACAATGAGCTCCCATAGAATTTACATTGTTCGAGCTGGGTGCTGATGGCTCCTGAGCAGAGCTCAGTGGCTGCTCTGTGGGAAGAAGCAGAGAGAGAGAGAGAGAGAGAGGTGTTGTATTGTGCATTGTGTGCTACTGCTCTGGCTCCCTGAGAAAGAGGACTAGGGCAGGAATAAAGCTGGGGCTTTTACAGCACATGAAATGCATGAGGTGAGAGCTGACAGTGGCTGCTGTTGTGAGGTTAAGTCTGCACACATGACACGGTGCTCCCAGACAGAACCTGTGGCTGCAGGCCTGTCTCCTTTGGCTCAGGAAACAGCAGCATTCCCAATATTCTTCCTTCAGAAATGACATCTACTTGTCTGCAGCAACAACACTATTAAGCAGATTGCAATCCTTTCCCTATCAGCCGGGAACTGATTTAAAACTGATACATCATCCGTTCAGCTGTTCAGGAAAGGCAGAGCATCCCTGTGCCTGCAGCTGTTCAAAAATAACTGAAATCAACTCAGAAATTATGAGATGTCTCAGAGCAATAAGCACTACTTGGCTTGTTTGTTTGTTTGTTTGTTTGATTGTCCCTTTCACCTCTAGGATACAACTGCAGCATGTTTTCTTAGGTTTCCTTCAATGTTGGAGCAGAACCATACTTCATCACTCCCCAAAATTTTCTTCCTGACAGGGAAAGGGACTTTTAAGTAAATATCTTTTGCAACAGCAGTGAGAAGAAATCTGAGAATTTCTGGTAGTGAGTTTTCCCATAATCTGGGGAGATTACACTATTTCCCTGCACTGGCAGCCTTAGATTAAGAACTTTGGAACTATTCCTAGTGATCACAGGAACTAAACATGAGTGTATCTGATACTCTACCTTAAAACATGCACAAATAAAAATTCTGATCACTGCTGCTTCACTTTTACCAGCCAAAATACAGGCATTGCTTCTCTGTTTATACAGGCAATAATGAAACCACATAGCTTTCCTGAAACGACCTCCGCATGAAGAAACATGAATATAGCAGTTCACAAGAACTGGGAGAAGTAGGGAACAGTAAACCAAGAGCATCCAGTCCTATACATAAGATAATATGAATTCAGAGAAATTAGGTGACTTACATATGATCATATATGCCCTAAGCCACAGCCAAAGCCAAACTAATATCCAGACTTTTCAAAATCAGATGCTCTCAATTGAGTGAATGATACTGATAACGTTTTGTAGGTGTATCAATATTTGTGTTTTAATTCTCAGAAGATATCTGAATGGGGAAGATGAGCTCTTGACAAGGATCACCTGGTAACAGGGCACCCCCTGACTCTCTGATCCTCTCTTTGCAGATACCATGTCAATGTTCTGAGTCTTTATGAAGTTACATAAGAGGAGCAGGAGGCAGGAGCTTTGTGTGCACAGATGTGTATGACTCGCACAAACAGTGCTGAGTAAACCAGACATTCACATGCTCATGTTCCACCAACAACACTCTTCTGTTTACCCCCATATTTATTAATTCCATACACCTGTATATACAGGTACACACACAATAATTTTATACACACCTTTGGCAGAGAGGCCATTCAGGTCAGGTACACACACGGGCATGAACTGTGCTGTAACAACTATCTAGCAACATGTATTTTCAGATGTCGTGGCATTGATTAAAAATTCAGGATAACCTCATAAAAATAGGCTGTGTGATTTAGTGACTGTCTTGCTGAATTGATAGAAGAGGATTAAATTATGACTATTAAACCATTCACCTTTGTCAGTGGATCTAATCACAATCCGTGTGATAGCGACCAAAAAATGCATCTGACGGCAGCTTTGTAGCTTTGTGAATGAGTGAATTAGTTCCCACTGGCTGAGCACTAACTGCAAACTGTTATCACTTCACAGCTGCTGTTATGACTTTTGCTTTGCTCAATGGCTTAATTTTCCAAGGCAGAAACCTGTAAGGAATGGAATTAAAATACTTTGACCTAGTCTGTGCAAGAGCTGGAAAAGCGAAAAGAAAAGCAGTACTCTTTTAAGATAAACCTCACAAAAATAAAGGCAAAGGACCATTAGGCAGATCCTCTGATACAGTTTTTATTTTACAAGTCATTATACTTCACACAATTAACCCACTTTTGAATAAACTGTACTGTTAGTATGGCACATCTTCTAGAAAGGCATGCTCTCTCTCTGAAGAAATTAAGAGTTGGCAAATCATCATTTCTCTGGATGACTGACTCACTATTAAAATCTCCTCATTTGGATTCATCTTGGCTTCGGCTTCTGGCCATTGGTTTTTGTCTTTCTTGTCCCCAGTGCATTTTAAAACCCCTTAAGGCCTGCTGTTTTCTTCTTAGGAAGAAAATTAACTGTGTATGTGAAGAGCTCTGAACAGTTTGCCTCTACATCAAACACTTCACGGATGTTTCTCACCAATGATCATAGGAAAGAGCTCCTGGACATATGCATATTTTAAAATCAGATGTGCTATAAAATGCAACAAGTTTTGTAAGTTTTTTTACCGCTGGTAAAAAACCACTGAATACAAAAGGCAGAGCTCTCCAGCGTGCCTACATGTGGTCACAATTTTACCTCATCCTGGAATCTCAAAATACTCCTGTAATAGTTCTTCTTTTGGATAAATGGGATAAGCCACTGACTTGTATAAAAACACGAGAAAGAAAATCTTTTATTTTCAAGTTTTGCACCTTTTGGCAGTCTTACTAGAACTTAATAAAATTGGGAAATTTGTCAGATTTTTATCTCAACAGTTCTGCAGTACTGGAGATAAATATTGCTGTAGGGACTTCCATTCAAACCCATCACTTGCAACTGTGTTGGTTTTGAGAGGTAGGAGATGGCTCCAAATGCCTTTTCTGGGCTCTTCAAAGGGGAGAATTAAAGGGTATTTTCAATCTCCAAAATTTCTACTCAAATTAGACCATCTGAATTTTGTACTGTGGTATCTATGATCATCTGCCACTTCAAGTCAAGGGAGCTGCAACATAAATAGATCTATTCCTAAGCCTCTCTCAGAAGCAAAGTACAAACATTTCCATCAAAGCTGACTTAAGTGAGGATGGCTCATACTTTTGCCTTCCTCGTTAACTGTTGTTCATTTTTTGCAAAGTTACTAAAAGAGGGAAAACAATGCATAAATACATACAAATCCATCCCTTTTTATCCCCTCAACCCAGCTCTGTGATACAGGAGGGACTGGGTGGTGCAGAGGGAGGTTGGACATGGGGAAAGGCAACATTAATAGAACCCCTCTACTGAACCACAGGCAAGTCATCATTTCTATCCTCATTTCTATCCATCATTTCTATCCTGCATTGCTATCTTCATGCACACACCAACACCTACAAACTGAGCACAGAAAGTTCTTTTTGGTACTCCATACCCACAAGATATTGCTGGTTTTTTCTCTCCAGATTCTAGATTTTTCTGTTTAAAGGATGGGTTCGAAATCCAGAGCTCGATTTGGAAAATGCATTTTGGCAAAGAGGACAAGAACAGGTCAGAAGGAACCAGGCAGCCTCCTCTCCCTGGACACACTTCCTGGCTGGGTGCTGGTCTCCAAATCAGCCCTGCTGACCACAGCAAAGCCAGGACATCAACACCTGCTTAAGAAAAGGCTCCACTGTGTGATCTCCAACATGACTTGGAAGGTGATTAGTCTTTAAGGGCATATTGGTTAGAGGATGACAAACCCTGACAGATGCTTGTGGTTAACTGTGCTGAGGTGAAATACCACCAACCAGGACTTCTAAACTGCCTCTATAGGCACCACAAGGACATTCCTAGCACTTCTCAAGGTCACACTTTGAAACATGATAAAGAGAAACTTTCTAAATCATCAACTTCCTTCTGCTAAGGAATGACTGATGGGTTTTAATTCTCCTTATTTTCAGAGGCTTCTGGCAGAACTGCAACATTAAATATTCAGTGAAATATAAGTAAGGTTTGAAAATGCCTGCTCTGAAAGAGCTTGGAATCATTAGTGAGTGCATCTCATACTGCAAAAGCCTCTGTCTGGCAGATTATGCATCGGAATAATCCATTTCTTACCTCAAAAAATTATCAGTTTATTTATCAGCTACAGGGTACAGCCCCTCCACTTGAAGCATTTATATATCTCTGTTACTTTCCAAGCTAATAATGTTTGGGAAGGTCAGGGAAGGAAGCTCTTCTCACATTTCTTTCACAGTCAAGCTGACTTTACATCGGATGTAAAATTGAAACCCCTTCTTCAAACAAAAGCAAACAAATAGGGAAAGGTTGAATTGCTTCAGAAGGGTGCTGCATTGACAAGCAGTTTAGCTGAATATTGCATTTGAAGAATATTTGACATCTCCAGTGCTGTGAAAGAGGTCAGGCAGTTCAAAAGAAGCCTTCTTGCTTGCTGGCTTCTAAGAAACCAATTCATTTTGTTACTATGGTGAAGTACGCAGAATAGATCACACATAATTCATTACCCCACAAACATTTTATTGCAAAAATATACCGGTTGTTTTCTGTAATATCAAATATTATTTCAGGGCTTGTAGATTTTGTTTCAGACAGGTTATTCCAGGCAATTACAGAAAATTGTAATATACAAGAGATTTGAAATCTGCAGATGGAAAGCAGTGTATAAAAGTCAGCAATGTTAGCATTGTTTATACAGCAACTGCAGTGCTTGAACACTAATAATTACCTGATGCCATGCTTCCAATCCTAATATCGATGGGGTAAAAAACAGACCAGGCAATCTCCATTTTCACTTGAAGCATTCATTTTCAGTTGGTGTTGGAGAAGGCTGATTTATAATTTACCCCACATTAAATATTTGTAGTTATGTCCAGAAATAGTCTTTGCCAGAAAGTGCTATTGCAGAGGCCTTGACTTGTATCTCTGGGATCTAAAATGAATGAACCACAAGTTTATCTAACCAAGGGAATTCAGGCAGAGGAAGGTAACCAGGCCAGCCAGGGTTAGACCTGCAGCTGAACATTGTGCAGGGATGGCCACCCCTGAGCAGCATCCAGCTGGATTGCTTCTTCCTGCACACCTTCACCAGCTCTCACTGCTCTGCAGGGACCTTCTGCCACCACCCCATCTGCAGAGACATCCACATGCCAATTCTCTGCTTGCTGTCCCTCTCTCTCTCCGTGCAGAAAGCCCTGACACAGAATTGGCCCCTGCATTTCCTTATTGTTTAAGGCACTGCTTGCACCAGGCTGGCCTCTCTACCTTTGCATGGAGACCAGACAGAATGAAACCATGAAAATCATGTTAGAGGAGCGAATTCTGAAGAGATGGAAGCTCCTAGGAGATGCTCAGATGCTCTCAAGGTGAACATTTTGCTTCTTTGGTCTTTTCCTGGCCTTTAGGGTGGTACACAACCTCTAGAGCTGGACAAATGATCCCTTTACTGGTAAACATTGCAACCTTTGTTCAGCATCTCCTGGGGAAACAAACCTTCATGGTGTGCTGGAGCACACAGAAGGGAATCTGAAGGTCCTGAATTCAGCTGGTCACAGATGAGTAAGAGCAAGTCAGGCTCAAAGGGGCAGAATTACACAATACTGTCACATGGATGAGACAAGTGCATCCCGCATCCATCAGAAACAGAAGGAAAATAGAGGCAGAATAAAAGGGCAAAAATAACAAACAAGTTTCCAAAACCTAGATAGAACTTCTTCTGTGTCAATTCCTCTCTGAATCAAGGAAGGGTTTTGTCCCAGTAAGGGGAGATTTTGAATGAAAGGCTCATGGCAACAGAAAAGAAATCAGCTCCACAAGTACATAATATTCAAATGAGTTTTACATAACTACTCTCCATTTCTTCCAGCTTTCATCTGCATGGAAGAACAGCAGAAAACCAAACTGAATGTAGGAAAACCAGCCTGAAGGCCAGAGAACAGCCTTTCCCACTGCCTCTGTCAAATACAGCACATATGTTCTCAATAAATCACACCTTAAAATAAACCACACTTACCAATGAAAATGAAAAACAAAAAGAGGGAGGACTGAGAGTGACCCACACAACCCTGACTGAGAGTGACCCACACACCCTGCTCCCACCACGCCTGCTGTCCTGATGAAGAATCAGAAGGAACTCACCTCTACAGCTCCAGCACATGAAAGCTGTCCCTGTGATCCCTCCCCATCACCCCAAAAGACCCAGACTTGGAAATAACCAAATTATTTTGTTGCTAAGTTGGTCCAAACAAGATTTACCTTGGTAGCAAGCAAACAAAACAAATTCACCTTCCAAGTCAGAAGCCACTGTAACCCCTGGCATTATTCATGGACTGTGTGATGAAACTCATGCAGAGCACATGAAGACCTTCCAGCAATTTCCATAGTCTGTTTATTGCCAGAATGTGGCACCAGTTATTGTGAATCACTGTGGCTCATCAGGGTGGCCTACATGGTGGACTTCTGGGAGGCAAGGAAGGAGGAGACACAGCAGAGGGAGGCTGCTCAACATCCAGAGTTTGTAGATATGCTCAGTGGTACACTGTGGCAGGGCCAAGTGTCATCACCTCTCCATCTGAAAGGGACTAAGAGGAAGATGGGTCTAGTGGGGCACAACACTCCTATTTCTAAGCTGGTATTCATTTTATTCATTTATATTATCTCAGTATCTCCTCTTGACTTGGTTGAATTAGACTGTCTTTTCCTCTCCTGACTTTTTTTGTGTTTTGCTTTGAAAGTCTGTTTTACATGGTATCCCTCCCATTGTTTACATGTGTGTGGGCAGAAGAGCCAGACTATGGGGTGGCTGCTGTCAGACAGGGTAATAGAAAATAAATCTTTGCTTACCTATTCATCTGGGAGAGCTAATGACTCTTTTCTCTGCACTGGCCCTCCTCGGTATTTCAGATATGGGCTAAGGAAGGAAAATAAAATCTTGATGAGACCTACAGGGGCAGGATTATTGCCTTAAAATGGAGTGACCACTCAAGTCAGGTTGCAATGTATCTGTAAAATACAAGAGTTAAATAAGAATGTGGATTACTTTCCTGTGTTACAGACTTTTAACTTTTGCCCTTTTTTCTCATTCAGCAATAGGGTAAGACAGCATCCATTTTCAGTCCTCTTCCTGTAAGCCTTCAGAAAAAGGGTTAAAAATTGAGTGAGATCCTCACATAATCTGCAGCCCCTTTAACAAGGCAGAAGCACTCAAGGACAATGCCAGTAGTGCCGGGGCAGGATCCAAAAGTTTTTCACCTTTCCCAAAACAGTTTGTCATGGACCAACATGAAACATCTTGCAGACCATGGCACTCAACGAGGATGTTTTGGGAATGTAGCCAGAGGGAGGTCTAGAAAGGATCCATGGAAAGTTGGTTTTGTAGCTCTGTGGTCTGAGCAGCCATGGATGGCTGAGGCATGGCTGGATAGGAAGTTACACTTCTCTAAGTTTTGGGTTGAAATGCAAGATATTTTCACCTATTTCAAGATAGACGACACCTTTTTCTGGTCACCATTGGTCCGGAACTATTTTAAACAAAAACAGGAAAACATCCATTCCTAGAATGACTGTTCACATGGAGAACTCTGTTTATAAAGGCTAAACAAATTAGCTACAATGGCATAAATATTTTCCTTAATTTCAGAAATCGCTTCCTTTGTGTCAGATACCTTCCCTTGCCATTTTATCAGGAATCACAAGGATTCTCCATCTGGACAGGCACAAAGCTGAGCTGTAGAATTTGATGGCTTTGTCCCTAGTATTACACAACCTTGGAGTGTAAATTTACTGCTAAAACTGAGAATTCAACTCATTAAATCACTCACTGCTAAGCTAGGCAAAGGATGAGAAACTAAAAGCTTTTTAACATCCTTATTCTGCATACAGTAAAAAATAGATAAAGGCAATGCAGAAGAGTGGTAGGTTCCCCATGAACTTCATATCAGACTCTCTGCCTTCTCATATGTGACAAAACTCTTTCTTTAATAAACCAGCTATTATAGTTCAGAGCTTCTGCCAAGTGTTTACAGCATTGCCCTAAGTAACAAGTCTGAGCCAAGGGACTTAATTAAATCTAACCTGCTTTTTCAGTTATAGAATAGTCCTTTAACATCAAAAGGCAAGTGGACTTTGATAATAAAATCTAAATCACTTTTTGTTTAAGAGAAGTTCTTTACTCCTCACTGCATACAATCAGTTACTTCTTAGAAGGCATATAGTATTTTCACAGATAATTTTCACAAACCTTTACAGAGTTTACAACTAACATAAGATTTGGTGTTCTAGCTTTATACGAGAATTTCAGATTTCATACTTTCTTGTTGAGCTGATTCACAAATCCTAGGTTGCAGGGAAGAACTTAAAAACTTAAAAAAATGTTTATACACAATGCCCTGTCGATCTTATAATTTTTAAATGTTGTTACAACTTTAGAGGTTTACCTTTCTACTTTGGAGCACTTGGTTCTGCATATATGGCAATGTTTTTTATAATTATCTCAAAGGAGGGTCTACATATGAGGGCTTGTCCTAACCACAAGGCTGATTTGGGAAAGGTGCTGGAAGTGAAATCTGAAAGTCTGGTATGGACAATTGCAGGTGACACGGCTGCTGTCTTCCTGCACACCTGCTAAGTGAAACTGGATCAGGCTTTTCATCCACAGCCCATGGTGTTCATGTAAGATGAAGTTGATGCAGCTTATATTGGCGTGCTGGGCTGAAACTGGAGTGATCAGACCTGGCAGACAGGCTGAAGCCCAGGCTGAGGTGCTGCCTGACTCGCTGGCAGGGGCAGGGCAGGCTGCTGTGTGATGGCTTTGCCTCCACTGGCACAGGAGGAGCTGGCAGCCCCAGCCTGTGCTGCTGCCTGACCACACCAACCTCTGCTACTGCACAGGGCAACACAGAGCAGGTGTTTTCCCAGCTAAGAATGGTCTAATGACTTTCTCCTCCTCTCTCTAAGCGGAAGTTTTAACTTCCCTGTGTTCACAGTGTTAATCATTTACATCTTAAACCCAGCCTGACTCTGAGACCCAGACTGAGCAGGTCAAGTGCAGCCACCTGGCAGGCCTGGAGGTGTCAGTGACGTGGCTGCACCCTAAACCACCATGAGAGTGGAGGTGGGCAGCTCTTGCAGGAGGACAAGGAGGAGGCTGAAGGCAGTAATTAGCTCTAGGGACATCTGCAAGAACAGTGAATCACAGCTGTAACATCACAGGTCAGCCGGGGCTGGCACAGAGGAGTTACAGCAGAAAGAGTGTGGCCAGCAGGAGCAGGGCAGTGACTGTCCTCCTGTACTTGGCACTGGGGCAGCTGCACCTTGAATCCTTTTCAATTTGGGGACTTCATTGCAAGGAAGACATTGAGGTGATTGTGGAGCTGGAGCACTTCCAGACAGGGGCAAAGAAGGTGGTGACAGGTCTGAAGCACAGGTCTTGTGCTTCAGAGGAACTGCTGAAAGAGCTGGGAGGGTTAGTCTGGAGAAAAGGAGGATCAGGAAGGATCTTATTGCTCTCTACAACCACCTGAAAGCCAGGGGAGGGTTATTCTCTTCTCACAAGTAACAGGGGACAGGACAAGAGGAAATAGTCCCAGGTTGTGCCAAGGGAGGTTTAAATTGGATATTAGGAAAAAGTTTTTCACTGCAAGAGTTTTCAAGCATTGGAAAAGGCTGCCCAAATGGTGGAATCTCCATCTCTGGAGGTATTTAGCAGACTTGTAGATGTGCCACTTAGGGACGTGTCTTAGTGGTGGCCTGACAGTATTAGTTTCACAGCTGAGCTTGATGATGTTAAAGGTCTTTTCCATCCCAAACAATTCCAAATCTGTGAGTCTATAATTCTGCAGCTGAAGGTTGCAGGTTGGTTTCCTTCTCCTCATTAATTTGTGGTGTGCTGACCATAGCAAATGGCCACTTGGAGGTCTCACAAGCAGGCCAGTGCAGAATGGAAAGGACTATTTAGAGAGCTCATGGCACCCCAGCTCCAGGAGGACTCTCACGCACAATGGGACAAAGCCTCAGCAGTCCCCATCTGGCTCTGGGAGTAATCCTGCTTTGAGCTGCAGCGTGGGTGAGGGATCTCCAGGCACCTCTGGCAGACAGTATTTCCATTGATGCTGTGAAGTAATTCACCTGATTTTCCCACAGCCACACTTGCTCAGTTTCCAGCTCCACCTCTAAATGTGGTACTGATGCATTCAGCCCACTTGGATAATGCCTGGAAAAAAAACAGGTCCTCCCAGTGTAAAATGAAGGCAAAGCCTGGCATTGTGATTTGAGCAAATCTATTTGAGTTCAGACACTTTTTCTTTTCCACAAGCTGTTTTTTTCTGCTCCTTACATTCAGGCTTATAAACTCTTTGTTATGGCATTCATGTGTCCTTAGACCTGTGCAAAACTTTCCAGTCTTGATAGGTAAACAGCTGAAGACTGCCTCAGACTCTTGGAGACTGCATTTTGGGAGAGCTGACTGCTGCATGTTCCAGTGGTGACGAATCCTTAGGAGATGCTTAAGGGATGACTTTGCTTTCTCACCATCTCCATCTGATTTTGAGCCATAATGGCAAAATCACCAGAGCAGGCTGTGGGAAGAGCGATGCATTCCTGAGCTGGGTGAAACAACTGGTTGTGTGGAGTGTTTGCTTGGGATCACACAAACACTTCAGACTTGAAAGAACCACAATTTCTAGATCCCCGTTTGTTTATATTTAACTTTGTAGATTTCGCTTACATGTTTTGCTAGTCTAACTCTTGATGCTATACTGGTCTGACTGGATCATGCCAAAATTTGCTGTTTACCTGCACGAAGGTACAAATAGTGGTATATTGCAATGAAATGCTTTGTATGCAAATGAAATGCTCAAGCTGTTCATCAGGTTTGTAGAGAACAAATCTCAGTGACACCGAAGGGCCTTGGTAACAATTACTGTCCTAGGTGGATGAAAAACGGTGTACGTGAAGACAGTCAATGTGAGAATTCACCTCAAAGGAAATTTGAGAGCCTGAACAGACTACCAAGAACAAGCTAAATCCGAATGCAACTGTGTTTTTAATGTGTAGTGGCACTGATTTCATGCCCTCGAGTAAAACCCCTCTGCTGCTCATACTTTTGTTCTTCCACTGCTGCCGTGGGTGCATGACACTTATTTTGGGGACAGCGCTCCTTCTGTCCCCAGGTACGGCAAGAGGACCCAGCGTTGCCGGCGGCCCCCTTGTCTCGGCAATAAACGCGTTTTTATGGGGCGGGCTGCGGCGGGACGGGCGGGGGTCCCGGCCTGCACCCGAGGAGGCGGCCGGAGCGGGGCCAGGCCGGGCCGGGCTGAGGGCAGGGAGGGCAGGAAGGAGAGGAAGGGGCGGCTGAGAGCAGGCAGGGCAGGGAGGGCAAGAAGGGGCGGCTGAGGGCAGGGAGGGCAGGAAAGGGCGGCTGAGGGCAGGAAGGGGCGGCGGGCACGTCGCTGCCCATGGCAGGGGCTCGGCCGGACCCCCGGCCGCTCGGCCCCGCCGCCCCCGGCCGGGCGGGCAGAGAGAGGGAGGCGGTGGCAGCGGAGGAAGGAGGAGGGATGGAGGGAGGGACGCGGGGCGGGGCGCAGCCGGCGCGGAGAGGGGCCGCCCCCCCGCCCGCTCCGCTCCGCTCCGCGCCCGCCGTCAGTGCCGGTGAAGGCGGCGGTGGCGGTGCCGCCGGCTCCCGCCGCCCCCCTGGCCCCGGCCCCGCGCCCCTATGGCCGGGCAGGAGTGGGACTGGTTCCAGCGCGAGGAGCTCATCGGGCACATCAGCGACATCCGAGTGCAGAACCTCCAAGGTAAACCAACACCCCCGCAGAAACCCCTCCCTCCGCCCCCGCCCGCCCCGCTCCGGCCCCGGCTGCGCCCCCGCCGCTCCTTCCTCCCCTCCCGCCGCCCCCGGGCCGCCGGCGCGGGCTCCTGCAGCTCCGCGGAGCGGGGGCGGTGCGGGTGAGGGTGCCGGGCCGGGGGACGAGGGCGGGCGGCGGGGCCAAAGTTTCCCCCGACCGCGGCTCCTGCCCGTCCGGCCGCGGAGATCCCGGCGCTGGGACAGGAGCGGCCCCGGGGCAGGGATGGGGACAGGGCGCGGGGGCTCCGGTGCCGGGGATGCTGCGGGGGCGGCACTGTCGTGTCTCCCGGGCGCTGCTGCCACCCACAGCCTCCCCTGAGAGCCGTCGGGGCGGGGGTGCGGGCTCCGGCTGGGCTCGGGGGAGATGTGGGGGCTCCGGGGCTCACTGTGCCGTGGGGTCCCCGCGGGGCCCGGCCGGGGCGCCCCGGGTACGGCACAGCCCGCCCGCCGCTCCCCTGCCACACCTGGGGTCACCCGGCCGCGGTCAGGGCACGGCTCCGGGGCCGCGATTCGAAACGAAGCCGCTATCAGAAGACTCAATTTAATGTATCTTCTGATATGCTACTGTTGAATAAACATGGACAGAGCTTTTGGATAAATCCTCTGCGAGATGCTCTCCTGTTCTGCCACAAGCTCTGCCGGCGGAAGGGATGCAAATACCTGGCTCTGAATGTAGATCGGTGTCAATGTAGCCGAAGTAGTAGTTCCTCCCAAGTTATGTTTGCCCCTCACCAGGTAACTCCTCGTGACTGGAAAGGACAGCAAGACTCGATGGAAGAGGAAAAAACCAGCAGTGGTTTATAGGAGAACAACTTGTTCAGTGTAACATACTGATCTTAATCAATAGCTCACATAATACTGCGATGTATCTTCATGTTCCATAAAAATAATAGACTTGAATCAGAGGTCATTATCTCTTCCTGTCTGTGCATAATTATATTAAGGCACTGTCTACTGGCAGAGCAGTAGACTTGCTGGAAATTAGTTTTGGTTTGGATTGATTATAGAAGATGTATAATTTATCAGAAAAGAGAGTCAAATTAGCTGTTCTTTCAGCTCTGGTATATTAATGCAGTTAGCTACTGATGGGGTCACTCCACATCATTTTGACCTGCATCATCCTGCCCTCTGAAATTCAGATTTTGAGCACAGTCAGGGCGGTTGATTCCAGGTTGCATTCCCCTTGGGTTTTGAGAGTCTCTCATTACATTGCAGCTCAATGTTCCTGGCTTCTCTCTCAGTCTCTTTCTACTCTCTGTGTTAACATGGCTGGCCTGCCTCTGATCTCTTGCTGCTCAAAACTGTAGTCATTACGCCAAGTTTAATCCTTAGTTTGTGGGCATTTTTGAGAAGAAATACAAAAGTAGTCTGTTCCTAGAAAGAGTAGTATGTTTTTGGCTTTGCCTCCCATTTGTGAGAGAATAGTTAATTTCTCTTTCTGGAATTTAAAATGCAGATGCACACAGTACAAATGCACACAGCCCCATCTAAAATTCCTGTAGTTGTGTAGGAGAATGTCATCCTACAGAGCAAATTCCTTTGAATGACATTATGTTCATGAAAAAAACCTCCTGTTCTCTTCCTATCATCCAAGAGAAATTGTGAAACATATATGGATTATCACCTTGCTTGCACTGCTAAATAGGTTTTTAAGAAGTTTCATGCCTCATGTGAGCTCTTATAGGGCAGAAAAAACATTTGTTCTAAGGTGCTGCTCCAAAGCAAGTGGTAATAGCTGTCACAAAAGATATGATTTGTAACACATAGTTCTCACATTATCTTCTAGAGATAAAAAACATTTTACAGATGGCGAGTCTGATACTCGTGAGAGTGTGATTTTTGTCGCTTGGGAGCTTGGTGGCAGAGCATGGTGCTTCTCTTCAAAACAGTTTCTTGTAAAATAGCAGCATATGCTCTGTGCTCATATGTGGTAATTAAACTTTCTTCTGCTTTATAATTCAAAAATCACTCTCCCCTCTCAAAACAATGCCATCTGAATAAGTGCTAGTATCATTGTCTATCAGTTGTAGAATCAGTAACAGCTTTGATGTGCTACAAAGTCAAGAGTTTGGGATGAAAAACTAGGTGAGGACAACAGAGCATTTCCATCAGCACCATCAGACCCCCCAGGCCCTGCTGCCCAGAGCCTCATGAAGGACCTGTGCAGTGGAGATCCCCATCTGCTGCTCCATCTCCAGCTCCTGCAGCACTCCTTTGTAACTCCAGCTGTGTTTAGAGTGTCAAGGGGATGGTTTGTCTGATTCCAGAATGCTCCCATTCACTGGGACATTTTGCATATGTGGAGGTCCCTCCTGGTCTCTGGGGGACCCGTCATGTTTATTCAGACCCAAGAAGGAGTAAGGAGGGGATGGGTATTTGCAGATCTGAAGAACACATGCAAACACTGGCATGTGTGCATGCAGGGTGGAGGTTTCTGGGCTGATGCACAGAGAGGTGTGAGGTGTGCAAGGCAGGCAGAGGCAGTGCAGCCACGCTGTGTCTGAGCCATCCTGCCCAGCTTGGAAGTGCTGGAAGAGCCCAAGAGCTGATGGCTCAAAGGGTCTCAGGCAGCCTAGCTGATATTAAGGTTTCTGCAGGAATCACACAGACATCTGCTGTAGTAGTTCTCCACACCCTTTCTGGCTCTGATTTAAAATGTGAAAATTGTCTATTTCTCTTGCAAATTTCTTCATTATGTCTTAGCTGAGCTATTGAGCACTGCTGACATGAATTCTCTTTGAAGATAGCATATGTTGTTTCAGTCTGTTGCATCTTCCCTCTCCAGTTTGGTTGTTCCACACCCAGGAAGAATCCAAGATGCCAGTTACTGGGAAGTGTCTGCTCTCATGAAGATGCTTTTGCAGTGGCATGATCCCACCAAACTGAGATGTTGTAGGTGCATGTGCTGGCTGCAGAAGTAGCTTCAGGAGCTATATGTTCTGTCATGTGTGAAATTATGGCCGCTGTGGGTTTTTCAGCTCTTTCATAGGGAAACTAAAGCTGACAGCAAGGGGCAAAATTTACTAAATGGGTAGGACTTGGGGGTGGAAAAAAAAGAGTTTAAAAATGGAATTACATCTTGATATTTAGGTATGTAATGATGGGCTTCTATTTTCCTTTTCCATCAAGAGATTTTCTATTTGGTTTTTTAAAAATAGGAAGTGACATTTCAAAACTGTGTCAGCTAAGTGATGCTAAAAGCCAGGCACAATTCTTCCATTCTCAACAGAGGTGATTTCAGAGAACAGAAGTAGAAGTGACAATTTAATGGAGAAGAGGAGAGAGGAATATAAAGAAGGAATAAACACTAGGTGTGGTGATGCACAAAACAAGTTCCTCCCTCCCGATATGCTCGGTTTCTAAATGCATTTAATAAACTGATACCCTCGTGCTCTTTGTTCTGATTGTATATTCTCCATAGTGAATTTCTCCACATACTGAGAGAGAAAAATGGAAAGCCTGCACAGAATGTAGGAGCGCATTGTCAAGCAGGGGAATGCTCAATAATTAATTTCCTGCCAGGAGATGGTTTTTTTCCTCTTTCTTTCTTCCATTACAACACCATTGGGAACATTTCGTTACAATACAAGAATATTTTAAAATCTTCCCTACTGGAAGCTTGATTTAGGACCATCAAAAATATACTTCCTTGTGTGGGGAATTGCACTTGCTAGAAAGAAGCAACATCCTCATCCTCATTTAGATGATATGTTGGTTGTGTGCTTTGCAATAGTCTAAATGTGTGTTGAACAGTACATATCTTTCCTTACATTCCTTGGAATGAAATATATAGAGATGAATAATTGTGCAGTCAGATGTATCATCTCTGGCAAACAAGTGCTGCTACCACAACTTTAAAATAATTATGGTTTGAATGTTCATTTTGTATATTTCTAATAGAGTAGATGGGCTGGGATGGTAGAACTCTGCATTTCTGCTGTCAGAGGACAAGTCAAGGTCCTGCTGCTTGTTATGTCACTACTCACTCAGGGTTTGATCCAGAACTCACAGAAACCTGTACATGTTTGTTTCCGTAGATTTAAATATTTTCTTCAGTCTCATTCTTGCTCTGCTGAGGGGTACATGGCCTTCAGAAGTATTTGGAGGGCTACACAGGAGTGTATTGTAGCATTGACCAAAATAATGGAGAAAAAGAAGGGTGACAGAGTGGAAGAAATAACCTGAACAATATCAGCCCCGTTGGTTCCCCATCCTTGCTGTAGTTTATATCTCTGGGTGGATCACTCAGGCATAGAGTCCCAGCACTCTCTGATTTTGCTTGGCTTTCTGTTTGGATCCTTGAGATCTGGACTTCATAAGCTTTGGACAGTAGTAGTAACTATAATTGTCACTAACATGAATCTCACCATCTTATGAGGTAACAGATTCTGAAGCCTCTGTCCTAAGAAGTCATACAAATGCCTGACTTACACAAGTTAACTCTGGCAGTGAGAATATCTAGATATCTTTACTTTGTGGGGGCTTAAGCATCACTGATGGATGACCAAAGGCAGGTGCTATAGTCAGTCTTGAAAATGTTTCTCTCTGTACTTTTTATTTATGTTTGAGGCCTATTTTTAATGACTTTTGCACTAAGCTACAGAGAGTAATAATTTTCCTTTAATTACAAGATACAGCAGCATTTAACTTGTTTGCTGTAGTTTGACATGCTTTTCAAATACATGGAAATTTCACAAGTAGAAGGAAACCTTTTTAATGTATCCATTCATTCTGACAAAAGTAATGTGCTGTAGCTGTTCATTACTTTAACTCTTCTATAACTTGTCACCATACTCAGCAAGATTTCATCCTGCCTGGAGGCATGTTCATTTAGTGGAGATCTTTGTAGATTCAAGTGACATTTGGAAAGATTAAATTGTCTAGAGAACCTTAGGCAAAGCACTGTACAACTACAAAGTGATCCTATTCTGTATAAAATTTAAGTTAAATAGGCCTGAGAATTATAAATGTGAACGCCCAAAATAAAGATTCAGATCCATGAATGAGATGAGAAGCCAAACGTTAATGCTGGAACCCAAGTGTCCTAGTGGGCATGGTCTGTGTAAGGGCAGTAGCTGTCAGCCATGGAGGGAAGACTTGCCCTGCTCCAGATGTAGGAAACCCTGGACTGAAATAAAGGGGCAGCAAGAGGTGAGACAAAGTGCAGATTGCCTGTTTCAGCATGCAATTTTAACAATTAACAAGGTTAATGCCTAATTTCTCTAACAAATTAGAAGTCTGGGCTCTCTGTCCCATTGAATGGATGAAATGACACCAAATTCAAATCATGCCCAGTAGCTCCCCAGTCACATGAACTCACTGGTGTGCTGACACTTTGTCTTAAGAGAGGCTCTGCTTGGCAGCTGCATGGACCTGACTCAAGGCATGGGGTAGATGTGCTGTCACTTGCCAACATCACCTTCTCTGTCTTTCCTGGTGAGCTGTTGTTCAAGGGCTGACCAGTCTCAGCACTGGGAGAGCTGGTGAGATCTCAGATCATGTCACTTGCCTGAAGTCATGGTTTAAAAATGACAGTCCTCAAAACACTGTGTTAAAGCTAGTGATGATTTAAAAATATAATGGGCTTTTCATAGTTGTCCTGCCTGTTTTTTGTTTTGCCCACTTGACTTGGACAGAAATTCAATTTTCTTTCTCCTAAGGACGATTTCAAGGTTATGTCACTTGCCTTCTGAAGAATGTGTAGCATTTATTTTGAAAATATGACAAAGAGATTACTTGATTTCATTTTTTACTTTTAAAGACAGACTTCTGTTGGACTAGAAGAAGCAACCTTGGGCATTTTGGCTTGTCAGTGTCCATTTAGACATTATTTGTTTATGTCCTAAGTTGTTGGACATTACTGTTGTTTCAGAATGATTCTTAAGGGCATATGTCTAAAGGGAAAGAGCCAAATATCTGTCTTGTCATGTAGAAGTCAAAATGATCTCCAAAATGTATTCAGGAGTAGAAATTACCAGATAGGCAGTGAGATGTGTGTCAGTGCTGGGGTGGTGAAGGGCATCACAGCACCTTATAAGTGTCTTTTTCTACATGTCTCTGTACCTGATATTCTATTTTTATATCTCCCCAGCCAGTTAAATACAGGGACTGTAGGTGGAGGATTGCAGGATGAATTTTACTTCATTATAATTGCTGCATATTTCTGTGCAAAGAGCTGAGCTGTATAGCCATGAACAAAAGTTTAAATTGGCATGTTCTAGGATGGTTGTAATAGCAACAGCCTGGATAGCTACAAAGGGAATGCCTGTGGACCTGTAAGCTTTAAGCAGAGGATTTCTGTATAAAACCAGAAATCCCACTGAATCTGAATAGATGTTATCAAAAACATTTTAAAGATAACTCTAATCCCGTGCCCATTACTTAATTTGATAGCATGATTCAAGACATATTTGTTATAATAATGTAATACTTTGAGGGATTCTATTGCTTTTCCAGTAATTAATTTCAGACATAAATTAAAATGTATTTTATGCCTTAATATCTTGAAAGTTACTTCTGATGTTGGTCAATGTAATTCAGACCTCGTGTATTTGTGAAGAATGAGTTACCTTGTTTTTTATACTTTTTATATTAGCATCTCTTACTGTTAGCAGTCAGAAATAAGACCCTTCTAGACTTTGAGCAAATCTAGTGTTGATTTGCTCCATTATGTTTTTCCTCTTTTTGTAGTGTAATTGGTAATTAGTTGTTTATAAAATAAATGTTCATTAAATATGTTGTCACAGAGTTCATTTTAAAAACAAAGATTTATATACCAGCCCTTTTTATATTTAATGCATTCATCCCTTTGGATCTTCATTTTATCATAATTAAGACTGGAGATGAGTGAATTTTGTGGAGTCCAAAGCTGCCCTTCTGTAGTGTCCATTACCAGGACACACATCTGTTTAGATGCTCCATATGTCTGAGTTCCTCTTCAGCCCTGCTAAGGTCAGGGATGCTTTACCCAAGGAATGCCCCAGATCCATTTTTACTCTTCCAGCCTGTTTTTCCTAAGTTTTCTTCAAGAGATGCCCTTAACAGTGCACTGAACCCCCTGACAACTGGGAGGCCATGTGTTATTCATGTGTTGTGAGAGCCATATCACAGCCTGAAGTGTCCATTTCACAGGACTCCAGCTGAAGCTCTGAACTGCAGCCAAAGCAGAGGGAGCAGTTATGTGCACAGGCTGTCTTTCTGCTGTGCACTAATGGCCAGATAGAAATACTTTGCCATTTTGTGTCAGTCCATTTGAAGAACCCCCTAATGCATGTCAGTAGGTGTGGCGTGTATGCAGTCAGGGTAGTTCACAACTGAGGGCTGATTATGCTTCTCTTGGCTCAGTGAGAAATAGGAAGGGCAAGAGAGACCTGGCTCTGTGACAAATGGAAGCAGTGCCAATGAAGATAACTTAAAATCTGATCCTTCATATGACTGCATCTGGACACATGATTAAAGTTTTCTGGCTCTTACTGATGTTCATGATAAACATGAACTGCAGCTGTAACTTAATAAAGATATAGATAGCATTTATAAATAACATGGTATGAAATGTCCACTTCAGACTTATTGTCTTAAACACAAGGAATGAAACATAAATCTGTCTGGGCTGTTTGCCCAGGGAGAGTAACAAGGCAAACAGGAGCAGGCCCATGGAGACTCCTCAGAAACCCAGATAGTGCAAGAGGGACTCTGGCCAGTATTTGCATGTCATACTTCAGCTTGGTGAGACATAAAAATCCTGCCCAAATGAGAAGATGATCTTCCAGAGACAAAATTCCCATTTACTCTCCCTTTTTGATAAGGTACTCTCTAGGCCTGTTTCTGGTACAAAACCTGAGTGATTCTAAGAGTAACTGGTAAGAGTAGTAGCTGGGAAACATTTGGTCCCTCTCCTTGTTCTCAGATTTCAGGCTGTGGAGGGGACATCCTGGCCTGATGATTAGTGCCACTGAACAACATTTCTTTCCTGTTGCTCTCATTTTTTTTCTTTTTCTTTTCTTTGGTTTTTTGTTTGGTTGCTGTTGTTGGTTTGGTTTTTTGATTGTTTATTTGAGGTTTTTTTAAGATCTCTCTGGATACAGGACAAAGGGTGATTTGAAGTTTTAGACTCTTGCCTGAGTTCATCTGTTTCTTCCCATCATAGAGAAAAGAGTTGTTAAGGGAGTTGATGTTGGTTAAAATCACTTGTGCTCAGCCTTCTTGCAGAAGTTGTTTGGTTATTGACATTGGATAGAAGACAGAGTATGAATTTTTACTGGCTAAACTGCATTTCTTCTTGTGAAGGTAGAAAGTCTTTTTGACGTACTAAGTGTTGGCCTTTCAAAACTTCAAAACATTGTGTGTTTCCTTATCCTTATCAGAAGGATTAAAGAAGATAGGAGGTTTTCATTCAACAACTGTGTGTATGAAGAGAGGAAGCACCATGTTCTAGCACAGCTAAAGGATGCTGTAAAATCCTTGGTCTAAGCTGCAGCTGACAGTATCAGTCATCATGAGTTTATTTTAATTTAAGAATTTGAAGGTTGCACCAGTGTGACTCCTGTGAAGTCAGGAAGTGGTGGATGGGTTGGCCCTGGTGATGGGAGCCCATTTCTGCAGGAGAAGGACAGTGCATGCTTCCTGTCCCCACCCCGCCAAGAGGGGCTGTGCTCAGGTGCTGAGAGAGGCCAGTGTAGCTGAGGAGGCCTGGGAAGCTGATATTCATCTGTCTCAAAACTGGAAACTAATGAACACAGCAAATTATATTCAGATTTTGTTTTAACTGGTCAGATCTTAGTACTTTTAAAGTCCTTGACACCCTTTAATTTTGGGAAAGGGTGAAGCATTATTTCATTGCCCATCCCACAGATGGCTGTAGAGCAGTGTTTTTTTCCTGCAGGATCTCAGCTCTGTTCATGCACAGTGAGTCCTTTGCTTTTCTGTTGGGGCTGATTAGGAAAGCCAGTTGCAGAAGCAGCCTGGATGCCCACAGCAAGCGCTGATGAGACCCCCTTGCTGCGTCACTCAGGCCAGTAAACAGCTTTGTCATTTAGGCACTTAATTATGAACTGGATGTTCACTTGACCTCTTATATTCTCATTTCACTAATGAACCAAAGCTTAGGAAGAGTGACTGACTTCAGAGCTGCAGCAGTTTGGGCTCTTTGAGCCAAAGTTTCCACTCATTTAATTTATCATACTAATGATCAGTTTTGGAGCCTAAACACAGGAGGTGCATGGAAAATACAGCGTAATGTGCTAATGTGATGGCCCCGTGACAGAAAGATTGGTGGGGGCTGCCCACTTCTTCTTGGCTTTCTGGTCCTGCTACACATGTGTATTCTTGCATGCAGCATCCTTAAAGAATGAAGGGGCTGTTATGGATGTGGAAGTAGCATTTAGGAATTCTGGTTTTACAGAGGGGTCAAACTTGAGTTACGATACTTAGATAATATTGATGCCCATAGGCTTTCTTTCTTACTGCTTTGTGTTTGAGTTGACTGAAACTGAAATGTGTTCCTACTGCATTCTAGCAGGGATTTATTTTTACTTTTTTAGTGTATGAGTGTCTCATGATTTTAATGTATTTCTCTAGATGACACCCTTAAGTTAGGCTTGAGGATAAAAGACACATGAAAGCCAGAGGATTGATTTAAGTTATCTAGAGAATCTAATGACATGCTTTTCTATGTATGAACATGGAAAATTTTGGTGGAGCAGGCCTTGAATCTTGGTATTCTCTTTTCAAGGTGACCATTGGAATTACCTGACCAAATTCCTTTCTTCACATCTTCTTCTCTCCTTCACTGTGTTGCAGCAAAAGCTAACAATGTCCCCTAACAATTCATGTGACATATATACTGCCTTCTCCATAGAAACCTTTACAAGTTGGTAATTGCCATGAAGCTCCAGAGCCATCTTTCAGCCCAGTGTGTGGTGTTCTCATGCTGGTGGCAGGTGGTTCCCCTCTGGGTTTGCACGTGCTTGCTGGTGTTCTGTGCAGTGCACACCAGTTGGTGTGAAGGTTAACTGCAGTCAGATTTCAGTTTGGCTCAACTTGGGGTTTTTTAAAAGAAAGAAGAACAAAATGTTTGTAGAATGAAATAAACCTGCTTTGTTCTACTTTTTCCCTTTTTGTGAAGATGTATTTTTTGATGTCTCATTTTGATCATCTCTATGAGTTACTAGTTATCATCTTCAGGTAGAAACTCTTTTTTCGTCAAGGGCTTTGGAGTTACCTCAGTTAAGATCCAAATTAGCTGTATTCCCTCTGGCTCTTTGTACTATGCTTTCAGTTCACTGAGTTTGTTACAGAAGTTTTGTTTATTTTGTTTTCAGTATGTGTTTCTAGAAAGAAGACAAAGTAAAGCTGGGGAAGGAAGAAAACTTCCTGCTAGATGGAAGAGGGTAATTAATGATGAACATCTCCAGGAACTATCATTTGTTTTCTTTGAGAAATGTATGCTAATAAAAGCTCTCTGCTTGCATGCATAAATGAATCAGATTAAATTTTGTCCCAGCATGAACTTGCTGTCAATTCATGCTCTTCAGTTCTCAGAATCATCCAAATGTTATTTTAACAGAGAGCAGTGCTATATCCATTGACCTGAAACCCTGTCTGCCTTGTGCACAGGTCTGAAAGAGCCCAGTGAGGTACAGAGGAAGACCAAGGAAGAGCTTGCCAAGGGCATGGATGAAGCATTTTTATCTTATGTGTGTCTGCCCTGGATGATCATAGGAATGTGTTCTGCAAAAGAAAGAAATCAGAGAGTTAATAAAAACAAAATTAGAAATAGGACAGCAATCAGATTCTGTGTTTTCTTACTGCAAAGGTCACAGAGGATGAGGCAATTAATTGCCTAACCTTTAGAAGTGGTTTATTATGGAAGCTCTGTGATATCTGAGAGCAAAAGCTGCCTTGAACTGAAGCAAATTGCAGCTGGTGTCTTGTGGAGTTACAGCTTGATGAATAAGCCATTCTGGCCTTCTCCTGGAGGATTCCTTTCCTTCTTTGTCCTCTATTCCCAGTTTCTCAAGCTCTTTGGTGTTTGTTTGGCCATCTCTATCTAGGCTTGGTTTCATTGCCCGAGCAGAGGAAAGCATTACTGTTTTAGTCTCATCCTTAGAGATGTGTTATTAATACTATGAGGAATGAATAAATGACAGGTGCTTTGCTGGGCACCTTCCCCCACCTTCTCAATCTGTTTTCCACCAGAGCATGGGAGGTGCTGAGGCCTGGCAAGCCCTGAAATGGCCCCGAGTCTTCCCTGGGCAGGTCCTTCCCACTGCTCACGGGCACTGGCTTGCGACCAGCGTGTGCGTGGGAGCTGATCCCTCACTTAAGGCTTCTTTGGGAACCCCAAAGAACAATAATATCCTGTTGACTAGGATTTTACTATTTATATCCATCAGCTGAGCAGCCACCTCCTCTGTCTGCTCCTTGGTTACCAGTCTGTAAATCTGTCATTGGACCACATTGACTACTGCATGGATGACAACGTGATTTTTCATTTCACAATGAATTTGCTTGAGAAGAGCAAATACATTGATGAAGAAAGGTGTCAGGTTTTTTTGCTTTGTTAACCTGTTCACTTTTTGGACATCAGACAAAGAGACTGGCAGGAAACTAACCTAAAAAACGAGGGATTTCATTAGGAAACAGTACAATAACAAGAGGAAAACAATCAGATCCCTTATAGGTATCTGGCTGGGAGGAAGTGCTGACATACACCTGTCAGATTAAAGACTGAATCCTGCCACCCACATACTGTCCTGGCAGTTTATTTATTTCTTTTTTTTTTCCACTCATTTTTTTTTTCTGCAGCAGATTTTCAGTCTTCTGGAGTAGAAAATATATCAGTTTCTTCCAGAAAAAACCCTTCCCTGGCTTTGAAACGCAAGGAAAAATTGTCAAATTTAGCCTGGTATTTTCTAGGCTGTTTTTTTTCTAGGCTATTTTCTGTTTTTTCAAAGGTGAGCTTTTTAAGAGAACCTGCACAATTTACTTTGAAGAGAAAAAATACAGTCTAACCTGTGGGAGTCAGCTAGAGTGAAGTGAAAATAAAGCAATGATTTCACTGCAAGCTTTTATGAAGATTTTTGAGGCTCCTATCAGAAAAAAAAGTGTGCTAATAATGGAACTTAGTTACAAAATCCAGCTGCTTTTGTTCCAGTATGGATAAACCTGTGGACAGAGAGGGTTAAACCTGATCTGAATCAGAAGGGGCCATTGCTCCTCCTTGGAGCTAATTTTAAGTGTTTGAATGTGGAACACTTAACTCTGTAATTCTGCTTTTGTGCCATCCTGCATGACGAGAGACCAGTTCTTTTCTGAAGACCTTGCCAGTATATCCAGCAAGGAAGTACCAAATAGCTCTTGGCTTCTTGGCTCCTTCTTTCCTGCACTTTGGAATGTGATGGCTCTGCCCATCTCCCTTCTCCTGTGCCATCACTCCCCAGCTCTGCCTTTTGAGGTTTTCCAATGCATATTTGTCCTTCTTGTAAAGTACTGCATGCAAAATACATGGCAAGTTCAGCACTTAAAAGTGAATTAGGAATACTCAGAGAAACCGGTATATTTTCTGAAACCATTTTTTAATTATAATGAAAGCTTTGTGCTTATAGAAAGTTTGGAGTATTTTTGGTACCATCTGGACACCTAAGCTTGGACAACAAATCACTCTTGACATAATGACGACAGTGTATAATACTGTGTTCTTCTAACCCATGTCTCATTAATGTGGAAGCACATGGATTTTCCTGCAAAATGTGGATTCACCATCTGTGCTAGTATTCTTTGCATGAAGTGAAAGCCTGTTCTTTGTGTTGTGATTGCAATGGACCCATTCTGATTTTACTGCCTTCTCTCTTGGACCAAACGGATGGGTCACAGAACAAAATATATCTCCCCAAACACTTCTTACTGCTAATGCTTATTTACCTTACATCCAGTGTGGGAGCTACCAACATTTATTAAAGGTGGAACTCACAGATCAAGTGACATTTTTCTGTTATTCCCAGTTTCACTTCTGTGTGCTTTGACATTCATTTGGGCTGGAACCTCTGGACTTGGGGAAACTGTGAATTCCTTGTATGCCCCTTGTAGATGTCAAAACTTAAGAGACAGTAGCATTAAGAGATAAAATGTTACAGGCAGGTTTATAAAAGGTGTAGCAGACAGTTGCCCACTGAGTGTGTTGCAGCTTGGTTTGAATCACCTTGCACTCCAATTATAGAGTAGCTTAGAGGTTATTTGCCTGTAGAGCTAGGAATGGTGTTCTAGTCTGATCCAAGGCTGGGGATCCTCAGCTTCACTGTACTTCACCACTGATGTCTGAACTGCTATTTAAATTCTCCTGCCTTCATTGTGACTCCTTTTAAATTTATGGAATAATAGTTAAGGTTCTTATATAGAAGGTATTGCAAAGCAATGTCTTTTTACCATTATGAAATTTGACGTATTACAGAAAAAGTGTTTTGTATGCTCTGAAACTTTATACCACTAACTGATAGCTTCATTCATACTCACAAGCTGGTACTGATGGTTTCCCCATGAAACCTGTCAAGCCCAGGGATCTTTCATCATCTTATTCTTTCTTCATCTCTGTCAAGTTCTTTTTTTTTTCATACTCCTGGTACTGAGAAATAGATGAAACATCTTTAAGTAATAAATCAAGTATATTAGCAGTAAAATTTTAATCTGCTTCCGTAAATTAATTGATGTGGTATGACTGAGCAAAGTACAATTAAGGGACAGATTCTGTTTTCTTGTGCTTTCAGTAGTTTTACTTCTGCAATCTCATGGAGATAAGTTGCCTTATGGAAGATACAGATCTATGCTTTATTAATGAGTTTTTATGGTAATTTTGATACATCAGTAAATAATACCAAAGGGACAGGAAAGGGCAAAAAAAAGGGATTTTTCTGTAAATGTATTCAGAGCATCAGTTGAGGGGTTAGACTTCTCTAAGGACACTATGAGAGAAGACAGTTCAAACAGGAGAGCAAGAAGCTGCTGGGGCTGGAAGGGCACTGAAGGGGCTGGAAACTGGACAAGCTGGTGTAGAAGGAAGGTGTCTGATCCCTGTGCTTTGTGGCCAAGTCCATCTTTCTTCAGACACAGCGAATGACTTACTGGGTTGGTAACAAATTTGAAACAGCAATAGCAAAGCCTTTCTTAGGTCCTTAAGGCAAAATTCTGGTGAGATTTAACAAAGAGCAATGGCTGGTGGTGGTCAGCAGGATATTATCACTGAATTGGCTGGAGCAGTGTTTTCTGAAATGAATGTCAGTAGGAGAGCCTTGAACATGTAGGTAGACAAAATCCTATGATTTTGCTGGGATGAAAAAATCCAAAGCTGCTCACTGGGGACATGGAGGAGGAGGTAGATATGATACAGGAAGCTAAAAGATTTTATGCTTTGTTCATGACTTAAATCCACCAAACCATGTACTTGGGCAAATCTCAGCAACTATAAGCTATTAAGCCTGCCTTCATCCTTTCTACTTGTCATATCAATTTCTTTGCCTGCAACTGGGATCTGATCTTGCACCCACTGAATTTTTTGCCATTGAGCTCAGTGAGGCTAAATCTGGCTCCTGCAGTGGGGGAACTGCTCATCTCTGCCCGTCTCACGTGCACAGAGTTGCATGCTAAGGCTCTGAGCACACAGTGAGGGTCCTCCAAGGGCTGCAGAGTGCCTGGAGCCAGTTTATATAAATGTATCTGCCTGCAGTTCAAAATCCTGAATGCACAGAACTACATACCAGAATTACATCCAGATCCTGGGATCAGCCTGATCCCAGGACACTTGTCCTGGCTTGGCATGCTGCCAGGTGAGCCAGCAGCACACCTGTGCAGGAGGGGTGGTGTGGAAGCCCCTGGGTGGATGTTGCAATGCTTTATGCAATCATTTGCCTGGCTCTAGGAGTCATTTTTGTGGCTTCTGGCCTATTTCTCAGCAAAGCAATTAGCAAGTCCGAAAGGTCTTGCCTCAAGGCTTTCACAAGCCATGAATTATGCATTTTATTCTGTGTCCTGCTTTTCCTTTCTCTAATATGCTCTTTCTGATCATGTAATGTCTTATTTTGCCCTCCCATAAAATCTGACAGCCTGGTGCCCAGAGCAGGGGCACAGGAAAGCCTTTTCACCATCTATTTCCAGCACACAACTTCTTTAGTTGGTTTCCAACATATAACTTCTTCACTTGGTTGGCTGGTTGATTTTTTTTTTCAGGTGGTGTTTACGAAAGTGCTTGTTGCAGACGATATCTTCAGGCTATTCAGTGCCTTCCCTTGTGAGAGCAATGCCAATCTGCAGGGCATTCAGCAGCACCAGCTGCTGCCCTCCTGCCACCATTAAAACACAGGTTCAGCATTTATTTACAGCACATGGAGCCATAAACGTGGCCAGTGCCACTGCTGCAGCTAAGGAATAGCACAGGCTGTGTCAACATGAGTACCCTCAACAGTTAATGAGAGTCAGCTTTCCTGAAAGCCAGCCTGGCTGCTGGTGCAATGGTTCCCCTGAAGAATGAAGGAGGCTCTGCCTCAGCTGCTCATAGTTAAATGGAAACTGAATTAAGGATAATTTTTCCCTCTGCTGGTGTTCTACATGAGGCAAGGTGTTAGCAGTGTGAATCTGCTATTGCATGCTTGAAGCTGGCCCAAGTGCTGACAACAGAAGTGGGTGCAGAGAAAGCAGGGAGCGTGGCCCAGGAGGGGACCCTGAATGCAGAGTTGGGCCAAGCATGTGCTTGGTACCAGGATCAGTTCCTGGGCTCATTCCCAGCCGCTGCAGGTGCTGCAGGCACAGGAGCACTCAGGCTGGAGAGGCTGAGCACAGAGCCCTGTCCTGCTGGAGCACCCGGGCTGAGGCTCATTTGTCTGTAATTCCGGTTTTTGCTTTTGACATCGCCTTGAGGCAGGGAGGAAGAGTTGTGTGGCTACTCTAAACAAAAATAGGCTAGGAATTAATTTCAAGAGTATTTTCCTGCTTTTCTGTCTCAACAAGAAGCTCACTGGGGATGCCTGAGCTGCTGTTAATAACAAGGATGCTGGAAAGTGACCACATGGGCGTGGGTATGTTTACTCTACAGCTGACCAAGCAGGGTTATATACCTAATAGCTGTATACCTATAGTGCTTCCTGTAAGCTGTTTATTAGGCCTCTCCAGACTTGGAGGTTGCTCCAGGGAAAATGCCTACACGGCCCCTTAGCTATACATTACCTGTTCATCTGCTGATCCATGGGATGCAATTATTCCTCCAGGCTCACAGTAAATGCTCTCCTAATTCAGTGCTGTGGCAGGGAGTGTGGAATGAAAGATGACTTTCAGCCACTTCAGGAGCTTGCTGCTGCCTCCTCTCAGGAGTCCCCAAGGAGTCCTGCACGCCTGCGAGGGAGCCAGCTCGTCTCTCCAATCAGTTATCTGGGATGCAGCCCCAGCCACTCTAGATGGTAATTCTGGGCAGTGTCAGCTGGAAGGTAATTTGGTCCCCAGGCCCCTTGTTTGCTGCTGGGGATTCTCCATGGATGCTGGGATTGGAGCAGGTGGGGGTGGGGGAGCTCACAGGCAGATTCAGAGCCTGTGCTGGCCAAATGACGCAAGCTGTGTTTCCAGTACCAGTGTTCTCATGCTTTCCTTGCCCTCCTGCACTGAAAATCTTGTTTAGTTAACAAAATCAGTTATAAGCTGAGGCTGCTCTTGGACTTGTAGTAAATGCAAAGTTTAATTGCTAGGATGACAAATATTTGAGTAGTGAATTTAGTGCCATGGTATAAGCAAGGCAAGGTTTGTAGTGAGAGGTAAAGCCTTTTTTAGGCTGGCTGATAAGTTACTTTGTTGTTTTTCCTGATCCTGTTTGTTGGCCTAATAAAAGCTCCCACCTCACCTCAGACTTTTTTTGGTGGCATGCTTATCTGAGCAACAGAAATCAATGACATTAGCCTAGTGCAAGTGGTCATGTTTTCAGACTGGACTATGAAGCAAACAAATAAATTCAATGTTAATTTGTATAAACCCAGTTTATTTATTGTCTTATATTGCTTTTCTAAAATCTAATTTGTGGCCATTAAGAAAAAAAATTAAGTTCTTTCATTTTTACAGGGTAATCTCTCGAATCAATACAATGAATGCATCATTGTATTTTCAACAGCCCAGCTACAAATAAGTGGGGTTACAGCAGTGACTGACAGAGAATGACAAGTAACAGCACAGCCAAGGCCCAGCCTGGCTGCAGATGCAAAATGTGAAATTTGGCCTTGAGAGGTAGTAAGTGGATAAATTAAACTACACTTGCAAGCAGGAGAGCACTGTTTAGCTGTACTGCCATAACCTGAGTGTTCCCAGGGATGCCCAGTCCCTGAACAAAGTCAACCATCTGTGCTTCATGGTAAAAAAGGAACACAAAAAACACCTATCCAGTCTGCAGCTTGCTAGTAATCCCAGCATGTATAATGTATCAAAACAAGAAGTTTCACTGCTTGAAATGCAAATCTAACAAATCATATAGACTTTTCCCTAGTTTATTTGACTGTGTAGGGCGAGGCCTATTTAAAGTTCATCCTACCTTAGCTTATTTATGCATGGAAAGTCCTTGAGGAGTACTTCAGGGAGGAGGCTGGGAGATGCCTGAGTGTTTCCTCAACCCTTGCCAGGCTGTTGACGTGTTCCTGGGATCATTCATTCCCAAAAACACTGTTAGGATTTAATTCATCTTTTCTCTTCTTGCAATGGCTAGCAGAGCAAAGTGGAAATAGATTTTAATTTACTAAAGCAATATTTGAGGTACTAACAAAAGCCCCATGTCTGGGAGGACGCTGGTGTAAACAGTGGGGAGATTGATTGAGCTGCTCACTCCCAAACTACTTCAGCAAACGTTTCCTTGATCAGTACAGTCCTCTCCTACCTGCAGCCACCCTAGCTGCTGGCATTACACGCCTGGAAGGTCCCTCCTGTTGACTTAGCCCTCATTAAAGCTCTGCCTTTCTCACAGCTGTGACTCTTAACACAAACACTGAGTTGTGGCGCTTTGCAGGGGCTGGATGTGATCCCTGAACCTTGCTGCCCTGTCTAACAAGAGTCCTGGGACCCTCTTTACAGTTTTGGCTCACTGGGTGGCATTTCTCTTAAGCCCTAAGTGGAAGCTGGACCTTCTCAGCTGGTCATGTAGATTTCCCCTGCAGCCTGACTTTTCCCTGGGTTTGATGCTTCTTTGCAGTACATGAGGATGGGAAATGCTGAGTGCCAGGCTGGGAAAGCACTCTCCTTTGCTGTGAGAGAATCAGGCTCAATTTCAGCCTCTGCTGTAACTCTGCAGACACAGAAAAAGGTCTGGGGCCAGCGATGCCAACCCTGCAGGCTGCAGTGCGAGCCCTGCAGCTACCGAGGTGGCAGGACTGGCAGGGGGGAGACACAGGTGGTCCTGATTTCCTTCTGACAGGGTCAGCAAACACTGATCCTTCCCTGCCAAGGGAAAGCTGCTCCCCTGGCTCACAGGCAGCCCTTGGTCACGTCAGCCCATGTTTATGCACCCAACACAGCATGAGAGCACATAAAAGAGCAGTGTTGTCAGCTGAGCCCCCCCGCCCTGCACAAACACTGCCTTGTTTAGCCAGCTTGGCTCGTCATTTTTATTTCATTTTGGTAGGGTAAACTCCTTTTTGTTTTCTTCTGTGGTGTTGGTAGAAGACTGAGTTCCATCTGTTAGTTGTATCTAGTACTTGCTCGTTGTGTCTGCCTTAGGAACCTCCAGGTTTGTACATCTGCACCCTCCCAGGTGAAGGCTGCAAGAGGTGATTCTGCCCTGTCACTGTGTATTCTGAACTCAGCCTGATCTGCTTACCCGCTCTCCTGGTTTTCTTACTGAATGCAGATTGAATACAAGTGCTTATGCACAGGTAAAACTATTTGTTATAACTGAGTCCATCAGGTTAACGCTGAATTAACAGGACAATTAAGTGAAAAAAACCCTTGGGTGGGATTGCTCCTGTAGGCCCAAAGAGCATTTTGCTGTGGAAAAAGAGTAACTCTTCCAAATCTGAGTTTGTGTTACTCTACAAAATAAACTTGTCAGATGATTGCAGTTTTTGATTATTGCTTCATTCTCTTGGCCTTCCCCATCCCACCAGCTTGAATTTACTATTAAATATCACTAAATAATCTCTACAAATCAGAGTGCTGATATTTGCAGAGCTGTCCTTGCAGAGAGGTCATTGCTTTTAATTGTAAATTATGCAAATCTGGAGCAGAAGCTAACTCTAGTCTTTTCTCCCTGAAAAAAAATATTTCCAAGGTCAAGGAGAGAATTTTTGTGTGCAGAACTTACAAATAATACTCAAAACATACCTTTGTTGTGGTCATGCTAACTGTTTTTAAAGAACCATTGAAGTGGTATTGGAAAGAAAACCAACCAGTGGAAAGCCCCCCAGCACCCATTCCTGTAGGTGCTGACTCCTCAAGAGATGCCTGGCTGCATTTTCCCTGCCACTGCTACCTTGGCATGGTGTGCCACCTGGGACGTGTCTAAACTATGCTGAGCTTGTCTGGAGAGAGAAGGGAAATGCTTCAGGGTACAAGCTGTGTGTGTGTGTGTGTGTGTGTGTAGCTATGCAGGCTGGATCAAACTCTCTTTAAGTTGTGCTAATAATTAACCCTCAGCTTGTAGTAACTATCGAGCATGATAGCCACACTGCTGGCTCCTGTCCACAGGGTTATTGGGAATGTACTGCACAGCAGATCCCTTCCACTCTGTGTCTGGGAGCTGATCTCTGTGAATGGGAATGGATGTGGAAGATTCTAAATTAGCCACACTTGCCAGTATATTTTTCCAGATTCTAATACTTTGTAGGCAGATACCAGTTCATCTGTCCTTTGACCTGTTATGTCAGACTGGAAGAGAATTCTTCTTGCAGAGGCTTCATTAAAGCTCTTGAGCACACACTGTGGGCTGTGCTCCCATGTTTGTGTTAGCAGTGGTGCTTTTTCATGTTAAACTGGTTTGACCATAAACTGGATGAGTTTAAGTCCACATCTCTTTTATCTGCATTGTTTTTTCCTTCTTCTGTGTTACGTGAGGATGGGTAAGCAAAGCAGCAGTTGGGTCTCTGTTGCTAATCACGCTTTCTGTCCAATTCCTTGGGGTATGAAGGATGCAAACAGGCAGTGAGTGTGTTTATGGCTGCCAATCACTGATGCTTTGGCAGCTCATACAGAAAATATTACTAAGAGGTGCAGGAATTAATGTAACTTTTTTTTTTTTTAATGCTTAAAATATCACTTGCTTTAAATATCATCTGCTTCTTCTTGTCAGATGCTTTGCCCTAACAGCGTTCCCTCACCTGATTGTTGTGAAAGCTGAAATCCTGGCACAGGCAATGTGGCTGCAGAGCTCCATGACTGAACCTCATCCTGGTGGCTGAAATTCAGCAATGAGAAACTTTTCACTGCAAACCAGAGGGAGCTCAGGCAGCCTGGGAAGGGGAGCAGAAACCATGCCCTCCCCCTGCGTGACCCTGCATGGTGACCCTGTGTGCTGACCCTGCCTCTCACCCCACAGACCAGCCATCCTGAGCCTCCCACCAAGCTGATTTACAGCCTCTCCTTAAGTGCATGTGTGAAGGAAAGGGAAACTGAGCTGTAGTTAATCTCATGTTTCTAAGCAACCAGGTAATTCTCTGCAGCCGATCCCTAAAGGGAAATTCCTGTTTTCCTGCACCCCTGCTCAGAGGACACCTTCCTCTTTGCCTTCTCCAGCTCCTGGGCAACAGGCAGTGGAGTCTGAGGAGGGTCACAGCTCTGCAGCATTTCTCCAAATGCTGTGGGGGAGGGCGAGGAAGCACAAAATGGGCACTTTATTAATGGTCTGTGACAGGTAAGGAGGTGTTCCTTGCAAAATCAGTAGAATAGAGGGAATGTGGAAACTTTAAATGTTTTCCCCAGAGCTAAACTGAAAATCACAATCAGAAGTGTGGAGGGGAGGGGGTCCTGTGCTTCAAGAAACTTAAAAATGTCTGAATAGTGTATTCCCAATTCTGTTTGCAGTGAAACCTGTTTGCTGTTAAGTTTTGGTGATAGAAGTGACTGAATTCTATTCTCAGTCTGTTTGAGCCCCTTGGAGTGACTATAAGGAACTAGATTTTATTGATAAAAGGCTCCTGAGCCTCAGACTTCTGACTATAGAAATAGAAGTTACAGGAAATTGAGCTGAAATGAGATCTCTGAGCTTCTCCACTTTGGGAAGAATGGAGGCTGGGCTCAGGCTTCATAAAAATAATTATTTTTAGGGCCTTTTTTTAAAAAAAGTCACATGACCCTTACCCAAGCAGTTACACTGTAGGAACCTCAATTTGCTCAGCTCCACCACTGAAGGTGATGTGTGCTGAACCCAGAGATGTGCTGGAATGGTGACAGGAGTTTGGCAATGAACTCTAGTCACAGCTCCCAGTGGGGAAGGTCAGTACCTGACCCTGGAATTAGCTCATTTGGTTGGAGCATGGTGCTAATAATGCCAAGGTCGCAGTTTTGATCCCTGAACAGGCAATTCAGAGAAGAGTTGGACTCAGTGATCCTCATCAGTCCCTTCCAGTGCAGAATATTTTGTGGTTCTGCTCAGGAAGCAGTGGTGGGTAACTTGAGAAATGATTCTGTTGGTTGAAGGCTGCCTATTTGACCAAACAAAAATTCTGGTTGGAGTAGGGGGAAAAATGCTAGAAATTCAACAGTAGTCAACAAAAGAAAATATAGTTAATAGAAATGGATATGTCATATAGGACAGTGCATCACTGACTTGAGGTTTGGGGTTTTTTGCCTTGCCTGGTCTTTTATAAACTGAATCTCAGCTGAGAATCTGTCCCTTTTGGCCTTTGTCCTGTTTGTTGACAAATATGTGCTATTGGCTACTGTTGAGAACACCAAGTCCACTTCCATTTAACCCAGATAAGATTCTCTGTCAAATGGACATTTAGGTGTGACCCAACATTCTGTCCAGAAATATGTGTATTAAACCACTCTGCACAAAGGTTTTATAGCTTGGGTAACCAGATGCTGGGAGCACAATTCACTGGAACAAGTCTACAAGCCTGATGCATTTAAGCCTGTAACAGGCAAGTGCTTTTACAGAGTGAAGTACGGAAATAACTTTTGAAAATACAACTTCAAAGTTATATTCTTGAATTATAACTAATGGGAGGGGCACTCATGGGATGGATTTGGCTGAAGTGCTGACCAGGCAGGGTGCCTTGTGCCATTGCCTCCTCAGGGACTTCGGGGAAGCCACAGAGCCACACCTCTGTAATGGCCAAGGAGCTTCTCCAGCACCACCCTGGCCCTTCAGTAGCTTGCCCAGGAAGCACAAGGGAAGGTTCACCTGGGCCAAGGGGCAGTTCCTGCCCATCCTGTGGTCTGGGCATGGGCTTGCCTTTGTGGTGATGTGCACAGGAACACAACCAGGGCTGCCTGGGGCCGGACAGATTTCATTTCCAGGCAGGAAACGCTGTCAGGGCAAATTATGAGGAAATCTTCCAACAGACTCATTTTAGTTTTGAATCTTGGCTATGTTTATCTCTTCTCGTGGCAGTAGAAGAGTGTGGCAGGGCAGCGTGGCTGACACGCCTGCCTTGGAGCTCAGGGGTGCAGCTCACACGGGCACGGCAGGCACGGTGCCACGGCGGGATGTCTGGCTGATACCTGGCAGCCTGTGCACAATGAGTTTCTTCCTCTGTGGTACTTTTGTAGAAGATCTGACCATGGTTAAGGGAAAGGATTAGTGGGCAGGAATTGCCTGAGAAGACAGAGAGATTAAAGCTGTTGTTGTAATTTTGGTTTGGGAACACACAAGAAATATTCTAGTTGACAACCACCAGCACTGCATATGAGGTAGCTGTTTTCTGTCAGGCATGTCTACTCTCAGCACCAACATGGGCTTTCATCTCTTTTTAAATTAATGTTAATTACAAGTTATTAATACTTTTTTAAGCAGGAAAATGCAGCTGAAAGCAATTACCCCTAATTGCTAATTTGTGTATGTACATCCAAAATTATAATCTCTTCATCTGAACACCCAGTTCTCACTGGAGTCAGTCAGTGTGGTTTTGATTCCATTTTTTACTTCAGTTCTGGATTGTATGATAGTCTTTCTTTTAAATGGCTTCACTGAAAGCTACAAGATCTCTTCTCACAAGTTCTGTGATCTTCTGGAAAGCATGATCTTGTTAATTGTTAAGGAAGCCTAACTAAAGAGATGTTCTTTGGTTTTGGAGGAGTGCTTAAAACACAGTCACTGACATTGGGAATTAATCAGTTCTTGCAAGTTGTGCATAACATGCACTTGAATTTGTGCTGGATCTCAATTTCATCTGTGAACATCATCATCTATTTTCAGAAGCTGATGGCCACAAAGGCAGCTTGTGCTGATGAATTTGTGGTACAGTTCAATGCTGACCTTTGCAATCCCAGGACTCAGATGGTTTTGGATTTTAGAATTTTAATTCAGAGATACCATGGCTTCTCTTTCCATCTGCATATTTTCATCCTTGCCAATGCAGGAAAGGTTCAAAGCTGCCAAATTCTGCCAGTGGGAGATGGCCTTTCTGGTACTGCAGTCACAATCTGGTAGAACAGATTGTTAGATGGGTTGAAATCTGCTGGGACCACCTTGAGCTGGACTCCAGGAGACCAGAGGGCTGACATCCAGCTGGCACCAAGCAGTGAGCACCATACTCTGCTTGAGTCCATGTTGTTGGACATTTTGATCAGCACAGAGTGTGCCTTCCTCAAATGTGGGAATGACACTAAATTAGGGGTGGCAACAGCAAATGAGAGAGCCTAAATCCACAGGGATAAACTTGGTGACTAGGCCAATGGGAAGCTCGTGGAATTAGAAATCAGAAAACAAAACAGTCTGCACTTTGGGGAGACCAACCCCTTGCAGTGGTTGGGAAGCAGCTGTGTGACTTGTGGTCCAGCTGATATGGACGTGGGTATTGTTGTGAACACCAAAACATTTCAGTAGATCTGAAAGTTGAAAACAACCCAACAATGCACCTTGACTGTGAATGAGTGAAGCCATCTTCTGGGTTACATTGGGAAGGTAATTGCCTTCTGTGTTTCAGTGTTAGTCACAGCCAGTCTTCTCCAAGGAGCTGTCATACTGCAGTTGGCATTTACAGGCTGTGGAAGGGCACTTGCCTGAGAGATGGTGCATTCCTGAACACTTGCATTTGTCTGAGCACTTGCATTTTCTGCAATGTGCTTTTTTTCCTAAAGTTTTACTTGAAATGTGCCTGTTTGCACTTCCATAGGAGACCTGAAAAAAGATAAATATGCTAGGGCAGGAAAAATATTATTGGGTATTGACCAATTGTTAAAACAATGGCTTTTCTTTATCTAAAATAGCCCAGCTTTTAAAAAGAACTGAAGGAGGAAATGAAAGTGATTTTTATTCCACCTATTCTTAGTGTTACAGAATTGCCCACCCATTTTGGAAGATATGCAGTACTGCTCAGGAATTTCTTTCCAGAAGCCAAGACCTGCAGCTGAGCCCTGTGCCCACTGCCCTTTGGGCTGCCCTTCCACAGCCAGCAAATGCCAACTGCAGTGTGGTCACTCCTTGGAGAATATTGGTGACTGATGCTGAAACACTTCATCCTATGGTAGTGAGGACTCCCAGGTGGAGGCAGGACTCTGTCATGATCAGCCTTCAGCTGTTTTAGTTCTGTTTAGCAAGCTGAGTATCCAAAGGGACTTTGTTATCAAAAGTTGTTCTCTTATTTTTCTTGGTTTTACATCCCTACCTCAAATGATGGATTCACCTCTTAGCCTGATGTATATCCACAGTACTTTTCCTGCACTAATGAGGGTCAGAGGACTTCTGACTGTGCCACTGGCGCTTCAGAGCTGTCAGGCTGTGAAGGAGGAGCGTGCAGCTGCCAGCTCTACTACAGACCTCACACATGTCTCTGGGCAGCAGAGCCAGCCTCCATCGTGGGGCTGGGAAGAAATCTCTTCTCCAGAGATTTCTCCACTGGAAAAGCATCTGTTGCACTTCCCATCCTACCTGGGTAGGTGGGATCATGCTATGTGTGCCCACTCCATCCCACTGTGCCCAGCACAGCTGGCAGCGCCAAGCCCCCTTGGAGAAGCTGCCAGGGATGTCAGCTAGCAGCAAGCTTTGCTGAGAGCAGGGATTTTAGTGGGCTTCACCTATGGAAAATAATTCTTCAGCCATGGTCTATATTTAACTAGCTTCTGTTTGTGCGGCATTAAGTCACTGGAACAAGATGAGATTGTTTTATTTCCACTGATATGGCATCTTGCAGCTAATGCCAGTCAAACCTCACACCCTGAGCCCAGCTCTTGTTTAACCAGGTGGCACATTTCATCCTGGAGCAGCTTGTAAAATTAAACTGGAAGAAAAGCACTCTTCATCTGCCTGTAGTGTGCCACCAGCACGGTGAAAACAGGACAGCTGTGTGAGTCCTGCAGAAGGCAGGGATGCCTGTGTGAGGAACACATTCCCCAGCTGAGAGCCAGAGTGTCTCAGGATCAGTCAGGATGTCTCAGGATCACTGGGTGTGTGCTCTGCAGTCAGACCTCTGCTGCCAGCCTGCTCTGCCTGTGTCCGAGGGACCTTTGGCTCCTCTGAGCTCTTTCTTATATATGAAACTCTGCATCTGCTGCATGTTGTTCTGCTCCTAACTAAAGATTTAGTTCTGGTGAAGAATACCTGCTGCCTTTTAATTATTCATTCCTTCAGCTATGAAATAACCAACAGAGAGGATCCTTTTATGGTGAGCTGGATTTAAAAGGCAGCAGCCCCTTGTGATTGTGATATTTAATGCATGAGCAAAGACTGAATGCTGCTATCAGGCCTCCTGAGATGGTGCATCAGCTGCTGCCTTTGGGCAGCATAATGCAGAGATGCCTGAGGGGTGTTGTGTTGTCTTGTGCAGGCCTGAAATGTTATAGCTGGAGTGACTAGGTGTGTGTCATGCTCCCCTAACCACAGCTATCACTGAGCAGTATCACAAGTGGGTTATGATTGCTCTGGCTTTCCAAATTGCTGTCTGGTAGGGAAAGGAACTACCTCTACAGAGCTGCACCACTTCATCAGCTGTGAGATGGAAAGAATGAGCAGGGAAGGGAAGAGGAAGAGATAACCCTGTGCCAAGATTACAGCCAAGATCAAAGACTGAATGGGGAAATCAGCACCAGCAAAACAGAGAGGTAGGAATGATAAATGCAAAGCAGGCAGGGAGGAAGATGTTATTGATCCTTAAGTCTCCAACCACTTGTGCAAAACAAAGTCCTCCATTCACATCACTGGGAGTAGGACTGGGACAAGCAGCTAACAAAATGTGTAATTTAAATATTGTAAATCAACAGTATGTGTACTTTTTTTTTGTGGCTTATGACTGGATAGCTAAAGGTATGTATTAGGGAGAGAGAAAATGAAGAAGCTGTTAAGATAAAGACTTTTCTTGTAGTGCAGACCCTGCAAATACACAGGAGAGAATGGACAGTCAGCCTGTTGACAGACATTACCCATTCCTGGTTTTTATCACAGCTTGATGTTGCATTTTTGAATGCTTTTAAGAATCTTGAGAATCTAAAGGTTTTGTCAGCTGTTTTTTTTCATAGACACAATCAAAATGTTAGTTCTCATCCTGAGACCTTCCAAAGTGCTTATGGAAGGTGGGAGACTACGGCATGAAAACAAATTTCATTTGCTTCTCTGATGTTGGTGGCATACCTCAGCAATCCTTGGCTTTAACTACCAAACTGCAACTATTTCTGAAAATAGAGCCATTGTATGCAGCCAGTGGATCACTCAGTATTTGGTTAGACATGCCATAATTTTCCCTCCTATATGAGGACTCATGCTTTGTTTATGAAGTGTCTCCAGTCTGGACAGCAGCAAAAATCTCTGTGATGTGTGTGTGACTCAAGAGACTAAATAAAATGGCTCAAGGGCTGTTAAGACATACTTTAACATACAGTTTAAATAGAAATAAGCCAGTGCTGCTGCCAAGACAGGCAAAGCTATAACACACCCTTTTCCCCCTTGGCTCATACAGGCACAAGTGTTTGTGTGACTGTGCAGTGAATTGGATCGAGTGACCAAGTTAAAATAAACCCTTTTGTCCATCAGGTTAACTTTAGCTGGCATCAAATCCTGCATCTGGCTTCCCATAGAATTACAGAAGGATTTACACAGCTCTTCCCTATCCCCCACTCCCAGCCATTTGAGCTGATGGAGAACATTAGGCAAATCTTTGCCCAACAGCCATCTGCATGCTCTCAGTGGGTATGTAAACAGTGATAAAGGTAGGGGAAAACAGGTATGCACTACACGTCACCTTTAGTCATGTACCACTAAGGGATGAAGAAAAAAGCAAATTGTCATTCAGGGTCTTTTCTACCTGATGTGGCATTGCAGACTTGCAGCTCTGTCATGAGATACTACATGTTATGTGGCTGATGAAGCTTCCTGTAGGTAGGCATTTCCCCATTGCTGCATTTCTGATTTTGATTGCTTCCTAGGATGGAATTTGAATCCAGCTACATGAAGGCTTCTAAGTTAAAGAAGTAGTAGTATTTTAGTTACAACTTCTGTTTCCAACAAGAGGCCATAACAAATTACATGACTGAGTTATAAACATATTCAAATACGACACTCACATTAAAAGTGGCAAACAAAACTTTTTTTGCTTTTGAAGACTGTGAGAATATCCCTTCCCTTGCAAATAAGCTCTGATCCAGGCATTCCACAGCCACCCTATTTGTAGGCATAAGGGCTTTAGTTTGCTTCCAGACCCTCATGGGGAAGGAACTGAGGGCAAAATGGGATGGGCAGAATCTGCTCTTCTTGCTGTGCATTCAGGTCCCCTCAGTGGGTGTAAAAGGAAATCTGAGGCTCTCCTGGGTTGGATGCAACTGGCTGTGCCAAAATACAAGATGAGCCAAGAACAGACTTGCCATTAAGTGTTTCCGTCTGATGCCTTAAGTTTCAGCTTTCATATTTTCCAGATTCTGCATTAGTGTATAACTCTGAACTTCATATAAAGTGTTAGCAAGCTCTCTTCACCATTCAATTAGGCAAAACAATCCTTTTCCAGCCTGAGAACCAAGGACACTGTTCAGCTTCAGGCCCAAAAAGTAAAAACAAAGGCGAACTGGGGAGAGTGATCTGGGAGGATGGGACTTCATAACCTGAAGCTCTAACTGGGCAATTAACTCCAATATGTAAATGGACCAAAACTTACAAAAGTGTGAAAATTCATGACTTGGGATCCATCCTGGGTGGAGCCATGGCTGGGCTCTTGTACTACCCAAGGTGTATCCTCTGAAGGCATTTTAATAAATCCTTTATTTCTTTTAATAAATCCATGCTTTATTCCTTTAATGCTGTCTAGCCTCTGTTCTAGGTGTCCTCTCAAGGCATCACCTCCTTTCAGTGTGTGCCAGGATGTGATGCACAGGCTGATGGGTGACAACCTAGCTCATGAGGGAAGTGTATCCTACTGCCCCAGCTCATTAAAACCAGGAGTTATTTTAACACTACCTAGTCCATTGCTGTTAATATTGATTAAATGTTGTTGCTGCACACAAAAACAATGTGGAGTAATTGACAGCACACGTGGGCTCACGTTTACTTCTCTCCTGCACTTGCCAGAACGTGCAGTGAAGAGTTTGACAGCTCTGCATTGACCTGCTGGCTGCAGAGCACCAGACAATAACTGATATAATCCAAAACTTGGAGATATGAAGTTAACTTCCAACTTTTTTACATAGTAAAGCTGCTAGGTTAAGATTATATTAGTTCGGCATTTTGTACGTTGTGGGTTTAAAAAAAAATTGGTTCCAACAATTTAGGATGGATTTACTGTACTGTTGAATTACAGTGTTGTTCTTTGCTGCTTATGTTATTAAGTTATTATGTTTATCTCTAAAGAGAATGAAAATGAACAAAAAATTGACTTTGCTTTGCAAAGGTTTTAGGAGGCAAACTCTTGGCTAGGGAAAACAGCCTCAACCCAGCATTAAGAGTATCTTTTTGAATGATTTTCTGGGAAAATAACTCACAATTGGGATCCAAGCTACCATGGGGAATAGAGAAATTGAATGCATATGGGGAAAATCACAGTGTCTCTAATTGTGTTTCTTGTCATGAGTCTTGGAACATCAATAAACGTTTAAAAATGACCTTTTTGAAAGGGTAGGAGTGCATTTTTCTGAAAGCTTTAGGCAGGTTCTGAAAAAGCTTCAGCTTTTTCAGAATGCAGCATAAAAGCTAAACTCACAAAGGAATAGAAGATCATGAAAGTAATTATATTTTAAAAAATTAAATAAACACATCCAGAAAACACTTGCAGCTTACTAAAGAAATACCCAGTGAGTAATTTCAATGGTTTGCTAGGCAACAGGTACCTTGCTTGTGCTCCTAATGTGTAGGTGACCTGAAATCTTCAAATAATGCTTTTGGCTCCAGAGGTGCACCAGGATATTTGTGCTTTCCTGGTAGCACCACCTGTCTCCTGCGGCCCCTCCTTATCCTTTTCCTGCTTCTGTGCCAGGAGAGGAACCTCAGGTGTCTCTCTGCAGATGTGGCTGCAGGTCTTACATCCTAGTCACAGTTTAAGGGTATTTTGCACGTAACAGTACTAGATTTGGGGGTTTGTAATAAAAAGTTCATTCTGATATGTAAAGAGAATGGACTAGTTTAAAAAAATCAACAGATCTAATGGATTATGATTCAGTAAAACTCAGTACACTTTGCATTTTCAAAAAACAATTGACAGCTCAGTGCAACTTTAACAAAACTTACAGAAAACTTCCTTTTCTTTCTTCCTTCCTTTCACCCATGGCAATCCTTTTGGCATGGAAAGTACTAATTTTCCATCACACTGCAGTTGCATGGTTCTTTTTGATGTATCACACTTGCACACTTCCCACAAGCTCTGAGCTGCTGATTAATCTTATTAAGGAGTCGTACCCAAATTATACAACAGGAGTCAGTGGTCCTTTTGGAAATCCTAACAAACAGCATTTACTCACAGAGGAACACTGTGTTATTGATGAGAGTGATGCTTTTAAAAGAAAGTGGCCTGCACAGCTGTTTCTTAATTGTTGAAAACATTTAAACTGAAAGCAGTTTTAAAATATAATGATGCTTCTGTAGAGGAACCTTTCATGTCCCTGAATTATTTACAATATTGGTCTGCTGTGCTTGCTTTTCCATCTGCCTTTAATATGCATGAAGAAAAATGAAAGTGCCTGTGATTTGCACCTACATTTTTCCTTGCTCCTGAAAATGTTCCTACTGAAGGTCAAATTATCAAACCTGGAGAAGAGACAGAGATGCAGCATGTTTATGAGGAAATACAAGAACTGCTCAAAAGTATCATGGAGCAATTTACATTCAAATTTGAGGAAGAAGCTCGGATTACAGGGGGCCGGAATTTGGAGAGCCCCACAAGGGTTTGTGAGCACCTAGTGAGACACATGATAAGCTGCTCTTGGAATTAGCTGAGGTGTTTCTGAAACCAGCTTTTTCTGATATTTTCTGAAATATTATATTTGCTGGTACTTGGTGTGCGTAATAGAATCAAATAATCAATTTAACAAGTAAAGAATAGTGCAGGAAAGCAAAGTAACAATAACTAGAAGGGCTGTACATCCAGCAGAAACTGCCTGGAAAAAGGGGCTCCTTGGCAAATAATGCTTGGTTGCATGTGGAAGAAGTACAGAGCCTGAGTGCAGAGAGGACCATAGGAAAAAAGAAAATTAAAAAACCTTACTTAATATTGTTGTCTAGTGATAGCATGGGGGAGCAAATGACAAGCTGGTGAATCTGCAGGATTTATTTCTGCTCTTCAAAAGTACATGGTGCCTCAATTTTTAATGGGATAGAATGTGCTTTTTGGGGAGAGAGAAGTATGCATATTGGTTTTTTTTCTCTGACTTGACTCAAGAAGCAGAAGGAGGGTGGATGGTGGGATAATCTGTGGAACATGTGACTTCATACCCCAGGAAAAATTGAAATTCACCCCTAGAGAAATGCCTGTAAATTGCAAAGGCAGATGAACTGTTCAGGGAAAGGATAAAATAATGCCAGCCACTAGTCTGGAAAAAGCTTCCAGGCTTCAATTAAAGGAGCTCGAAGAGATTAACGAAGACATAAAAAATAGCATCTTATCCAGAGTGCATATGTTAGACAGAGGCACGCAAGGTGTGGAGCAAAACTCCTCCTTGCAGGTTGGGGCAAAGCAGGGGGAAGGCCTGAGGGCAGTGCCCATGGCCCAGGCTGGCAGAGGGGCCCTGGGAGAGCCCTGAGAGCAGTGCCCATGGCCCAGGCTGGCAGAGGGGCCCTGGGAGAGCCCTGAGGGCAGTGCCCATGGCCCAGGCTGGCAGAGGGGCCCTGGGGCAGCCCTGAGGGCAGTGCCCATGGCCTAGGCTGACAGAGGGGCCCTGGGGAAGCCCTGAGGGCACTGCCCATGGCCCAGGCTGGCAGAGGGGCCCTGGGGCAGCCCTGCAAGCTCGGGGGTGCAGGGCTGGGGCAGGCATTGCTGCAGCCGTGGCAGTGCTGCATTGGAGCTGCTCTGCTGCTGCACCCTGGGACCTCCTGCACTGGGGATTGAGCAAATGGGATCATTCCAACAGAATGGGCTGGCTGTGAGCACCTCTGCAAATGGGGATCACTCCCACAGAGCTGGGCTGGCTGTGAGCACCTCGAACCGAGCACCTCTGCAGTTCTGAGAGGAATTGGCAGGAGGGTACAAATCTGGGACGGGGATGTGGGACACTGACAGGAGCCATGTGGAGCGCAAGGACGTGCCTCTGCAGAGGGGCACCCAGGGGACGTGTGGGTTTGAATTAGGGCTCACTGGGCCTGTAACTTCCTAACAAGGAAAGAACTCCCTTTTTTTCCTAAAGCAGCAGAGTAGAGGACAAAAATGATCCATTTCCAAGGACTGATATGTCTGATACCACTCATACCACCAACTCCATTCAGGGCAGAGGGTTTCACTGGAATGAGCATTCATCCAGAAGGAGCACACTGGTGTGCAGAGTTAGGTAGAACACCTGTGAACCTCTTCAGTACAGACAACTGCAGACACTGTAGCTTGGTTTCAGGAACATTATTGTACAGTTTCGAGCAAGAACCAGAAAGGCATTTAAAAGTAAGCATGAGTTGGTGCTTCCAAACTGAAGGCAAAAATTCAGGTGTGCCATAATTGGCCATCAAATTCTCATTGATCCACGTTGCAACTTGGGAAACTATAAACTTTTAAAGACAAGTCTTCCCCAAAACTGGATTGCTGACAGCATTCCTTAATGCAAAACAATTCTACCTTCTCACTTCTATGTCTGAAGTTAATACAAAGTCTCCAAGCCATAAGAAACTGCTGATGAGTGTGCCCAGACCAGTGCAGATCATTTGAGGTGTAAGGACTGCAGTGTGAGAAGTTCCTGCCCAGGAACTGCAAGGGGTGGCAGATAGAGTGAAGGGAATGTGTCCTTGAGAGTGCAGCACAGGTGGCTTTGTGGGAAAAGCGCTTGGATATGCACCTTGTGCAGAGGTCTTGAGTAGTCACAGCACTTGGGGACTGAGATGCTTCCTCAGTAAGAACACAGAGTCCTTTTTGATAACTGTGGCATTCTCTTTTGCTCCAGGCACAATTCCTGAAAAAAAGTACCAGTTAAGAAACACCTTTTTTTTCCCCCCTCTCAGAAAAGAACAGAGGCAGCAATGAGATGCTTCAAATTGAAAGAACATTCTCATATATCACCACACCCACAGAATTTATCAGAGTCAAATTCTTTGCTTAAAATTCTTTCTTCTTGTCTTTCACTGATAACTTCTCTGCCCAGAGCTTCTTCCAGAAGTGCCAGGATGCTCTTACAGGCCCAAGGCAAGGACATTGGACAGTAGATGCTGACATGCCTGGAAGCAGCAGTTTTCTTTACAAACACTCAGTTGATGTTGTAGTGTTTACTTTTTAAAACAAATAAATACAATGGTGACCTTGTCTGTCAAGCAGTTGCATTGCTAGGAAAACCTTTAATAGCAGCTTTTTCTGTATCCCTGGCTGCTCAGCAAACCTGCTTCTCTACAAAATGCTCTCCTCATGCCAGGAGGGAAGAAAGAGGGGTGTTCATACAGCCTAGTCAGCCCAAGGGAGAGCAGGGACAGCCCTAGGCAAAGCAGGCAGAAGTGTCATTTTCTGATCTCCATGGAGGAACTAGGGGTCTGCAAAGATAAACAGATCTGCAAGGAGATGGAGAAATAAATCTCCAGAAGATGTTGGCATCAGTGAAACAGTGCTCACTGTGAGGGTAAGAGAAAGTAACTGCTCTTTGCTTCTAGCCCACATTGAGCAGACTGTTTCTGGTTTAAAAATATTCTCTGTGGTGACCTGTCTGAGAATAATTTTGTGTTACTTTCCTGACTTTATTTCTGGCTTTTGATTTCCCACAGAGATCTGGAGCTTGATGGATTAGACCTGTTTCTGGGAGTAATTGTGGCAGTCAGGAAGGGCCCTGTATCTGGAATGTGCTTTCCTTGGCGAGCACTGGGAGGTGGCAACCTTCAGGGTGTGACGGGAGACCTGTTTATTTGCTTTGGTTCTTATGCTTACTGTAGGGGATTTTCTGTGTGTCCAGCTTGGGATGACAATACTTGTCCCCCACCCATGGGCTCTGTGATAGCTACATTGTCTCAGACACTGCAGAGTTTTATCACGGCTGTTTCATTAACAGACAGCTGCTTTAACAAGGCCAGTTGTTTTAGAAATAGGTTAGTACATTTTAAATTAATAAAGTAATTTGTTAAAGCAGTTGACTTTAACAAGGTGTATTGGTTTTTACCAGTAAAAGTGAATGAAAGGCTCTTGGAGCAGGAAGCTAAAGGGTTGTTTTATCCAGGTCCTTCCTTCTCCCTGATTTGTTTTTTAATATTGCAGTTCATCTAAGGGTGGGACCATACAAGGTCATGCAAAGAAGACTTTAAATTGATGTCAGGTATGGTAACTATCATCTGTTTATCTACAGTGGTGAAAGTCCTGCTGTAGACTGGACAGAGCAGGCAATAGTGAAAGGAAAACCAAACCCAAGGCTCTTGCCTTGCTATACAAGTGTGAAAAAGCAAAGGTTTCTCACTTTTTCTCTACCTCCCAGGGCCTTTTATCCATAGTGGTTCTTTTCTTCAGCCTAGAACATGTCAGCTTGCCTTCAGCCCAGGTTCTCTCTGCCCTGTCCCACAGCTGAGACTCATCCATTGCAGTACCTGACAGGGACTGTGCTGGAGGCATGTTCACACAAAGATCTGCCCAGCCAAGTATCTCTGACAATGCCAGAGGGGGTGCCTAGTTAGCATGAGAAAAGGGCAAGAGTTTTCACAATTTCCTCATCTAGTCTGCAAACATTTGCAAAACAGTGACTTCCAGAGTCAGGAGGGAATTTGCTGGTGAACAACATGGGTGAATTTTCCTTCAGTGACTGTCCCTACTCTTAAGCTCTCACTAAACATGTTGAATCCTCAGTGGCTGTGAGGACTTCAACAGTGCAACTGTGTGAAGAGGCAATTCCCTTAGTTTTGTTTTTGAACCTGTGTCCTGGTGTTTTCATTTGATGTTCCTTAGTTTTTTGCTGGGAAAGACAGCAAATTAGTCTCTCAGTGCCACTCATGAGACACCTCACACAAAGAGAAAAAATTATTCTGTCAAATCCTAAATCTTCATTTCTTCAGATCAAATAATCTTACTCTTGCCACCACTCTTGTATCAAAAGATCAAAGAATTGTTTGTCACCAGAAATATCCATCTGCCAGGTAAGCAGTCACTAGAGATTAGCATGATGTGTTCCAGCACCTCTGTTCTGGTAAAGCATAAAGATGACAGGACAAAGGCTGGCATCACCCATAGACTTTTTTCAGAGCCAGCTCTTCCTAGGCAGAGACACAAGACAGCACTCTGCCAAACCCACTGCAACTTGGAGATCTTGTTAGGAAACAGGCCAGGACCCGCACTGCCTCCTAGTTGTAGGTGGATATTGGCAAGAAGTTCAACGCAGGGTAACCAGAAGGAGTGCTGGAAATAGGCAGCTCCTTCTTCTTGCTCTCTAGAAGTGAAATATTCACCAGCATTTATGCTTTATCCATGAGGAAACTGGGACTAATGCTTACATTAGTGCCTGGATAGGGAGGGAAACCAGACACCACGGTGACTTCACAGATTTCCTCCTCCTGAAACCACACACCACGGTGACTTCACAGATTTCCTCCACTGGTTCCCAGGAGCTCCTGAGAAATGTGTAATTCATCATAGCTTAACTGGTGCAGCTTAACTGGATCTTGCTTCTGCAAGTGATTGCTGCTCCAATGTGCCAGGCATGATATGAAGTCAGGATACTTTTCCCTTTCCTGGAATGCCTCTGTACCTGGCTGGGCACCAGCTGTCTCTGACTTGAGGAGTAATTAGTAGTGCATCTCTATTTTTGTGCCAGAGATTAAAAATGTTTTAGGGCTACTGCTAAAGTATGAGATGAGGACTTGCATGCATTGACTTTTGGAAGTAACTTGAACCACAGGTTAGGTTTGTTACATAATGTTGTTACATTAAGTTATTAAGAATAGGTGTATCCTGAGAAACTGTGGGATTTAACTTGAGTGGGCAAGTTTCAGGGGTACTAACTCAGCATTGATTAGCCCATCTCTGTTCTTGAAGAACAGTTAGTACAAGATGTGAGTGGAGCAACTGTATTTAGAAACATGTTTCCAGGGAAACATTAGTTTCCCTGGAAGACAACCCTGAGACATGAAATTTTATGTGACTCTTGGGACAAATGTTAAGTTTGAAGACTTTTTCTTCCCCTTACTTTTTATAGCAAGTACATTCTGCTCCAAATTCATTCGCTTCAAACCTGTATGGAAAAACCTATTTTAACTGTGGAGTTCAGTATCTCAGTGGATTTCATTAAGAAAAGGGCCCACGCAAGCTGCATTTCAAAGATCCATCTCTTGCATAGCAACTCAACTCGAATCGGAGCTTTCTAAGCACATCCTGGCATACCATGCCAAGTGTGACTTAAAAGAGCAAGGCTTGAGACGTAACTTGGCTTCTTGTATGACATCAGACAAATCATTCAAATGTAACTTGTTTGTAAAATCAATACAGTGATAATTTCTTATGTTTGACCCTGAAATTGCATGGATCAATTTTATAAGTGTCTAAAAATCCAGAGGAAAAGGGTCAGTTTATGCCAACAGAAGGTTTTTCCTTTGACTGACAATTCCTTCTGAAACCAGATGATTTAATCTCTTATCCCCTTGGCAGCTTCCTTACCAGTGAAATTCCCTAGAAGACTGCTGTATCTCTGTATTGCTGTAGTGGGCAAAGTTTATGTTCTTTATGCAAGGAGATCTCTGTTGAAATTGTAAATACTATGAACTTGTCTAAGTACTTTTTGTCATTATTTTGAAAATTTTAATCTGTTCATAAAATCAAAGTTTTTATTTCTCTTCATGTTGTCTGTGACAAAAATATGTCCTTTGGTATATAATTGTACTTTTATACCAGATTGTATCTTTTTTATTTTTTTAAATGGAGAAAGTTGGCTGAAAGTGTCTAAGTGGAAGGATTTATAGAATTAAGCTTTAAAATCCTATGTTTAATGGTCATAGAAGTAAATTAATTAATTATTGTTTTTCCAGTGGAGATCTATGAGCTAATACTGGTATTTGTAAAAGCCACCACTTACCTCCATTTTTTAATTTTCTGGCCAATGTAGGAGAGGAAGACAAGATTTTTCTTGGGAATTTGAATGACCCATGGTCCTTTCTTCTCATCTGTTAGTGTCAAAGTGTCTTTGTTTGCTTACGCATGTGAGGTTTCGTGTGACCACCCTACAAAAACAGCTATAAAATTAAACCTTTTCAATGTTGAGAGAACAGAGTAACTATTATTTATTATTTTATTTATAATGGAATGATCTACAGATTAAATCTGTTTGTTTTAGAAGACAAGTAAAAGCTAAATCCTGATGCTTATCTTGGGCTGTGGGTGCTGTCAAGGAGAGCCTCTGAGGGACACAGCTGTGGCCAGAACGCTGCAGGATGTGAGATGAGTGAGGAACGAAGGCTCTGCAGCCCTTAAAGAGGTGTGCTGCATGTTGTGGTGTCATAGCATCAAATCCTGATTAAATTATGTGCTTAGGGATTTCTGACAAGCTTTTTGTACTTAATTGCCACCCACGTGTTTCATCTGGCATGGAATTGTAAGTAATTGCATTGCTGTCTTCGGTCCATGCATGCTTTCTTTGCATTTATCAGCTGCTGATCTCCAGCAGAGCAGCAAAGCCCTCTCCTGACAATGTGTCTCCACTTAGAGGATTCCCACCTACTCTGCACAGACCACAGAAAATGAAGAGTGTTCATGTCACTGGTGTGGCTGTTGCTGACCATTTGAAAACAAACAAAAAGTGAAATTACTGGTCTGTCAGCCAGATGCAGCTGTAGGCAATAGTGTGAGCTGACTGGCAGTAAAGCAACATGGAGCAAAGTTATTTTTCAATCAAGTTAGGCTTTACCCTGCTAATCCACTGAAACTGCAAAGGCTGTTTTCAGTAAACTCGTCACTTTATTAAATGGGAGCCAAAGCCAAAGGAAATCCACTTAAGAAAGAAATGTTAAACAATGTAATTCTGCAGCTGTAGAAATAAATTGAAATAGAGAAGGTATATTTTCAAAGCCATTCTTACAGCTAAATTGCAGTCAAAATTATTAATGGAAAAAATAAACTAAAGGGTAACCATGAAAAGTGTCTGTGCAGTTACACTAAAACAAAATTCCCATCCTGACATTTCTGGTGACTTTCTTATGAATGTCACGTTGGTGAGCAAGGGAGGAATGGCCTGGTGATGAAGTTCAGTTGTAACATTTCCTCCTCTGTTACTTCCAGTATCAGTAACTTCCAGGGTTAGTAGGTAAAAGGTGTTTCTGTCTATACAACTTTACTGCACTGGGGTCAATATACAGGTGCAAACAAAGCCAGCACAGGAGAGGCACACTGGTGTATCAACTCCTGTTGGCATTCCTTCCTTGGCTGGGCAAATGATGTTATTGATCAGCAGTTTTGGTGTTGTTGGATAGGTGAATGATGAAAGTAATCCTATGAATTCCTTATTTACTAAACATTAGGGCCTGACTTTGCTGTCAGTGTTTGTGGGTTCAGTTTCAAGTTAGCTTCAAAGCATGAATGATAGCACTGTTACAGATGAGAAGCACAGAGCATGAAAATTTACCTGAGGCCTGAAAGGAATTCCCACAGGCATTTAAGATTTTGAGCCTTCTCCTTGACATACCTTACATAGGATTTTTTGATAGAGGTCATACTCTGGTATCCATGACCTTCCCAGCAATATTTTGTAGCAGAGTCTAAATGCTGTTTTGCATTGAGAGTAATTTTTTTTTTTTAAAGATACCTCAGTTTCAAAGTAGCATCTGCTTAAAGAATTGGTGTTTCCCTGTTGCCATGCAAGAGGCTGCAATCAGGTTGTTGCATTCCTGATTATTTTTTTTTCTCCATGAAGATTTCATTTTGTTTCTAATCCTGAGGGGAGCTGACTGTATGATCATGTTTTAGTCATGATTACTCAACTCTCTGGTCTGACTTTGCTTTTACTATGGGTGCTGCAAGTGCTTTGATGGTGCTCATTGCCATGCACACTTCAAGCCTGCCAGAGTCCTTGGAGTACTTAATAATGTCTTTCCATGATCTCAAAATGACACACAATGGGGATATGTGAACTCTGGCTCTCAAAATCCATGAGTCATGGTTCATATTTCTGAAATGTTTTGTTTGTTTTAAGTCATTTCATATAGCTGTAAAGAGTAGAAACTCCTCACAAGAGTTAAGGTTCTCAACTTAAAACCAGGCTCTCACAACGAAGCAGTTGCTGGATGGCATCAGCCAGGCAAGGCACAGGACCATGACCATCTGCAAAACCTTCTCAGCTGGAAGCACATGCAAAGGCAGAATAGGCAGAATGGCTCTGTCCTGGCTCTAACACAGCTCTGTGAGATACCTGGCCTTCTTATAAAAGAATCTTGTACAAGTCATATACAAACAGGCTTAAAACAGCTTTGAAATCTCTGGTTTGAGCAAAGGCAGGGCCTGAGTGAGGAGATTTTGTCATCCCATTCACCCACACTGCCAGTGCCCGTGCTGGTACCAGCTCACCTCATCTCAGTGCTGGTGACAAGGTGTTCAGACACCAGGGTCTGTGTGCAGTGCAGCCTTCCTTATGGTTTTGGTGTCTTTTCCTGTTTTATGGTTTTCCATAAGGAACTGGAGTGTGTAGTCCTGACAGCATCAGTGTCCTCTTTGGCTGTCCATCCATCCATCCGTCCGTCCATCCATCCATCCATCCATCCATCCATCCATCCATCCATCCATCCATCCATCCATCCATCCATCCATATTTCCTATGGTTGAAGAAAAACAGAGGCTAATGTGCTGATTTTTTCCTGTTGGGGAGCATGCATGTTCCAGCTCTAAAGGTAACTGGAGGCCTAAAGAAGATGTAAGTATCACCAAATAAGCATATCCAGCACATACCAGCATTCCTCTGGGCTGAAATTGCCAGGTGTGCCTGTCAGAGAGAGGAAAAAGAGGCAGAACAGAAGCTGACTGATTAGAGCTCTTCTGACTCCTCCAGCAGCAGGAATGCTGTCAGCCCTCATGCTCTGCATTATTCCCATTGCACAACATTCCTTATTTGATATGGCAAATGGATAAAAAACCAGGAGGAACATGCACTAGCCATAATCCTGTTGTTAGGGCTTGCAGTGAGATGCAAGGCAATGCAACAAGGGGAGCAAGAGTGAGCTCATGGGATAGTATTTGTAATGGTAAGTGCTCTTGGGCCAAGGGCTGCTGTACACACTGGGCCAGCTCTGCTGCCAAAATGTGGCTTGACCCTGCCCTTCTGCTGGCCTTCCCTCCCATGCCAAAATTTCTCTGCTAGGGACTATGACATATATTGGAAGGGCTGCCTTTCTCTGGAATATCAGATTAAATTCTTCTGAGTACAAGCTAATAAAACAAATAGATGGCTTAGGTCCCGTTGTGAAGTGTATCTATTCAACACATCTCAGGAGGGTTAATTACACATGCTGGACACAGATCAAAGCAACAAAATACCTGTTCTTTCCATCAGTTTGTTTTTTTTTTTTTTTAATTTTAAACTTGGCTTTTGGAAAGATGTGATGATGCCATGTGAGCACTGCAGGTTGCATTAAAGGAAGGGCTTGTTGCATGTGTGATAATTGGTCCCTGAAGTTCTTGCTGCCTCCATTTGCTTCTTTGTAACAGAAGACACTGCTGTGTCTTGTCCCCAGGGATGAAAAAGTCTGAAAAGGAGGATGACAGAGCTGATGAGGTTAAAGGTACAGTGCAAACACAGAGTATAGTTATGTACAGTGCAAACACACAGTATTGTTATGTAGTAATTGAAAGATTTTCTTGCTATGGGCAAAATTGTACATGAGGAATGTCTCTCTTGTAGATTTTGGTTTTGGAAATGTCCATAAACAACACAGATACTTGCTTGGCACTAAAATCCAAATTTTTTTATGTTTGCCTTTCCTTCTGAGTGGATGTTCCATGTTTTGGCTATGGAGGATAGAGTGTGAATTTTCATGGTTCCTGCCATGTTCTCATTTGAAATTTGGAAAATAGTTGCAGAAATTAGCAAGGTAGAGAGGCGGTGGCTATCTTGGAAGCTACAGGTGAGCTTTTTAATAGCAAAGTGAGGAGGCATGTCAGTGCCAGTGTTGAAGATGCATGAAGTGTCTACAGCTCACTGTGCTGTGGCTTTTGATGGCATTGGTTTAATGCCATAAAATAGTTCTATTTTACTGTTGGATCCTCAGAACAAGAGAGCTCATACACACATTGCTCTTCCTTGGGTTTTCATCCTGGCAGATTTGTTCAAGCCTGCCTTCAGGCACATAACTAAAAATGTGGAGCTTCATCAAGAGCATCAGTGAGTCACTTGAGGGCTGCATTTCCACATTCTGTGAGACTCAGGGAGAACTGGGATTCTGAGTGTTACTGCAGGCCTTAATCCAAACCCAGTCCAAGATTTTGTCTGACACCTTCCAGTTTTGATTAATTGGTAAGCTGTGCCAATATTATTTCTGAACTATGTTCATACATTATAACCTGGTCTTAGAGCCTGCTGGAGCAAAGGAAAGACTGCTGCTGATTTCAGAAAAGTAATTTCTCTGCTCACTTTTGAATAATACTCAGGACTTTGAGCTCACAATTCCCTGTGCTACCTGCAGCAGTGCTCACCAGGGTGCAGAGGGGACCAGGCTTTCTGCTGTGCTGCCCACACAGCCTGTGTTAGTGCTAGAGGGGCCAGGCTTGGGATCTTGAGGGGGAGACTGCATGGTTAACTTCACTGAACACTTAGAATTTTGCCATCCTTAGTCTGCCTGTTACTTCTTCTGTGGCTGCCACCCTTTCTAGAAAAGCAGGAGTAACTCTCTTGAGTTAGAATACCTCCCAACGGGTCATTTCAGTCAAATGGCAACTCCTCAGGTGTATGTACTGGTGCTGCATACTGAGTATGCTAGGCTCTTGGATTTTATAAAATGCATCTTAAAAAGGATTTCTACTGTAGTTCAGCTTTTTATCCATTTTAACCTAACTTTGGCAGCCTGTGGTCTGCCTTCATCCATTTTTGAATGGTGGCTGCCTTGCACTGCAATACAGCACCTTATATAGTGTAGCTCCCACCTCTTACACTGTTTTTGGTTTTGTGTTCCTCTCTGTCCCTCCAAAAGAGGTTTGTACCCTCTACTTCAGATCACATGTCTGGCCCACAATGAACAAAGCATCTGCTTATTCCTCCAAAGCCAGAGGATTTTTCTCTAGTAAATGTTAATCTCCATAAATCTCTTCAATCTTTTGCTCTTAGAGTTGCATGTATTTCTGCATGTCTCTAATATTCACCTGATTACCATGCTCCTCACTCTGTTTCTTCTGTGCTGCTTATTGGCTTTGATAAGAGGCATTAAAAGGAAGAATGAGTGGGACAGAGGCAGTAGGCAGTGTGGCTCTGGGTTCTGCAAATCCATATGAGGTCGCTGCATTTCTTGAGCACACCAGTAGGTTTTGGTGGTCCCTGCACTGGGTTACTCTTTCTGGCTTTTACTACTGTCTTTCAGTTCTGCAAATATATAACTAACTTTTACTTCTGAACCTCTTCTAGTTCTGTGGTGTCCAGAAGGCTTTGTAAGCATTCCTTGGTTTGGATGATGTATTGGCCAGGTAATCTCGAGTTGTCTGGGGGCAGTGGGGGATGCAGAAAAGAGAAATCCAGAACCACCAGCACCCCAACAAACAATTCTTTGTGATTTCAGGGCTTTTGCAAGGTAGTTCTGTGACATGTTCATGGTTGCCTTTCCTTACCTGATTTTAGAAAATGAAATTACTGTCTTTTAAGTTTCCTCCAGGTAAAGGCAAATTCCAAAGAAGATGATATGTCTCTGGCAGTTGTCTTCTTAGCCTTTCTGTACTATCCTGTGGTGCTTTAAAGATCGTGGTTAATAACAGGGAGAGTTAAAGACTGATTTGTCTAAAGAAGCTCAGGAAACTGCCTGGGACTCTTCTGTGTTGCCAGTCCCCTGCTCCTGTGTTTTCTTCATTCTACTCACAGATTTAATTACAACAGTTTCAAATGCATAAAAATACAGCTAAACACCAACCTGTTAACATTAACTGACAAATATAGGAAACAATGGGACTCTGGGCACATGTAGTTCTCATCTGATTCTGAGTGTCAAGAAATATCCCTGACACATAATGCGGATTTTGTTTGGCTTCTTTGCTCATCTCAAATTATTCAGGCTTTAGCACTGTCATCAGATATGATGTATAGCAGAATATCTTATTGCATTTCAGATTTTGATGTCTCAACAAAGTTAACCAGCCAAAAGGATTTTTTTTCCTCTCTAGAAATGCAAAAATGTGAAGAATAAGGAATGCTTCAAAGGTTTCTCAGTTTGCCATAACAAGTAAAGGTAAATGCAAAGTGGAGACGGAATGGACTGGACTCTGTGACTAACCCTTACTTGCTGAATGTGGAATGGTTTCTGGAGGATGATGTATTTTTCATTCTCAAGATGAGAATGGAGATCTTTCCAGGGATCACTTAGAAGTGATACATAGATTACTGATACAGATGCTGATATGGCTGTGGGACCTCCTTTTCCATGTGGGAGGGAAAGGTCTGTGCTGGTAAAACCATGTCAATGTGAGCTTTATTCAAGAGCCATTTCTCTAACTGATAAGGAGGTAGTGCTAACTGGTACCTGGTTGAACGTGGCAACTATGATTTTGTTAGTTTCAGAGACGTGCTCCTGATTTTATTTTTGAGCAAGTACAGAGAATCTGACTGAATATACTCAAGTAGTAGAAAAGGTGCAAGAGGTTGAAATTGAAGTTAAGCATTGTGCTTTAAAGCAGAGTTCACTATGCCAGCAGTGACAGGGGTAGGATATTTTGCCCACTGCAGAGCTGGGGACCTCAGTCCCAGGAGGTGAACCACTTGGAGAAGCCAGTACCAGTGCAGCAAGCAGCACTGGAACATCATGAACTCTGGGTGAGGAACAACTCTTGAACCACAACGTTATTGGTTCTTGTTGCATTTCTCCTAATGGCACCTGCTGGTAACAGCAAATCCTGTTTCATTTCATAGACAGAAGGAGGTGTTATGGTCCTTGAACAGTGTGTAACAAACCACAAGAGGTGCTCTGCACAGCCTGGAAACCCCTTGCTGGATCAACACTTAAGTCACTTTTTAGATCAATATCAAACCTTTTGAATTTAACCTAGTTAATACTTTATTTGGGTCCAGCAATCTTCACAGTATCCACTGATGTCTGTTTCATTCAGTGTTCAGAACAGAATTGCATTTCTCTTTTTTAACCTTGTCAGATTTTATTTCATAACATTCCTGGTATGTAAATGAGAAATTTTGTTATTCCGTTCAATAACGTTTCCCATGTATATAAAGAGTAATGTGAACAAAGATATTTGCTTCGTGGTTGAAGGGTACATGGAGGGGAATCTTTACCATCTGCCATTACTAAATTAGTTTTCAAGGGAAAATATAAATCCCTCTTATTGGAAGCTATTTTGATCAGTTTTAATAGTAATATTTTATGTAGGATTTCTCTTCCAAAGCCCAATAGAATTTACAAGTAAATTAATCTAATTCTTTGGCAAGAGAAACATCTGTCTCAGACATGATGAGGATTGAAGCACTAAGAGTTTTTTAGAAATCTCATATTCATCTTGTAGTATTTTTCTGGTAATCTTAATATACCAATTGCAGCAGTAAATATTTTGCTATAACCAGACACTGAAGTCCAAAAGAAACCTGTTTAGCTGCAGCTAATGAAAATGTAATGCTTGGGATCTTACAATGTTTGTGTTCTACAGCACCAACCTGAGTTTTAAAGAATTTTGAACCAATAAGACTTGGAGTCTGCAACTTTGATGGAATGAAAAAGCCTCAAGCTTTCAACACCTGCCATAGAAATTTAATAAGGACCCTAATAAATGGGTCAGTTTCAACAAACAATTAACTTAACAACTTCATCTGGAGGGCTTAGAGGCCCTGTTCATAAGAGGTAACTTGAGAGCGGACTCATGTTATATAGTGTAGTTAATGTTTGCTTTAGAAAACCAGGGTTTTTAAGATTTAATATTTCATGTGCTCCAGATTACATCAAATTGGCATATGGTACACAATAAAGCCTCCAACCCCTGTATAGATCAAACAGAAAATTTATATTAATCTTCTAAGCTGTTTGGGGATTTCTTAAGCACAAGGAAAATATAGAATTCACAGGAATTCATAAGCTTATAAAATTAATTTTGTGGGCAATTTGGCTAAAATTTTTCCTTATATTTTGATTATGCCTTTAAAATTCACACTCCTACAAATATGGAGATTTTTATGTGCAAGTACTGAGTGTTCACAGAGCAGTGTTGCTGGACTGCACCACATACACGAGCGGAATGTTTTGAGCTGTTTTTTCATCCTCTTGTGAAAACATTTAATAGAAATTATGTCTCTGAGCATTCGTAGTTCAATGTGTTTAATGTAACTCTGTGTTGTCATGAAACAAAAGTACAAAATTTAACTGCACTTTTCCCTGCCCTACTTTACACATTTAAACTCCCCAGTTTTTTTGCCGTCAGTTGCTACCCCCGCACCCAGTCTCTCCTGCTCACCCCCCTTTTTCCTTCTGTTACAGTACACCTTTAATCATCCTCCCCATGCCAGATGTGTTGCTTCCATGTGCTCTGTCCTTGGGCTGTGCACCTGAACTTTGTCCCATGTATTGTGTTTGAACAGTAGAAGGTCTCTTGGACAAGGATCTGTACTCCCCATGGATTGTCTGTATCCGGTATCTGTCATCAGCATCCTGCATCCAGTGCCTGACCACGTACTCTAACTAATGGCCTGGTCTTTATTTGCCTGTAGGCAATTACATGCATCTATCATCATCTCAAATGAGCATTTTTAGGTAAAATCCATTTTCTAAGATGTCAGTCTGGCTTCCTTTGTGAACACTGTTTGCAGAGAAAGAAGTATTCAGGTCTGTTAGTATGTTCTAGTAATCAGAAATACCTAAGCTGTGTCACAGTGCAGGAACACTCAGTTTAAATCCAGTTCTCATTTTATTTAGTGGCCTGGAGTTCAAAAGTGGATTGTTCAATGTGTGTTCATTAGAGACTGATTGATTGCTTAACTCTATGAACGTGAGTTTGGGGGTGAGGAAGGCAGAGGAAGAGGAATTTGCATTTCCCAAGACTTAGGGTGTCTGAACCATGTTCCACTTTGGAGTTAGGGTGTAGTATTTAATTATCATACATTTCCCCATCTATTTTTGTTGTGTAATAAAAAGTGTCATTTTCTCCTGATCAAAGACATTGGCAAATGCTGGGACGCATCCAGAGCCATGCACATTGTGAACTGGTTCTGTGGTGGCCACTGGGTACTTACAAGTGAATATGGGGAGATTACCCTGGCAGGTTATTGCCTCTGCAGCCCAGGGTGGTTAAAGCATCCTCTGTCACAGTTTGATGGCCAACACCAGCATTTCCATCTGGAAGACTTGCTTCTTGTTGATAGGGAGTGTATCTATAGAGGCTGAGCTTGTGGTAGAAAGAAGGAAGGTGGATTTTGTGCTAATTACAAAACTGGAACTTGGCAAGATGTCTGGAAGGTAAGTTGTAAGTGGATCTACAAGCCAGCCTGGCCTATTGTGAAGGTTTTAACGTCATTTGATGATGATATCCTAGATTAAATGCTAATTGGTTTGGAAGCAAATTTAAGTGACCTTCTGCTTTGCTTTGGGAGTAATATCCATACATGCAAATCAAGCAGTTTCCTGAAACTATGTAATTATACACTGACAAGTGTTCTACTCAAATCAGCTTCCATGTTTCATAGCTCCTTGAAGTGCCCAGCCCCATGGTGGTGTGCCTCAGAGGATTATTCATAACTGGTTCTACAACAACAGAATAAATAGCATTTAAAGCAAATCAATATTTGCAATCTCCAATTTGCTGTTGAACATAGAGGCTCTTAGGGATTGGCTTCCTGCAGGTGATGCAAACAGTAGTGACCTTTGAGGACATTTGGGAGGGGGAGAAATGGCGTTAGCAAATGCCCATGGAATTTCTAGACTGATGGGGAAGGAAATAGTGCCACACAGGAAAGCAGCAGAACTCCCTTGTGCATTGCAGCTTAACCTTGAATTTTGCCCAAGTGGTTTTTGAACTAGCTTAGTTTTACTCTTTGAGGAATTAGTTGCCTTTGCCATAAGATTTTATGAAGCAATATATCTTTGTGAATATGGAATACTGACTAGGGTGCAGTTACTGGGGCTGAGCCAAATTCTGCCAAATTCTGCTGTCCTCCAGGACACAGCTGTGGGGCAGAGAACTGGGGGGTTATACAGTAGGGTACACCCAATCCTAACAGTACACCTTTTTCCTCTCCACTGGCTTCTTTCCCTCTAAATTATTGCAGTTAATGCCTGTCAGTGCCCTACCTATGCACTTTGATACAAACACTGTGCCTCTTACACCCTCCTTACTGGAAGAATGTGGAAGACCCAGCTTCTGTGAGTGGTCAGAATTTGTATCTATAATTTTTCTCTTATATCAAGGTCTGAGCTGAATCAAAAAGGCAATTCCTGACTTTTTACCTTCCAACATTGCATCTTTCAATTCAACCCTCACAGCAGGCATCCTTCTTTCCCAGTATAGGATTTGTTTAGGGGCCAGCCATATGGTGGGTGTAATTATTATTTTATAATAGTGTTATTGCTCTCTAGCTGCCCAGTAAACACAGTGCAGTTTCAGTAAACTATATACGTAAGTATAGGAACTTTGGACTTGAATGATTTTCTTCACTTTCATATAATACTAGGTGTGAAGGAGAAAAAAAGATTCCATTTAATTTATAGAAACTGCATAAAGTTTATAGAGTCTCTGCAATCGTCTTAAATGAAAGGATTGTGGGAGGAGGGGCTGTACTGAAACTGGGAGGTCCCCAGTGCTGGAGCAGAATAGCAGTTAAAGGAACACACCAGTAAATACCTGTGCTGAACTTTTCCCATTAAATCTGCCATCCAGCATATGGACTGCATTAAGGGGTTGTATGCCTTAGGGATTTTATAAACACATTTCCTCTCCTTTCCTCTTCCCCTTCCAGTTACTGTTGCTTTAGAATTTTACTGAATCAAATAGTGCCCGTTCTGGGGTCATCACTTCCTGGAAAGAAGCTGTTTGCCATAGAGACAAATTCACCTCAGAAACCTGTCTATGTATGCAAGTGCTTTCCTGAATGTGCCTTTTTTTAATGTTTGGTGTGTGAGCTTCCCAAAGCAGTAATACCAGCTTGGCTCACCCATCCTTTGAGGCATATGTGCAACTCCTGATTTGCATCATGGCAGAATTTCTGCAGCAAAATTAGGAGCCAGTGTGTGCTCAGTTTTATGGATGATCTGTAAATAAACACAGCTCTCTTTTGCATCTTTATTTACACTGAAATTGAAGGTTGCCAAAGTGACTGGTGAAAAATATGACAAGAAACCAAGCCTCTGATGAGACCAGAAAACACTGCATTTGCTTCTGTGAACCTTTCTGTGTTTCCTTTTTGATTTTGGTTGACATTGGAAATCTGTGTATCCAGCCCATTTGATAAGGTCTCCTTTTTCTTTACTGAAGCCTGGCACTGCTGCCCATCCAAGCATTCCTCAACATTTTGTACAAGTTTCATGGGTGCCCTGCTGCCTACTGCTAGCTCCTCTGCCCGTTCTGTACACCTGTATTTGAACAGAAAGAAGCATATCTGGGAATAATTCTGGCTTAATCTCCACCCACTGTCAAAGGTTAATTTTATCAGCTCGGTTGTCGAAGTTACACCCTGGGTGACACACAGCACTTCTTGCTGCTCAGCCCTGGCTGTGGGAGTGAGTGCATGGAAACCCAGTTCTGAAGCTGAGGTGCTGAAGAAAGCAAAGCCCAAGAAATATGACACATCTCTCAGTTTATTGTACTTTGAGATTTGTAGGTGGTAAATGCTGTGGGTGTTTTTTGCAGACACTCCGGAGTCCTAATATAATTTACAGTTTCATTTGGAGAGAGCTGTTTCAAATATTTGCACATTCTTCTAAGATATTTTAAAAGAAAAGCCAACAGCAATAATTAGTTTGGCATTTTCTATGTTTTCTATAGCACTTAAAGGGTAATGACTTTTTGTAACCAATCCTGGAGAAAATCAGGTTTTATGGAATAAGACGACTTAAAAGGCCTGAATGGACATCAGTGACAGATGTACTTCATGCTGAAAAGCTCTATTCCACTGCATCAAAATAAGGAAAACAGTTATACACATGATTAGAGGCTGTGACCCTTTGGTTCGAATGATCAAAAAGAACAATATTAAAATTTGATTTACAGAAGCTACTGCTTGGCCTGTAATCAGTCTGACCAATAAAAGCAACCCAGACTTTTTCAGAATGTGATTTCCCAGTAGATAGGTTAGCTGTTTTTGTAGGGCTGAAGAAACACAAAATGGTTTTAAAATATATTTGATATGCTCTATGAGTAAATTGAAATACTAGCATATAACTAGTTTTAATGGGTTTTGTTCATAAATTGCCAGATTTCCTTAATTCAAGTGAAACTTGGTAACCACTTGAGAATAATTGTCTTTAAAGTGAAATATTGCTTTGACATTCTACTTCATTTATATTAAATATATGGTTTACTCTTTTATATTAAAAGGTAAATGAAAGCTGGTCAGTAATATGATTCCCCTTACACTCTTGCCATAGTTCACTATGGAAATGGATTCAGGAAATGGCAGATGTGATTAAAAACTCTTCAGCTGGCCCAAGAGCTGTTTGCACAGCACAGTTCTGGCGAGGACAAGCACTCCTAGTCGTATTGCAATATAAATAAAATGATTCTTCAGCCTGGGGACTTGGAATTTTTATTCTAAATCACTGGTTAGGAGACTGGGAAGATGGGATTTCATGAGGCTTTTCCATTCATAAGAATGAAGACAAAATTGCTGTGTTGGTCCTGTTTCCCTGTGCATGCAAATATATTGGAATCCACGCCAGCCCAATTTGCATGAGAGTGTCAGAGCAAGAATCCTATAAATTGACACAGAAGGGTCAAGCTCAGAGAGAGACAACACTGGAGAGCTGTGCATAGCACATAAATGTTCACCTCGCAGAAGCTGGACACTGAAGATTGCAAAACTAAGAAATTCCTTCCTCCTGCCTTTTAAATGCATCTACAAGTGTACAGCTCATGTCTGGTCAAAGAAATTGAATAAAACACTGAAATTGGACAAAACACTGAAATTGGACCTTATATCCCCTGACTTAGAAAATATTCATTTTATTCACCAAGTTCTCATGAATTCTAACTCTTTTGTGCATCAGTTTTTGAAATTTACTACCAGTTTTCCCTCTTCTGGAAAGTTAAGTGCTGTTTTTTGTTTCTGATATTTCCAGTCGAACGCGAAAATGTCCAGAAGAGGACCTTTACCAGATGGATAAACCTGCACTTGGGAAAGGTAAGACTGACAAACAGTCTTGATATTGTGATACAAGGACATAGCCATAGACAGATTGCAGTTAACTCCTCTAAAGTAGTTAAATTTTGGAAACAAAGTTGACATCTTTGCACATTTTGGGGGAGAATGAGTGGAAGTTCAAAGCCTGTTTCTATATTAATTAAACTTCATCTCCAGGCACAATGAAAGTTTGACTGGCTTTTATCATCTCAGTTGCATTTAAATCTTTAATGCCATTGCCTGTTACCATGAGGGTAGAATTTTCCCATAGAATGCACCCACTTAAAAGCAAATATGGGTGAGGCTCTGAGATGATGTCTGTGTTCTTCCCTGAACTGGAAGTTTGAACATCTAAGGAATCATGGCTAAAGAAAGCTGTTCTTCAGAACCTGTCTTCATCCCAGATCTGAAGATGGAAAACAGTAATTCCTTATCAGTCATGTTATTGGGGGCAATATGATGGGATCTTCACACATCCACTTACATCAGAGAGCTAATGTTTGGACATCATAGCTTTAAGTTGTAATTGTTTCTTAATGGCACCATAGTATGGCTCTTAAACCTAAGATACTGTTCTTATTGATAGTAGATAAGTACTACCTCTCCTGAGTAGTTTGTCATGCACAGAATTTTTTTTTTTTTTTTTGATGTTTAGATTGAAAAGAGAAAAAAAAATCCTAATATTACTGAGACAGCAGCAATGCTTAGTGCAGGATCAAGGAATGAGACCAGCTTCCTGATCTACTCAGACTGGTGATTGAGCTTCACAATGCTTTAGTATGTGCAGCTAAATTTCAAAAAAGTACAGAGTGGGACTAGGCTTGGACTGACTCAGTTTAGTAGTTCTTGAAAAGTGATTGCACTCCAGACACAGTAAAGTAAAGGGTTTTAGAAGAAAGGCATCACATTTATAGTTGCTTAAGTCCACTACTCTGCAGTGAGTGTTTTTGAAGGCATAAAGGGATCCTCCTAAATCTCACTGGAAAATCAGAATAAGGCCAGTTGGAAATGTTTTGACTAGCAATTGCTCCCAAGGGCCTCTCAGAATGAAGACAGTGTTACATGATGCCTTTGTGAATCAGGCTCTAGGGCTTTAAACTAACTGCAGGTTTGGAACTTGTCAGAAAGGGTTGTCAAATATGTGACTGCAAAGAAGGTCTTTGATTTACTGAAGGAAAAAGGCTGAAAGGGTGCTGTTAATTCTGGTGTGCCAGGCATATGAAGTCTTAGAACCTTTGTGGGCAGGTCAGATTTCTCTGGAGTGCATACAAATTTTTTTTCCTCTCTGATTCAACAAATAAAAATGCTCTTGTGAAGAAAGGGTGAAAGCCTTTTGTTTTATTAATGCATTTCCTGGAAGTGGCGTAATAAACATAACCATGTAAACAATGACAACTTCACTGGAGCTGTCTCTAATTTCAGGTGATTCTCTGAGGAGACTCACTGCCTTTATCCTCAAAGAGGGACTTCTTACAGAGTGGGTTCTCTTTTTCAGAGGCAGCAATGAAGTCTTCTTGTACTTCTTCAGGAAACTTTTAGTGTGATCCCACTTGGATCATCTCTTGAGAGGATCTGGCTCTGCTGATCATGGGATAATTTGGAGTAGTCTGAATTTCTGAGTTCTGTTTGTTCTTGCTTTAAGTACTGAAAGAATAGAAAGTGTTTGGGATTTAGTCTTTCAGATAAGTTATTTAATTTTGAAAGGAAAGATATTTTGCTTTCTTTCATGGAGCATTGTTTAGTCTCTTTAGGCTAGATTAAAGACCAGTGATGAAAATGCATGGTCCCAAGTTTGCCAGGAGCAGTGCTGAATCAAACAGAAGTGTATTGCCCCACCAAAGATGAAAAGATTGGGCTCCTTAGGGACACGTGAGTGAGTGGCACTCACTGAGCAGACAGCAGTTGCTGCAGCTGGGACTACCCCTAAGGGCTGAGCTTGGCTGTGTGCCTTAAGTGCACACATCTACCAACACCGCAGTGAAGTGAGGAGATGGTTCCCTTTGGAGGAGTTTGCTGAGAAAAGAGAGACACAATACAAGAAGTTGCTTTTTAAAGTTAGTAGAAAATGCTGGGAGACAGAATGGCACCACCAGGAGACTTTCACATGAGAAGGGACATTGTGGCTGGCTGGATCATGGCCTTATTTCTGCACAAAGTGGTATTTGCTTCTGCTGGACATGTCTTAGTCCGAGGGATCAGCACCCAAGGCCTGGGTGGTTATTTCTCGGGCAGAGTATTTAGGGTTAGAGTCTGTTATGGGAAATCCTGAATCAGTCCTTGTCTGATTTCAGTTTTAGCTCCAACATTCATAGGTCAGAATTGCCACCAATGTGAAGAACAATCAGCTGTCTCTTACAGCAGGCTATGATTTACTTCTTGTATCTCTCTTTTGTAAAATTCTCCTTCCATCTATTGAAGTGAAGGGAGACGACCCATCTTTGTTGATCCAGCATCGAACTCCAATTTATTGATCTCACTCACACACTTTTATAGTGGTGTTAATTAAGCTCATGCATATTGCAAAATCCGAGCTCATCATAGGTCACAGATTACACACCAAACCCTCCTTTTGTTTTCAATACCTGTGGTTTGTTATTGGAACCAAGATTTGTGTTCTCACCCTGATATGAAAGTTCTCAAGGCCTCCATGTTTGTCAACTTTTACTTTCCCAAAACTTATCCAAGGACAAGATATTTACTTGTTATTAAAAACAACCTGAGAACTTCTGCTGTTTACATAAACGTGCCTGAGAACTTTTGTTGTTTACAGAAACAGGCTGTGAGAATTAGTTGCTTACAGCAGCCTTTTACTTTTCCATCAGCTGTATATTTTCATGGCCTTTTTTCCTTCAAGCCATGTCTGAGCAAAATTCTCCAACACCATCTCTGAAATCATGATGATTTATCAAAAAGCAGTGTTTTAAAAACTACCTGGTTTCTTTTCTTCGCAGTGCAAGCCTCCTTTGAAAGTGAAAGACTTGTTTATTGATATACAAGATGGCAAAATCTTGATGGCACTCCTGGAAGTCCTGTCAGGACAAAAGCTGGTATGTACAGAGAGGGAGAAGCCTCCATACCTAGGAGCTGGGTATGTTACAAGCAACAGTGCCTGGATATCCAAGGAATAAGGGTGAATTTGGGCCCATGTCTTGCATAATGTAGTAAGAATTTCAGCAACGTTGTTGTAATTTCCTTATGTTACAGGTGGGTAATTTCCTTATGTTACAAGGTAAATTTCAAGGAAATATGACAATGAGGTGTAAATGGTGTGTGATCAGTGTTAATGTTCCTAGCCCTGAGGGTTTTTAAGGCTTTAATACTTTAATCCTCACACATTCCATTTCGAGATTACCCAAGTTACATTACCAAGAAAACACATATTTGCTGTATCATTTTTTTAATCCCTAAATTCTGTTTTCTATTTTGTCTAAGATCATTATGACACTCAGTAGCTTTTCTGATGCCTGCTGTAGGTCTGAGTTTCATTCATTGATTAGATGAATCAATGAATTAAATTCATTGATTTAGACCATATTAGTAAGACTAATGAAACCTGAGTTTCATTCTGGTATCCTGACTCAGGTTTCATTAGTCTTACTAATACAGTCTAAATCAACAGGGCAGAGTTTTACTAATCAGAAACTTCTTCTCTCCTCCTTTCTTTGTAAGAGCTGTGTAAAGTTCCACATACCAGAAATGGAACTCCCAATGCAAACATAAATGCCCCGTTGACTTTAATGTTTTCTTTCTCCATCAATCTTGTCATCAGAGCTCTCCTGTGTGTGGCTACCACACTTGGGTAAGAGGAGCAGGTGTCTCACCACTGCAGATGCACCTGGTGATGCTCTGTAGTGACTGCCCACCTGCACAGCCTGCAGCAGGAATGCCCCTGAACGTCTGCTCACACATTCAGAGTCAAGGATATTTTAAAATATTCTTGAAGGTTGGCAGAGCTGCAGCAGAAGTAGCAGTGTCTCTATGTGCATTCTTACAGGCTCGAAATGAATTGAAGGGGGAGATACATCATGGTAAACCCTAGGCTATGCTTCCACAGGTCAGGGAGGAGGTGAGAGAAGGGGGTAAAGTCAGCTGGCTGCATTTCTTGTTAGCTGTTTCTGCACATACGGGTTAAAAACACTGTGCCAAAGTGGAATTGCAGGGAGACAGGCATGCAAAATCTTTCATTTCTCCCAAAGTGAAGGTTTTTGCCTCCCACCTGCCTGTGCCTGCTATTAAAACTGCTCATGCTTCCTAATTAGGATAATTTCATTTAATTCAAGACAAAAGAAAATATTTTATTATGAATTTTCAGACAAATCTGTTCCTGTGACTGAACATGGCTGGGGAGTGACTACACAAATAATCAATGTGGCAGGCCCAAGAGAGTGGTAACATCTGGGGAGCAGGAAAGCTGGTTGCTCACCCTGTTTTGCTACACTTGTGTAGTTGAAGCATTCTACTGCTCACAAAAATGGCAATAATTTTTTATAGATAGATTTCCTTAGCTTTATTTTGCCTCAGCGCTTTTAAGCTTTGTATGATGTGGTGAATGATTCCACCAGTTTTAAAAACAGTGTGGCAATTCTTTTTTCTAGATGCACGAATACAAATCTTCAACCCATCGCATTTTTCGTTTGAACAACATAGCCAAAGCACTTAAGTTCTTGGAGGACAGTAACGTGAGTATTTTCAAAGACTGGTCTTGATATTTTCTCTTGATGCGTGCTGCAAGTTTTAATTGTTGCTAATCTGATGTGCTGCATATATACAAGAGAAGTGTACTGCTCAGGAGGCTGTGACTTACCTTAGCAACAAGGCTGAAAAGCCACATGAAAATGCACAACAAGAACACCTACAGAGTCTAAAGCAAGGATTATTTGCTCATTTTATATGTTAAAGTTCAATGGGATTAAAGGATCAGGAATCCAATATTAAAAGAAAATAAAAATAAATGCAAGTAAGTTTTATGATCTGGGTCTTAGTGGCATTACTTCAGTTACACTGATGGTAGATGACTTTCTTTTCTCAGAAGTACTTTCAGTTATAGAAATCATGTATTTTTCTGGTAAACTGATTGCTGCAGCAGCTGATCATGAGTTAAAAGCAAGAGAAAGTGAAACTGGGAACGATATAAATGCATAATTCCAGGAATCAACGCCTTACAGGGATATAATTCCTCTCATAGTGAGTGTTGTACTACCACACAGCATCACTTCCTGCAGTTATAAGTGACCAAGTGTGATCAGACCCTGTAGCTGGAAATGATTCATTCCTTATATTTCTCCTGTGATGGGTTTATTCCAAAGCCCTGTGGAAGTGGCCAGTGTGTTGGTGAGAGCAATGGGGTCAAGAGAAGCCCCAGGCATGTAACAATTCATATACATGGTATCCTTAGATCCTCCAGAAAGAGTAAACAGATACTGAGCTATTTCCTATAAAGGATTCAAGTAAGGTTAAACTTTATGGCTGAGCAGGGATCAGTGTGTGCAAAACCCTGCTTTGTATAGGATGCTCCAACAGCAACTGTGTCACTGTGCTGCTTCCCTGCACTGAGCTTAGCTCCTGCTCCAGCAGCAGGCCTTGTCTTGCAGGAGAGCTGCTACAAACCCCAGTGCAGGAATGAGCATGGTGTGAGGTCTCAGTACATCTCTTGTGACTTTGTAGGTGTGGGAGGTTTAACATCCTTTGCCTTTTTCCCCAGGAGAGGATGTGAAAGGTCAAGAAGTTGTCCAGTAACTTCCAGGTGTTCCAGGCTCCCTATGGAAACTCCATCAGTAGGGGCTGATCTGGCCCTAAATGTGTACGTCTACACGTCCTGCTGTAGAACTGCTAAGAAATATTTTACATATTCCCATATTTCTTAACAGTTTCCCAGTTGATGCTTTTTACCCAAATCCAGCTAAGGCCCACTGGCAGATGAGGTTATTTCTCTCTGTTGGTATCAGCACTTGGCAGAGCTGCAGCTGGAGCACATCTGGTTGCCAGGACCTCACTAGGTCCTCAATCAGAAAGGCTAGGGAGGAGGAACCTTGAATTCAGGCAGCTTTTTAATTAGTAGTGCTAAAAACTACTTTCCTCTGGATTTCCTGTTCCCTTAAAAGTAAGCAGTCAATATCTTCTAGCGGAGTATCTCTTCTGGGCTGGGTGACAAACATAAGCAGCAGTAAGAGGACAGAGCTCACATTAAGCAGTGAAATGATAAATGTGACTTGCTCCCCATCTTGGAGAAACTGTTACTCAAATGTACTAAGTCCTAAAGGTTTCCCCATGCCAAATACCTTGGAGCTAGCAAGAAATCTGATCCTTGAAATATGACAAGTAGAGGTGTCTTCTTGCTAAGACTGAAAACATTGTGCAAACCACTAGATAAAAAGTCATTTTGCTTTCCTTTTTTCAGCTTAACCAAACCGGTTAGTGAAGGGTGGTGATATGTGTTGGCAAAATGCCTTGGCTGCCAGGAGCTTCAGGGTTAGACATTAGAGCCCAGTGGGTGGAACCCGGCAGTGTCTGTGGAGCTGGGGCAGCAGGGTAGAGCCCTGCTGAGTGATTCAGCGTGTCCGGGACTCTCAGAGATAAATGGGCTGCTGGGTGCCATGTGCAGCACTGACAGCTTCCTTGTCTCCTCCCTCCTCCGTGACCTTTGCCAAAACCAAATCTGTGTTGTCTGAGAGAATAACATCCTGGTGTTATCAGCTGGAAAAAACCTCAGTGTGGGAAAGTCTAGAGTTTGCTTGGATTAGGCAACCCTATCCGTTGCTAACTGATTTAATCAGAACTCTGTGACAAGCTGTGTAAGGTGGGATAAGGAAGGAGAAAGGAGATGCATAGAAAAAAAGAAGTAAGCAGATCTTACTAGGATTTTAGATTTTTGTATGAGAAATTACTCTCCTTTTTATGAGTGGGGTCCACTGGAGGGGGCCCCATCTTCCTCCATTTTTGTATGGAGGAAATGCATTTGTAGTCCCAAAAATGCAGAACTGAATTCACTTCTGTTCTGCAGACTATACTGGGGGCTTCAGACACGAGTTCCAGGAGAAGGGTGATTGTGATCAGGGCAAATTTTCATTAATACAAGATTGCAGCATTGCTTTTTTGTCAGTGGCAGCAGTGGTAGGGACATATCAGAAGTCTCAGTGCATTTTTTGCATATACCTTCCGGCTTTGAATTTGGCTCTGAATTTATGATCTCTCCTACAGGTAAAGCTTGTTAGCATCGATGCAGCAGAAATAGCAGATGGAAATTCCTCTCTGGTCCTTGGATTAATATGGAATATAATCTTGTTTTTTCAGGTAATAAAATTTGAATACTTTAACCATAAGTAATCAGTCTTCATGGTATCCATCTATTCCAGCTGAATACTGATTTTTAAATTGGTTTTAATCCTAAAGAACATAATTAATCATACTAAACCTGAGCTTTTCCCCTCCTAACATACACTAATTTTATACTTGCAGCTGCTTTCATTTTACTTCATTGGACCTATTTTGATGTAAATTGGAGACAATTTAAACCCTCATTTAACTTGGACCTGAATTAGAGCTTCAGATTACTACTTTCCCTTCTTTCCTGTGCCTTCTCAGGGTTCTGTTCCAGATTCCCTGGAACTGAACCAATGTCCTGGGTATGGTTCCAGGTCACAGTTTATTTTCAATAACCTTTACTGGATTTGGTCCAATGTGGTGGGAAATTCCATTTAGAATCACTGTTCTCTGGAGACTTACTCAACACAGCAAAAATTCCAAACTGATATACATAGTCATATGAAAGATCTCAAAGGACCTGGAACTGATAACATGTATTTGAGCCTGAAAATTGATTTATCCCCAGGCTGAGATTAAAACTGCTCCCTAACCTACCCATAGTTTGGAAATTACCTTCTAGACAATCCCAAATTCTAATGGACAGAGAGAGATGGAGGGAGGGTTCTGCAACTCTCATGAGACTGTGAGGCCCTTTCATTCTCTTGGTCTGATTTAAAAAATGGCTATAAGGTTAAAAACATGATCTCAAAGTTGCACTGGGGCCTCTCTCCCTGGCTGAGCTCCTGAGGGTGAGCAGTGCTGCACAGAACAGTTTGGCCAGGCAGACTCACAGGCAAAGATGGTGTGAGCAGAACCTGCCACCCTGGCAGCAGAGGGCACAGGGGTGGGGGGACCTAAAAGCAGCAGAGTCTCAAAAGTCAGTGCTGGTCAAGGACAGGAGGGCTGCTGCAGGTCACCATTTCTCGATGAAAAATACTTCACTCAAGCAATTCCTGTGAAGAGAACAATTCATTTAAACTAACTTTTCTTTCAAGGACATGTTTCTTTGCATTTTGTTTAATTTGCACAGTTTGGCCTGAACTGGGAGCTTGCTCTTTCTGTTGCCTGGGCTGCTGCTGGCTGTCATGCTTGTAAATACAAGTTGAGAGTTAAAATGAACAGGTTTATAATTATCACTTAAAATTCAGCTATGGCACTGATCCCTTTAAAGTTTGCATGAAAACAAGGGCACGATGCAGCCAGTGATAAAGCAGAACACTGTGTATTTCACCTTTTATTACAGATTAAGGAGCTTACAGGCAACCTCAACAGGAACTCCTCCTCCTCCAGCCTGTCCTCTGGGCCCAGTGGTCCAGAATCAGACACATCCCCCAGCACTCCCAGCGTGGAGAGAAACATGTCCATTACAGTGAAGGACCAGCGGAGAGCCATCAGGGCCCTTCTAATCTGGGTGCAGAGGAAAACCAGAAAGTAAGCTAACAAACCTTGAACAAAACAGTGTCTTGCCACCTGCCCCTCTGAAGCTGAGTCTCTTTTCTCTGTCCTGCCCCATGGGTGTGTTGCCATGTGCTGTGGCTTCTTCTGCTGTTGAATTTGGGGAGCACAGTGTCTCTGAGGGGGGTGTTTCACTATGACCATGTGTTCACAGCAGCCATCTGACCTTGAAGGCTGCTGCTGGCTCCAGAGTTTGAGTGTTAAATGTTAACTTGCACTAACCTGCTTGGTGCTGTTTAAAACAGGATCATTTTCTACTCCCCAGACCCCAGCTTTCATGCAGTCTCTTTGACATCTGATTAAAGGTCAGGTATAAGCAGGGGGTGAACTGAAAAAATAAATGTACTGAAAGACTTCATCAGCAGCCTTTTAAATTAAGCAGTAGCCCAGAGGAAGCTTCTCTGTGTATTCCAGAGTGCCTTGAAGGACAGAGCCCCTACCAGAGTCCCTCCTTCCCCAGTATTAAAGAGGGGAAGGGGGTGAAATTTAAGTCACTTCTCCTGAACTTGTAACATTTGAGTGGATTTCCAGTGCACAAGACATCTCTCTCCCCTTTAATAAAAAGTGGTTCTTTCACCAAAGCATTTTGTGTAGAAATGCTTTGTCTTGGCAGAGTTACTAACAGGTTAAAAAACTGTAGTGTAAGATGTCTCATGCTCATGCAAATGCTTGGGGTGTATTTTACATGTATTGTTATTTGAAGTAGTGACTGGCAGAGAGTTTTTATTAAAGAGAGTATGTGTCAAAGTTACCTATACAGGTTGGTTAGCTGAATATTTGGTTTTGTCTCTGGATTTTTATCTTGCCTTTGAACACAAATTTTCTAGTGTTGAAGACAAAAATTTACATCTTAAATACTTGGTCCTGTGGACTGCATCATCCCTTGGTTATCTCCAGGGAAGCTAAGGGTGCTTGCTGAGCAGATAAACTTGCCCCCTGTAGTTCACTGCTGCCAGTGCAGACCATAGAGGAAGTACAGTTTTAGTCCAAATTAATGCTGATGTGGTTATTAATAGGTGGAACAAAGAAAGTGAGGAACTGAGAAGTGAAGGCCACAGACTTTTCAGCCCAGTCAAAGAGTGCAAATTGAAAAGATCTAATAAGAGAAAATTATTCTTGCAACTGCAGTATTTAAAACTTAATAGCATCATTGTAATCCTGTTATCTCATGATCTGTGCAGAATTTTCTATTTTGGGGCTGTATTCCATTGCAAGTTTGATGGCTGTTTTTCCTCCAAAACTTTGGGCATCTAACACTCTTGTGGTTTATGCATATGCTGACACCATTTGCATTTGGCAGTTTTTCTGCTATAGAAGGCCAAGTACACAGGAATGTGAATCATTTATGCTTATGTGTTTAAATATTTAAATCTTGGAACTTTTCCCAAGCTATGGCATTAAAATGCTGGAGAGCAACAAAAACAGGAATCACAGAGACATTTGGTTTTGTGAATGTTAAATGTGGTTGCTGAATTCTTAAGGGCTTTGTTTTGACTAACTACTTCCTACAAGCAGGTTGGTGTCAGCTATTAGCCACACCAATTCAGTTTGTGAACCCATGTGTTTTCTGAATGTATTTCTAGATGCTGAAATCCAAAAAAATATCTCAAATATGACAAGTGCTACTCAGCAACCTTACGTTTTAACTTTCAGGAGTCTGAAAATGATGATGCCTTTACTTTGGATTTTGTAACAAACCACCCATGTAAAATGGATGTAATTCTGTTTAGGTATGGCGTTGCAGTCCAGGACTTCACGAGTAGTTGGAGGAGTGGCCTTGCTTTCTTAGCTGTCATAAAAGCCATAGATTGTACTTTGGTAGACATGAAGCATGCACTGGAGAAATCAGCACGAGAAAACCTGGAGGATGCTTTCAGCATAGCACAGAATAAACTGGGTGTCCCTCGGCTCCTCGAACCTGAAGGTAAACATGTCAGCTTTTTTGGGAAACACTCAGTCTACACTGAATTAATGAATATTGCCTTGTGATACATACCAAAAACCCAACAGTGATTAGGCTGCTGATGGGATCACTGTGCTGAGCTTTTTGAGAAGAAAAATAAAAACGGTCAGTGGCTTGTAATTGTATGCTTCCAGTCATATTTGTAATTGCATGCTTCCAGTCATTTGTAAGCTCCTTGAGGTCAAGGATCCTACTGTGGTTTTAGCTATGTACACTATGCCTCTGTTTAGCTATGTTTATAGCTGGTCCTGGTTCCTGCTTAGATGCTTTGTGACATCTGCACTCATAGAGGGCATCAATTGTTGTGCTGAGGGGTGTCTCAGTGCATTAGCAGTGTTCTGTAACACCGAGGCTGCAGACTAAATGTCGCTCCAGGATGAGCGATACGAGGCTCCCATACCAGGTAAATGAAGACATACCCATTCAAATGCATCTGCATCTCCCAGTTTTCCCTTTGCCATGCATATATACACACAAGTATTTATACCTGTAAAGCTAAGTGTGCATGTGTATATAAAATACATATAAATGGATTTCATGTCGTTCTTTTTACTGAACTCTATGAGACCGGCACTAGGCCTTGGTGTCATGATTGAAAGCACAATTGCACTTTCATCACCTGGTAGAAGACTGGGCCATCCTGCTAAAAATAAACCTCTATATTGTCACTCAACAGCAGCCAACTGTCTACTGACAACAGCATGAATGGCAGTATAAAAGTGAATGAAAAGAGAGCCCTGATCGGGGTTCAGTATGTGTTTGGAAATAGGAAGAAGTGAATGTGAATGGGATGTTGAGAACTCTGTCAAGTGCCATCAGCAGTGAAGAGCATCTCTCTTATCTGTCAGAAAAAAGAGAAGTGTTTGTAGCTGTTATTTCTGTGCCCATAATGGCAGGATAAATGTCTGACAATCTGTTCCTCTGCAAGAGTGTTTCAGAGCTGTGTGTGCTCAAGCCCCTCACGTCTGTCTCCACAGATATCATGGTGGAGTCCCCCGATGAACAGTCAATTGTGACATATGTGGCACAATTCCTGGAGCACTTCCCGGAGCTGGAAGGGGTATGTGTTTACTGCTGTGTCATGTCATTTCTTTAATTTGCCTTGGTGTATGTAATAAAGTCAGATTTATTTTCTAGGTTTCTTTTTAGCTATTTAAAATAAACAACAAACCTGGGTTTAATTTTTTCCACATTTTTGTTAAATCCAGTGAAATGGGCTTTCATTGGTGATTATTAAAATGCTGAAGGTAGAATTGTGCTTTTATACATTTATATTCAATTGTAACTCTTAGAGGTTAGAATTGGTTTCATAGGAATCTACTACTTTGCTATATTGGTTTTAAATAAGACTGAAATTTATTCCTTTATCTATAATGATTCATTGGACTTTGAATTTAATTTTTGCTTCTATCCTCTCAAGTTTGAGGGCCATGATCAGTCTGAATTTAGCATGTATGAGACACAAGACCCCAAAAGCTGAATCTTGTCAATACAACAGTAAAAAGCACTCATTACAAGCATGACACAAACTGCAGGACTTTGATGCAAAAATAAAGAATTGAGGATTAACTAAGGGTTGACAGTGGCAAGAACTGGCAAAGGCCTTTTGAAAAAACAGGCATTTTCTCTCATTTCTTGACTGAAGGTTACAATTGGCATATATTTTGTAGTTGATAAAATTGGTGGGCATTACTAAAGCAATTGGAATTAAAATTATTATATTAATCTAATAATTATTATTAGATTAGATGAGCAATAAGATTGGTTGACATTAAAACTTGTTGACATTTTTATGAGCAAAGTTAAAAACTATCTTTCTTTTAATAGAGCTGGTATTTCACAGTGGATTTATTTGAGCTGTTAGATTTATGTTATTCCCAGGGTTTGGGATTGTGTCAAAAAGCCAAGTCAGTTGTCTCCACAGGTGCAGCAAGGAGAGATAAATACATTAACAATTGAGGAGTAGGCTTGTCTGCATTCTGATCTTCCTGTACAACTGCCTTCTTGACATTGAGCTCTGTTCAAGGCACTTGACTTGCCAAATTAGTTTTCCTACTTTCAAAATAAGTGAGTTATTAATTGGCAGTTCAGAAGGTAATGGACTGAAAGACTAGGTATTTATTCTTTCCATTGTGTTTGGGAAATGTAAAATGGTATCTGAGCTAGGATTTGTCTTCTAATGGTGTATCATCACTTACAGGAAGACTTTACAGATCCTGACAGGGAGCTTCCAATTGAGTCCACATATGTCCACATCAAAGACACACCGTCAGAGAAGGAGGGCAAAATCTTGATTTTAAGTGAAAATGAAGAAAACATGTATACTGTTAATCATGAGAGGAGTCATCCGGCTCCTCCAAAGGTCCATATTCATGATATCCCTGAGAGAATCCCATCAGAAACCATTTCTGAAAATTGTAATGGGAAACTGAGTCAAGTGTCAGGCGATTTACAGGAAGCATCTGAAGAGGAGCCTCAAAGGCCTACCTCACTGAAAATTACAGGACCTGTAATTGAATCCAACTCCTCTTGGGAGGTTCCAAATGATAAATTCACGTCAGGTGAAGAGAGCATCTCTGATGATCCACTGAAACAAAATGATGAGCTTTCTCCAGCTGTTCTGACAGATCAGAAAAATTCTGTCGACTCTTTTGAAGAATACTCTGAAGAATTAACTAAGGAAACCCCTACTGAATATGACAATGAAACCAAGAGCCTTTCAGCCAATACTTCTTCTTTGAGTCCAGTATCCTGGACTTCTGGTATACTTACAGATGATTCTATTAATAAAGTTGAAGACAGCAAACCCCAGTCTTCAATTATTTTACCAGAAGATTCATCAAAACAAGAAGATACACAGAAGTACATTCTCCACCTTCTAAATAAGGAACTAGAGACACTTTCACAAGATGAACATCCAAAGGAATCACCTGGCCTTGAGACAATAGAAACAAACACTTGTTCACTGAATGATTCTAATCTCAAAAGCCAAGCACTATCTACACAGCAGGAAACATCTGATGACTCTCTCTCAGATATACCTAAAACTCCAGAGGACCTGGACAGCTGTGATGAAGTTGAATCTGCAGCTGAAGTGGTATCCAGTTCTTCAAAAGTATCTGTGATACCCCATGATCTCTTTTATTATCCACATTATAATGTTCCCATATCAGCAGTTCTGAACGCTTACCTGGAGCCTTGTATCGAAGGTTATGATACAGGAAATGAAAAAGCTTCTTCTGAAACAGTAACAGATGTTTTACATGACGAGAACTTACCAGAACAGGACCATAAGGAAGATGCTCCAGAGCTAGACTTGGAGAATAAGCTACGTACCCCTCCATCAGAAACAGATACTGAGAACAGCGAGGAGGAAACTACAAAAACAAGCAGTCACGCGAACTCTTCGGATGAAAAAGAAGTGCCATTACTAGTAGATGAGTTAGAAATAGAAGAAGATGCCAATAAGGCCACCGACCATGAAGTTTCCACTATTCCACAACATCCTGAGGTATTTTACTTTATTACCAGCATTTCTTTGTGTATATATGTGGACTTAGCAGATCCCAGTGGTTTTTATTTGCTTCCTTTTGCAATGTCTGGGGGAAATACTCAAAATGTACCTAGTTTCCTGTTCCATTACACTGTTTGCCACAGCCCCCTACTGGAATGAATGGAATTGCAGATCCCTGAGAAGATCTGACTGTAAAAGAGAAAATAAGTTCTAATACTAATGGTACTGCAAAAATGTGAATTTATATTATGTTTTAAAATAATTTGAGGCTTCTGTAATCCCTATGCATAAAAGATTACCTTAAAGTACAGAAAAATGTGACTTTTTATTATGTTTTAAAATAGAGGTTTCTGTAAAATCCTTAGGCATAACAGATTATCAGACAGGGTATTTCTAATAATCTGCTATGAGATTAACATAAATTAGTATTGCTTCTAAAGAAAGGATACAGGCAATGATAATTTTATCTCAATCCAAGTAAGTTTGCCTACAAAAACTTAGAAAAACAATTTGAGTAGGCTATGTTACATGGATGAAATGAAGGCTTCTCTGCACTGGAGGAGGAGAAAGAAATGGATACTTTGGGGGTATTTGGTTTAGGCAGTTTGCTCCTGCATCTCTTGCAGATAACCAGTTTGAAGTGCCTTACATGTTTTCCAGCACAGTAATTTTTGACAGCATTTTTCAGGAATGAATGTCCATTTAATGCTGCTCTACATGTTGCTTGAACATGTTTTTGTCCTGACTCTAACTAAAGTAATGAAGTCAGTTTGCTGTTAACTTGAAGAACTAAATGGGGGTAGATTTTAAAAGGTCCAGTGGATTGCTTCAAAGAGCCATGTCATGACTTCTTAATAGAAAGATCTGACTTTCCAACTGTGTGTATGTATGCTGAACTGATGATTCCATGTATCACTAAAGATTTTCAAGAAATTAATTTATTTTTTTATTTTCTTCAGTGAGACTTTAAGTCTCATACTATCTGCAATTGAGTGTCTAAGTAGGCTGCACCACTAAGATATTTAGAAGGGTGGGGAATCAGTCATGTTGTCTAAAGCAAAACATTTCCTCATTTCAACAGGCCATAGTAGAACATCTAAAAGATTTACCAATAGCCATAAAGACACCAGAAGAAAATAGTAATACAGACGAGGAAGAGAAAAATATGATTGAAGAAGATTTTCAGATCTCAGATGTTGCCATTACTAGTCTATCACAAGATGACCTGGAAGAAAATGCTGAATTCCAAGAATTTACCAGGTATTTCACATTAACTTTGTCTCAAATACACTTTACTGGTCTTTTGAAACTGCCCTGTCCATTGGATGTTTGTTGTAGTCTTGTTTTAGGAAGAAGTATTTGGATTCATTGGCTTTTTCCTGTGTTTCTCTTAAATATGTTGAGTGATTCATTGGGACTTGACTTGACTGTGGTACAAACTTTGCCACACAAAACCCAAGAGGAAGCCCAATGCATTTTGAACATGGAAGTGTTATTATTGCTTTCCTAACAGAGAGACTATTTTGTAATGTAGATGAAATAGTCCGTGTGCATTGTGACACTTTGTGGAAGCATGACACTGACTGACTTCAGTAGATACTTTTTGGATGTTTTTTTCTGGTTATGAACAAGTAAATGAGGTGTTGGAGAGAAAATAAGATGAAGAACTCATGGGTCAAGGTAAAGGCATTTTAATGAAAAGGCAAAGTCAAAGGCCATGTGGAAGAAAATTAGAAGAAGACTAAAAATTTTTATTTATTGTCTACTTCCCATCAGCATGGCAATGTCCAGCCACTTCCTGGGAAGCAGAGTGTTGTAGTGGTTGCTTCAGAAGACAGATATAAGAACAAGTGTGTGTGTGGGTCTCACTGCCCTTTGGTCAGTTTGGGTCAGCTCTCCTGGTTGGGTCCTCTCCAAGCCTCTTGCCCAGCCCCAGCCCAGTGCTCTAGGGAAATTTAACTGCAGCCCAGGCAGACCCTGGACAGAGACACTCAGCTAATTTTGCTTCATTTACTTCTGGTTTTTCTTATGTTCTAATTTATTCTTAGGTAATCTATTTTATGGGACATGAACTGTAATTTGTTGATGCTTATTACTGGAGCACTCTAATGAATTTGAGAGTTTGCTTAGAAAAACCCCTTGTCCCCTTCAAGCTTACTGTTCCCTGTCAGTCCAATTTTTTATATCAATGGCCATAAAACTTGGGTATACTCTCAGTTAAATGTCAGTGATGTCAAAGGTGCAAAAATGCTCTCAGATACAATATTTTAGAAAAGATTCCTTTTTGAGAATATGAATTTTTTATTGTGGGTCAGATTTTCTCGAAGCCATTTTTATCATGTTGCTGATAAATTCCAGTCCATATTCTAATACATGCAGCAATGCATATTTGTGGTTTTGTGTAGCTTAAACCTGTCACATCCATTTGCAGTGTCTCTTTTAAACTTAACTTTATGAATTTAAAAACTTTGCTTTTACATACAGAAGCAGTGACAGTGATGCCAACTTTCATCTCCGAAAAAGGTTTTCTCGTAATGCTTCTGAGGAGGTAAGTGTGGACATTTATTTATTGCTGTTTCTCTGGTTCACTCAAACTCCAGAAGTTCACACACTGTAAAAAGGCCTCTAACTGTATCAAAGTCTTGTGGCTTCTAATAATTTTAGTGCTAAAACCAGGCATAGTTGCATAGTTTCAGAACTCTCCTAAAAACATACTAAACTTTAGGCAAATTCACAAAGGAGTACCTAATACTACAGTTAAATCTGTTGTAAATTTAAATCTTACTTCAAATATATACCTGTATAGCTGCAACATTTTGCTTGTTTGAAGCTGCTTTTGTTTGCTGCTCCAGTTTCTTTTAGTTTTTGCATTCTCTGTATAATGTTGATGCCCTGGTCTCAACACTGCAAAAATGGTGGGTGTCTCCTGAAAAGCAGTTTCTGCAAAACTGGGCTCTGGTTCTTTTCCTCACAGTACCAGTGTATTATATTATCAGTAGCAGCAACTAACCCTAAAAGAATTTTAGTTGTAATGTGAAACTGCATCCCTAATGACAGATGTGATTCACACTGGCTTCTTGAGAGCACACAATACAGCTGAGGTCTGGATTTTTATTTTTAAAGCTAAAAGGAAGGGACAGCATCAGCAATCTGGGCATGCTGAGCAAGGACAGGAATATAGCCTTTTTTCAACACAAAAATAAAATTCTGATCATCTTGGAGTTTTTAAAGAAATGCTGCTGCAAGTGTTTGGTGAAAGGGAGGTTTCACACAGATGCTTTAGTTTTGCAGTACTGTCAGAGCTACTAGAAATACATATGAACAAGGGGAATTTTATTCAACTAATGAAAGCAGTTGAAAGCAAAAAAATCTTATTTCACAACTTTTTTCCTTTTCTGTGTGTGCACCAGACTGCAGTGCTGGATCTGCTGACGGAAAACATGTTTATAAGCACACTTTCCTTTTATTTGAGGAAACATTAGATACAATTTGCACAAAATACAGTTACCACCTTTGTGAGATGCTGAGTTTGGTTGTCTGATCTGTTTGTGGTTTGTTTAAGGAAACCTATGGTGTAAATGAGCAGAAGATGACAGATATGGATGAAAATCCATTAATCATTGGGTGAGTGTTTCTGATTCAGACTGACTTTTGCAAGGAAGCCATAACTCCTAGCTACTACTAGCAGTGATACAAAGGGAGCTGGAAATTAATTGCAATGGTAGCAACTGTCTTCTGTAATGGCTCAGAGTCCACATTTTGCATAGGTGTAAGACACAAAATTTCCTTATTGCTCAATCTGTCCCTTGATTGAAATGCCTTTGATTGACTTGAAAGATTCAGCTGTCTCAGCAAGACTCTGAGCATTTTCCCCACATGGTAGATATTTCAGGCTGGGAGAAGAGTGGGACAACTTCAAATATTAGCCCCTCTGGCAGTGATGACTCTTTCCAGGTTTGGAAGACTGTCAAAACAATGTTTAGTGAGATCAGTGCCAGGGAAAGTCAATTTCTTCAGTGGAGGACCGGCCTCTGTTGGAGCATCTGTAGTTTTGGTAATTTGTATGTGTGTTTAGTTTAGACTTAGGGTGATTGGTCATGAACACATGCATCCCTTTGGTATTAGGGTCTAAATATCTTTAAGAAACAAGGACCACTTTAGGTTTTGCCTCTTAGCTGATACTGAATAGTACCTCCCACAACTTCTAGGTAAAATGGCTGTTATATTTAGATGCAGAAAACACACAAAATATTATCAGGATCCATTGGCCTCTCTCTCTCTCTGTTAAAAAAATTACACAAATAGCTGTTACAGTTGTATCAGTTGAACAATTTGCAGATATTTTGTGTAATGCTCAGGTATATATCCAGTAGGAGGCCCCAAGCAGAAAAATGCCATTTTTCTCCAAAAGTAGATTAAAAACAGTTTACTGGAGTGTTTTTCTTGCAGTACTAGAAAATTATAAAATGACTGTGCCTTTTTAAAAAAGACCTTTCCTTGTCTTTGTGAGAGCTCAGTGGTGCTGGCAAAATCCATCAGCCTTTGCCCTTATGAACCACAGCTGGAAATTTTTGAAGTGGAAATTTTGGAGTTGTTCTGCAAACCCTCAACTGCTAGTTAGTTTCTTGGTTGGAAGCCTTGGGCTTTATCTGTTTAATATTCTAGTGCCTAGCATGAGGGGCTCTGAAAGTAGGTGATTTGGGGAAAGTATATCAAGTCATATCCAGTGTATAAGTAAAACTGTGGAAGTTTGAGATGTGTTGCCCAGTGTTATGTTTGCTGTTCTGAAAATAAAAGGGCATCTTCTTGACTGGTGGAAATCTCCTTGCATCAGAGGGCTGTGCTGTAATGGCACTTACTTTAAACTACCTGAGAATTTGTCTGAGTTTTCAGAAGATTGATTCTTACATTGTTGCCTCTGAAAGGAACACACTGCTAAAGCCCAGCATGCCCCTCCTAGTCTAGCTGGGGCCCTCCAGGTGACTAGACTGAAAAGGTTCATTAAACTGCTGTCCTTTAGACCACCCCCTGATCTTCACAGTAATTATTAACTGAAGGTTTCTTCTTCCTTTCCTTGCCTCTTACTGAATTCTCTCCTATTTTCAGGGAGAAAAAGGACTTGGAAGCAAGCGAGACTCCAGCACCAACTCATGAGATAACAATTTTTGAGCAGCCAGAGATATTCTACTTTGTAATTTTCTTTTGGGTGCTGGTCTACTGCCTTTTACTCCTTCCACAGCTGCTTAGCAACAAAGTTTGATCTGTGTGAGGTGTGGAAAATAAAGGGATGGTGGCTGGATTGCTTTGTGTATCTGCATATGAATATGTTCCTTCAGGTGAAGCACAAACAGAAATCCAGAACCTGGTATTTGTGTTTATTATCAGGTTGTTCTCAATTCCGCTACTGTTGTGCTATGACAGTGTCAAAGCACGTTTTATATTATGGTAATTGTGTAAATATATATAAAAATGATCTGATTTAGTAGATGCGATTTTGTACATTTGTGCCTTGCTTTATAAGATGCTAAATAAAACCAGATAATTATCAGTAGAAGTATGAACAATTCAGAGCTCTAGTCTTCAAAAATTATTCTTCTGGCTTCACTTTCTTATGTAGGGCCTGACAGCTATGGAAGAGGGATGGTGATGACTTACCTTGGGGTCTGACCACCTGCAAGGGCAAGGCTAGAAATGCTTCTTCACATTTTCCATTTCAAAGAGTGGGGGGGCAGAGCAGAGCTATAGGTAGTGAAACACACATCAGGAACTGATTACAGTTCCAGCAGCAAATCCAGTGGAGCAACAGAATCAGGTTGAGGGTTTATTGGGGTAGGTAAGTTAGAATTTTTAAGGATTTAAAGTAATTTTTATCCTGCACCTTTTTGTATGTTTGATTTGCAGGAAAAAATTGGGTATGAAGAAGTGTGAAGAACATACATGCTAGCTGCTTCTTAGTAGACTTTATATGGGAAATCTCAGGCCAGAAACTAAAGTTTTTTAAAAGTACCTCAGTGCTTCTGAGTCTGCTTTTCCTTCAATTTCTTTGCTGCTTTTATTAGCAAATCACATAAAGATTTCTCTCTTTTGCATATACAAAAAGTAATAGGTAACCAGCTTTGCTGAGGCTACTGTTAAGGCACTAGGGTGTGGTAAAAGAATTAGAAATACCTTTCAAGTGTCTATTTAAATTGAGAAAGAAATGAGAGATGTAAAACTAAATACAGAAAAATGCTGACAACGAGTATTGACTTCCTAGTGGGACTAAAGAGATTCCTGTGGCTTATCCATGGGCACTGTTGAGCTACTTCTGCCTCTTGCAATTTTTGTCCACATCAATGATCACTTTAAGATATTTCATATAGGATTTTTGCCAGAGAAGGTGTAATCCATGCTTTGTAGACAAAAGAGAAGTCTTCAATTTCATAGCAGTAGCTTCTCTCCATGTGACTTTTAGTGAAGTCACTACTTCTCATTGGCACATTTTTAGTTTCATGGTGTGCTTTATGAGACTATACCACATTGCTGCTTCCATCTGAAAGTTCAGAAGGCTGACTGCAATATGCTTCCTAAAATGAATGGGTTTAAAATTTTACTCTGAGTGGATATTAAATAATGGCTGTAAGTTTTACATATTTTGTGGTAGCATAAGTTGTATCCCTGCCCTGGCTGAGTTTTCAGATGAACTAATTGCACCTGGGATCAAGATGGATCAAAATATTCAGCAATTTATTTGCAGGTATTTAAAAACTGTCTGTAATCATGTTATCTGCTGGGGCAATCCTAACCATTCATCACACTTCATTCTTCTTCATAAGCTTTTTGTCCCCCTGAGATTTTTTTCCTGAGCTGCAGTTAGAATTCAGTAGATGTAAGGAATGACAGAAGATCTTAAACATTGAAGATAAAATTCTGAACACCTTTCAAATCTTTCTTATTCTGCCCTGCCACTGTTGATTAGAGCTGGATTCACCCCATGAACCTAGAAATAAGATCCATTGTTCTTGAGGAAGAGATGAAAATGTCCCAAATTAATTTGGTTTAAATCATCTTAAGTAAAAAAAAAAATTTTCATCTTCTTCATGAAATCAGTCAAGATTTTGAGTCAGCTGATTTTGTGATCAATAAACCTGTTTGTGCTTGTTGTAGAAGACAGTGATACCTTCTTCCAAAAGAAAACCTATATAAGAATTTTTGAAGGTGCCTTCTGGAAGTAGACTAAAATAGAAAGTTGAAGGGTTAGTGCTTTCGCCTCTGAAAGAATAAAACTTAGTACAAGAAACATTTTATGCTTATCCTGAAAACCAGGGAATACCAGGCTAGGGTATGGCATCTATTAAATAGCTGCAAGCAGCAGTGTACTACACTACTTTGGAGCAATATGTTGGCAGCTTTTCATTATGTTCCACTCTTCATAGGCTTCTTTGGTTTATGATAACATTTTCTGACCCTTTGTATCTTCTTCCATGTTTATTAATCTGCAGCAGAGGCTATTTGGAGTTGGATTGCAGTCTCTTTATAGGGCTTTACAGCTATCAAAGTTCAATCAAGTATGCTCCCCTCTTCTTTCCTTCCTCCTAAGAAAATGAATCAGGATGAGGAACTCTTTGGATGTCTTAGCTAAGGAACTGACATCCATGAAGAATGGGAAGGAGAACAGGAACGTGGTGATGCCAGAAATGTCATTACACAGTACTTTTGTCCACGAAGGAGAAAACCCAAGGTTTTCTTTGTTACTTGCCACTGATGAAGAGTGACTGATACATTGCAATGAGCAGTTTAAATGTCAAACAGCATCCCACAATTGTATTGGTCATCTCTGCCAGTGTTTCAACTGAGGTACACTTTCCAGCCTGTCCCCTTGAGAGACAGAGATTGCTTCTTCCACCCAAAATAGAAGGAAAAAAGCCAACTAAGTCATTCCATGATACTTGGTATTACATTGCTTTCAATTTTGGGGTTTGTTTTGTTGTGGGTGTGCTACAAAAGAAGCAGTGTACCTTACCCAGCCATTCCATGGGTGAGAAGACCCAGGGTGGAGCACTAAGAGTGATTACACTGGTCAATTGTGCTTTAAAAAACTGAATTCTTTAAGAGTTTTGCTTTTACCTCGAACTGTAAAGACTGACATCTGTATAAGCAGCAGCTTCCCCCAGTTAAACTGACTTGTGAGCCTGCATCTCTTCTTCCACAGCACAAGATCCAATTCCTTAATGCAAGGGCCCTGTTCTGAAAACACTGCTTGGTTTTGGGCTTTGTGGTCTACTCTGAGCTATTGCCTAAAAGCCTGATTATGAAAAGTTTATTATGGCAAAGCCTATTTTAACTTGCTGCCCAGAGGGCTGGCTGGTGATAGTGGAGGGTTTAAACCCTGGTGGGCAATCCATTGTCTGCCCATTTTCCAATAGGTATGTGCACTGTCTGAATACAGAAGTTTTTGCTGAACTTTTGCCTGGGTTGAAAAATGCTAAGCCTGAACTGACCACATATGGTATATTGATTTGGCAGCTGAATTCAGATACACAGAGGTACTGATCTGTTAAGACTCTTTTTCTAAAACCTGCTGGTTTTGAGCAAATGTGGGTAGCAGGGCATTGTGAAGTGTAAGTGTCAGGAAGTGCCTTGAGGATCACTGAATAAAGGATGTTTGGTGTTCACAGAAGCAGCATTAAAGACTGAGTGGCAGCTGTAATAGGATGGTTCAATGTCATTGTAGTCATAACTGCAAAGTGTTTCATCATGATTTTATAGAAAGTGCAAGGAAAGATACATCATTAAAGACAGAGCCCTACTAAACATTTATGGGGCAGATGACTTAGAGTTGAAGAAGTGAGTTAAACAGTCACATAATCTATAAACTGACCAGAATATAGCTTTTGCCAAATTGTAGGAAATTATCAGTGCAAAGGCAGGGCAAACACAGACTACAGTAAAAATCGACAATCAATTTTCAACGCCATGAATATTTTTGAGAGATTGAGCTCTAAAATGTATTTTTTTTGAGTTTCTAGATTGTAATGAATGTGTCTACAGAATTTTATGCAAAGCTTGAGAGTTCAGCTGTTTTAAAATGATTTTTTTATATAGCAGTGATTATTTTATCTATATATTTAATAGAATTGTAAAACCATTTTAAGAGTACCTGTAAAATTCTATGTATGTGATACGATTATTTATTAATTATGACTCATGAGAATGAACATTAAGCTATGCATTGGTTTTGTCATCCATTTGAAAACTGGAAACTGCAAACAGGAGAGGAGCTTTTAATGAACAGCAGATCTGAAAAGCAGGGGAAATGATTGAATACATTTGTGTGATTCTTAAAGCTGCATAGCAATATGTCATTTTGTGATGTTAAACTTTCAGCTAAAGTTGCAAAATATACTGAGTGATTGAGCTACTTTCTTCCATTAAAACTTCCTGAGGCTGAAATTTCTACATGTTGATATTTGGCGCCTAAACACACTTAAATCCAGTACATTTTCTGGACACTCCCAGTTTACTCCTGTTCAGTATCACTGTAACTTCTTTATTCAAGTAGTGCTCCACTGACTTTAAAAGGGTACCATGCTGTACCCAGTGGGGGTTTTTAGGGTTCTCTGCACTAATCCTCAAAGAATTTGAGCTTTAGGAGATTCACTTGGCCAGTGTGTGTGGTATCACATTCAGCCATCTAACACAATGATAATTATAACTGTGCATTATCACTTATGCTAGCTTTAAATACTTGGGAGTCCCTTTTTGCCAAGCACAAACGTGAATGCATCGAGAGATGTGTTCAGTTCCTCTACTTCTGTGGAAGTCAGTGCAACACATCTGTGTGCTAAGCACACACTACAAGATCTGGCCCTGAGGGCACTTAAATCAACATCAGCCGCACAGGCCAGGAAGTCGCTGAAGCCTGTGCAATGCCCATGCAAATCCAAGGTACACCAACCATGCACCACTCACTTCAGTTACCTCCATGTTACACAGAGCGTTTGTTTGCCTAAATTCTGCAGAATCAACCCTCCAAAGAGAGCGAGTTAACATCTACTTCTGTCTTCAATTAAGCGAACAGCAGCAGGGAACAAATAACTGGAAAGGAAGGGTGAGGTTTCAGGCTGGGGTGTGGCCCTGGAAGTTCCCAAACTGCGACAGCTGAAAGCTCATACCCTGACAATAGGTTGCCTGCTGTTTCCAATGAGCTAATGGGTAGCAGATCTGAATGGAGGTAAAAACCACAAAATCCTTTGTATTTCTGCATTGTGCAGGTTTTTGTCAAGTAAATAACTTCCCCTGGCACACCACTGATAACACTAATTTACAGCTGCCCCAATTTCCCATTGTTCCCATTCCAGGTTTGTATACAAAAACAGGACACACAGTGTGGCTTGTCCTCTCCCATTGCAGCCCAAGATCATGAAGCCATTCATGCAGGAGGATGGGATACATGTGCATTCAATGATATGGAAAAGTCATGGTCTCTGTGGAGTAGCTCGCTTGCTCTGTCCATTGCTTCACACAACTCCAGAGCTCACAAAGGGTGAAAAATTAATCCCTATTTTTTCAAGTGCCATAGTCATTTCAGGGTTATCTTAACTGAAATTGTGGAACATCAAAGTATTTCTTTCCTCCACTAAAGACATGGAAAACCTCCTCCCACTTTAGTGGCACTTTTAACAATTCCTTTCCAAGCAGCTGCTACTGCTGATACTGGAAAATGAGACCCATGCTATTTCTCTCCATAGTGGGGGGAAATGTCTTAAGTTTGTGTCTCTGGAACATAAAACTGGCCCCTGAGTGATTAGTATTTTCTTTTTTTTTTTAATTTCTTTTTCTTCATGAAAAGGTTAGAAGGACCAATAAAAATTATTTTACCTTAGTAAGAAATACTATGAGCTACCATTCCAAGAAAGGCTAGTTCCTGGTCATCACTGCTGTGTTAAGACCAGGTAATGTCTTATTCCCCAGTTTCCTTAATTTCATTGGGCCTTCCTGGAATCTCTTTGATTCACATAATAGATTTGCTGTGTCCAAGGACTAGTTTGTACAGGGGAGTCCTTACTCCATGGCCATTATTAAGACTGTAACAGAAAATCACTCTTGTTTATTTCAAAATGAGTGGTCTGATGTGAATCAAGTAACTTTCAATGTATATGCTGCTGAGTTCTTGAGAGAAACAATGGAGTCACATTTTAATGCCAAATAAGTTACACAAGTCAAATAAGTATTTTTACTGTAATGAAAAATTCAATTTGTACTTTTGTCTTGAACAAAACATTTTAGTAGGCATACCACCTTTTGCTATTGTATACCGCTGTGTAAAAAGCTGAATAAACTGTTTTACCTTTCTTGTTAAAGTTCTCTAGTTTAAACTGTAAAGTGCTAGATGGCTAAAGAGTTAATGAGGGACTGCATCCTAAATAAATAATTTGTAAGTAAGGAATGTAATATTTAAAATACATGTTTCTCTTTGACAAGTGAAATGAGGAATGATGATTTTTTAAAAATGAGAACAAATGCTGGGAGGATTTGAGTGGTGTCCAGATATACTGAAGGAAATGCATTTTCATGTACTATCAAATACATTTCTTCTGAATACTTTCTGTCAGGGGCTTGTATTGGATGTTTGCACTAGTTGATCAAAGCTAATTTTTGTGAGAAAGAACTAAATTCTTCTGTATAGCTGGTAAACAAAATGTTTCTAGAAATTGTTATGCTGTTATAAGAATAGTATTTACTAGTGAATAGCTCCAATTTATTTTACAGAATCTCCAATTTTGAAATAAATGGACAGGCTTCCTGTATCTAATCTGTTACCTGTGGGTTTGTCTTGTGGATTCTAATTGTTCAATTTATTAATAGTTATATATTGTATCTATTATAAATATTATTTTAATCTATTATACATTTTCAAGTCCAGAACCTAAGTGCATGTTCTAGGAGAAAAGACCTCAGTAAAGACTGCAAATTCATAAAGTGCATTGTTTCCCACTTGCCCAAAAAGCGACTTTTCATTTTGGAGGAAAAATCTAAACTTTTTTCTGGTCAACAAACAAATGGATTTAAATTGTTTATAAAGGGGAAGAATTTCTAATTTATTAATGCATAGAAAATGGCCTTATAAAAGGAAGCCATGGGAAAGGTTACAAAAACAGTTGGTCTTAATTATTTACTGTTCTTACAATTTATTTATCTGGGCTGTTTCTATATACTTGTTTAGATTTGGGGACTAGTAAATTACTAGCTGCAGCACCATTTCATATTTACTATGCACCTCCCCCTACACCTTAACTCCCCTTGCAGGGTATGAAAAAAAGAAAATATAGTACAATAGGGGTGGAATACAGCAGAATCAGCCCCATGATGTGTGTCCTGAAAAATATATCTAAATTAGATAAACACACTGAAAGGAAATGGCATATGGGAAAGGGATAGGAATGCTTCCTCTCTAAAGGAATAATGGGTATCACACTTTAGGACTTGTAAATATTCCTCTAATCCTTCTACAAAAATCAAATAATCTCACATGTTTTCAAAGTGCTTCTAACCACTTCTGCAGTAGTTGTACCTGCCTATTGGACCACCCTCCCTCACACATAAGTGTACAAAGCAAGAGAATATTCATGCTTCTGTTAAGAATTTGGGATATTTGGGCCCAGTCCTGTTAGCAACATAGATTTCCAGAGTCATAGAACAGTTTGGGCTGGAAGAGACCTTTAAATGTTACCCAGTCTACCTGCTCTGCCATGAGCACCTCCATCAAATCAGTTTGCTCAGAGACCTGTCCAGTCTGACCAAATGTTTCCAGGGATAGGGCATCTACCACTTTTCATTACCAAAACTTTAAAATTTCCAAGTACACTTTGTTTTTTTTGTTTTGTTTTTGGGGTTTTTTTGTTAGTTTGTGTTTGGTGGGTTTTATTGTTTGTTTGTTTGTTTTTGGTTTGGTTTTTTTTTTTGCTACTGACACTGTGGTTAGTGGAATTTGCAAATGCACTGGGGAGGGTGCAAGTGTGTGTGGAAGCAAAGTAAACTTTTACAATGGTATGAGATCCAAACTTTAGTTCAAATTCAAACATAGTAAGACAGGAACCGTTGGACTGATTTTCTTTTAACTACTCTGGGATAAAAGTAATTCTGACAGAAACTCAAATATAATCTCCCTTATCCTTGCTCTGTAATCACAATTACTGTAGCTTGAAGATGATGCACATGCAGTGTTGGAAACACACTGGATCCATCTGCATCTTGGCAGCAACAAAGACAAAGCACAGGGTTAATTTCAGATGAGGAGCCCTCCACACAGTGAGTATGCACTTGGCTTGTGCAGGAGCCCAGACCTCCCAAGGATCACCTGTGGCCATCACACATATTCTTGTTGTAGTGTAAACTGAAACCTTCATGCTCTCTTCAGGGCTCATTTTTCCTGGTCACTAAACAAAAGCCAGGAGGAGCAGGAGAACCTTCAAACTGGTGAGTGGAGACAGCAAAGCCTTTGACTTGAGCTGTGCTCTCTCTATGACAACACCAATATAGGGTGGTAATCTTTTCTTGAGTTGCTATTTCTACTGATGTTACAAGGATTATTTCCAGGAGAGCTAATTGCACAATTTGTGAGATGCCTTCTGTGACTAACTCCATTCCTTGGTGAGACAGTACCACTGGCTTACCACAGTCCTTGGCAAACCACACTTTATCTTGGAATATCATGTAATATATGATCAAAGCAAAATGTATAGCTCCATCTGCTGTAAATGCTTTGAATTGATTATTTTTCATTTCTTTTTTATGGTTGCTCTGTACCCCGGGGAACAGATTTATCACTGCTGATATGCATTTTCTGCATGTTAACAAGAATTGACATACATATAGATTTATACATTGTAAAGTGGTATTTCTTGGTTCTCAGGCATAAATGAGCATTAACAAGGGTATATCTCAAGGACATTAGGAACTTCTGTTAACTGTTGTATGACAGATCGTTTGCTTTGTGCCATTGCAGCTACTTGTGAAATTGCTCCCCTCTTTCAGTAAAAAAAAAAAAACATCAGGTGAAGTCGTAGGTGACTGGAAAAAGGAAACCCTGCAATCCATTTTTAGAAAAGGCAGAAAGGAAGAGCCTTTCCCCCTTGCCCCTCTAGTTCCCTGCTGGCACAAACCTGGAAGGAAACAGTGCAGGGCTCAGTTCTTCACAGGCTAACATCATCAGTAAACCTGGGCAAAACTTTTCCATTTTGCTGCTCATGTTCAGGAGATGTTTTTAGTCACACCAACATCCTTTGTGACTCCCTCCTTTTTCTACTTTTGATGTATTTCTAAATTTATAGGAAAAATTAATCACAGCATCCAAACTCATTGTAGGTTTGATGGCATCAAAAACAGCCAGGAATTATTTCTAGATGAGTTGGGAGCCAATTTTGGTTTAAAAATATTCTGTCTTTGTGAGGCATTCCAGAACAGCTAACAGAATTCAAAGCTCAGAGTTGAATACAAATCTTGCAGTTGAAAAATTTTGTTTTCCCTCGTCTTTTAGCCAGTGGTGGCTATAGGGGGTCAAAAATTGATTTCTTTCCTAACAGAACATTTCTTTTCTCCATCTTTCTTCCTTACCAGTGATTTAAATTTGTTTCGTTTAGTGATGTGTCACTGTGATAGACATACTTTGGAGACTGTAAGTAGAAGATGATGGAGGAGATCATCAGTCTGAAGAAATCCAAGGAAAAAGCAGGGAACTCTGCCTGGGAAATGTTGCCAGGAAACAGAGGAGTCAGTTTCCAAATGATGTCAGCTCATATGCTCATGTCAGTAATTTAAAGAGGTAAAAAAAGAAAATATTACTGAGGTTTCTCTTGCACTAAAGAAAATATCCCTGGAATTACAAAGTCTGGGTCACTGAAGTAGGAAAGCATGCCAATTTTTTTTTAATGCATTCTAGGGTGAGACAAAGATTCATGCAACCTAACACCTTCTTAGAATCTAAGTTTCAGGTTTAGAAATAGAATCTTCTTTCTTTCTTCCAACTTCCTTCTCTACAATCATACCTGCAGCTTTTTCTCATGATACATTGCAGGTGTTGTAATTAGCACCGTGGTTTAAAACGTTTTCAACTGCTCTTTCCAGCAGTGATTCTCAGCTAGGAGCTGGAAAACCTGGCAGCCAGACTGGGGGCTTCTTGAGAGGAAAACCTCAAGGAAAATTTCCCAAGTGGAGTGCAGAATAGACACATCCTATCCTGGCCAGAGGAACTGGGATGCAACACTTGGGCGCGCACTGCCTCGGTGACTGGCAGCCTGTGCCAGAGTGCCACACTGAGCCAGGCTGTGACAGGAGGGCACCGTGGCTGGCACCAGCAGCAGGCAACAACAGAGGTCACCATTGTCTCAGCCAGGAATCTCTCCAGAGCCATTTCAGACCCTGATGTGAGCGGAGCTGAAATGCCTGGTTTCCACTAGCGTGATTGGAGAGTTCTGTAGCATGAACAAAGTTGTGACAAAGTGATTTTTAATGTCAGTTTTCCTCTTTTCTAACCCAAACAGAATCTTTCTTTATTCTTAGTCATTAGAAAAAACCAGAAAAGCCTCCACTCACCATCCATTACTAATTTTATTAAAAAGGGAGATAAATGTCTCTATTTTCTTGTTGTCTAACAACAGTTACCCCATAGAGTAAATATCAATATTTATAGTACTAAAGATACGGGGAAGGCTGTTACTTGGTACATTGTGACTTATTCTTTCCCAGATTTTAATAGTTGGGCAGTGTGTCCTTTTCATCCTACAGCCTGTTTGTTTTGGTTTTAGGGTTAGTTGTGTGTTTTTTTACCAAACTCTGAATCCCAACCAGTTTGAAATATGTGGAGTTTTTCAGTTGCGTTTCACATCTCACGAGTTCATCTCACATCTCGCGAGTTTATCTCGCTTTAAAAATCTTTGTAAGGAATTTGTGAAATAACATAAAAGATAAAAAACATAAATTTTTAATTTAGGGTTAAACTCTGAGGGTTAGGTCTGATTACACAAATATATGACATCAAATATCTGTTTCTTAGAATAGAGAGAGGATAATGGGGACAGGATTGTAAGGAACAGCACAGATTTTATCCTGTGCTTTTATATCAAAAACTCCTGTCAGCCAGAAGGCTCAAGGAGGAAATAGCTGTGGAGAAAGACACCCAATTTTATAAGAAAATAACTTCCAGAATTCTCCTGGTATTTGTCTATTTTGTTTTCTAAGTATTCTGCTTGCTTTCTCTTTGAACCTACTTGAAATGGATAAAATTCATTATTTAACCATGGCCTGCACTAAGGAGGGTTTCTTTCTGCTCCATTTCATGTTAGAAGGAATCAAGAATGCCAATTTCCTTCAGTACTTCAGCTAAAATTGGAAAAATAGACCCATATGCTCTGACAGTTCCCACTGGATAAGACTGAACAGCTGCTCTTCTTCCTCAGCTTTTGTCATGGGATATAATTATTCTTCCATCCATAAAAAAACAGAAGGATGCCCTTTCAATCCTATAAAAATACCCAGTACTGTAACATTTAACAACAGAATGGCAGGCACTTGAGAAGTTGTGCTCTAAACAGCAGCGGAGGTTTATGCCAAGAAAATACTTAATTTGATAATACCCCAGGCCTCTAGATCACTTTGAATCTGAAGTAATTTTAGTTGGGTTGTTTTTAACGAATCTTAGGAGTGCTCCAGTCAGCTTTATTTTTTATACTGATTTTGCAGGCACAGCTGTGTTAAAATGGTTGTGTTACAATGGCAAGTCCCTGGAAGAGAGCAGATGGAAGGAGGAAGCTGGACATCCAGTGACAGATCTTCCAGTGAAAACACACTGCCTTCCACGCAACTTACAAGGGCACTGGCTGGCCAGCAGTGGTATCGCATTTATGGCCATCTTCTTTATCAGGCCACCAAGGTCGATCACCATCCAGTCCTTGTGCAGCACATGAGACCACAGGAGACTCTCACTTGGTCCCCTGGCTTAACACAAATGTAACTCATTCACCTCTGCCTGAAGGGTTTTGGTGGTGGCAAAACCTTACCCTACACCAGCTGTTTAATTCCAGATATTTCAGGGCGCTTCTAAAAATATTTAGTAGTAACATCTACTAGATCAATGGAGTGTTGCCAAAGTACTGGAGTGAGACCAGTGCTCCAGCCAGGCAACAATCTGCCTCACGCAGTGACAGAAAGCAATGCTGCCTTGGGAACCCACACAACCCAACCACCTTCAGCTGTCCTTTCTTCTTCCACTTCTGGGCCCTGCACCAGAAAGGATTGAAGGCTCCCCAGTAGAAAAGTGACTCTTTGCCCGTTGGCAGGGAGGTGACTTCTTATGGCCACCAGTTGTGGAAAGGCGGGATTTTTGATAGAGAGCAGCTGAGCGCTGCTGAGGGAGGGATCACCAAAAGGGATCACCTTTTTCCCGTACGGCCTGCCGTGAGAAAGAACAAGCCTATTCCCCCAGATCCGGCACTACGTGACCCTCAGCGGCACACGGAGCGAAGGCCCGGCCCTCGGCCTCCCTCCCAAGATGGCGGGCGCCGCCCTCGCCTCAGCGCCCCCCGCCCCAGCGCGCGAGACCCGCCCGCCACGGGCACGGCCGAGCGCCCGCTCCGCTCCGCCGGGGGAGGGGCGGGAGCGCGCACGCACGTGAGCGCCGGCGGCTCTCCGGCAGTCGCTGTATCCCGCGCTCCCATTGGCCGCCGGGCGAACCTTTCACCTTTTACCCGGCTGCGGCCGCCAATCGCCTGCGTCCTCTCATAGCGTGTGGGGATGCGGGGCGTGCGGACTGCGCAGGGCGGAATTCTCGGAGCGGGGTTGCGCCGCGGGCGCTGGGCGGCCCCCGTTGGTACGGGCGGGAGGGGCGGGGGCGGCGCTCCGTTTGCGTAGCGCCGGCCGTAGCGCAGGGGCAAGGGAGGGAGGGGGAGGCCGTCCCGGGCCCAGGTGAATGGAGGGACCTGACAGCTGCGGGGACTGAGGCGGCGGCGGCGGGGAAATGGCGGCGGCGGGAGCACAATGAGACGCGGCCTGTAGTAGGGAGAAGCGCCGGGCTGGGTCCGGTCCGAGCAGGTAGGAGATGGCGCGCCGGGAGCTGCATGGCGGCCGAGCGCGGGTGTGTCGCGCCCGCTGGCCGCAGCTCCCGCGGCCCCGGCGCCGCCGCCGCCGGCGGGGTGGGATGGCGGCAGCGCGTCCCTCCCTCCCGGGGCCCGGGCGGTGCTGCCCCGCCTCCGCCCCAGCGGCCGCCGGCGCCCGGGCCCCGCGATCGGCCTGGGCAGCTCCCCCGGCGCCGGCGGGGCCCGCTCGGCCGGGCCTTGCTGCGGCCCCGCTCGGCTTTGTCTGTGAGCGGCGCCCCCCGGGCAGCCGCGCCGGAGCCTCCCGGGGCTCGGGGCCCTCCCGCCGTGTCCGGGAAAGCAGTGGCGGGTGGTGAAGCAGTTCAGACTCAGCAGTGCTGATGTTAAAGGCGGTGTAAAAACGTCTTGGCTCTTCTTTGCTTCCTTTCCGTCCTTTTCCAGGGTAAATTGTAGGCAGCAAGATTAAAGGCAGACCTTCTGCTGTGTGGATGTGCGTGAAAAGTGCAAGGTTAAGAGACATATGTTTTTGCACAGGACTTTGTTGCTGTGTTAGGTAATATAGATGTAGCCCGCATGAGTAGAAAATAGGGGTGGTACTCATATATAATAAAAAAATGGTATTTTTTGTGTGCATTACGCTTAATCAGAATTTAGTGGTTCAATAAAAGTGACTCTCAAAGTGAATAGTGAATCTCGGTTACCTGCTGACAGTCCAGAGGATGTTTCGCACTTCAGATCAGCTTTGAGTATTTTTGATGTTAAGATTTTGGTCTTCAAATTAGGTGGTTGGCTCAAGTGGGGAAAGTGTGTAGGTTGGGAGATTGTCTTCCGTTTTCTTTCCGTAAACGTGTTAATCAAAAGTTACCTTTGCAGACACTCAGTTTGCCCTGTTTTACTGTATTTTATGTGTTTTCTTTAAATAAGTCACTCTGGATGCTCTGTTGAAATGCTGACTGCACGTGCGTGTTCTGTAGGTGGAGGTGGTGCTTGTTTTAGCAAGTTCATACAGACACTAACTGAAATTCATTTCATAACTATTCCTCTCTTAGAAGAGTCTTTCTTATTGCCTATCTCCACACTGTGGTCCATGAACTTTGAAGATGCTACTAGCAGTTTTCAGCTGGAAGGTGTTTTTTTTTACATGTTTAATAATTGGGTTGTTACTTTATTAATTGGTAGGGTTAAAAATATGTATATATTTATTCAGAAGCATTGACCCTGAATTAGCTACTGCTGTTCTTCAAAGCATCCTGATAATTCCGTTCTGTGAAAGTGGCAGGTCAGTGCTTGGCAGCCACAAAGCAATTAATACGAGATTTAGCAATTAATTGAGAAGGCAGTGACATCAGTGTGTGATTGTATAAACCTGTTCTCAGCCCATGTGTTTAATATTAAATGCAGTTTGGGTATTTTCTCTTTATCTCCCTTCTAATTTAGAGAGGTTGTATTAGCCTAGGAGAAGTGTAGATGGAAAACTGACTAGGGCTTTTCACATGAGGAAGGACATACCAGTGAAGGGATAACAAACATCACAGAGGGAGTCATGAAGAAAGTAGAAGAGGGAAGTGTTGATTGATTGTTTGCTTGTTTCTCCTGTTTTTGAAGGATTTCTGTATCCTACAGACTGAACACAAATGCGATACTCCTTTACACTGTGTGTAACTGATAGATGTGGTGCATCAGTCTATTTGGAATGCCAGAAGTTTACCAGACAACTGAAACAATTAATTTGTAGTGAAATTCATCCCAGGCTCTAAAAAGCAGAGGATCTTTTCAGTCTTGGCAAACACAAAGGTGGCTGGTCCTTGGAAGGTACTTCTGCCTGCCCTGCAATTACACAGCTCCATGCATGTCCTCCACTTGTTACTGGTAGGGGGAAGCCAACCAAGCTGTTTTGTCTGTTATATTACACTAATGTTTTTCTTTTTCTAGGAGTTATACTTTTTTCTTTCTTTCTTTTTAAAAATACATTGTTCATCTGTAGCATACAAATGGAAAAAACCTAAAACCTGCCGTTCAAAAACAGATGTATTTTCATGTTTTTTGGTGGTTTGTTTTTTTTTTTGTAGACAATACATGTTTCTCCTTTCCCACCTCAAAAATGTGCAAAGTACTTTGCCACTTTTTCAGCAAAGTGTATGGATTTGCTTCAGCACAGGTGCTCAGAGTCTGAGTGTATCTGATCTATTCTGGCTTTCAGTATGAACTAACTAAATGTGCATTGATCTGTACTGAATGCAAATTACTGCAAACCAAATGAAAACACATGCATTCTTAAAAGAGCAAGGAGTTATTAAGCAGAATGGATAAAACAGCTGAAATAATTTGATTTCTCTTCAGATAAGCTCTAGAATAAAAGTGAGAGCAAGAATTCAGGAAGATTTTGAAAAGGATTCTGGGGCTTTAGGGTCGATGAGCATTACAGTAAGTGCCAAGACTACAGACAGGTTTTTACTTTGGGGCATAGGTTAATTTATTGATACCAAAGGGGGTTTTGCCTTTTTTGCTTTTATATATTCGCTATATTCTTTACATATATATTTGTAGCTCTGTAGCCTTTTATTATATTTGTAGCTGGTATTTTGCCTACTCCATTGGACAGAAAGACAAAAGAAATTCCCCAGTGGCACCAAGCCCTGGGGGTCCAAGGTTAGATCCTCCGGGAACTGCGGTCAAAATGACTTCTCCAGACACATTTTCATGAACAAAGTTTAGTTATTTTCCTAGGGGGAGTTTCAGAAAAGGGTAGAACCAGGGGGGAATTACCTCATCACCTATGTCTCTAATTGGGGATTCTTGTAGGTTATGCTAAGTTCTAAACATACAGAAATTGTATCTGCTTTATTTTATGTGTGCATCTTTGGCACTTTTCTTCCAGCATGTTGTGCACCATAAGGACCCTTGTAAAGATGACCCCTTTTTGTCACCTGTGTCTGGTTTGTGATTTTAGGGCCAGTGAAAAGGCATCACTATCAGGCAGCAAGTAGAGCTTCAGAACATTCTGAGATAGATTGTTCTGTTGTCCATAATTCTCTCTGACCTTTTTCCCTCTCATGTAGGTAATACAAACTAGGGGGTATGCTGAGCCTGGTAGGTTGTTGGCAGAACAGCAAGGTGGCTCCTGTGTCCCAGTGCCTGACTGTGACCAACCACCAGCCATCTGTATCCCATCACCTTCATGTGTTCAAATAAATTCTTCAGACTGATAGAAGTTTGGTTTTATTTATATAGATATTTTTAGGAAGTGCTACTTTTAAAGAAAGTAAAAGTATAATTAGAGTGTTGTACAAAACAGAAGCTTCTGTAAAATGGTTGGAATGTGCTTTTAGAATGCTATATCCTGAAGGCTAAGAATAGTTGGAGTAGATCAGAAGGCATGATTTTGCTTTACACCTTCTTGACGTCTATTTTTTCATCCTTTAGCCTTTTGTGAGTACCTTATGTATTGTGAGAAACCAGAAGAGAAGAAACTTGTTGTATAGTAAAAGCTAAAAGTTCATTTTTTAGCTGAAGTTACAGTCTTTTTTGGCATTTCAAGTTTTGGTGTCTAAACTGTATTGACTGGGGGGATATGGTGGCTTTAGGACTGCTACTAAAGTAAACATTCTAGAAGACTTAATCTAGAGAACAAAGTAGTGCCCACTTTAATGTGTGCCATATAATAATATTAGGTAAACTCTTGGTTTTGATAGTTCTTGCATGCTTAGCTAGTAACATAATGCATGTTGAGTAGTATATTTGGAATTCCCTTGTTATTTCTGCTCTGTATTGCAGACTGCATTAGTTCAATCAGTTTTCCATTGTATTTGTTACCTTCAAAATCATGCAGTCAAGAAGCAGAGAACTGAAACTTGTGTCAAGGAATTTACTTATTTTGCTGCACAGCTGGAGGTGTTGAAAGGCTGTTCTCTGATGGGAAAGAGAAGAAAGGGCAATATTTTCCAGTTTCTCCTGTTGTAAATACTCCTGGATCCAAGAGACTTCAGTGCTGCTTGTCGTGATCTTTCCTGAAGTGCAATACACTTGCCAGTTGTGATCTGTGTTTTGGTTGGCATGGGTGTTACTAGTGAGTTCCTTCTTACCAAGACAGAAAATCAAGAGTTCTCTCTTGATCTTTTGTAGTAGAAAATCTTGGTTTGCTGTGCTTTCTTCTCTTTATGTCAGGGACTCAGTACTTCTGTGATGTAAGCTGGCAGGATCAGTTTCTGCCCATGTTTTAAATATTCTGTTATTCTTTATAAAGGATTCATTCCTTTGGGTTCATTGAATGAGTGTGAGAGATCTGAGGAGCACCAGGGTGGTTTCTGACTTGAAGGGTTGGTTGCTGGAAACAGGTGGTCAGTTTGGGACTGACCCAAGCTGGCCTTGGGATTTTTCTTTGTTTGTTTTGAATATCAGTATCATTGTGTTTTTTCATTTGTGTAAATACACATATAAACATAAAAAAAACCCGACCCCAAATGCATGTTTGACCCAACCCCTTATTGTTAGTTATTAAAACCTGATTTCTGATGCCTGTGTCCTCTTTGGATTCTGATTCTTGATAATTTGTCAAGCCATGTAGCAGCCTTTTCCTCAGCTGAGATGCTAGTAAGTAGCTGGGTAGCAGTAAAGAAATTGGTCGTAAATATAAGAATTTCATGATTCTGTTTTTGAAAACTGAATTGGAGCTTTAGGCCTGCCCACTTATTGATTGCATAAATCCCTTTTTCTGAGGAAGTGAGGTAAATAGATTTTGCTTTTTAAAGTTCATTTTTTTGATTCCACTGAGGTGATTTAGCTATGCAAGCATGTCTGGGCTGGCTACCTTTGCAATTCATGTTTCTCTTTCGTTTGCAAAGTCTCCTTGGTTTCTGATCTAGACCAAATTCCTTACAGCTTTCTTTGAACTGTTACTCGCCTTTTATCATCTTTCTGCTCTATATTTTTTGTTCAAGCAGAAATTAATGAAAAAGGCTTAGCTATCTATCTGAAGGTGAAGTTGCCTTGTAGTTTGTAGTAAAAACTTGTAGGGGTGGTCAATTCAGACAGCACTCAAACCATAGAAGACTTAACTTCTCTCACTAAATTTTGGCAAGTTAATTCAGGTGTTTTTGTTTTCACCTCCTCTTTTGTGTTTAACTTTCAAGTGCATAAATAAAAGGCTTTTTTCAGATATTTATATTCTGCATACCTTAAAACATTTAAATGTATTGAATCTTACTTCTTAACTGGGGCTTTATGAATTAATAATATTAATTTATAGTATATCTTCTTTATTCAGGATATTAGTGTCTGGGATCAATCTTAAGTAAGACTTTTAACTCCTCACTGAAGCTGTGTCTTTCTGAGCAGGCAAACTTGTTCTTTGCTATATCTTCATGGTCAATGGCTACCAGCTTTGTTTCTGGAAGAAGACATAAAATGAATGTGCTTACAATACAAGCAAAAGTCTGGTCAGTTGTTTTTTAGTGACCCACAACCTTTGCCATCTTTCAACTAAAGTCAAATACCCGTATTGTCAACTTGCTACATAACAGAGGTCAGATCCCTTCTTAACGACGCTAAAATTTGTTTGGGGGCAAAAAAATCTATGCTTCTCCCTTTGCCCCTAGCTTCTGAAGATAATTTTTCATGGTTCTTGCTGTCTAACATAGTGCTATCTCAATGACCTCCAAGACTGTAGAAACTAAATTACTATTGGAGATAGATAATGAGCATAAAAAAAGAATACTGCTTCTTATAACAAAAATACCCCAAACAAGCACACATGTAAACCTCTGTTTCTGGTGTGTGTTTTTTGAGTCCTCAGGATGACATGTGTGTTCTTGTCATTTGTTCTTGCTGCTTATACTTTGCTGTTGGTGTGAAACAAAGCAAGAGGAAAATTGGAATCTGAATGTTTTCTACCGGTTTAATGAACAGAGTCAGCGTGAATGGCAGAGACTGTAAGGGGGAAGTGACAGAAGCTTGTTACTGAGAGCCATGGGATTATCTTTGTATCTTTTTCATTATTTCTACAGTTACTGCCAGCAAGATCTCATGGACAGCCTCACAATTTTTTACAACTTGTTAAAAAAGCGTGTGAGGCAAGTTTTTCTTTTCTTCATTGTTCCTAAAGAATATTAAACTCTAAAGAGAGATAGCGAGCTGTGAGTGATAGGGCAGCAAGAAACTGTCTGTATACTTTCAAAGATTATAAATCAAAAAATAAAAACATATCCAGGTATTTCCAGAAATGTATACCCAGTCTATCCATAGGTTTATATAGTGAATAGATAAGTTGATTTGTTTACTGTGCAATCAGTCACAACGGCTCTGAGTTAATTAAATCTTCCACCACAGAAGTGTGGCTGTGCCACCTACTGAGGGATTTGAAAGCAATGGGTTTGAGGCATGATGGGTGATGAAGCTCTGGAGGAGAAAGTGTGTAGGTTTTAGGAAAGTAAAGCATTTTTATCTTCAAGTATTTAATTGAAAAAAGGATTGGAGGAATGCCAAAGACATTTATGAGCTCCGTGGGTCTTTGAAAGATGTATGATCAGCTTCCAGGAGATGAGCAATTTTCCCTGTTGTAATCTTTGCATAGTTAATGCTTTGCTGTGTTGAAGTTAAGAAGGTAAACCTGCCTTGATTAATAGTCAGTTATCTGGAAAATGGTCTTCTAATGACTATGTGTTGCCTAAACTGAGTACAGGATGAGTTTTTAGTGACAAAACTCATGATTCGTTGAAACTCTCTACTGGCCAGTTGTTATCTCAGCTGATGAGGATCTGCAAGGAATTACTGGACAATTTTGGGGCATGTGTGACTGGCATAAGGATGAAGCAGGTGCTGATTTCTGGCAGGCATTTGGAATAGTGTGCCACAAGTGCTACTAATGTGTTCATTGTCAGCTGATAGGAGTTGTTCAAACCCTTTATCGGTTCATCCTTGTACTGCAGTCTGCTGCCTGTAGGTGTTTCCTCTGGCACCATTTAAATAATTTTGGACCACACAGGAAGAAGTTTTGGGGTTGGAATTTTTACTGATCTCTGTAACACAGTTCAGCAGCAGTTGGCAATAGAGAAAAGAAGCTGGTGTCTGATTTTAAATTGCACAGTCAAAAACCTGTTGAATCCAATTTCCTTGTTTTCTGTAATGAAGGCATTCAAGTGGCTGTCAAAGTGGATGGCAACCTCCTCCTCATGGCAGCTCTAATACTCCTCTGATCCATAACTACTTAATTCAAATTGCTGAGCCAGTAGAAAACTTGCCTTGGTCAAGGAAAAAAATACCACTTGGTTGTATTGTCCTGAGCTATTTTTCTGCCAGAAAGTCAGACAAGTGTCAAAGCTGTTAGAGAAGGGAAGGAGCAGTGACAGTGGAGTTCCTTCATTGAGCACTAGGTTGTCATCAGATTGGATGTACAGTCTCATGAAAACTAATCTCAAACTACTACTTCTCACCAATTAATTAAAATAATTCTACCATGTTTTTCTCAACTTTATACTTTCTCACTTACTGTTAATAGCTACTGTTATAAACAAGTGTGCTATGACAGTAGTTTTGTGGGTTTGTGCATGAAAATCAGTTGTGGTAAATCCAGGATAGGCACAAAGTGAGGGGAAAATTATTCTATGAAAGTTAAATAAAAAAACAATTGTATTAACAACTTCTTTAGTTGTTACTAATAGTACTTCTTTAGTTGTTACTAATAGTACTTCTTTAGCATGTACTATTCTGAGATATGAACTACTTTTTAATAAAAGTAATAATATCAGTGCAGTAATCAAGATGGAGCACTTAACAAGACTAATTCATCTAAGAAACAAATTATTCTGTGTGATTTCTTTCATTCTGTTATGGTCTGAGTCGGCTGTGGTTGCAGATGACTTGGGAACAGTTGTGGGGGCAGCAGGTGGATTGAAGAGAGAGTGAGGGTGATGCTTTGGGGGTGTAACAGTGCTTGTACAAAATGCATGGTAAGCTGTCACCAGGAAGCCTTTATTATGCAGTGTTTTGTCTTGCTGCTGAGTGAAAATGAAAAAAAAAGTGATAAAATTAAAAGAATCTTTCCTGTGCTTTGTTTACATCAGGAATTTATTTCTTCTCTGATTGTTTTGGAAACATTTGTACAACCAGCTGCAGATTTTTATAAGCATATTTGAGGAAGTAAAAGTGAAATACCGATCTGGTGAAATGATGGGATGTAAAACCTCTGCACATGCCGCATTCTTAATCCTACTAAAAGAGGAGTAATAAGGTCACTCTTCTCAGTGACAGCTTGCTCATAAGGATTTAAGGCACTCTTGCTTTTCAATGTACTTTATTGCTTTAGTTGGTTAGTCTCAGTTTCTCTAGTGTCTTGTCTGCAACAAGGTCAAAATTCTTAAATTAAAAATCACATACCTTTAAAATTTTATTTCAAAACTACCTTCCTATTACAAGTCTTAGAAGCCTAGATGTTGGTTTTTGGGATTTTTTTTTTTTTTTTTTTTTTTTGCTTTAGTGGTTTGGTTTTTTTTTGGGTTTTTTTTTTTTCACCAGTCTTAGTATGTATTTGAAGTAGCTTGAATTGTAAATTAGGAAATTATGAAAAAGGTAAATTCTTAAAGTCAGTAGTTAAAGAGAAGTGAGAGACTACCTGTTCTGTGTTGAGAAAGCAGTGCTGAGGAAGAAGAGAGAAATCTCCATTGAAAGTTAGGCATGTAATCTGCTTAAGTCATTCTGGAAGTCATCAATTATCTGCCTCTTTAGGCATCTTAATGCATCTATGTATGCCTACTCAAATAAGCTGCTCATTAGCTGATGAAAGCAAATGATTAGTCAATGAAATTGAAAGTCACTTGTATTTAAATATTTATTCTGAATAATTTCAACTTCTATTATTATAAATGTAGTATAAGTTTGCATTAATTGAGTTATAAATTCTTTCCAAATACACCAGAGTATGCAGGGGGAAAGTTGTTCTACATAATTCAGTATAACAATGAATAAGGGTAATGGTGTGATTGCTGCAACGTTGATGGCTGTGATGCTATTCTTCTGCTTAGTCAGATGCCTGTGTTGTGAATCAGCCTAAATGTTATCAATATGGATGCAGTCATTTCTAAGGAAAACTATAAAAACAATGTAAGTTCCCAACTAATAGGATAGTTTTGTAATAACCCTAGATTTAAGTTTTCCTAGTATAAATCTGGGATGCTTACCAGTATGTATCAAAATTGGGGATGTTAATACCTCTGATTTAATTGGATTTGCTGTATTGACATGTTAATGGTGGAGTAATTAACTTTAAAATGCTTGATTATTCCTTCTTGATAAAAGAAATTATTTCATATATAAAGAGTTACAGTAAGGTTTTGGGGTTTTTGGTTTGTTTTTTTTTTTTTTTTTTTAAATCTGAAGTATCTCTGCTTTTCCAAATCTTTGATTGCATTCATGTCTTTTTTGGTTTGCTTCTAGAATCTTGCACTTTCCTTATTCCCTCATAACTAATTCAAGTTCTTAGTCGCTTGCATGCTCTCAGTGTTTCTTCTGATCCATCCAGTCTGACTGTGTGTTCATTACTGCTGCCCTTCACTTCTGTGCTGCTTCGTGGATGTCTTCAGAGAGTCTGGGCTTGATTGATCTCTGGAGAAGCATAGTCTGACCTGCTGGAATTGGTCATCTGCAGGGTACTGTGAGAATAAATGTGGGTAAGAAAGTACTCTTAATGCAGTGCTCATCATTAAGTGCAAGAGTTGATGCAGGTGCAGAGCTGCCCAGACTGCAGGAGTGATACAGTGATAACTGTGTGAGTTGGGATGTGAATTTGAATTTTGTTTCCCTCATTCAGAATGGAGGAGATGTGTTCTACTGCTTATCTCATTCTTCTGTCCTTTCAGGTCATTCCTTGTCAGCCACCAGGAATGTGCCTGCCAGGCTGTTGCTGTGTTCTTATGGTAGACCTTAATAGATCCAAAGCAGGAGCTGAGCACAGCAGCAGCAGAAAGGGAGGTAGTCCAGGCTCTGCCAATGCAGCTGCTAGGCAGCCTCACAGAATTTGGCTGCATTTTTTTTCTGAAAATTGAGAACTATTGAATTAAAAAAAACACCTCAGAGGTTTTGCTCATACTTGCTACATGTTGGCTACTGTATGTTGCTGCAATCAAGCTACTGTACTTCTGGTAATTAGATGATACCAGGCATAATAATTGGTGGTTTGGCAACATCAATGCAAACTACAGCTAATGTGGTAAGAACAGGAAGGATTTCTTTCTTTCACTTTGTATTTTCTGGTTTTTAAAAACCAGGATTTGTGGAGCCAGTAATCTTGAATACAGCAAAATCTGCCCTGTTGTTTTTGATAGGAGTCTCTACTCAAACTTGTATGTTTGTGTTCTGCTCTGAAATGCAGTTCACAACTGACTGAATTGCAGGACTGTGTTAATACTACAGAAGAAAGGAACTCTCTTCAACTAATGGCTGTGGACTAGGGTCCTGTACATATGTGTGTCTTTTTTAATGTAATATTGTGTCAATAATACAAACAGGGACTGGAATGGAAACGAGTTTAGGAATATATTAATTCTGAGTTGTGCTTAGTGGAAAAGTTAATTGACAGGTTTACTACTAAAGTAACTTTGTTATATTGCTTCCAGAACCCAGCATAGTGTCAGAAACCTTCAGTTGCACTATTTACAGGGATTTAACTCCTTTAAAACATTATTTCTCAGGCCTGAGTAGTTTTAGATAATAATATAAAAAATTGAATTAACAATAATTTAGTTTCTCTTTCCTTCTAAATTGCCTCTATAATAATTTTAAATGAGTATTCAGTAAATACTATATCCAGTATTTACAACTGCTTTAATGTCTGGAACAATCCTGTCATTTGCATATCTGGGAATGCTTTTGTATATATGCCGGAATAGCTCACTCCATTCTGGAAAATTAAAGATAAAAAGTTTCCTCCACCTTCATGCCTCCCAAATATTTTTTCAAATGATTGCTGTAGCAAAGCAGCTTATTTCAGGTTTTAGAGCTTTTGTTAGCATTCAATGAGCAGGAACAACTTACATATATTTTTTTTAACCCACATAATTAAGAGTATCCATCACTATATTGTGTTAGCAGACCTAATGTAGAAAATTGGAGTAATACTGCTCTGAACTGTAATCTACGTTTGGCATAAGGAAAAGATACCTATCAATATACATTCAGAGAACTCTCTCAAGTACACCTATTTTCTCAATTTATTCTTTTTTGTCCTGAATTTGTTTTGCTACTGAGCAAGATTGATGGATGAATCAGGGATGGGTCTGTTTTCTGATGTGGATCTCTGCAAGGTTTAGTGGTGCTTAGTTGCAGCAGGATTGGAGCTAAGGGACCTTTATGAACTGGTTAAACCACCTCCTCTTTTAGCAGTGAAGTGTGTTTGACCTTGTTCCAGCTTTCGTGGTTGATCATAATATGAAAAGCTTTCAAAGAAGGAAAGAAAATACAAAGCTTCTCAGTCAATATTTGGACACCTCTGACCCCACATATCGGGGAAAAGAAACTGTCCACATGGCATTTTGTAGATCTTAAATATTTTTATTTTTCAAATTCAGTTAGGATTCCTTGTTTACTCCTAAACCTTAGAATTTGATTTAAGGCATCTATTAAAAAAGAAGCTTTAATTGAAGATAAAAACCTTTGGAGTTACTTAGCACAAGAGGAAGTCCTCAAGTCTGTACAAATCATTCCAGTTTTTCCTACCAGTAGCTCAGGACTGACAGTACACAGAACAAACATGTCTTATCATGTAGGTATTTTTACCACTTTGCCTTAAATAAGGGATTCAGCACTTCTGTCGCTATCTTTTTGCCAAGTAAATTAAATATTTTTGATTCAGCTTCAGTGTTGTGTGTGTTGTTTTGGAAGGTCAGCAGTGCTCCAGATAACCTGTGGTATGAAATTGCTATATGAGGCTTGGAGCATTATACTGGTAAAATGTAATATTTATGGCTTCTCACCACTTTTGAACCCCAGCCAGTGTGGAAATGTTTGCTTTATTGGACAATATTGAAAAATAAAGATTGCATTAAAAGATCAAAGCTGTTAATTGGTAAGATCTGCTGAAGTCTTATATTAGTTTAACTGTAAAGAATGTGAAGGAATGCTCATGTCCTTGTCTAAGTGTATGTATTTACATACAGGGAAATAACTATAGCTTCTCCACTTTGGAATTGAGTCACATTATTTTACATGAGGCACATTTATTCTGCTCGTGTCTTGTGTGAGAGCCCTTGCAATGCTCTTAGTTTGCCACAGAGCATTTTCATAGGACTGTAGAATTCCACATGATTTAGGGAAAAGACCCCTAAAATCCAGCTATCAATGTAAGACTGGCCAGTCCACCCAAAGCCACGTCCCTAAGTGCCACCTGGACACATTTCATTAAACACCTCCAAGGGTGTTGACTCAACCTGGTTAGCATCCTCACCTTTACATATTCTTACATATTCCAAAAGAAAAACAAAGACAAACCCAACAAGAAGCAAACAAAACAAAAATAACAACCTAGTGGGCCTGTCTTTGAAAGTTAATAAACATATTTTCTTCCAATAAAATAATCAAGTATGTGTTTTGGTTGTTGTGGGTTTTTTTTCTCTTTGATGAATTCTCGACAGCTGAGGAGCTTTGAATGTCCTCTAAATTTGGGAGGAAAAAGGTTTCTTTGTACTACATATTTGTATTAATTTAATACTGACTTCACCCCAGCTTCACATTAAAGAAAATTTCAGTAGTATGCCTACAAGTTCACTTCAGGGAAAGGCCACGTGAAGCCCAGTAGTGTCACTGGTGAGAAGTTGTTCTTTTTTCGGATGAAATTGAAAACAGCAGAACATAAAATGTGGAGTAAATAATGTGCTACTCAACATATAATACACATTTTAAGGTTGCACTAGGAAGAGTTGGCTTAATTCACCATTGATGATAAATACTTTTTTATTTTGTTAGTATTTTTATTGAAACTAGGGCTAGAATTTGAGCACCGGTTCTTGGGTGGTACATAAATTGATATGGCTGACTGCAGTAGATGTGATCACTCATTTTAGAATTGCTAGAAATTATAGAGCTTGATTTACAATCCAAATGTTTGCTGGCCTTGCATCGAACAATTAAGGACTTCAGAGAAAGCCTTTTGTAATGTAGGGAACTTGGTAATTTTGGATGTTGTGGCACAGTGGTAACAGTGAACTGTTGAATACCCCTGTTTTGAGGAGCTTGACTTTCAGCCCCATGCAGAGAAAGGGTTTATGTTTATGCAAATAATGGGATTGAAGTCTCCACATGGGGTTATATTCAGGGGGCAGCTGCTGCTTTTACTTATCCAAAGCAAGAATAATTAATGCTTTGGAACTGTACTTGCCTCACAGCTTGCCCCCAAATTGGGGAAGAGAGAAATCCCTGCTCTAATGTCTGCTTAATTGCCTTCCTGTAGAAAGACATAAGTGCCTGAAAAGCTTGAACATAACCTTTAAATTAACTAAATCGCCACAAGTAAATAATTTGGTACCCAAGTAAATGACCAAATGATAAATAAATTCACAGATATGGTCAGCTATCCCTACAAGTGATACTGATATTATAGTTACCCATGAGTTAGAATCTACACATTGAGCTGCAGTTTTCCCATGCAGCAAAAAGCCCTCAAATATGTGGCATAATTTAATTCTAATTGCTGTTAAAACCAATGCATGTGTTTCAGAGTGTTTGTGTAGTTCAGATTTTTTTTTATATTTAGAGAGGTGTGTGCCCTGGGTATAATTTTTTTCCTGACTTCCATGAAGGCTTAGGTCCTTGGATGTCAAAGAATATTTTGCTTTCAAATTAATCTGAGGCAGTAGGGATTTTGTACTATGGTTTCTGATGTAACTTTATCGTTTGTACCATAATAAACCAAAGAAAAATAGTTGAAATATTAAGTTGCTGAAATAACAAGGAAGAAAAGGATAAGTCCTGTTCTGTAGTCACCCCTTCCCCCCTGCCCTCAGCTACCAGCTGTGATTATAGAGGCAAGATGCTAGCCTAGATGTACTTTTTCTTCCCAATAATAAATGAAGTTTTTACCTTACCCCCTAAAGATCATGCAGGACTTTGTTCCTGCTGGAATTCAGTTGTATTGCCTAAGAATTATTCACTAAATAAACCATGTGATTTAGTGAGTTCAGTTGCATAGAACTTACTACAAAATAACTTCATTTTCAAGTTGTTAACAGTCTCCATAATGACTTGATTGCTCTAGGTACTAGTTGTTTAATTTCAAATTGTCAAAGATGTTGAAGAGCAAGAACATTGATAGTCTTTCAGATTCAGCCTGTTGCTTAGTGTGACAGCAAGTGTTACCCTGTAAACTTCAGTTATCCTTTTCCTGACCATCCTTTTTGAATAGCAAGTTAGGTATCCTATGAAAGTGATTATTTTCAAGGACTGAATTACAATCCTATGAAATAAAAATAAAACCTGTTGATATATTTTGTGTTCTTTTAAATATTTGGATACTTGGTTTTTGCATTAGTAATGTTCCAGTAGCAAGTAGTCAAGATGCTTGAAGATCTTGGCTGAGATTTGCAGAAGTAACTTGTGGTTGCTTGCAGATTTCTAGAGCGCTGGAGATTTGCACAAGTGCCTGCTCTGTCACTTCTTGGATGCTTCTCCTGATGTCTTTATAGGAACTGATTTCTGTTTTTATGTTAATGCTTTGAGTATTTGTTGTGTTTGTGGTGTATTTCAGAAGAGTGTCTGTCTGCTTATCTTAGAACTCTTTCCTTCTACCTGTTGATAAAATACGTGAATATTGAGCCTTTAAAAGGTGACATTTAAAAAAAAGGGGGAGCCTTGCTGTTTCACAGAAGGCATTGACATTGCTAAACATCAGGTTTCTAAAATGTCGCTAATTTTTCCTTTTTGTGTTTTTTGCTTGTTTTTAACCAGATTCTCAGAAACTATAGAGCAAAATTAAACACACATATATATGCATGTATATATGTATGTATGCGTATATACATATATATACACATATATAATATTGCTGATTTTGTTCCTTCTGATGCGGTGCGTAGTGCTTTGCGGGCCGTGGCTGCAGCCCGGGGTGCCGCTGTCCCTGGGCAGTGCCCGCGGCCGCCGGGGAAGGATCGCGCCCGGCTTTGTCTGGGCGGGTGCAGCAGCGCCATTGAGATGTTAATGGCACAGACGCGGCTGTTTTGTGCTGGACCTTGACTGCATCTCAGGAATGTGGCCTGTCTGGTTTTAGGTTGGCATTCAAACTCCTGCCTGCCGATCAATTGGTTCAAGCCCGGGTCTTTGGCTTCCGTGTGCCGAAGGAAGCGGTTGTGCTGGTGGAGAATTAGATTTATATTCTTTTCTGGTTCTCAGATCTTACCTGCTGCTCTCTGTGCTTTGTGCTTGCCATCTGCCATTTGGCAGTAAAGTAAATTTGCTCTGTTAAGCCACGCATGCGGCAGTAGCTTTACTGACAAGGGTTGAACCTTTCTTTCTGTTCGTGTTTGCTTTTTGCTGGGGTGTCCAAATGCTGCGTTGTTCCCTTCAGCTTCTCTTGCAAATATGTAGAGTGTGGAGTATATTTCTATATTTTTACCGTGGATGTGGCAGTTTTCTGTTGTTGTTAGGTTATTTTCTGGTTCAATGGAATATATATATTCTGGTTCATGTTTAGAGGCAGTGAATAAATGAATAACCTAGACATAACAGGAACATGCTACAATAAATCTAAGTTCTACTTACTGCATCTTAGAAGCAATTTGCTGTATTTTTTGCTTAAAATAAAGGATATATTTATGTATGCTGCAAGCACAAATTTTACGTATAGCCCAGGGAATTCATTTTTTGTCAGTCTATTTTGTACATGAATGCAGTATCCATCAGATTTTCTGTGCTGCATTCCTTTTGTATTCTTATAAAATAATAATTGTTTACTTTGTTTTCTGGAAAAACATATGTTCTTTCAGATGTCTCTCTTAAATGTGTTGAATAATAATTTTCTTCTGGATTTTCCTACTGTGTTAGGTGAAACATGCATGGAGCACAGGGGAGAAAAGTGTGAATGTAATTTGCCTTAGCTAGCAATTACTTCAGCAGATAAAACAAAACATGCAAATATCTCCTGAGCACGTAAAGCTGATCTTTCAGACACTGACTGTATCCCTGGCCAAAAAGGGGAATATGATAATTAGATTTTGAAGGACCATGTGCTCTTGCTACAGTGCTAAATATTAAAATGCAAGAAAGCAGACTAACTACCACATGGCGCAGTTGATTTTAATGGCAGTTCATGGTAAAATGCTCTCTCTTTATGTTACCTTTTAGGTTACCTAGGGTGAAACAAAATTACAGGATTGGAGACTCTGGAAAAGCTCAGCATCAGCGTTTGAGGTAAAAATGAACATACTGAACTAATCTTGGGAGTGTCCTCTTTGTTAACTTTATGGAATTGATTGGAGGAGAGATTTTCATCAAGATCCATTTTGTGTTTAAGTTTTCAGTATTGATTTTAAAAAATTTGGCTTCACAATCTCTTTTTAGGTCTGGCAAAACTCACACTTTCAGGTGTATGTATTGTGCAATTTTCTTAAATTTTTCGCTTTAAGAAGACTCTTGATCTGCTGAAATATGGTATTTTTGCTTTAAAGTCTAGTTTTACATATGTGTGCACATATATATAATATATTCAGTATAAATATACAGTATTTGTGTTTGGCTAATATATCTAGAAATTCACTGTCATGAATTTATCTGTTTCTGAATTTTACTTCTGTGGTTAAATCACCATCTTAAGTGCACTGTATTTTTTCTTTTACTAAAAAGACCAATATACATCAAGAGAAATGGGTGCTGCTTTTTCATGAGTTGACTGTATTTCTTGCAATTTTAAATTGAAATAGCTTAAAGAAGTTTGAACTCTGGTTTTTTTAATGTCTTAACTCAAAGTGAAAATACATGTGGATGGAAAAAGCAGTACAGTTATAAAACCAGCAAAATTGTATCACTCTACTCATGTATTTCCCACGTGAGCCTAGTAATTAATGAAAGTAACCTAGAAATAGGACTGGGGAAGTATGTACACATTTAAACTAAATTATCTTTTAAATTTTAGGTTCTGATAGTAAATTAAAATAATTCATGTTCAGAGTGAACCTAAGTGATTTGTTTCTGTCAGCAACTTGTGTTGTAGACTCAACACACATAAATGCTTTTAAGCAACTGAATTAACTGCAATTAATCTTGCTATTGTAGTTCCCTTTTCAAATAATTTTTATGGTTCATAGGTTTTTGTTCTTGTTTTTTTTAATAGTCAAGGCTTACAAATTATGTGATTACTCTACAAGCTGATATCATGCTGTCAAAATGCAGTTCAGGAAGCATAAACACAGAGACTGCGGAAATTAAAACGGTAAGACCGAGCTTTGTGGTATGGGAGAAGCAGGTTTTGATGTAACATTGCACTGTGTTCTCCTGGCTTGTATTTAAAGATGCTTCAGAACCATAGAGTAAAGTAACTTCCATATGTGAGTTTATAGAAATTGACTGAATTTCTTTGGAAAGAAAAACGAAAGTAGCTACTTCATTTTATTAGTAGAAGTTTAGATGTTTACCATGAAACTCTTGCCCTGATACTTCTTATGAAGTTAAATATAATCAGAAATCTATTCAGTTTTTTGTAAGGATGTTTGTGTGCTCTTCTTGTGGATCTTATATTCAAATGTGATTGTGTTGGTGAAATATGATCAGCTTAAAAAAAAAAAAAAAGACTGGGCACAAGGGGTTAGAATTAGAATTGAATTCATATGTTGTTCCAGGTAGGAGATACCAAGTAAATGGTAAGGAAAAGATATGACAGGTAAATTAAGGTCTTAGTTTCAATAGTATGCTTCAGTTTGAAATATGAGTACAGCAAAAATAGGCAAAGAGGCTATCTGATTAAAACTACATAGCAGAAAAATGTGCTTTGATAACATAGGGAAGACAGAAATGTATTTTGTTCTGCTGTGCTCGCCTTGCATCTTAGATTCATATACTTCATGTTTTATCTTTTGTCATCTGTTAGGGAGGTGAAAGGAGTCTGCATAGCACCAGTTCTACACTGCTGATTAAGCAACTGCATAGTTAGGATTGTTGCACTGGCCTTGTACACATCATTTTAATAAATGAAAGTTTGTTCCAGAATCTGGCTGCAGGTCTCTATTCTTTAAAGCAGAAACATCTCATTTCTGAATGTTTATTCTGAGTGCCTCATGCACTGGTATCACTGCAGATGTGCTACAAAACTGGTTTTTGTTTTTACATTGCATTGCTTTACTTGTAAATGCACTGCAGCCTGTGTGTGTCATGCTGATAAATACTGGCATAATCCTTTTGCATTTGTGCAGCAGCACAACTTCCATGTGAATGCTGACTTTCTGGCTCTGCTGGTTGAGGTGGACTGAATGCAGCACAAAGTGTTTATTGGGCTTTTGCCCCAAGTCCAGGTTTGGTCATACTGAACACTTCATGAAGGACTTAAGGGGTTTTCTGAGTCTGCTGAGTGTCATGTTGTACTCCATTTCTCTCCTACAAGCAGACATTTAGGAAGTGTCTGCCAGGAATTTCACCTGTTAACTGTGGTACTGCTTGTAGAAGTGCTTCAGAATCAGCTCATCCAAATGTAGAGCCTCAATTTAGCTTTTGTTTTAATAAGCTCTGTAATGAAACTTTTCCTGGACAGCAGAAAGCAGCTGTTGTTGTGCTGGTATGCCTTGGTAGGCTATTAAAGACCAATGTGTCACTGGTTATGTATCAGAAGAATAGAAAAAATAGAATTCTTGCAGTCAAAATTAATATTCACAAAGTATATTTCTGATTGTGCTAGGGAAACCAGGGAAGATGGTCCTTAAAGGAATACTTGTATTTGAGGTTTGTAAGTGTCTACACATTCCCTTCTTGGAAAGGAGCACATCTGAAATACATTTTTTTTTTTTTATTTAAGAGTATTGTAAGACCAAATGTAAAAATTGCTGTTAGGCAATGCATGGGATAAAGATCTTTGAAGGATGAGAGAGAAAGAATGTCTCATAAGATATGTTCTGTGTTAAAGAGAGCACAATACAAAAGAGATTTCTGATTCATCTTACTGAGTAATATTGACAGTTGTTTGATGTTTGAATTGTGGACTTTTTCTTTGGCATGTAAAACTGAGAGTGTTTGGTTTGGGATTTTTAAGTTCTCTTAAGAGAACTAAAGTTGCCAGAGTAATATTAACAAAATCAACTGCTTTTTTGGAAGAAGTAGTGTGCTTTTCTGGGCTGTCACTGAAAAAGTCAAATCCTTTTAAAAAGTACACTTTGTTTGAAAGAAAGCTTAGAAAGCAGACAACATAGAAATATTGCAAGTTCACCAATTCTTGCCTTTGAATGCTTACAATGTAAGTTGGTATGGAACATTCTCAGTGACATTTTACATTTTGTATATTAGCATTTACATTCATTTTCAACTCTGTATTTTGTATTTGTAATATTTTACATTTTTTCTTTTTATTTGGTCCTCCTTTACCCAAGTAAGAATTCTCTGTGTTAGATCATTCAGCAAGTTAATATTTCATGTAGCACTTGAACATAGTGCGATAAAGAAATTGCATTCAGACTCTTCAAGTGTTCATGTGAGAGAATTTTCAAGCAGCAAGGTTCTATTAATATTTTTTTATAAATTGTGGTTTATTTCATTTAGAGTAAGTGGATTATTTTTACCTCTTGAGGCTAACGTGTTTTGGCTGATGCTGAGAGTGTTTTTAGAGGATAAATTAGACATTCCAGGACAAAGATGAAATCTTAAAGCATCAGAAATAATGTTTGTATCACAAGGATTATATTCCGTACAAATTTACAAATCAGTATAGAAAACAAATTAAATACACTGCAAATGGCAGTAAGAAGTTTTTGTTGTTAATTGGAGATGATTATAGTTTGCATTAACTTGTGAATACAGCACAAGCTAAGCTCATGAATGGTGATAAAAACTTGAAAGTTGCATCCCCAGGACACTGCTCTCTTCTCTGTGCACCTCACTGCCATTCCAAAAATCTTTTAAACTGGCCTCCAAGCAGGAGTGGATCCAGGATGTCTCATTGCAGGTGAAGCCTCTGGTTGGTTTGGCTTGTATTCCCTAGTGCAGTAAACCTTGAATTAAACCTTTTGTGTGCCAGGGGATGGCTTCAAATTGGATATAGTCGTGTGACTGAAAAACCTACACCACAGCTCCAGATTTATTGAAGACTGGAAAAAATTGCTGTTGCATGTTGTTAACTTCATTTCCAACATTGTGTATTTTTCTGAAAAACAGTTCTTTAAACGATGGAATAAGGGGTTAATTTTGGCTCTGCAGTTCACGATCTGTTCACATAAATGTGCGTTAAAACAAGGACACTAGGTTGTGAATTCTGCTCTTAAAACCCTCAAGATTGCTGGCCATGAAACTGGAACTTTCTCTATTATTTAAGTAGACCAAATAAGCTTGAGCCTTACCCAGCTTCCATAACTAGTCGAGAGTCACAGGAAGTATGATTTGTTTCAGGTGTTTCTCACTCCAAGTTGAGCTTCAGCAAGTTCTTACAGTTTGTTGTTCTGTCAGGTTTCAAAATAATGCAGTGAACAAAGACTGAACCTCTTAAAAAGTGTCTTTATTACCCAACACTGGCTGAGCAGGACTAGTTTGACTTTTTGTTACACTTCACTGTTAGCTGGTTTCAGTTAGCTCATGTTCAGTTTTCTGTCCCTAGATTCTGAACATATGTGCTTACCTCTCAAATGTTTTCAATTTAAAATCTGTTCTTCAAGTAGATGTGCTCTTTTCCTTTTTATTTCTAGATGATCCTGTTCTGCTTTTCTTTTATTGAAGAACTTGATATTTTTCCTTGCTATTGAAATAGAGACTCTAGAATGATACAATTACTGCATTATTCTGGCTTACTCCCATAATAATGTTGACATTGATCTTGTCAGATGTTATATACTTCCAATACAAATCATAGAAATGAGGGCCAGGACTAGGAAATCTTAGTATAGCAGAAAGAAACATTGATTTGGGTGGATAATTTTTTCTTTTTACCTGACTTTGCTTAAATTCCCTCTCTGTATATGTTCTTTCAAATATGTTGTGACTCATGCAGGCTCTGCCCAGGTATGATTGCAGTGGCCCACAGTGCTGTTTTGGTACACAGAAACCAAAGTTGTAGTTTAGAGTATATGTTGTTTCACAGTCTTTCCAGATAAAGCTGGAGCCATAGGTGAGCATAAATCCTCTTACTTCTTACAGCAGGGTAGCTGAACTGGTATCACAGTTACTAGGTGCATAGCAAAAGAAGTGAATTATTTGTAATATTGGATCCTGTACTTGTTTTGTATTAGCAGCCTTTTAAAAACGGTTGGTTTTCTCTCCTTAATTCCCTTCTGGTGTTGTGATATAGCTATTTTATATGTTCCCAAAGTTGTATTTATCATTTGAAAAAGAAACACATGGCAGGTGGAGCAGTAAACAAAGAAGAGGAGCTGCTCATCTAAAGTGATTTATAAATAACTAAAGTGGCTGGGCTTATGTACAAGAATGATTGAGGAATCAGGTTCAGCTTTTACTATGGAAAACGTTTGGTTACCTGGTTCATTCTAGCAATTATTATGACAGTGAGGTCTCATTTTAAACAAAGCAAACATTAGTTGTTTTTCACCATTTACTCTGTGCAAGTAGAGAAGTATGATTGAGACTGTTTCAATGAAATCCTGTAGTCATGCACAAGACCTTTGTGTTCTTCAGACACTGCAGGGGGTTTGAACAGTATGAGCCAAAACATCTTTAGTTGTGCCAGATTAGAACACTCTATATAAAGTTGCTGTAGTTGCCTTGTTAGAACCTCCATGTGCTTGTATGCATTCTTTGAAATGTTTAGAAACAATTTAAGAATCTACAGGAACTTTTTTTGTATTACAACTGAAATGAATAATGACATAATACTGATTTTGTGATTTATGTAGACTGTTCTTCTTTATTTACAGCTAAACAAAGCAATATTGATCCATTTTATCTGTTTAGGTAATATGAAATACTTGGGCTCAAATGGTAGCTTACATTACAGGAGTGAAAAGTAAATGAGGAGGTTGCCATGAGTTTGGAGATCATTCTAAAGCAATTGAAAAAAACATAAAATGTCAGGCATGTTCTTTACTATGTCCTGTGGTAATGCACATTTGTTCCTTTTGAGTTTTTTTAGGATTTTAAAGCTTCTTCTCACTATGACAGTTTTGGTGACACTCAAAAATATCAGACAGTATTCCAGTGGTATCAACACACTTTGTATATTAAAGAGGAACATTTTGGATGGAGGGGGAAGTGTGTTTATTGCTGATCCTACATTCAAGAAGTTACATATATCCTTGTTCACTTAGTAGCATGTACTACTGAATGTTTGTCTACAAAAGATAAATATGTTTTTACAATAGAGCTGTGTGTATAATGTTATTTCAGCTTAACCACACTGTCCTTCAGGGCTTCCCCTGCCACTTAAACAAATTGAGACAAAGCTTTATCTGACCACTTACTGTAAAGTGCAATTACTTCTGACTGCAGGGGGAGTGATCATGTAGTTCAATGTATTGCCTTCTCTTTATTTTACAATATTTACCTGAGATGGAAAGTGAGATCATTGGTTTAATCTCTTTTTTTAGGGCTTCCTATAATTATTTAATACTAGTTTAATATCAGTGTCTAGATATGGTCCAGATTATAATATTTAATTTAAAAATATTAACATATAACAGTGCAACAGTGTTATGAATACTTTTCTTAATTACAGAATTACATTATTACTAGGATTGGATGGGACCTCTGGAAATCTAGTCAGTGCCCCATTTTTTATTTAATTGTACTGCTTCCTTTTTTACTCTCTCTCTTCAGTTATTTCTGATAACCATTACTGGTTCTGTCTTAGATAGCATATTGTACTTCTCTTATTTTATTCCTTACTGCACATCTGCAAAACTTTAGCAACTTTCCTATTGTATAGAAAAACAAGAACATTTCAATGCAATAAAATAATTAGCTTTTCCTCATGCCTTTTTAATGAATTATTAAATATTAATACATCATCAGTTTTATGCATTTTTCAACACATATTGATGCTAAAATTAGTATAGAGCTTGTAGGAATTTTGAGGGAAACTAACTTTTGAAGATACTGATTTTTTTAATAGGGTATGTATCCAATTTAAGGAGGGATAGTATTCAAAATTTCTTAGATTTCATGTAGTATGTTTCTGTGTACTTCAGCAATATTTTTCTATATCATCAGGCCGTAATCACTTTCCCAGGCTAAAGGTTTTTATGTTGTGGGGTTTGTTTGTTTGTTTTACTTGGCAATTTTTTTGTTTAGTCTTGTTTGTTGTAACCTTGATAATTCCTGACAAATAGCAGATGTTGTTAGCACACGCACCCTGATGATAACTTCATAGCCTCAGTAGAAGGTGTTCTGTAGTGCTCAATTGTCATGAAGTTCTGAATGCTTTGTTTGTTTATGAATTACAGTCTTCTTATGGAAGTTGGTGGTTAACCTGGTAAGGATTCCATTCTCTATTAGTCCTTACTATAGTCATCAGCAATTACCTATAATTCTGCCAGTTCTTAAAAAGAATCTAATCAGAATCTGATTATTTGAAAATACTGACATTCTTCTATAGTTTCTGTTCTTTTCCTAGCAATTAGAATAAAATTCCTGTGTATTTATAGCTTTAATTTGTCAAAGGCCTTTTTGGTTGGAAAGAAAAGTGGAAAATCTGATACTTGTGCCTGTGCTGTAGATTTCAGTGTTTTTCTTTCCTGAAATAAAGCTAAGACAGCTTTACTTTTAAAGCGTAAATTTAAAATGAAATTCTGTCAGACCATAAATGGAACTTCATATTAAAATGTAAGTGTGTAAATCCAAATGCCTGTAATGAGCATTGTCTTATAAAGTACAACTCCTTTTGAATTTCTGGGGTACTTTGATAAGCATACATCTTCAAGTGGAGAAGTGCCTGTAAATTTAAAATTAACATTTTCTGCTGAAAATAGTATGAGAAGAAACACTTCTGTAAGTAAAATCAAGTAATGTCCTTTTCTTGATAAAGATTTTCTCTTACTGCTTGAGATTGCAAGTGTATCTAATGCCATTTCATTTTCTTCTCATAGTAGGCTGTGCTGGAACAAAAATGCAATGAAAGAAACACTGGATGAATGAATGAAAAGCCCTGCTTTGCAATCCCTCAGCATGGCAGGACTGCAGCTCATGACCCCTGCTTCCTCCCCAATGGGTCCATTTTTTGGACTACCATGGCAACAAGAAGCAATTCATGATAACATTTACACGCCAAGAAAATATCAGGTACTAGTGGTAGTACTAATACAGTAACATCCAAAAAAGTACAATTGAATCCATTAATTAATGGAAAAAGAACAAGAGCAGGTGGAGAATGTGGTGTGATGCAGACTGTCAGGATGTGTCTCTCAGCTCCACTTGTTAGGAGCTAATTCTTTAGTTTGGCTTTGTTTCACATTTGTTATATCCCCTCTTCCCTCTTCTAAGTTTGCTCTAATGAGCAGAACAGCTTTTAAGCTGAGTGTTCTCCTGCCACTCTCTGCAGAATGCTGCTAGGGACAAATAAACTGTGCCTGACGATTGAATGCATACATCATGTCTCCTTCCACCTCTCACTTTGTCTTCCACATGGTATACTAATTTTGATTTTTGGTTCACATCCTGTTCAAAGCAGCCCTCTAAAGTCAGAGACCTCATCAGGGTACTCTGATTTTTCACCTTCAGGAAAACAGTTCTAGAATACCAGTTCTCTTTATACTGCAGAGGTGCCCAGAAGCATTTTGTTAGCGTTACTGAGAAACTTGGATCACCTTCAGCTAGTCTGCTTGCTTATTGGGCTGAATTGATGTGTGCAATTGGATTTAAAAGCTGTAGTTTCTTTCTTCATGCCATGTATATAGCAACAGAATCATCTATTAAAAAGATACATGCAGAAAGCTACCTGAGAGCAGATTGTGGTACTGAAGGATTTTAGATTTAAAAGCTGGGCTATATATAATGTGTTAGTATTTTTGAAGGCTTGTGAGAACACATTATTATGAAAGAGATGTGTTAATTGTATGGCACTTGAAAGATTTCAAGTGATACTTGACTTTATCTATTGACTTTATTAAATTTATTTATCACTTTTGTTGTTTGTTTTTTTTTTTTTTTTTTTTTTTTACTTTTATTGAGTTTATATACCACTTTTGTTATTTTCTTGTCAGCTTTTTCACTGCATTACTCTAAGTAAGGACATTCTTATTTTTTAACCTAGGTTGAACTGCTTGAAGCAGCTTTGGATCATAATACAATAGTCTGCTTAAACACTGGCTCAGGGAAGACTTTTATTGCAGTACTACTCACTAAAGAGCTGTCCTATCAGATCAGGGGAGATTTCAACAAAAATGGAAAAAGAACTGTGTTCTTGGTCAACTCGGGTAAGAGGAAATATTCCTAAACACACTGCTAATACTTCCGTGGAATATTCTGTAACAGCAGTTCTTTGAAAGCAAAGCTGGGAGAAACTTTTGTGTAAAGCCTTCAACAGCAAGGATGTGATACCTTTTATCTTTTGTTTCATTGTCTTTTTAATGTAATCTGTTTATGTATATAACATGTTCTGTTTTCTAGTTTGCAGTTAAGACATTGAATCTGAAATGCAATTTAGTTAGCACTCTGTTTCATTAGTATGGTTCTTCATAGAGGCAGTTGCCATGTGCACATGGTTTAACATTAGACTAAGCTAAAGAACACATTATGAAATGTGGTGCTAGGTTATGTGACACACATCATACACATCATACAAATTAAAGTATGAGAAGACCTTTATGTAAATGAGATTTATTTTTTTTCCTTAAGCGAATCAAGTTGCTCAACAAGTGTCAGCTGTCAGGACACATTCTGACCTTAAAGTGGGAGAGTATTCGAGTTTGGAGATAACTGAATCATGGACAAAAGAGAAATGGAGTCAGGAATTCTCTAAGCATCAGGTAATGCATTAAGTAAGAACTATAAGCAAAGCAACAGAGAGGTTGGATCAAAAGTGATTCCTTCCAATTATGCATTCAGTCTTCTTTAAAGAGAAATCCAGCATATTGGTATATTTGAATGTTAATTTTGAGGCAAATATATATAGGTGTTTTCAGGTTGTTTTTAAAAAGCCATCTCTAAATCCTTTCTTTTCAATCTCCCTGACTTGTTCATTATGTCAATTGCAGAACAGATTTTGAGTATGCATTCCGTACTTTAAATACTATTAAAATTTTATTAAATTTTAGGGGTTTGGGGTTTACTTTCTGGTAAAAGCATTAGTAATGCTTTATGGAATATGTCTGAGGAACTCTGACAGAAGGAAGTGTTACCATACTTAGTAAAGTTCAAAATGAGTGTAAAAACTACGTAATTTTATCAACAAACTCAATTTTTGTGTGTCAGTGTACAAGAAATAAGTTTTTCTTTAAAAAGAATTCTGATAGCATCCTGCTTATATTACTGCTGCAGATAGTTAAGAACTTATGAAGAACTATCTTTTTTGCTGGACACATGATGATGGGACACATATAAGGACACTAACTTAATTTATTAGGATTATTTAATGATACTTGTTCTGTGTGGTCTGGTTGCTGTTGAGATTGTCTGTTGTATTCATTTTTTAACTAAGCACGTGCCTGGAGAGATACAGACATCTATAAATACACCCCCATCCAGAGAGATGGCTTTCTCCAGTAGAGAATGTTTTAGTCTCTTTTGTCCTGGTGTAGGTATATCAGTGGGGATTGGTATTTGCCAATGCTGTCTCACAGGACCTGCAGAAAACTTTTCCTTCTTCACCTTGACCTCTGATAGCTTGTACTTATCTTGTACTGACATGTTTTTCCTTTCAATCTAGGTTCTGGTTATGACATGTCATGTTGCTTTGACTGTTTTGAGAAATGAGTATTTATCCCTGTCAAATATTAATCTTCTGGTGTTTGATGAGTGCCATCTTGCAATCCAGGATCATCCATACCGTGAGATTATGAAGGTGCATTTATTGCATGAATGTTTAATATACTTGGTTGAGGAAGAAAAGTGAGTGGGAGAGCTGGAGAATTGGAAACCAAAAAAGATATTAGTGGAACCAATGTTAGCATGTTACTGGGACTGTGAAATTACTGTATTAACACATCAGTGATACTGTGTGGTTGAAGAATAATGTATTTACTGTATATTTACAGTGGGGATTAAAGACAAATCTGTCTTTAACAAAGAAGCTAAATTTAATGAATTAGGGGAATTTTTAAAATTCATCAATAAAATATTTGAGTTAGGGAATGAGATATGCTAATCACTTTTTATTATTTTTTAAAATGCTTATCTCTAAAGGTATTAGTGGGGCTCTTTCCAGAATATTATTGGCTCCATGTTGTTTTTGGGCATATAAGTGAGAGATACCTGCATAATAAGTATCTTTCCAAATTTCTTTTCAAACGTATGTACCTTTTTATATGGCATGGAAGTATTACGTTATGTATTGTAGGTATGACAAGAGTATTCTGTTCAATGCTAACTGTTTCCTTTTTTCCATGTTGTAAATACTTACCTTTAAATGTGATGGCTGTTTAACTTCCAGTCAGTAGAACAGAAAATATTAATTCAATGTTTGGGTCCTTTTGCAACACCTGCTATCGAAATAAAAGTTTCCAGCCTAAGCATCGTAAATTTCCAGGTAAATTAGCAGGATACCTTTTGTAATTAATTTAATTTGATTTGATTTCACAGATCTGTGAGGATTATCCATCATGTCCTCGAATTTTGGGATTAACAGCTTCCATTTTAAATGGGAAGTGTGATCCTGCTGAGTTAGAGGAGAAGATCCAGAAACTGGAGAAAATTTTGAAGAGCAATGCTGAAACTGCAACTGATTTGGTGGTCTTGGACAGGTGTGTTTTATAATGATTGTTGCTAAATTGATGCCTGCATTTTCATTTTAGATAGAGGAGTAAACCAGTAGCAATATTTAGTCTTCTAAATTTTAGAAAAGTTTGTGTGTATATGATGCTGATATTCCATTTAGGATGGAGATAGAATGTTAAATGGCTTTAGAGTATAAAGGTTGATTGGTCTTGGTAGGGAGCGATTTTCTGTTGTTATAAAACAAAAGATACAACAAAACAGATCCTCTAACGAAAAAACCCAACCCAAAACAACCAAAAAAAGCCCTCAACACACCACCAAGCTAAAAACCTGACATTTCACAAAATACTTCTGAACTTTTAAAATGCACTCTTTTGTGTGGAGTGTAACTGTTCCACATCCAGTGTATGCCATAATGTCACTATTTAGGAAAATGTGGCAACATCCACAGTACAAGGTTCTCTTAATGCAAGAGAAGTTGCCTTTTTTATTTCCCCGGAAATGCATCGCCTGGGTTTTAAAGGCTAATGAAAGATAGAGGAATATGAGAGGAGCTAATAAATACTTAAATAACAGAGCAAGTGAGTTACAGAACCTAGAATCCTGTGAGTGTTGTTTAAACTAAGGGTGGTGATAATGGAACAACCTGTTGTAGGGGAAAGTAGGGTGAAATGATTCCTATGTAGCATGTTTTCTTCTACCACCTGTACTGCATTGTTGAGTTTCAAGTTAAGTTAAAGGTTGAAAGTTATGGAACAGGTGTTTTGTCCATGCATAAGCATTTTAAATGCATTTTTTTGAACTTGTCTGAACCATTTCCTTTTAAGCATTTCCTGCTGCCATTCAAGAATAAGAATTACTTTACTTGTGTCAATGTATTTAGAGAGATAAATTTACATTATGTAGATTGGTTTTCTTTTGTATCGCAAGAGAGTGCACTATTGAAAAACAAGTGAAGATGTTGGTGAAGTAATTAGAATTTGCTTAAATTTTCCAGTATTTGAAATGAGAATAGCAATATTAGCCTTCTTTTTAGGAGTGTATTAGAACAGCATCTAGATTCAAGTAGTTCAGTATTTTGGGAGGTGGAGGTTTTTCTGAAGTGTTTAACTGTATAATTTTTAATTATTGATTCATGGTGGGGAAGGAAGTGTTCTTGAATACATGTCATGTTGCTGTTGTGTTTGCTGTATAACCTTAAGAGCTGAAATAGCTCTGGCTTTCAGAAGCTGTGTTTAACTTGATCTTTGCCCTCATTCAGATATACTTCTCAGCCATGTGAGATTGTTGTAGACTGTGGACCATATACTGATAAAAGTGGGTTGTATGGAAGATTATTAAAGGAATTGGATGAAGCACTTGCTTTTCTGAATGACTGCAACATATCTGTACATTCAAAAGAAAGAGATTCTACCTTAATTCCTAAGCAGGTAAGGATATCAAGAAATGTGAGAAACCTGGGAATAGAAACCTTACTACTGTTTTTCTTTGCCATGTATGTTACATAACTGAAACCTCCTTAGCTAGCCATCCTTGATGATCTGAAACAAAAAGACTTCTGATTTTTGTGTTCATTAACATGCAGTTGTTTCCATTAATGAGTGGGGCTTCAATATCAAGCATTGATTAGAATTCCATTTAGTTGAGATTCAGATTTGCTTAAAGCATTAAAACAATTTTGCACCCTGATGTTGTAGGTCCTTATCTCTGAAATCAGGAATTTTACATTTTCACAATCTCCTATGATCTTTGAATAATTCAGTACAGAGGAAATAAGGCTTCAGCAAGAATTTGGACTCTTCCCTGTTGTATTAAAAGTTGGTAAAGGAAGAATTTAGGCCAAAATTCCAGCCAGAGATGTACAGTGTCTGTAATTTATCTTAGAACAATATTGCACTAGTGTCACACCTTGGACAGAATTTGAATCTCAAGTCTTACTTGACTTCTCTGTGTTTGCCCCTGTGTTGTCCTTTGGCAGAGGATGGTCCATAAGGTGTGGAGTGTTCAGCAGGAACCTCTCACACAGGGGGTCCAGGTACCTTTTTTAGCCCTGCTTGGCCTTCCTGGTTTGGAACTGCCTGCTAAATGCCAGCTGTGTAGGGATTTAAGTCTTTGAACAAGAAGTCAGTAGTGAATCACTACTGTGGCTATTCCTGTAACAGTCCATGAGAAATTTGGAGAATGTATTTCTTTCTTCAGCCCAAAATATTTCCTTTAGCATTCTCAGAAACTGGGGACTCTGACACTGTCTATAAAATATTATTTGTGCCAGAGGGAAAGATGGTACATAAGGCAGCCTATCACAGTGCATGAGAGTTGGAAGTCCTGGTTACTTTTGTACTAAATTATAATAGGCTAAAATACATAAGGAATGCTGGCTGGAGGCAATCTTCATGACTTAGAGAGTTCAGAAGAGTTGATTAACTGCTCTGCATCTAAAGCCTGTAGCCCTCTGTGCTTGTTTTAAACCAGTAGCTCTCTGGAAGATGGAGACACCCATATTAAGAAAAGAAACAAGTTTCAGACTGAGGTGCTTTATGTCTTGGCAGTGTAGAGTATTAAACCTCTATATTGCAGTTACACCTAGTCTAGATAGTTTTGCCCTCAAGTCTTAGAACTAATAAACTCCACAGAGGATAAGATAGCATCAAGAGGATGATAGCCTGTTCTTTATTTCCTCACAGAAGGGAAGAAGGAAGAGAAAGCAGCAGCTGAAAACCAGTGTCCTGTTATGGTACCATTGTAGTTCTTCTGGTACAATATAGGGCATCCAAATGATAAGTCCTTTTTGTAGTGTTATCAGTGTACCCCATTTCTGAATTCCTAGTTTATTTTCTGACAGCTTCATTCTTCTGGAGGAAACAATCTCATAAGATAAGATTATGATGGTACTCTACTGCCTATTCTGTTTCTATGAATAGGATATAGTTTTCTCTTTTTTACTATTCCACCCACACATACTGTGTTCTGTTTTTCCTAGGCTAGAATTCCTAAGGCTACCTTAAGGCCACCGTGCGACTTTCTGATTAAATACTTCTGAAACCCTGCCAGCTGTCAGTAGTAAATAAAGTAAAAAATGCCCAGTAAACTGTTTATTCTATAAGTTCTGTGTTATGTAGTAAAGATAAGAATTTTTGCTTTGTTTATCTAGCTGCTTCAAAAAGTATTCTTTTTAGTATAAATTTCAAATTGCAGTTGTAAAAAATGACAAAATTTTGATTAAGTTTGGGGTTTTTTGGAGATTCAGAAATGTACAATTTGAAGTTGATTGGTAATAATTTTAAGGGGAAGGGGGGAGGGGAACTTGCTCCATTAGAAACACCAAATTTCCCAAGGTCATCTAAATAAGAAAAACAGACTTCTGCATTTTTTTAAGTAGAAAAATTGCCATAATCCTTACAAAGACTTTGCTGTAAGAGAAAAAAAGCCCCTAGTCTTAAATGAATAGTTCATGAATGTACTCTTTGAACTGATACTTGAATTCATTTGTTGTAGATATTGTCAGACTGTCGAGCTGTGTTGGTTGTTCTGGGACCGTGGTGTGCAGATAAGGTAGCTGGGATGATGGTGAGAGAGCTGCAGAAGTATATCAAACATGAACAAGAGGAGCTGCACAGGAAATTTTTATTGTTTACAGACACTTTCCTAAGGAAAATACATGCACTCTGTGAAGAGCACTTCTCGCCTGCCTCACTTGACCTGAAATTTGTGACCCCAAAAGTAATAAAGCTGCTTGAAATCTTGCGCAAATACAAACCATATGAACGGCAGCAGTTTGAAAGTGTTGAATGGTATAACAATAGGAATCAGGATAATTACGTATCTTGGAGTGATTCTGAAGATGATGATGAGGATGAAGAAATTGAGGAGAAAGAGAAGCCAGAGACTAATTTCCCATCTCCCTTTACTAATATTTTATGTGGAATTATTTTTGTGGAAAGAAGATACACAGCAGTTGTTCTAAATAGGTAAAGCTTTTTATTTAACAAAAAAAATATTCTGATGGAGAAAGGCAGACTTAGCTGCCAGGATGTTAATATCATGAATATGTAGGGGATTTCTTTGTATTTTCAGAACTCTTTTCATAAAGTTGGTTTAGGAGATCATACAGAATACTTCTAAAGCATATGAGAAGAGTGTATGTCTTTGAAAGTTGTACTCAAGGACTTGTTTCAGACCTGAGTTTTTAATTTGATTCCTTTAGAAAGCAAATTGTTAAATACTGTACTAAACCTGTAAAATAAGCATATACTGATTTGTTGTAATTGGCCTTTAGATTTATATTTTCAATGGATGTTGAAAATTTCTCTAGCCTACTGAGTTCAGTACTTCTGGAAATCTCACCATTACCCTACTAAATCACAATATTATATGATCCAAGTCTAGAGAAAATCAAATTTACCCTTGCACAAATATCTCTCAAGATTTACCAGTACTGCTTTCACAGTTGATGTTTATAAAGCACCTATTTAGTCAAACACTGAGTGCTTTCTTAAAGTCTCCACCAAGAAAAATATGAATGTGGGAGTATTTGCCAACTGGCAGTATTGTAGTTCCTTATCAGTTCTTATTCTTGAATATGATACATGTTAGTTATGTATAGCACTTAATTTTTAAAAGCCATTTGCCACAAAATGTGAATGACATGATTGATTCACCTATCCTGGTTTTGGTTTTCAGGTTTTTTCAGGTTTCTCTGATAGTGTAGCAAATGTCCTGTGCCAGGTGTTCATTGCATTCTGGGTACCTCTAAATCTGACCCCTCTATTGGTACATTTTTGCTTGAGTTAATAAGTGCATAACACATCCTTTGATCTGCAGACTTGCCTATGTCAACTTCTGTCAACTTTTATCTTTTCTCTTTTCCTTTTTTGCATTTTAAATATGGTCGGATAAATCTGCAGTATGAGGCAAACCAAGCTGTTCAGCATAATGAACATATTCTGTTAATATGTCCTGAAGAAATGACATTAACAGTCTTTTGCTGAGCTGAAATGAGTATTTCATTACCCTATAGGGAATGAACAGAATTCTGAAAACTTTTTTCTTCTCTGTTCTGTTATGAATGTGATTTAAATCGTACTGGTTTTCCACTGTGCATTCATTCTTGTATTCTGTGATTTATACAATATCCGAACTGCTGTTGAACCTGACAAAATACAGAGTCTAGATTGAATAGATGATCAAATTCTGCCATCTTTGAGCTTTAGGCACCTTTTGTAGAGGTTATTGGCAGCAAAATATAAAACTATATGTAACTTTTTGTCCCCTTCTGAAGGCTAGCTGCCAGACTCTCAAAATGCTCCTTTACCTCATGTAGCACCTGATTTCAGAACACATGATATTGTATTGACCATCAGAATGGAAGCCTTTGGTGTAGAAGCTCACTGTAGGCCTTCTTCAGCAGAGTGCATTTGATTTCAAGAGCCTCTGCTGATGACAGCTATACCTAGGCTATGTACAGGGGAAGGACTCTCTACTGAATGAGAAAGTCATGAGTGTTTGAATTAATGTATCATAGCTACTGCCAGTAATGGAACTGAGTTCAAACAGAAGTATAATTTTTCTTAAAACACAATTATTATGGTATATTTAGAATACCATTTTATGAAATCTAGGTTGGGCAAAATTGATGGCATGAGTTGTACTTTCTGTCTTTATTATTGCACTCGGTGGAGTGGCTCGCTCAGTGTTTAAGTTGATGTATACAGTTCAATTCTGATGCCTATAAGGTTCTTTTCAGAATAGAAGACATTTTCTAAAGCCCAGTTCCCTTCCATTTGCATTGTAAGTGCCTCTTAGCTCCCTTAAGAGAAGGGTTTGAAAGCAGAAGTTTGAAAAGCAGAAGTTGTGTTTGAAAAACACCACCTGTTACCTACCACAAATAGTTTTTTTTTAATCATTAGTTTGGAGTCCTGTATGTTTCTCAGGAACTTGGCTAAGATTTGCAATGAAGTGTTTATTCAGATGCTTTTTATTGTCTATTTCTATACAAGTAAACTAAAGTACGAATGTTTGAGATGTTAAGTAGGAACTCAATTTGTATGACCTCACAGAAATGTCATATCGAAAAAGAAATAAAAAAATATTTCTATCCAATTATTAACCCATACTTTCTTAGACTGTGTCTCAAGAGCCTGGACTGCATACAGAAATCTAACTCCAAATACAGAAATGTAACTCCATTTGGCCTTGAACTAGCAAAGCACATTTGCACTTCAGCACAGGAGGGTCCTTCTAGTCTTGTTTCCTTAAGGATGGCAAGTTGTATGCCTGTTTTCTGTCCTCTTGCCTATCTCTCTGTTCATTCCAGTTTTAACAGATTGCAAAAGAGGAGAGCCTTCAAGGTTTATGTTCCCATAAATTTTGTTTAAAATGGGTACTAGGAAAGGGGGCCAGACTTGAGTAGTTTCCCAAGGGTAGAAAGAGCAGGGAGAGCTTTGCATTTTCCCTCTGTTTTGGCAGCAGCTTGCTGGGCAGATGGTAGGCTTATAGCTGGGGGCTGGCACAGCATCCATCTACTTCTGTGTGAGACAGAAATGCTAGAGACTTTTTGGGGAAAGGTTTGAGTTACTGCTGGAGGTGTAGAGAGAGACAGTCTGTTCTTTGGCTGTGGGGAGCATCTGGTAATGGACATGATAGATGTGTTTTGAGCAGAGTAGTAGTGGGATGGCTGTAGTGACACATGCAAGGGATTATTTGTTGTATATAATACCTTGATTTTTATTGGCTATCCTGTTCACAAGCCTGTTGCAGTTAAGTAATTCCAAATTCTGTTCATCCTGAAAACTGATCGACTACTGATGCTTCAGCATACTTACTTTGATTGCACACTGTAATTGTGGTTCTAAATCCATAAATGCCTCATTTTTAGATTTCATGCATTATTTAGGTGAGCTATCTTTTACCTTATGTGTGAAATCAGAACAATGCAGAAGCCAGCCTTTTCTGCTTCTATAACATAAAGGATAAACTGAGTGGAAATAAAGTGAGAGCATGAGAGTTCCTCACATCCCTGTCAATTACTCCTTTAAAAGAATTGTATTACATCCTCTATTTGGGTTAATTTCACAAGTAGTGAACATCTCACTCTGTAGGCTGAGCATCACCCCTGAGAAAAACAGGTCAACATTTTGTCACCAGTGTACTTGAACAGAATGTATATTCTGATAGTAAGTATAATTACAATCTTACATTTTAACCTAGAAATTAACATTTTATACTGAAGAAACATACTTTTGTTGAGGAAGCAGATACAAATCTTCTAAAATCAGCTAGAGCCTACAGAAAAAGATTAACAAAGTAATTTTGAGTAGAGTGCTTTAACAGCAGAGAGCCTTAATAGATTGGTTTAAAAATATGGAGTTTTAGCATGATAGGTCTGAAATGTGTGTGAAGCACAAAATGCATGAGCTCTCCATGTGTTTCTGTATGCAGTCTATCTTGTGATAACCTTACAGTGGTTTTTGAGAAGACTGCAGTCAGTTTACGTGTTAACATGACTTAATTGTCGTGCTTCCACATTTCCTTTTAACATAGGTCGTATAAATAATAGATTTTCCTCCATTTTGTAGGTTGTGTAACTTCTAAAAACATGTGTAATATTTTTAGGTTGATAAAAGAAGCTGGCAAGCAAGATCCAGAACTGGCTTACATCAGTAGCAATTTTATAACTGGACATGGCATTGGCAAGAACCAGCCTCGTAACAAGCAGATGGAAGTAGAATTTAGAAAACAGGAAGAGGTAACTTCAAGAAAAAAATTAAACTGGCAATACCCTTTTTGTGTGTGTGTGTGTGTGCCTTTGAAAACAAAATAAATCAACAGGCAGAGTCTGGGGCACAGTCACTAGAAGTTTATAGCTTTTTTTGGACAATAATGCTTACTTATTGGAGATACAGCTGTTTGTAAAACAAAAATATGTTTGGAGACACATTGCACAAACAAATTAAAACTTCATGTAAATTCATGTTTATATCTAGTCAGATCATTATCTAATTTTTCTGCATTGTGTTAGTGGTAATATAATATGTTACAAATGTAAAGAATGTCAGGCTTACTGACATTTTCAGTAGTTCAGCTGATTTTAATATTTATCTTTTCTAAATGTGAATTTGTTTAATTATTAAATGTTAAAATGTTTTAAAAAAACCCTGATTTTACATTATTAAAGCTCATCCTGGCTGGGTTGTGCTCCAGACACCACAGTATTAGTATTGTTTCATATATAGTATAAATATCAGAAGTGCCAGTTCTAGAATGAGCTCTGTCCCCTGAGGATGCTTCAGCCCTCAGGAATGTTTAGGAAAAGATGATGTCCTGAAAATACAATTTGTTTTTTCATTAATACCACAACTGAAAACTTCTAAGTAAATAAGGGGGATCCTCTCCATTCCTAGGGGTTATAGTAGCTTCTTAGACACCTGTGATACCTAATTTTATTCTTAGAAATCTGCTGGTTCTGATAAATAGTCTTGTTATGTTTCTGAAAAGATTCTTTGTAATAGTTTTGTGTTTCCATGTCTGGACATGTTTTGGGAGTGTTTGAGCCACTCATCTTGGTTTTATTATCTTTTGTTGAATTTCATGATGGAAACAGATCTTGTAAAATTTGCCTTCCTTACTTTTGCAGGTTCTTAGAAAATTTCGAGCACATGAAACCAACCTGCTTATTGCTACTAGTATTGTGGAAGAGGGTGTTGACATACCCAAATGCAACTTGGTGGTGCGTTTTGATCTGCCCACAGAGTACCGTTCCTACGTGCAGTCAAAAGGAAGAGCTAGAGCACCAATTTCCAATTACATTATGTTAGCAGATACAGACAAAATCAAAAGTTTTGAAGAAGATCTTAAGACATACAAAGCCATTGAGAAGGTATGAGGTGAAAGGAATGGGCCTAGGATTTTTTAAGTGTATCTTACTACATTTTCAGGGAAAAATCTCTCATCATGTTCTTTTCTTGAAATGTTTAGATCCTCCGAAACAAATGCTCAAAATCTGTTGATGCCAATGAAACTGAAACTGAACCCATTGTTGATGATGATGATGTCTTTCCACCCTATGTATTGAGGCCAGATGAGAACAGTCCAAGGGTTACTATTAACACTGCTATTGGACACATAAATAGGTAAGAGATATATTCACTTCTTACTTCATATCGTTGACTGAAAGATTTCTTAGTCGATCTCGCAACATGGATGCATGGGGTATTATACACATTTACTCTTAGGCACCTTGACAGAATCTTCTCTCCTAAAAAAAGTGGTCACAGAGGTTTGAAGGGATTATTTGCTTTCTTTGTCTTTATCCTACCAGAGGTTCTAGCTCTGATAACAAATATAGTGACATTGATTCCTGTTTAATTAAATTCTCTGAAAACATTCAGCTTCAAAATGTGTAGTAAATTTGCATTTTTGCTCTTGTCAAGCTAGTTTTAAAAATAAATAAACAAACTGTTAAAACAGTAGTTAAATCTTCCAGTTCTAATATTCACACTATTCCCATCTTTACAAACAAAACCACAGTAACTGAAGTCCACCAGACAGAATGGGAGCTACTCAAATATCAACTCTGTAAGGGAATGGTAATTAGAGAAGGTTCTCAGTGGAAGACAAGACAAGGAAGATGATCGAGGGAGCTATGGACCAGTCAATGTAACTATAGTCATGTGGAATGCTGTGGACAAAGTCCTTGTGGCAATGGTTTTTAGGTCCATAAATAAAAAGGGGTTGGCAGAAACCAAGTTTTACTGAGGGATTTTTATCTCTGGTGTCATGAAGTGGTTGACTATGAAAAACAGTGAATGTCATTTACTTAAGTAAAGCTTGTGATGCAATTGCCAAAGTACTACCTTAGCAGCTAAATTCTGGAGATGCAGATCACTTTGATGGACTGTCTGGTAAATAAAGCCTTTCAAAGCAGTCGGATTTGAAGCATGAATGGCAGATGGTAAATGGTTCAGAGGCTGTCTGGCAGCTGGGTGTATGTGGCATTGCTTCTGGACTGTTAAGAGATCCCGCACAGTTTAACATCAGGCTGTTGTTATTTAATACCAAGCTGGGAGAGAGGGAAGTCAGTACAAGGGAGGAAAGGCAGGAGGGGGAAACCATGATAAACAGGAGGAGTAAGACAACAGTAAACTCAGGAGACATAATGGGAACCCTGGGACCTGGCAGGAAACAGCCTTGTGCATCATTACAAGGTGGAGTGACCTTTCTGGAGACCAGGTTTGTAATAAAGGACTTGGAGGTCTTCTGCTCAGAGTTAGTTGAATGTGAGTCAGTAGTGTACCTTTACAGTGTACATCATCTTCTCTAGCATTCATGCCAATACTGTGAGGTTCCACTGAAATGTGTTCAGGTTTCAATTTGCACGTTTTGATGATGTGTAAAATGTTTTGTCCCCTCAGGTACTGCGCTAGATTACCAAGTGATCCATTTACACACCTGGCTCCCAAGTGTAAGACCTGGGAACTGCCTGACCATACATTTTACTCTACTCTCTACCTGCCAATCAACTCACCTCTTCGAGCTTCAATTGTTGTAGGTATTTGGGCAAGGAAAAGCATGGAAATACATAAATATGTTGGGCTAAGAATGATCTGTGCCTTTTCTAGATTTAGTTGCATTGTTGGTAATGAAAGCTAGATTTTTCTGTACAGTACTCTCTAACTGGTTTTAGATCACTGTGTGTTTTTGTTATAATTCATTTTTCATCAGTTACTTGTTATGCCAAAGGCAAAAATATTTAGATATTCTCCCCTGTACATTGTTGTTTCATGCACTTGTCCTTTATTGGTTTTGATCACTAGTATAGTTGAGTTCTTGTAATTTTGGTTTCTATGGAAAAACAAGCCTGAATATCTTCACAAAACTGCCATCAATGTGGTTTTTACAAAAATTTTGCTTGCTTGAAATGTTTGTGTTACGCTAAACACAATAAGTAACTTGCTAGTAAACCACAGTTTTTACAAAGTGTTTAAATGTTTATAGGGCCCTCCAATGAGTTGTGCAAGACTGGCTGAGAGAGTTGTCGCTCTTATATGCTGTGAAAAACTGCACAAAATTGGTAAGAACTAGAAAAACAACCTCTTTGTTAAAGTGTATTTTACAGATGAGAAGTTGCATATGATATGGACGTTATATATGTACATGCCCTTCTCCTGTAGCCATCTATTGCCACTTGCTTTCGCTTGCCTTGTTTTGTGATGTGGTCACGTACTTAGTAATTTAGCTTACACTTGTAAGCTGAAGTAAATTTTCCAGGGAAATCTGGTTGCTTAACAAATTTCATATTAAACAGCAAAATGAATATTAGTACAAGAGATGAAGATTTGGGCATTGAGTATACTTAATAGGGAAAAAAGTCTTGTTCTATAGAGGATACTGATTATAGTTCAGGGATCGCATCCTGCCGCTGAAAGAAAATGGTTTTCTATGTGAATTGTGACAAAATGTAAAATATGCAACCCTAAATTTATTGGTTTCTCTACTGTATTCTAAGACATGGTCCAAAAATAGAACTTTGTAGTTCAGCTTTTTTATCTAGTAAGGATAATGGAGCATGTTCTTAATTGTGGAACATTTTAAAGATAATTCTGTGTTACTGGTTTTTTTTAATGAAGTATGGAAGTATTTATGTATTTTTAAGCAAAAAAGAATTTCAGGCCTGGGATTGGTATTTTTTTTCTGAGTTAAACCATTTGAACACTGAATTCATACCAACAAATATACCCAAGAATGGCACCCTGATGGCAGCTCTACCCAGTGTTGGAAGTGCACATTCAACAGCAGTGATTTACTCTTTAGAATGATAGAGAAATATAAATTTTCTCTCTTCCTTTGTATTACTCCATATGAGTGATTTTAAAGTAAGTGTGTTAGTCAGAGATCACTTTTGGGCAAAAAGAATTTTTGGATATTTTCATTAAAGAATTCAATTTTTAAATTAAATATAAGACTTTTTTTTACTAAAAATAAGCATTTGTTTTTCTCAAAATTCAGTCTTTATCACTCTTTCCGCAAAGTTGCTCTTTTGGAGCCTTGCAGTAGTCCATGTATTTTAAAACTTTACATGTGAGGTGTTTTCACAAGCAGTTTCACTACTGTGTAGTATCTGAAGGAACCAAGATTTGGTTGTTCATAATGCTATTTCTTTGTACTCTGTTGTAATATTCAGGTGAACTGGATGATCATTTGATGCCAGTTGGTAAAGAAACGGTTAAATATGAGGAGGAACTCGATTTACATGATGAAGAAGAAACCAGTGTTCCAGGAAGGCCAGGCTCTACAAAACGAAGACAGTGCTATCCTAAAGCTGTTAGTATCACTTACTGCTGTCCAGATCTCTGATCTAATACTTTATGTACTAATAAGACAGAATTGCCAACTCTTAATCTTAGCTGATCAGAAATTTTTACAAGTCTTGTATTTACTTTGATGTTCTGATTCTATGGAAGCCTGCAGTGCTGCCTGAGTTTATGGTACCACATGCTTTGGAAGCATGCCTGTAAGCTCAGAGAACATTCACTTTCTGTAGGGCTTGTTGGCAAACACTTATTTGCCTAGTGTGAAAATAACTGTGAAGAAAACAGACCTGCATTAATAATCTGTAAAATCTGTACCTTGTTACTGGCTTTCAGGACAAATAATTGAACACTAAGGATGTGCCCCAGGCTTAATACAGAAATATGTTTGGGGTTTTTTTGGATGCCTGGTTTACTGGTTGAACACAGAATTTCATATTTCCTGGTTTAAATCTTAGAATATCAAATAAATATACCTGTATTTTTTTATTACTTTTAAAGTAGTTCTAAATATTATAATTTATAATATTATACTTGATCTGTTGAAAGAAAGTACAGCTCTGTGTTAAGTAATGTATTCACAGTCTGTTGCAACAAGTTTCAGCTACACCAGCTTGTAAAATTGGACTTCTTAAATGGTATTTGGGGGGAAATTGGAAATACTTTAGGAGAAAATGGAGAAAATAAGCTTTGTAAGAGTATTTTGCAACTACTCTGGAACCTTCCTTTTTCCTCTGCAGTTGTTACAGGTTCTGTCTAAGGTCCTTTGAATAGGACAGGTAACTCAGAATCTGATAATCTTTGCATTTCACAAAGATGCACAGTTTGCATTTTTGCACAGTATTTCTTGTTACAAATGCTTTTCTCTGTCCTTTTACCTCACCAGTGATTGGAGTTGGGGTGATTCATAAAATGCAAGATTATGATGTCTCATTCAGAGGAGTTGATTTGTCAAGTGATGCATCATTCTTTCTCAGTTATTTCTTTTTTAATAGGGAATCTAAGAATACTTTCCTTTGCCTTTGTCCCAGCTTCTCACATCTGGAAAAGAAGCTTTGGCAAATGTTTAAGGTCTGCAAGATCCTCTTGGGTTTAATGTAGTTATTAAATTTATGAGTAATTTTCCATTAAGCCAAGGCCATAGTTTTACTGCAGTGTAACTTTAAAATCCAGGACTACATGTATTGCACTTTACTTTTAGATAAACAGGAGGATAATTTTGAGACCTGCAAAGTAATGAATTTCTACCAAACATGAAGCATGGTTTCTTAACGTCCATGACAAATATGAGCAGCAGAATTAAAAGTGCTTGTGGCTGTTGCAAGTATTCACATCTGCCAGCTAGAATTGTAATGAGAGAACTCACATAGTGTAGTACCTGGATGAAAGGGCAGTGTATTGAATTTTGCTTGTGTCTTTGTCCCAAGTGTATCAAAACATTTTTGATACTTTTAAATAATTCTGCTGGAAAAAGAATCTGTGTTAATGAAGATGTAAGTTCAGTCAAGCTTTTTTTTTTTTTTCCTGAGTATGTACACTTTCCTTTTTTTTTTCCTGTTCTACTGTTATGTTCCAAAGGTCTTGGACATAAAATGTGCTCTAGTGTTGCTGGTTAAATGCAGACATTTGCATCAAAGCTTGTTTCAATCTGCCTAAAGTGAGGAGAGGCATGTTTTGCCTCCATCTACTACTGCAGAAAGGAAGGTTCTAAGCATACCTGAAAGCAAGATTAAAATACAAGCAAGTTTAAATGGTGTGATCCAAAGCCATAATACAACTTTATAAAAGAGGAAGGAAAGAGAAAGTAGCAAAGTAGGAGAATGCCCAGAATAATTATGAGAAGCACAGGAAAGGGGCTGCCACTACCCTGGTGCTGGCTTACAGAGTGTGATGTGTCTCTCTGGTGAAGTCCCTCCCAGAGCCACAGTAGCAGGACCAGCACAGGGGGGAAGGGGGCACAAGCAGCCAGCACCTTACCTTAGCAATCTTTTGAGGCTGCTTGTGTCCAAATGCACTTAACACCAATATACCTTTATTTGAGGGAATGATTCCATGTGAAGAGGCATCTTCAACTTTGGGGGCAGACATTTGAGCTCCAGTATCGACTTGAAAAGTTACAGGAACTTTATGGGGACTGATAGGACAGGTTGTTAGTAATTCTCCTTTAGAATTTTTGGTAAGTTGTCTTGTGAAAACCCAGCTCACCTACTGAGGGCAAAGGAAATCTCATGGCTGTTATGCCAGGCTGCTGCCCAAACATTTTTGATTAAGAAAGAAAACACTGCTTGAGCCCAGAAAAATTTTTTTTTGTTCCTTATTTTTAACAATGTGTTTCCAAATAAACCTAAGAGGACTTATCCAGAGAAAAACAACTAGGTGGACTTTGCTGATTTTTGTCATGTTAATGTTTTAATTTTTTTTTTCCAGATTCCAGAGTGTTTGAGGGATAGTTATCCCAAACCTGATCAGCCCTGTTACTTGTATGTAATAGGAATGGTGTTAACGACTCCTCTACCTGATGAGCTCAACTTCAGGAGACGAAAGCTATATCCTCCTGAGGATACTACAAGATGTTTTGGCATATTGACAGCCAAACCTATACCTCAAGTAAGGAACTGTTTCCTTGTTCTGCATGCCTTGCAACGTGTTATTTTCCATATATACTTCCTCCCCACCCAACAGAGTGAAGAGTTGGAAATGCCCATAAATTATGCTTGTATCAGGTAATCCTCAGAAAGTAAGCAACATTGTCCATCCAGTCAAGTCACCACTTCTTTTTCTGCCTTTAGAGATGGAATCATCTATTTTTGCCAAACTTTTGGTTTAGAAATTTAGTATTTAGCATTGGCAAATCCAAAATTTCCCTCCTTTCTTGTATGAGATATGATAGGAGTAGACATACCAGCTATGGAGGTGGCATGCACTGTACTACCTTATCTATACAAAAGCTAAGGTAACAAATTCTCTCAGCATTCCTAGTCTGCAGCAGCAGCAGAAAAAGTGGGCTATGTTAGTTGAAATTGACATCTCTTGCTTCAGAAATTTTTTAGTAGGCATTTTCTCATGGTGAGACTCAGCTGAAGAAGATTTTTTCAAATGGTGTTTTCTGCTGTCCACATAAGAAGATGTTAAGGAATATTCCTGGTTTTCCCATTTCTCACTTCATAATAGAAAATACTTCCTTTTCTGCTTAGCTTTAATAAAGAGAAGAACTGTAAAACACAAGGAGAACTATTGAGAAAACCAATTCAGTCATTCTTTAACCTTCAGAGTCTCATCTGTAATTGAAGGATCATCACAGTTCAAAATTCTGATCCTGTTTGTTCCGATTTGCTGTAGAGTCAGTCAAGCATTACCTCCGAATCCACACTAAGCAGACAGTACTCTGTAAAGGAATCCCACTTTGGATTCTCTTTTGTGATTTCTTTCAATTTTGTTCTTGTCTAGATTCCTCACTTTCCTGTGTATACTCGCTCTGGAGAGGTTACAATATCCATTGAACTTAAGAAATCTGGTTTTACTCTGTCTCTGCAAATGCTTGAGCTGATAACACGACTCCACCAGTACATTTTTTCACATATTCTTCGTCTTGAGAAACCTGCACTAGAGTTCAAACCTACAGAAGCTGATTCAGCCTATTGTGTTCTACCTCTAAATGTTGGTAAGAACAAAAATTTTAAAATTTGCAGCTTGTCAGAAAAGTTCAGCCTAGAAAACTGAATTATGCATTTTCCTTTTTAAGTTGATGACTCCAGCACTTTGGACATTGACTTTAAGTTTATGGAAGACATTGAGAAATCTGAGGCACGTACAGGCATTCCCAGTACACAATATACAAAAGAAATGCCTTTTATTTTCAAGTTAGAAGATTACCAGGATGCAGTTATCATTCCACGGTGAGTATTCTACATAGTGTAGGTGTGTATCTGTTGTATTTATACAAATACTTTTAATAAGGGCATGTTAGTAGTATCTGCAGCAGAATTGCTTTTAAAGAACTGTATGCTGTTAGTCTGAAGGTATGTGGTAGCATTTCAAATAATTTAAAGATTTTTAAATCAGTAGTTAATCTTATATTAGTAGGATATCCACAAAAAAATGTTGCCACAGTCTGGCTTTAATTTTAATATTCTGCCTGTAATGCAAGAACTTCACTGTCCTTGAAAGGCTTGTGAATTTACCTTGTTATGTATTTAAGGCTTTGTATTTTAACTTTATTTAGGGGATGACTTGGTTAAAATGCCAGTTTAGACATGAGGTAGTACAGTATTTGTATGTAGAGGAACTCAGAGGAATTCTACTGATGCAGAATATCACTTTGGAGACCAGATGCTAAAAATCCAAATTATCAAACTTTATTGTTAGGTGTTCTGAATTAAGAAATTATCATTTTCAGCATTACTGTTGTCCAGAGCTTGATTTTGTATTATATACTGAAGACCTAAATCCTCCATTTAATTTAAATGTTTATCTTGTAGAGGAAATTTCACAGATTATAGATTGACTTTATTCATCTTTGTCTTAAAGCACATTTCTCATTTAGCATTTGAGTTAGCTAGATAAGTGGTTTCTACAACAAAAAGAACCCTCATTAACCAAAAAACTCTAGTGCACTGTTCAACTGTTAATCTCTTGACTATGTTAGAACATGAAGAACTTAACAAAAGCTTTAATGCCAAAATATTATTTTTTTAGATACCGAAATTTTGATCAGCCTCATCGATTCTACGTAGCTGATGTATACACTGATCTTACTCCACTGAGTAAATTCCCTTCCCCTGAATATGAAACTTTTGCTGAATATTATAAAACAAAGTATAATCTTGACCTTACCAATCTTAACCAGCCACTGCTGGATGTGGACCACACATCTTCGAGGTAACAACAGTCATATTTTGTGTCTGATGTTTGTAGTTTGACAGTAAAGTGCCTTTTTTTTTCTTTAGAATATGGGATAAATCTGAGGATTTGTGTCTTCCAAAATAGTTGCTGGTTTGTTTTTTTTTTATTGAGAGATACTTAACTTGTGTAACAAGAACCATGAATTGAATCTGGTTTTTCCCAGAGATAATGGTGCTGTCACTTCACAGCGCTTTGAAGTTGAATACTAAGAAACTTAAGAAATTTAGGCTAGAAAGTTGTAGTCATTAATTATGTACTTACACCACAGTATTTTCACATGGTTTTTAGACTTAATCTTTTGACTCCTCGCCATTTGAATCAGAAGGGAAAAGCACTTCCACTAAGCAGTGCTGAGAAGAGGAAAGCAAAGTGGGAAAGTTTGCAGAATAAACAGGTAAAATAGAAGCATCGAATTCAAGTGGACTCTCTTAATCGTTGTCTGATGGCTACCTTTACCAGCAATATTCTTTTCTTCCCCCTCCTCTCCCAGATACTGGTTCCTGAGCTCTGTGCTATACATCCTATTCCAGCATCGTTGTGGAGAAAAGCAGTTTGCCTCCCCAGCATCCTTTACCGCCTGCACTGCCTTTTGACAGCAGAGGAACTGAGAGCTCAAACAGCCACTGATGCTGGTGTAGGGGTTAAATCACTTCCTGCAGATTTCAGGCATGTATTTTCTCAATAGGTATTTTTCAGTATGATCTGTAATTTGCAAGAATTTGCAAGGTGGAAACAACTATTACTGTATGGTTTATGAAACTGGCAACTCTTGTTTAACTCATAACACTTTTCAGTGAAACACAATTGAAAAATATTTGCTTGTGAGAAGTGAAGTTACATGTTGCAGTCACTGTTCTTTTCAAAAGGCTGTGGCTTTTTTAAAACATGTATGTGCACGTAGAGTCTTCTTGTGTTCTGCTAATATTTTTTGTTAATAAATCTCCTGTTTATCTTTACAGATATCCTAACTTGGACTTTGGATGGAAAAAGTCTATTGACAGCAAGTCCTTCATCTCTCTTCCTAACTCCTCTGTAGTAGAGAATGAAAATTACTGTAAGCACAGCACAATTGTAGTCCCTGAAAATGCTGCACATCAAGGTGCTAATAGAACCTCTTCTGCAGAAAACCATGACCAAATGTCTGTGAGTTACAGAACATTGCTCAATGAGTCACCCAGTAAACTCCAAATTGATGTCTCGGTAGAACTTGCAGCAATTAATGGTGTTTCTTATAATAAAAATCTTGCCAATGGCAATTGTGATTTAGTTAACAGAGACTTTTGCCAAGGAAATCAGCTGAATTACTGCAGGCAGGACATACCTGTACAACCAACTACCTCATATCCCATTCAGAATTTATACAACAGTGAGAACCAGCCCAAGCCCAGCAATGAATGTACTCTACCGAGTAATAAATACCTTGATGGAAATGCTAACAGATCTACCTCAGATGGATGCCCCATAATGGCAGTGACCACCAGTACTTCAAAAGCTATTAATCTTTCAAAAGACAGAGCAGATTCTGAAATGAGCCCTTGCAGTGGGTACTCCTCAAAAACTCTCGGTCCTAATCCTGGTCTCATTCTTCAAGCTTTGACTCTCTCAAATGCTAGTGATGGGTTTAACCTGGAGCGGCTAGAGATGCTTGGTGATTCATTTTTAAAGCATGCCATCACTACATACTTGTTTTGCACTTACCCTGATGCTCACGAGGGACGGCTGTCATACATGAGAAGCAAAAAAGTGAGTAGAAACAATCCATTCATACTGTGTAAAAGGCATGCTGTAACAAGCCATATAAATTACATTTTCGCTGGAAGGTTGAATGGGAGCAGGTTGATTTAATTCCACAGCTTTGTTCATTACACGTTGAGTAGCATGCACATCAGGAATAAAAATTCAGGTCTGTGGGCTTCATGTTGCCGTAACTATGATTGATTGAAACTGTTTTCTGCAGTTCAGTTTGAAATATGAACCATCTGATTACAAATTGAATGAAACTAAAAGTTCTGGATTAGTGAGAACATTTGGTGCACTGAACTTCTAGAGCTGTATTGAATAGAAGCTCTTAAACAGCAATGCTTGAATGAAGGATTGAATTAGCAGCAAAGAGCCTTAGTTTGCTTCTTTACTTGAACTTTCCTTTGTTTCCTCAAGAAGAAACTTCTCTTGAAATTTTTAGTGTCTTACTTAAAAATGAAACAACAAAGAAATCTTACAGAACTGTTGCAAAATAAAACTTGTGGAAGTATTTTAGAGTAAATGTAAACAGTAGGGAGCAGAGTCTTTAGTTCTGCTGCTGCTAGAAATATCCACCATAAAAACTTTTCTTTGTTTTTTCTTCAAAATGAATGTGATAATTTCAATTAAATGCCAGAGCATTGACTATTGACCTCTAATAAAATGCATCACTCCGAAAAGGAAATGATTGTATAATTTTATCTTGGAAAATAAGGAGGGCTAAATAAGTTGCACTGTTCAAATAAAAGAAGTAATTGAGTATTCAAGTTCAAATTTCAAGAGTTTAAAACATGCAAAGTGCATTTAAAAAGAGAAGAAAAGATCAATGGTTGTTAGTTAAAAAAGAAAAGGAAATATATTTGTATCTGAGAATGCTTTTTTCCCTTCCCTTTAAAATACTTATAATCATTTTAGAGGCTATTAAAATAACATCTGGATTATGACTCCATAAGTGTTATATGGAACTGTTTTAACACTTTTTGCTGCCAAGGTTTAGGTCAATCTACCTATAAATAATATTTTTCATTCCCAATGTAGTCTGAATGATGATTATTTATGCTGGTAATAAATGACACTTGTACAGGTACTATTTACTATTATTTTAAAAGTAGCAATCAGTTTGTTTTGTGAGGAGAATGTAATATATTAAATTTCTTTAACTGAAACAGTCGCACCTAATATGCTTGGCCTCAGGAAAAAAAAGAAAGGAAGATGTGTATCTTGCTTTGTTTGGTTCTACTGTATTCAAAAACTGAACCCCCTTTTAAGAGTTGGAGAAAATGCATAATAATATAAGATCCAGCTTGACTCATAACACTTTTTTGGTCCTTTTGCCTTTTAGCCTATTTATGTATATGTATGTCCAAAGGTTTATCAGAATGTTCTTCTTAAAGGTCAGCAACTGTAACTTGTATCGCCTTGGAAAAAAGAAAGGACTGCCAAGTCGCATGGTGGTGTCGATTTTTGATCCCCCGGTCAATTGGCTTCCTCCTGGTTACATAGTAAATCAGGACAAGAGCAACACTGACAAGTGGGAGAAAGATGAAATGGTAAGAATTTATTTAACTGTGTTGACAAGTAAACTTTTGTGTGTCTGTATTCTTTTGGCCCTACCTCATCCTACCACCCCCAGTTACTTTGCTGTTCTCAGCAAAGAGAAGGTAAATCCAAATTTCTAAAACTTCTCTGTATGAAAATTAGAGGAAAACTGATTCTAACCAGAACCTGAAGTAAGGAAATTTATTACACATCATCCAGTATTGAGTGTAGGTATTAATGGAGAAGCAGAGAAGAAAAGCTTTTCTGCTGATATTTAGTCTGCTCCCAGGAGTTTTTCAGAAGTTTCTGTTGGAAATTTTAAGTGATATTGCCACACTGCTTTAGCTGTAATATGTTCAGGCAGAACACTGTCTGCTTTTTAATAATGAGTTCACCTTTATAGAATATATGAAAAAGAGTTGATGTTTTTCATAGTGCTGAGGCGGATTGAAGAGTAGAACTCCCTTGAGATAATGTTCAATATTGATGGCTAGTGGCTGCACCATGGGTATGACTGAGAGCTGCTTCTCAGGTCAAGTACAGTGCAGGCTTAAGCTCTCTCACTGTCTGACATCCTCACTGTCTTGTCAAACTCTTCACAATGAGAAATCTTAATGAGGAAAGGTTCACACTATTTTCTGACATTCTAGGAGTAGGAGAACATGTTCACAGTGATCACAGCGTCAGTAATCAGTAACACGACCTTGAAGTATTTCAGACTGGTTTGGAGCTCAGGGGAAGGAGGTGCAAGGACATCTTTCATTTTCCCAGTTCTGAAGACCACACTCAGGCTCTAGAACCACCAGAGGGCACATGAGAGTACTGTTAGGTGGATGTGCTGTGCAAATAAATGTTTATTGCAGAATAAAACAACCTGATTATTGTGGTTCTATACTGTGCCAAGATTTCATTTCAGAGAGACTTTCTGCTGTACCTTTCTGGCAAATGAGATAGTACATTTGGGACTGGAGCTAATTGTTGGTTTCTAGAAGGTTTCAGTTTTCCACAAGTTTCAGTGGCCGCTTCCACTGTGATAGTCACTGTTTATTTGTATATAAAACATATGATTTCAGACAAAAGTGCAGAGAGTGACACAACTAAATAGTGGGGGTAGGGATTTGTGCCAAGTAGATATTTTGCTTTTCTGGTTGCAAATTTCATTCTCCATCCATGGGCTGATGGTCTATAATTGAAAATAGAGATCTCATTATGACAAATTATTACTAAAACATAGTAGTCAAATGTTAGTATTTATCAAGCTTTATTAAGGGGAAGAATCTTTCTTCATTCATGCTGATTTCCAAAAGAGCATTTAAAAAGCACTTAACCTGTATTTTGCATCGCCTTTGAATTGGCAATAACTTGCTGAAAATTAGTCAGGTATTATTTAAGAAAAAAAATCATTCTTCTGGGGTTCATAGTTGATTTTTAAAAAAAATGCTAATGACAGAAGAATTAATGATCAGAATTGCTTTCTGTTTCCTTTAGCCATTGCTCATCCTTGTCCCTTAGAATTTTTTTCTAATGTACAAGAAATAATGTACAGACAATGTTAAGATAGTTCACGTAGCTGTCCTGCTACTTACAGTTTCATTTTAAGAAACTTGTGAATGAAACCACAGTAAAAATTTATAATTTGTTCTATTTTTGTAAAACAGATGCCAGAATCTGTTTTGGAGCATCCATATAGATGTGTCTCATTCAGAGATACGTCTATTTTATTTCAGTAGTAAGTGTGACGGGTGGTGTGTAACAAGAAAAAGGCAGCACTTGTCCTTGTTGGGACTGGTTAAATTAATCTTATTTTAAGTTTTATATTTCTGCAAGTATCTATAATAACTATCTCAAATCCAGTTTTGATATCTCTTTCTGAGCAGTTTAAGTTACAGAAGTCCCTGCTGTGTGTGTGAGAGATAAAGAATTGCAGCAGCAGGAATTCTTTCAGTAGAATCTCTAAACTAAGAACTTCTATAGCCACTTTTTTCCCCTCTCCTCTGATAACTGAACCTGACTAAGCCTGGTCCGTCCCAGTGAAGAACACTGAGATCTGTTTGATCCTTAGGCAGTTTTAAGTGCTGCCCAGTGCCCCCTACAGCTGCCACCCATCCACACCTCTGGATGGGTGTGCATTTTGCCCAAAGGGTAAAATCCCCCATAGCAGCATCTGGTTCACACATTTGCAAGATTGCAATATGACATGCATAGGTTCAGGGCAGATAGAAGCTGTTTCACTTGATCCAAAATGTTGTTGGTTTTCAGAACCCAGTCCAGGAAAGTGCTTTGAATCTGATCTTGCTCCTATCAAATTCAGTGGCAGAATTCCTGCTGACATCAGTGCTGCTGTGTTGAGCCTGTTAATAGTCCTTTTGATGTTAGGGAGACTACCAGTGCATTTAGCTCAGCACCTTTAAGTGCTTTCCTGGATAGAGGCCATGACAAATTGTAAAGAATTATATAGTTTGGGAATATTTGTGTTCAAGTTTTAATTTATGTCAGTCCATACCAATTTGTTCATTATGAGGAGGGAAAAGACATAAGATGTCATTGATTTTGCTGTTGGGGGTGTATATGTAAGTATTAGAAAATTGATGACAATTCTTGCCTTCTCTTTTGTTAGTTAGGGCTAGAAGTATAGCTTGTGAAAAAAAACCAAAAAACTCAAGAAAGCCCCACTGAATTAATTTTCTGTGTAGAAAGATGTAGGAAAAAATCTTCAAAATTGCATTGAGGATTTGCATACGTTTGTAATAGCCTTACTTAGCAGCTTGAGAGAAGGATGCATCCAGAACTTTCTTATACTTCCTAAAATTCGTTAATTTAGAATTTTCTGTTGTTTACTTTGGTGTGCAAGTGTACAGTGTTTAGTGGCTATAAAATTCATTGTGTGTCCCTAACGTTCAAGTACAAGCACAGGTTCCCACAAAATGCAGCATGTGCTGTGTGTAGAACACGCACTGCTGTAGGTTAGTAACAAATAGTTTGTATTCCAGGACAATTATTCCAGTCCTTGTTTTGTGCATCTGATCAGACAATGTACTTATGAACATAAAAAAAGCAGTGTTACAATTAGGAGATACTTCTCAAATCCTGTTTTTCTGATCTTTCTGCAGTAAAAGTGTCTCATTTCCCTCTTCAGCACCCTCTTTTTTTCTGTTTTTTCATAGACAAAGGAAAACATGTTGGCTAATGGTAAACTTGATGATTATAATGATGATGAAGAGAATGAAGACCTAATGTGGAGGTTGCCCAAGGAAGAAACAGACTTTGAAGATGATTTTCTGGAGTATGATCAGGAGCATATCAAATTCATTGATAATATGTTAATGGGATCAGGGGCTTTTGTGAAGAAAATTTCACTCTCACACTTTGCAACCACTGATTCAAACTATGAATGGAAAGCACCCAAAAAGTCATCCATGGGTAATGTTCAGTGTTCATCAGATTTTGATGATTTTGACTATAGCTCTTGGGATGCTATGTGCTATCTGGATCCTAGCAAGGCTGTTGAAGAGGATGATTTTGTAGTGGGCTTCTGGAATCCCTCAGAAGAAAACTGTGGTGTTGATGCAGGAAAGCAGTCCATCTCCTATGACCTGCATACAGAGCAGTGTATTGCTGACAAGAGCATTGCAGACTGTGTGGAGGCCCTGTTGGGCTGCTATCTGACCAGCTGTGGTGAAAGAGCTGCTCAGCTTTTCCTGTGTTCATTGGGGCTGAAGGTGCTCCCTGTAATTAAAAAGACTGATTGGGAAGGCACTCTGTGTGCTACCAGCGAGAACTGTAACAGTGAGCAGAAAAATCTTTCACCAAATTCTATTGCTGCTTCTGTAGTTAATTCAGAGCCTTCTCTGTGTAAAGACCTGGAGTATGGCTGTTTGAAGATTCCACCAAGGTGTATGTTTGATCACCCAGATGCTGAAAAAACCCTGAATCACCTTATTTCTGGTTTTGAAAACTTTGAGAAGAAAATAAATTACAGTTTTAAGAACAAGGCTTATCTTCTTCAGGCATTTACTCATGCCTCTTATCATTATAATACCATTACTGGTAAGTTGTTTTCAAAAAGCTCTATAGTTTTTTCTCCATACTGCATATGCAAGAGAAGTAATATCTTGTGTTCTCATGTATAGACTTTTTTAGACATCACATGTTACAGTAGTCTTGGAATACAGTGTCTTAAAAATAGTGCTTTGCTTACTGTTTAGAGGGGGATGCTTGTTCAATTTGTATCTCAGTGATTATTCATATTTTGACTTGATGCAGATAAAGTATATTTGCTGAGACCTCATCAAGTTTTGAGAAACAGCATCAGTGATAAATGCTCTATCACTAGCTGTGTATGACTGACATTAGATCTCATTTAATGGAAATAAATTCTGGTAGAACTCTGGAAAATTGCCATGTACTTCAGGAAATAGCAGTCATATTTTTCGAATATATTTAGCAAATTTGTTCTGTAATTGAATCCCAAGAATGTTACACTTTGTACTTCTGAAGATGAACTGTAGACTACAGCTTTTATTAGCTGTTTAATCTGTAGGAGTGCAGAATGGGGAGACTTCCCTTTGAAGCTGTGAATTCAAAGTCTTAATTTAAGTCTAGGCATTTCATTGAGTAAATATTTAAGGTCAAAATTTGGAGTAATTGTCTAAATCAGACTAAATACTAATTTCAGATTAACGTTTAATGTTTCTGTCCATGATCTCATAAAAGATTTTACAGCAGTAGAAGTTTGTATTTCTGTGATCTTTAATTGCTCTTGCTTATACTAATTGATGTAATATTTGTTCATTCTAAAACCTGCATGCATTTTCTACAATAATATGCAATCAAAAGCAAACCATGGTAAAATTCCAGCCCTATTTGTAGTGACTGGCAAATTTCTTTGCAGTCAGCAGTCTGAATTTTTCCCATAGTGAATTGGACCCTTATTCCAATGAGTGAGAAAGCTGTACTTTCATTAAAGAAATAAGTAATTTTTAAATGCTACTGCATTGAGAAACAATTCTGACAAAATACAGAAGCACTCTTTTGGTTTTTTGTTGTAGGGGATATTACCCACATATGTATTTACTTTTTACAAATATTTCACAAAATGTATTGAAAGTAAATTATGTATTTATTTTTAGACATACATGATAAATATATATACACTACCAGAAACCTTGAGGCATAGTGTCCAGTTAAAATTACATTGTTGAAACTGTAGGAAAACTTCAGATTTCATTTCTGTTTACCAAGTGAGACAGCTGTGAATAGCTGTTACCTGTAACTTTTTCTCTTTAAGGCATAGCTAGCAGTAGAGATCTGGCAGTGTCATAGGTTCAGCTGGAATAAAAGCAACTTAGTGCTAGTCAGTTCACTCTCATGGTAACTTCTTACTCGTTTGTCTTCTTCCTTTTCAACCTACCTACCTGTATTTGCGTTCAAGAGGGTTTTTGCTTTTGTTTGTTTTAAAAATAGATGTCCTTAGCTCTCTGTTCCCATGTCCCCTGGCAACTGTCAAAAAAGCAAAGGCTTGACATTTTTAATTTCCAGTTTAAAAGACATATCCTAAAAAGGGATCTTTTTTGAAGGTGTCTTAATGTGTGGCAAATCAGACCAAAAATTCAGATTTTCAGATTAAAAGCAGTATTCCCTTGCTTTTAATACATTGATTTTTATATTAATTGGGGTTATGTTTTAATTTTTTTTAAAGTTTTAACTGTTACAATGCTCAGATCAGCCTGCTGGCAGAATCTCATAAATTTACTTTCTGATGTTTCTCAGCACTTGATGACCTTGAGTAAAAACATTATTTGATTATAAACACAGCTGTTTTTCTAGCCTACCAAATTAACATTTTGTTCAAAATTGGCTTTATTATTAGCTACAGCTCCTTTTCCTGATTTTTTTTTTAGTATTTCATTAGGAATCTCTTTAAACACAAGGATACTTCTTTTAAAAAACAGATTGTCTTCTCTGACCATTGGTTAGTTTGTGGAATTTACATGGCACTGTACCAAACTTCTTATCCAGAAAGCCTGGAAAAAACGTGTGTCTTAAACTTAATTGTGGTGTTGTACATTCTTTTATTTCCAATGCTTTAAGATTGTTACCAGCGCTTAGAATTCCTGGGAGATGCAATTTTGGACTACCTCATAACCAAGCACCTTTATGAAGACCCACGGCAACACTCTCCAGGAGTTCTCACTGACCTGCGATCTGCTCTAGTCAATAATACCATTTTTGCATCATTAGCTGTAAAGTATGACTACCACAAGTACTTCAAAGCTGTCTCTCCTGAACTGTTTCATGTTATTGATGACTTTGTGCAGTTTCAAATGGAAAAGAATGAAATGCAAGGAATGGATTCTGAGGTTAGTGGAAGTAGAAGAAATATGTTCAGTATCTGATTTGAAGCATGTCATTGGATTTCTTAACATTTTTGTAATGTTTTATGCATAGAGCAGCCAAACAAGCAGGCTCCCAGTAGTAAAAGGATGCAATCTGCAAAGTAAAATACAGCCTTCAGAAAGTATAAAATCAGTTAGAATTTACAGCACTTAATTAATTTGAAAGCCATTTGCCTCTAGGTTTTTCTGTGGCACTTCATTTTAGTTGTTGTTTTTGCTCTTGTGGTGTTAGAACAATGTGGGGCACACACTTAGCTTGCTGCTTTCACCAGCTGATAGGAAGCACTGCTACAACATGAAATTGTGGTGAAGAGTTGCTAAATCAAGTAGTGCTGACTCAGGGTAGGCTATCCCTACAACACCATGAACAAAACTACCTTGGCACAATGTTGGATTGTTAAATATAGTACACTGACAGGAGATTTCTGCTGTTTTTCTTATGACTTCTACTGGAGATGTTGCTGTACTATACTTAAGTATGTCTGACATGCTCCTAAAGGCATTCTGCAAGCCAGGGAAACATTATATGCATCTTTCAAGTGAGCTACTTGAAAAATAGTTTCACTGAAGACCTGCAAGTTCAGGGAAAAGGAATCTTGCGAATCCCAAAAGAAAGGCTTACAAACACTCTGGAAAGGAGATAGGTTCAAATGAAATGCAATTGAAAAAACCAGAAAATCGGGAATTTTCATGTCTTCAAAAAATAGGCTGTGAGGAAATCAGCTGCATTGCAGAGCACCAGGTCATATTTTGTGCTGTGCAGGAAAGCTGATGATAATGAACTTCTATTTTTGGGAGAATGTGGTAAAAGTAATTCATCTACATAAGATGGTTAGGAAATCTGTGAGAACAAGGATCTTGTGAGTCAAGTTCTAATCAAGATCTGGAAGACAGGGACTACTCATTATCCTGCTTTAAAAGTGTTACCCAATAGGTGTCCATAATAATTTGTCTTCTGAAAAACTGACCAGTCTTTTAAAAAGTATTCTGTCTGACAACATGCCAGCACTAAGTAAGCATGTTATTTTTGTATTTAGTAGGGTTTTTTTTTCCTGATAGACAATTTAAAACTTTAGTAATCAAAATATTTCAGTCACATATGTGTTCACATCCCTTGCACTCTGTTGCAAAGTGAAAACCATGTTTTAAGGGAAAAATTCGTTAAACATGAAATAAGAAATATGCCCCTGAAGTTCAGATAATAGAAATTACCTTACATTAGAAGATCAAACTCTTACCTCTCTTGTTTTATGAGTGAAAAGGCTAGGAACTTATTTTCAGAGCTTACTGTGTTGGTTTTTGCCTTGTTCAGTTTTTGCAAGTATGCAAAAAGAAACTTTCACCAAAGTTGCAACCAAATTGTGTGATAGCTGTTTCAAATAAAATCCTTGTTTCACTCTCCCTCCGCCTGCTCCCTATCTTGGTCTGGCACTGAATTACTGAAACTCTTATTTCATCGTTTCATGTAAGACTCTTTGTTTCTGCAGTTCATGCCAGCTAGACTGCTTTCCATGTGTATCTCCACGTCATCTGCTTTTCTGTTTTTTCAAATCTCACTCATGAAACATCTGTCCCTTGCCTTACAGCTCTTAGTTTTTCTCTTCTTCTGTTATTTCAGTATAATGCAAAAGTGCTTCAGTTTACATTTGGTATGAAGTGCCCTATTCAAAACAGTTGGACTTGGTTTTTAACATCAAAATTCCCGTTTGTATTGCTCTATGTGTCAGGTCTGACTACTTGTTTGATTTATTTCAGGTAGAAATATTGGGTGGAACACATTTATGAAGTATTATGGTCACTCTCTTAAGAGAACTGGATTGGATTTTAAGCCCCAAACTGAGTGAGAGTGTAGCTGCTGGGGAGAAAACTGACAGAAACTTACTTCTCTTCAAGCAGAGTAGCATAATGGTCAAATCTTTGTTTTCAAGTTACTTTGTTTGGAGTTAGGCAAATGTATATTACGTGTGTTTAAAGTGTTTTAGTAAAGGATTAGATTAGCTCAAGACCTTTAAGACATACACTGAAAGTTTATTTTTGATAATGAGAATAGATTATTGTCTTAAATTGGTAGCATAGAAGAATACACTGCCTGCTGCATTAAACACCTAAATGTGTCTTTTAGCTCAGTCTGGTGGTGGTGTTTTTCAGTTATTAATGTCTTACTTTACTAGTGCTTGTTTCATGCTTGTCTTGGGGGGTAAGTAAGGTAAGGAGAGGTACATGCAACTTTCACCCAGAGACTGGACTTAAAGAGATTTTGGAAGTCTCTTTTTGGGAGATATATGATGCGTTAACTCTTCCTTTGTTATGGGTAGCTTTCTGGTATTAACTGATGGAAGTCTGCTTCTAATTGGGAAGAACAGACCCATGGTGAAATCCTACAGAATTATCACAGAAGGAATTCACAAAGTATGAAAGTATCCTGTACACAATGGTATTTGGGATTTTTTTTTCCATATTTGAAAAATGATATAACCAGCAGCTTGGTTTCACTGGGGAATAAAGCAACAGTTTTGCTGTGGAAGGTTGTCAATTAGAGAAACTTAAAGGAAGGAAGCATCACAGGATATAGGATGTAGGAGATCTTACACTTCTGAAGATCTTTGTTTTACTGTAAGTGAAGCAATCATTTCTTTCTTTCCCCCTCCCCTTCTCTCTCCCTCCGTCCCTTGTCTTTTTTTTAATTGCCAACAGCTCAGAAGATCTGAAGAAGATGAAGAAAAGGAGGAAGACATTGAAGTACCAAAGGCCATGGGGGATATATTTGAGTCCCTTGCTGGTGCCATTTATATGGATAGTGGAATGTCTTTGGAAATGGTTTGGCAAGTGTACTATCCAATGATGAGGCCACTAATAGGTATTGCCCTTTCATAAAATTACTACTAATAAAGTGCCATCTGCTATGAAAAGAACAAAGCTAATCTTTGTTTTTCACTTTTTTTATCAAATAGAAAAATTTTCTGCTAATGTGCCCCGTTCCCCAGTGCGAGAGCTGCTGGAAATGGAGCCAGAGACAGCCAAATTTAGGTAAGAATATGCTTTCTAACATACACACTGACAGAAAGTGTTTCTAAATTGTGCTTCATGAACTACAGAGAATTTTTAAATGTCACAAAGTACTTGTAATTTCTTTTGGACTAAGCAGCTAACCTAATCACCATTGTGTACACTGTTCTTTTTTTTTTTCCTTGCATAGCTTTCTGAGAAATGTAATGATTTCTGTTTAATTTTACTGCTTTAACTTCTGTAGAAAAAAGAATGTAGGTCTCTAATTTCACATTACCTTGCCTTGGCAGTAAGTAATTCTTGTGTATATTTTTGCAGTCCTGCGGAGAGAACTTATGATGGGAAGGTCAGAGTTACAGTGGAAGTTGTAGGAAAGGGAAAGTTTAAAGGTGTTGGCAGAAGCTACAGGATTGCCAAATCTGCAGCTGCGAGAAGAGCACTACGAAGCCTCAAAGCAAATCAACCTCAGGTCCCAAACAGCTGAGACTCCTCTTAAAAATAAATGAAATGGGGAAAAAAATAACATACAAATAAAGCAAATTTTTAAAAGTTGATGTTGAGAGGAACAAATTGGAAGACAGAATTTAAAGTTTGTTTGATAACAGAATAAATAACAAAACATTTAACATGTATAAAATTTTGGAACTAATTGTAGTTATAGTTTTTTGCGCAAACACAATCTTGTCTTCTTTCCTCACTTCTGCTTTGTTTAATCACGAGAGTGCTTTAATGATGACATTTAGCAAGTGTTCAGAATAATTGTTGTCAGGTCTTTTTGGTTTACTTTTCTTGTCAGTACAGCTTTGCTTAGTATTAGAAGGCCAGGGAGCTTATGCCTAATGCAGTTGCTAGATTTATATATATAGTAATCTTGGAATTCTTCAATCTGTGCACTAGTGCCAGTCATAAAGCAGTTGATAAACTGTACTGGATGATTGGGTATAAGAAAGATTAAGTGTGCCAGTATTCTCCTTTTTATTTTCCTTTTTTTTTCTCTCCATGTCATCTTTTTACATTAAGATGGCATTCCCAATCATTATTGCACTTATTTGTTAGGGACAGATTTTAATTGAAATGGCTGGCATACTGGTAAAGTGAAACTTCGGTTTCCTTATGCCACACAGTCTTGCATAAAAAAAGGTTCTTGCCTTAAAAATAAATAAACCCTCATTAATAATCTTTAATTTCTGATCTTTTTTGGAACAAACTGTTTTACATTCCCTTCATTTTCTTATGCATTTTACAATGATACAGCTCTATATTTACAGTACAACTCATTACTATAGCTGTGACTTATTACAGGATTATAATAGAAATTATATTCATATATATGTAATTAGGTTATTTTTAACAATTCTGAGGAGGTGGTTAGTCTACAGTTTTTTTTATACCATAAACAAAATATGGTCTTTGGCTAAAATTCCAATTTTACACAAACCTGCAAGCTAGATAGTTCCAATACTGGAAACAGCAACAAATAATTGCACAGTGCAAACTGTCACTAACAAAACAACCTTAGACATATCACACCTAAGATATGCTGCAGATTTTATAGTCAATTGGTTACGTATTTAACAAACAGAGCACCTTTACACTTAGAGATATTTCCACGTAAATTTCTTACTGTACTTTTCAGAATTGCATGCATATTTCATCTACCAAAGCTGTGCTGTTAAATAACATGAAAGTTGATGTTTGAGATATAACTGCCGTACTTTTGATACATCTGTGATTTAGGTCCTTAATTTAGAGAAACTAGCTCATTGATGTTTTGGTCTACTGGGAGCGTGGGGGGAAATCATACTTGTATTTTTTAGGCTTTGCCTATACTTCTTTAATTAGATTTTTGTAGGCACTCTTCACTTAAATACCTCAGTTCTTTTTTTCTCTTCTTTTCCTTTTTATTTTTGCATGCATTGGGTTTTTTTCTGTTTTGGTGCTATGTTTATATATTATGCTTGAAATTTTAATTTTTTGCACTGTAACTATAATACCTCTTAATTTACCTTTTAAAAAAAGCTGTGGGTCTTGTATTCCCACCAGTATCAGTAGAGGTTTGCTGCAATTTTGCCCTGTTAATTATGCTTGAAGTTTGAGAAAGCAGAGCAAGGTGTTTTAACGTTTTCCAGCACAATAGTTTGAACTTGATGCTGTGTCTTATGAACTAAATTACAAACAAATACTGTATTTCCTGCTTTTAAACCCTATTCCTTTCCTCACAAATGCACACTAAAACAAAACAAAAACTGTCAGCTCTTGCTTTCTTAACAAAAAAATAAAGTAAATGCCTTAGTGACAAGGGGCAGACATTAAGCTTTTCTGAAATACAGTTTTCAAAAGTTCATATATTTGCTATCTCAGTCACTTCTCAGTCTGAGAAAAAGACTGTTCTTGTATTTGAAAGCTGCTTGTTAAAGGAGTCAAACCAAGAATTAAAATACTAGCTTATAAAAAAGTCTAGTATTTGGTACTTCAGTCATAAAAGGAGGTATAAGAACAGCAAGTAGATGACAATGGTGATATGGAACAATAAAAACATGCAGTCCAAATTCTCAAATGTAAATTGCTTTGCGTTAGCTGTTTAAAAAAGGTCACTGATTTAAGCTGTAGCTTGCTCTTTGTAGTAGGACTGAATTTTCTTAGTGAAAATACATGATTACTCATGTCAACAATTCTGTGTTTCTGGCCTCACATCAATCAGCAGATTAAATCAGACCATCTAGAAAGTCTTAAGTAGTTTTAGTTGCATTATGAAAAGCTAAAATTTCAGTTATTCTTTGAATGCCTAAAATTCTTACTGATTGTTACAAGGTTATAGATTCTCAGGGGTTTCAGGTAATTGTTAGCAGTGAAGTGGTTATGGAGTGTTTGGGTGCAGACAAAATCAGCTGAACCTACTCTGTGTTTCAGAACAGTTTAATGATCACTTTGTTACTAGATAAAGCGTATGAATTGGACATCTGAAATGTGTAGTGGCTGACTATAAAGTAGTTGCTGCTGCTGATGCATTTTTAAATGCGTTTTAAATGCCGCCATTTTTTCCAGTGTGACCTCATTGAAATACTTTTTATCCTTTGAGGCAGAAAAATCCATATTAGTTTCCATGTTCCACATCTGTGTGTTTTACCCTACAGTTGATATGATTTTGGTACTGGACAGTATACGCTATTAAAGACCTAAATCTGATCATTTGAAGGTTGGGGTAGAAATCACTTGACATGCTATAAGCACAAGTGTAAGCGGACTGTTGCAGCCCATCTTCAAAAGCAACCACACAGGCTCATCATAAATGGTGTGGGGGTTAATTGGCATGAACCTTGGGGTTTTTTATCTAAGTCCTGTTATACTGTACTTTAAACAGTCCTCCTAACTATGCTGCGTTTTTATTTTTATGGCTTTTTTTTTGCGCTGTTCTGTTCATGTAGCACAAATAAGCATTGCACTTGGTACCATGCTTTACCTCATTTCAAGGAAAAAATGCTTAACAGAGAGGAAAAATGTGGTTTGGCCTTGCTGCTGTTCTGATTTAATGACTTTGAAAAAGATAGTTTTTAATGCCTGCAATGTGTCATTTACTTGCACAACTTAAATAGGTCATTTGTAACGTCTGTGGCATTTTTACTGTACGTGGAAAAAATACAACAAAGATGTGCAACAACTCTTGATTGTATTTTAAAGCTATTATTTTTCTACTGCATCATTTTACTGTTACGTGAAGTAATTAAAATTAGAATGACCTCTGATTGACACTCCAGTAATTATCTCTGAACAAACCAACATTTTACACATATAATGTAATTTCTGGGAGAAGACAGCCCCTAGTAATTTGGTCAACCTCAACTAAATCTGTCCAGTCTGAATATTCAGTGCTCAGTAGTGACTTCTGAAGTGTTTGTTCAGCTTGATGCTGCTAAAGTTCCATACAAAAAAAAAAGCCTAGTATTTTTAAGTCACATTACACAGTAGTGTGTTGCAACTGCCAAGTGCAGAACTTGAACAAGAACCAGTTTCAGTGCTGGGGGGGAATAGAGTGGTGGCCCAGGGATGAGGTGCTGGATCCTCAGCTGGTGCAAATTGATGTTGTATCATTTTAGTCAATGGAACTGCATTCATTTACATATCTGAAGATCTTGTGCTTGTATGTATGTTTCAGAGTTTCATTTTTCCTCCTTGTGAGCAAATACAGAACCATCAACTGGAAAATGTGGGGGGTTTATGTTACTGCATATGACATAACATATGCTACATATTCTATGCATTTATCTGTACAGAACATGAACTCTTTGTATCCCGGTCACAGCAGCACGTGCAGTCCAAAAATGACAAATAGCATTGTGGTCTGCTGTGATACTGCACTTGACTCTGACAGTATTCTGGGTTTGTTTTAGATGGGGTTCCCCATGAACACATTCTCACAGAAATCTCTGTATTTTTTATATGAATGAAGCAAGAAGCATTTTGATTTTCGGTACTTAATTACTGACATTGATCCTTTTTCAATTGCTCTAATATTCAAGAAGTTAATTTCTTTACTTTCATATTAGATTTTAAACTTTAAACACTACAGTTCATGACCATCAAATGTAATCTAAATATCAGCTATAACTCAATATGAATTATGTTAGCAAATATCTAGAGGTCATTGTAGTATACTCCACTAGCAGTTAAAAATTTTATCAAAGCTAACTACAATTCTTAAAAATAAATTTCATCCAATAAAGTCCTTGGGGTTTTTCCTCTTTTATTTGAATGGCAACCACAGACTACTTTAATTGCTTTGTAGATGCACTCAGAATTTACTGCAGCAGCAAGTTAGCGAGAAAAATGTTTGTGAACAATAATTGGAAATTGCAGGCATTTTTATTGTAAATAGTGTGACTGAAAAGATGGTTAAAATCAAGTAGAAAGAATAACAAATATAATTTGATGGACAATAAAATATTTACCATCACATGCTGCAGCTGTCTTTAAGGGACATAAAATGTAATTCATTCATACTGTAATCATGCTGCAGAAGTTTGCAATCTGCACCTTATGGATCACAATTACCTTTAATAGTTTTTTGTAATAATTGTAGCTGAGTATATCTCCAATAAAGTTATGGTCTGTTCACCTTGTATTGTCGTTTTGCTTTTTTTAAAATTCCTGTTAATATGTCCATAAATCTTCCAGAGTTTACAAAAAAATTGCTGTTCAGTCCAAATTTTTTTTTTTAATGGGAAAACATTTGTGAAAACAATATTTCTTCACCTTGTTTAAAGACAAGTCTGCTTGTCTCTTTCCTCTGATGAATGAACTGTCTTCAGAGCTATGTGAAGACTCTTAAGGGACACTCATGTTAAAAATGATGGTGTATATGGTACAATTTGATCTCTGTGTTGACTGTTATACCTGCAAAATGTCTCTTGGAGCTGGGAAGCCCCAGAGCACAAGGGTTCTGGAACACAGGTTTGCATGACTGCCACATGGTTTAAAAATGTTATGTTAATTTGACCTAATAGTCTCAACATTAATAACGTCAATTTCATTATTTTTCATTGGTTTCTGTTAGTATTCTGCTTATCCTGAAAATTGGCAGTGTGTTTGTAGAATGTTTTGACTGGCACAGCAGTGTCACGTATCTTTTATGGAGACAAGTCAGACCTACCAGACAAAGATCAGGAGTCTTCCTTTCTGAAATCTTCACAATGCAGCAGTCACTTGTTTGGCATCTGCAGTGAGCATCTTTTACTGCACATTTTGTCTCAAGTTATAGAGAAAAGCCTGCTAGGCTGCTGGTAGGCATGGTGACAGCTTTTTCTTGGATTTGGAAAAGGTGCCTTTAAGGGCCAGGCCCTCCGTTGTGTGGGCTAGTAGGGATGACAACACAGCACCCTCCTCCCCAATTCTAGCAAGGGAGTCAAATGAGAAAACTTTCCCCAAATTTTCTGCAGGAAAATTGGTCTGAAAATAATAATACTAAAAATTGTTTGAGGATGCCATTATATCCTGTTAATTGTGGTAAAATGAGGTAAGGGATGGCCGCCTCATCTGGTGTCTGCAAGAAAGTGATCCATCCCTTTCCTTGCTGAGTAGCACTGTGAAGCAGATGGAGTTCTCCAGAAAGTCAAGGTGCAAGAGCAGTAGAGGTTCTGCTTCAAAGGCATCTCTTTTAGTAGAAACTTCAGTATCCTTTCCAGTCCTGCATCCAAGACATTTATGAATTTGAAGAGCAGGGCCAAGGATGGAGCTTTGTGGACCCCAACTAGTCACAGGTCCCCATTCTGATGTCAACCCTTTGTACCTGACCTGTGGGCCAGTTGCTCACCCAGCTGTGTGCTGGACATTTTGTCCAGAAGAACTCTTTTGAGAGAGAGTATCAAAAGCTTTACTGAAATCCTAAAAGATTACATCTACTGGCTTTCCTGTATCAATTATGTAGGTTACATTGTCATAAAAGGAAATCAGGCTTGATAAGCAGGACTTCCCGTTCGTGGAGCTGTGCTGGCTGTGACCAGTGAGTGACTGTGTTGCCTTTCAGGAGTTTTCAATACCTCCCTGAATAATCTCCATAACTTTACCAGGCACTGGAGTGAGACTGACAGGCCTGTAGTTTCCAGGGTCCTCCTTGCCCTTCTGGAAAATGAGGACAACATGCACCAGCTTCCAGTCAGCTGGGACCTCTCTGGATTCCCAAGACTGCTAAAAATTATGAAAGATTCTGAAATTATGATGTCATAAAGACAAAATTATGATGTCATTTTGTGATGACATCAGCCAGCCCTTTGAGGATTCTTAGATTAATCCCATCAGGCCCCATAGGTTTATAGGGATCCAGCTGGAGCAGCAGATCCCTCACAAATTCAAGGTTGACTGGGGTTTGACCATTCTCAGTCATTGTCCTCCAGCTCAGGGCACCTGAGACTCCTTTAGTCCATCACTAATGCTGAGGACAGAGGTAAGGAATGCATTAAACACCTCTGCCTCATTTCTGTCCCTGTTTGTGAGGTGACCATCCTGATCCTGGAATGGGCTGATGCTGTTTCTACGCTGGCTATTGCCATGAATATATTTGAAAAAACCTTATTGTCCCCCATATTTCTGTCAGCTTCAACTCCAGCTGAGCTTTGGCCACATGGATTCTCCCTCCAGTGGCCAGCAGCATCTCTGTGTTCCTCTATGTCACCTGACCTGGCTTCCACTGGGTATGCACCTTCCTTTTTTTTTTTTGCCTTATTTCCAAGTCAAGCCTTCTGCCTCCCCTGCTCGACTTCCAACATTTGGGAATTGTGTGTTCTTGTGCCATTAGGGGGTGATGTTTAAAAAATGACCAGCACTGATGGACCCCAGCACCTGCAAAGACATTGTCCAAGGAGATTTTACTTACTAGTAATGTGAGCATCCTGAAGTCTAGAGTTGAGGTTTTGCTGGTGCTTTTCCTCGTGTCACCAGAGATTTCAAACTTCATCACTTTGTGGTCACCAGTCTCCACTTGGTTTGTGGGATCCTCTCTGCTGACAAGCAGCAAATCAAGGAGGGTGCCTTTCTGAGTTGGCTCACTTAGGACCTCTTTCACAAAGTCATCCAGGTTTTTTAGGAATCTTCCGGCCTGGGTTGTACCAGCTGTGTGATGCTCCCAATTGATTCCTGGCAAGTTGAAGTTCCCATAAGGACAAAGGAACTTGACTTGAAAATGACACTTTGTTCCTCAGAATAATTTGTCATTGCCATTGTCCTGGCTGGGAGGTCCATTAGAGACTCCCATGATGACATCCACATTATTTGTTCGCTTCTTGATTCTTACCCAGAGGCTCTCAACTGTGCCATTGCCAGCTGTGATCTCCATACATTCTACCATCCCTTCTATTACCTGCAGTACCACTGCCTGCCTCTTCTGCCCTGCCTGTCCCTCCTGAAGAGCCTGGAACCATCTAACAGGCCATTCCAGTCACAGGACTCATCCCGCCAGTTTTCACTTATGTCAAATCTCTGGGACTAGGCCAAAGCCTTCAGCTCCTCATTTGCTCCTCATGGTGTGTGCATTAGTGTAGAAACATTTCAGGTGTGGTGCAGCTTAGCCAATGCCTGGTGAAGCACATTGAGAGATCCCGTTAGTGCTCCTTTCCTCAAGTTCTGGCAAATCATCCCATCACTCATCACTGGTGAGCCTGGTTTTGCCCCTTTCCTTCTTCAATGCCAGTTTAAAGCTCTGCTCTCTGTCCTTCTGACAATCCTCAGTGCTCACCTCATAGGAACTGAAGAGAGAACACACCTGTCTATCTGTGGAAGAGTCTACAGGTACTGGTTTCTCATCTCCTTATTACAAGAAAAAAATGTGTTTCATAATTGCATCAGTTGAAATAAGATGCATTTGGTTAGCTGTTATTACTCTCAACTAAGATCATACCAAAAAAAGGAGTTTGAAAACTGAGAGGAGCAAGTTTTGGACAATGTTTGTCTGAAAAGAGGCAGTAACAAAGTTCATCATAACTCTAAATCCAAAAACACAGAGTGGGTTTGGTGAATGTATGGGCTTCCCTTAGCACTGCTGCCAGAGTCCAGGTGCAGGATCTGTTCCTTAGAGGAAATCTCCATGTCAGTGGACACAGGCAGTACTGACATGTAAGCACGTTTTATTTTCCTCATAGCAGTGATTAGGTCTTTCCTTATTGTAGAATGTGAATAATAATTTCATTTTGGTGAGTAAAATAACCAAGAACCTTCCCAGTTTTATGGAAACAGTATCATTTACTTTGCTGCTTAACCATCTCCACTTACCTGGCTTATACTATACTTTTAACATGACTTTTTATGTGTATTTTATTGGAAGTCTCATGCTAGCTTTTAAATTGAAGTAATTTTCTTCTGTTAGCTTGAAAATTTCCTGTAGTTCTGAGTTCCTGTCTGGCTCTCACTGAAGTCACTGGGAAGGCATCCACTTGGGGTCTGTAACTTGTGTGCATTTGAATTTAACACAAAGGTCCTTCAGACATGATAAGTGTAAATTCCAGATGTCAAGCAAAAGGTGAGAGACACAGGGATGTGCAAAGGCAGCCTCTGCTGTTCTGCTTCTATTTTTTCAAGCTTTTCAATAAAATGTGGCACACTCCCTAGCTGCCTACTCCTGAGATAACCCAGTCTCTTCTCCCAGGTAACAAGTGACAGAACTAGAGGATACGGCCTTGAGCTGTGTGGGTTGTTGGATATTAGGAAAAAATTCTTTACTGAAAGAGTGGTCAGGCACTGAAACAGGCTGCTCAGGGAACTGGTAGAATCACCATCCCTGGAAGTGTTTAAAAGGCATGGATGTGGCACTTGGGACATGGTTTTGTAGTGAACACAGTGCTGCTGGGTTAATGATTGGACTTGATGCTCTCTGAGATCTTTTTTACCCTAAACAACTCAATGATTCTATGACAATTCAGGCATGCCCTCTGCAGACAGTGTTGGGGCTAATTCCCACCCATTTCTGTGCTGTCAGTGGAGCTGCAGGGCACCATTTGGTTTTCCTGGCTGAGATCACCCTCTCAAAATGAGGTGAGTTGAATGAGAATGAATCCTCTTCCTCCCTAACCTCAGGATGGCACACAGGTGATGACATGGATCTCACAGAGTAGCCTGAAGCTGGAAATGTTCTTCCCGGGTAAGTGATGGAACAAAGAGAAAAGATTTCATCAGAGGGCAGCATGGCCAGGGAATCACCTGTTACTCCAGGACCACTCTCATCTCTTGCCAAAGTGAGGGTCATCCTCTCTTCTTTACAGCCACTTGGCCTGAAGCAGGGGAGATGGACTGCTGCAGCTGTGCTGGCATTTGTAATAAACTGGTGCTAAGTTGCAGACTTACCTAACTGAGGCACTGAGTTCCATGAGGAGGCTGCAGAATCACCAGTCCAGTCCTCAACTGTATATTCCTTTTAAAAAGTAGTTTCCACAGAAGTGCTTGAGTGGCATTTTCACATCACTTGTAGGGTAAGGCTTTTAACTTTACTTAGCTTCTCATCTATACAGCAACATCAAGAGAAGAGCAGAGGAGAGCTATTTGTATGTGTTGCCTGTCTCACCACCATCATTAGGCAAAAAGCAGCAAACACCTCTTGTTAAGCACAGACATCTGCTCCCATGTTCTTATACCACAGCCACCTAGGTCAGTTATCTTTACTTTTGTGTATTCATTCTCCAGTTACCACCTGACTTTAGACAAGACCTGTCTGTCTAACGGGTCTGAATGGAACCCTCCCTGAATTCAGTAGAGCCTCGGGAGCTTGATGGTTAAGATTAGAGAGTCATAGTTTGGAATGAAAGGGATCTTAAAGTGTAGTTTCACCCTGCCCCACAATGGTCAGGGACAACTTCCACCATCCCAGTTTGCTCATAGCCCCATCCAGGCTGGCCTTCAACACTTCCAGGGACCAGGCATCCACAACTTCTCTGCCTATTCCAAGATCTGCCCTATTCTCACACAACCACACCAATTTATGCTATTTTGCAGCACCAATTTCAAGTTAAGAAATTATTGCTTTCAGGGTGATTCTAGCTGAAATAGCAGAGCACTATGTCCCTGCCAGCAACACTCACCACCTTTTTCCCAGCTTTACATAGTACATGTGCTCTAGGCAAAAGAGAGCTCATTATACAAACAAGCATGGCATAGGCAGCTGTGCTCCCTGTCTGGCTGCTGTGCAGGGCTGTGCCAGCAAAAACCTCACACAGAACAAGGGCAAATCTTCCTGGGACTCTGCCTCAACAATGGTGTGGAAATTGCTCCTGGTGGAGATGGGAAGGGATCTGTGGAACATTTAGTAACCACCTTTTGCTGGACCAAATGCCTTTGTTGGATTTTAAATGTTGCTCTTTCTGTGGAATCTGTCAGTAGGAAGGTTCCTGCACAGAGCACTGAATATACTGCCTGTCACAGAGGGCTGAATTCCCAAAGAACTCCCCTCTTCTCAGCCGGTACAACAAGGCAGAGAAAGGCAATGAGACCTTTCCCATCCACCTTGCAGGGCTGAATCTAACACACATCCTTGTGCATGCACATTGAGAGGGAAATCCTTATTTTCCTCAACATTTAATTGCAAGCTGTTGAATTTAATGTAAAATAACCATACAGCAACCTCTGTGGAAGGTTTCTTGTAAAGTGATGTTGGTTTATTGGCAGGTAAGCTAAGGTGAAGGGTTACTTAATGCAGCAGCTGAATAAATCACAGCGGAGCCTTCTGGCACATAGGCTGTACTAAACTAGATGCGAGTACATAGTCCATACTAGATATACAGCAGCTGTTTTTCTATAGGATACTGTGTTGATGTGTGTCAGGAAATCCCAGAAACTGCAATCACTGAGGCAAGGAGTGATGGGGGACCTGCATAAACACCTGAAATGTATCAACAAATAGAGAAAGGTGCAGACTGAAAATATGCTGGAAGAAATGCCAAGATTCAGAGACACTTCAAATATACAGAGGAAAGAAAACAGACCTGGGCAACCCAGCAGATAAATAACACCCCAGAAAGGGGTGAGCACTGTGGGGAAGAGCTGGGCAGTGGTGGAAACAGGCAGAACCAGACTAACCTAGTAGGCAGGGGTAAATCCATTGGTAGTGATTTAAGCCAGTTTTAAGCTTCTCACTTGATTTCCTTGTAAAGCTAAATCTAATGATTCAAAGTTGATTCCTTGCCTGGATCAAAGAGGGTTAGAGAAGGTCCTGAATGAGGGTGAGCTGGAGAGACTTGGGGCTGACATGAAGGCATAAGAGATGACTTTGGCAATTATGGTAGGTATGAAGGAGATGAAGCTGCAGTTGGAGCCAGCTGAGGAGCACAAACATTTTTCAGTGGTGTAGGTAGCAGCAGTCTTTGACAGGCAACTTCTAACTGAGTAAACAGCCTAGCAAACATCCATGCATTTCCTGACCTCTTCTAATATTGCATTATTTTTGTACAATTTCATCCCGTTGCCCACCACAGAGATATCTATCAGCACGCTCCCATTTTCCTGTGGTTTCCTAGAAACACAGCTGGGGTTATCTCTGGGGGATCTGGGCACTGCAGGTGGTGATCTTGGAGACAGAGCCTTCAAACTTTCAGCTCAAGCCCTCACCAGCCAGAGCTGCACCACGGGGAGCTCATCCCTGTATCTCTGTCCATGGCCCACTGCCTGAGGGCTGGAGCTGAGGGCTGGCCCTGCAGTGATGGCAGGATTGCTCACAGGGATGGTGGGATTGCTCACAGTGATGGTGGGATTGCTCACAGTGATGGTGGGATTGCTCACAGTGATGGCGGGATTGCTCACAGTGATGGTGGGATTGCTCACAGTGATGGCGGGATTGCTCACAGTGATGGTGGGATTGCTCACAGTGATGGTGGGATTGCTCACAGTGATGGCGGGATTGCTCACAGTGATGGCAGGGTTGCTCACAGTGATGGTGGGATTGCTCACCAGTGATGGTGGGATTGCTCACAGTGATGGTGGGATTGCTCACCAGTGATGGCAGGATTGCTCACAGTGATGGTGGGATTGCTCACAGTGATGCAGGATTGCTCACAGTGATGGTGGGATTGCTCACAGTGATGGTGGGATTGCTCACCAGTGATGGCAGGATTGCTCACAGTGATGGCAGGATTGCTCACAGTGATGCAGGATTGCTCACAGTGATGGTGGGATTGCTCACCAGTGATGGTGGGATTGCTCACCAGTGATGGTGGGATTGCTCACAGTGATGCAGGATTGCTCACCAGCGATGGCAGGGTTGCTCACAGTGATGGTGGGATTGCTCACAGTGATGGCAGGGTTGCTCACAGTGATGGCAGGGTTGCTCACAGTGATGGTGGGATTGCTCACAGTGATGGCAGGGTTGCTCACAGTGATGGCAGGATTGCTCACAGTGATGGCAGGGTTGCTCACAGTGATGGCAGGATTGCTCACAGTTATGGTGGGATTGCTCACAGTGATGGCAGGATTGCTCACAGTGATGGTGGGATTGCTCACAGTGATTGCAGGGTTGCTCACAGTGATGGCAGGATTGCTCACAGGGATGGTGGGATTGCTCACAGGGATGGTGGGATTGCTCACAGTGATGGCAGGGTTGCTCACAGTGATGCAGGATTGCTCACAGTGATGGTGGGATTGCTCACCAGTGATGGCAGGGTTGCTCACAGGGATGGTGGGATTGCTCACAGTGATGGCAGGGTTGCTCACAGTGATGCAGGATTGCTCACAGTGATGGTGGGATTGTTCACAGTGATGGCAGGATTGCTCACCCATGATGGCTAGGGCAAGAATGCCCCAAATTGTGCTGAGTCCTGCCACAGCTGCCTGTGCACCTCCCTCACCTGCAACTGTGATCGTGCCTTTTATACGATGCTCCTGAGACCTGGGTATGATTTTCTGTGCTCCCCATCCCCAGCCATCATCTCTGTGTGTCAGTGTTTTTAGTGACTGAGCACAATGTGCACAATTCCTCTGCTCCCCTAACCCTGCTCCACCCCAGAGGCAGCTGTATTTCCACAGCGAATGAAGCAATTCCTGTATGCATGATTTTAAAGTGCTTTGGGACCCTTTGGAAGAGAAGGTGCAATTGTACAAGAACAAGATATTATTAAAACAGGAATCTGTGTAATAGGTGATAAATTTTGATACTGTATGTTTAATATAATATGACGGTTGTAAATCCAGTGAATTACCATAGGTATTTGCTGTGCTGTGTGTTTATGAATTGTTTGGGCAGGTGTTTTTCAAGTCCCAGTTTTTCACACAAAACGTGAGTTATAGGACAGTTTAATAATATTCCTTACTAGACTCCAATATGCTACAATTAGCTGCAGAAATGTTATCACTTGATGGTTGAGCTTGGTGGCTGATTAAGTTCTTGTATAAGAAGGTAAATTAAAAAAGCAGCAGAGAGGAAAAGAGACCTGCACAAGTAAGCTTTTAGATCTGCCTTTGATCTCTTGCAAGCAAATATCTTTTAAAGCTGCAGAAATCAATATTTTCAGTGTTGTTCAACCTGTATTTTACATGTGCTTTCACATAAGTTAGAAGCAGACTATTTGGACTGCAATAATGAAATAGTTCTCTAAAAGTTTATATTCAATAGTTAAACTATTTATATTTATTGATGTGAAGGGATATCTGTACTGCACATGTTACTTGGATCAAACCTTGTAGTATAGCTTTTAAATCAGATCCAAAATAATGTAATTCGGGATTACATACAGTCAGAATTTCTTATTTTTATTTTTTACTGACTTCCACATAAAAAGGCTTATAAGAACTTGAAAAATTTTTTCCAATCTCTGAAGAAGAGAGAAGCTCTATTTCACTCTCGCATCTGTTTTTGTTCCATGAGCTAAATCTCAGCCTGATCTGATGTTATGCCAAGCAGCACAGTATTAAACTATGGAGAGGTAGGGTTGAGGAGAGCTTTAGAGGCTGAAGAGCATCATCTCCATCACTGTAGGATTTTGTGAGTGTAAACCAGGCTGTCATTAGTTTTATGAATGCTTTTTGCTGGTGTTCTTTGGAGTGTGGAGTCCTTTGCTTGCTAAGCCAGTGTTTCAGCTCCAGAGGGGTGGATGTGACTCCCACACCTCCATGGCCATTGCTGGCACCTTCCAGAAGAGCCGAGCTCATGGCTGGGTGTTGGAGGTTCTGTGCTCCTGCTGCTCCAGCTGATGTCCAGAGGGGCTGAAAGTCCTTGGTCATCACTGCCCAGCTCTCCAAGTCCCACCCCACCAGGGCCCATGCCCTCCTGAGTGCCAGGAGCTGAGCACCACAGCATCAGGCCCATGGCTGAGCACCACTGGGTCTCACTGGTGTGAGGCTGCAAGCTGGTAGCTGGGATGGTGATGCTACAAGCTGGTAGCTGGGATGGAGTCTCACTCACACATTTTCTTTCCCCTGAACGGTGTAAGGAAGGCGCCTGCAGCCCGCCCCCTCCCCACACCGAGCCTTGTGTATGTGTAAAAGCTGCCCTTGGCCCCAGATGATATGTTTGCATTTCATAATTGATGCTGAACTCGAGGCAGATACGAAAGGACGATTTTTTAAACAGATGTTGCAGGTCACTTGTAAGTTATTTGTCAAATAAGTTTCAGAGCACAAGCCGCTGCTTTTGCCATTGTAACCAAAGGCGTCTGCTGTTCAGCAGCAGTAATTACAAAGCCAGGGCAATGCAGGGAAAATTCATCTTATTTAAAAGTGTTTTAGTGTCACCAAACAGCTTGCTATGCCATTAGGTGAGTTTTGCTAGACACATTCAAGTTGAGGATTTTAATTTGTTTGAAGTATTCTCTAAAACAGAATTATGTTGGAGTTTACGTAAAATGAGAGAATGACATGAAAAGTTTTAACTTAAGCAGCAAAATATAAAGGCTAATCTTATTTAAAAGTAATATGTGTGTCTTGATTGAGTGCCCAGATACACTCAACTGGGACATTTTAGTGGAATCGGTTCTAAGCTGTTACACTGAGTTATACAGCGTAGGTTTTCCTGAGCTCACATTGCCAGACCTGAAATACTCTTGTGGCTGCATTTAATAAAGAAACGAAAGTCTTGGGTAAGGGGATATGATTTTTTATGACAGAAGGAATGCAAATAACTTTTAGTCTCATTGCCTAGACCGGGTTTGGTCTGATTTGATGGAGTTTAATAATGACTTATAACCTGTGCTGACAATGTGCAGACCCGCACAACGTCATTTAACTCATTTATTCTGCTTGCTGTAAAAACAAAGAGATGGCAAATAAATATATGGAAAGTTCATTGTTTGTCAGAGGGCCCAAGCCAAAAGTTTTCAGTGACCTTTTAAAATATGGTCCCAGGCTAGTACTAAAATGTCTGTCACTCAGCGCACACACTTGCACAATTTGGCCTTTTAACCCGTGCATCTTGTTTTTCTCTCTTTCAACTGGTTGTATGAATTTCAAATCAGCTGCAGCTATTTAAGTTTTTGCATTGGAGGATTACTGTAAATTGCAGTCTGACAATTACAATGTACAGCGCACAGGAGAGTTATTAATGGATAGGCCTACTGATGGCCTTTCAGCGCTGACGAGGGCCTGGTGTTCCTCAGCCCTAATTAGATCCAGGGGTCGGGCTCTGTGGATGAGGCAGGGGAGGGGGCGGCCGGGGAGCGCCACTCTATCAGAGGAAGATATCAATTGATCAGAGATAGTTACTATCGGCAACGTCTAAATCTCTAATTCACCTTCTTCTTAATGACTTGTATTGGCTTAAGAAGCTAAGTCACTTGACAGCACGGAGCTCGGCTGACAAAGCTGTGCAGGTGGTTTTAATAGAGGATTCCTGTTGCTTGAGATTTCACTAAAGACGGAGCAACAGTTCAACAGACACAACAGAGGCCAGTAAAAACCCTGCTCTGCTGCTCTGCTCTCTGAGGGTACCACTGGGGCTCAGGCTGCTCTGAGCCACCACTCCCATTTGCACCGCACTTTTTCCCTTTGCAGACCTGAACAAGGGCTTTCTCTGAGGTTTCAGTATTTATTTTAAGGAACGAATCTTATGTGGGCATAAATTATATGTGACAAATGAAAACCCTTTGGAGAGGGAGATTTATTTATTTATTTATTATTGCCCTATGAAAAATGTTTTCCAGGGCATAATGTTCCTGGAAAATGAAATATACTTTTAGGACAAAGAGAGAGTCTAACGCCCAGGAAAAACCAGTAAGCTTTGTAAAAGCTGAAGACAGCAGTTGTTTGCCAATGATAAACCAAATGCAAACCAAGTACTTAGATTAGACATGGCTTCATGAACCAAAATGTCAGCTTTTTAATGAAGGAACCCAAGAAGCAGTGGGTTTGTGCTTAGATTATCACAGTGTAAATCCAATAAGAGACGGGCACCTAACACCCCAAGGCACTGCTGATCCAGCCCTGTTCCTCTCCAGAAGGATTACAACCACCTGCTGGGAAGCTTTCCATGCAGTAAAGCTGGTAGCCAAACTGATATTCACAGTATGTCCCAGAGACTTTTTATTATTATTATTTGGATGATCTATACACATGGGAAATACAGGTTTGAGTCTGTTAAGGCTCTTTTTGGGGGTAAACATTTGTTTAAAATCTTGTTCCAATCTCTTAACACATATTGAAGTAAAATCTAATTGAGTAGATCACTGGCATAGGCAGAACTTTCTGTTGTTGTTCTTGAGGGAGAGCTCAGCAGAAAAGTACATCTGTGGGACTTTGCATTGTAGCCTTGAGTGGAAACATATTTATCAGCACAAAGCCTGCTATTTTAAGCTCTTCTGGAACTAGCAAAACTGATGGACATTTCTTCTGATTTCACCACCAGGTTCCTGACCTCATTCCCAATACCACTTCTAGGTTCATGTCAAGGTTTCTACTTGTGAGCCATTTTATTTCCAATGAACTTGCAACCCAACTCTGTAAGCTGTGGCTTTGCAGCTCTTAGGCTGAGGACCGCTGGCCTGAAGTGTTAAGAATAAATACACCATGCACCTGTAGAGTGCTGCTATCTCAAGATCTCTAAGCGCTTTCAAAACTTGCTATTTATGATTTATAAAGCTCTGAGTGTTCTATCAGAGGAGAAAACAAAGGCAGGGGAAAATAAGTAACTCACTCAAAAGCAATAAATTGTTAAATGGTTTGTGATTTGCCCAGCCCAGTTTGTAGACTGAGCTAGAGTATGGATTGAAATCCTGATTCTTTGATACTAATGGTGACAGAATCACAAAATTATTTAAGTTGGAAAAGACCTCCAAGATCATGAAGTTCAATCTTGGACTGATCACCTCCCTGTCAACTAGACCACAGCACTAAGTGCCATGTCCAGTGATTTCCTGAACCACCTCCAGGGATGGTGATTCCATCACTTCCTGGGCAGCCTAATACACAACTCCTTCAGAGAACAAATTCTTCCTGATATTGAAACCTCCTATGGTTTGAGACGGTGTCCTCTTGTCCTATCACTTCTTGTCTGGGAAAAGGCACCAATCCCCACCTAGAAGCTCTTTTCAGGTGGTTGTAGAAAGCAGCAGGGTCCTTTCGGAGCCTCCTTTCCTCCAAGCTAAACACCCCCAGCTCCCTCAGCTGCTCCTCACAGGATTTGTGTTCTGGACCCTTCCCCAGCTCTGTTGCCCTCAATGCTCCAGCCCCTCAATGTCTTTCTTGTCCTGAGGGGCCCAGAACTGAGCACAGCATTCGTGGTGTGGCCTCACCAGTGCTGACAATCATGGGGACAATCGCTGCCCTGGTCCTGCTGGCCCCACCATTGCTGGCACAGGCCAGGATGGCATTGGCCTTCTTGGCCCCCTGGGCACAGCTGGCTCGTGTTCAGCTGCTGTCAGAGGGCACCCCCAGCTCCTTTGGCACCAGGCAGCTTTGCAGCCACTCTGTCCCAGCCTGTGGCACTGCCTGGGGTTGTTGTGGCCAAATGCAGCAATTGGCCTTGAACCTCTGCTCTTGGCCTCAGCCCATCAATCCATCAGACCCTTTGGCTTCAATGTGCTCAGGAGCGTTTTCTTTTGCTTTACGTAAGGATGGTACCCAGAAGCCCAAGTCACAGATAATTACCACATAATTATAAACTTTTGTCATTAAAGTGAGAGCTGTCATTTTGGAGCTGACTGACCCAGATAGGTGTCAGTGTCATCCTGAATTTGACGTGGATGTGCCAGAAGAAAGCTAACTGGAGAATGGTGCTGAGGAGGAGGGCTGCTTTTCTGTACAGTGAAGCAAAACAAAAGAATGGTGACAGCAGTTGTCTTCAACCCAAAATGTTCCTATTCTGCCATGAACAATGAGGGATGCCCAACAAGTACTTTTGGGACAGATGTGTAGGGGACCTGTTTGTTAGAATAAATTGTTTTATTTTAGAATTGCCTGTGCTTATGCCCTTAGACTTCTGCTTTTTGTGTTTGAAGTTATGTGGTGAAGGGGAGGTTTCTTCCCACATTTTTAGAGTAATCCCTACAGTGAAAAGATATTACTGACATCTTTGGATGCTATTATTTAGTCACAAACTACTGGCAGTGAGGGCAATAAGCAGTGTGGGTCTTCAAGGTCCCAGCACATTCAGAAAGGTGTTTTCCTCCTGTCATGTGCCTTGTGTCATCTGCCAGGTATTGGTGCTGGGGCAGGCCTGTGTCTCCACCACATTGTCTTCAACTGCATGTGAAACAGACAAAAATCAAACTTCTCACTGAGGAAGAATTTGGTACCAAGAATCAAGCACAACCTGTTCTCTTGCTGTCTGTCTTTTTTTATTATTTAATTTTTCAAGTATGGTTTGGAATATTTCAATTTATTTTGGTCTCCTGTTTGGGAAACTTGGTGAAAGAATTGTTGGGGAGGTAAAGAGCGAATCTTGATCACTTAGACCTTAAAGGTGACAGTTTTGGCATGTTTTGAGGGCTTGAAGCAGGGGGGGCACATTCTTTGCTCATGTTAAAAGGGGAACTTCTGCTGACTCAGTCAAGCTCTGTTCGTTTTGGCAGACAAGATAGGGCCCAGTGGTTTGCTCTGTAATGGTTTCCATAAGAGACATCTCAGCTCACTCCCAGTACTCTGTGTGGTGTGAATCATTGCAATCTGTCAGCAATTTTGAGCAAGGCTGTAAGCACCATGAGCTGATCAGCTGAGCTTTGCAGAGAGTCTCTGTCTCTCACAGTCACTCACTTTGCTCTGGCAGTTCATCTCTTCCTACAGGGCAGTGTAATGTGGGAGCTGCTGGTGTTAGGCAGCTCTTCCCCCTTGTGCTTGCCAGTCATGACTGTGCCCCACCATGTAACACTTCAATTCAAGCATGCTTGCTCTGCTCCATGGCTTTGAAGGTAGTTCAAAGAAGCAAGCATGCTCTCTTCCTTCATTCCCATGAGCTGCTGACCTTGTGATAAGCTGGTCACAAGGGAGTTCATGATTGGTGGCCGAATTCTATCATGGTGCCCACGAACCATGATCAAAATATGATTTTCTCTGTGGATTGGGACTTGTGTCTATACTTCATGCCTCTTCCCCAAGTAAAAAAGTTTGCTAATTCAATCTTTAGTTCATATATATCTGTATATACTCATTTACGCACACACGCTGTAAGTGGGTGTGTACGTGACTTGTTCTCCTATGACTTGCAAGTCAAACATCTGATGACAAAGCAAAGGAAACCACCAGCTCTTCAGCTTCTGAAGTGAGGCACTGCTGCAAAAAGTATTATAATGAATAACTGACTTCTGTCTTAGTGGTGCCTTCATCTTTTTATTCCTTTTTAAAATAAAGTCTGTTTTGACTGTTCTGCTGTACTGTTAACAGACGGATACACTCAAAATGTTGGCAGTTAGGTTCAAGACTGGATTAATATACGTTTGTTATTTTAATAGCATATCCAAAGGCAAATATTCCTACTGGACTCCACCCTTCAGCTGTGAAGCAGATTGTAAATCAGTCCCTTTTTTGTTGTTTTTAAAGTAGTTTAGGGGCTTTAAAATGGTATTTAACATTATTACAGTCTGCTTGAATATTGTACAATTTCTAACTATTTCTTCTTTTTTTTTATATCCACTTTCCTGCCACTCAGAAGCTTCTAAAGAAAACAGTGCAGTCACTGCTAATGCCAAGGTGTAGCAAAAGTGCTTATACTGTTCTTGATGACTGTTGTCTCCCAAGTATTTAGGTGCTATGATTTTTGGCTTGCTAGGAAAACCCAACATTTACAGAGGGAAAGAATGAAGGCTGGGTTTTCAGACTTTGTCTTTAAGGCTGGAATGGGTAAATTTGTCATTTCACCATTCCCTAGGAAAGCTCCAGTAGGCACAGAGCCAATGGTCCTTGTCCCCTTTGCTGCCATCCTTAATGTATCCCTAAGACTGTGGAAAAAAATATTCTGCCTCTGGAAATATGGAAGGAAATGGCTACTGGATCAGGAGCCAGCAGTTCTGACACACATCAGACACATCCATCAAGCACTCCATGGCCTGTGAAAATTATATCCTAAAATATCCCTGTTCATGTGTTTCTATTTTGAAATTTCAGTCTCTGGGTTTATTCTCTTTCCTCAAAGTCAGAGCAATGTTACCTGGGTGTTGGAGGAAACTGGTTTGTGAGCTGATCTTAGATTCTTGACTGATTCTAAAAATAGGGCCAGCCTATCCATTAAGATAAGACTGAAACTCTGGTGACATTAAGCACAGTTATAATAGCTTTGGTGTTCTGGTCTGCAAAAAATGCCTATCCTGTCTAGCAGGGCCATTGTGTTGGTCTGGTCTCTCAGACCTGGGTGAGAGGTTCCAGGCTATCAGATGTCACCTCCCACCACGCCTGAGCAGCTACTGTCCCCAGAGGGAGAGAACAAGTGAACATATGAAGTTTCAGAGCTCTTGTGATAAAGCTTGAGTACCCTGGAAAGCAAATCTGCTTCTTGCTCACCTCGTTCTCTTCTGATTTCATGTCCCTATACTCTCTTGTGCTGCTTGTTTTCCTTTTCTTTGCAAGGCTCCCCTTATCTGGACTCCTGCTGGATCTCATGTTCCCGTTCACATCCTGCCTCTGTGCTGTGGAGGGATCAGTGCAGCCTGTGCTGGGACCCTCAGCCTCACTGAGGGGCCAGCATCTGTGCACAACATGCTGTGCAAGCCCAAGGCTGCTGGCTCTGTCAGTAGCATGTTTAGACATTCCCAAATGAAAGGACTAAAAGGTGAAAAAGATTATCATTTTTCAATCCCTGTAATCTAATCACTGTGTAGGCTGACATCCAACCTTGCTTTCCTGCCCTCCCAGCACTGTGTTCCTGCCCCTGCACACTGAGCTGGGCAAGGGAACTGTTCTCATCTCGGCCTGTCTTAAGGTATTTTTCTGTTTTATGGTCATGTTAGCTTTAAGCTGGATCAGGTTCCTCATCTGATCTACTGCATAAAAATTTCAGGAGCTGACACAGATCTCCTGTGCCCCTGGCTGTGAGTTTCTGTGAGACCTGTGGCCATGTGCTCCCAGCGTGTGTCCCATCACACCAGCCATGGCAGTGCCACCAGGAGCAGCTGCTGCCCTGCTGCTTGGGTTACTCAGTGAGCTGATGTGTCAGTGTAGAGAGTGGTCCTGTGGTCCCAGCACAAGGAACTCGTTGGAGATGGTTGGCAGTGGACAGGTGAGGGAGAGCTGGGCCATCTCTTTCAGGTGGACAGTGGGCCAGAGTAGGTGTGGTGTGAAACTGGACCTGCATGAAGGCAGGAATCAAAGCACCAGCTCAGCATCCTCATGTCAGACACAAGCAAGCATTTAACAATGTGCCTTGAGGGTGGGACAGAAGCAATTTACTCAATACTTCTGCAGGTAACAGTCAGTGTGCTGTGGCTGGCTCCCTGCTCCCTGTTCACCCCCCCCCCACACACACACACAGACACACAGACACACACAATGACTTCTTTGTTGGAGTGGAAAAATGCTCCACGGGGAGCTGCACATCCCAGAATGCAGCTCTGCTTGTGTCCAGAGCTGTGATGGATCACTGTGGGGAACCTTAAATCTCTGCAGCGCTCAGATCTCTATCAAAAATGAGGGCAGCTGGAGTACGCTCCATTTAATGTAAGCTGCATGTATAGCTGGATTCCTTACCACCTTGTCAGTGCCACCCCCAGCTGCCAAGGCCCAGAGCCCCTGAGTCCACTGAAACCAAAGGGAGGTGAGCATTTTCTTTGACTTGGATGCAGGTATTTTAAAGGGAACATGGGAAATAATTAGCACATAATTAACCTGTGGAACTTTCTGCCAGGAAGTATTACTGAGGCCAACCGCTCTGCAGGGTTTGGAATTTATATGAATAATAAGAGGTTCAAAGTGGAAAAGGTATCAGCCTTCAAAGTAGGGAGGAGACCATTAAACAAAGTGAGTTAAGGAGATGGTTTTCTTATGAATAGATTATTTTCTAGTGGTCTGTTGTGGGATATCTCTCACATTCCTGTGAACTCTCTGAGAATAACTACTGATGAAGACAGTAGACCACTGGTCTGATCCACTCTGTCAAGTACATTTCCTATTAAATACACAGTATTGCAGATGTACTCTGGAGCTATTAGAGCAGCACTCACTCTGGTTCTTTCTGTGCTCTGGAAAATAACTGCTTGTTCAAACAATGTAAAAAACAATATCTTATTGTGTCCCAGATCTGTCACTCTTGTAGATTGCCATTATACAAATGGTTCATTGTCACTTTGTCTCACTGGCAAGTTGTTCACTAGAAATGAAAACATATATATATGGAGGAAGCCAGTCTGTTTGGGGGGTGAGCTACATGCAGCTGTCAGAACAGATCAGACTGGGAGGCTGCCCTGCCAGGAGGGACCTTTGCAGCTGTCTGTAGGTGTCTGGGGAAAGAACATAAGCAATGGAGTTGGTGAAGAGTTATCCTTCCTGGCAAACCATCCAGTCATGGGGCTTCATACCTTGTGGATTCCTAGTGGAGCTTCAGGTTATGTCCCCACCACAGGGATTAATACAAACTTTTAAAAATTTTTATTTCTTCTTGAATCCTTTTTATAATTTGGCCGTCACTACATGCTGTAGCAGTGTCATCCCATGTTGTCTCACTTTCTGGGTAAGAAGGTGCCTCCCCTTGGTTGTTCTGAGCTTGCCTGGCGCAGCCCCATGGGATGGAGTAGAGGGAAGAGTCTACACACGAGATACTATGGCCCCATGGGCATTTTTTGTACCTTCTTCTTCCTGCCTCCTCACAGCTTTTCACCCAGCAGGTCCTGAGGCATCCCAGAGCCTCTGCTGCTCCCTTACTCTCCTCTTCCAAAGAAGAGCTGAAGCTCCTCTAATCAGATGGGCTCAGCAAGAAACACAGAATCACAGAATGTGTCCAGACAGCTCTTGAACACCTCCAGTGAGGGAGACTCCACAGGCTCTCTGGATATTCTGTTCCAGTGTGTGGTCACTGCACAGTAAAGAAGTTCAAAGTACTAATAGAGTATATTAAAAGTTCTAATATGGTCTCCTTTTGCTTTTGTCTGTCCACACGTAGAAACCCAAAGAGGATTGCAGCTCACGAAAACTGTCCAACCCAGCTTGAAGCCAGCAGCCTCAGAGCTCTTGTAAAGGATGGGAATGTGCACACCAGATCTCCATGGGCTCCTCAGCCTTCTGCTGCCATCACTGCCCTGTTATCAGTACCCAGCAAGCCAGATAAGAGCTACTCCTGCTGCCTGCTCAAGCCACAGTCACACCTCCAGGCTGCAGTATAGACACACCCTGTCTCAGAGTCTTACTCCACATGAGTTCTCCCAGTTTTAATAAATTTGCAGTGAAATATTAAACACTGGCATATACATTTTTTTTGGCAAAAAGAAGCAAAAGTTGGAATCTGAATTTAAAACTGTAATGCAGCAAGTGGACATGAAGATTTATGGGCTTAACAAACACATACAACTTTTGGGACATGCCTAGCAGACATCATGCTTTTAAAATGTCACAGTTCATGTAGTTGTCACTTCAAACACTGAGGAAGCTGGCACTCCCCAAGTGCCAGCAAGCTCTGACTGGACAGTAATAAGACTCAGACGTCTAAAATTAAAAACTGTCCCAGAAAATGTATAACTTCTTAAAGACCTCATTCTGCATGTTTTATAGCACACTCCACTTTGCAAAGAAATGGTTGTCTGATCAGCTAAATAAAAATGAGATGTTTCCACTATACCTTCAGCAGAGGAAGCAGAGCTGTTTGTAATGGAACAGCTTCCATGGGCAGTGTTTTGAGCACTACTGATTGAAAAATGTCTTCTCCTTTGAGGTTTGCTTGCCTTTCTCTGACAGATGTCTAATCAATGATTCTGAAATGTGTTTTACACTGTGACCCTTCTGAACATAACTGATGAATAGGATGTATTATTTTGCTTCTGCAGTTATTAAAAGCCTCATTTCAGTTCACAAGTCACAGTTTTTCTTTCTGCTACAGCATTTTAGTTGTGTCAGCTTGGAAACCTCATTGCAGCCTGTTTCAGCAAGCAGGGTACCCTGACCTAACTGAGACCTCTGGTACAGATAGGCAAAGTTTGTACCAGAAGCACAAACTTTGAGAAAAGACAAAGCTGCTGCCATTCCCCTCCTAAGAGCAGCTGACAGGCACCCCTACAGAAGCAAATTTCTCCTGCTGAAATGTGCCACTGGTAAATGAGCCTTTTCTTCAGTTCTTCAGAAAGTTAAAATAAATATTAAAACCCATAATGCAAGAACAATTTTTATGAGCTCCAAGCAGACTTCGCTCTTCAAAGAAACTTGTCTGTGTTTGAGTTTGAGAACTTAAACATACAATTTTTCTGGTGAGCTGAGGCAGGAGAATTCTGGAGTGAATTTATTCTATGCTAGCAGGATATTCTGCTGATGCACAGCATTAAATAATTATAGATCAGATGTTTTAAATGTTATTTTCCATATACCTGGGTGCAGTTTTACAGCTAGCTGTTGCCTCCTCATCATCCTAGAGACGTACTGGTTGAACTGGATTTTCCCATCATTTTGCTTTGTGTTTCCTTAGGTCAGTCAGGTCAGTTCTCTCATCCAATGGCCTCAGCTCCTCGAGTCCTGCTGGGAGCACAACAAGGCACAGGTACACGTGGCTGAGCTCAAAGGAAAGAACAGTTCATGCCCTTTCAGGAGCAGGCTCAAAATCACATTTTTCAGAATTCTGATGCAGATGTTGAACACTAATTAGTGCACTGACTACCTTGTTTCACTGAATTCCTTGTTTCCCTTGATGCCTCCAGTCACACTTCCAAGCCAAAGGTTTCTATTGGGTATGGTGGGACTTTACACTTTGACTTAATTAAAGCACATAAGAGAAGCACAGCTAAGTCTCATCTATAAACGTGGAACCATGCTAGAAGCACATTAGGATGAACAGTTCTGTTGTAGTTTCCTCTTTTTTCTATGAAGAGTTCCTTTGGTGAGGCAAATGGAAATAAAATGGAAAGGAAAAGAAATATTCTTCCCTATGGAGATGAAGAAGAAAAATAAGAAAGCCCATTAAAACCCCAGTTTAAAAATTAAAAAGACAAGAAAAAATTCCTGCACTTGCCACCACAGGACACAGCAAAAATGAGTGTTGTCTGTCAATATTAGTCAAGTTCCTTTTCTTGTCTCCCTTCCAAGAACTGAAGACACAGCAAGAGCAGTGATGCCAATGCACATCTCAAGTTTACTCATCTCCATTCTTTCCTCTGCCAAAGTGCCTGGCTCTTAGAAAAAGTTCATGAAAAGTTCAAGGATTACTAACCTGTACACAGAAGGACTGCAATAAGAGATTTTAATTAAATTCCAGAGTTGTTATTGAGTTGGAGTATTGTCACAACAGACAATTATTGGTTTGGAGAATTTGGGGGTTTTTGACATGCAGCAAAAATCTAAGTAGGGCAAAAAGAAACTTTAAAAAAATGAAGAAAGGAAGAATCTCCAGTCTTTGGGTTATCAGATCCTTTTTGCCCAGGGTTTGCAGCAGGCATGTGGCGGGATACAATGTGGTACAGTCCTTGTTGAACTATACTATACAAATACTGGCCCAAAAGAAATTTTGTGGATAACTTTCTTCATGTTTGGGTGGGCAAGACTCCTAGCCTGTGGCTGCAGCTGGAGTGCTGCTGCTCTAAGGATGATAGCAATTCTATCAACCAGGGACACAATGCACAAACCCACAGCTGAGCTCACAGGTTTGCCTTCCCTGGAGGGGTTACCAGGAGAGTCCATCACAGGCCTTTTAACAGCTCCCCAGGATTCGGAGCCACTTCTATCAGACTGAGTCCCACTGCAGGATCCTTGAGAGCACAGGAGTCAAAAACATGAATTGTCCATGTATGACTGCATGTGCTGCATGTCCTTCCCTTTCAGCCCATGTGTATCACAAGTTTCCTGCTTCCAGCCTGGCTGATTAGGTGTGTGGCTGGAGCTGACCAGCTAGGTGGGATGATTTCTCTAATTGCTCTTCTGGGAAGACTAAACTATTTCCCTAGCTGTGTCCAATGAGGCAGCCATGTATTTGACACCCTCTCTTTACAAGGAGATGACAGGGAAAAATATTTGCTATAGGGTGTATTGGATGGATGGATTAAGCAGAAATTTGGAGATGGAATAAGCAAGATATTTAGTAAAGGTACAAATGTGTGTGTTGAAACTCTTACATTAAAGGCCTATGAAAGATTTGAGTTATTTTATTGTGCTGCACTAGATACCAACACAAGAAGCAAATGGAAGAGTGTTTCATTGAGAGTGCTTTGGGTTCCCACAGACCAAAGGGATTTTGAAGCTGACCTGAGGTGAGAAGAAAGACTTTGGAGGAGCAGGAGGTCTCTTGCATCCCAATGGGCCTCGTGGTGTCATGAGAAGTTTTCTGGAGGATCTGCAGTCCCTTCTGAGAGCCCATGGGGATGTGTGCTGGCTGGGATGCTGGATAGGTCATGGAGAATGTTTGCACTGGCACATCCCAGCACTGAGCTCTGTTAGCTCACACTAACCCCCACAAAGAGAGGACAAAACAAGCTGTCCCAAAACATGGCCCCTGCTACCCTCTGCTCAGCAGTGTACATTTGTCATCACAAGGCATTGAATATTTAATATCTCACAAGACTTGTCTGGCTTCCAAGGCCCTTACGTCATGAGTGAGATGCAAGGCTTTGCAAAGTGTAGAAAAACCTCTTTAATCCCAGGGACAGCAGTCCCAGATTTTCACATTGCTGCCATCATATGTTTCTCCTGAGCCCAGAAAAAGTCAGTGATTTCTCTGATTTGTCCATTAAGCTGTTCCATGCCCACAGGATGTCCAGCAGTTCTTGGTCCTCCTTCACCAGGTGGAGAGGCTGTAGTTCTTGCTAGACATGTCCACTGAAATTAATGCAGAAAGTCACCCACACTCTTTTGAGTTGTGAAGCAGTACTATAATAAAAAAAAATATAGATTTATGGACAGGACATGCTTGCATGGTGTATTGGTAATAGCTTTCTCCTTGTAGAAATATATATTCAAAAAATATAAAAATGTTGAGCTGTCAAAAAATGATTGAAGTAGCAGCTAACTATTATTTTTCAGCGTAAAAAAGTGCTCATTTGCCACTGACTGTCTTCTCTTGATGTAGTTATCCCCAATCAGGCTAAAAGTGCCAGAATTACAATATAATGTCTGCCAATTCAGCCTTACAATGGCTAGATAATTATAGAGCAAGAAAATACTATGTCTGGAAGGGTGTTAACTGAAGAGCAAGGGGGCATGTAAATAAACTTGACAATGATATTGAAAGGCAAGAAAAAGACACTACCGGATAATAGCATTATTGTGTGCAGGAGTTATTTACATGCAAGCAGAGCTTGTCACAAGTAATGAGAATTAGAGGAAAGCCCCTGCCCTTGGATACCAAGCACACCATAGAATTCTTTGTCTCAAGAATTCCAACATAGAAGCTTAATTTTCTTTTTGTGCTGCAGAAAAGTGGGGACTGCATCTTCTGACTGGGCCTAAAACCTGGTCACAGTGTCAGCTTCCTAATATCAGCTCTCCAGGCAGGTTCCTCTTCAGAGGGCAGTCAGCTCCAGAGTACAGTGGGAGGGGGAACATGGGGCATGGGAAAGTGCTGGGGTTTTTGTAGAAACCATGTGGTTTTGGTGGTGATGGAACTCCAAAGAAATAACCACAAGAGTTAGCTACACCAGGTACTACTCTGGCCTTGCCTTCATCATCAAACAGTGCTTACAGGAAGATAAGGCAAAATTTCCATGGTTTTCATCAGACACATTTATGGCTTCAGAAGATCTTCAGCCTCTTTTATGTGTAAAAAATATTAAATTGCAGCAGAAAATCCTGCATCTTTCACCAACTTAAAATAACAGCTACTGCAAGGCACTAGTAGAGTTTGCCTATATCTGACCCTGCTCTGTCCATTTTCTGAAGTGATTTAACATCTCACTGTACAAACACAAACTTTCTCTGCTATGGCCTGTCCTGAGCAGAACTTATGGCTGCTGCAGCTTATTAATTGTTTGAAATGTAGATTAGGACAGATAGCACACTGTGCTAGCACAACCCCATTGCATTCAGTCTGCTCTGAGCATGGACAGAGCGAGGCAGTGTTTGCCTGGAAAACACTCTGTAAATGTTCTTTTCCCTAAACTAAAAGGAAGGCTTGTACAGCATCCAGCAGAAGGTCCTGCTCTGGGACAAGGTCTTTTATCTGCACTGAAAAATAAACAAGAATCTTATCCATAGCTAATAAATACCTTCAGGATTTGGCCCATAGAAATGATAAATGGAATAGGTCTGTCAGATTATGAAGTGTACATAAGACTTCTCAGGTTTTTTTTCTAGCTGTGGCTGTATGTTAATGGAGACACGATGTCAAAAGCTACCCAATATTATGATATCCAGTATATTGCATAATGCCCCACTGTGTTGGTAGGGGGAAAAAAAAGAAAGCCTGAATAATCAATATTCCTTAACTTCTGAATGAAGAAATGTAAATTTCTAGATGACACAGAAAACTTTGGAAGTGGAAGCAAGCTCATTATTCAGGTTGAAAAGCAGGAGAGCAGGCAGCAGTTGCCCTGCATTTTTAAGCAAATGAAACACATGGATTATTTTTAAGTCACTGTCCCAATTTTGTGAGGATTCATTGCTGTTCCTGCACAGGAGAGATTCATCCCACTGCCTATTCCCCCTCTCTGGAATCACATTGTCTCCCTGTAATTTTCCAACAAACACTTCAACATGAGAAAAATAATTTTACTCCCCATTTTTCTTCTTTATTTTTTTTTTTTAATGAAGGGTAACATGTGGGAATAAGAGGGAAGAAGAGGCTGTGTGAGGAACCAGCAGGTGCCCCCTGGTTTGCCAGTGGCCAGCACAAAGTGTGCTGGCTGGAATCTCACCTACAGGTTTTTGAGCAGCATCCCAGGTGGCATCCTGCTGTGTTCAACATCCTGTGTGAGAAAAGCTCTGCCCCTCTCCTTAGGAGCCATTTCCCTGCTGAGTAAGTCTCACACTGACAGCTGGGAGGGAAATTGCAGTCACCAAACTCATCCCATTAAGAGCTGTTTTCCATCAGGGCAGTCACAGCTCAGCTGTGACCAAGGCTGATGTTTGCACTGCTGGTGGAACGCTGCCTGTAGGTGTGTGCAGGGGTCTGGTGGTGAAACCACTGCCTGGATCACCTGGCTCAGCCTAGGGAGAGCTTTCAGCACCCTGCCTGCTGTCCTAGACATCTGCTCACTTCTCCCCACAGTTCTTCACAGCCGCCTCTCAGTTCCTGCCTCAACTGTGGTGCCAAGGCTGCCCATGTGGCTCTTTGAGCTTAAAAAGAGCTAATTGTTGCAGGAAAGGGAAAGAAAGTAGATTTAAATCAGATATTAGGAAGAAATTCTTCACTGTGAGGGTGGTCAGACACTGGCACACGTTGTCCCAGAGAAGCTGTGAATGTCCCATCCCTGGAAGTGTCCAAGGCCAGACCAGACAGGGCTTGGAGCAACTCAGTCTAGCGGAAACTGCCCCTGCCCATGGCAGGGAGGTTGGAATTAGGTGATCTCAAAGGTGCCTTCCAACCCAAACTAATACCTCATTCCATGATAAGAGCAAAGTTTGAACATGAGTTTCCACCTGGGGAATGCACAAATACAGCCTACCACAGCTGTGCTGCATGGAATACCTTCCAGCCCTTCCCTCTAATCAGGTTTCAGATGTCTACCTAGGGATACGTAAATACTTCTGAATCTGGCTTGAAGTGATAAAAGCACCTCAAACCCATCTATTTTCTCTGCAACAGGCCACATCCTCCCCAGCTCCCTCATGCTGAGGTAAAGCAGCAGTGTCCAGGTCTCTTGCTGTCCCATATTGTCTCTCCCAGTATTTCATGGACCCTTCCCAGGGGTGCTGCTTTCTCTCCCTGTGCCCCTGTGTTGCTCTGTGCATCATCCCAAGGCAGCAATGCAGGGGGCTGCACCCTCCAGCCCCACACAGGGCATTTCTCCAGGTGCCTCTGAAATCTCAAGCAAAGCATGCCTGTTCTGCCATGGGGGTCACCCCCTCTCCTCCTCCTTTGCTGTTGCCTCTTTTTCCTTGCCTGCCCATGGCTGGGGCTGGAGCCTCCTCCCAGCCTCCTGAGCAGCCTTGCCTTGGTGGGGCACCTCTCTTAGTGTGCTTTCTGGTAGGAGACCTTGAACACTGTACAGCAGTGCAGGCTGTTCCTGGTGGTTTTATGCACCTGTGTAAGATTAGAGGGGTGCCCAGAGCTCAAAAGCATCATTCAAGGTAACTGCAGGGCTGGGATGAGCCAAGGTCTCAGAGATTTCAAGGTTTCACATTGATATCTCCTGGTGATGCTCCCAGCAACTAAGTTCTTTTCAGCTCCTGTTTCCTTCAAGAGAATTGTATTGCTTTATACCCTTCAAAAGCTGACTATATTATGTATTAAAATGGCAAAACCACTGATATCCAGGTGGATCTCAGCTGCTAAATCTCTTGGCCAGGCATCTTACTCTGAGCTCTTCCTTCCCATCTCAACCACACCTGTGTGACCTGGAGGAGTCAGGTTTGTGGGCACTGTATAAACAATCCCCTTGGGAGTCTGTCTTCTTTTCCAGGCACTTAAATACTTACAAGGCTCTGGCCTTGTTGCACCTTGTTGCTCTGGTGCTTATTGGTACCTCAACAAGTCTATATTTCTTCATATTTCATCTTTTTCCAGGGGTACCCAGAGTTTGGTAGTACTGAAGCTGATGTCTCTGCAAATTCTCTAACCAAACAAGCTGGTTACCAAACACACTGAGAAAATTAGCAACCTAATAGTACAGTTCCTTTATGGCCTTTCAGTGTGTCCTTTCATTTCCATTCATTTGGAAATAATGTGATTAAATGGCAAAGATAAGAACCTGTGGAGTCACCAGGCCAAACACATTCCTGGTGTAAGGCTGAAGAATTTACACTTGGGACAAGTTTAGCTCAGTGGATTTAGGTATGCCTCTGTTTTCCACCTCAAAGAACTCTCAGCTGATCGGAAACACATCTCAGGACAGTCATGCTGCCATGAAATGAACCCACCTTTCATGTTCTCTAAACCTGAAGACACACTAAATGTTTTGTGTTTCTTGTCAAACAGCCCCCAGAATGCTGTATCAACCTGCATGGTTAACTCACCCATGAAAGCTGAGGTAGCTGACCTTTTAGGATTTCTGCCTCTTCAGGCATGCCCCAGTGAATGGAAGAGAGCCAGGGCAGGGGGGATAAATGCACCTTCCTTCCCAGAGGGGTATAGCACAGAGAGCTGTGGAAAAGGATTCCAGACTTTCAAAGCATCTGAGCCTCCCTGTGGAAGGGAGCTCAGGGGCCACAGAGAATGAGGAATGCCCTTGAGCAGGACTGATGTTGTTTGCCTTTGGGCCAAGCACATGACACAAAAGCAGATTGCAGTTACCTTTCTGTCCTCTCCTTATCATACTGCCCCTCTGTTGTGAGGCCAGTGTGTTTAATCCCAAGGATCTATCCCAAAATATTTAGCTCATTTTGTACATATTACCTTCAAGTAATCATACACCACTGAGTCATACATCATGGGATTAACAATCCTACATATGGTATAAACAGAACCTAAATAAAATCCCAGAAAAAGGATATTGCCTTTTAAATAAGTCCTGACAGCTGTGGAAAATATTATGCCCCAATACAACCCTCCCATACGACATACATTAATATGAAGAGAACCCCAAACTGTTCCTCTGGATATTTTGTAAGGTTTTATTTTATTGTGGATTGGACATATTGAAGTAAGACTATAATCTTATTGTGCTCTGACCTGTGCTTTTACTGCACTGTATAAACAGCAGTTACTATGTTAGATGGAGAAATGTTTACAGAAAGAAGAAATAAAAACAAACGGATTTATTGTGTTGCAGAAATTTGAAACAGGGCTGAGAGGCTGACCATGTGTTTTGTGCTTGTAAGACCTTTCCCTGATGGAAGCAGACAGCTTAAACATGACAGAAGCCCAGCGAGGTCCTGTGCTATCAAGAATAAAATGCAATATCCGCATGGCACCGGCTCTTTCCAGCCAGCCTCGCCTGCAATCAAAGCCCTTGATATGGCTCTTGCTGTTGTCTGTTCACATACTGCAGGTTTGGGGTCTCATTTCTTTAATAGATTTTGAAATTGTTTTTAAGTGCTAGTGAAAAGTGCCAGATTGACAGCTCCGGAGTCTGGAGCCCCTTTTTAACCACAGAAAGAGTTCAGCATGGGAAATGGCCAAACAAACTTCCTTCCCCAGCCCGAGCCACAGCCCCATCCGTGCCCGAGAGGAGAGAAGCACAGGGGGCTGTCCTTCTCCACAGGCTTCTAAAATGCCTTACAGCACTCAGGACAAGCAGCCACCAGCCTTCATGGGCTGCAGAGAAGTCACCAAGGCACCCAAAAAGCCAGTCCACATACACAAACCACTGGGGAATGCGAGTCCGAGTTTTGGGAAAGCCGTTCTCTCTTTCAGAACTTCACTTTTTCTCAAGATAAAAGTCATTTGAAAAAAGTGGACTTTTTCACATCATGATTTGGTTTCTTTTTTTTTTGTTGACATTTTTACTGACAAGGGTATCAAAATCAATGCCAACATGATCATTTAAATTTTTCGTTTTTCCAAATTCTGTGTTTCTGGCAGAAAGGAACACCAATAAACATGTCAGTGATAAGAAGATTGATAAAAAACACCATATGCAAAATCTTCAGCTATAAAATACAGAAATGAAACACTGGCCTGTTTTCATCCCTACAAAATGGAAACAATTTTAAAATTTTTTAGGATTTTTGCTTCACGTTTCAACCAGTCTTGTGATCTTCCAAGTCAAGTCTCCACAGACTTCTCAAAAAGGAAAAAAAGGGAAAAAAAAAGTTTCCTAGGATGAAATCCTGGCCCCATTGAAGTAATCTGCAAAGCTCTACTTGAATTCAACCCAGCTAGAATTTCACCCCTTATTTGTACACTGAGAAAATCTGATCTGGCCTTGGTAACACATAATAAACATGGGACCCTAGGATGCCATTTTTAGTCACTTTTCAGAGGAGAGCTGTGCTTTAATTTATTTTGTCAAGTGTTTCCACTTAGGTTTTTCCTATTAATGCTTCTGTTACCCGCTGCACTGTAAGGTTATACCTCATATAAGTCCTTCTCCCTTAATAGTTGTGGTGCTTTTGTAAATGTTACTCTCTTTAATATGTGATTTCAGAATAATGAGTGCTTGTCAAACTGATTTCTTGCTGTCTTCAAAGAGTTGGATGTGTTAAGCAATTTGCACTAGCAAAAGGCATGATATGACTTCAGATGGCAGCCACACCCCAGAACAGGCTGAATTTTCCAGGACTCCTTCCCAATAATCAGAGGTCAGCTGTCTGGCCATTAAAAGGATGCTTCAGAATTTGTGATACTCCAGTTGAATTCTCTCTCTTTCAGACCCCCGTTGCAAAATGTCTCAGTGTACATGAAAAAATGATTTTCTGAAAATAACTGTACATCAGATAAAACCCTGAAAAATTCCATGAGCCACCAAGTATGACAAGAAAGGTGACACACATCCTCTGCAGGAGAGGAAATCATAGTCCTGGTGCTGTTCTTGGTAACTTCAAGAATAGTTCATAAGATTAAATAAACCAGGAATGTAAAGGGATTATCAAGAAAAAGAATGATAAAGTTACCTGATTATTTTTTTTGCTTTCCTCAGTGAACAGCACAAATCTTCCCCTTAGAAAAACTTTCTTGAGAAGCTCAAGACTAGATGTTCTGAAAAAAAGCTTATTGACAAATACCACTTTTTGGGTGGAAAATTTTACCAAGTAACAGAAAAACAGTTGTATTAAAAATAGTTTTTCTAGAGCTAAAAACATTCAGGTTTTTATGTCTAATCCCTTGTTTAGTCCAGGGCTGGGGCAAGCACTGGCTGACCCTGCCATGGTCCAGCTCCACTCACCCTCCCAGGAGTACCAGGCTCCAATCTCTCACTTTTCAGGCTGTGAGTTGTCATCCTCTCAGTTTATGGTAGTTTTACTTATGGAAATGGTGTCACTATATCACATTAAATGTTGAAAGGAGAAGACATCAAGAAATTGTCATATTGATATAGAATCCCAGGAAAGAAAAGATTTTTCTAGTATATCTATATAGGTATTTTAAATGGCTGTTTGAAATTGCCTGGGGAAGCCTTAGGGAGATGTTTAACTCATTGAATGCAGGAGATGGTAGGAAAATAAACATTAATTACACAGCCTTGTGAATTAAATGTATTTTAGACACATGGGAAACAGGGCTGGGAAGAAATTCAAAAAGTTACTTATTCCAACTTTCTCTGCTGGGGTGAGATCAACTTTATATGTCCTGTGGAGTCTAATCAGCATTTTCCTATGCAGGTGAAGTGATCAGAAGTGTGTAACCTATGCACATGGGCATCTGTCCTTGCTTTCAGACAGCAGAGCTCACACCTTGCTGTGATACAGGCAGAAATGGGTGATTCACCTTGATGCTTAAAAAGCTTCCTCAGCCAGAACTGAGAGCATTTTGCAACACCATTTCTTGCAGGTCTGTTGCAGGATTATGACTGAGAAATATTCAGAAATGTATGAGCTGATAAGGTCTTCAAAACCTGCTTTATAACAAAAATTGAAACCAATGCAACCTATTTATTTTGTCAGACAGAAACTGGGCATGGTTGCAGATGAAAGAGGAACAACTCCAACAGCTCACTGCTGCTCAGAAGGATAGCCTGGGTGCCTGCTCTCTCCTCTGGGGGCCACCAGCACACCCAGAATCCATTATGGGGACAAAATTCTGTGTATCAGATAGGTCTTGATTTTATCAGTGCAAAGGAAATACAAATCAGTGTCTGCAAAGGGAAACTTTAGAAGGCACTGAGGTTTTCTTCACAAAAAGAGGCCAGCTACCTCTGACTGCTGGAACAACTTCTCCAAAGCTGTAGTGGATTACCCAAACTGGAGATCTCTGTTAACATTTTCCAGCTTAGCCGAAGGGTTTTTGTTTGGCTCAGGAATTGCTTCTTGGCCTTTGTTGTTTTATGGCCTTTGTTATATCAAAAGTCAGACTAGATAATCATAACAGCCCCTTTCAGCCACCAGAACTTTGGATCTATTATACAATTTTAGGAAATCCCAGCCCTGGCTCCCAAGAGTTCCATGTGGTCCTGGTGAAAGTCAGTGGGGAATATTGCCTGCTGAGGTATGTGCACTCCCTGTACAAATAGGTACTGTGCACAAACAGGAAGATAAGTGAGCAATTGTGTGAGTATGTGAATGAAACAAGATAATGCACTACAGAGAGAGCGATAAAATGAATCTCTGTGTAAAACCAGCCATCTAATGGAAAAAGCAAGAACAGATGGTGAAATAACTCCTAAACAAGCTGTTGCTTTAGACTCTGGCCATCCACAAACAAGTTGTGAGAATTTCTGATCCATGGTCCAGTGATTAAAGAGATGAAATTCAAAGGAAAAAGTGGGGGAACAAAAGAGGGGGGAAAAGAATGCATAAAACCCCAGCCCAGTTTAAGTTTCATAGTGAAATATCAAAGCAGTATTGAAGCATAGGAATACCGAATGCCAATACTTTATTTTTATGTTTTGCATTTACTGAATCAGTTTCAATTGTATGAAGCTCTCTGCCCTTAAGCCCTATGATATAAATTTTATTGGATTTAAAGGAAACAGATTGGGAATCTGGGACAGAAATATATATATATTTTACCAGTGCAGATTTTATGGTTTTGCCAGAGGAAGCTTCAAAACCATTTGATGTGCTGCTTATGTAGTACTACTCACATATTCAGGAATTGAGGATGGGAAGAAAGAGAGAGGTAGGGAAAGGCAGAGAGATCTGTGCAAAGAACAAGTAAAGTTCTTCCCCTGGAACCAATAAAGCAATCAGAGGCTGCAAGTGTGCCTGGGGACATGAGAGTGAGAGGCTGAAGGAGGTGGAAGCGGTGGAGAGAGGGACTTGTAGCTGCCAGCAAGGCCAAGGAGTGTTTCCATCGGATTTTTCTGTGTCAGTCTGAGTGTTAATGCTCTAACCTCATCATTGGACAGTCGGCTGAGGTGAAGATGGCCATTAACACCTAATTGCCAAAAGCCTGCTGGTAGAAGAGCAGCCAGAGGCCCCTTTGTGGGTGCTGCCCTGGAGGTTTTACCCCTCACACTCAGGAGTTGCTGTCTAGCGCCTTCCCTGCAACCAGCGCCTTCCAACCCCCTGGGGACACAGTGGAGGTAAGGGATGTTTCCAAAGCTTGAGTTGTTTATTCCTGCCTCACAGCTGGCTGCCAAGAGGGAGGAGAAGCAGTACAACCAACACTGCATCTCTGGCTCAAGCTTTGCTCTCCACTGGATGTTGCAGGAGACTCTTGCACTTTGCTCAGGCAGAGGACTTGTATGGAAATTGGCCTTCAAGCCACGCTGGAGCAAATCCAGGAGAAGTCCTGGGCACTAAAAGGAGTCCCTCTTTTGCCTCCTAAATATTTCCCAGGTCTCTAAAATAGAGGAGCCTGGGGCACCCCTTCAGTTTTCAGGAAAAATGTGAGCATTAAATTGAAATCTGCTACCAGTGATCTGTCAACAGTCTTTGTCACCATGGTGGGGAGTGTGTGCACATCATACATTCACATTTTCCAAAGATTGTCTGTCACCTCCACTCCTACCTCCCACCAAGGCCTTCCAGCTGGGATGATGGCTGTACCACTGGAGGACTTAGGCTGCAGCTTCCTCAACTTTAAAAAGCAGTAAAATCCTAATCCCTACAGAAATCTGCTTTACAGAGAGGATGAGCAGGTCATTGGTCATAACTCCTCATTCTGCGTACTTGAGCTGTGTGTTCCTTGAGTTGGCTGCCAGCAGAGCCAGCTGATGGTGCTGAGCCAGCCACCCCACAGCAGCAATCATCCTTTGGGGTGTTACAAGGACAGGGATCTAGTCCCTACTTTACTCTTCCAACCCCTGCATGGGAAAAGGTAGAGAAGAGTAAGCTTCTTCCTGGAGAATGTAAGAAAATGTGGAAGGATGTGTAGAAAGTAGGGGAAGAGCTAATATTTCCCAATGGTTTGGACTATCTTGGTGTTTCCTGGCCATGGGGAAGCTGAGGAAGCCACAAGCCCCTGAATTTCCACAGCTGGGGTAGGTATGGGCAAGAAGATGAAGTCTGTAGCCATGGCTGTGTCAGCTGTTGATCTTGGACACAGAGGAATTCAGATGTCTCCATCATCACTGTTAAATGGACCCCCCTACCACAGGGTGGGAGAAATTGAGTTGTTCCTGAGGGAGAGGAAGCAACAAGAAGCAGAAACTGAATGCAAAATGGGACCCAAACTGCCCTTCTTGAAAGATGCAGGGCTGGACATTTGGTTCTCATGGTCAGTGACAGGTCTACAACCAGAAGTAGCTTTGTGTTTCCTGAGTATCCCTAGAGCTGCTCCAGTCACAGGGGGGAAATGGGAAGGTAGAATAGCCATTGGAAAATGAAGATTATGGAGTTGTGTTTGTGGAGTTACTCAAAAATATTCCAAAAGCTGTGCCCAAAGAGGCAAGACCAGGCAGTTAAATTCTGTGACATCAGTGGGCATCACACAGCTCTGAAATGCAAGGCTAATATCTTAAGTGCCTTAAATTCATCAAAATGACTATTTCTGTAAACATATATACTGCGGAGTAATCTGATTTATTTGGGCATTGGTCATGGCAAGTGTTTACTAATGTCTGTTTATGCTGCCATCAGTAGGTACTGTTTTAAGTCACTCTGCCCTCAGAGTTTACACTCACTCTTACACCAATGTGTCATCATTTATTTCTCACTAAATTTTATGTATGTAATGTCTTTAATAAGAGATAGACCCAGCAAAGAATTTCTAGAAAAATATTTTTCTTAAAACAAGTCCTGAGTTCAGCTGTTGGTCTTCTGTGGCTGTTGTAGAGAGGAACTTTGCTAACAGTGATGTTTTTATGAAAAAAGAGTGGTGAGCAGACACCAGAAAATATCAACAGAAAGCAAAATATAACCATGCAGAAGGGTTCATTAACACCTATCCTGTGGTAATCCAAACAGAGGCAGTAAAAATAACGTACATGAGAAACTTAATGCTGGATACTTTTAATAACTTACTAGAAGTATTTTTGACCTGTTTTTCTTTTTTCTAGAAATAAAAAAAAATAGATTTTTTAAATTCTTTGTCCTTCTTCTGAAGAAGCCTGTATTAGCCAAGAATTGTTTTTCTGGGCTTCTTTCTGGGCTTTCTTTCCTCTTTCAACACTGAAACTGCATTAAGTGTTTAAAAATCCAAAGGAATCATCATGAGATTCTGTTTATAACCTGAAAATCCAAGACCAAGAGTTCCAATAATTCATCCAAATAAACATATTAAGTAAAAAAAAAAAAATTTTTTTAGTTATCTAATTTGAGAACTAAATGTATTTTGTGGAATGATCTGGAACAAAAATAAAAGGGTAATTTCTGCTGTTATTAGTGGGATTTCTCAAAATCACACTGAATATACCCCACAAGTATCATGATAATGTAAAGCCAGAATAATACATTAATGTTTTCCAGTGGTAAAATGTTTTACTTTCTTTAATTTAATTCACTGGACTGTAATATCTAGGGTCTGAAAAGAAGATTATTCCTATCCAGTTTGGAAAATGTCATCCTGTGGTAGAGGAGGGCTAACCATAATGCTAGTAATACCGGACAGAAAAAACAATCATCCATGCAGCAGCTGAAAGAAAACAACTATAACATAAAAAAAAGCTTTACTATTAAATTACAACGTGTAGTAAAACTTACACTCTGAAACAGACTTTCTTGCGCATAATCCCGATTAATAAAATGGTTGAAGGGTTTGAATATTTTCTAGCTGATGGCTCTGACAAGTTAAGGCTAAATATACATTGCAGCAACCACCGTTGCATATACGTTTCATGCACAAATGGAGAAAATAACATGTTGACTGTAATTTCGTAAGACCAGAGGGATCAGTCTCAGATTCATATCTTAAGATAAAATGGTGCAATTACCATTGCAGTCCATCTTTCTGGAATATCTTCAATCAAAGAAAAGTCAACCATAATTGTGGATTTCAGTGGAATATAGATGTAGCAAAAATGTCTCAGACCGCTGTGATTACATCATCTGCATCTTGAAGATCCCGTGCATTCACTCCCCAGCCCAGCACAGCCACAGCTCTCTCTGTGCACTGGGAAGAGCCCAGTGACACTGTACAGATGAAGAGAAAACAAACAAAAGCCAGTCAGGGCTTACAGGGATTAGTGTGCCAACATATGCAGGTTTTCCAGCATCCTCAGGGAATGCCTGTGAGGCTCGGGGGTCCTGACAGTGGTCCCACCCAGGAAGCTTTGCCCAAGAGGGGTGGTGGAGGAACCTGGACTGATGCAATTGCTCATCAGTGGGTCCCTCTAATGGGACCCTCAGGCCAGAGGAGACTCTCTTCCCATGGCCAGTGACTTCTCTTTTTGACTTCTTATCCTCGGGGAGCAAAGCAAATGAAAACAGACCTAGTAAATGAATCCCCCTGTTGGTAAGGCAGGGCTAAGGCACTGTTTCCCTTGTTCCTACTCCTGCAGTGTGGATGAACCTCACTGGGATGCTCCTGTCCTGGCATCTCCTGCCAGAAACTTCTCCCTGCTTTGGGCACAGACAGTTGGACCTGCTGTCTTCAGGACTGTCAGGTTCATGATGGACAGAAGAGAAATGAAAGGCAGGGAGATGGTGGGGAACAAAGGAGAGGACAAGAAGGATCCCCTAACACATTACCATCCCAAGTTTTTGGTTTCTTTGGCATCCCTCAAGGTGCTGTGTATACATTATGTATCCTGCTTCTCAGCCACATTAGACCAATGTGATATGCCCATATGGTGCCACGGACACCTTTTATTTAATCCAGCTTGGAAAAAAATGCAGTGCCACAGGCATCTCACAGACTTATGCAAGTTGTAATAATCACAATTTTAATTTTTCCCACAACTTTGAGGCTTAATAGCTTTAAAATCTTACAAGTTGTAAAAACAATTAAAGCAATAATTTTTAAAATAAGCAGAATGGGACCTTCAAAAGAATGTGAACCTTTAACACTTCATGGTTAAATAAGGGCCTTGTAACACAGTCACTTGAAGGCCAGCCCTGAGAAAACGCAGAAGCATCCTGTGAATTTGTTGATGCTAGTTCAGACAGACTGTTTATTTTCATGATTTCATGGAGGAATTTTAATTTAATGAGTGTTTTATACACTAATGTAAAGCATAGTTTCAACCCTATAATTATAGTGTCAAAATATTTCTGCTTAAACAGCAGCAGCTGACTACAGAAATGTGATTTACATCTGAATTGTATCAGGGGGACACTGCTAAAAATAATCAGCATGTGCCTTTTAATTGAATAAAAAAATTAACAAAGAATATCAATGTATTTCTCAGCCTAAGTCTTTCTGCCTTTCATATAAATGCTTATCTTATTTGCTTATTGCCTTTTCAGGGCTAGGATTTCAAGAAAAAGTGTAGGCACAGAATGGCTGTGTGTCATTTTGCCCACCCGTTCCTCCCTACTGCACACACAGCGATGGGAAATTGCATGAGCAAATTGTCAGTTCCTGTCATTGAGAGCCTACATTTTTTGAAAATCTCACCATTAATCTTTCAGCTCAGTTTTAAAATAACCAACTGCCATCATGAAACAGGTTTCTCATGCTGCTTAAGGCTGTCAGCAGGTTTTGACCAGTTCAAGCCACATTTTGCTCTTGGAATGGGGTTAGAAACCCTTTTGTAGTTGCTGCTGCTGGAGAATTCATCTTTTGAGGTAATGCTTAGGGCAGCTTCAGATGGGAGAAATCTTGGTAGTGTGTTCCCAGTCTGTTTGCACCACTGCTCCACCAGAGATGGGAATACAGCCCTGAGCAGTGTCCTGGTCTTTGTCTGGCCCTTATCCATAAAGCAGGATTATTCTCTGTTTGTCTTATAGTACCTTCTAGAGGCCCTGGGTGAAATGGCACGCGCTGTGCTGGGTGTTCCCTTCACTTCCCAGGCATGGACAGCCTCTTCCCCAGAGGAGCCACAACCTACAGGCCAAGGCACACACAGGAAGGGCCTTTATCCTTATTGTGGAAAAAAAGGACTGATGTTGAGTCTACATCTACATCTACAGTGGCTGGAAGGGCATGGGATCCTTCAGAACATCTGCCTCTGCCATGTGCTGGCTCCCTGTTGGGAATTTCAGCCCTCTTGAAATGCTGTGTGCTCACAGACCCCATTGTAAGAAAGCGAGGAGCAGCAAGCCAGAGCTCCAGGGGCTGTGTCTGCACTCAGGTCAGCAAAGGCAAACCTGGGAGCACATCATAGTAGACCTGCCCTCCAGTCTAGAAAACTTCCAGAAGTATGTGATTCTTATCTATGATGGAGCAACAGATATTTTCCCAAGATGTTTTGTTTCATTCATGCAGGAGAATTTGGAAGAGAAGTTGATGATGTTAACTCAAATACGCATGCAGGCCTGTGGTTGTCTTGTCTTCTACAGTTGCTCCTCCTCTTCTCTGCTGCCTGAGACTTTGTGGGTTTAGGTTAAGCAAATCTGTCCTGCTTTTTGTGCTCAGAAATGGTTTGAGGCAGTCAGCTTTGCTGCAGGAAGCCTTCACTCTTTTCTCTCAGCCTTCACCTTTAGGCCATGTCTTTGCCCATTGCAGTACTCACAACCAGCACTGGCTCCTGCAGTCACACAGCCTCAGCAGGGCCCTCCAGCAGTCACACAGCCTCAGCAGGGCACTCCACTCCAGCAGTCACACAGCCTGAGCAGGGCACCCCAGCAGTCACACAGCCTCAGCAGGGCACTCCAGCAGTCACACAGCTTCAGCAGGGCACCCCAGCAGTCACATAGCCTCAGCAGGGCCCTCCTGCAGTCACACAGCCTGAGCAGGGCACCCCAGCAGTCACACAGCCCGTGTCAGCACCCAGGGTTTAAAAACCAGCAGCCCCCTGTGAGCTACTGACATCCCCATGGCACCAACTGAGTTTCAAACACTGTCAAAAGCAGCTTTGTGCTCTTTGGTTGCTATTTTCTAGCCTAAGAAGGCATAGTTATGGCCTTGTAGAACCAGTATGTGATCCCAACTGTATCTGCAAGTTAGAAGGAAGTTTCTATTATGTTTCTATTGAATTGTATAAACATTGCATACGTGCATTACACACTGCATATGGGCATTGAGGTATATGATTCCATGCACATGTCCAGATGTATAAATATTGTGCTTCCCTTATTTGATGAAGCATGAATTTGGAGTCCTCCAGAATTCAAGGCTTGATACTGATTCTCATCGATCTGCTAGCTTTAGTTCATTTTCTTCCTGAAGCACCAGATGCTGTCCGATGCCAGCAACGTGATGGGAAAGGTTTTTCACAGGGTAAGATCCTGAAGTTCTGCTGTGGCCTTTCCTGACACGAGGATCAATGTATGGATGAATCTGCTGTTTGTATAAATTTCAATGTCTCTGCGGGAACTGCAAACACTCTTTTTATTTTTTACTAAGACTCCGCTAAATTGTCCTTTGGATTTATTTCAAAGAAGGAAAAGGGGGGAAAAGGCAGTAAAGATTGCTCTTCTTATGCTTTAGTTGTTTTTTTAACTCAATTATATTTTGACAATTCTGTATGAAACTTTGGAGTATGTCTTTGTTTAAGCAGTATATCTTCCATAGGAATAGTCAGTTAAATGTATATGGCTAGTTTCAGGCATAACAAGCTTTGACAAGGGCATTTAGCGGTTGTAATTCAAATCTAATTCAGAACATCTTAGCGCTGGACCTGTCAAGCACTTGAAATGCACTGTAGCTGCAAAACCAAAGGATATGGTCCCAGTCGTGCTCTGTGTGGCATCAAGCTGATGTGTCAACAAGAGCAGTTACAATTACAGGTTCTTTCAAGCATACTAAACTAATTTACAGTACTCTGAAAATGTGGGAAAAGGCCTTGCTAACATAAAGGTGCATGGGACTTTTAGACTGCAGAGGCAAGGCAAGTGGCATGGCCATTTCATTCAGGAGTTTAAATTCTGTGTAGTTTTGGTACCACCTTTGGGGGGTTACATTTGTAACTAGATATTCTGTAGATAATAATAGATTTGCCTTGCAGCCATCAAATACCCTTGTCAAATCCCATTAGAATCACATTGTGCATTTATTTGAAACCTCAGTCTAAAATTCATGCATCTGCAAAGTGAGGATGGGGCTCTATTTGCGCTGGCACTGACTGGTCCTTTCTGTTTGTCTTCCTTGTTTACCTGGTAAACACCATTTCCACTGGCTGCAAAATGCTTAGGCTTCTGCTTACAGGGATTAGAAAACTTAGTGCAAAGGGAGAGGTTTTCCCAGAAGCAGATCTGATCCAAGGATGTCCCACAAAAAACAAGACAGAATTACAGTAACCAACATGTAATTTTAACATCACGATATAAAAAGACTTGATTTTAAAGTGCACCAGTGATTTAAAGCAGCTGCACATATTTAGAGGGCATTGCTTTAATGTGCACACAAAGGCTAATGGAAGCTTTTACAAATGAAAAAAAAATCAGGTTTTATGATTTATCTACTTTTTATGCACAACATTATAGGCCTTCCCCCCAGGGACTCATAAATGTGATTTTTACTTCCCAAATTACAAAGCTAGTCAATTATTTGGGAATGAGTCATTCATTCAAAAGTGTCTGTAACGGGATGTGTTAACCATCAGGAAATTTTACACCAATTGGAATTATAAACACCAGGGTAAAAAAATCTCTTGGCCAACCAGCTATGTCTATTTGTGAAACCGTGAGCAAGGAGCGCAGTGTAGCTTATGCTGGAGAAATTCTGAGAAGCTGACTTGGAGGGGAGAAAGGGGTGGTGAATTTTTTTTCCCCTTTTCCTTTTGATTGTATAAAATGTGTTTATTTTATTTTGAAATAATGTAGTTAGCAAGTCTGCAGCAACTTGCAGTCAAGGCTCCTAAAGCACCTTATAAACCTCAGTCGATTAAGCTCGCAGCCATGTACAGGGTAAGGAACTATTAGCTGCATTTTATGGAACGAGAAGCTGAGGGCAAGAGGTGCTGCTGGTGGGAGACACACAGGCATTTCCTTTGGTGACCGAAACCACTCCTTCCCTACCACAACTCCATCAAGGCCAACAGGAACCAAAGGGGCTGGTTTTAATTTGCATCTGCTTCCCTCTGTATCTGGCTGTTTGCCCCCAAAGACTTGCACTGACCCATCCAGAAGTCATCCCTGGGGTTAACAGCAAGCCCCAAGCACGGATGTGACTGATGACTCCTGCCTAAACTGATTATCACAGAATCATAGAATATGACAAGTTGGAAGGGACCTGTCAGGATCATCAAGTCCAACTCCTGGTCCTGGACAGGACATCCCAAGAATCCCACCATGTGCCTGAGAGCACATTGCCCAAATGCTTCCTGAACTCAGTGTTGCCAAAGGCTGTATTGTTGAAACATCAAATTCTTCTTTTGGCTACTGTAAACTCCTGCTGCATCCTAGGCCAAAATTAGGAAGCCACTGGAGATCTTCTTTAGTCACTAGGTCTCCAAAAAGAGCAGTAGTCAGGGAGGAAAGAGGAGAAGCACCTATGAATAGATAGGTGTGTTTCTGCTGATATTTCCTCTGCTCCTGCTGGATGCAGAGGAAATCTATTAATTCCATCCTTGTCAGTGCTGCATCTCTTTTCTAGGGAAGACATTCAACCTTTGTTCTTGAAAAAAGTTCATACATGCACTTGCAAGTAGGTGAATTAAAAGTGAAGGGTGGAAAATTAAGGTTAATGTATTTATAGTGCTACTATTTTTAAAGTATTACTAGAATCTAAATCATTATTTCTCTTTTTTTCTCCTAAAGGAATTTGAAAGTTGTAAATAACTTCAATGATGGAAATATTTGCCCTGGTTCAGCACAGTTGCCCTGCTTTTGTGGCATCCTGGATTTTTCAAAACAATTTCCAAAAAAATGCATTTTAGTACAAAGCAGATTAATAGTTCTTACATATAGTCAGATGATACAACATCTGAAATTTAAATTTCAGCTCCTCATACACACTCAAACCCGGTGGGGACCCTGGTTCCATATGCAGAATATCCAAATACTAATGTAAGGACAGAAGCAGGGTCATGGAAATCTCAGTAAGGAGTCATCCCATAGCAACATCCTTATGAAGTCATACTACTTTAAGCATAAGCCATAAAAGGGTAATTCAGAGTTGAAGAAATGCCCCCCAGGGCCTTGGTTAAATAGTGTTAAGGATGGGGAGAGCTTCAGGAACAGGAGCCACTGCCACAAATCCCATGCATGGGCAGATGCTGGACAGCGAAGGCTGTCCCAGGACCCAATGCAGGAAGGGGTGCGGCAAGGGCAGAGCTGCCTGCCACCTTCTGAGCTGAGAAGAAAACAGATCTTAACTCTTGCTCCCACTCCCACCACCTTCATAAGGTTCATTTTCTGAGGCTTTGCACAACACCCTTTCTCCTTTCTTTGTACTTAAGTCAGGGCCATGGGAGTGCAGAACCAAGTACTTTGCACCAGGAATTTTCTCACCGTGTCATTTCTGCTGGCTGGTTTGAAAAACTGTGAACACATGGCTGGCACAGTGAGCTCTGTTTTCTTTTCTCTGAAAATATAAGAAAAACAGAACAGCACCTCATGAATCCTCAAAAAACTGGCTGTTCAGAATCTGTGCTCAGATTGGAATTACATGATGCAAGTCCACCAAAATTACAGAACAATGTATGATATTCTAAGATAGCTTTAAAGCCAAAGTGTGCTTCTAAATAATCAAGTTCCTTCCATGTGCTGTTTACAAGTAATTCCATTATTCAAGCAAAGCCTGGATCCTACAAAGACTTAAGAATTGTGTTGCCATTGAGTGAGCAGATACATTGCCTTCAGAAAAGCTATACACAACATAAAATTAAATATAAATGTAAGTTCACAGCACAAATTTCTAATTAAGCCAGTTATGGGTTGCTGAATCAGGCCCTGAATAGTTTGGCAGTGCATAACGAAAGCTCCCCACCTGTAAATTACTTTCTGTGAAACACTTTAACCAAATTCCAGACAAGTTGGAAGATTGAAAAAGAAGGTGGAAAATTTCAGAGAAAAATAGATTTCCCTAGTCTTAGCTAATACTTCAAGACCTTATCTGCTGCATAAAGCTGATAGGCCAGTGGCTGAATTTTTAAGTATTTTTCTGACTTTTTTTTCCCAGAGAAATCTAAAAAACGTCAAGTATTTTGGGTTCAGGTATTATTTACAGTGCAAATCAAGAATCCTTTTTTTTTTTCACCAAACTCATATGCCAGGAATCTGACACAGGATCTGAACCACAACGACTGAAAATTAAGGAAAGCAAAGGCTATTCTCTTTGTCATCACACTTCCACTTATAGTGATATGCTCTTTTGTTATTAAGCAGGCCCAATCAAAACAAAAGGGATACTGTTTCTTTTATGAGTAATGCACTAACCCACCAGCAGAAAAAAATTCACATAAAATGTATGGGTTCGGACAGCATAAGATTTATTACGATGGCTACAAAAATTATTCCTTCTTAACAGCACTTAAATTGTCTAATTATTCACAGCTGTTTTCAATTTGTTTCAGGTTCTTAATTAGGGGGTAGAGTCCTCTGCCCAACGCCTGAACCAGCACTGTCAAAAATGGCTAGGAATGGTTTCACGCTAAACCAGCCCGGCCCTGAGGCTGATTAGTGGAAACCACTGCAAGGTAATTTGTTATTCATACTTATCCATCTGCCTCCTGCTGGGCTGAGATAAAGAGATACACAATTTCCTCCTTGTTTGTATCATTATTTTAGTCCATCACGGCAATCAAGGCAAGTCTGGATGGAAAGAAAAAAAAAAGTGGGGTTTGCTGTTCTTTTAGGGAAGCATTCCTGGACAAGCAGGTATGTTTGGGGACCAGCACCTGATAATCTTAATTGACCTCTGGATTTGAGGTTGGGCGATCTTTGTTTAAATTTAGCATAACAGCAGGAGGCTGTGTGCCTGAGGGGAGCAAACAGATGTGCAACCTGCAGGTAGGAGTCACTCCCGGGGGTTTAGGCTTCCATCAAAGACAACTTTCCTGAAGGATGTTACAGCAGGGTGCAGCTGGTCCCTGCCGATTTTAGGGAGCTGTGCTGTATTGCTGAGAAGAACACATCAGTTCTATTTATATGTGTTGGACACTAAAAGTAGACAATTATGCATGCTTAGAAAGATCAGAAAAAAATGTTCTTGTCAAGGTGCCTCAGATCTGTCCTAGACATTTTCTTACCTTTGAATGCTTCAACCATATTACAGTTTTGAGAAGTCAAAAGCCTGAGGCTCCATGTTCTCCCTCTGTGAGGCTGCTGTGTGTTTTGCATCAGCAGCAAATCTGTAGGTGCAAGTTCCTGCCTTTGCATGCAGGGGTCTGTGCTTGGGCTGGATGGATGGCTGGGCACATACAGTAAAGGGAGCTCGAGCCTGTTCCAAAGGAAGTCTTACTGGTTTAAATGGGAGTAATAAATCTTTCAGGTCACCAGCTGCACTTAGCTGGCCTCATTAAAATTCAGATCCTTAGTATCTGTGGGCAAGTGTATGAAAAGGGGTTATGGGGTGAATTGGTCAACAGATTTTAGGTTTGTTTGTGCTCCCTGTGGACTCCCCTACTGAAAAAGTCCTGAAGAGTTTAATAGGAAAAAAGAACCTGTGTTATTTTTTTAAAGTATCCTATAGGATTTAATAGGGAATTATATCCTGGCTATGGACATTTTTTCATGGTTCAGATAACTGTAGGAAAGACTGATTTGTGCATTAATGCATTTTTCTAGTGTGTCTCAATTATAGAAACATCTGCACTAAGTGAACTTGAAACCTCTTTGATTCCCTGTGCAAATTCTCACTATTCAAAAGTCCTCATGTTTTCCTATTTCTTGCCTTTAGCTTAATAGTTTCAGAGTGGGTTGCAATAGTATGTAACTGTGTAGCTTACAAAGGAAAGTTGGATTTTTAAGATGTAATTGCTTAAAACCTTCAAACCCCATATTCAAAAAATATAGCTAGCTCAGCACTGATTAATCTTCTGGATGTTATCATCAGCATCTGTTATCTCTAGAGGAGATAAAGACTTTCAGCCTGAGCAGCAGAACTTGCTCCATGCAGCCCTTTACTGGGCTGGAGAGGTTATTTGAATGCATTCTAACAGTCATGGCTGTTTAATGGAAGGATGGAGTTTTGCCTGTTTCAGCCTGGAAAAGAGTGATTTTTTTTAATTATTTTTTTTATTTTTATTACTCTCTGCTGTTATTTACACCAGTGCAAAATTAGCGTGAGCTTTTAAGGCAGGCTGTTTCACAAGGTGTGGGACAGCAGACAATTTTTTTTCAGCTAATTGGAAAACGAAATACTACTATCTTAAAACACATTGTTAAGTTTGTTAAGTCCTTTTCCAGGTTCATATAACAAGTTTATAGCAAGCTGTTCTTACTCTGGGTGTGTTGGGCAGCACAGGAAAACTTCTGCAGCTCCGTGCCGTGGTGGATGGTTTTGATTCACTGTTCACTGGCTGGTACCCCCCAAAGCACAGCTGGTACCCCCCAAAGCACAGCTGGTACCCCCCAAAGCACAGCTGGTACCAGCTCCAGGCCAGCAGCAGCAGCTCACTGGGTGTGAGGACATGAGGCCTGTTCTGACTGCGAATGGAGCTCAGGGGCAGTTCTGCTTTCCAGGCACCTTTGCACACTCAAAATGCGCTCACTGGTGTTTTCTTTGTGGAGAATGAAATGCTTTCACCATGTTTTCTTGTGTACCCTCCATCTTCTAGCTGGAAGTGAGCTACAAGCGAGGGGTCTTTGCTGTTGTCTCACTTGGTAGAAAAGCAGTCCACTTCCTGAAAAGTTTTATGTCCAAGCAGGAAAAAGAAAAAAAAAAAAAACAACTGACAAATTATTGCAGAAACCAAGACACTGAAATCAATAGCTGTTATTACAACAGCAAAGAAGGTCATAGTGGGTGACCAGTCACTGGTGGATCCTATGGCTCTCCTTTTAGAAATATATGAGGAAGACTTCCATTTTGATGGAGAATCCAGGGACAGACTAAGCAGGTTTCCCAGAATCATCAAGGAGTCTGTGCTATTCAGAATTGAAGTTCATATCTCATGTAAAACTTTTCTGCATTTCTTCAGCTCTCTGAAGTAGCTCTGCTTAAGCCTTCCCACCACCTACACTTTAGGGTCACGTTGGCACAGCTTTCTTACAGAGGCACTCACATCTGCTGAGTCAATGCCTGTTAGCCATCACAGTTTAGGGGATGTCTGCTGATAGAGACACTTCTTGTCTGTGAATATAAGGGCTAATTCCCACTGAAATCAGTTGAAGGTCCATCATTATTATGACTGACCTGGAGTAAAGAATTGCTCAGATTTGCAAACTGAGGTTGTACTGTGACCACTGCTGTTGTTTATCCTCTGTTCAAGCTCGGCATTTCTCTTATTGGAGAAATGGCACTAGCAGCTTTGATATCTGAGAATGTTCAGTCTGGTTTTGCACTTTTGTGATGGCAACCTGAAATCAGTCCAGTAAACTCAAAGCATTCTGGAGAGAGTTCAGTAAAATTTGGACCAATATAATTTTATGCTTGTATGAATCATCCTGGTGTTTTGTTAAGTCTTAACTTAGTTTACATTTTAGTCATTCACTGGGACACCAATAAAAAAGAAATAACCCTAAAGAAAAAACAGCTGGTGACTCAAAATCAAATCCTGCTAATATTTCTCTCCCAATAAAATTGGTATCACTGATATGAAGGCAAATTCTTCACATTATATATTATATGACATACTATAATATATAATACAATATATACACACACATAAACCCCTAATGCTTTAAGAGCTAGGATTTAGAAAATATGTAGTGAAGCAAAATTACATTCGGTGTTGGGCACCTTACTACCAAAAATATCTAGAAGAACTGGAAGGACTTCAAAGAAGGCATGTTAAAGTGACTGGGAATCTGGGGGAATTGGATTTTGAGGAAAGTTTTAAAGCACCTAAAACTTGTATCTAGAAATTAATGAGACAGTGACTCAGAACTCTGACTTGCATCAGAACTGGCACCATTTTTGGCTGGTCTATGAAGGCAAATTGGAGACAGGGCTGGTTTGCATTAGGCTGTAAAATGACATGGTTTTGCTAGAGCTTCACAGGCAGCTGAGTCATCTCTTCAGCAGGATTGGAAACCTCGAAATGTGGGGCTGGAAGTGGCAGTGGGGAGCCAAAATGCCAGGGCACTGCCTGAGAAGCCTTCTGCACCTTGAGAGGGCTCTCAGCACCTCCCAGTGCTGGCAAAGCGCTGGCACTGGTGTTGGGAACCTGCACCCTCCTCCTCATCAGCCAGAACTTTGCTTTTTGGGGGCACCAGTGCCTGCAAGGCTGAAGAGCTACTGCACCTTGAACTGCTGACAAAGTCCAAGTCCCACTTTACAGACACTATTCCTCAGATGTAGTATCCTGCAAATGTCTGACAAAGACATGGGAGGAGTGGATTCACCTGCTCAGGGACACAGAGAGGATTTCCAACAGAGGTGGGCATCTAGCTCAGATCCTTAAATCCAGGTACGTAGCCAAAGTGCAAAACCTCCTTTATTTGTAGCACAGCCAGCTTAGAGGAAATACTATATATATATATATATATATATATATATATATATATATATATATATATATACACACACACACACACACACACACACACATACATATACATGAAATCAGAAAAATAGGAAATTCATAAAGAAAATTTATTAATGGTAAGATATTAAATTTTGTAGGGACTGTTTGTTCTTCTCCCCATTACTGAATTTTATTTTTTAAACAGACAATTTTGGTAAGAGCACATTATAAGCTTTTTCTCTAGCTCCTTGGAAAGGTTCTTGTGGAACACAAAGGGTATGGTTCCTGTTACATGAGGTTTTTTTATATTTAGATGTAGCAAAATCATGTTACAGGAAATCACACTGCTTACTATGTTTATCTTTGTCCTCTCAGACAGGTTGGCTGATTTAACACACCTTTTTCACTCCAGATTAAGTTCCTTTCAGGTATTATCTAAAAAGTTAGGTATAGTTCCATAATGAAAAATTACACTCCATTTTGTGACTGATTAAAATAAAGTCTGCTCTTGCAAGAACATTAAAAAATTATTTAGAAGTCAAGATATTGCTATTTCCATTTTAGGTGTGAGAAGATCCATTTCTTGACTGGAAATTTATTAAAAAGGAACTCTGACTTGCATTTTCAGGCACACGAGACACAGCACATCAGATGCTGATACCACTTCATTTCGAAGGACTGACTGATAAACTCTTCAAAAACCAAGGACTTTGTGTGTAAATTCTTACTGAATCAGATCACTTCTGTTTCCTCCATATTTGGAACTTCCTTTTCTTATTTTGTTTAGGAAAATCATACTTATCCCACTTAAAACCATTTCCTTTTTCCTCTTTGCAAAGCGAAAAAGCAGAGATGTGAATTAATGAACACAAAAGAGCTATACTGCTGCTGCAACAGCTTATTGTTGAAAATCTTGAATCCTAATTAAGGGACAGAAGAGAACTTGACCTTTGGGAAGTGATAGCCTTGTAATATTTTATGGATATAATTATTTGGAGTATGGCAGCCACTTTTGTGTTTGTAATTATAAGTGAAAGGTAAAATATTATTAATGTAAGTGAAACATGCTTCAAGCAAAGAATAAAGCAATGAATCAAGTTAAGTGAATTTTTGAAGCATGTGGGAAGGATGTGCTCCTGCTCCAGGATGGTTGGTTTCTTGCAAACAGGCTGTTAGGTTGAAACCATATCTGTGGTTTGTTGTTTCATGGAAGAGCAAGATAAACTGGGGAGACTACAACAATAATGAAAAAGCAGAAATCCATGAGGCAGGTTCAGTGAGCACTTCCTCAGGGAGAGGAAAGGCAGGAGGGATGGATTGCTAATGACTGGAAGCAGGATGTTTGATGGCATTACCAGGCAATGTAAATACAGGCTAATGGCCCCATCCTGAAGCACCTCTTTGAGGTGCTGGGTGAGAGGGTCAAAACTGACCACAGCCAGCAGCAGCAGCCTAGGCAGGATAAGACCTGAAGTTACAGAGAACACAGAGCAGGATTTCACTCCCTGACAGCACTTGTGGTGGGAAAGTGAGATCTGGTCTCCAGAACACACAAAATCCAGGAATTCATTGCCCCATTAATGTTTCTGTCTATAGTTGCCTGAATTTCATAGGCTTTGTACTTTAAAAATTCCCATTCTTAGAGTTATTTAGGGAGACATTCAGGTCTCTAAATACAGCTGGCTTCCAGACACCACTCCATAAGGACATGAGTTTCTTGCAGGAGCCCCCTGTCATTGCTGCTGGTCTTGTGCAAGTGTCCTAGGCACTCTCAGGGTTCCAGGATGGCACTCAGCCCCTACAGCTAGGCTCCAGGACTGCTCCCAAAGTTCCAGCAGGAATTTCTGGCTGTAAGAGCTTGGTTTCAACTTATTTCAGTATTTTGTCTCCAATGTCCCCACTGCATTTGTGCAAGTGAAATATTCCTGGCTTAGTCTTCTGAAGACTGGAATTCTCCCTGGATAGGAATTGATTGGGATGTAGCAATTTTCCCCACATGTATAGTGATGTTAAACATTGCAGTTCTGTGAAGAGTACCTATGGTTACTGTTGTCAGAAAAAGCAGAAGTGCCAATGTGCATTGGAACAGAAAAGAGTAGTTCTGGCACTAGCACAATTTTATATAAAAGTCTTCTTTATGAGTCTTGAGGCCAGTTCAGGTATTGTTTGTGTGCACGTGCCTGGTGCTCTTCCCGTGGACATTAGAGCACATTCCTTCTTGCCATTTTCCCTTCAGCTGCACAGCTCCTTCTTCATGTATGGCAGCTTTAAAACAACACAAAAAGTACTCTTTAACCCTGCTGACCTTTAAGCACATGACCTGTGAAAACATCGTCTTCTTTCTATCTACCATACTCTGTATATTCAAGCACACATTTGACATTTATGTTTTCCTGAGGCAGTAAATTTTCCTTCTGCTGACATAGAAGTAAATGCTTTAATCAGAATAAATCTGACTCTTTAAATCAGCTAGCTACATCTATAGCAAATTAATTACTAAAAATGGCTGTGCTTAAGGAGTCTGGATATTTCTAGTATTTATTAAGAGCAGGACTTTATTTTTTCTACAGCTTCTCAAGAGATTTGATTTCTGCACAAGTGAATAATTTCAGCTCACTTCAATGGAACTAGTATGTGAGTTAAATACTATTAGTCTGAGTCCCCAAATTAATGTGAAAGCTCCTGCTTTCCTTCCCAAGGGAAAGCCAGGACGGGACAAGGATGAAGGGAGCCATCTTTAACTCCCGTTGTTTACAAAAAGGACATTTCTGGGAGCAGGTGCTGTTGCAGAAGGGGCCCTGGGCTTTGTGGTCAGCCTGGGGCTGGAGATGGGATATCCCTGTGCCAAGCATGGAGCTTGGGGCATGGGCTGTGCCAGAACATCTCTCTGCTGCCACCCCCACACCAGCCTTGGCTCCAGGCAGTCACTGGGCTTACCCAGCCCTGTCCTACTCATAAGATACTCTGCAGATACTCCCTGAGTCCAAACTGAAAACTGTAAAATGCTTTCCTGCCATTTTGAACAGGAAGCACATCTGGCCTCCATAACAATTGTCAAAATTAAAGACCCTTTTAAAAATTCATTTGGTTGTGAAAGGAAGCTATTTGAAGGAAATGACAATCCAAACTCTTTTTGTGAAAGGATCTTTTAATGACTTTCAAAACCTGCTGGAACTGTCTAGGAAAACTTAGAAATACAAATGTCAGAATATCTATTGATCAAAGCAAACTCCTGTTCTTACCGTTTTTAGTGTCTTTTACAGATTTATATCAATTTTATTGAGACCCAAACAACCCATTAGTTCAGACTTTTTAATGAAAAAATATATTTTTCAATTTTTACAGTTTTCACAGCATCTTTTCCTTAGCTATGACTGCTGCAGCTCAGAAAGTAATGAATTTGGCCAAACCTCTTTCGCAGATGAAAGCTATAATGGGAAATAAAAAGAAGAGCTTTCTCCACCCTGACAGACTCCCATTTAGCCCTCAAACACTGTAAGAGGAAAACAGGCTGTATTTAACTCCCCCTTGCTCTGGCCCTGCCTGTAACTTGGTGTCAGGCTCTTTCCCAATACACTGTTGAACGTCCAATTTACAGTGGAAACGTTTTCCCCTCAAATTTCCTGCTCCTTGGTTAGAATGATGACCCTTGGTGGCTGGGGGTGTGAGGAGCTCTGTCCATGATGCCCAGCAGCCCTGAGATGTGTGAGTGACCCCTGTGGTGTAGCAGGGCTGGCTGTGGGGCACACACCAGGGGCAGCTGTATCCCATTGCCACTACATCACACAAAAGCTGCTGCAAGAGGTTTTCCTTCTTTTCCCAAGTTACACACCTGTGAGAGGAAATGCCAACCAAAATTTTAGGGTATTCACTGGAAAGCTGCCATTTGTCATATGGAAAGACACCAGTTTTTCTAGGCTGAGGCTTATATGGTGCAAAGGTGGAAAGATATCATCATGGGGCTTTTCTCTTTGCCAGATTTCATATGGGAAAGTGAGGTGTGTCTGAACCCATGCCAGGGTGTCCTGCACTTGCTTCTCATTAAGTCTGAAAGCTTTGGGCCAGCAGAAAAGCCCAGTAGCACTGGGGCAGCAATGTGGGCAGTGCCTCTGGAGGCACACTTCCCTGCTGTGGCTTGTGCTTGCTGTCACTGCTGCAGCCAGTGATGGCACTGATACTTCAAATGGACATCATTCAACTGAAAATGTTGGCCCTGGGCCTTCAGCTGTAGTGAAATCTGGCCAAGATGGTGTCTCTAGGGTAAAAGTGCCATATCTCTTTGAATTCACGGGGACCCTAAACAATTCCTCACTCAACTCACAGAAAAAAGACCAAAAAAAAGACAAAAAACCAAAACAAAAATCAAAACAAAACCACCAAAATAATAAACTAAAATAAAACCCAAAACAAAATCAAAACAAACAAAAAATACAAAGAGAAAAATAATCAGAAACAAAATAAGTAAAGAACACACATTAACTGGATAAAAATCCCAGCAGTTTCAAGCTCTTTATAAGTCTAATGAATGAGTGATTAGACGGTTTCTTGCAAAATCCTGTGAATTTATTCAGGGTTCCCCCTCATTCTTACAAAGAAAAGAAAGTCAAAGATTAGGCCACTGATCCACCAAAGAGTTCAAAGCCTGCTGAAGGGTGGGAGCTGCCAAATTCATGAGGTCATGTTCACAGTGAGATAACTGTCCAGATCTCCTTCTGAAAATGTGTTTCCTTTCTGGTGTGCATGTGAAACCTTTCAGTTTCTCAATTGACTTTAATTTTTGGTCATTCTAAGCTTACTAGACTGCTCCCTCAGACAAAGATGATATATAAGTTTGCTGAATAGATAGTTTTCTTACTTTCTCTGATCAGAAAAAGTCTCCCTAAAATAAGCAATACTGAGACAGCCAGTGCTGCAATGTGAGTAACAAAAATGTAATCAAATAATGTTCTGAATTCAACATCCATAGGTGCAGAAGGGTCCATGAGCTGCCATGAATAGCATCACTAGCTTGCTTCCTTTTAAAAAGGTTTAATCCACACTCTCAAATAAAAGCAAATTTTGGGTCATTTTGGTCCTAACCTTTAAAAATGGCATCTAGCCTATAGAGTAATGCACAAAGTAAAGCAAGAAAGTGGATGGATGGATGGATGGATGGATGGATGGATGGATGGATGGATGGATGGATGGATGGATGCTGTGAATTCTTGAGGATATCAGAAATGGAGCAAGCAGTAATCTTAGCTACTGATGGATTCTGTACCTGGTCTGTGACACAGCTCCTGGACAGGCCATTGCCCCAGCACTGTCCTTGCAGTGGCATTGCAGGTTCCCTGAGCAAAGGGGAGGAGAAAAGGCTGAAATGTAGTGACAGTCACAGGACACAGTAGGGTATCTGAGGAGTACCTGAAACAATATTTGATTTTAACTTTCAATTAACTGTCTATCAGGTTAATTGAGCTTGTGAGGCCAGAGACAGGCTGCTCTCAGTAAATAGCTGGAGGAATTTGCATTCTCCAACAGGCTTCAATAGGACAGATTTGGCAGCTGACTGCAAGTGACTTTGCTAAGGCTGGTATGCTGCAAGTCACTTCTGCTGGTTTAAAGCAGGGTGAAAGTTGTAGCTCTAGTTAGGCTGTGCTGGTCTGAAGCATTTCCAGTTTAAAGACTCACTGAATAACTCTGAGGACATCTCTTGGCATATTTAATCCCAAAAGATACTGAGATACTGTAACACACTAATGTAATTTTTATGTACAAGTAAGGTCCAGACCTGGGTATTCAAGTACCAAATATCTACTGAAAACATGTAAATCTGTCATTTAAGTACCTCAGAACACCTTAACCTGAAAGAAGAAGACTTAACTGAATCAAAGACCTTCACTAACAGCAACAGGAGTTTTGCCAGAGTAAGGACCAAAGGATTAAGTCTTAACTTCGAAGGCAAGTAGTTTTCAAACCATCACTAACTGGATGGAACTGCTTGTTTGGAAAACTCAGAGCCCATTTTATATAGCAGTGACAGAAATGTTAATACCATTTTTCCTTGCAGGTCAGTGGCAGAACCCCAAGTATTAAGAAAACAGTTTTTGAATTTTATCTATGACTTTAATATCTCTTTGTAGATTTGTGAGCCTGCTGAATTTGCCTGTCTGTAGTCATTATTAGATAAAAAATAAAAGACTTAAAGGTAACTCTTTAGGTTAAAATTTATAACTTTCAAGTGATCATCTGTACCCTGTCATTTTGACTTCTTAAGCCTGAAGTTTGCAGTGCCTCAGGCAAAAACATTGCTGGTACCACACGTCAGATAAGATGCAGCCTGGCTTTTTTTATATATAATATTTATTGGATATTGGGCATTGCTAAAGGGGATCTTATTTTAACTGAAGCCAGATTTTCTGTAGTTAATAGAGTTAGGAATGGTGTATTATTTTCCAACTTGGACGGGTTATTAATACTTATAAGTTGTGAACATGGAAAGAATTCCCATAAATCTGTGTAGCGCACTGAATCTTACAGAAGAGATAAAGATGTATGAAAAGCTGCTGAATGCCTGCACGTCACATCAGGCCCTGTTCAAGGACCTGACTCTGCTCTGGGGAGCCCTGGAGGAGAGGATGCCTGAGTGGGCCTGTCAGCAGCTCCAAGGACTGCTGGTCCCAGGGTCAGCTCTCCTCATCTCCAAATGCTGCTCTCCAGCTCTGCGTGTTTTCCACATGTGTCATGATAGCCCTCTACTCCCCAAAAAGGTATGGTTTATCCTCCCCAAAAGTGGGAGGATTTAGCAGGACTACACAGAAAAATCGAAGAATTGATGACTGATTATTTTCCTCCCTCTGTTTTAACAGATAGAGTGGGCAATGTGTTCCTTCTGTGTTACTTAAAAGGACAAGGATCACTCTCAAGTTGAAAGGGCTCACTCCATTTAACCAGAGAGACCATATCAGACCTCAGTGTCCTATAGCAGATTTTGAACGTAAAGAAAGCCATATACACCTGTCTGTCCAGAGCTGCTCTTTTCCCCTTGCTGAGCCGTATGAAATTAGGGATAATTTTTATTCTGGCTTCTCTTTTCAGTTGTGCACACACCTCCCTTGCATACACAAGCCTGGCATTCATGCAAACCAGGTGCATGCAGAAAAGAATTTTGCTCTGAATATGTATTGAGCCAGCAGTTACTAAGCTCTCCAAATTCTTCTCTGGAGTGCACAGAGCTTTGTGTAAAACCTGGGACAGAGTCTCATTCTTAGCTTTAATTTCTCAGTTGTCCTATTCAGGAAACAGAGGAGATATTTCCCCAACATGACCACTTTGCTGCTGCTTCAGGCAACACAGGTAGTGCAGTGCCCTGCTAGGTGCTGAGGGCCATTGGCCCCTTCTGAAAAAACACTTAAGCTTGTTATTGAAATCAAAAGAAGGACTCACTGGCTTCAGTGTGACCAGTGCTTTTGCTTTCCTTGAACAGGGTTGGAGCATTCAGCTCCTTATTGCATCCAGTACTTCATGATTTTGTTCCAGCTCTCTTTCCTTCACTGTCTGTAAATATGCATGTAATGGTACTCAGCCTGTAAAGATTTTATAATGCTACACATTATGCAAGAGAAAAACTCAGCAAAGTGAATTATAAATGTCAATGTATTATTTTAGGAAGTGTTAGTAGAAAAATAAATGTGATATATCCATTCTACTTGCACAATGGCTGCTACCATCATTCATTTACATCTTCTGGGCAATTATTGTCACTATGCTGTGCAAGGTCACACTGGTAATCCCAGTTTATGGATTTAAGGCTAAGGAAAGCTAAGTGACTTCCATAGGTCACAAAAAAATCAATGGCCATGCAAAGACCCAGGTGTCCTACTCAGGCTGTAACTTCTGAAATGCCTTAACTTGGTGCTATAAATAAGCTGGGTCCCAGTTCTGCTTCCACCTACATTCCTGTATCTCTGTCCCCTCCATGTACATGTCTCTGCTCCATTCTCTTGTAGGAACACTTCCAGTTCAGCTTCAGGTTCTCTGCTGACAGATCTCCTGTTTGGTGAGAAGATGATGGATTAGCTCTCCTAAACTGAGGTTGGATAACTAAAGCAAGGCTTGCAGCATCCCTAAGTGCACAAATGAACAGCCTCCTCTCAGAGAGTTATGGTTTTGTTCTACACTAATCTGGAGGTGGTGTCATGTGTGTCTGCACATGCACTAAACACTGATCATATCTGACAAAAAAGCAAAAATGGAAACCTCCCCTAAGGCAAGGCCCCCAAATGCATGATTAAGACACAGAATGTGTGGATGGTCACATGGCTCACACTGGGCACCCTGGGACCCACAGCAGCAGCTTTCTGCTTCTTAGCACCAGCAGCTTCCAATACACAGCAGTGGTGTGGAGGGCAGGTTGTACCTTGTGCTTTCTTAGTGTCCTACACAAGGAATGCAAAAATCCAGTTTCAATCAAAAACTGTCTTTGCAAACATATTGGTTATGAAAAATGTAACTAGTTGGTGCTAAAGATAGGACATGGGTCTGCCTAGACCTTTGGGACTGCTGCAAGTACTGTTATGACCTGATGACTTTGTCACATCCAAACTTTCTGTGGTGAGGAGCTATAAGACCCATCTGACAATGGAATTTCTCTTCTTAAAACCTTCTTTAGCTTGGTGCCACAGTAGTTTAAAACATAATGGGTTTTTCCATTTTGTATCACATCAAAGATATAAACACTGACCTTTCATTTTGTGTTCTGATGGGTTGAAAGTACAAGAGCTGTCTGGGAGATGTTACTGAAATATTTGCCCTTAACCAAGATGGAGCATCCACACAGCTGTATAACTCGGATCACCAGAGGTTCTCTGTGTGACATCACCTCTGTTGAGTCTTCCCTTCCAGGGAAGTCTTAAAAGGCACAATGCCCTCTCAGTGCTCACAAGCCCTGTCAGGTTAGGCTGTGGTGGCCAAGGAAGTAATTTGAATGATGCCTGTGTCAGCCAGAGCAGCTACACCTGATGGGAGTTTGAGACAGTTCCCAGACCAGCACAGTAATACAAACTGAAATAGATGTTGATATTTTTGTTTGTATACTAGGCTGTGAACATTGAAGGCTTCTGGACAGGAAAACTGCTTGATATTCCCATCTCTCCATGGGTGGAGAGCTTGGCCAGGTATGGAGCAGAAATTTTATTTGCCACCACTTGACCTGGCAGAACCTGTGGACCACAGGCTGCTCCATTCTTGCTGCACCACATCTCATCTACATCCATGTACTGGGAGGGAGAAACAGCTTCTGCCACCACAAAAGAAAGCAGCATTGTGAACTGAGCATGTTTTGATTGAAGCAAGCCCTTATGAGAGGTTTTCAAAGCACCTGGACAATGACTTCATTGCTTCGGTGACAAACTGGACTGCTTCAAAGGATTGTCCATGCAGAGGGCTTTGAATCTTCCTTTCAACTGGCATTTTTGACAGGGTGGATTGGCCTTTGATTCTGGATGTGTTCTTCCCCTGATGGATGCTCAACTCTGTGCTCTGGGTTTGGGGCTGACAAGTTTGACCAGATTCATGTTCAAAGAGGGAGGGCAGCTGGGAGAGTACCTGTGTGTGCAGCAGGCTTGATAAGGTGCAGAGGCACACCTTGAACTCTGCTCAGTGAAAGGTGTAGTCCCAGACTGCCAGGAAGGCTTTAATGACTCCCAAGAATTTACAAAAGGAAACTCTGAGAGTATCTTTATTGGGATGGGTCACTCATTGCAACCACTGAGATGACAGGTTAGCAGGACCACCTGGATAGCTATCAAGCTTATAATGTGTGCAATTGCTGTTGTTAACAGTAATTACCTCTTCTTCTGCAGCTGCAGTTAATTTTTAAAGTGCTGATCATCTAATTATACAAGAAAACCTTAGGACTCCAGCTTACATGTGGCAGCAGCTTAAAATCAAACCTCTTCAGGGGAATTGCTGCCACCAGGGTGTACTGCCCAGCACTAGAGGAAGTTGCTGTTTTTACACGAAGGGAAGGTAGAAAGCTTGTGAAGAGGCTTTACAAGAGTCTCCCTTTTTTTTTTCTAGCATACTTTGATGTATTTTGGAAGAGGCTAGGTTTAGATTAGATATTAGGAAGAATTTCCTCACTATGTGGGTGGGGTGGCACTGGAAGAGGGTGGCCAGGGAAGCTGTGGATGCCCCATCCCTGACAGTGTTCAAGGCCAGGCTGGATGGGGCTTTGATAAACTTGGTCTAGTGAAAGACCCCATAGCATAGTCTTTAAGGTGCCTTTGAACAGAAACTAAGGTCTAATTTTATGTGCTACCACCCTCTCAAACGAAAAATGGAAGGACATCAATTCTGCACCTGAAGCAGTGTGACCTACCCAATGCAATGGAGTATTGTGTATGAGGCAGAGAGAATGGGAGGCAGGAAGGCAGAGAAGGGAAAGCCAGAAGGAAGCAAGGCAAGAGGTTGTTGTTGAGCCCCTGAGGGGGAAGTGACAGTGAACTGACTCCAAGGCAAGTTTGTAAATTATGAGCAAAGATAGCACATGCTGTTTGCCTCTCTGTTTGCATTGTTCACAGAGATGGAAATTTATGTACAGTCACGTAAATGAACTAGAGTGCAGCAAGAAATATCCCTGAATTTATCTTCCATTTCTTTTCTCTAATAATTGCTTCAGGATCTCAAATCCCAGAGGATAAATATATGGTTACTCTTCTGTTCCTAGTGGTTAGATAGTTTTTAAAGAAGGATACTAAATATTAAAAGACAGTTGTATACATACGTGCGCGCTGTCTCGGAGCTCGTGAATGCATATGTGTTTTCCAAGCCCCTTCCCAGATAGAATGCCATTACTCCATGAGCTGTACAATGATTTCGTTATTGAGAAAGGCAATCCCTTTGTGATTTGAATTGTGCCTGGAGTTATTAAAAAAAAATCAAACATGGTTTTAATTGCTGTGAAGGTTTTAGTTGCTTATAGCCAGGAATTTAGCTCAAAATGTCTGCACTCCTGAGTTTAATTTGTGCAAAGTCTAATATCTTCATGCAATAAACCACTGAGGTATTTCTGTTTTTAGAACAATATGCTAAACCATTTTGACTTCTCCAGGCAGGATCAGTTTAAAGCTTTGATTACCTAAGCTTTAAATCCTTAATCTGTGCTTGGAAAAGGCAAGGGGGGAGGGGAGGGCAGTTAGTGGAGAGGGGCAGCATTTTCTGAATGTCCAGCCAAGCATCTACTAAAAAAACAGAAATAGATTTTCTATGGCACAGATACATACGAATTTGCCCATGAAAAAAGCACACCAGTGTGCTAATTTGAGGGGGGGAGACACACACGTGTGGCCCACGCATGTGCTCTGAATCTGAGGACAAGTGCCTGAGCTCTGCAGTCCTTGCCCCTTTTACCCCTCGCAGCCATGTGTGAGTAAATCACAGCTGTCAGTATGGTAGCAGCTTGATTAAAGTTCAGGGGTTTAATAGATCATTTTAAAAACCCCAAATTACTCCCACTCCCTAGTCGATCCACCTGGACCCTTGCCCTAGGTGCATGGCAGTTTTCAACCAGCACTGGAAAAGCCAAGTCTGGGCCTGAGGTTCCTGCTTATTCCCCGAGGATCCTCGCTGCAGACCTAGACCAACATTCTCAGCTGTATTTAATCTGCTCTGAGACAAGCTGGCTATGAGAAAATGCAAAGGAAAAGGCACATAAGCAAAGACATGGAAAAACTTGGACAGTTGGCCTGCTTTGTTCACTTGGTAAACTGGAGGCTGGCCAGTAACAGCGGAGCTCCCTTGGCAATACAAGTCTGTTCCAATTAATCGTGTTTAACCATTCTAATCACACTTTAGCACATTAATCCTATTTTCAATCCAAAACACATCTGAAAGAGCGGCATGTGGGCCTTTTTATAGCAACCGCAAATCAGATGTAACTGAGAGACATAGGGCCCTAGTTTACTCTGCACTTTCACTGAACTTAAACTTAATAAAATATGTGACTGAGTTGTGGTTGGATTTACTGCATGATGTTGATGCTTCCACATATAAATAGATCCCTTAAGTAACTTAAAAACCTGTCAGAAAGGGCAGTGAAAATTTGATTATAAGGTAACCAGTGCGTGTGTTTTCTAACAATGACATTGTTCCTCTGGTCAGTGGTATTGAGAGAACTTTTAAAATTTAATCTGCTTATGGATATAAATGATGCTACACTTGGAACCATGGGGCTGCAATTTTTGCCTTGACAACACTCAGTTACTAAGAATTTTATGGCTTGCTTCAACCATGAAAACAAAATAAAGCTGTTATCTTCTCCCAGTCATACTTCTGGCATTTAAAATAAATTTTGGAATAGCAAAATTTTTAACTTTATTGTATTCAGCAAGCACCAAGTAAAATAATATTTTTGGTTTGTACTGTTGACAAAATGTGGCTGCTTTGCGTTGCTTCTGTGTTAAAATCCTTGCTTTCAATAAGAGGTGGTCTTGATAAGGTATAGATCTGTGATGATGCATTTTATTTCCCACTTTGTGGGTTTGCTTTGAACTGAACGACAGCAACAAGAAAAATTCCATCCAGGTATGCCCATGCCCAAATCTCTTTAATGCCCAAATCTATGTTTATAGTCAGACTCGATGGAGGTGCATTGAAATATAAATTATGCAGAAGGATTTCTGTTTGAGCCTTGAATTTAGCTGTGAAGTGGGAATGAACTTATCAATTCATGCTAAATTAATTTAGCAATTCAGAATATAGCAAGAAAAGGTATGAAAGAAAAGTCCATCTCAAACAGGAAATTTTTGGACAATTATCAGGATTATACTCAGTGTTTGGTTTTCTAAGTAAACACTTCTAGCTTTTTACGTTACAAATACTAATCTAGTAAGATGCATTAGGGGAACCTAAATGCAAACTAGAAATGAGTTTATCCAGGTAAGTAAGGTTTTATTAAACAGTTTAATTCATTCCAGTTCTTTTGGAAGAAATTGCAGGTTATGGTTAATGTAGTGTATCAGACAGGAATAGCATTCACAGAGCCACCTGCATTTAATATAGAACTGTCAGAGATCTCTACTCACTACCACTTATCCAGAAAAAAAATACGCAACAATTTGATCAACCCAGGACTTTTTAATATTGAAAAAAAAATTCTTTTTCTGAATACAATGAAAATAAAGACTCAGTTTATGGAATTTTGTTCTTCAGTAGAATCTATACAGGGTTTTTTGAGCTTATTGAATTAAAAGTCATTTTGGCCCCTTCTATATGCTTTAGTAGGCACTGGAAAATACTATCCACTGAGACTGTACCCAAATAGAGAATTAAGACAATACATTCAAGGCAAGTCTTATAAAAAGGCTTTTCCAAATATCATGAAAGAAAGTCTAAAAAAATAAGTTAGTGCTTGTGGTGCCAAAGTCTGAAAATCCTTGGGTTAAAGATACCAACTGATGCATGGAATATTACAGAATTCCATGACCTGCTGACTAAACAGCTTATCCAGCAGGTATTTCTAATATTCTTCAAAAAGGAGTCTATTACTTGTGAAAAGAGCAATTGAGTGACTTGGTATCAGTGGTCATAGAGCACAAAATGGTGAGCAGACAGCGTTGGCTACTCCCCCGCTGCTGATGAAAAGCATGACTGGAGCAAGTATGAACTGCTTGCCCTGTAAGGTGGGGACAAGGCAAGGGAGGCTGCCAAGGTTGGTAGGAGAAGCTTTGAGATGCCTTCACAGGGATACAGAGGAGGAAAACTGCTCTAATGGGAAGCTAGGACCAGTGTGAATTATTTCTTTTTCCACTTTCTGCTCTAAGGCCTTCAAAAGCTTGGCACAGAAGAGTTCATAGTAGATTTTAAGGAGGAGATGGGAGGCACATGGCAGAGCAGCAAGTCCTTCTACCTACTCTAGAAAATAAACTGCAGTCAGCAAGAATTTTCTTGCCTGTGAGTCAGGCAAGTGCTGATGCTTTGTTTTCTGCAAAGCAGAACTGCTAAGGGACAAGGGGTTTAATGTATTAATCTTTCCCCTCCTCAAGTTCAGTGAGTTTTTTGCCATCTACTTCAGCAGAGCCAAGATTAAATCAAAACCTACCTACAGTCCCATTTCAGCCACAAACTTTAACAAGTGCCATGAGACTTCTAAACCAGACAGAATAGAGGTTGATGGATTTATTTCCTTTCCTTTATGAGGAAACCTTTCCATGATTTGTAATTATTCATCTTCTGCAGGGAAGCTCTGCAGCAGATGAGGGGTCCAGAGAGCTCTGGCCAGGCAGCAGCAGTGGGGAAGCTCTGTGGCTGTGCACCCCAGAGCCCAGTTTTGCACCTCCCTTCACCACCCACTTGCCTACACACAGCATCCATCCACAGCAGCCTTGAGAGGCCCTGAGGCCAGGCAAACCCCACATGCACCAGCAGTGGGTACCTGCTGATGTGCAGAAATGCCACATTGCCATATTGGCTCTGTGCCAATGCCTTCTTTTCACTGCCTTCCCAGTGTAAATCCTCAGTGGACTGATCATTGTTGCCTTTGGTGGGCCTTAAACAACACATTGAATTTCAGCCCAAAAATATTTCCTTCCTTTAGGCTAGAATATACTATAGTACCACAACTGCTCATGTGTTCCCCAAGACTTCACATGTCCAACAGGAAATACTAACAGTACAAGTGAAGTCATTTGGAACTGATATGTGTTGAAGTATTTTAATATTGCAGCAAAAATGCTTCCCAGAAGTTAAGAATTTACAATTTTGCCAGCTTATTAGATAGGATATTCCTGTTGCTTTAAAAAGTGTTAATATTTCTCTATAATTTCAGAGACAGAAAGGGTCAGAATACAGACTGCAAAAATAGAAGCAAAAAATTAAGAAAAAAAGGTATAAATGTAGTTACTTGACCACCTCCTGGATTATTCAATGCAGTGGATTTCTCAGGCCCAGCATTACCCTCCCATCTCCCTGGGAGATTGGGATAGGAGGGCCTAGATTATTTTCTTGGTTTCTGTGGTATGAAGCTGGAGTAATTTCAGGAATTCAGATTTGGTCCCAGTTACAGCAGTTTAAGTTCTGCAATGTTGTTATCCTCCAGGCAGCCTCTGGAGCTTATCCTTGTTAAAAACCATGTAAACAAGATCTCAACCTAACTCCCAGAATCAGTTTGGAAACTTTTATAATGCTAATTTCAATTCAGGTTTAGTTGGTTTCTCATCTCCTCCAACCTCCTGTTTTAGCAGTGGGTGCAGATGCAGTGGGTGTGTTAAAGCTGCTGTGGAAGCTCTCTAATTCCTCTTCAGGAATGGGGACAATCCCTTTGTTTCAGGATCTTCAAGCTGAAACTCCCTTTAATAGAAGTGCTTTTTTCCTACCCTAGGAATAAGATTTTTGTACCCAAGCCAGTTCTCTTCTCTGGAACAGAAAAACTCAAACCTTCAGTGCATTTATAAACTGTTGGAATGGCTTAGAAACTCCTGCTTAGATGCACACATACATTCCTCAGATGAATGAAAGGGGTACCATGTCCTGATCCTGCTGACCACATGGTAATTTCTGGATTTATGGATATAGTGCTGAATGCACTCACATGGCTCAGTTTCCCACTATTCCAGATCATCTGAACTACAGAAGCTGCCAGCATTCAGCTCTCTGGTGTTGAGCACAAGGTGAGTCCAGTCCCTGCAGAGGCTACAGCTCAAGCTTAAGGTATGGTTGCTCTTTATGAGGAGGACTTTAGCCCAGGTTCTTTCCAAAATTTCTGGATCACCATCAGCAAAACTTCTGGACCACTATCAGTTCTCAGCACTTCTCACACCATATATTTAGATCAAAACTTTTAACTGAAATATTATTTAATTCACTGCTTCACTGCTTTCACTCACTGCAGCCAAGTCCTGGATCACTTCCCATGGCCTCATAATGTCCTCTAGCAAAACAAGGAAATGTGACATTTATGACTCGTTCCTCAGTAGGTGTGACAGAGATGAAGATCCCATTAAGGCTGCTGACTGTATTCCTATTATTTCCTTATGAAAATCTAATCTATACATTTTTTTTTTACTAAGAATTATAAGTTCTAGATGTCCTGCAGGTTGGTGTGTATGACAGGTAATGCCTTTTGACTTAGGCTGAGTGTGTATTATGTCACACACAAGCAGAGGTGCCCAGACCACCCTGAAAAAATGCTGCAGCCTTTATCTTTAAATGATGTAGCACACAGTCTGCATGTATGAAAGTACCTACAGGAACCACATGGGGTCAAGAAATCACATCTGAAGACACAAGACTGAATTTCCAAAGTGTGGAAGTGCTCGAGACTTCAGTCAAGGACATTCCTCATCTTGTCTAGAGCATTATAAACTGGGAAAGAAAACTTGTTTCCTGACACAACACTCACTATCTTGTGTGACAGCTGAAGCCCCAGGAACTAAAGAGGACAAATCAGGTTAAGAAGTTTTGGGCCTGAGAACTTGAAGCCAGTGGCTGAAGGGAGAGGTCAGTGTTGTACTAAAGGAAATTGAAGCCAGTTTCAGAATTTTGCTCGCATCAGTGATTTTACATATGAGCAAATTAATGTATTTTAGTTGTAGTAGAGTCACAGTTTTTCAGGCCAGATGGTACTAATATATGGGGGTTTTTCAGACTAAATAAGTATCTGTGTTTATATTACTCAATAGCAACATTGTAGTTCAAAATTGTGCAATAGCAATGCTGCGGTGCTTAGGATTGAACAGGAACTGCAAGGTGCTGAAAAAATTTAGAGCAAAGAGGTGGCCCCTGCCCTAAAGACAGGGTCCTAGAAGATAAGAGATGTGAAAAAAGTTAGGATAACAATCAGACCATATTGGACAGTGCATGGGTAAATTCCCTTTGTATTTAGTGTATATATATTCTGCATTTACTGAGCTGTATAATAATGGATCATATTTCTTATTCAGGACTGAAGTTTCTTTTTACAAATATTTTTATTTGTTTTATAAATTGCTGAGAAGTATCCTAGCAAAGTCTCTGTAACACTTTGCATATGACAATATGAAGAAAATAAAGTTCTTTGTAGTTTCCTGTGCATGTTGGATGTGTTTAGTGCATGAACTTGCATCGAAAAAAGAAAATATTTAATGTAATTTTCTGCCTCAGATTTCTAATTAGACTGAACTCAGAGACAGGTTTTATAGTCAGACAATCATTATTGGTGCAGTCTTGCAGCCCCATGGAATTAGGGGAGGGGAACTCTCATAATACACTCCCCAGAAGGGATGTTCTCTTATGCTTGTTTATTTAATGATGCTGCATGTTGGCCTCTCGATTTCTGTGATTCTCTTGAGGAGCTGCTGCTGCCCTGGGTACTCTTCTGTGATCAGACTTTGGCAGAAGGACAGGCTAAAGAGAATGGCAACAGGCTGTTGGACTGCAGGTCCTGTGCTAAAGTCACTTTGTCACTGAAACATCACTCCCCTCACATGGGTGAGAGTTTCAGCAGCTGCATTTGGCCTTTTCACCCTTGTCTGCAGAGACATAAATACCTTGGTGTGCTTTCACATTAACTCAGACATGTCACAGGCTGTCTGTGGAGCTGAGAGTCTCACTATTTTAAAATAGGCAAAGCAAACCCTAAATGTTATAATGGATGTAGTTAAAATTAGAAATAGATTCAAGTGGAAATACAGGGAATGAGTCCAAGTTGAAATAGAGGCTGAGCCTATATTCTCACCCTGCTTGCATCTACAGCTCTGAAAAGAGAGCCTGGGGTGTGTTTGAAACACACACAGCAGGTTTGGGGCAGGTCCATCCCTAACTGCAGTTAGTAATGATCCCCACAGGGCAAAATGAAGACTAACAACTGAGATATATTTTCAGCCTTCTGGAGTGCAAGTACTTTGGTTTAAGAAGAAAAAGAGTGCAGTACATTTGATGTCAGGGCCATCACTTTGAGATTAAAAAATGAGGACTTCATGCCCTCCTGCATGGATATAGAGATGTGGCCTCCAGCTCTGTACCTCAGCCTTGGTTCTCACCTGGATGTGACCCAGCAGGGTGTTTGCAGCAGATTTAGAGCTATGCAGACTTCATCCAACATCACTGCACTTCCCACAAGCACAGCATCCCTAGGGGGCTGTAAGGGCAGCCACATGCCCTTTCCTAAACTGCTTCCAAAGTACATTTTTAACAAAGCTGCAGCACGGGGTTTTTTGTTGTTGTTGATTTTGGGGGGGGGTTTTGTGGTTTTTTTGGGTTTTTTTGGGGGGGGGGGTTTGTTTGTTTTTTTGGTTTGTTGGTGTTTTTTTTGGGTTTTTTTCTTTTTTTTCACTTCTCTTCTGTCCAGCTATGCCTGATGAACAAAACTGAGAACTCCAGGTCAAACTCACTCTTAATTTATAGTTTTAATATATAAGTTCAGGAGAGTGAGAACACTTCTTGTCCATGCTACAACCTGTGGGCTTCAGGGAGAATTTCAGCAGCTGAGTTCCCCATGAAGCTCTCTGGGCAGAGGATGCTCACTGTCGGTGCCTGAGCAAGCTCAGGGGCATCCCTGCTGCTCTGCAGTGCATCCTTCACCTGCCAGTACTGCCTGGGCACTGCTGGTCTCTGGAGAGGAAAATGATGCCCACAATCAATTCTTTCCAACCTTCTTGTCTCCATGCAAGCAAGCACTTGGATACCAGGACTGCTCTGTGTTTTGAGAGGGGCCTGAGGAATGCAGGCCTCAAAAGGCAGAGGATGGGCTCAGAGCTCTCTGCTGAGGTGTTTGTTTGGGTTTGACAAATTTAGGTTTTCCTTTGCAAGCCCAAACCTTCCTTTTCAAAGTCTTGGAATTCCAGCTTTGAATTACAGCTGCCTCAATTTCAGGCAGACAGATTTTGAATCAGATCCCTGTGGTTTTGGTTTAGGGTTATATCCACAACTGAAAGGGGCCTTAATTTAGCCAGTTCCTCTTGGGAAGGCGGCCAAAAGAATGAGGTTCCTGCCATCTTGAGCACAACCCTCATAAGAAATGCTCCTAAAGTTTCTTTGCTGTCAAATTCAAGCCCTTCATGCTTCTTCAGCATGCCACCCCAGCTTAAAATCTCAGCAGAACAGGTCACAACTTAAATCCTTGAACTTTTATGGGTGTTGGGCAGGCATGGATTATAGCAAACAGCATTCACCCTACACTTTGCTTCCTCATCACTAGCTGAGATTTGAAACTGCCACAGTTCTCACTCCTTCCTGCTGTTCCAGCCTTGGAGATTTTGATTAGGAAAAGAAATAGAAAAATGAGTGAAGAGAAGAGGAAGCTGCCAAAACCAAGCTGTCTTGGGACATATTTTAACTGAAGTGGTACAAGAGAAGAAAAGCTGTGGCCCTGTTGTGTTCATATTTCAGTTTCACACATGCCCAGTGGAAAGGAGGATGTGCCATGGGCAGAGGAACACTAGCTTTCATCTCACACACATTTTGTCCTGATGAAGGAGCAAACTGCCCCATGCAAGACTGTGAAGTTCTGCTCTGTGTCCATGTGATAGCACCTGCCCTGCTGACCACAGAGGGAACTGATTGAGGGACTCCAGAGCTAAAAGCTGTGTGCTTCCAGAGCTGCCATGGGGCTCTGGGGTGCTCACTAGAAATCAAGATCTTGCCAGAGAATACCACAGAAAAGTGCTGAGTGAAGGTTACAAACACCTCAGGACTGGCGCAGGACTGGGCTGGGAAAGTGCCACTGGTGGTGTATGACTGTATAATCTCTGTAGCTCTCTGTACCCAAAATTTAGGAGCTGTTTCTTCAAACTGTGCTGCTTAGGGAAAAAAAAAATTGACAAGATAAATCCGCTGGGACTCATTGATGGATATATTATTCCATAGCAGCAGCCCTTTAGTTTAAAATGGATTCCCAAGGTCTCCTTCCCCTGATGAGCAGCAACCTCTCTAGCACAGGAGTGCCTTGGTGAGAGGAATATTTTTCCAAAAGGCTGTTCTGGCCATTGTTTCTTTAAATATAGCAAAGAGTAGCTGCAGCAGCCCAGAAGCAACTGCAAACCATTTTAGGTCCTGTCATCACTTGTTCTGTCTCCTCTTCCAGCTGGTAGCTCTTGTCACATCTTTCTTTCCTTGTTCCAGAGGAGTCTCCTGGCACTGATAACTACTCCTAATTGCTTCTAATTATTCAATCAGTCCAAACATTTTCTACCCTTTCTCCTGTGTGTGACAGGGATGGGTTGCTGCTTTTTCTCTTTTTCTCTAGACTGAAGAAGAGTGCACCTCAGGAGGGCAAATGAAAGTGATACCTATCTTTAGCAGTGTTGATGCTGACCACAAAATCCCTGCTGGGGTTGCTTTGGGAAACCCTGCACTGGGATGAATTTTGGTGTGAACCTGGGGTGACTTCTCTCCCATGTTTCATAACTGTACCTGCCTGCAGGGCACAAGCTCTTTGTGGTCTTTGGATTGGCTGCAGGCTGAGAGAAATGGAAGAGGGGAGGAAAGGGGATTGCCTAGCCTTTGGACTGCACATTTGTTATTGTTTCAGTTTAATTGTTCCTAGTAATTCTAAACTGCAAGCTGCTCTGTGCATCTGGGGAAGCATGATCGTACAAAGCTTATTTTGTCTATTTGAAGCATTTTTTCTTTCATTCATTCTTCAAATTATTTTCCTTTTCCTGAATCTTCACTTTTTTAATCTTTGCAAATAAACACTAACTTTATTTTTTTTTCTAAGTTTTAATCTATTTGTTATTTTATTGTGGAGCACAGGAAAAGGTAATTATTACTATATTTCACATCACATAGGGATCCTGCTCTGTCACAGCTGCTGGCCACATGACCAGCCTTTCTTTGGGGAAACTCAAAGTACTTGGTTTCACTGTGCAATTCTGTACTCATCCAGAACCTGCTCTTGTGCTTATTGAGTCTTGTGAAAAGGTCTTTTAATTATGAATTAGGTGTAGATGTTTCATAGGATTTTAAAAATAATGAAGGTCCTGGCTTTGAGGTATAGAAAAAAACAGGGATATTTTTTTAGAGACGATTTCAAAGGTAATGATTTTAATGAGTAGCATGTTGAAAAACATTTAAATGCTTTAAGAGTTTGAATAAGCAGAAAAACAGCACTAAATTTGGAATCTCTCTTTAAATAAAAATGTGATGGTTTTAGTTTAAAGAGGGAAATAAGCTTTGTGTTGTGACACTGGCTTTATGCTCACAAAGCTGTGAGCCCGTTTCTAAAAATCTGCTGAAGGACTGTTGTACAGAGAAAGTTACTGGAATATGAGGGTTATGGAGACATTTAGAATATGGACATATGTGGATTTTTACATCTTCACATACCCCTCTGACCTCTTCTGAAGCTCCTGGAGGAGAGGGTGGAGTTGCACACTCACACAATCATCAGGCTGGGTTGGCCAAACCGCACCAAGGGAAGGCAAAACTTCTGGTGCTGGCTTTGCTCAGTTTCTCCTGCAGCCTTGTTCTTGGCCCTTGTTCTGACACAAAACTTGGAAACCCCAGGAGAATCCCCTCTGGGGCTGAGGGTGTCCACCCCAGCTCTCCCAGGACAAGATGGGCAGCATGGCCATGCATTCAGATGTGGACCCATCAACTGTGCAGGAGCAGGATCACTGTGCCAGGCTGTGGCAGAGCTCCTTCAAATGCCACAGACAAAATATTGGCCTGCTTTAGTCCTGGGATGAACCAGCCTTGATGTCTGTCAAACTGCACTGTTTGCCAGTGGGCAATTGTTTCTCCTTGGCTGATGGACAGATAAAAAATGCCTGTGGGTAGGCAGATATGTGACATCCTGGATACCAGAGCAATTTTTTTCCCTTTTCCAAGAAACGAGGGAATCAATTCTCTTTAACTGGGAACAATAAAGTATTTGTTGAAAGCAGGTCTCCAGTCCTGAATCACAAATGGCTCTTCAGCCATTATCAAACTTTGGTGTTTTTTCTTCATGGCAAAACAATATTCAAGAAAATGTAAAATGAGAAAATAAAATCTTAAGGTTATATTTTATTTTCTCATTGGATGCACAGCTCTTGCTAACTTATAGACCCAAGTAAATTGTAGAATCAGACTGGGGTGTTGAGGAATGACATAGAAGTTATACCAAGGTGGAGGAGGGGGAGAAATGGATGGGTTTGCCTTAAACATAAAATTTGCCGTTAGAATAATAAAATAATATGATACATCTGGTTGATTTTCTCCTTGGTGATAGAGGGCTGCTCTAACAGTTAAACCTTGGTCATGGCTGACTTAGACATACTATAAACTGTGTGATAGGGTTCTCATATCTCTTTCTCTTTTTCTAAAATAATAACAGGAGGAAGGCATTTATTACCAGAAAGGCTGCACCCCTAGGCAAGAAGTAGTCATCTTTGATTTAACTTTACAGTAAAGTTGCTGAATTAAATGTAGTTTTGTTTTTATCTGTTTGCATGGAAGGCTTCCAAATAAAACAACTGTTTTAGTGACCCGTGCACTTGTATCATGTTAATTAGGTTTGAAAACTCATCTATTGTTTTCATAAGGCTATTACATTTTCTGTAATTAAATTAAGCAAAAAATAAGGATGCATGGAATAATATTTATTATTAATACCAGACTCGAAAGGCTTACAACATGTGAATTGAAGGTAAGGGCCTTGAAGACAGCTTGAACTTCAAAACAATGTCAAATAGTCTGGTTTTTCAGCAAGTCATTGCTACATGTATTTAAAGAAATCATCGAGAGAGTGAGAACTAGCCCACTGAACACCCAGGCTTCTGGTTCCATTTGAAACTGTGTAGCTGCTGGGATCTTTACTGAAGATCAACTATAAAACTACTAAACTACTGCCTAAATGGGAATGAGGCTTAACCCCAGTTACACGTACATGGGTTTGATTTGTGCTGTGTTGTTTGATCATGGGACAAGGTCTGGCAGGCTGCCTGCATGGTCACAGCTCCTGGGAGATGGAGAGAAGGTGGATGGCATGGGTGGACATGAAAGGGCTCCTCAGTGGCAGGGGCAATTCAAGGTGTCCTGTCTGTGTGAATGCTGTGTGTTGGTTCAGTTTGGGCACAATCACTGTCAGGCCAATCATAGGTATCTATCCTGTTTAGTATCCCATCTGTGTGCAGCCAACCTCAGATGTCTAGGAGGGAGAACATGTACACAAACAAGGCAAAAATATTTCACAGAACACAATCTTATCTACCAGTGATATTTGGATGAGGAATTTCGTAAGACAGAAATTTTCTAATATGGTCACTGCGAATTTTTCTCTTTTATCCACTTGTTGTCTGGACTTGGGTTAGCTTTTGGCACATACCTGCACATTTACAAAGTACAATTTCCTGTGGTTTACTCTGAATCTGGAACCTGCTTCTTTCCTCTCTTGGCCTGCATCTCTGGGCAATACATGCTGCTCATGGTGAAAGTCATCTTAGTGTGTGTCCTGTCCTGCAGACACAGGCTGGCAAGAGATGAGCCTGTGTCAGTCCATTTCCCAGCCTCTGCCAAGCAGTGAAGGCAAAATTTTGCCTTCAAAACATGTTTAAAGTAAGGAGACATTAAACTGGTCCCATGCCGTGGCTCTGACCACAGAGATGAGAGCCAGCCTAGTTAACATTCTGTGTGGGAGCAGATGTCCCGTGCTGGCCTTGGTGTGCTGGGAAGCCACCAGGCTCCAGCTGCAGCAGAGCCCAGCTGGGCTGTCCCACATGGCCAGGCTCTGACACCAGCAGCAGGGTGGCCAGTGGCTTGTATTTCATGAGGTTCCTGGCATTCCAGTCAAAGGCAAAGACAAGGCAGAGCCCTGGCAGAGATCCAGGCTGGCACTGCCTGGCACAGCAGCTCTGTGGGAAAGGAGGTGTAGGGATGGTGGCCAGCCAGCTGGGCACAGACCCACTGGGGACAGGCAGTGGAACCAGGGCTTGTCCAGCCAGGAGACACCTTCAGGGAACCACACAGCAACCCCTGGCACCTGCAGGGAGCTCATGGGGAAGATGAAGGCAGGCTGTGCTCAGCTCTGCAGGGTGGGGGGACAAGAGGCAGCAGTGTACATTGAAACCAGAGGGTCCAGACTGGGTGAAGGGGAGCATTTTTGGGTGGGACAGGTTGCTTGGAGGGTCTGTGCAGCCTTCATCCTCAGAGGTTCTCCAGACTTGTCTGGGCACAGCCCTGAGCAATCTGTATTGGCTTCATTGCTTTGCATAGGATATTGTAAAAAAACCCTTCTGGGGGCACTGCCTGCCTGAAATACCCTATATTCCTATGAAATATTTCTTGTTACTGAGGATGTTTATATTATCTTTCATATGTAGATTTTCTGGTATCTAATAAGGCAACTTCTCTAGCACCAAGGAAAATACTAGAGTCTGTATTCTCCAGGTTTCCTGCTTACATGAAACACAGAAAAGTAGTGTTTTAGAGACCTCTAACCTCTGTCAAGTGCAAAGGGGATCAAAATCTGCAAGGCAGGGACATGCAAACAGACACAAATAAACACAGAAACAGTATGACTGCACAAGTCTCATTTTCTTAGGCTAATTTCAAAATTTGTTAAAATCTAAATATGGACAAAGGTTTGAGTGAAATGTAATAATTGCTAAACTAGTTCACCTGGCACTATGAAGTAAAGATTATTAAAGTAGGTAGCCCTTCCATGAAAAGAAATTCATGACAGCTGAGGTATGCTATAGTACAAGCAGATTTTGCATGCCTTGTAAGCAGCATATTTCTAAACTGGCTTGAGTGCACATCAATCAACCAGAATTAATCTCATGGTAAACATATACTGTTCAACAGCAAAACCTATCATTTGGATCCTCTAAAGTTTAATTAAAAACCTATGAGAGATCCTTAAACATGAAATGGGATTGATTATCAAATGTTGTCATATCTACAGTAATGATACTTGTAATCCTGGTCTGTGTCCTGTAATGCTGTGTGTCTTGTAACAGTGGAAGTCTGGAGGCTCCTGCATTTGTAATTTTATGGGTACTTTTAACTGCTTTTTGCCGTAGTGTCTTTACTGCTTGAGCCCAGGCTTGTTGTGGGAGTATATTGGCTGAAGTATACTACTTTGTATGCTTACAACAGAATTTGTTAGATATGTTGAGCAGCTGCATTTTTAAGCCTGTTAGAACAATAGCTGTGTCATATTGTTAGTGGTTAAGGCAGATTTGTATACCAGGGATACAGGTTCCTCGTAAAGAGAGGTGTCTCTTACCTTGACTCTGTAGGCCTTACACTCTTACCTGTACACTGAAGCCCTGGGCTATCTCCACCAAGTTCTTCTCTCCAGCTGTCCTGCAAAATTCCTTCCTTCTGCCCAAGGTGCCAGTCCCTGGTCCCACAGGCTCCTCTAAATCCCACTGTACGCTGCCATCTTTCTGTGCCCCCAGAACTGCCCCCAGAACCTCTCCCCGGCCATTGTTACCTGTGACCAAACCCTTTCAGTGGTGAGCCCCATGCCCTGCTCAGATTCATGGACTTAGGAAATTCTCATCCCCCCCGTTGCCTTTTCCTGAGGCTGAGACACTGTCAGGAGAAGGAACCAGGAGACCCTGTCAGGAGAAGGAGCCAGGATTCACCCCCACTTCACTCCCATCTCACACAGTGAAAAACCTTTGTTACAAGGTGGCAGCAGACACAAGACGGTGCCTGTGGGTTTGTATCCATGTCCATAGAAAGAACAAAACTATTTAAAAAATGTTATTTAAATTCATTTCCTCACACTGTTGAAGTTGTGATTTGAAAGGCTGCTGAATAAAACAATCGGTGGCCTGGCTTGGGACACATAATAATGGCTCTATTGAAATTGTTTTGGTGGCACATAAACAAAGCTTTCTTCTTTTTTCTTCTGGGCATCAACTGCTGGCACAAGTAGATGAAAACAGCTTCTCACACCACACCGCCCTTTTACATTTTCCATATGCTGGATTTTAAGATTATAGGGTTTTAGATTCTGAGTTTGCATGTTGCATTTTACATAATAATGAGTTTCTGTCTGAGGCTGAGTTGATACATGAGAAAGCAGAACCGCCACCACCCAGAAAGCGAAGAAGAACAACACACATTTTGGAAAGTAGCTCTCACTGAGCTCTTCACATTTTTTCCAGGAAGCATATTCAATTTCTGTTTTCTGCCATGCAGATGGTATCTGCTTTTGAGCTCCTTGGGAGGAGTTTGTCTTCCTACTTGGTGGCTTTGTTTCCAGTAGCTTCCTACTAAAAGTCTTCTGAAATTACATCAGTCAGATTTTTCTTCATTAATTAATTGCTCAGTTACAAACCATTCATTCAAATTTTTGTTTCAATCCTTGACTTCGACACTTTTGCATCTCTTTGTCATCACAGAATGGTCTTTTGTGCCTGTTTTAATTGTAGAAATGTCTCACCAGGAAAAAGTAATTCTTGGGTAATGCTGTTCTTTTTGATTATTTGCTTCCCTATTACAAGGAGTTTCTCTCTGAAAGGGGATACATGTCTGTGTAGTAGGGATGTTACTAGGAGACTGGATTAGATGATTTCCTGAGGCCTCTTCCAAACCAAATTATCTTGTGATCCAACATGCATTTTTAAAAAATTTCTCTGATCTCCTTCTGAAACTGAACTCAAGTTTAGAATTTGTTCTGGTTCTTCCTATTTTACATTTTTTTTGTCACCAAGCACTTGGAGATGAGATGCCTACCAAAGTTTCACACAGCAGAGGGCCCTGCTGGGCAGTGCAGTACCCAGGGAAGTGATCCTTCAGCTTCTGTGCAGCACGGCAACATTCCACAAACTTTTGTTTCCTCCATCTCTCCCTACTTTCTCTTACAGTAAAATTGAAGTAAATGGCCTTTGCTACAATTGAGAGCCCTTTGCAGATGGATTGAGAAGCTGGAGTCCTGTCCTCAAAAGTCACTTAATGGCTTCAGAGACACTCCCAGGTCTCTGCAGTCACAATGCAGCCAGCATTAAACACTTCCTTGAACATGGTTTTGTTTAGATCCATCACACCCTGCTTGGTTCTAAACTCCTCTCATCAAAGCACTTGTCCTTTGCCTTGTGTAGTGGAGGTCTTCAAAATTCACTGAGCAGAGAAGGTGTATCTCATAAGGAGGTAATTTTACCTATTTTAGGGCTCAGATTTAGGATCAGTCGTGCTCAAGCAGCATTTTTGCTGCTTATATACAGACTTTGTCAGTTAACCTACAAGTAAGATTTATTTCAATGTATGTTCTCACAGCAAAGAGAATTGCAAGCATTTGCCATGCTTTTCATGCTACAAATCACCTAAGATTTATATCTGTGGTGAATTAATGAAGACAGAACATCTCTAAATAGCAATCTCTGACCTGAACTTAGAATAGGTATTTATAGATGGAACTTGCACAGTTTCATGGTCACTTGGAGTGACTGGAAAAGTCCAAAGACCCTCAGTAAAACTGATTTCACCAATTTCTGTCATTAGGAAAATAGGATTATAAGTGCACAGGATATCACAGAACATCTTATTGCTGCACTGACTAAGAATGAACACTGATCTGCTGCTACAAAGAGCTACAGTAAAACTTTGGAGACATGAAATATGTCTGAATTCTTCAGCTTGAGGACAGCTGTAATTATAAAGAGCTTGCAGAAATCAGGCTGCAAGAGTAGTCTGTTCTCTCCCCCTGCCTGGGATCAGCCATAAATGACTCATAGTGAGGCGTAACACTACCTTTTGATTGAGAGGAATGTCAGTTCTCCAGCTCTATGATAAATCATTACATCTTTATTAGGGAATGGAGAATGAAAGAACTGCTCTTCCATTATATGTTTACTCAATTTGTGTCCAGCTGCTTTAGGAACACCCTACTCTTTTTTAGTATCTTAGCAAGCTTTGCTAAATCCATCTGTTCTAAAGCAGTATTGTGTTAAGCACAAAATAAAGAACCCAAAGCAGGCACCAGCTGCAGCTACCAACAAGCAGGCTATTGAAATCCACTTACTCTAGCTTGCTAGACACTTATGAGAAAGAAAGACCATTCTAATATATTTAAGGCTAGAACAAGCTTGTGTCTCCTTGCCTAAGACAAGCAGTTCTGATGATCATAGCTGGTGGTCTGGACAGCAAGAAAAGGCAGGACAGGCTAGTAAAAGCTCCTTTGACTTCAATGGCAATATGGATTTGGCTGCGTGCAAACAATGAGAGTATGTGAAACTAATTATCTACCCATTGAGATTTTCTCTCCACCTTCCCCCTTTCTAATTTCTAATGAATGTAGATAATTGCTGTGTTCCCACTAACACACAGATTAGGCCTCTGGGATTAGGCTGTGTGATTGAGCAGCTAATACTAAGGGTAAACGCCTCTGGTGTTCCTGTTAAATGCATTCTTGCTAGTAAGTTAAATAATCATTCTACTAAAGCATTACTAAAAGATTTAAATACTAGTTTTGCAGACTTCTAGTAGATTTCTATGGTTTCTGACATACTGTGACATGCTTCGGAATGTTCGTTTATACACAGTTTGATTTCTTTTGATGATTGTCAACTTAAGTTACTAAAAAAGGAGAGCACTTTGTACACAGAAGGGAAAGGGGTGGAGGGAAAGCAGTATGTTAGAAACATGAGTAGGTGCCCTGGCTTGTCCATCCCTCTTGGCATCACTTTATTTATACATTTTCTAAAGGATTAGAAGTAATCAGTTCCAGAGGATGTGCTCTGGAGCATTGGCAGAGTCTGCTTTCTTGGCAATCATTGCAAATATTTTATACAGTTTCACATTGTCTTGTGCAGTACCAAGCACTGGCGGTTTGACGTAAACAGCGTTAATGTTTTAACTTCTATGGCAGCAACACTTCTCCCCCTGCAGAGCCCTGGGCTTTCCAAAGCCTTGGGGTTGGCTGGGCTCATTTGGCACGGTGGGAACACTCACCTGGGGTAGTGCAGGACCCCATTCTCAGAGGCATGGTTCTGCATGGCTCTGCCCTTGGCAGCAGCACACCAGAACCTTGTCTCCATCTGACCCCCCAGCAGGATGAGGGCCTGGTGTGCAGGCAGCAGGACACAGGCAGTCCCTGAGCAGCATGTGCTCATTACACTCATTTTTACAGCTCTGCCTTGCTCTCCAGTGAGAAATAGCAGAGCCCCACTTCCCAACTCATGTGTTTTAACATTTGCAGGTAAATAGCTTCTAAGATGTGGACATTGCCATGCAGTTATGGATGCTCCAGACTGATGTCACCTCCTCTGGTCCTTCAAGGTTATCACCAGAAGCAAGCTTAGAGACCACACGGTACTGATTCTCCAAAAAGAACACCTGAGAGCCTGTCCCCATCTATTGTAAATCAAAGGCAACTCCTACGAAGGGGAGAGAATGATGAAGAGGACTCCATGGATATCAGAAGGCTAATTAATTACTTTATTATACTATACTATACTATACTATACTATACTATACTATACTATACTATACACATTTCATCTAAACTGAATCTGCCAAGCACTCAATCTGCACACACCCTGCTCTCACTGCATTGAATCTCATGACTGTCCGCCCACAGTCCCGATACACACACACACCTGGCCCTGACAGGCCAAGGGAACAAAACACCATCACTTTGGGTAAACAATCTCCATATTGCATTCTGCTTGGGCACAAACACAAGCACAGCAAGTGATAAGAATTGTGGTTTTTTTCTCTGAGGTTCAGAGAATGTGAATCCCAGAAATATTCTTGGGAAGAATTGTGCCTTGCATTCCTCTGTGAAATGGGGCAGCACCCACCTGCTGAGGTGAAGGGTGCTGGGTTTTCCTGATGTGATCTGTCAGCTTCAGTGAGGTGTTTAGGAGAAGAGGGGTAAGGCAGAGTGTTAATGCAGTGACTAGAGCCCAGAAGCAGTAAAGAAGGTGGGAGAGGAACATGGCTTAGAGTTCCTCAGACAAAAAGTATAACAGTAATGAAAGAAAGCACTGTATTCCTGAAGAGCTAACTCTGTCCTATGGGCTGAAAGAACAAGGGCATGTTGGAATATCAGCAAGTGGTTTTCAGAAAGGGCTAGCAAAGTTCTGGCATTTCATAAAATCTAGGTAACGTGAAAAGAAACACAAGAAATAATTGTTTCTTAATATGGCATTTGCCTAAAGTAACATTGATGTTGATTGAAGTAATGTAATTTTCATATCTAAAATGTTGCAGGGGAGAGTATGTCTATTTCATTTATGTTTGCAGAAACTTAATCTACAGGAAAAGATTTTATAACAGAATTGGAGGTTAAATTTCATTTGCTGATTTAATAAAAGCTAACAGGATGGATTTGGGGATATTTCATTAATCTTTCTTTCCTTTCAGTGAAAAGGAAATTAAGTTCAATCTAGTTCAAACTTTGCTTCACTATTATACCATAGACTGCCAATGTCCATGTTCTCTCTGGCAAGTTAAAACCTAATTAGTCACAGAAAATTCTTCCCTGATCCTGTCACTGCGAGGCAGGAAAAACCTGGGCTGCAGACAAAGAATGCAGATGCACTCGATGCTTGGCTGTGGCTCTGTTAATGTCTGTGCTTTCCTGCACAGCATGCAGTGACATAACTGAAAGTGGCATATTTTGTCCTTCATGTGATGAGATCAGATATAAGCTGCCTTTTCAAAATGCAAAGAAAATCTTTTAATATGAAGTAGTGCAAAGAACATACTGCCATTGGCCGCTTCCCCATCTCTGCCCATTCTTTACATTCAGGACTGGCTGTTGGGTGCTGGGGATGATCAGCTGGGTCCAGCTGGGCTAGCAGGGCCAGAGGGCTGTGTCTGGCTGCTGCTTGTTCATCCCCGCTGTCAGGGCTGCCAGGATGCCCGGGCTGCAGGGCCGGGGGTGCCCCGGGGCAGGGAGTCAGCTCCTCCCACAGCACTGCTGGCAAGGAGGCTCCAGCTGCTCCTGCTGCTCCTTGTGTGCAAGACCTGCTGGATCCTTAAAATCCAACTTCATATTTCAACCCTTTATAATTTTGAAGAACAGGGTCAACTGATAAAATTAATTTAGAAGTAACATTTTATCTATCACTTCCCTTAACACTTATATAAAATAAAACTTTTTTCAACATTCTTGGTTACACTTAATAAGCAGCAATAACTATTAAAAATACCTGCCATTTTTAATTCTAGTTCTATTTCTAACAACCATTGTAGAATTATTCTGAGACTGAATTTGGCTCCCTCTGGCATAGATGTTGTCTCATAGTACATTGAATTTCCACTATCTGATGAAAATTTTATGGCATACATCAAGTATTGTCTGGGAAAGGAAAGTTATTTTACCTCTGGAGGTGAGACTATAGAGCATAATTGGCACAAGCATATGTTGTGAAGGACTTTTTTTTTCACATCAAATTAGTTGATTGCCATTTATGTTTAGACTGAGATTTTCCAAGGCATTTAGAGGCATTGTCTCATGCAACCCCTCTGAAAATCCCAGCTGTCACTGCAGTGGTTTCACAGTAAGATTTTGAGGGGCAAAAAGCTGTCTGTGGTGTAACCCATGTGCAAGAAGCAGTTAATTCTGCTTCTTTCTGAAATTCAAAGACAAAGCATGAGCCTTGGGGAGAATTTTATCTTCCACTTCTAACTGAGGCAGGGTATGTGGAGGCAACCCTTTGTTTCTCCAGAAGTCAAGGGGGAAATAACTAAGTCTTCCCTTCTGTTCTTCCAGCAGTTACGCCCCTCAAGACACCAGGGCAGGTACCTCACTCTGGGTAGATGATTACTGTGAGGAAAACCTCCAGGATTTGTTTTATGAAGACTTTTTTTTTTTTGTCTCCCCTGTTGCTTCAGTAGTGTGGCTTTGCAGAGCTGGGAAGTGACCCAGCCCTGGGATTTCCCTTGTAGGGTGAGCGTGGAGCGAACTCAAACATCCCCAGCGTGTCCTGGCCCTCGCTCTGTGCCTCCAGGGATCCTGGGAGAAGTGTCCCTGTGAGGAGGGGAGGCAGATGTCCTGGGGCTTGGGGAGAACTGTGCTGTGGTGCTCCTGCCAGGGAAGGAACGGCCCTTGGTATCCAGCTGTGTTTATGGTCTCAGCCCGTGTTCTCTCGGTTTCTATGAAAGCCACAAGTGGAACAAACCCCAGGCTTAGCCCGAGGTCTGTGTGCACTGTTTGTCTAAGCCTGACTACGTGGTGGCTGGGCAGCCCCCCAGGGATCTGCTCACACACCGATTCTTCCCTCCAAGCTGTGCAGCTCTCTCTGCTCTGCACTCTCTGCCTTCCATCGCTGGTGCATTGGAGTGGCTCCTCATGGCAGGAATGCACCCAGCCTCAGGCTGTGAGCAGAGATTCACCCTGAGCTCGGGCAGGACTTGGGTGGACTGGGCTGATCTGGGTGCTGGAGCGCTGCCCTCTCTGTTTCGGCATGCATGTCCTGGCTAGAGCTGGGAGACATTTCTCCAGAACTGCTGTGTTAGGCATCTGCACTCCACAGGCTCGTAAATAATTCAGTATATTGAGCTGTGGCTTACTTACAACATTAAACTACTCAAAAAGACAAATGGAAATAAAATAATAACTTGAGCTTAAACACATAGGCTGCAGCAACCCAAGAATTCATTATGCTATTTATCTGCTACTGTGAAGCATAATTTTAAATAGATGTCTCATGTCAGAGCTTTCTTTTCTAATGACTGTTTCAGAACATACTACTGTGGAACATATCAGCATTCCAAGCTTTTCCTATATTTGATTATAGCTGATAGCAATCAAAGTAATTTTACTTCCAATAATAATGTTGGCAGCAGCTTAATTTAATAGCATGGAGGTTAGGTCTTATTTATGTCATTCCTCAAGCTGGATAACTTTGAATGTAACTACAAAATATTTTGCAATGAAAACTTAAAATATGAGATATTTAATTGAGTTTTCTGGCCTCATTGCTAAAAAATGTTCATTCTTCACAAACACATTCTTACATCAATTGTTTTGAATATGAATTTTCTATGGACCATAGGCCTTTTTCCTAATATTCTGAGAAATGCTGATTACTTTATCACTGTAAGCTATGTCAATAGTTAAATAAATCAGTCTTCTTTTAATAGCTCTGTAATTTTCCAAAAGTAAGTAAATAATCTTTGGAAAAATAAATCAGTTAACCAAATCTGTTTCACATCCTATCTGCTTTCCTTTACCTTGGTAAAGGTAACCTTAGAGTTGTATTATTGCCACACTGGTATACTGTCACCAGCTTTCATAGTTACATCAGCATTGCAAGACTAGAATGGAGCATAATTTCATCTCTTTGGGATTTTTGCCACTGCCTCAAATGGGGGAGGCTGACTTGTAAAAAACAACAGGTTGTCACCCATGGACTGTGCCATCTGTGAGATGAATTTTGTATCTCCTAGTGAGCTACCTGTGCTGCTGCCTTTTTTGGCCCCTTTATTTAGAGATAACTATGTACAGAAAGTCTCCCCACCCAGTATCCTTTGCCATGGACCTCTCACTGGCATGCCTGTTGCTGTGCTCAGCACTTGCTGGGTTGGGACAGATGAGGTGAGGTTTAGATGAGAGCTGACATAATTTGCTGCTCTCTCCCCTTGGTCTGCTGGACTCTCCTGAGGACTCATCAAAGCAGCACTGAAGGAGGCTCCTGTCAAAGTTCCTCAACCTCCAAAAGCTAATTTTCTGGATAGTTTGGTTCACAGAATGGCATCAGGTTTAAATGTTGAAGAGGAAAACGTGATGTTTTCATGATTTCAGACACAGATGGTTAATTCAGTGATAGGAAAGTAATATTATCCCCTGTAACAGAAGAAACAGCAAAGTCAGAGACGTTGCAAGAGAACTGTTCAGGGGGAATCAGAGCCCCAGCTGATTCTGGGACTCCGGCCTGTCCCTGGGTTTGATGCTCTGTTCAGGCAGCCAAGGCAGGTTTCCAGCCCTGGGGGAGGAAAGTCCCAGGGAAAAGAGCAGCCATACTTCCCACAGCGGAATCAGGGGGTTTCACAGGGTGAGTAACAGAATGAGGTGTTTGCCATGCTTGCCAGTAAGAGGGTGCTGAAAGAAAAAAAGGCCAGAGAATCACCATCCCTCTGTCCTGTTTCTGCTCACCTTGTTATTGTAAAATAGATAAATAAAAAGGCTTATCCTCTTCCCTCAATATATGTTTTGACATTAAGTTTTTAAGGTCATCTGCCTAGAGTGTCAATTGAAAAACATGCTTACAGTGAATGGTAGAACTGGGGGAAGCAAGGGAGAGCAACTGGTCTGGGACTGGGATGGGAGGAGTAGTCCCTTACCCCTGTGTTGCTGAGAGCATGGGGAGAAATTGCCTGAGAAGTGGTTTGGCAGCCTCTAGCCAGAATCTGAATGTTAGAAATTTGTGCTGAAACCACCTTAACAAAGGCACTCAAAGGACCTCCAAAAATTGTTAGGGGTAAATCAAGAAGAACAAGGGAATCAAGGGAATTATGAGCCAGGGACAGAAAAGATGAAACTTCTGTGGACCCAAGGCATCTTTCCATGGGGAGTCTCCCACATGTTTCAGTAGAAGACAGAGACAACGCCAGCAATGCAGATCTGGATCTGCACTCCCTGCTCCGGATAGAAGTTCCCAGCCATGCCCATCTTTCCACCAGGATGATACACCCAAGGTGTGGTGGCCAGTGTGTCCCAGCTCCCTTGCTCCCAAGAAACCCTGTTACACCCACCTAAATACCATATTCAAAAACTTCCCCCAGATTAAGTAAAAAACAAATAATGAAAAAATTGGTCTTTGTGAATTGCCTCTCTGCTTTAAATAGGTCTTGTGCTAAAAGACAGAAGGACTTGTGTATTTATTTCCAAGATTATTAAATTACATATAGAATATGCTTCCTGAGTATTAGCAGAGTTTATAACTGAATTCATCCTATCCATGCTCTGGTTACGTCTAATGAGGATAATTATTACATGGCTTAGCCATAATTCAGTGTTGACTCTTTCGCGCATGAAAAGCTTTTGTTGGCAAGCATCAGTGGAGAGCTCCAATAAAAGACATCTTTAGCTTGTGTAAACATTGTTATTTCAAGGTCTCACCCTAACGTGCTTTAGGCTAAGTACTTTCTCCTCAATTGAGTTAATATAGCCAAAATGATATAAGGATGGGATTAGATACTGGCTTACACCACAAGGAAAAAAATGAAAGTTCGACAGGGAAAAATGCAGTTAATTCCATCCTGTCAGCAGTGGATATTAAAGATTATTAGTTGGCACACTCAATTATGTGTGAATCACAATGGTGGTACTGTTACTTTTTCATTCAATTTTACAGGGCCAGGCAAAAAGTGTAGGTTTAGTATCATCTTCAGGGATTATTTGTTCCTTGCAGTGATGTGAGGTTATATTAAAATGTTCAACAGGTTCAGAGGAAACATCTCTGTCTAATGAAATGTCCCATTTTTACATGATCTTAGTCACTGGAGAGAAGTGAACAAATCTGCCTGATGGGACTTCAGCTGTAGCTACGTTTTATGAATATGTTTCTTTAGGCAGTAACTAGTTATTCTATTATGTGATTGTTAAAATGATAAACCAACCAATATAGCTCTCTTTTTGCTGCTTCCCTCTGCTGGATAGAGCCAGTAGTGCTTAGTTATGTGTCAGGCTCATTAACACCAACAACCTGGAAAGACTCCTCTGCCTACTTAGGATACCAGCTTTTCACAGACAACAAATCTAAATCTTGCTCTGACTCTTATGGTGAATTTCTCAGTCTGCAGGTTAAACAACAGTCATAGAATTCAGAATAATATAAAATTGTTGGCTCAATTAGATGGCCCCAGCCTGATGCTTTGATGCTGGAAGCTCTTCTGTCAAGATGGGAAGGTGTGCGGGACTGGAATGGGATGCTGGGCATGCCAGTGTGTCTGCCCCTGGCCCTAGGGTAGACTGACAGCAGGACAAGGAGGTGTGCTAGCTATAAGTCAAATTAATTATGGGATATGTGTATTGAAATTGTTGGGTTTTAAACAAAATAAGCCTCTGGCACATTGTTTGTGTTTTGCTTGTCTTCAGAGATTTCCCTGGCCAGAGGAGACCGCCGTGATAATGCGCTGTGACTGCTCGACTGCCTTTCCAAGACCAGCAACAATGCCAGCAGAGCTGCAGCATGTATTTTAGGAAAAAAATCCAAACCCAACCTTCTAATCTTGGTTTTCAGTTTCCAGTGTTAGAAGGCCTCCCACAGCATGGTGACATTCCTGTATCCGTTTTCCCTTGCAGAGTTTGCATCCCCTCACGAGGTGAACGGGTCTCATTTTGAGATTTAAATGTCAGGATTCATCTTGTACAGTTTTCCTCTTCAAAACTGACAAAGCCTGTCATCATATGTGTGTGGCCTGTATGGGTACTTGACAGAAGTAGCTTGGATAACTTGGTGCTGTCTGGGTGCCCAGGCATAGGATTTTACAACCTCTGATCCAGTTGCCCCACCACTATCCGTTCCAGAAGAAGACTTTAGAGTCAGTGGTGAAAATTATGATTTTCTGAATATCCACAAAGTTCCCCAAATCCCCACAGAGTTACCATTTCCCAGGCTCACAAATGAGACCTATGCACTTTGAGTTTGGATGTCTGACTTTTCAAGCTGACTGTACTGAAACATGTCATTTAGCTAAATTTACCCAGAAATTTAGAGTATTGCTATACTTTTTTTAGGAAATGCTTCTGCTAGGGTTCAGAGTCTGTGCAAAAAAATTCCAAACAAGCTTATTGTACCTTTCTGTCACATGTTGTCCTTCAACCAGTAGTTTGTAAGGCTGGAGTCATCTTCAGCAGCTGCTTCTACTACTAGTACTCATGCCCAAGTGGGAGTCTAGATCTTTGAAAAAGAGAGTTTTCCTCTAATGGTGCATTTCTATTAAATGCATTATGTTCATTCAATTTCCTCTCAATAACCCCTCAGTAACTGGACACCCATAGAGTCCTCCTGTAAGTTTAATTCTCTGTTTTCAAGAATTGTCCAGCTCTGTCCCTTGCTGGGGGCATCACACTTCTTCTTAAAACTTAATGTAACATTTCCTCAATGCCTTGTTTGGAAAACTTATATCAAGACTGAAGTCTGCAGATGGTTAGAATGCAAGGAACTTTTTCTTCTTGGTTTAACACCCTCAAGATTTTTTTGCCTTGCTGTGCTCCCTGGACACTGGAAGGTCTCCATCTCAAAGCCAGTTGTGTCCTGTTGTCAATCTCTGTTCAGGATACCATTTAAAGATGCAGGGACACCACCACCAGCATCCTGCAGAGGGGACTTAGGCCACAGCAGGGCAGCTTTGTCCACAGGGTGTGAATGGGGAAAGTGAAGGATTTTGAGCAAATGGATCCCATACTCTGTGGTTCACTCTGTCATTCAGGGTAAACAGAATCAGGTTTATGATGGAATAAGAGCATACACTTGAAGTTTTAATTTAAAATTTTTAAAAATTGGCCAAAACTCCCCAAACCAGCCTCTCCTGGGTAGATCTAAACAAGAATTTACCTGTCTGCTGTTGCTCTCCCAGCACTGAGCAAAGTGCTTCAGTTTTCAGAGAGGCTGTGCTGCTTGCTTCTCAGGCAGGACAATCAAGGGCTTCCATGTCCCAACAAAGGCTTTTGCAAAAATAAGGCACTGAGAAGGGAGATTTTCTCAGCAGGTGTGGGGTGTTGCTTTCTGTTGGCCCAGCAGTTTGGACTCGGCTACAATATATATTTACTTTATGTAACTCTGAGTGTTGTAAGAATGCTAGCAAAAAAAAAACACTTGGAAAGGGAAAAAAGGAAACATTAAACCTTAACTCTGCATTCTCAATTAAATGATTACTCCTTCAGGATGAAATTGTTCTTGATTCTTACTGTAAACTTTTGAATTTCTTACATAAATAGCATGATTATATTTACATAAATAGTTGCACCCTGGAGTACAACAATCCCATTGTACACAAAAATCACATTAAAATTTCCTGAGAGAAGAATACAGCTTGAGCAATGGTGTGGTGTCCTCACTTTTTTCTTTTTTCAGAACCAAGCTGTGTATTTTAGATGCATGAACCCAAGTGCAGAATTTAACCCCTTAGAATCCAATGCTCAGCTCCAGTATATGAAAGCACAATCATTATTGAACTGATATTTCAAAGCAATATAATGTACAGAGAGGTTTCCTGCCAACTGATTATATGCAGTTAGATGTGAAATAGCAAATATATCTAGAGGAGTCTGATTTATCCTTGAAAGAGACAGCTGCAACCTCATCTTCCACCTAAAACAACTGTAATCCCAATATCTAAACACAGAGGAGTCTGTGTCTTAGTTCACGTCTCTTCAGCTTTTTGCCACTCTGAATTAGACAAACTCTTGAATATCCTCTCCCCTTCCAAGGGCAATAACAGCATATAAATCCTAACTTTTCAAAATTAGATGAGATGTAAAGTAAAATATGGCCCAGTGTGCTCTCTCAGCCAATAGTAAGGAGGCAAGAATAGATATTTGGCCCTAACTGCAAAAGGAGAATTAAGTACTTAAAGGGGGCCTATAAAAAAGGGTGAGAGGACTTTTCTCATGGACAGATAGTGATAGGACAAGGGAGAATGGTTTTGAACTAAAAGATTAGAGTTCTGGATCAGATATTAGTAAGCAATTTTTCACTGTGAGGGTGGTGGGGCACTGCAAGAAGTTACCCAGAAAAGTTGTGGGTGTCCCATCCCTGGAAGTGTTCAAGGCCAGGCTGGATGGGGCCCGGAGCAACCTGATTCCATCAAAGGTATTCCTGCCAGTGGCAGAGGGGCTGGAAGTAGGTGATCTTAAGGTCCCTGATCCTATGATTCTACAATAAATAAGTTTGAATAAGTGAATGTCTGTGGATCAGGGTATCCACACTGTAGAACAGCTTATGGACACTGCCTAAAGCTAAGACTGCGCTGAAGAGTGGCCACTGATCCTCGTACTGCTGTAGCTTGTGAATTTCTGACAAGCACAGACAACCAAACCAGAATGGATTTGGGCAATCAAAGGTTAGCTGAAGGATACAAATAAGTGCCATGAGTATAATTTCAGAATTAATTTATAGCTAGTTTGATTGCTGAAGTAAAATAATGAAAAGAAAACAAAACAAAAAAGGAAAATAATAGAATCATAGAATTTTCTGAGTTAGAAAGGACTCATCAGGATTATTGAGTCAAGAGCCACACCATGTGTCTGAAAGCATTGTCCAAATGCTTCTTGAACTCATACAGGCTTGGGGCTGTAATGAGGGTTTGACTCAAAAAACTCAACCCTTTTTAATTCCCTTTGTATGAACATGTGCCTGCCTGCACACATCCCACCACTTTTGTTTCAAAGCAAAAGAAAAAAGACATTTAATAGGAAGCAAATGCATTCTTTGCTTTAAATTTTTTTCTTTTAAAAACTCAACTTAGCCTAATACTCCTGAAAATATTGTTTTAGAAAAAGAAATCAAAATGTTTAGTAAGTACAAAAATGAGCTGCGTCTACTACATAATCCATTTTCACATTAAAAAACCTCAAACCAAAAAAACCCCAAGCAAACAAAAAAAGGAAGACCACCCTGAAATCTTGTTCCCCTTTTACCTGAACCTCTGATAATTTTTGTTTTGCTAAAATTACAAATTTTGCAATCAGTATCCAACTGAGAAATGTATTCTAAACCTCTAGGAAATGACCTTTCTGGTACTGTCAGGTTGGCACTCAGGAAAGATGGCTCTGGGTAGATTCAGTGGTGATGGAGAGTTCTCATAAGACACCTGAAGAATTCTGCAATGTTTTGAAACCAAGCACTTGTGTGCACAAGAAGAAAAAATCAATTAAGCAAGGATGGTAAGAGAAATATTTGTGATCTGAAATGCAGAGAACAGGATATGCTGTATCAATAACAAAAGCAGGTGAGTGGAGCTAATATCTCATGCTACTGCAGGCTGGACACAGCATCCCAATTATTTTGTTGGGAGATGACAAATCTTTGATTTTGAGAGCAATGGTGAGTGACATTATTTTTTGTATTTCCTGACACAGCATGAATCTAAGAATGTTTCTTACTTCATATGGAAATGATTTCAGGATGCTAGCGACATAACATTCAGCGAATGAACAGTCTAAAATTTCTATAAACACCAGAATCAAGGCATTTATGAGTTTTAGTAAAAATTTTATTGAAGTCTGGTCATGTTGGCATATTGTGCATTTTAAATGTAAATTAGATTACTGGCAGTAGATTCAATTTAGTGGTAAAATATAAAGAAAACAGTTGGGCTACAGATGAAACAATAATGTAGCTGTTCTTTAGTTAAGAGAACAGTGAAATCCAGAAACAAATGGTGTTTGGGAATATTTATGGTGGGGGAAATATGCTGCATACAATTAACTTTGTCAATTATATGCAGCACGGTAGTTTTTGTTCAGCTTTGAAGAGCAGTTTCTGATAGTGAACATATGATAGGGTGAATGGATGGCTCTGAGGGTTTCCAGTGGGAACAGAAAACCTTTCATCCTTAGCCCACTTGGCAGAATGCAGTCCAGGCTGCGAGTGAGCAATGCTGGCACCTTTGTGTGTACAACCTCTTGGACATGACATACCTCCCTTCCTCCTTCTCCTGTTACACCCCTTCAGGTGCAAGGCCTGTGTGGCTAAAAAGGGCCACAGGAATTGGCGCTATTGTGGCAGCTCTAGGGGAAAACCCAGTGCTGGAGTGTTGGCATTTGGCTCCTTCGTACCAAGGTTTTCCCTGATGGTGGAAGCTCTTTGGTGGGACCTCTCTGCCTTGCTCTATAGACACAACGTGCTGGCTCTTGTCAGGCTTATCATCAGGCATCTTTCAAAAACTTGCAAATTTCCAGAAAAACACATGGCATTTAAATCAAAAATTCAGAAAAATATTTACTCACTTGTATGAGTACATAAAAGAAAAAAAGAAATTTAGGATCTGGAGACACAGCAAGCTGTTTTATTGAGCTACCAGTAAGATCCAGGATATGCTGGAAAGAAAATTTCACTTCAAAGGAGCAATGGTACTGAGGAGTGATGGTTTTTCATGTACAGCAATGACTGCAGCTCACAACTGGCTAGGCTGGTGCAGAGCTGTGGAAGTTACAATGCTGTTATTTAATTAAGCCAAATAATGTTCTGGATATATAGCAATTAAAATACATTAGTTCATTACACACACTTACGACGTGCCCTATTGCCCCAGAATTACTTCTATAATTAATTATGAAAAAGTAAGTTAACAAGGGAGTGAAATGGGTGAGAATTCACCCTCCCCTACCATCCAGTTTGCTTAGGTTAAAGGCTCCAGAGCATTGTCTTGCTGGTGACAGACATTGGGGCTAAAATCCTGCTCTGTGATGAGCTTTGCTTCAAACACTTTGCTTATGCTTCCATGGTGGCGTAAGTTAAGGGCTTTTCAGAAACAAATGTAGGCAAAGGTTGCTGAAACATCACTTGGGACTGGCCTAGGGTGCTGCTGACGGTTGGTGTCTGGGAAGGAGAAGCAGGGAAAATAACCTAGGAAAAGAGGCAAAATTACTCAGTGCTTTGTCAGCCAAAACAAGTGTCAGGGTCAGGTCTGTGAGAAGCAGAGAAAATGCACAAGGTTTTCAGCAAAGTGCTAACTGGGCAACCATCTGAGGGCTGGTTCCTGAACTGCTGGCCTCCCTAAGCATGGTGCTCTACAGGCTCCTCAGGTTGGCCAAGGAAACACCTGACAAGTGCCAACTCCTTCTTATGGAAAAAACCCACAAGACCATAACATTTGTTTAGCTATTTGGGTCTGAAAGTGAAATGCTATTATGACTACTTGACAGCTTTTTTGTCTAATTTTTCATAAACCCTCTGGGGTATTGCCCATTTTTATGTGTTGACAATAGCTAGCAGAAACTCAGCTGAAGCTTTTGTGTAGCAAACTGTCCTGCAGAAAGTTAAAAGATGAGTAAATTTTCCAGCTGTTTGCAAGGTTGGAGTGGAGACAGGGGGTTGCAGTTGAACCTTGAAGAGGCATTGATCGCTGCTGCAGTGACCAACAGCATTCCGAACATCAAAGCCATAAGAAAAATGAAAACAAAAGTAACATTGAATTGCTGGTTGCTGGCTTTGTGATTGGAATAAGAGTATTTGCACATCACCCTGAGCCTCTGAGAACCAATGTGACCATAATAAATGTCCAGAAGACCATAATAAATTTATTGGCAAAGTCATCTGGCTGCTGTCAGACCACAGTCTTGAAGGACACGTCTGTGTCTCTGCTCTGCCTGGGATGTGACAAGCCATGGCTGGAGTAAAGGCATGGCCAGACTGGCACCAACTAGGACTTTGCCAGTGACTTTATCATTAAGGCAAAAGTTTCTGTCTGTTGTACACGCTTAGCTGCTTTTTATTCTCAAATATTCTCATATTTAAAAGGCATGAGGGGAGAGGAGCATGGGGAGTGTAATGACAAGATCTACAGCACAAGGAGAGCAAGAAACAGTGCGTAATTAGGAGTGCATCATTCTCTTGCCTTTCATAGCCAAAAGAAATAGTTTACATCTTTCTACTATGACTTTGGAAACAATTACTTTTTGAATCATCTGGTTTTATAATGAGAAGTTGTGCTGTTGGCTATTTTTTATTATTTAAAAACTGGAAGGCAGTGTAAGAAATCTTTCAAGAAAAAACATCTCCTCTTAAGTTTATCTAAAACCCTTTTTGTCATAAGGTTCAGAGTTCATTAGTGGGAGAATTATTTCCTCATAAGAATGAGTAGCAAATAGTTGAAATGAAAAAAAGATGAAAACCTCAAATGAAACTGAAAGTCTTAATACAAGTACTAATGTTTTTTAAGAGCTATTCCTTCACGTGCTTCACTGAGATTTAGCATTGTGCTGTGTTGCAAAACTTCAGCTTTCACTGGGATTTTGAAGTAGTGCCAGTTATTCTTCCTTGTTATTAAGAGTTTTTAAGAGAGAAATGTGTGCTTTTTGACATTGATCTGGGTAGTGAGATAGATATGTCATGAGAAAGCTAGCACAGCTGGTTGGCTGAAACTCATTTTGCTTTTGGGTTCCCGGTGTCAGTCCCATGCCCAGGCAGTCCTGCTCCTCTGAGCTTTCCTGGGTGGCTGCATCCTCTGCCTATCTGTGGTGCCACAGCTCCTGTGAGCTGGTTAATCTGTGGGGAAAGCCTCTGAGCTTGGGTTTGACCCTTTTGTTCCCTCCAGCTCCCAACTCTGCACTTATTGGTCAGCACAACTTCCATGCTTTCTGTCGTGTACCGATTGGATTTGTTTTGGCAAGAGTGTCCAATATCTCCTCTCAAGAGGGAAGCTCAGCACAGTGATTAAACCCTGTCTAGAGGTTTGGGAGGCTGAATTCTGTGTTTTGCTCTCCCATTGTTTTCTGTGTGCCTTTGGCTGAGTCGCTGGAGGAGGAGGAAGAGGAATTCATCTCTGGCTTCAGCTGTTACAAATTAAATGTCTAATCTGAGTTTGTGCTGCCTCTGTGGTCAAGGGAGAGAGACAGGAACCTCCAGGGGTAGACTCATCACTTTCCAATGTGTCTGCTCTCTCAGTAGGTAGATCAGCAACTAACTGAGACTCTCACTCTTCATTTTCAGATGACTAAAATAAATCAAACTGTGTCCCACACATAGCGTCTGTTTTCTGGCTGTTACACAAAAATGGAAACCATCAAGTCCATTTAAAACAATACAATGCTATGGCAATGGAAATTGCTTAAAAACCAGGCCAATTTGGAAAGCACTGGCTGATTTTTAGACCAGACCCTTAATAGATACTTGAAAACTAAAGGTGTAGAGAGGTGCCTCTTGTTCTTTTAACATCTCCTAACTCCTATAAAAGTCATAGGAATTTTTGAAAATCTCACTAAATGCCAATCTATGCTTTTGGGTGTATAAACACTTATAAACCCCGGTCCCACTCTTATTAGGAAGAGCACAATCCTAAAATGCATCCAGGCATCCAAGCAGCACTTTCCCTGGCTTCTGCCCCTCATTCCTCCAGGCACTCCTGCTTCCATGCTCTGTGGGTCTTGTCCCTGGCAGCTGAGGTACTCTTGGATGAGGACTGTGTGTGACACATAACACTCCAGATCTTCCCTGCTGGTGGATAATTCATGAGGATGAGAGCTGTGGCTGGGCTGGGGAGAGAATCAGTGAATCATAACTGCCTTTCCACTTCAGCTCAACTCTGTGGAAACTTGGCATTGTGGGGAATCTCAGACATAAACCATATTTTATTAGTTGGAGTTGACATTTGAGCTGTGACCATGGAACTGGCAAGTTATAGACACAATGCACAAGTTGTAAATTTAATTTATCCTTTCATTTGGGCTGCTTAGCATCTCTCATCTCTTGTTGAGCGTTTCCATCAAGACCAGCATGATAAGAGTTAATGCATGGTCTGGAAATTAATGTATGTATGTGTGTGTGGTGGAACACTTCCTCCTTTTTGGTTGTCCCCTTCCTTTCCTTTATGTGAACAGACTCATTTGCCATCCCCAAGAGTGCAAGAGGCAAACGTGAGGGGAGAGCTGACAAACAGGGAAAATAATCCCTTTGCCCACCCCTTGTGGAAATTCTGTTAGCTACAACATGGCAGCTGAGACGGAGCGACTTAACCCAACCAAATCTCTTTTATTATGTCCCTGTGTTTATTTTTCCTCTGCATTTATGACTTAGCATGTTGGTTTTGGTGTGGAAAGGACTCTAAAGCTGTAGATATGTGTTGTAATTATACAAATTCCTCTGCATGGAGTCTGTTAAAAAGGTTGATCTATTTTTATGAGGACACACACAAATACTCATTTTGATGGACCTCATTGGCATTTATTGCAGGCCTGCCACTACTAAAATTTAAAGCCAACCTCGTAAATTTTATGGAAACTACATACTGCAATTATTAGCCCGAAGACCTCCTGTCTCGCAGGAATGAGTCAGAATTTGCTTTCCACGTACACTGTGGTTTACACCTGAAAGAGATTAGTTGGACCACCAGTAGCTTGAAAACCTAATCTCCAGTATTTTGTTTCCAGTTTAGCTCTGAAAGATACTCCAGGTGTTCTCATTAATTAGTCATTGTAAGTCACCGTGTCACTATTGTGCGTGGAACAGCTATTTTCCTTAGGCACACTTTCTGCAGGAGTGTTTTAAATTAAAAGCTAGTTTATACACTTTTTAATGTTTAGGAACAATTCTTGTGACTGGTAAAAATGAACAAACTCTAACAAATCAGTTTAGAAGAACAAATACTTGAACTTGAATGTTTCCTGTAATGGTACAACTTTAGAGAGTTTAAATGAGCACATTGTTAGCATGGTGAAGGATCCAGCTAAATATCATAAGCAGATCCTGCAATTTTTTCTGCAGAAAAATTCCCACTTTCAGGAATTCTCCATAAGTCTTAAAGACCATGCAGTAGGTGATATCGTTGTCCTTGTCTTATTTTATGGTGACAGACACTGAGAGACAGAGATTAAGTGGATTAAACCTACCAGTACAATGAATCAGTAGGGAAAAGTGAGAATTAATATAGATGGATGATAAGGTTTAACATTTGCAAAGCATAAATATTAGTTTGTGTGTTGTGTGGCTGTATATGATCCTGCAGATAAACTTTGCTAAAACTTTTTTCACTGCTTGGGACTGGTAAGTGAGGTGCTTTGTTGCAAAGGGCAACTCAGCTGACAGCAGGCAAAACATTGTTAGAGAGAACTTTTGTGGGATCTAAAAATCATGAGTTATGTTAGTTAAGAAGCCTATTATGATGAGGTTCTGGAAAAAATAATACATTAATGCAAAGTGCTCTCATCCTTCATTTTCAAAAATGTCTTCTTTCTTGGTCAGATAATTTGAACACAAGCCAAAAGAAAGAGCTCAAAGGAAAGGATATGAGTTGCCCAGAGAAGTGAAGTGGGAAGTTACACTTTCCCAAGGGAGTGCTTTGGGTGACAAGGAGAAAGGATAACCACTGAATATTGGTTAAATTATTGCAGAAAAGGAAAATAGTAATGTCTTACTGCTGTGAAGGGAAAGAATAACTCAGCAGAGCACTAGCTCACATAGCATTCTAGGAAATAGATTTGCTAAGGAGCTCACCTTTGGAGCACAGGAATGCCAGGATGACTGGCAGCAGTTGTGATGCTGCAGTTTCAAAGGAGGAGATGCAGTCATCCACAGCTGGGCTTTAGACTAAGGGAGATAATAAAGAAAACACCTTGAAAAGACATTTTCAGAGTCTATGAATCATAGTGAAAACACCTCAGAATAACTGAAATCGTTGCTTAGGGAAAAGGGCTTAAAGTAAAAGGCTGAACTGAAGATGAGCATTTGAGAAAACATTATTTACTGGTGTCAACAGATATAGAATTATAGAATCATTAAGATTGAAAAAGACCTCTAAATACAACCCTAAAGCTAGCACTGCCAGGTCCACCACTAAAACATGTTCCTAAGCACCACATCCACACATTTTTGGAATACTTTCAGGTCTGGTGAATCCAACAATTCCCTGGACAGCCTGTTCAATGCTTGACCACCCTCTCTATGACAAAATTTTTCCTAATATCCAATCCATACCTCACCTGCCATAACTTGATGCCATTTCCTCTTGTCCTATGGATTGCTAACTGGGAAAAGAGACCAACCCCCACCTTGCTAAAACCTCCATTCAGGTAGCTGTAATCACTTGTTTTTGTCATTGCAGAACATAAGGGGCTCATCAAGAATTGAGACCTAAAATGATGGATTTTCCTGGCCATGCTGATGCACTTTAGGGTGAAGATATGCAACATGGCCTCCAAAAAGAAGCAGGTAGGCCTGATTCTACACAAGAATTTCAGTCTTTAATGGGGGATGAAAGAAAGTGGGGCACTACAGAAATGATATTATTTTCAGAGAATGAGTGGTGCATGTGCACAGGAAGCTCAGAACCAAACAGGTGTTTCTTTGCAGCCTAAGGGGAGGTACCAAAGACCTCAACAGGCGTGGGGCTTCAGAGACAGCCTGCTCTTCACCTAATCATATAATCATGGACTAGAGTCATTTGGAAGGGACCTTTAAAAACATCTAGTCCAACCCTTCTGCAATGAGCGTCTTCAACAAGATGAGGTTTTTCAGAGCCTCATCCAGCTTAACTTTGAATGTTCCCAGAGAAAGGGCATTTGTACCTTTCTGAGTAACCTGTTTCAGTGTTTCATCACTCTACTGTAAAAAACCTTTTTCCTTACATCTAATCTAAAGCACTGTTCGAGTCTAAACCATGATCCCTTGTCCAATCCCTACAAGCTGCTAGAATGTTTGCCCTCATCTTTCTAGGATAGGCAGGGAGAGCTGTCCTCGACATTGGAGGGAGCTCAGTGGTGGGTGCTTTTGGATACCAAGTGTCCTCTGTCCCAGTTCACCCAGAGCCCTACTCTGAGTCCTCAGAAGCCCTCTCTCTGTCTGTAGGCACGCACACATGCTGGTGGGTGTGGATGCGCACGTTGTCATGTCCTTCACTTTTCTGCCTTCCAATGCTGGGCTTCAAGTGGAGCTGTGTGCTGTTATGTCAATATAGAGAACTCCACTGCATAAAATGATATAATTGCTCTTTTCTTCTCCTGCAGGAGTGAGGCTTGCTTGTTTGTACTCTGAGGTCTCTTGCAGATGGGGTGGAACTAAAGGAATGTAGTGTCCCCTTACCACAATGCGCATGAACTCATCTATGCTGATTGACCCTGTGGCCCAGCCCCTGATGTTAGTCTGTCCTGTATTTCAGTGGGTGCAAGCAGCAACTCACTGCCACGAGGAGTTCACCCCTCTTTAAGCAGTATCTATTCTTATGTGTCACTGCACCAAATACTTGAGACATGCACTTGAGATTTTCCTCACTGCCGCAAAAAGTATGAATGTTTTATTACATACTGCTGAGTTCTTCACTTAGGAAATGACAATTCAGATGTGGCACCAGACTCATGTGCACTTCCCACACACTGAAACAGATAAGCAGAGATGTTGCCCTTTTCAATTGAAATGCAAGAAGATATTATGAGAAAAGCCTTTATCATATTTAAATATGAAAGCATATTGCTAATTCCAGATGCTTTTGCTTGTAAGAGGGGGATAGTCTCTGCTGATCTATGGAGAGATATTGTGATCACCTATAATGCCCAATGAGTGATATTTGCTTCTTTTCCTGCTGTTAGGCTGAATATTTAAAAGCCTCTTTGACACCTGAGCAGGGCTAGTCTTTGTATGAACTCTTCTAAGTGGTTTCAGAGTTTCTGTTTCACCTTGAAGAGTTTCAGTTTGAGACCTCATAAACCTTCCTTTAACAAAGAAAGGGACACGAAATCCGTAATCAGCTTTCTTCTAATGTACAAATATAACAGGTATGCTGGCCCTGGCTGAATATGCCACAGATGCTTATGGAAAGAAGCAAGTGCATTGTGCTTTTTCTCAGATTTCAGAAGTAGCTGTATCTAAGTGGAATGTTGTCTCTTTAGCTTGTAAATAGCCAAGGTATTAAAATGTGCAAAATGCAAATGGAATTTGCACTATAATATACTTTAATTTGATTTGACATTAGATTTCATCTTCTCATCTTGTCATGATAGCTATTGAAAAGATGTAATTTTATTTTGAAGTCTTAAATTTTACCTTTGCTATGTTCCAATACAGGGAAATTGTTGTTGGAAAAGTTAGAGTGCAGAGTTGTGGACACATGCAAATTAAGTTTTGACTTTGATTATATTTTTTGCACTTGCTATTTGAGATGTGCACTCATTCTATTTTTCTTTTCAGTGAATATTCATCCTGATGGCTATCACCAAATAATTGCTTGGTGTCTAAAGCTCTATTCACATGATGGGCAATTCAGAACCTTGATCAAGGTCAATTGTTAAGGTGTCGAAATCTGAAAATTTAATCATCACCAAGAGTAAAATGATATTCAGAATTATGCATCTAAGAAAAGCCACTATTTACCAAGAAAAGAGTTTTTTATATCCAGTGATCATAGTAATTTCTAAAGTGGAGCACCTTAGAATCTGCTTTGACTTATTCACTTGAGAAAATGGCTGGCTATTCATTCACTCAGAAAATTCTGGACAGCTAGTCAGAAAAAAAGAGAAAATCCAGTCTGATCAACAGTAACTCAGGTTTTGTCTACAACTCTCAGAAACTCAATGCCTTGACCAGAGTTCAGTGTGGCTCATACAATTGCAATGCACTGCAAGTCCTTGCCTGATTTAGTCCAACTAAATCAGGAATTCACAGTCACTTTTTTGATAAGATTGGTGAGAAATTATGCTGGCCAATATGGGGTCTTCCACAGAGCCAGATTTTCCTCCTGGATCCAGCAAGTGCTCCCACAGGGCTTTAACAGCTTCTCAAGATGCCAATAATTCCTGTCCACCAGATAATTTCAGCTGGTTCATCTGACAGTTTTTGAACCCATCTCTGTCATGGCTTGAGATTTCTAATGGCTTCTTGCTTGGACTAAATCACTAGAGGAGAATCCTGTGTGCAGGTACACAGCAATGAATTCAGGTCTGGTCTGACCCACCAGCAGGCCACAGGGACTTGTCAGCTGTTTGACAAGAGCCTTGGGGGCAGATGGGGAGCTGCAGGTCATCTGGTGTCACTGTGCTGCACTGGGAGCTGTGCTGGCCCCTGTTTGGATGTGGGGACCCCTCAAGAGCAGTCACTGCGCAAGGCACAGGTCAGTGTCCTGCAACAAAGTGATGCATTTGATTGCTTACCCAGGAGCTCAAAAGCACCTCAGACCTCACCCACTGAAGCTGTAAAGATGCAAATCCAAATGCAGATCCAGTGCTTTATCCAGTAGAACCAAAGGACTGGTATATCTAAAGGTTTTATATCACTTCAACAATTAAAATACCAGTTTGGTAGGCTGGGTAGTCCAGAGCAATCCCCACCATGCCCCTGAAATAATCTCTGCTTCTTAGTGAATGCATCACAAATTCTTCATATGCTTTCATTTATTTTTCTTTATTAATTTATCTCAAAATTTTAAGGACATTATTGTTGAAGAATATATAAAGAACTTAGGAAATGTCAGATCCTTTGTTGCTCGGGGGATATTGAGCCCTCTCTCACAGCTTTCCAAGTGTCCTGAGGAGGTACCTCTGATACCTTTTGATACCTCAGAGAAGGTAGAACAGCAGTGTCATGATGGCAACTGGACTGTTGGGTAAGTGCCCAGCCTGTGTTGCCTCTGGAATTAGCAAGCAAAACTAAAGACTCCACACAAAGATGCAGCACTGCCTGTGCTTTGTAACAAGACCAGATATCTATTTTTTCCTGGTACCTAAGGGCCTGCTTTTGCACAAATAGACAGGAACCCATTTTCTAGGCACTCTTCATGGGAGTTCTTGATTGAAGGTAGTGCCAGAACAATTTTGTTAACACCTGTCAGTCAAAGGTGTGATTACAAACCAAATATCTTAGATAACATGCATAGTCTTGGTAACATGCAATACAAACCATTCGCAAAACCCAGCATCATGAATTACTCCAAATAATTGAAGAATAAGTTTAGTAGCTCTGTTGATGGAATTAATCAGCTAGTAGATCTTGAGCACAATAGTTTAAAGCTTGCTTGTGTGTATCTGTAAAAACCTTAATCACACCCTGCACTGGAGTGAAGGTTGGACAATAAATTCAGTAGTAGCACTTACTTAAAGCAAATACCATTGTGATACTTCTAAAGGAGAAAAAAATGTGGAAATTAATTTATTCTAATGGTATAGAATTAAAAACAAAACCCTCAGCAAACAACAAACATCTATCTTGAGGATGAAAAGGAGATTTTATTAATCATAATCATATCTGATCTATATCTCCACTCAAAGTAGGGCTAATTTTGTTGATCAGGTTTTTATCAAGTTCTCCAGGTGCCACAATCTCTCTGGGCACCAGTTCTGTGGGGAATTTTTTTCTTGTATCTAACTGAAATTTCTCTTGTTGCAACTTCTTTGCTGCCTTTTGACCTCCTCTGTGCACCTCAGAAAAGGTCTTTCTCCATCTCCTTTAGAACAATGAAGCTAAAGGAAACCATTAGATTTCCTATAAGCCTTCTTTTCTCTAGGTTAAACAAATCCATTTCTTTAACCTCTCCAAGTGCATCATGTGCTTCATCTCCTTAATAATGTTGTTGGCCCTCCACTGGACTTGTTCCAGTTCTTTCTCATACTGATGGACACCAAACTGGGCACAGCACCCTCTGTTTGAGCACACTTGTGCCTAAGGGAGAGGAATAATCACACCACTGAGTTGCACACTGCACTCACTAGCACAGCCCAGCATGTGGTTATCATTCCTTGCCCAAAGAGTGCCCCTTATCCCAAATACACCTCTTAGGATCTTTTCCTTCCTGCAAAATCCCATTAAATATGTATCAATGGGAGAGGGGAGAAAAAAGAAGGACAAGGGAAATAACATTTTTCAAAGTACAGCTTCCTTTAGGAACACAAAGGCAATGTTAGTAAAGAAGGCTGGATGCCCTGCTGAAGGCGTCAGATTTCTTCTCTATGCAGAAGTATGATATCTCTGTTTGCAAACTTGGGCTTAAAAATACAATAAATACTAAATCACTTCGCTTGTCCAAAATCACAAAATAACTTTATCAAACTGAGAGCCTCAATTACCTAGTTCAGTTTTCAATTCAGACTTCAATGTCACTCTTAATCTAAAAGTAATTCAGATCAGACTTTTCAAAATGTTTCTGTGACTGTTTTTTCTTATTGTCCCACTACTGAAATGTTGGTATGAATACTTTTAGCTTGGAACACAGAAACACACCAACAGCCATGAAAGACTTCCTTCTGAAAAAAAAGTGTTTCATTTTCTTTTAGGTTATTTGTTTTTTCCCTTTGGTAGGCATTCAGCCATTTTTACTAGGTCTCTTCTTGTCACCTTAAATTAAATTCATAAAAATGTCAGAACATGACTGACCAAAATTATTTTCTCATCTACACTGTGGTTCTGTTGGGAACTTTTCCCTAGATGATGCTATTTGAATCTGACTATTGACAATAAATTTATTGTCTGTAGAGCTCCAAATGTGTGATGTCTTTTCCTTCCTTCCTGGCTTCACGCTTGCAACTTTTTCCCTTTCTGGGAAAATATGGCCACCCACAAAACCCTTTTCTCCTTTTAGAAGAAATGCTGTACTTCTACCATAGAAGGGTCACATAAGGTAAGACCTCAGGATGAAAAGTCAGATCAAAGCCATAGCAAGATGGAAGAAGAATCATATTTCAGAAAAATACTCCATTTCCCTTCCTCAGTCTTTGATATGTAATTAGTTTTTAGCAACTGAGGTTAGCTGTCATGACTATGTAAACTGCTCTGTCATGAAAAAGCAGCCAGATAACTCTTAGCCTACCACTGTAAGTACCAAATATAGAGGTATTAATAAGAAAAAATTGGTTTAGCATGAACTATTTTGTGTTTTACAAGAATTATGTTCTGAAAGCAAGACTACAACAGTGCTTCCAACATTCATAATTTTACTGCAAGTCTCATGATGTTTGGTGTTTTTCCATAAAGCTCCAACTCCTGGAGGCATTTCATTACCTGTGATTCTCAGCTCTCATTCAAAAGCCATGCCTGTAGATCTTGCAGTTGCAGAGAAAATTTTGCAAGTTGGAGCCCTAAAGACTTAAAGCAAAGGTAAAGGCCAAATACTTTTAAATTCAGCTTTTAAGTTAAGTTTAACTGTCTTAGGTTCTGACCAAGAACTTCTGAGTTTTGAGGCTGACAGTAGACCTGCTATAAAGTTTCTGGATTAAAAAAATGTTTAATAAATTCAAATATATTAAATAGTTATGCATATTTATATATATGTGAACACTTACAACTATAACTACAAAAAATCAATTTTTAGATCTTTATGTTTGCTTCTTCAGATTTAAGTCATATACTACTGACTGCACAGGTAGAAGTGTCCACAAAAGCAGAGGGGAACAGCCCAGGTATATTTCTATATTTAACAACATAAAATATAGAAATACTAGCAGAATTTTGCATAAAATAATTTTGATAATTGATACTTAATCTGTGCTTGCAGTTTATTTTTTTTTAATAGAAAAATCCAATAGCCATGCATCATGATAGGAAAATCTTTTAATTTTGGCTGTGTGCACAGAGTGCAGAGGAATGGCTAAGGAATAGGTGGGGAGGGGTGATGAATAGATTCACTTGAATTCACATTGCTATTTTGCAATGTTCTAATTCCTGTTCAGCAAAATGTGATCACAATCATTTGTGTTAATGAAAGGGTTTTACCCCCTTACCACCCAAAAAACCCAAAATTTAAAACTCTTATTATTGGCTCCTGCAGGACTTGTTTTCTGTTCTCCAATAACAGAATAAAAGCAATACCATGTACCCAAGGTGGTTTGTCATCCAGGAGGAATAACAACCAGCAAGAAGCACAAAAAAGCACATGCTTGCAAATGATAAATATGCAGGAATGTATTTGTCTTCAAATACTAAAACAGTTCGGAAATAGCTTTTGATTGAAAAATCCATAAATTACTACAGTGTGTTATTTCAACATTTATTCAACTGTGTATGTTTATATTATACCAATCAATATTTAACTCAGCTCATGATCCTGCCACATTCTATTTATACTCATGTATCTATATCAGATAAAGGTTTCACAACTATGTGGTGAATTCCAGTCACGCAGTTCTGATTTTTTTTATTTGCTTGTGGAACTAAGCAAGTGAAGAGGATGTACTGGAATAATAATAATAATAACAAAAAAGCCTTAAGAATAATTTCTTGCCAGAAATAGAGAAATTCAAATATCTGAGTAGAATTGTTTTCAAACAAAATGTAGCTCTTCTTTTCTACTGTTTTATAATAACAATATAATTATTACTTGTTTTTAAAATTGGAATTGTAGTATAGGCAATGCCAAACCAAACAGAGCTGGCTATGGGGTTTTGATCATTTTCTCTGGTACACACAGAGGTCTACCTACTGTATTTGTTACAATAGCTCCTCAGAGGAAGTCAGAAATGCCATGTTCTTTATACTCATCAAGTTTCACAAACAGAAGTTCAGAAGCTGGATTTTGAATCCCATCACCCTTCTTCTTCCTTCCCCCATGACCTTAAATAAAATGGTCAAAGGGAATATTGTAGCAGAAAACTTCCTTATGTGCATATCTATATACACACATATACACAAATCCATGGGCACACACATAAAAACACTCACAGATAAACATGCACACACTCAGAGGGTGGCTGGGCACTGAACAGGCTCCCCAGAGCAGTGGTCCCAGCACCAGCCTGACAGAGTTCATGAAGCTTTTGGACAATGCTCCTGGGCACATGGTGTGACTTTTGGGGATGGTGCTGTGCTAGCAGTTGGACTTTGGAGATCCTTGGGGTCCATTCCAACTCAGAGTATTCTGTGATTCTATGCATAAATGCACCTGCATGCACATACATTTCAGAAAAGGAATATTGCATTTCTGTCCCCACTGGCTCTGGGAGAGGCGTGGAAGGTGAGATGGGGGCTGCAGCTGGGGGCAGTGAGGATGCACCGTGTGCCAGGCTGCCCCCAGAGTCCTCTTTGTGCTGCTCACACCAACCCCTGCAGCAATGACAGACAAAAGCCTTTGAGATTTTCTGTTTGGTGTGACTGGGAGGAAGCTCTTTCCCATGCTGGGACTCAATCACAGAGTCTCAGGTTGTCCCAGCTCACCCTTGTGGGGACTCAGGAGCTCCAGCCCCCCAGGTCCCTTTGAAGTCCTGCCTGTAGGCTCTGTGTGGAGCATGGCTTGCACACCTTGGGATCAATGCCTTACATGGCCATTGCATCCAGGTGCAAACACTGATTGTCTATTTCCCTGCTCTTTTGATTTTGTCTATATGTCTACTGCTTATCTATTCCTCTGTTTTCCATTTTTCCTTATTTTGTTTTGCACTCTCAATATATTAACACACTAAGTTTTGCTCCACTGAACTAAACTTTCCAACTACATTTCCAAGAAGTTAATCCCATTAACTTTTTTGTTGTATTTGAAATGGATTTGCCAAGGAAACAGTATTGCTGTAATTTATAAATCCACTGCAGCACCTCTAGGAGACAACTGTCTCTATGTTTGGACAGGATATGTTATATGTAAATTGAGAGAGAATTTGTAAGATTTATTTTCCACTATTGAAAGCTTTCAAGAACTTAATCTGAAAAAGAGATTATTTCTTTTCTCCCTGTGTCCACTGCACAGTGTTATAATTTTTTAATAAAGATCATATAGCCTTGGAAAGCATTTAACAAGCTTCATTGGGATATTAAGTTACAAGCAAAGTTCTTCTATGAAAAATTCTTAAATGTGGAAAATAATTTGAGATTTTGGACAAGCCATGGCTCACTTATTTGATTTTTTTTTTTTTATGAAGTTACAAAATAGATGTTGTCCCCAAATACCCTGATCTGCAATGATTAAACTTAGTCTTGTGTGGAGGCCTGGCGCAAATCCTCTGCATCATAGCTTAATGATTTATTTTGCTTCGCCCTGAATTTGTCCCTGTTGAAGTCCAAATGTCTTCCAGGGGAGTTGGTTTGGACCATGTAGTCTGTGTGTGATAAAAAAAAAAATAAATCTGCTTTGAATAACTGAGGCCGGGTCCAGGGCATGATAGGGCATGGCTGTGTGGGAGTGATGTTAAATGGGTTTTTATGCTCAGATAGGATGGCCAGAAGATACCCTGAGGTAGAGCTCTGCCCCATTGCCTCCTACCAGAGGACTGGAAAATGAGGCAGAAAGCAGCCTGGTCACTCGTGGGGAAATGCCTCTCACTTGGGTAGGGATCTCTGTAGGAAAGCTGTGCATGGGGTGGCTGCTGGGGAGGCCAGGAGGGAGGGGAAGAGGAGGGCAAATGGAAGCCATGGGAGCCAGGGGCTATTTAAGGGACCCTCAGGGGGCATCCAAACTCTAAGGTTTCCAGATGCCCTCCATGGGCTCCTACAGGGCCCTGTGCAAGGCACTGATTTGCCATCAGGAACAAGTTTCTTCATTCCCCATCCCTTGAGCTGGATTATGTCATCGTGCCAGGGCATTAACCTATGGCTCGTACATCTAAATATATTTGATTTTGGGTTTTCTTCTCTTCTAATATTACAGCTTTGCCTGGAGTTTATAAATACTCCATTTAAGGAGCTATTTAGCAGTAACAACATTCCTGAGCTCAATCCAAGAATTGAGCTAATTATGGCTCCCCTTCAAAAATCTATTTCCACTCCCCCTCCCAAGGCCTTCTCTCCCCTGTGGTCAAACAGCCTGAAGATAATAAAGTGCAAAAAACTCCTACCTAAATAAACAGAGGAATTAATTGGATACACTGTCACTGACAGATTAGTAAATCCCAGTCTTGCATTACTTATTTGAGTCATCCTGCTGTGTGGAAATATTTGTGTAATACCCTGTTTTAGAAGAATTATATTCAAAACCCACAAAACAGGACGTTTTTTTGGCATCTTCCCTAAATGGGATAAGGAAGAGTAACAAGTAATCTGTTTTAACTGCTCATTAGCTGGCTAATGCAACTGGTGATAAATACAAAAAAGAAAGTTTCTGTTCTTGCAACTTCATAACCATTGCATTAATTTTTCATTTTTTCATTCAAGAAAAATCATGTCTTACAGTATCCTTGGAAAAAAGCCTTCTCTGTTTATAGGCAGTGCAATTCCACATTCTTGGTATATGGAACACCAAATGTCCGGGGATAGCCAGAATCCTGGCAGAGTGCCATGCATCTTATTATGTAGTAGGAGAGCCAAATTTCTTCCTGCACAGTATGTCTATAAATAAATTGCTTCTTCCCAAGCAATTACATAGAAGCATTTTTCCAACCAGCATGCAAATACAGGATTTTTTCTTACTGCAAGTAATAGTCAATTTATATTAGTTTAAGGTCAGAATTATTTTAACATTTATATTGAAAATGCCTTCTCCTGAGCTTGCACAGGGATGTAAAAAAATGCAATAAAAAAAATTCTTTAAATGACATTTCTTCCCTTGTAAGGATCTGGCATAAAGAAGCCATCCCTCAGCTGTCTGTAGTTGAAGTGTTATATGCACATTTCAGCAGGTCTGGTAAAGGCTGACACTGTATTCAGCCTGTAGCTGCTTTGGGGTATTTGTGCAGTTTATTTACACAGTGTCTAGAAAAAATAATCTCATAATTTATATTGGTGGCTCTAAGATACTAGAAAATAAATTGGCATTTTGTGATTCTTGGTCTAAAATCTGGACGTCAGCAAACTGTCATTGAGCTCCTCATCTCTCGCTCTTATTCAGAACACATGGCTGTATTTTTGTGGGCTTGACTCATCAGGTTATTGAAACAATGCAGGGAGGAGGTTAGGAAATCTTCATATGGCTGCTTTGGTATCTTAAATTTATTAAAATAATCAGTCTTAGAAAGTGTCTCTCCTTTTCAATCAGATTGGCATTGTGCCACATCACCTCTTTCAAAAGTGAGAACCAAGAGGAAATTATAGTGGTACCACCCTGTTGAACTTCAAATATTGACAAATTTAGAACACTCCAATATGCAAAGTGTATCTTATTGTGTGACTTCCTTTTATTACACATGGGATGTCTTAGAAACCATGGGGAGACAAGGACTTTCTTTTGTTCCTTCCACATCTCCAGTCATCATCTAGAGTAATTATGTAGTGTATTTACAACTTTTCAGCTTTTTAAAAGGTTTTTTGAGAATGAATGATTGCAAGCTACCTTTCTCTGTTCCTCTTTTGTAACAAAATTTACATTTTTTGACCCTTTAACTTCCTTCTTCTTCCATTATGAAAACTCTTTATACACTTAAATTGTATCTCCCATTCAGAACTTCTTCCATAAGGAAATGTTTGCAGTGGCATCCCATATGGTAAAAGAAGAATAAAAAAACTTTTTATCAGAACTAGAAAATAAATTCCTTTAGATTCAGTATTAAAAACAAGAGCTTGGTAAAAATGCTGACTATATTATTAAGCAGTGTATGGAATTAATATATTTCTTGTGAGTAGTTTCTCATGAAAACTGGTATTTTTTCATGAATTTTGATCTAGTGCATGCAGCGTAGTTTCTCTGTAGCTTCATCTGTGCCTCCCACTTTGAATGGGAGCCAGAAAGGTGTCATAGATAGCATTAAGTGGGCCATCTTTCCTTAAGACAAAGTATGTTCTTAAATAATAAATGATCCTGGCAAGTTGTTTATTACCAGCAGTTAATGATCTGTTTATTAGTTAAAGTCTGTGGCTGTTAACACTCTAACAAATCAGTTCACTCTGTTAAACATCAATTTCGAGTACATTATTGGTATTAACCATACAACGAACTAAAACTGTTGCAGACAGTTGATTTTATTGCTGTGGCAGAATTGTATAATGGGAGGCAAAGGTGTTCAGTAGGGTACTGCTGCAGATAGATTAGGTTACATTTGTTTGTATTGGTTAGCAACTGACTTTTATCCACAGTGAGTGTGTATTCTCTTTTCCCAAATGTCTCTCAAGCAGTTTAAAGCCCTACACACTCTAATTTCTGTGTTTTTTAAGAGTGCAAGAATTACTTTTGTGTCTGCGCATATATTTTGGAAAAAAAAAATTAAAATAAATTGGTGGCTTAAAAATTAACTTCTGTAAGGCGTGTGTGATGAATAGCTCGCTTAAAAAATGTTTAAAAAAAAAGCTCAGAAATCAAATACTGCTAACACTGCTTGTTTGCCTGAGCAATTGGCAGTAGATCAACTGGTTTTCCAGACTAGTTGCAGCTACTGGGAGGAACAGAGACAGAGTTTAAAGATTCTGGTGTCAGCTCTGCATTAAGCTGTGCTTACATCATGTTAAAATCCCACAAGCATCTTCAAAACAAAATAAGAAGACCTGGGATATTAGATGATCTTGAAGAGAATACTTGGTCTTGAGTGGAATGGTGCTCTACAAGGTCTTGGCTCTGCCTAGTCCCAAACCATAAAATGCATGGGTTGCAATTTTGCATCTGATCAGGAAACAAAGCTGTAAAAGTAGGTTCACTCCTAGGGCTCAAGTAGTGGTAATAAGTCTGGCAAGGCTGGATAAATAGGTGTGAGAATTACATTCCAACCCACAAATTCAAGAGTTCAAATCTGTTCTTTCAATTTTGGCCCACTTCTCATAAAAGGTAGCTCTAAATACTTTCAGCATTTAGAAGTAATCCACTGATACATTGGCAGAGAGGAACCCCCAAAAGCTTTACTCTAAAATGCATAAAAAATACTTTTCTCCAATTTGCTTGACAACTAAATTATTTTTAGGGTTGTTTCTACGACAGATTAATAGAACAGATCCAAAACCTTGTATGAGCCCAGTATTATTTCTCTCCTTTCTGGAGGGGCTGATTCAAATTTTAATTAATTCATTTCATTTGATTCATTTGAATTCAGTTGAATTCGGCTACAGCCAGCATAGTTAAACCAGTAATCAGTGGTTCATAGCACTTAGCTAGTGCAAAGGCTATCTCAAAATAGTATTTAAAATTAAATCACACTAACACTATATTGATAATCTACAACTTGCTTGGGGCAGAAAACATTACTGGGGAACGTGTTGTACCACCACAACTGTAGCTGTGGTCTAAAAGGTCAGTACAGAACAAGAATTCAGTAACAAAAGTGACACTTTGGACCCTGAACAGGAGGATGTCTAAGCAGAGCTTTCTGTAAAGGTATTAAAGTGTTCAGCTCTTTTCATGCTTGCCAACCAATTTTAATGCCCTATTGAAGGAGGAATAGGAGGACCTGTGGTTTACACCCAGTGTCAACAGCAAGGTAATTTCCCTAAGAGTAAGTACTGCTTTCCTGAGAGTTTTAATTACCCTCGAGATCCTGTGGTTTCCATCCAGACTTGCAATTAGCCAGTTATCCCACAGGAAGGTATTTGCCATGTAATCTGAATTAAAACCTAATCCAACTCCTGTTAAAACCAAAGCTAATGTAGATTTGCTGAAATTCTCTCTCTGTCTGTTTGTTGCCAGTTTACCTTGTGTAGGGGCTTGAGCTGCTGCAGCTTCCCTGTCACTCGGGGTCACCTACCCTGCTTCAGAGCAGTCCTAGAAAACAAAGCAGCAAGAGAGGGGAAGGAGGACAGCTCAGCTCTCACCCTGGCTAGGCAGTGACACAAACTTTCCCATTTGCCCTTGGGAACACCAAATCACATTCTAATCTTGCAAAAAAATGCAGATTTTATGAACCGGTGCTATAAAAATGATCGTAACTGAAGTCACGTTGCTCCCTGTAGCCCGTGAGGATTACTGCCTGCAAGTTCCTGCAGCTGGCATTCTGAGTTTGTGTGCATTATAAGCACAAGTTCAGACATATCCAAGGAAATCTGTGCTGGTTGCTGTATGAGTGGATTGTTGGTGCTATAAATTTGAATGCACCGACACTTTCTTCTTGCCTGAAATGTAGTGATAGCTATATATGTTAGCATGTGTTTATATATTAAAGTCCTGTGTAGGATGGCATGAATGCTAAATGTGTTTTCCTTTACTGAATGCCTTTCACTGTCCCTTACTCTGCCCTGTTTAAAAAGTACCACAGAGCAATACGTGGTTTTAACAGAAAAACCTCTGAGTTGTTTCTGGTAGCATGTATTTTTTCTTATCAAAGCATCACTCTGCAACTCTACAAAATGCAGCCTACTGCCAAAACAATCAGCTCTTCCTGGACTTTTACTTTCCTTCAATCTGTAAGAGCGAGGCTCCATTTGAATCCTTTTAAATTAATATTGTGTATGACACATCAGAGAAAAGTGTGTATTTTACCAGTCAGGCGTGAGGGTGTTTGAAATCAGCCTTCAGTTTGAAGTGACAGAGACAGCAGCCAGACTAACAGAGCGCAGGGAGGGTGAGAGGGAAGCTGAATAGGATGGGCAGGTCAAGCAACCCACAGGAAAGGAAATACTAAAATTATGCAACTTGATGTCCCATGGTTCTTTCTCTTTAAGAACAGTGTCTATATTGTTGCAGTCACTCTCAGCACAGAATTGTTCTACATGCAGCAAGCAGGCAGAAAATTCAAATGCATTTTCAGAATGTTATATTTTCAATGGCTAGATTTTCTTATCTGGATTTTAATGGAGAGACAGCACCAGTTTGATGATTTCAGAATAAGTGTGTTGGTGGAATTGCTGAGCACAGTCTAACTCCTGGATTGCTTAAGAGTGAATGTTTCAATTTTCCTCCTTGAACCTTGTTTGAGACTGCACAACATGCAACACAACCAAGTGTGGAATATAGCCCAGAAAATTTAAGACACGGACTGAGGACTGTTTGTGTATCACTCCCCCTTTGAGGACAGAGCAAGCAAAGGGCATGTCAAGCTAATGCTTTTGTTAACCACAGCCAGTTCTGAAGTCAAGGCATTCTGTGGATCAGAAAGTCAGATTTCTTTCAACATAGCTCTTTTCAGAACTTGATGCTCATGTTTAAATCATTTTAGAATTAGGAATCCAGTTGTTGGGGCCAGAGTACAGACTAGGGAATATTTGTACAAAATATTTAAAGTTGTTCTCTGGTTTCCCTGGATCCTGCTAATGTTTCAACATGGACCAGTCTCCTTTTGCTGAAATAGGGCAAGCTGAGGTTAGGAAAACCTAAAATTAGTGGGATTTAAACTCTAATGGCTAGACTAAGGCATTAGTCATCTGGTGACTGATGCCTTAAGATGTCTTTGTAAAGAAAATACTTTTCAATCAAAAGAAACCAAAACACCACACTACCTGCTTTAGGCAGACTGAGAATGTGTGTGTGTATTGGAAAATTGGTTGAGTTGCAAAGGTTCTGAAAGTTATCCCAAACTTTTAAAAGTTTTGTCTTATGTATTTTACAAAATGAATATACACAGGAACTTCACATGACACTTGTCATGGGTTGTGCAATATTTAAAGATGGACAAGTAGATAACCTTCCAGATAGAGCACCAAATTAGTGATGAGAATGGGTAGATGTTGCTGTCACTAATTACTGTTTCAAATCCATCTCCATGCCCTGTTCAAAACAGCAAATTTTGTAACCAGCCTGAAATTCAAAGGTTTGGAAAGGAAAACTTTCTACAGACAGTTATTGTGAGTGCTGTTATTGGGCTAAAATTTGGTGCTCTGAAAACATCTGAAGTCTCAGTGTGACTTTTACTCCTAAGTGGAATGCCTTCTCTTATTTTTGGGTCACTTCTGAATAAGAAGTGGTAGAAGCCCACAGCTCACTCTAAAGGAAGCCTGCTCTGTGAACTGTGGTGCCTCTCTAGGAGCATGCAGAAAGGTAGGGAAAAGATCTGCAACTCACTCTCCTCTTCAACTGTGCAGATGCTCACAGTACACATGATAATATAGCTGAAAGGCTCAAAATAACCCCAGTAAAAAACCTTTTCCATGAGAAAATTAAGAGTAGATAAGAGTGCTCTATAAATTCACATTCTTTATGCACTGACATTCCTTGGTTAGATCTTTCCTAAAATACCTTATGTCCCCTGGATTTTCTCAACAAATGGTAGCAAATGCATGTTTACTACCCTGAGGCTAAACCACAGTGAAGAACTGGCCCAAGAAATGCATATATTCATCCATCCATCCATCCATCCATCCATCCATCCATCCATCCATCCATCCATCCATCCAAGTTTTGAGCACATTTAATCCTCAAATCAGTTGCTAATGTATGTTGATGTATTGACTGCAAGAGGCAGAATGGGGAAAGAGTCATTTTTCCCTCTCCCTGAGAATATTTACCAACAGCAACAGGATTCATCCTCCCTCCCAAAAGCATCTTGTGCCACATCAGCACAGAAATAAAGAGGATGCCATCAATAAAACTTCTGAGAAAGGAAATATCCCTGACTTTTGGCTCCTGTATCGTGTTCTCTGCTCAGTTCCTAGTCCAGAATTTCATCTAACTACACAGCATGCTGACCTCTTGAAACAGGCATCAGGCCCAGACTATGATCTTGCATATATTAATAAAACTTTGCAACAAATCCATCAAAAAACCTCTGAATTTACATTTTCATTAAAAAGAAAAAACAGAGTTCCCTTCAAAAACAAAAGTTTGAAGACTAGGCTGTGAGAAAGCAGTGCATAGGAATTAGAAAGAAAATAGAAACCCAAAGGCAAAGTGTCTAGAGACAGCTGGATATGGATAAATACTGGCATAATATTCCTGATTCATAGGAGCAGAAGACATACTTGTTGCTCCAAAATATTGTATAATCCCAAATTACAAAAAAATCCCTGTCTCATTAGATGGGATTCAAAGTATAAAAGGTACATGTTGCAAACTTTCAGCTAAAGGTGAACATGCATCACAGGAGTTCAAAAATCTAGTTCTGGTTAGTTTAGAATTAGATGGTTAGTTGGGAAGAAAATAACCATAAATTAATTCAGACCTCAAGTTAATCGTATCTAAATTTAATATTTTCTGGAGGCTTTCAGAAAAGTATCAAAACACTTAATTATATCAATATTGCAAATAAAATTGTCTTTAGAAATACTAAAAAGAAACAAATCCAAACATAATATAAACAAAACTTTTTAGTTCTGTCATCTAGTGGTTTGAGTCTTGTGTTGAGTTCTACAAATGATCTTAGCAGGAAATAGGCAATTTTTGCCTAAATTAGAACACAAATGAGGATGTGGTTTACTGACAGCGAGATAGAGACATAGATTAAAGTTGAGAACATTAGTAGGTAAATACAATAACTCTTCCACTTCAGTTGCTTCATTAGATGATGTTTTTCACCTAATGTAAGCACTGATCACTGAAACAGATTATAATTATATTTATTTCAATGGTATTATCAAAACATCATCTAACCAAGACAGTATTTCTGTAGTTCCTTCTGGTATATTTGCCTTGCCTACTTCAAATCTGTTACCCTTCATTATATATTTATCCACTATAGATTTGTTTGTTTTATTTTCGTACTTTTGATCTTCATTACTAATACTATTTCCTGGATTTATAAAATATGCAAATGATATGTATTCATGATATGTATCTGACACCACTAATAAAAGTGGTTTCAGTCATGTAGTGTTTGGAAATGATAATGTGACTTTAGGCTGGAAGATACTCTCTATTTCACTTCTGATTCAAAATCACTGGCAAGTACCAAGCAGAATTCCACAGCTGTGGGATTGGGCTCCAGTTCTAGCTCCACCATGGTAAACACTGTTAGATTAGACTACAGTCATATCCACAAACTAAATCTCCTGAAAGCCGTGAAAGTCTGAACATACATCATGTGCACGGTACAGAAAACAGTGCAGTAGCTGTCCTTTTGTACAGCTGATTTATTTATTTTTAAGGCTGACTTTATTGCTCTAACTCCCTTGCAAAGACTTTTGAGGTTCTTTGCACTACAAGAGTTACTTTGGGTGTAACCTCCAGAGCCTTTTCAGAGAGAGGAGAGGCTCTGGTGGCATTATGTATGTACACTTTATACTACAGAGAAGACCTTTAGCCAATGTAATAATGCCTGGGTGGGATGATAAATGCTGACCATGTACAATTCCCATTGATTTGTAGCTGTGTGTGCTCAGGAGCTGTTGTGGTTTAAAATCCAGTGTTGTACATGATGATCCAAAAATTTAGTTCAGTTATTGGAAAAAGGTAAACGAACAACAGAAGTCTTAATTTGATCTATGTTTATCAGTTGAGAAAATGGTCCTTTGGCTTTTTTTGTTTGCTTTATTTTAATTATTCAACTTTATAATAGTACAAACCCTGGCATAGAAAGTGATCTAATAGCATAATGAGCACAGCTTATGCACAGTGTTTGTAGGCAACAGATACACAGACCTCCCTCTCCACCATTACGTCTGACTGTATGTAACATGGGGAATTAGAGTTAGCTCATCCTTACAGAGAAAAATTAAAGTGCTAATAGGTTAGAGTGAAGCCATCTTGTCTGGAAGCTGGTAAGCACACTGCCACAGTATGTTTAGATTCCAGAAGAAATGTTGGCTGCTGGCTGTACTGTGATTGAGAAGCACTTTGTAAACCTGGATCAGTCATGGGTGTGCAACAGAGCCGCTATGTCAGCCTCTCCAGCACTTCCCTTGGAATGAATGTTTCCTTAATGAAGATGTCCAGATCATCCCATTTTCCTGAGCTTAAATGGGTTTGATCACAGTATATTTGAGTAAAGAATCTCACTCAAACTGCTTTGATGGGGAACAAAGCTTCCAAGTACCAAGGCATCCTCCTGTTGACTCCTGCCATTGCAGCCAAGGACCCAAAGTGTATTCCCACTGTCCCCTTGCAAAGGTGCACTGTGTCAAAAGATTCTTCTTTGCAACAATCTGCTCAGTTTAGATGCAGATTTCTCTGTTAAGATGAAAAGTCTTTTCTCGCTGAGTCATTAATGTCATATATCCTCAATTGCCAAGTATGCTGTTAGTTGGAATAGATATGAAACCTGCAAAAAAATCTCATTAGCCTTTGTTCAAATTCATGGAAACCTACAAGAGATTTTACTTTCTTCACTAGCTTATATCAAATCAGACTGAACCCATACCAGCTTTTAAATTGCTACAGCATCTGATTTGTCTATAACAAAATTTGTCTATGTTGACTCATTACAATTCTGAAAAAAAATCACCTCTGACCACTAACAAAGGGGGTAGTGTATCTTGAGAACTCTGTGTATGACTAACTGACATATACAATAAATACAAATGTTACTACAGTAACAGATTGAAATTATATAGTTCATTTAAACCTTTTTCCAACTTCAGCTTAGTCCCCGCTAAAGCACACAGGAAATAAACACATTGAGCTGTCTGGCACCAGGCAACTATCCAGGTCCTGCTCTGTCTAGCACTGTGCTAGGCTTATCCATCTAATCAACATTAGGAGGTTTATTTATGTCAGGCAGATATATTAGTAATAAATGAATTTATTCAGTAGCTTGGTGGATTTATACATGTACAAAATCATTTTAGTTTAAGCAGACTTAAAACTGAGTGACTCCACTACTTTTATGGGCTGTATCCTGAAGCCCTTAGCACATTCTAGTCTCCTCTTCACAAGAAAAAAAAAATACAACCCAAACCACACAACGCCCGCCCCCACTCCCCGACAAACACCAAAAAAGCCCAAAACCAAAAACCAAAACACATCACCAAAACAAAACACTAATTGAAGTCAATGGAATGTTTACTGGAGCAAAAACTGCAAAAGACTTAAGAACTGGTGAAATGCAAGTGAACATGAAGCTAGCAAAGTGGCATTTCAAAGGGTAGTGGTATGTTTATATACTTTGTATGCAATATTCCATGTATAAAAGTCTGTTTCAATTTTTAAAGCCCAAGATAGTTTGTAGAGGAGAAACAGCTGACGGAATTCAGAAGGGATATCTGGATTTTCTTCATCACACCTATTTGTACTTTAGACAGACTTTGTTTTAAGGCATTAATTTGACATGGGAGTCAGGTCTGTGCTACGTTGAGGACTGTTTTCACTGATTCCTCTGTTGTTTTTTAGAAAACAAGACTGAGAATTCTCTTAGTGCTAAGGTTTATCCATTTCAATCAGACAGTGAGTGGCACATTCCCACCTCATTCGCAGTTTTTAATTCCAATTGCTTTTGAAATGTCCCTTTTCCTTCCCCCCTTTATGCTGCCACTTGAAAGTTGAAATGCAGCAAGAATGTAACGTTAGGTGCCAGTTTTCTGAATTACAGGGTGACTGCTTTAGCTGATCCCAAAAAGCAAGTGTCTTTTTATACCGCATAAAAGCCTGAAATGTTTACATATCAAAAGGCTATAGGCCAATTTCTGTCAAAATTATACATGAAGTTAAGCAGTACAAGCAATTTATTTAAACACTAGTCATTGTAGAAAAATTCAAAACCATATGCTCTTTTAGCAGTTTTTCACAAATGCATTTGACCCATGACTTGGCAAGACATGCATGCTTCATAATTTACTCTAAATTTCAAATCCTCTTGACATTTAAATAAAAGATCTTCATTAATAAAGTTTATATGAATGAAAACTTTAGAAGCCGATATTGTTAGAGGGAAGCTTTCAGAAAAAATCCCAACCGCTTTTCTGCCTCGTTTTCAAATGACTGACTCTCCTAATCAGTTCAAGATAAGTTTATTCTGGGAACAAATTACGGTAATTTCGCATTGTATGACTTTTATACTTTTTTTTTTTTTTTCCTGGTGAAGCAATGATGCAATCAATTTGAAACAAACGTGGGTGAGCGCTGCAGGGTGATGGCATTTCTAAGTGAGAGATGTGCCGCGAAGCGCCCTTTCGCCGCCGCTCATCCCCAAGCCCCCGGTTCAGCCCTCGTTGCCCCCGGCGTGGGGCGGGAGCCGCAGCCGGACCCGCTGCCCACGGCGAGCCCGTGCCGAGCTGAGCCGGGCCGTGCCGAGCCGGGGTGCCCCGTGCCGTGCCGGGCCGAGCCGTGCCGGGGTGCCCCGTGCCCCTCCCGGCCGGCAGCCCCGGTACCGTTCCAGCCGGCCAAAGGCTCCGCCGGGAAGGCGGTGGGTGCGTTTTGCATGCCCGGAATTGCTCTTTAAGGTATTAAAAAAAAAAAAAAAAAAAAAAAAAAAAAGTCCATTTTCTCAACAAGCGCATTTTCATAGACTTGTGTATGGTGATTGCTTTGTATGGAATCGTGTTTGGGTAATAATATTGAAAATCAGCGCGGTGTTTACCGTATTTCATACCTAACAGCTTGCTCTGCCCAGCGCTATGCTCCTCTTTAGATCCCTCTTTCAACCCATGCTGTGACCACCCTCCCGTAACAAACAATTGCTTAGCAACACTATGCAGCACAATTTGCTTGTGTTTCATTTGTTATTACAATTTCACCCCGACATTGTGCGACAACTGATTGTTTGTTTAACACAATTTTCCGTTTGCCAGGTTAGCGAAGAGCGCACGGGAAATGAGAAACTCCGAGAGCGGGTTTTGCCAAGCGGGTATCAAAACCGGGGGTTTCGCGGCAAAACGACTCACTCTAAAACAAAATAAAACAAAATAAAAGAGACCTTCCTCACTGGGGGGACAAGTTATTTGGAAAATATAATTTCTAAATTAAGAACAAAGGTGGGCGCTGTAGAATGGTGGGTCATCCGTCAGGGGAGCAGAAAACTCTTGGGGAAGCCGAGCGCCCGTCCGGCCCGGGCCGTGTGTGCTCCGCCAGCGCCGCGGCTGCTCCGGTGCCCACGCGTGTCCCGCGGTGCTGACATCACCTGGGAGAAGCCGGCCAGGAGCGGACATGAACCCTGACGCGAGTGATGCTGAACACCCGAGGAGCCGGGTGTCCCCACCGCGGGTGTCCCTACCGAGGGTGTCCCCACGGCAGGAGCGGGCTCTGGGGCTCACCCGGGTTGTTCCCCGAGGGGCGGCAGTCCCAGCTGAGCGCTGTCCCCGCAGCCCCGAGCCCCCGGGATGCTCCGGACGGGCCGATCCGGAGCAGAGCGGGCCGTGCCCCGCTGCCGGCCTCCCCTCGGGCCCGGCTCTCCCGGGACCCCGAGCCCCGCAGGCCGCCCCAGGGATGCTGCGGCGCATTGCTGCAGAGCCGCCGAGGACGTGGAGGAGCATCCCGATGGCGGCATTAAGCAGGCGCTGCTCTGCATGCAGCGTGACCGGCTGCGCTCAGGGAATTACTGACCAAAAAACCCCAACAAACCGAAACTCCCTCTCCGAGCCCACCCTCAAACAAACAAAAAAATTAAAGAAAACTCTCAAAATATCAACAGAAAAAAAAAATTCCCAAATCTAACCAAAAACCCGCCGAAAACTCTGTCAAATAGTTTCACTTTCCATCAAATTTGAAAAACTTGCACGAAGTTCAGGTCTAAATGCCAAAGGCGTGAAGAAATGGTTAGGCAGATAAATTGAAGCAAAAACCGATGCAGCTAATTAAACACGTTGCGATGTACTAACAAAGCGAGAATTTAGTTTTGGCATTCTTTTTTTTTAACGCTTATACAAGTCTTTCGCTGTAAATACGTTTCAGATCATTCTCAGGTGCGGTTTTGAATCCTGGAATATAGAGGAAAGAAAGGCTAAAGATAAAGTGCGAGTAAGCGCTAACGAGGATATTCTTTGTTGAGGAAAAATAATGTGTTCCTCGTAAACGGACTCTAATGGCTTGTTTTCATTTCATGCGTACAATTTCCTACCTTCTTTGATGGAGAGTTGATGGGGTAAATAGTCTAATCTTATTCAGTTCACCTCCTGTGGATTCCCAGGGACAGTCGTGACAGACGAAGTATTCTGCAAATCACAAGAGCCAGCTACCAGGAGAGCCAAACCTCTTAATAGGAAGAGTTTTAGGGATTTAAAATTTCTCCATTTAAAAATTCATAGAACATGCAATATATAAAGTTCTCTGCGTCATTGCAACTTTATGGCCTTTGTTTTCTAAGCTAGATAATTAAAGATTGAAAAGAAAAGAAATAAGTACCAAGACAGATCAGAAGCAAATTGGAATACCTACCTCACCCGGGGATTTGAGATGGCACTGGTCTTTAACGTTTGCGTCTCTTGGCTTGTATTAAAAATAGAAGGTGGTACCTGTCTGAATCTGTTAAAAAAGAAAAAAAGAAAGAAAGAAAACGGAGAGATAGAAGTTTACAATATTCATGTGTCCTTGTTCCGCCAGGTGACCTAGGAAAATAGTAAAAATAAAATAGTTCAGTTACTCAGTGAAGACGTTGTTGCTTCACTGCATAAACCTTAAATCACAGAAACACATACTCTTCCATGCCCGCTCAGCCCTCCGAGCCGGGGACGCGAGATTCAAATCGTGCTACAGAAACACTTGGAGTGGGGGGGGCATTGCATGTTTATGTGGCAGTTTATTTTTTTTTAAAGTGCTTCTTAAGCAGTTCGAAGCATAAATAATGAATCTGAGCCTTAGACAGAGGAAATCGCACCCACTAATATGAACTAACACGACCAAAGTAGGCGCATAATAGACAAGACTAGGAGCTGCTAACCACTTCTACACAATGGCATTAATAAGATTAACCTGGGCAATTAGCCGGTGCAGCAGAGATCAAGCCTAAATCTGGGGCCTTTCTAAAAAGCCCACTAATGGAAAGGATTACGTTAATTTCATTAATTCTCAATACACAGACTCGGGCTGCTTTCACTCCTTTGTGTAACCCCCACCTCTTCCCCACCAAAAAAGGGGAGAAAAAAAAAATCAAATCTGGTTTTGTTTGTCATCTGCATATTACCAGGAACTAAATCCAGGATGACGTCGCCTGGGTATAAAAAAGGGAAGAGGTTCAGATGGATTATACTCCGAGCAGCCCTCTGGGTTGAGATCAGTAAACAGGCGAGAGTTGAGGGGGGAAAGTTCCAGGGGTGGATCCTGCGCACACGCACACACACCGCACACGCGCGCACAGACACACACGCACACTCTGCCCGCAAGCTGCCCTCGGAAAAGGCTCTTTTATTTTCGCTCCGATCCCTTTTTCAAATTTATCCGAAAAGTTTCGATTTCGCGTCCTTCCAGCCTCTTCCCCCCCCCTTCCCCGGCCACCACCTACCCTCCCTCCCGCCCTCCTCCCTCCCTCCCCCGGCCGGTCCCCGCCGCCCTGCCCCGCACGCTTTGGGGCATGCCTGTGAGCATGTTCAGCATCGACAATATCCTGGCGGCCAGACCTCGCTGCAAGGACTCGGTGCTGCTGCCCCCGAGCGCCGCGCCCGTCGTCTTCCCCAGCCTCCACGGGGACTCGCTCTACGGCAGCGCCTCCGACTACGGCGGATTTTACTCCCGGGCGGTGGCTCCCGCCTCCGCGCTGCCGCCGGCCGTCACTGGATCTCGGCTCGGCTACAACAACTACTACTACGGGCAGCTGCATGTGCCCGCGTCCCCCGTGGGCCCTTCGTGCTGCGGGGCCGTGCCGCCGCTGGGCGCTCAGCAGTGTTCCTGCGTGCCCCCCGCAGGTAAGGCGGCCCCCGTGGGACGGGACGGGCCGGGACGGGACGGGCCGGGCCCCCTTTGTTCCCGCAGCCCGGGGCCCGAGCGGTGACGGGGAGCTGGCGGCCGCAGGAGAGCGGCCGGGCGGCGGGAGGGGGCAATTTCTGTTCGGGACGGGACAGGAGTGGGGGAAAGCAGCGATCTCATGCAAAGCCTATCGTCGACTCGTCTGTCTGTCCGTAGGTTACGAGGGCACTGGGTCAGTCTTGATGTCCCCTGTTCCCCATCAGATGTTGCCCTACATGAACGTGGGCACTTTGTCCCGGACGGAGCTGCAGTTACTGAACCAGCTGCACTGCAGGAGAAAAAGGCGGCACCGGACTATCTTCACTGACGAGCAGCTGGAAGCGCTGGAAAACCTCTTCCAGGAAACGAAATACCCAGACGTGGGCACGAGGGAACAGCTGGCCAGAAGGGTGCACTTAAGAGAGGAAAAAGTGGAGGTACTTTGCTTTCTTTTTCCTTCTTCAGCCCTCCCATTCGCACTCAAAGGCGCCCGAGCCGGATGTATCGCGGTGCGGCTCCAGCCGGGCTCTGCCAGCGGAGCCGCTTTGCGGGGGCAGAGGAAAGTTCTTTATTCTTTCCAAGTGCCCTTCCGAGCCTGTCCCAGGGCTGTGAGGGATTGTCGGCCGGCGGCTGTGCCTCCCGAAGGCGCCCGGCCGGTCCCACCCGAGCGGCTGCTTCCCCGCCTCCCTCCGTCTGTCTGTCCGTCCGTCTGTCCGAGCGCGGCCGCCCACACCGGCCCCGGCAGGGCTCCTGAGGGGCTGAGGTCAGCTGCGGGTTTGCATAGTTTTATTTTTATTTTTCCCTCTAATAATTTAATTTCTTAACGCAACAGGTTTGGTTCAAAAACCGCCGGGCGAAGTGGAGGAGGCAAAAGCGATCGTCTTCGGAGGAATCAGAAAACGCACAAAAGTGGAATAAAGCGTCTAAAACGTCACCGGAGAAGAGACAAGAGGACGGGAAAAGCGACTTGGACTCTGACAGCTGATACTTCTAAGTGGGGGGGACATTTCCCGTGGACTGTCGGATACGCTCCAGAGGATGCTACTAATCTTGCACAAGATCTGCCTTGTTGGAGGGGGAAAATATCTGTATATAATGTACAATGCCCCGAGCTAATTCCGTGTAAATAAAATGTGTTGCGGAGGTGTTGCACAGGTAGACGGCGGCGCGTTTGTTCACTCTGCGCCGCGGGGAGAGGGAGACGAGCGGGACAAGGGAGCCGGGAGCGGCGGTGCGCGGATCCCGGGGAGCAGGGCGGCCTCGCCGGGCAGTGCCGCGTTGGGGTGCGGTGTCGGTGTGAGAGCCGGCGGAGCGCAGCGGTGTCGGTGTGAGAGCCGGCGGAGCGCAGCGCTGGCGGGCCCGCTCTCCGCAGCCCGGGCAGCGATGGTGGATCTCGCACCGTGGGGAAGCGGCCGAGGCCCATCCAGGCAGCCCGGTACGGGATCAGCCCGGTAGGAGCCCGAGGAGGCCGGGAGTGAATCCCGTTCTCCGCCCGGGGGCCGCCCGCGGCAGTCCGGCCCTGCTCGCTTCTCCCGGCCGGGAGCGCTGCGGGTCTCCCGGCCCGGCTGCCCCCGCCTCGGCCACCGTGCCCTTGGGAAGGCCAGCGGGCCAAGCAAACCCGGCCCCACACTTGTTGGCTCTGCCCCGTCTCCCTGCGCTTTCCCCATCTCCCTGCGGCTGAGCCTTGTTGGGTTTCCAAAGCGTTCGTCTTTGACCCTCGTGTAGAAAAGCTGTCTCTCTTCGGCGGAGTTTAAAGTTGTTGTTAATAAATTTTAGACATTATCAGATGGATTGCACGTGAGGGGAGTATGAGCCCTTGTGCGCTGCTTTTTTTCAGGTGTTTCAGAGGAAGTTGCTAATGGAAGTTTTCTCCCCTTTGAGGCAGCACCTTTGCAATTACGAAAGCGGTGACAGCCTGGTCTCGTTTTACTCTTCCCTCTGCGAGGGCCTCGTAGTTGAGACGTCTTTAAAATTCACGTTCGTTTTCTTTTTGCTTTTTTCCCTGTGACTCTCCAGCTCAGAGCTTATCATTTCAGAGAGGAGCCACGGCAGCTTCCCCATGGTGTTGTGTTTAGGAAGATCTCCTTCTCTCTCGTTGTTTAAAAGACTGTTCATAAAGTTAAAACAAATAACCTGAAAGTGTAAAGCCAATTCAGACGATCTCTGGCCCGAAAACTTCAGGCTGTGCCTTTCATTCAAAGTTAAGTGGTAGTGAGCTGATTTTTCTTAATTATGGCCAATGCCTAAACTCACTTGTATCTATTAAATCTCACCTAGTTTAGACCAATTGTTTTTTCAAATACGCTCATCATTACTTCAAGTGACACAAGAAAGCATCAGCTGCTGTGTTGCTTGCCTTTTTCCTATTTTTTCGTGATGTATCCATGTTTTTGTGGGTGTTATAACACGGTGCATACTGCAGGTGTTAGTGTGATAGAGCCAGTCTTAGTACCTGTCTGCTCAGGTGGGTTTTTAATGTCAGTGTTTCCACATAGATGAGGTATCTCTTTCTGAGGGACCTCTCACCACACCAAAATGTAGGAACAGCTGCTGAGGAAGCAATTCAGTGTGGTTTAGTGTGAGCCACTCCTTCAGGGGGCTAAGAGTTTCACAGCTACTGCTGGCTTGAAGAAAAAGAAATTCAGCCTCTCGTTCCTCGGTGCAGCAGAAGAGGAAGGGTAAAAGCAAATGGATTCTTCTTCTCGGATACATGGGATGGTTTGGTTTTATGGAGCTATTGCATTTTGGAGATTCCACCCTATTGCTATGGATGCATATTTGACCTCTGTAAATTATATTGAATTACAACACAACAGCGCTAAAAATTAGTTCTTAAATTGCTGAAAATTAGATTTGAAGTGTTTTGTTATGTCATAATGCAGGAAGTCTCGCCGAGTGGATTTTTAATGTCGTCACATCTGTATTTAGTCATTGTTAGGTCTTAAAATGCATACTTAATTTGCAAATAAAAGCTAGGTCTAAGGATAATATTGCCCAAGACTTTACAAATGCTTATATATTTGTGTTATTTCCATGTGTAAATATCCCTACTGCCACAATAGGAGCTTGGTAAGGTTTTGTTTTGTTTTGCATTTTTTGGTGATAATTTTGGAAGTCACTATTAAAGATTTTAGCTTGCATAGTTGAATAGGAGTTAAACTAGAACTGGATTTGTAAGAAGTGGGATTTAAAAATATTTTTGATTACCAATAGGAGTTACTTAAAGTTGCAGTACATGTCTCTAAAGAAGCTTAGACTTTTCCAATGGGAGCAATGGTTCCAGTTGTGACCCACGGAAGCTCCAGGTCTCCAAACACACCAGTTAATGGATTTATTAAGAACTGTTTGTTCTGTGGAAGCATGGGATGTGATGTAAGAATCAAAACTTTGTATTGCAAAACACAGTTTCTATCCATGGAATTGTGATGAATCACCTCTGATTTCTTTAAAATAACATTGTATCTTTGTGTTAATTTTTGAGTTTTCCATAAACTCTTTATTGCGATAAGCTTGATCTTGCAGTCACAGGAATCTATTTTTATTACTACATGTAGGTGTAGATCTACTGAAGTTAATAATGTGACTTTAAAATCTCATTGAAAAGCAATTTTAATCTTGAGCTAAAAGCTTAACCTTACTTACTAAAAATGGTGTTTGTGCCATTTATAGAAGTAGCTGTCTCATTGTTTTCCTCACTGGTGTTTGTTGAAAACCTAAAAGTTTCATTCTGTCTTTTTAGCCTACAAAATGAGATTCTGTGCAGTATGGAAGCCTGATAGTGAAAAAGTAGTGAGAAGTTTGCATGAAAAGGATCAAGAAAGTTGAAAACTAAATTATTGAAAACATGAGGGGAATTGTAATAAGAAGATCTCTCACTCATTTGTGCTGTTTTGTTGGCATATTCCATTTCTAGATGTCTGTCTGGATTTTTATTTTAGGAGGATTCCTACATGCCAAAATGCAAATGCCACGTAGCAGCTTTCATTATTTTCTTTCTGTTCATGCAGTAGGAATAAATCAAAGCACAGAACCTGAATATGTGCTATGTTCCAGCAGGTTCAGTTCTAACAAAGGGGCTTTGAAAGAGTTGTTTGTGGTTCTGTTTGTTAACACTTGTCTAAAAAGGAGACGAAAAGAGAATTAAGAAAAAAAAAATTGGTCAGTTTTTTCTGTATCTCCTCCATGGCAACTTAGAATCTTGTATCTTGGGCAAACATTCTCAGAAGATTGGATGGGACTGAAATGTTTTGTATTGCTCATGCTACTGAGGCACTGTCTAGGTTTTACAACTTGAGTTCAACTTCTTGCTGTCTTACTAATTCTCTATGAAACGTTGGACTTCTTCCTTTCTTTCTTTCTAAATTTCTGTCTGTAGAATGAATAATATTCCTCTCAGATCTCACAAGGGAGTTAGGTTGAGTGGGGGATTATAAGAAGAAATGCAAGCTACTTTGGAGGTTCACCACTGTAGTGCAGACTTATTCCAGATAATGCTGTGCATTATAGGAGTAATAACTGAATAATTATACAAAAGGTGCATACACCAAATAAATCTCTCTGACACCAAGCTGGCTTAGGTTACAAAATTCTGTTGCAAAGGAATGATGGGGAGAGCAATGTGTAGTAAGGGTCCAATGCAGAAGATTTTTCCGTATAGAGGCAGACTTAGTAATCTGATGTGCTCTCTTCACTGTGCCATCTGCCTTTAAATAGCAGAATTTATATTTCTATTACTACTCTATTAACTATATTTATTTCTGTAGTTCTTGTTTTAATGAGTAATGCTGGACAGCAGAGGTCAGAATTTTTTTTGCTTGACATGAAGTGATTTATTATCAGCTGGGAATCTGGACTTTTTTTACCTTTCAGTTTTACTAATACTTGAGTGAATGGTTTTTGAGCTTTACTATAATGGGATCCTGGGAATATAAACCATACAAACTCTTTCTTACACATGACTTGTGAAGCAAACATTTGGATTAGTGGAAGTTATAAAAAAAGGCAACATTAAGGTGAGTTCATATTTTTTGTGCTCCATCTGCATTTATTGGTTCACTGGGATTAAACACTGTGGAGCATAAAGGAACAAAATCCTAAAGAGTTTTTGTTTTGTATTTTGACCCCTAGGGTTTTATTCCATTTATACTTTATGCTTTCCTACTTCAGGGACCTGGTGAGCCTGGACTCAATCTAGACAGAAAAATTTAGTCAAATTACCTTGTTTTTCTGGAGTTGCCACTTACCCTGATTTGACTGGAGTCTATTACACAAAGGTAAAAATTATAGCTACAAGATGTTGGATTGTAAGAAATTAATGCAACTTTAAAGTGGCATATCTCTATAACGTATCTGACAACTTTCAATACAGAAACCTGTATTTGGGGAATTCAAATTTAAAAATAATAATAAAAAAAAGGAATCATACTTATTACACTTTTGTATTCAGGACAGAGTAGCTGTCTGTAGACAGATACATGTGTATACATACATATATATGTCTTATATCCCTCAAGACATAGACAGAACTTAAAGGCACAACTGAACAGAGCAATAATGGAGCAAGAGAAAGGCCAGGAAACTTGTTAAAGCATAGAATTAGCTAGAGTTGAATGTTGAAAGTTACTTCTCCTTTGTCTTCTAAATGATGTCTGAATACTCATGTTTGCATTTTTTTTTTCTACTCCTTGCAGGCTTATATTGGAGATTTGGAGTTTTTACCTCCAAAGACATCGAACACATGAGCAAGCCTAGAAGTTATAATCATTCCTTTGCATTATATCCAGGAAAAGAGTCCTCCCCCAAAGCTCTAAGCACTGAAATCCCACCAGAGTTTAATTTGCTTGTTTATATGAATGCATCATCATCATCATCATCATTATTATTAGCCTTTCTAAGGCAATGTTTGCTAATCAGTGACTGCAGATTGCTTTCTTAACAGCATGTGTTGGGTTTTTCACTATACCATGGAAAAAGGGACAATTTTGGTGGAATGTACCCTCCCCCTTACTCAGGATTCAACCATCTTCTTCTTCAGGCTGCCTGCAGAGCTTCTTCTCCCCTTGCTGTCCTGGGTGGGTGCATCTGTGGGCATGGCAGGCTTAGCATGTACTATTCCTGGGGAAAAAGGAACGGAGAGCCAGACTGGCGGTGTCAGTTCAGTGGTTTGGTTTGTGGGGAAGCATCTCAGACTGAGCTGCAAACCACAGTGCTGGAACGAGCTGCTGAGCACAAGGATCAGCTGAGGCTGGCATCCCTCGTGACTCAAAGGTGTCACAAGTGTGGAACCTGACTATAACTGTATTTCTTTCCTTATCTGGGGGCTTTGGCAAAGTGTCAGAGAGCTTAGCTGTGAATTTTCAGAGTGATCCGAGGTGGGAAGCTGCTGTTGCTCCATTTTGCTGTTGGAAGTGCTGAGGTGCCTCTTTCTCTGGGGGACACACAAGAAGTCTTGGGCACAGTGTGGGGAAGCAGAAGTGATGACATTTTTTCACTGGTGGATTTCAATGCCATCACCATGTTTTCCTGTTATCCTGCTGGAAATTTGACTTTTCTGGTGAAAATAAGGCCTTCGTGGTTGATGTAATCATATATATAATCTCACTTGGTTCATAAACAAATTACATGTATTTTTGCTATGTCCATGAACCCAAATTGAAGGCTAAATTAATGAAAGATGAGTGAATAAAGGTACAATATGGTTTGGGCGTATGGAAGACATATTTTAAAAAGCCACAAAATCAGAGACCTAACCTACTTTTTTTGCACACCCAAAAACTCTTGCTGAGTGCTGCATGTGCAAGGAATGCAGTGCCAGCAGAGAGCAAGTAACTTTCTTTGGAAATAGAAATGGAAAAGAGTTATTTTTATGCCAAATTTTACCCCACAGTGGATAATTACAGCCAAGTTGTAAACCCCTTAAAAGCAATAAGGCACCAGTATAATGAAACACATAACTGAAATTTACTGTACTTGTGTAGATTGTAAGCTTACTTTTGAATATTTAGTGTTCAATTTCTTAAATCTGTAGTGTTCACAGAGGGCTTATAAGTGCTAGAATTTTGATTAACTGTCTCAAATAAACTACTGCTATTGTTATCACTATAAATCTCCCTAACCTAAGAACCTCAAAGAGGTTGATATTTTCTGTGGAAACTGTAATGATTTAGAAGGGCATGAACCCAACACCCTTTATTTGGAGCTTCCTGGCATTATACAGAAAGTCTCAGGCTTTATTTACATCAGTTATTAGGTCTAATTTGTTTAATATTACTTTTTCATCAGCTTTATACTGTGTTTATCATGCACAATTTTAGAACATACTGTGTTTTTCTTTCAGTTGGCCCTAATGGTACAGAGACAGCTCTTCACAGTGAAACTTGTTCACTTGAGACTCCTTTAGCCTGGTTGAAGGGATGATGTGGAAGCCTGACCCAAAACCTTTGTGAATTAGTGAGAAACTTTTTTCTAAAGCTGATGATATTTCCCACTGACACCAATGGATGTGGTTACTCTGCAAGGGGATCAGTGAATTAATCCAGCATTAATCCCTGGTCAAAAAGGAACAGTGATTATGGGGCAGAACCATGCAGGAAGGGATCATTAGAAATCCCAGGGGAGCTTTCTCTCCTTAAAATTCTCTCTAGGTATCCTGCTCTGATTTGTTCAGCTAAAGTGACCCTGCCCACCTTTGTACAGGTGCAGTTCTAAAGGCAGAAATGTGTTTCTGTCACTGAAGTCACTGCAGTCAGTACTGCTGTTGATGGAATAAGCTTACCCTTGTATCCGGATTCATGCTAAAAGTTTCAATTAGATACCTTTAAAGGTAAAAGCCACCTCCACTGAAATAATTACACAAACACAACACAGTCTTTAAATGAGCAGTGATATTGTTAACAAGTTCTTCCTTGATATAGAAGTAGAAGTTTTCCATGCAATGAGGCTTGACTAGGGCTATTAGGCTCTCAGAAACTGTGTTAAGCTTCTCTCCACCAGCACAGGCAAGATAAAAGTTTGATACCTATCACTCTTGGCCTTAAAGGAACATCTGATTTACCAGATGTTAAAGAAAACCCAGAACAGTTCCTGAATTGCAAAGCAGCTGTGTTTTTCTCTGCTCACATATTCATTGGCACAGCTGCTTCAGATATCTGGGCATCTAAATTATTCTGACATCAGAAAAAAACCCTGAAACGGGGACTGATTATGGCCATATTGCTTATGACAGTTTAATGCTTTGGCTGACTGATCACTGGGAAAACTGTTCAGTCACCAGGCACGTTGCAGTTGAGAGGTAAGTAGAATTCATGTTGAGCACTAAGAGCTGGGACATTAGGTGCTCCAGAGTCATTCTTTCTAATATCAGTCTCTTTGAAGTAGCTGTCTTAGGAACAGAAGCAGTTTCCATTTCAGCTTCACAGCCTTTTTGGTTGCATGCTGAAAATTTTGGTATTGATTAGATGGATCTCAGATGGCTATAGAATTAAAACAAAAAAGCAAAAAATAATAAATTAGATGTTAAAAATAGTCTAAAGAAGTATATTAATTTGTGTCTCTTGAATTTCTGTACATTTTTGCTGTTCTTCTCTCAGTTTCCTGTCTAGGTTGTCTTAAAAACAACTGGACATTTTAATAATGTTTGGGTACTACTTTGGAGCCAGTCTATTGATGCCAATAAATTGATTTGCTTTTTTAAAATAACTTTTGGGTCAGCACAAAGTAGAAACACAACTGTCACAGAAAAGTATCTGAGAACATTTTTGGAGAGAGCAAATCTAGGGAGTACAATCTAATCTTCACCTCTGGAAGTAGATCACATGAACTGGAAACAGTTCTTCAGTCTGCATTGCCAAGTGACTCTTGGCCCTGTATGAAAAAAAGAAAAAGGCAGGCAAGAGCCACATTTCACTACTTTTCCAAATCAACTAGATATAAACTCAGTAAATCTATCAGGGGCTGTGACTTGCTGAGAGGAATTGGCCCACAAATATAGCTAATAGCAACTTTTGAGAGTCCCAGTTGAGGATTAAAACCTTTTCACGTTTGATTGAAATTATGTTTGTACAACTGAAATTTTAAGATATTTTAAAAAATAATATGAGATACACTTCTTCTTTATTTTTGGAACAAAAAAATTGAAAATCACGGTTGTTTGTGGATCATCATGTATTTTTGTTTGAGTTTATTTATTTTTACAAACTCTTACTGGCAGTCCTGTTCTTGTTGAAGCATAAATTATGAAGGCAATTTAAAGTTAACAAAAGCCTTCTGATCTGTTTTAGAAACACTGCTTTTTTCTTATAGCTCATGGTTGTGCATGTGAGACAATCAAATTGTGGAGTTCCATATAAATGAATCATCTTTAGTATGGAGGTGTCTTTTGGGCAGAAAAACATCTATGGAAAGTTATGCTGTGGCTGATGAGGCATGACTTACAGATTGTTCTTGCAAGGACTGAGGTTGTTCTTCTTTCAGCTGGTTTGAGCCCATACCTGGCAGATACAAAGTGGAATCCATTAACAACAATGAAGTGTTTGAAATACTCATGAGACCCAGAGGGGAGGAGGCTGAAGCCTCACTGAGAGAGGTCAGCTAGAGACTGAAATGAAAAATATTGGTAATATTTTCAGCATAAATTCAGACTGAGTAGTACAGTTTAGTGGATAGGACACTAGTCTGGGAGTAAAAGAGAATTTACCTGTAGTTCTGCTGTTAGAAGCTCTGGATGCCTACTGTCTCCTCTGGGCCAGATATGTTTCCAGCTGTAGAATGGAAACCATTCAATATGATATTCATAGATACCAAGTGCTGTGTACTGTTTCTCCATCACAGTTTCTTCTGAGCAACTGGTTTCCTCTATTTACTCCAGAGAGACATGTTTTAGATTGGAAAATAAAAATATTTAGGTAGTTTTGTAATACCAGATCAAAGAGGTTCTTGAGAAGTAAATTCTGCACAACCTGATTTAACCTCTGTTGCCCCATCAGCAGTAGGCTGATAAGTTTGTAAATTAGAGGTCACTTTCCCCTCTGACATATTATTTAAAATCAATTCTGAAGAAAGGATAAAACAATTTAGATCTTATCAAGAAGGCATCTGAGTAAGGGTGAGATGCCAAGGAAAAAATAGGCGTGTCTTTTGTCATATATTTTGCACTTCTAGGGGACGGACAGCATACAGGCTGTAGAAGAAGGCATTGGAAGAGTAAAGGGGGAACAGAAGCATATAAATCCATGGGGTTTTTTAAAGTGAGAGCTTGAAACTGTTGCTTTTCTGAACAGTTTCCAAGGAGTATTTTAAGAGAGGGATGGATCTGAAGGATTTATCACCTGTCCTAGTCTGGCAATGTAGAAAATTATGAGTTTGACATCTTCATAATCTGTATCTGGGTGTGACATTTTTACTGATTATTTAGTGTGTATGCCTGTATTTGCATTTACAAGGACAACAGTTTTTCTTTCAGTGTTGTCAGCATCCCACTGAGAGGTCTTCTAGTGCATTGTTACCAAATGTGCTTGTAATCACTAACAGCAAGATAAATGCTACTATTACACATTGTAATTTCATTAATTTGATAAAATCTGTTTTGGCTTGTCACTTGCTCCCTACCAAAATAAATTACAAGACTGTAATGCTCCACTGTGGTACGTGGATATCCACTTCATGGCAGGTGTTGAGCTGAGCTGAGAATTATGGCAACCTCAAAGCTACTGTTTGGAGTGATGGGGTTTAATCTGTTAGTACTGTAATAGTGTGGAGGTTCTGCACCAGAATCACCAATGTGTTTTATCTAAGTAAGATGACCCTTACTGCAGGAATTGTTGTCCAATGTTGACCAATGTTGTTGACCAATGTTTTCTCCATTCCCTCCCTCTCCCTCCCAGAAAGGACAACAGCTAAGAGCAGCAAGGTTATAAAGGGAATAAATAAGCTTTTTGGGCTGACTATAGGGCAGCTCTGTGAAATGGATGGGATCTCACAAGGATTGGTGTGAGTGACCCTCAACTCACCCATGCTCTGGAACAGCTCGGTTCTGGATCCAGGGCAGGAGACCCAGCAGCTGGGATTTGGCCAAACGTTGTTGCTTGCTGACCCTGCTCCTGCCATTGCTGTGTCCTTTGCAGCAACAGCAGGAGATCAGCCCCATTCCATCTGGGGACTTCCTCATGCCAGAGAAATCCCTAAGGAAGCAATTAAACTACAACAAGCTTCGCAGTAACTTGCATTTTAGCCTGTGATCTAACTTTGTAACTCATGATTAAAAACTAGGTGGAATACTGCTGATTTTTTCCTAACAGTAAGGAGACTTATTTGGTTACCATTTTATTCCTACATCTTGAGTTGCTACAAACATTGTAAACATTATAAATGAGATTTGTAAACACAAGTTATTTATGCAGCAAAACATAAATACATGCCTAGATTAGGTCAGCTGGTAAAAATAATCAGTACTCATTACTGCTATTTAACTTTATGGAGTGACCTAAATATCTTACAGAGCAGACACAATAAAGAAATTTATTCTTGAAATGGTGCTGCTCATTAGGGACTCAATGTGGGAGAGAACTGCTTGTGTTCCCCTTACAGGGTATCTGAGGTGCCTCAGGTGTGGGCTTGCAGCATCTCTTTAGCACATCTTCCCTCATAATGTCTTGTACATGATTCATATCAGTGGAAATTTTAATCTATTCTTTGCATTTGTGTGTCTTCTGGTGGCCAGAAGGACAGTTTCAATCTGACAAAGAATACTCTTGTGCATTTATAGAATACAATTTTTAGGAGATTTTTACTTTAACATGTCTGTGTATTGAATGTTTTACTTCTGCTACCAGCAGTTATTTACCTGAGATATGGGAAAGTGATTGGGGAAGGGGGAAACCAAAGGTTGTTATTGAAAAAAAAGTCTTCATGTCTCCATGACAAGTATGTCCTGGTGGAAGCCAGACTGCCTGTATCAGCTTTCACCAAGAGAGAGGAAAAATGGGAATACCCTGAGTGCTTTGTCCTTTCATTACCAGCACCATACAAGTGCAGTTGGAAGTTAGCACTGTGTCATGTTTCAGTCTGTTTCTGGTTTGCAGACCTTTAGCTTGTGTGCATTTCCAGCAATGTCATGGATTTTCTGCATGTCTTTATTTTTTGCTGCCTATAGAACTTTAGCATCCTTTAATTTTTTAAAAAATTATTTAATTTTCCTGGTTGGTTTACCCAGGTATACCTGTTTGCTCTCAACCAGCTTATAAAGTTTTTTTGTGTGTAACTCTGGCAGGAGAAGAGGGGAGCTTGAAATTTAAAAAGTAGTTTGTGATTTAGTGTGCATATCTCTGGTCAGATTAGCTACTGTTGGAGCTTTTCTTATATCCCAACAGTTGAAAGTGAAAGGACAGAATTATTAATGACAAATTTCACCTCCTCTGAAAGCTGGTCTGTATATGAGCATGTTCAGAATGGTTACTCTTACATTAATTGGTAGGCATGACTTTCCATAGCTGCATTTTATTGTTGCATTTACAAAAATATTGTGTGTGCTGGAAATCTCCTGCTGATTTCAGACAAGAACAAATCTTCTCTAAGTGGGACATTTTGGTTTCATCAACAGTAGTTGCTCCTAAAAACAAGCCTAAAGGATGTTGGTTGTGGTTACAGAACTCAACTCGTGTTCTGAGATACTCTTCCAAATTTTGCAGTGGTCCAAATCCACATCTCTCTCTTCTCAGATGGTGGAGCTCCAGAAATGGGTATGATCTGGCCTAAAAGACCATGTTTGGCACAGTGCTTGCTCATTTAATTTCTTCTGTCCCAAACCACTTCAGTGAGGTTCAGCTTACTCATGAGAGATATTCTATCCCTGTGGTGGAGAAATTCACCAACTTCTGATGTGGAACAGACAGAGGAAGTCAAATGCCAAAATCTGTTTGTATAAATACTTACACTGGTGTGGTGATCCCTTTGTAAACATCTGTACTGGAGAACTTTGTTGGATTTTGAAAGCTCCTTGGAGAACATGGGGAAGGATCTTTAACAGAACTCTAACTTGCAAGACAAACAAACATTGTAAGCAAAAATATTTTTTGGTACTTTTCGGGAAATTGCACAATTTGCCTTAACCTAGAATTTTAGGTGAGACAAGCAATTCAACAATATGAACAATTCTGCAGGACAGGAATATATACTTCAGTTGAGCTACCATAGGCTATTTTTAGAAGTTTTAGCTATATTTTAAAGTTCAGTTACCTTGAGTTTGTTATCTTAGTTGATAGTTTGATCACAGTGTCAGTGGGAAGTGGTTTTTTGAAGAACTAAATATTTCCTCTGTAGGCTGGTGGGACTCAAAACTTTTTCATTCCCCTGTATTAAATTGAATCTTGACATTACACTGTGCCAGTCAGTGGGCTTTTCAGTCAGATTCTGCTCACTTTTCAGCAAGGACAGTGGATGTCAGTGGTGCACCAAAACTGCTTCTTCCAAAAGATTCTTTCAATGGCAAAGGTAATACTGTTGGAACAGGTGCATTCAGTTATGATCAGTTTGTAAACTCAAAATTTGCAATAATGGTGTGTTTTGAGAGTTTTCAAGAGTTAAAATGGAGTTAGGTTTGTTTGCCAAGACTGTTAAAACTCTAGCAGTGTCACAGCAGTTAGTTATGAACATGAGTGTCACCTCAGAGCTGACCCAGCTCTGTCAATAGGTCTCCTCTGCCACATGGTTATTGTCACTTTCTGCAGGCCCTGGAGATCTCGAATAAATCTTGACATGCCAGGTTGAGTAGCTTTTGAGAGCTGAAGCAATGACAGCAAAATGCAAGGGATTTATGCCATGCAATTTTTTCCTGCATTCACTACATGATTTCAAACCTGGAGGAGCAAAGGGGAGTATCACTGAAGTCAGAGGAGTTGAACTTTACAAAGTCATCAGTTCTTTGGTCTTGTTCATGTCCTTGCTCTCCAGAGTGCTTTTGCCAGCTTTAACAAACACAGAAGCTCATTATAGAAGCATAGTGTTGGGTGCCTTATTTTTGTTTTACTTTTCAATTTTCTGTAAATGGGAAAAGGGCCATGGCAGTTTTTAACTTAAGATGGAAAGACCCTAATCTAATGATTTTGAGGAACATGGACATGACCTGTGGCTCTGGGGTTGTTTTCTGTTTGTGTCACAGCAGCATTCAGTAGCTGCAGCTCACAGCAGACAATGTCAATCTTCTGCAACAACTGAATGAAAGGAGAAGAGGAAATTTTGGCATGGAGTCTCCTGGTATGCTTAATGATCTTTTTTTTCTCCCTAAAAAGCAAAAACAGCATCTTAAAAATGATCAGTGCAGTTTCAAATTGGGATGTTAGCCAAAAAATCAGCCTCTTTTGGTGGTGAAGGTAACGCTTCTGTAGTCTAATGCTAAACTTTGTGCAGGATGTAGTAGAGAGGGTGAATCCCTGAGAATGTATGGCAATGAAGAAGAGTGCATGTTTTAAAGGGTGGTGATGGGATAAAGTGCAACCAAGAACATTTCTGCCTACATAATACAGACACAGGGCATAAATTACATACAATCTCTCATATGCACAATTTTGAGCCCATGTATTTGGAGATACGGTAGAGGCCCACGTTAATAGTTGCTCATATGTAATATACATCTCAATCTGTACATCTACACAACTTCAGTTGGTCTGTGAGGGGAATCTGAAAAGAGAAATTAAACTTACAGAAAAAGTTCAAAGAACTATTAGAGTTGGAAGGAAAATAATGGATTGAATTTGAAATAATGGATTTCTCTTTTTAACCTAGATATACTTGTAGAAGACATGCTAGAACATAATACTTCTATGCTCCACTAGAAATAGCAAAAATTGTCTTGTTAATTGAAAAATAACCACTGGGTTTGTGTTGTGTGGCATGCAGGTCAGTGTAAAAGTAAAGTGAGTGCTGTGCCTTGGAATGAATTGCAGTTTTGAAGGATAGGTCCTGCATGCTCATTTTTGGTTTTGGCATTTAATGCCTTCCTCTCGTTCAAATATGTGGGAGGAATCAAATGTCAAAATCTTCACTGTGTATGATATATAATTTCTCTCTTGTATTTCAGTGGGAGGAACATCAGACCCCAAAATGATTATGTGTCTACTCATAAAGAATACATCACTGCATATTTTAATGTCAGTTGTGGGAAATGCAGATGGGATAAAATATTGTTGTCACCTTCCCCCTACTGAGTTTCTGCTTGTGTTTTTCTATGTAACCTTGCAGGAAGCCAACCATCCAGAACTTCAATTCTGTGTCAGGAGCTTTGGTCCTGGCCAAAGCAGACCTCTAGAGATTAACATGTCCCAGGACTTCAGAATCCCAGTCCAGATCTTGGTCAAAAGAATGAAACCTAGGGTTTGTGAATAGAGATTTTTATACTAGAAACAACATGCAAGACATCTTGAAAATTTCCCATTATGCTAAGTAAGAACATGTCCATTTCACAGTTGGAAAAATAGAGCCATGGGGAGGGTAAAGGCCAGTCACACTTCACAACAAGTCAGTGGCAAAATTTATGGAAGCCTAGGTCTCTATAGCTCTGTGATTCTTAAAAACAACTGGGTTCAGCAATTTACATCCTTTCTGTATTAACTATATTATCAAATATGGTGTCAGTTTAAATTTGGGTGCCATTTATAGAATGAATCCTGAAGTGACAAGAAATAAAGCAGAGGAAGTGACAAGAAATAAAGTGGGAGATGCTGTGTTGGATATGAGGTGAATACTCTGCATGCCAGCAGCAGGGACTGCAGTGAGCCAGCAGGCCCTTCTCTCAGGTTTCTCTGGCACACACCTTGAGGATGTTGGCTCTTCCAGCAAATGATGCTAGAGAGCTTATGACCACAATACAGCTTGGGCAGGCTCTATGTCTGTCTGCATTGCTCCTGATGCTGAAGCATGCCCAGAGCAGCAGAATGGAGAGGAAAAAAGTGTTCCTGCCCTTGTGGGCTCTGGACTTTACGCTGTGCCTTGTATGGGCTCAGCTCCCTTCCACAGAGCACTGCCTTGTGGTTTCTGTCTGTGTTTGGTCTTAGACACAAATATCATTCATGGCTCCCCAAGGCAGGGCCAGGCAGGACCAAAATCTGTCCTGTGCCTCCCTGCACCTTGTTTAAAACATGGGTTCTAAACAAGTTTTACTGGGGAGTCCAAAGTCTATTAGAAAGAAATGAAAGTCTTACATCAACGTCAGGGGGGTTTGGATCAGTCCTTACATGTCTTTTCTTACTCTTAGTGCAGTCTCTGGGATTTTTGCCAGGGATTCATTGGGAATAGTTTGACTTCACTGTGACCAGGACTGAGTCCAAGATGAGCACACACAAGGGGAATGAACAGTCTTTTCAAAAATTTTTAATTCCCTCTCAAGGCTCCACAGCAATGCAAAATGGTGTAAAGCAACACAAACAACTACATATCCTAGGAAGAGAGATGAGAATTCTAAGCACATGCAGTTTTATTGAATGTTATCAAGGCTTCCTAGTAGTTAATTTGATTAAATGGAGCTCCCTGAATGTTCTTTCTCTAAAAGTGATTTACAAAGTGTTTCAACATGAGGAGTTTCCAAAAGCACTTGGATGTCAAAGAAGAGCTATTAATCTTTATATTAGCATTCTGAAAAACAGCATGTGTTCCTTGATTAGTTGATATTTGTTTGCATTCTTCTTTTCTACAGAGGATTATCACTTTGACCTTTTTAAACATACTGTAGTTCTTTAACATTTAGGAGTTAAATATTTTCATGGTTATAAACTGGCGTTAATTTGGTTTTCACTGGTGCAAATAAGGATTGAAGCCCACAAAGAATACCGAAAGACCTCAGATGTGAATTCTAATAACCTTTATCTCATGAAACACATTAGTGACCAAGCTAGCATGCCATACGTTTGACCATCTTGGACAAGTCACACTGGGGCAAATCCTGGCCAGCTCTTGCCCATGTTGATTGTGTAACTGATTTCAGCAGGTCTGATCAAGTGAGATGAAGGATTTCTGCCTCCTGCCTTTGCTGAAAAGAGGCTCAGGCAGGATTGGCCCAGTGGGCAGATTATGGGTTTTCCCTTGCTATGCATATACGTGTCTTTCATGATTTTACATAAATGTGGAGTATGCTCTCTAAACAGAAAAGTAAGAGACACAAAAGAGTGTGGTTTACTTCTGTTTTGTGGTGGGTTTCAACTGTACCTTGGGTGTGTATTCCTTCTTGATATTTCTGCTCTGTGTGTGTGTGCAATCAAAAAGTCCCATAAGCTGACACAGCATTGGACTGGTGACACTCTCAGCCTCTTGGGACAGAGAGTGGGGCTGGAAGTTATAAACAGCTGAGGTCCTGGGCACTATCAAGCAGGGGCAAAAATAAATATCATAAAGATTCATTAAAAAGGGCATATTTGATGAAATTCCAGCAAAAACTGCAAGACCACATGACAAATTAATCTGCCAAGTTAGTCCAGAGCTTCTGCACATGCAATTGTTCCAAAATAAATTAAAAAGTACCAGTCTTGGTTGCCATGGTTAGGACTGTTGGTATGTTGCTTTGACTTTTTCAGTGTCATTAATTTGGCTCTTTTGTCAGGTGAGAATCCCTAGATTAAACATTGCTTTGGATTGCTTCATAATACTTCTGCTAGGACAGAAAGAGAGGAAGAAAGAAACCACTCAATTAAGGATCTGCTGCCTGTTATAGTTCTGACATCATGTGAAAGAAGACATCATGGACCCTTTGCCTATTTTGCTAATCAATATTGTGGGATTTCCCTATTCTTCATTAATAATTTGGATTTTGGAGAGTCCAGTCATAATGGAAGCCCTAGAACAATGGCAGTATCTTCAGGTGCAGCTGAACACTAGATCCTTGCAGCCCCTTGCAATCTTCCCCAAGGCCATCAGAGCTGCAGCTGGAAACTGCAGTATCTGCATCTAGGCAGGCAGAAGGTGAGGGGATGGGCCACAAGTAATATCCCTTTCTTTGATTATGCAAAGGAACTCTGCCAGATATTTTGCATTTTTAAGTGTGTTTCTTGATTATGCTTCAGGCTTTTGCTGTGCAAGTCTATTTCCCTTTCTCTCCTTTGGTCTGCCCAGCTCTGTTTCTTGGTGTGTGATTTTCTTTGGTTAGTCTGCCTTCTTGTTTGAATTCTAGTTGCCGCTACTCTGCTGTGTCCTAACTTCTGGCTTTTGGCCATCTCAACTCTTGTATGATCTTCTGACTTTGTATTTCATATACCTCAGCCATAATGTATTTCTTTCTTAACCTTCCTGCCTTCCTGTCTTCATCCTCAAATATCAGATACGTTAAATCTGCATACAAATTTACACATGCACATAAATTGGGAAGACAGATGATTATTAGAGTGTGGAACTTGAAAATAAGTAACATATGTGCTTTTCCCACCCTCGTAGGGAAATTTAGGTGGTTTGTGTTAGCACACTAGCTTATATTTGGTTAAAATAAGCACTTTACCTAACCCATCGACCCTAGTCCCAATCCCTGTTCCCTGGAGGATTTAGTTTGGCTTGGCAAATATTGTACAAAGGGGTAATCTGCTCCCCTCTGCCAGCAGACTGCTGCCTGAGTCTGATAGTCATCTACTTAACTGGCTTTCATGAAGTGCAGAAATGCATGTTGGGCTGGGCCTGCTAATGGTGCATAGAGTTTTTCCTGTAGTAAGCCCTAACACATTTTTAACAAAGTTTGAAGATTGTTATTTTTTGCAGAGCATTTGTGCAGACAGCTAAGTAATGGTGGGTGAATTCCCACATCCCCAAATTTAGGCTGGAATTTTCTACACCCAAACCCCTTTGCTTTGGCTGCAAAGCAGTAATACAGCACATTACAACTGGTCCTGTAGAGTCTGGAAAACTTTTGGTATGTTGCCACAAATCCCACAGCCTTTTGGCTGACCCATCACTGCCTATGCACAGCAGGGATAGCCAGCTTTTGTATAGGAGCCACTGTATTCCCAAGGAGGTATTTTGGGCAGACCAGATACAGCCACGTTTATGCACTCAAGTTTTAGAAACTTTCCAGACCCCATCTGCACACAGTTTCCCTTCCTTTCCCCTCTCCAAAGAGCACCACCAGCCATGTGGATGGCTGGTTGAGGTTGCCTGCAGTGGTGCTGTGGGCCACCTTTTGCCTCTGGGCTGCCACTTGACATTTTTGATCTGCATGAGCTGTTCTTGCAGGGTGCCCATGGCTGCAGTGTGCAAAAGCTTCCTCTCACAGCTAGCTTTACTCCAGTGTGACAAAAACAGCCATATGGGATATTCATTCACACTAGGAATTTAGTACTATGTCTTGCCTGTCGCTTAATTAGCTGTTATTTATTTTAATAGAATGCATAATGCAAGGAATTATTTTTGTTTAAGGGACTTAAGTTGACTTAAAGCCATAGGGAGGAGGAAAAATCCCCACATCTACAAGAAGTAATAAAGTGCTTTTGTTTTCCTAAAATTATTACTATTTGAAGTCCAGTGTGCCAGATCTGGAATATTGCACTAAAGGTTGCACTGGGATTTCACAGTTATTTACTAGGTGATTATTTAGAGTCACTTTCTTTTTAGTCAGTTGTAACATTTTACATTTTTGGGGCTTGACTGGGATATGGGATCACACTTGGTTCTAGCTGGGTTGCAGTAATCTCTGTGTGACGTGGAGCCAGAAAGACCTATAAAAGCAGCTGTTGCTTTCATTAAAACCATTACAAAGGTCTATTTGTGGTGTCCCCAAAAATAATTCTGATAATTGGTTGTTAATTTTAATTACTCACCAGTTTAATATCTTGATAGGAGAAACAGGTATACATGCCCAGTTAAACAAAATAAACACATATTCAGTAATAAATGGACATTTGGGTAACATGTTAAATGTAATAATACTGTGTAGTGATGATTAATTTATAATCATCAAATCAGTGGAAGCAGGATATGGTTAATATGATGTCATTGTTTAGATAGCCCTTTTAATGACTTATTTATATACGTATGTTCAGTGTTACAAGGTGGTGAGTCGACACTTGTTAGTATTGGGCAAGCTACATGATCCACTGGTGAAGCTGCTTTTCAGGCAGAAGGTGCACAGTGCCCGCAAGCTCTTGTTTCACTCTGACCTCCAGGCCCTCAGCACGACCAGAGCAAAGCAAGCTCCCTAAACTTCCCCACGTTGTCAGGAGCAGCAGCCACAGGGTGCATGGCTGTCATGTTCAAACAGAAACAAAATATAACCAGAAAATGTTGCTATCTCCTTGGGGGCACAATGTAGGAAGCAGCAAGTGGACAAGAGGCTGCAGCTTCAGCTTGCCACCTGGTTCCTTTGCAGCCATCCACTGTGGGGTGCTGTACTCAAGGCTCAGGAGACATTAAAAGAACACTGCTGGAGGGAGCAAGGTTGTAGGGGCATTTAGTTTGTAAAATGCTTTGGGAATGCTGGAATTTCCTAATATGACCAACACTGCTCTCAACACAGTTCCAAAACACAGCCCCATAGTAGACACTGTGAAGAAAATTAACTCTACCCCAGCCATGCCAGCATGCTGGATAAAACAAGGATTATTCCACTTCATTTCTCTTCACCTTTGCCTTGTGTTGTTTGAAGAATCCTGTCACTCATTCCCACAGCACTGAAAGGAGGAAAATATGCTTTGCTTGAGTTAGCACTGAGTCATGGGTGGCTTGTAAGGAACATCCTATGCACCTCTACCTTGGCCATTTTTGGGTGGAATTAATCTCAGCAGGGTATCACATTGTCAGCATGAAAGGATATTTCTGATGGTCAAGTAATGGTGAGAAGTAAGAAGATGAAGGCACCACATTGCTACAGCATACATAAATGTTAACATATTTATCATAATATGAATATGCAACAGGAGAAATGGAGAACTACTTTGGCTCTTTGAATAGCACAAGCAAGGAGGTTAGGTTGGGAGTGAGGTTTCTTTTTTTGTTCCAATTTATACCTATATGCAACACACGTTGGCAAAAAGTAGAAGTATGATTAATTCACTGTTATGGGCTGGCAGATTAGTCAGGTTATGGAATGGCTGTGACATGGAGAGTGATAGAACAATTTTCTCATGAGCTGGTTTCAGGTTTCCTAAGCATTTTGTCTTGTGTCAACTCTATCAACTGTGCTTTGCAGTCAGCAGTTGTTCTTCTCCATATATTCTTATTATGCATTCTTGTTAAAACATTTTCATCTTCTTTTAGCCTTTACTTGGATATTCCAGACATGTCCCATTCCTCCACACAAATGAGCAGTAATTGAGTTGACCACACGGAAGGTCAGAATTTATTTCCTTTTTCATACTAAAAAGACAAGTAAACATGAAGCACATGAAAAATCTAAAAAGTAACTTTCTCATTGGTTCTGTTGTACATCTTTGTCCTTTGAAGTCTAGACAAATAGAATGTGGCAGAAAGACATGAAGATATTTTTGATAATAAAATTTACTACGTGAGGCTATTGTAAAAAGCCTGGCTTCCTTATAATAGAGAGTGTGCTAACAGGTCCTTCAATATGCTGATTTGATTTCAGTCCAAAATGTCCTAATCATAAGTGAAGTGATTTATCAGTTAAGAAAGGGACAAATTCCTTAGAATGATCTAACCTCTATATTTTTCATATACCCAACACTGTTGAAAAGGGAGAATCATTTGTCCCATTTTCTACTTGAGTGGTGAGTTGGAGTGAGTTCAGTGGTAAATATGTGTATAGAAGTTAAAGCCTGCCCATTTGACCATCTAAACTCTAGAGACTATCTAATCCAGGTGGAAATGCATGATGCTGGAATAATATATTGCCTACTTCCTCTAACTGCTGGAAGTCAAACCTCACTTTTTACAGAAAAAATTAGTGCTGTGATCCTCACTCTAAAGTTTTGGTTATACATGGGCTTTTAAATATTGATTTTATAAATTCTAATTGTTTATTAAAATGTGACGGAAAAATAGTCGTGTCAAGAAACGTGAGCTCTCCACTTTTGGTTTATTTTTTTAGATACCTGTCCTTTGCAAATGTAGTGCATGGTGCAACTTTTAAAAGAGTAACCTGAACATGGCCTTGGATGGCAGACAATGCAGTCATGCTCTTCTAGGATAAATGAAGTGTCACTGCAAAATACCAGCATCAACAACCAGGGGCAGCTTTAACCATGTCTGGGGTCTACTGCATGGTTAGAAGTTATTTATATGAATATTCTCACAGAGCACTGCAGACAGTGGAGGTTACTGCTGACAGATAATTGGGCCTGTCACTGTTGTACATTAATCTAAGCACACCTCTTTATCCATACATATCTAATACACAAACTACAAGATCCTCTCAGTTCAGATCACTTGTAACCATTGTACACTTTCATACTTCCAGTAACAGCATTTTTTCTGTTACGAAGTTATATTTAAAATGTGATGATCCAATACAAGCAGATAGATTTTTAGCTCAGTGTGCAGAGATTTAAGTGCCATTTCTTATTGATGCTAATGCAAGTCAGGTGGCTAAAACCCTGTACAGCTCACTGAAGATTCGCCCCAAGATGCCTCGTAAATTGCTTTTCATTGAAAGCACATCCAAAATTCACTTTTCTGTATATGGTTTTTGCTACAGCAGTCTTACTCTAGATATTAAGTTTGTCACTGAAGAGGAATCATAAAGTCAAACAGGGCTTTTAAAGAAAATCTCATGCAATAAAATGTTAAACTCCAGTTGATCTCTTGAACTGCAGCATTTCTCTGCTGAAGGTCACGACTGGTGTGCATTACAGTTGGCTCTGCACCTAGACTGCTTTGTCCTCACAGTTTGGCACAACCCAGCTTTATCTGCATTTACAGCCATGAGTATTACAGGATCAGGTTTGGTTTCTCCCATTAAAAAAAACAACTTCATGCAGAGATAAATGACCTCCCAGACTAGAATACTTAATTAGAAAAAAGTTTGTTTGCCAGCTGGTGAGTACATTAAGCCTTTCTTCCTTCTTCTGACTAGACAGTTCTATAGAACTGTATCTTTGGTACAATTTCTGTTTCTTATAAATTTAGTTCTATAGCTTTCTTGGGGGGTGTGTTGATGACTGCGAGATGCAAAAGGATTGTTAATTTGGTGACTAGTAATCCAGAGTTTCTGTTTGGAGATAAACAACTAACTTGATTGTGTGACTTTCTGTGATCTCTTCCACCCCTTCCATGGGAAAGTTGGAGAGGAAAGCCACAATTTCCTAGGCACACCTGTCTCTTGTGATGCTCAAGGGCTGGTATTGGATAAAAAATTGCCCTAATGACAATAAGGTTTCTTTAGGTGTCTTTTTTCAGTTTAGAAACTGAGAGATTAGAACAAGCAGTTCTGTGGTGGATAATGTGACCCGTACAGAAATTACTGGTTTTGGAAAGAAGACCCTGCTTTTTGAGCATCTCAAGCCCAGTGTCCTTGACTGTTCTGAAAAACAGGGTTCTGCTTGTGTCAGTTACTAGGAATATTGGGTTGCCAGTCATAGCCTACAATTCCCTCCTTTTTAGTAAAGACAGCAATAACAGCGCAGTACTCTGTACTGTCCTAACCTTTTGCATCAGACCTGAGTTACCAGAGCCACTTTGGAGTTTTGAGGGGAGGACCCCGTTGTGATTTCTGGCGCTGAATTTTACGATGTGAAGTTCTGGAGGGGAAAGGAGAAAGATGCAAGTGTGAATTTCTGTTAGGGAGTTAAATCCATGGATGATGGAACATGGCTTCTTTGAGCCTATCTGGATCAGAACCTATCTTTGAACCTATTGTTTGCCAGGTCCATGTATCAGTGCTCAGCCAAGATGTGAGTAGTTTCAGCAGAGGAAATCTTAGTAAACTCAACCATCAGGCTGGAAGTTCTTGAGAGCTAGTGAGGCTCTGCACCTCCTCTGTTTGGTTTCTTCAATTCAATAATTTCTGTGTTTTTCTGCCTTCTCTTTTTTTGACAGAGAATGAACTACCTTTGAATACTTACATTTTCCTGTCTAATTTTTCCTTTTCACTCAAGAACTCTTTTAAAGGCACGAGAACATCTGCTCAGCTGAACTCTGAGTCTGCTGTTCCAAAGGATCATAGAGAGACCTAGAAAAGTTACCTATCTGGACCTCCTTGTTCAAGTAGGTCTCAGTAATATTAAAGTTCTGGAGATATTTTGCATAACTGAGCCGGCATTAAAAGCCACGAGTTTCAAAGGGAAAGAGATTTAAAGTCTAATTTGACTGGAGCTCACCTATTATTTTTTTCTCCCCCCAGAATATGTACTAGAACTGCTCACTCAAATGCCTCAAACTATTTGCTTGAAAGAGGGGTATATAATTTTATGCCTATTCAATAAATTTCTGTGGTAAACTGTGATGGAGAGGGAAGAAAAAAATGAGTGAAGATTTTGAGAATTAATGAATAATCTCACTGGCCTAGAGGTACAAACCTCTGAATCAGCAAACCAAGGAATGCACAGTGTTGGTCATTATCTGCTCACAGGAATTGCTCACACATGGGTCAGGTATCCATTTTGTCCCCCACTCTTTGTTTCTGAAGATGCCACTGTGGATTAATTCTCCTCCATGCATTTCAAGCCTTAGCCTTGACTGTCTTGACTATCAATTTTTATGTCTATTGTAAACTTACAGTAAACTCATAAACTTACGGGTTAGTTGAGTTCAGCAGGGTAGTGTGATAAGAAAGACTCATTCTCTTTTCCCTTATAAAGGATATTTATACTTATTTCTAAAGCCTATTTCTAAAGCCATAGGTTATTGTTACACAGCTGTGCAAAAAGAAGGATTCAGGAGACCTATTCCAAGAAGAGAACTTAGCAAGCAGACTTTATTTTTCAGTGTAAAAAAAAACAAAACCAAAAAACTACAACAAACCTTACTTGGATATGGAAATAAATTTTGTCTACATGTTTTACAAACTGTAGGTAATGGTTTTGCACCTCAATTGGCACTTCAGAAGACTGGAGAAGATTAATAGCTGTATCAATTAATTTTTTTTTTTTTACCAATTCTAGGGCTGTCTCCTTTTTTGCAGAGAAAAGGAAGCTTTGTTTTGGAACAGCAAGTTGCACAGACTACAAGCCTACATATTCATATTTTAATAAAGACATTCTTCTCATGCTTGAAGCTTTTTTAAACCCATCATTGAAGTCTGGATTTGTTAAACTTTGTTGGAATGGAAACTGGAAATAAGATTTGGCCATGATGTAACCAAAGATCACTGATCTCAGGGAAAAAAAATCTTCTCCACTGTGAGCCAATACATATATACAATATTAATGAGACTTTTCCTGCTAACTGGAGAAATTATAAGTGGTAACAGTGTACTTGGCCACTGTCTGTCAGAATAGTAGAGGTCTTTCCTCTACTGGCTAGAGGAAAGATTTTTTTTTTTTTTCAGCCCTACATAACACGAAGTAGCTCACACAAATGCATTCCCATACTATTTTTCCTGTGTAACCATTTCAGTGTGGTTACCCTCCTTCTAACTGAACTCTATTTTCATAGAAGCTTGACAACTTGTTGGCAGTCACAGGTTTTATTCCATGTGACCTCCATGAGGCTTGTTGGGGTTTCTGCTGGCAGCTCCCTCTGGAAGAGATGCTCCAGTGCGCAGAGGAGAGAGAGCTCCAGGTGGGGTTGAGTGGTTTACACCTGGAGCGGCTGTTGAGTGGAGACAGCATGGCCTTTCAACAAGGAATATAGTTTTCTTCCTTGTCAATCCAGTCTTATTTGTTAGATATGGGAAGTGCCTGCAATCTTTGTCTTTGTCACAACGTTTCCAAAAATGGGGATTTCAGACTTCCTAAACTGTTTGCTGTCTGGTGTTTGAGCACACTTTGTGCAGTGCACATCCTTCTTTATAGTAATTTGTAACCAGCAGTTGGTACCATGCATGTTCTCACTGCTCAGGAGAATAGACTTTAATGTAACACCTCAGCAACAGCTAGTGTTGTGAAGTTTTTCCTTTGGAGAATGTCGTTCAAAATTTTGCTGGCTCACAAACACCTGAATTCCACTGTGGTTTGTCATTAACACTGTCTGGGGAAAAAAACCCCAAGGACTGCAAGTGTCTGAAAGGCCCAGTGCTATGAATACGTTAACCGTGAGATTTTAGTTGGTTCCTAACACTGCATGAGAGGATGGTGCTGAGCTGTAATTACTATGAGAACCAGGGCTCAGAATTTCCTGAATATTTTGGGTTTCAGTTCTCAATGATAACATGGCGTTAGTGTGGTTTTTTGCCCTGAATGTTGAGTGTGCAGACAATTGGTCTTTTTTTATACTGGTGGAAATAGTCAACCATCTATAATTAGTAACATTCAACCCGCTCTCCAAAATACCAGCGCTTGCTTGGGTCTCAGATTGTCAAGGTTTATTGCAGGCAGTCCAAGACCAGAGAGTTCAATTAGAAAATTAACTTATATGTTATTTTACCATATTAGAGAGTTGATTTCCTTCCAATTTGAAACAGATGATACATTGTTATAAAGGGTTGGGGTTGCACTTAATATTCGCCAATAAAAGAGGTAAAGACATACAAGACTTTTCCGCTACATTGGGTTGGGGCTTTAAAAATAATATACTTTTTACAAGCCTAACTGCAGATTTTATTCCTTTGAGTCACGTGTGCTTGGTGGAAACCATGTACTTTCAGTGCTTCTCAAAGCATAAAAAGTGCAATAAAATTTTTTAAAAAGAATTTATACTATGTTTAGTTTTCTAAGGGAAAAAAATTAGTAAGTTTAATCTAATGTCATTAAATGTTGTGGTTTACAGGTAATTTGTAATCCAGAAACCTTTAGTATATTTGGCTAAATGGTAACAGAAAATTAAGCTATAAGGAACACTGAAAAATTACTGGGATTACATTTGGGGCTAAATATTGACTATAAAAATGTTTGTACTTCAAATAAAGTGGTGTGACTGTTGGCTCACCAGATATCTAAGCTGAATATCTGTACCTTTCTAAATGCTTGAATAATAAATAAAATGGACCTCCCACCTAGGTGACCTTGCTTCTGCTACTAGGAAGGAGCAGATGAAGGGAAAAGAACCCTTGAGCAGGAGCAGCATCAGATGGAAGTTCAGTAGGAGCTGCTTAGGACAATGCACCATCCAAAGCCTTTCTTCTGAGAACACTGAGAACAGCAGCTCTAAACAGCTTCTAGGCTGCAGTGTGTTTGCCCACACAGCTCCTTTTTCTGCAGCAAGTCAGCATTCCCACAGGGGCTCGTGCAAGCAGGCACTGGATCTGGTATATATGTTTGAATTTTTCTTTCTGGGTGTGTGTCTCAGCTTCTGCTGCTCTTCTACAATGTGGCATCTCAGCCAGCATAAACAACGCTGGGATTCATTAAGAATACAAATTAGCTGATTGTTGATGGTTTTCTGTAGGAAGCAATGACACCCATAGGGGTCCCAGTGGAATCTTAGAGGGTGTGGTGGGAAAAGATAGAGAAAGATTTTTCTCCAGGCCTTAATGTGTATAAGGCCAGTAGTGCTTATAAAGTGGCTGGTGGATGAGCTGTTTGAGGGAGAGTGCCAACAGTGTTACCTTCTGGAGACAGAATAAAGATATTTAAAATAGGAGGCAGATGAAGAGCCATGACCCTTAGTGGAACTCTTCCAGTACAGTTTGTTTGAATCTTTTTCTTCATTACTGCTTCCCAAAGGTGAATTCAGTAACACGGAACCTCATGATAACTGAGCATGCAGCACTTGGGGGCATATTATGAAAATAAAAATAACTTCATATCTAAGCCATTCTCCTTCTCATGTCCCATAACAGCAATATCTGTCTGCAAATTTTATTTTACTTGGGGAGTTCAGGTTACCACCTTTCCAGCACTTTTTACCAGTTCTATCCAAAACCAATCCTGATTTTTATAAGTCAATAAATGGATGGAGCACTTTTAATAAGAAACCCTGAGAAGTCAAAAAAAAAAAAACAAACCAAAAAACCCTGGCAAAGAAGATCAGGGAAAATTACCAATCTGTTGAGAATATAATGCTGCCAAACCCAAAGAAGAAAATAAATCTTGATGCCACCTTTTGGAAAACAGTCACAGTCAGACGGAATTCTGAGTAATCCTTCTGCAGAAGTTACTCAAGTTCAGTTTGGTGTTTTCCACTTCCGATAGATGCTGGAAGAGGGCAGTTTTAAGTAACAGGCTTGAAGTATGCAGTGTTACTAATCCAAGCAGTTACAGATGCAATTTAAATAATAATAAAAAAAATCAGTTACCATAGCTTTGCATCCAGGAGGGAAAAATTAATAGCTTTTATATGATATTAGAATGGCAGAACTGAAATGGTTTGGGTTTTGTTTGTTTTGGGTTTTTTTTCCCCTATCAAGAAAATAATTGTTAAAAAGGGGAATGGTGTTTCCCTAAGTACTCATACAGCCGTTATTTTTAGGGTCTTTTGGTTCATGGTTCATGTTTTCCAGAAAGAAAGCAGCAGTGCCTAGTAGTAAATTGTATAACCAGAGAACAAATCTTAAACCTTAGTAACTGAACCATTTCACTGGATAGCACTTAATATATCATATCAGAAAGGAGAACAAAATTCATTCTGTGAATTTCTTTCTTTCAGAAGGGATCCAGTCGTCCCTTACAATTGGGATGTAAGATTTCCTCTCTGCAGAGGAAAGTGTGGGGAATGAATCCAGCTGTCCCAAAGCAAATTGTAAGGGAGATACTTGGTAAAATTTCTAATCCATAGCTTCCTATTTGCTACTACTTGCAATCTCCCACAAATGAAACACAGATAAATGATCCAGAAGAGAAACTATAAAGTGTTCATCCATGGGCTCTGCAGAACATTCAGTGCTGGCAGTTCAGGTTATGGGTGTTCCTCCAGAGAACATGGGATTTCCTTGTTATCTTATGGGTAGGTGCTCTGTCTTCCTCTGGTACCTTGCACTCTCAGTCTGACTCTTCTCTCATGACAAAATCTCTCATCTTAGGCAGGGGTCTGGCAGCTGGGTAAGTGGAGCCCTTTGAAAACCTGCATGAGACTTCAAGTCAATCACACATTTCTCTTTCCCCATCATTTTAGTTTTTCTAAGTCAATTGCATGTAATCAGTTAGCCTGGGACCAAAGGATGCTGTACAGAGATGGAATAAAGTTTGGCTGAGGCAACATGCCGTTGTGTTTGTGTCACTGTCTGACAAGCAGCAAAGTCACCTGAGAGCTTCAGGGCTCCTACAGCAGCAGGCAGATTTTGTTTGGAGGCACTGCTGCTGTTTCAGTCTGGGATGCCAGCCTGCATTCCATTTCAGTCTGTGCTCTGTGTGTCATCAGGCCTGGCTGGTGTGCAAAGGTATGGTTTGCAGGTTTTGTACCCTTGAGTATTTTATATCAGCCTGCAGAAAACTCAGTGCCTTGGCCAGGCTATTCCATCCCATAACTGAAGAAGCAGCTCCACTAAAACCTATGCTGATGTCACACTCACTGGAATTCAGAACTTAGATCAATGCAGGTTAATTTTTTTCCTTTTTTTTTTTTTTTTTTTTTTTTTTTTTTTCTTTTTGAGGTGACATGATTTGCAGTATGAAGTGTACAATATATTTATTGTTATTTTACATTCTTCATCCAAATTAGTGTGTCTTCCACCAGCATTTTCTGGGTTTTAACAGAAGAAAATGACAGTAATAACTTTAGATCTATGAGTAATGTTTCTTTAGCACTATTTAAAAGAGGGATATCATATTTATTTTTTTTATTTAAAGAATGGAGAGATCATTTTTTAGTAGGTGGGAACACCATCTTCCCAGTATAGAGGTTGTTGGCTGGTATCACACAGGGTAAGAGATATTCAATAAGGAAGGTAGTGAAAGAGATCACAGTTTCTACTAAAATTAATTCTAATCTGGTGTCACTTGCCATGAAATAGATTAAAGACGTAAGACTGCTTTAATGCTGTCCAGGATTCCAGGAGTTAGAACTGGAATCTGTACTGCAGCTCAGAAGTGAGGACTGAGGGTCAGTCTGTGCCCAGCAGTTTCCAAAGGGAGGGGCCAAGAGGAGGGACCCAGGCTCTCCTCAGTAGTGCCCAGCAATGGGACAAGAGGCACTGGGCAGAAACCTGAACACAGGAATTCCACCTGAACATGAGGAGGAACTTCTTCATGGTGCAGGGACCGAACACCTCCACAGCTTGCCCAGAGAGATTGTGGAGTTTCCCTCCCTGGAGGTATCCAGGAACCATCTGGACACAATCCCAAGTGATGTGCTCTGGGGGACCCTGCTTGAGCAGGGGGTTGGACTCAATGACCTCCAGTGGGCCCTTCCAAACTCAACCATCCTGTGATTTTATGGTATTTTATGGTATTTTAGTAAATATTTTTGGCACACAGTTATCCTCATGTCAGTTAAATCACAGCTCTGTTTTCAGTAAATGTGGGAGTTAGCTGGTTAAGTATGAGCTACTGAAAAGAAAAAATTTAGTACAGCTTTGTTGCATTTTCTTTGTAGGCTGAAAAGAAAAATGAATATTTCTTCAGAGCATATTTTCTAGTATATAATGAACCAAATGTTGAACAGATGTACTTAAAAGTGTGGAAAAATCAAATGAAAGGCACATTTAGGATTTATAGAGTTGAAAACCAAAAAAAAACCCAATGGAAACAAGAAGGTTGATGAACAGAAACTATGTTGTTAATACAGAAATTTTTACTCTAAATTTTAAAAAAGGTTGGTTTCTAGGTCCCTGAACTGCAATCTGGAATTATATAAATTATGGTTAAAAAAATGATGCAACATTTCTTCTGAAAAGTAAAATTTAGCTCTAAAATATGTTTTTATATTCATTTGAAATAGTGCAGCTTCATAAAATAGTACTTCTTCCAGGAATCATGAAACTCATAGAGGTCAGAGAGCTAAAAAACACTGGCTTTTTTCTCCCCACATTTTGCAATCATGCAATTAAGACTACAGATGACCAGAAAATGAGCCATATTTTTAATTCAGTACCAATGTTTGTCACAGCTGCTGCTGTAAGGAACCAGTGGGGAAAATGGCCCTGCAGAAGTGTAGTCTCTTCACCCAGGTATGGGAGTGTAACAGTGCACCATTTATTTCAGCAAGACAGCTGCATATTTCTGCAATGAGCTGTGGCCTCCATTCAGAAAAGCACCCCTGTTCTGGAAAGCAGCCTCTTTAGAGGATCACAGTTACAACAGCTCCACTGCAGAAAGCATTTGAGCCTGGGACTTGGGGAATTAAACACATGCTTAAGTGCTTTTCCTTAATAGGGCTACATTTAGACTTGTGAATTGAGGCTTGCATAGACCAGTAAACAAGGGAATTTTCAAACAGTTATCAGCCATCTGTATTAAGTAATCCACATAATGAGTGGAACTTTGGAGATTTATATCAGCTGATACTGTGTCTTGTACCAGGGAAGAGATTCTGACATGAAGTTCCTCATTAAATCAACTCTGCAATCCAGAAATGTACAGTGCATTTAGGTAAAAACTGCTAAATATGACTAAGTATTTTGTCTTCCTATCTCATGTGCTTCAGACAATTAAATTAAGAGGCAAAATTATTTGAGAGATGAGAACTGGAGCAGGCTTTGGTAATGATTTGAGTCCTGGCTTGTCCCATTAGTTCTTGCCCATTAGACCAATCACTTGTGAACAATTCAAATTTAGGTACCCAAGGAAATGGCTTGACGTTTTCCAAAGTGCTGAGGAACTTTGTTTGATTGATTATACCAATATGATGATATATGATGATAGCCCATATTGCCAGTAAGAATTTACAGTTTTAGACTTTGTCTTCTATACTTTGGGTCCCGTTTGGGTTACAGGCATTCAGGTCACCCATCTCTCACCATCAGCTCCCAGACTGAGCTGTGCTTGAAGCTGGGAAGCTAGAGGGAAATGTGTAGGAAGTGGAAGGTGTTGGAAAAGGGACACACTTGAAGTTGTGGTAGGTATTGTGTCCCTTTTCTTCAGTCGAAAGAAATGGTGGGAAAGATGCTCCTGGGGATATTGCATCAAAGGCAATTTGCTTCAGAAAGCTCAGAGGATAAGTGCAGAAGAGACCAGCTGTGCTTGTTGGAGAACACTGGGCTGCAATGTACATATCTGAGCCTCTTTAGAACTATTAAAGTAACTGGCAGGAGTAGAATAGAGGTGAGAATTGAGGCCTCTGTCTACATTTTGCTCACTAAAAAATTACAGATTTGTCTGTCCCCAGGCAGCATGTGTAATACTCACTATGTGCTAAAGCTAATTTTCTAACAGGGAGGGTTTTTTGAAGACACAACATCTGTCATCTTTACCATCATAACTGGTAGTCATTTGCTTACTCAAATAATAGATTAGCTGGTCAATCTAAAAGTTATACTGTTCTGTCAAAGGGATTTTGTTTGAAAATTGAGGATGTAATGTGGTTTACTGGGGAGACACAGGGTTGACTTTTGAAGGCTATAGAATCTAAAAGACCCACTGCCTCTGTCCATTCATTTATATATGTACTTATTTTTTCAAATGTCAGCATTGATGGTTGCCATTTTCCCACTAATTTTGAAGAGCATTTATTTCAGAGAGACGTGTCAACTTGATTCATTCTAAAAACACATAATTTAACATAGTATACCTAGATATTAACCTCACAGAACATTCAGAAATAAGGATGGTCTACTTATTAAAATTATTGAAAGAAAATTAATCAGATGCCATTTGGATACTGATGGTTGTCACAGTTAGACTGTATACAGTGTGTGACACAGTATAGCCATATTGTCCCTTTTATTGATACCACCCCTTTTCATTTATTATAGTCCCTTGTCACAGTCCTGCTGTAAGAAATCAGCACATCATCCAAGGTGGCTGTTACATACCTGTTTGCAAAGATCTCTGTCCAAACAGACCTTTCTGCTGATTCCAAATGCTGAATGAAATAATGCCCCTGAACACAGGCACCAGAGAACAGAGTGAATTCTTTATGGTTTGCAAACTTGGCAGCTTTCTCAGGTATCTGCAGAACCTTTTGTACAATATGGAGCAGAAGAAAACTGCAGTCCTAATTTTGAGTTCTGTATGATCCCATTGCAGATGAGTGAGCACGTGCAGATGTTATGCGGATTTGTCTCATTGCATGTGGTGTCTTGGGAGCCTTTGGCAGCAATTCCTGTCAAGTCTTGACTGTGACAAAAATAGTTAAAGGTCATCTTTGAAAGTCCATTTTTACTTGATTCCAGAGTTTCCTTTTCTCTTTCTTCTTCACTGTGAATCTCAGAGAATTCTTCATTTCTATGGCTCTAGGGCTTTCTGTAGATCTTATGTTTTAGTCACAAAAGGTGCTAAAAAATATAAAATATGTTATAATGTGTCATTAATACAAAGCTGACTGAGTGGTGTCCTCCAAAGGCTGTGGTTCACTGCTCTGAACATTAAAATGAACTTAAAAAGGGCACACTCTTTATCAGCCCTTTCCATGGTGACTCAATGGAACATGTTGAACACGATGTACAGTAAGTGATGTACTTCTGCTAGGAGGAGAATGGGAGTTGAAATACTCCACACCATTTTCAGAATGGTATTTATTCTTTTGTATTCACCTTCATCCCCTCACAGGATCACAGTGTGATCATGGGATCATAGGACAAGTGAGGTTGGAAAGAGCCTTAGGATGTTATTTAGGTAATACAGTGTTATCTAGGTAATACAGTGACATATTCAGTGACAATTCAGAAACTACAGCAATGACTGCATCTCTTTCATGATCTTGCTTTCCATTTGTCTTTTGAATCATGAAATCTTACAAATTCAATTACTTTTCAGATACGTCTTTTGAATCAGTCAAATAAAGAACTAAAACAACAAGCTTCTACTCTTTGATGGTTCTGACTCTAAAGTAAAAACATGCAAATAGGCTTGCATGTGAAGGTTCAGAATGTACTGTATCTTTCTGAAGTTCAAAAAAAAATCAGATATAAGATCTGTATTTCATCCCTCACTCAGGAAAATGCAAAAGATGAAACCATCAAATAGAAACACAGAATGGCATATTAAATTTAAAAAAAGGATCTTGCTGCTTAGCATTCAAGAAGTTTGTAGCTAATTCTAGTTTCTGTAGTAATAGCATCAATCTGCAAATAGTATTGCAGGGAGTGGTTTCAGCTCACCTGTTAATTCAGGCAAAAAAATCTTACATTTGCAAGTCAATAACCTTTCAATAAGGTGCCCAGAGAAACTGGAAATTGAATACTCTTCCCTATGAAGGATCAAGAATTTGCATCAAGTGTCCTGGTTTCCCTGCAAAGCATGATGTGGTGCAACAAGTGGAATCCTTTGCTCCAGATTTCACACTTCATTACTCACATATGCAGTAATTCCAAGTTTGTTTTGCTTTATATTTTTAGTAGCAGATACAATTTAAAAGGCTCAATGTGACATGACTGTCAATCCAGTACAATCTCATCAAAATGTTCACATTCAGAGCACAAGCATTTCAAAAAGTATAGAGCCCAAGATCGTTCACTTTGATGATTGAAATTATGTCAGTCTGTTCAAATAAGGTTTGACATTAATTTTTTCAGAAATTTAGAACTTCTCCTAAAATGCCATCTAAAAGTATCATAAATTTGGGTTTATATGCTACATTTGTTTTAAAAAGCACTCAGGACAAATAGTTGATGCTTATTTAAAGCAGTTATAACTGCATCAGTTTGCAAAGTACTAGATTAACTTGGGGCACGTGAAACTATTTATACTGTAATTTTTTATGTTGGAGAAGTGTTGTCCTGCCAGTGATGCAATCACTTGGACAAGTCACTGCTATATCTATTATTGTTTGTCTATAAAATGGGATAAAAATGTTGATGACTGGTTGTTAGGTTCAGTCGTCATTTATTTGGAACAAGGATTGTCTTGTGAAAGAAATATAAAGTTCTTGAAATAGATATTATGACATTCTGGCATGGGAATGTCATGTGTGTGTCACACCTGTCTCCTCCCAACAGGAAGAACAAGAGCTCCTCTTCAAAAGGGAGCAACCAGATATCAGCCAATTTTTAGTGGAAATGCAATGAAAATGGACTGCAAAATTTAGATGTTTTTTGCATTATAAAAAATGTCATTATAATAAATGGAAATTCATATGTTGAAATGCAAAATTAGCTGCTCTACCTTGTAATTTTGAGATGTGTACTAAGATATTTTCTTCCATCTGCAGGGTGTACCTCATAAAAGTATCTTATTTTCCTTCTCTTTAATTCCATGCCAGCTGATCATTGGCACCAGTACTGTGTCTGCTGGCGGAATCTCACCACTCTTTTTATTGCCTTTGTGAACATAAAAGCCCATTGGGCATCATGGGAATGTATGTACTGGACAAGAGAGTAATAGTGAAAAGACAGAGAAGTAAAATTATTTCTTAAATTTCAGTTTAATTTTTTTTTTTGTATGTAGGTTGATAACTTGTTCTGGATATTTCTTCAGTGCATACTTCCTAATATTTCTTGTGCCAAACACTGAACAGATGTATTTCTAGCCTGGATAAATTAAAAGACACACATTTAGGACATGAAGGTGGAAATTCAGAAAGCACTAGACAGCCAAGCTTTGAGCTGGAACTTTACACCGACAATATATTTCCTGCTATAGTAAAATGTGGCAATATCAGTCTGCCATAAATACTGAGAACCTAGATTTCCAGCAATCTGAACATCACCTTCACCATCACCTCCCTTGCCCTCCAGGCTCATGCATTTGCCCAGACTGAAAGTGAAGTTCTCAAGTCAGAGAATATGAGGTACCACCAGCACCCCTTGAAGCTGGTGTGACCAAGAATCAAAATTGTATGCATTTAGTACAAAAACTCCCATTAATGGCTATTTCAGTCTCTAATTCTCCATTGGCACTCCTGGAATGGCTTCCAGTATCACTTTAGCTGCCTCAGGAGCCTTACAACTGCAGGAGAAACATTTTTCATGGAGCAGGGAGTAAGTGTCGAGTATTACTTGCAGGTTTCATTTGGAGGAAAGGCCATATAAATGAAGTTGAATCTCCAAAATTTTAAATCTCTCATAGGATTATAGGAATTTGAGTTATTCTGTAGTCAATATTGCTTTGCAAAGGCTGAATTTCCAGATCTCCTGGAATCCACTGCTGCACAAAAACTTTGTTGAAAGAAGCAATAAAATCACAGTAGTGTAATAAAAAGATGAGAGTAGAAATTAAAATAAGATAGTATTTTAACTCCCTGAAGCCAGCCATGTCATTTCTCACTGGGCCACTTTTGTACGGGAGCAGACTTCTACATTTCCTGTGCACTAATGAACGCATCTCCATGCTCACACAATGACAGGAACAAATGTAAATGACCATGAACCACATGGAATAACCACAGTGCCAGGTTGCTGCAGGCTTTCTTTCAGTAGCACCCATGGGATCATAGGATAGGTGAGGCTGGAAAGAGCCTCAGGACATTAGCTAGGTAATACAGTGACATAAAATGTGCAGGCATTGACTCAAAACAAGAAGGAACAAATTCAAGATTAAGTTTAAGTATGATTTAAAGTCAGGAGGTAACTTAGGTGAGGAGTAAGTGTTCTGGAGAGAGAGTTATCTGAGCAGGGCTCCTTTCAGAGTGAGACCTTCCTCTCCTTTGGCATGCGGCGCTCAGCACCAAAGGCACTTTCCTATGTGTGGATGAGGCTGCCTGGCAGTACTGCCATGCAGTGTGCCATTCCAAGACTGGAAAGTTAATCTGCAGAAGTGCAAGTTATACACCAGTAGCTGAAAAAACTTTGAGGATCAAGCAAAAGGTCTCAGAAAATGATAGCACTGATAAAAATTTAGTTTGGGTCATTGACTATTATTTTATATGGTAAATGGAACTGCTTCCTGATATGAATAACGCAGTATTTTGATGGGCTATCTGACTATTTAATGTGCACAGAAATGTGATTTTGACATGATTAGCAAAAGAGAAAAACATTTGAGAAAGCCATCTAATCCTGCTTCCTCCTTTTAGCTCTAGAGAACCAGAGAAACGGTAGCATTTGAAATCGCGATTTCCTCTTTTGTGTAATTATTATGGGAGTTGGAATGATTAACAAAACAGAAAACAAGCACTTAGCAGACACATAAAAACTGTTAAATAGACAGAAAAAACACTTATGTTCAGTATTTGCTCTGCTGTTCGTGGTGTAATTTCAGAGACACTACCTCAGCGTTACTATTTAACACATGAGTTTTAAAGATCCAAACAAGAGCAGACAGGTTTCATTAACATAGGAGGTCCCTGAAGAAATAAATATTTATTAAACTTCCAGTGATGTAAAAGAGTGAGTTTTTTTAACCACACTTCCAGGGTTGTTGCCTGCCAAACACATACCTGGTGAGCTATTTAGAAACTTCCTGTTCCACATGCTAATTAACAGTCTATGAATTTTAACTTAAATCAGGGTCACATAGCTGAAACGTATTTCAGAGGAGGCCTGCATTTGTCATTCAAAGACATTGCCAAGGTTTTAAGGCCCTGCTATAAAGTGGATTTCACAGCTTGAAAAACTAGTTCTCCAATAACAACTGGGTCAAAACTGGGAGGAACCCTAATGCACTGAGTCACATGAGGTGCATTAGATGTACTTACACTTGAAATCAGAGTTAATCCAAAACTGGAACATTCAACATAAACCTCTTTACATCCTTGTAGGCAAGGCACTGTGGCCTTGGATTCAGACCCCTACAAGATCATGGAAGATCATGTTTCTCTGCTTTAGGTTGCAGTGAGATTCACAGAACACAGAGAAATATTGTTGGGCAAAGTGCTCCTCCTCAGTGCATCTGGGCACTGATCTGCTTTTTTGGAGGGAAGAGCAGCCAAGAATACTGCAATATCTTCCACCAATGTTCAGTGATGCATTGACAGAGTCATATCCAAAGCAGTGCTGTAGCACCACAACTCCTTCTTCCTACTACTTGCTCAGCTGCATCTTGCAGACAAATGTCTTCTTGATATGGAGATATCTTGATTAGATTATCTTTAGAAAATATTTTTAACTGTTTGCTAGATGCAGGTGTCTGATTTCCAAATGCTATTTTTCCTTCTTTTTTCCCCTTCCCCTCAAGTACAATTAACCCAGGAGTAGTTACTACATCAGAGCTTTCCAACAAGGTGACTAAGGTGTCACTGCATAAATTGTCATTACTTACCTATACATATCTTAATGTCTTTGCATCTTAGTAATTTAAAAATATATTACTTCATATTTTATAATTGATTTGGAGGTTAAGATTCACTTATTAGTAGTAAATATCATTCTGTCCTTTCCATCATGTATCACTTCCCCATTATTTAGCTGCAGTCTTGACGATTTTCCACCCAAAGTATGGGAAAATGAGTTCACTTTTTGCAAATTGCAGGCTTAGCTGTCTAGGAAAAGGGCATGTCAGCCGCATCTATATAATGTGGCTTTTATCCTGATGGCCCAGGTGCATATTTAACTGTATGTGAGTATCTGGGGCGCCAAAGGACCAAGAATCAGAAATGGGAGGAGAATGAACAATGGTAATCCAGGAAACCAAAGTTAGGCCAAACTTGAGTTAAAACCAGTCAGAAAAAAGTGAGAAGGATGTGGAGGAAGTGAATCTGGGACGCCAAGTTAGATGAAAATGTTGAGATTTACAGCTTTTCTTGTGACCTTAAGTAGGGAGGAGGAGGAGGAAGAAAGGGAGGGATGAAGAAGGTAAGAGAGGTATGGCAGCAGTTGCAGGAATCTGCTCGCCCTTGTTCCAGCTGTTCTGGCCACATAGCACCTGGGATTCCTTCCTTGGCAGCTGTAGCAGTAACAAAAATGACTTTTGAAAGCCCTATTGTAGCAAAATTTATAAGGCTACAGTTGTTTTTCTCTTCCATCATTCTGGAAACTACCAACTCTTCTTATGGAGTAGCTCCTAACAAGAATGACCCTTGGATGTATAGAGTGAAGATTATTAAATAACTATGTGGAAGCTGTATTATCTCCATATTTAGTACCTAAGATCACATCAGCATCATGAGGTCAAATTTTGACATCCACAACTGGAAAAAAAAAATTGGGCAGATTTCAAAGAGAATCTACAAGGATAATCCAAAGAGTAGGGAAATATGTTTTCCACTCTGAAAACAAGTTCACCCTACTTCTTCCATTAAACAAGAAATTAGGTCTTTAGAGTAAGACTTACAGGTATACAAGAAAACCCTTCTGGGGGTGTAGACTGGTTACTCTGTCTGGCTGCTAACAATCTAGCAAGATCCAAATACTTAATTTGAATCTATAAGTAGTTATTTTAATTCACTTTAAGGCCTATATTTAATAATTACATAGATTCCCACTGATTCCAAGATGATGAGAAATGCAGAGAGAAATGCATTGGTTTCTGTTTGGTTTCTCCATATCAGTCATGATTCTAAATCTGCCTCTTCTATCTTCTCTCAGTCATCTCCTTTCCAAGTTGAAGACTAATAGTCTAACAGATCTTGCATCTAACGAAAACAGTTTCATGTACTTGGTAATTTCTGTAGACATTGTACACTTTCTCTTTGTTGTATCTTTGTTTTCATTGGATGGATGGATTGGGCACGATGATGATTTCTAACATTTTTCTACTATTTTCTTTTGCTTTTTGTTTTGTTTTCCCGGTCCTCTTTGAGTTTTAACTAGATAAGCAAGATGCTGATGATTTCAGAGAACCTTTTTCAACAGGGTTGGCCCATATATAAGGATCTTTAAGTAGCTGTTCTCCCTCCCTCCATTGTCCTGCATTGCACTTACTGACATTGAGTTATGTTTGCTGCTCAGTTGCTCAGACATTCAGTTCCATAAGATTCTTTTGCAGTTGCATTGGGTCTGTGACCTTCTGCAACACCAGCTGAAGAGGTCAGCACTAAAGGAATTAATTTGCTAAACTGGATGCCAGCCATATGATTATATATGTGCGTCTACACATGTGTGTGTGTGCTCATGCACCACTCAAAGGATGAGGCTGAAGCTCAGGATTGCTTTCAAAGGAGTCTGGTTTTGAGTCAGAGCCAGGACTGATCATGGCTTGCTCTTGGGGATATGCATTCTACATGGTTCTGAAAAATCCTGGCATGGTGCAAGAGTATATCAGATCACAAGAAATATATTAAGTAGTCAGGGGAAGAAAAATAAAGGAACAGCAAGGCTGGGGGTACATAATAGATAAGAAGGAAAAAAAATCATCTCCTAGTCCAGTCCCAGGTGATTTGTACTGTTTATTTCTTCAAGTCTAAGATTGTAGATGGCCACCAACTTCCTCCCAGTGTCCCTGGATTATCCCCTGTGTGCAACAGCCTCCTCCTGGTGAAGGCAGAGCTGACAGGCTGTAGACACCCGTGTTGCCCAGAGCACTCAGCCAGCAGCCTGGGGCAGACCTTGTCTGGGGTGATGTGTGGGCCCTGAGGAAAGACGAGATGCGCCCAGAGTACATTTTGGATCTTTGGAGTTGGGCAATAGTGCTGCCACCCAGTTTTGTGAAGAGACAGGCTGTAAAGCATTACTCTTAAGAGGAGGGAGGGCAGTTGTTGTATTGTCTTTTCTCCTTTTGTACTGTTACTCCTTTTGTTTACAAATTTTTGTAATACGATTTTAGAGTAATACAGTGATTTTGAAATCTCTCTGAAGTTTCCAACGACTTTCACTGCTGGAGGAAGAAATACCATTTGCTGTGCTGCCACCTAGTGCTTAGAGGTGCTGCTTTGATTTTTTTTGATTTTTGATTTTGAGTGCCTTCATGCTTTTTCTTTTTTTTTTCCCTCTTGCTTTTTAATGTTCTCTTTCCCATGAAACAGCACTGGACTTATAAATCAAGCCTCCCTCTTAGCCTGGAAAATAAAAGTGCATCTTGATATGAATATCTGCTGCAGAGAATTTGGGAGACAGGCAATGAAGAGATGGTCTCCATTTAGGAGGAAGTTCAAACACTTCTACAGAGGAGTGGGATTAATGAGGGACAATCCCTACAGCCAGGACAGCTGTTATTCTGAACAGTCAGTTTTCATCTCTTGTTTTCTTTGCAGAATACTTTAATCTATATCCATTGACATTCATTTGGTGGGAAATTAAATTTTCTGGATACCTAAAGAAGCAATCACAAGCATGTTCAATGACTTATTTTTGGTGTATAATACAAACAGGTATAATACAAACCACAGTTCAAAATACTCCCTGAGGTTAAACAGCATTATAGAGAAGAAATCATAGAAAAGATGTGTAGCATGTAACATACAGCAGAGAGCAGTGTTAATACATTTTCCATTGTGGTCTGTTCTATTTCCAGGCTTTAATATTGTTATGGTCCAGGATAGGCAAATGGAATTAGGAAAAAAATAAACCCCAGCCTGTTATGTTCCCCATCTTTTGGGGTGCCTGTGAAGTCTATATGTAGGCACTTGTAAGACCCAGAAAATCCTGCTGAACTATATCTTTAAAATTTAACAATACACAGGGGTCTAGCTGGAATTTACACCCCCTTGGCCCCCTTCAGAACTGTAAAATCTTGGATTGTGTAAGATTTCTTCTGCCTCCTTCCTGAGAGGTTGGCAGTTTTTGCCAGGAAGGAGAGGTGGGATCCATACATGTTGCAGGGTTTTATAGTCCCTCTGCACTTGCTGGGGCTGGCCCAGGTGTAGTGGTTGCCCTTGAGTATTCCTGAATTTTCAGTAAAAAGTCTGGGGAGCTACTGGGAGGACTGGTGGCTACTGTCAATTTTGTTGAAATGTGGAAAGGGACCAGCACAAAGTTGCCATTTCATCAGAGCGGAGCAGGCCTGGCCACCTTCTATTTCAGAGGAAGTAAATAAAGGGGAGGAACGTGTTTTATTTCTAGTGAAAGCTTTGGCAATATTCTTGCCTTGTCTGGTGGTTCAGCGATGGTTTGAGTGCATTGCCTGCTTTTCTGGCCATAAACTCCTTCACTGCTTTCTTGTACTTCTTCTTGTCTTATTCTTGTGACGATTTCTGCGTGGTGGATCTGAGTCCAGGTCCTATTTACACTTCAGCTGGAGATACAAAGAAAGAGCTTAAAGCACAGGTTTGTATCTATGCCTTTCTCATACTTCTCATGAGCAAAACGCATCTAGAGAGCCAATGGTCTTCAATGTTTTAAAATGAAGTGTAGGTTTTTATCCCCCCTTTGATTTTTTGCAAAAGGAATGACTATACAAAAGCAATATATTCCTAGTTGATATGCATTCCATAGCTACTTCAGATGTGATTTACCTTCTTGTGCTTTAAAAATTAAATGCAATTTATTTTAAACTAGAAAAAAATGAAGAGAGAGCAGCAAAAGGAATAAAAACCTTAATCAAGACTTCACCTAATGGTTTGTACACTCTTCTAAGGAGGCAAACAGGAAAAAATAAGACTTTATCAGAAAATTATTTTTATGATTAAAATGTTTCCTTATTTGTCAATATTTGTGCACTTAACTTTAAATACTCAATCCCCACCCTTACCCTCAGGAGCTAATTCTGCTGCACGTGAACTTTTCAAATCTAAAAGAAAGGAAACATCTGGTGCATCATCTGGCCAAAAAGGCTGTACACACTGCGCTGCAATAAGTCATGGCTATACATTTTGATGGTTTTATTGCATATATGAATAATGTATTCTGCTTTGTCTATATATTTGTCATTATAATGTTCCTGCTAAAATTAACCTGCAAATCACGCTGGGGAAATATAAGAATGAATAAATTAATCAGGTGCTTCACTAATGGTTTGACATCTGAACATGAGAGTCAAAGATGTCTGTGTTTGGAAAGTATTGTCCCTTAGTAATTGTTAGTATCTCTGGGAAGATTAATGTGAATGTGTCCCCTAATGCATTTGGTATATCATCTGTATCTTTACTAGTTAATGACATAACTTGCATGTCATGAAGTCTAACATTTAAACTATCTCATCCAATGTCACTTACCTTGTAAATGTTCTCTGAAGAACAGTGGCAGATTTCAAATCCTTCACAGTCCTGTGGATGAGGAGTGGTACCGAGACTTGGGAAGCTGTTCTGGCCTCTCCTTCTAGCTTCATGGGCATCCACAACCTGGACTGGCACACTGGGTCCTGCGAGCAAGGACTCATTTGTGTGTGCTAATCAAATGTCTTTCCAGACTTGGACACATAAAGGGTGTGAGATACTGGTGTGCCTGTATTTCTGTTAATGAGGCTTTTTCCTTTTAAAGGACTGGAAATGAGTTTGATCAGTGTGAGGAACAATTTTAGCAGAGGTTGGAATGTATTATGCTATAGAATAAGCCAAAATAAGCATTTCTGTTAAAAAGAAACAAAATAACAAGACAAAAAGACAGACCTAATGAAAATATTTTATTATTTTTTGTTATAAAATTAAAAAATCATGAGGTCCAGGCCTTTGGGCACCTGCTCTCCATCTGAACTGACTGGGCACTTGGAAAAATACAGAGCTCTTTGTAAAACCAGTCTGTAGTACACGGCCAGTAAAGCACATTCTTCATGGCCAGAAGGCCCACAAAGATAATTTTATAATTAATGAAAACCTAGGTGGTAAACATCAAAGTGACAGCAAAATCTTGAAGGAATTTTTGTTGACACAAACAGGTGCAGCCAAGTCTTTCATATCCCTAAGTCAAAATTAATCATCAAACATATACTATTTAATTGTATTAAAGAACTTGTATTTATTGAGTCTTTGCCTTGAAGGTGATTTGTATATTTGTATATTTTTGAATTATTCAACAGCAATCTCAGAACAGCCACATACAACCTGTATTTAAAAGGCTTGCAGAGGTTTGTCAGATCAAGACAGACAAAGTATACATGACTAATGTCATTTTGTAGTGCTTAATACAGTTAATCCTTTAAACATGGAACCAGGAAACCCTTATTCATACTGGTATTTGAAACCTGTAAGCAATCTCATGTTTCTAATGCTGATTTTCTTATTATTCCACAAAGAAAACAGTACCAAGGCCCTTTTCCTGGAATATTACTTGAGGCTATTCAGAAAAAAAAACACAACAGGAAATTTGGCTCTTTAGCCCTAATAATGGTCTCTTTATTGAATGGAGACTTGCTTTTTTTTTTTTTTTTGTTAAACAGATTTTCTTATGAAAGGGTTAGAAGTGAATAAACAACAAGTTCAAGCTCATCAGATTTCTTTTGATTTATGTTGACCTTGAAAGAGAGAGAGGTCATGCTGTTGGCAGGCAATAAGAACTAATCTGTTACTAAGTGAGTAATTAAAAGTGAGGCCTTATATATTTTTGTAATGAGTTGACAGCAATTCCAGCCCCATGTCATACGGTTGCTCTAATCAACATGGTCATTGCACTTAGTGCCAAACGAGAAGCTTATAAGAAGTCAGATGACAAACTCCAAAATATGCAGTTCTTTCAGATGAATAGATTGACTATATTAAAGATGAGGAAAAACTGCAATAAAAATTAACGTCAAACTGATGTGTGCAATTAGGAACTTTACATTTTTCTAATGAATTGGAGTGGATGCTTATTAGTATGCTCAACTGAAAGAAGTGAAGTTTTGCTCAAGAATAAAGATAATATGAGTTTTGGCAGCTGAGTCTACTGCTTAACTGGCAAGACTTAAGAATGTTCTGACATCAGACATGACAGTATTGACTTCCATGTCACCAAATAACCTAAAGAATGGTCCATATTTCAAGATGCATTAAGAAGTCTGGTTTTTTAAGTTCAAGGAAATTTTCTAAATTGATTCAGGGTCTGGATATTCCTGCAAAGTACTGAATGACTTGGCCCTAACCCAGCAAAATGTAGTAGCTATATCTTCACCTACTTTTAAGAGTGGTCTGAAGGCTGGGATTGAGGCCAAAGTCACTGATCCCTCCCTCATGCTTTTCACTGGTAGGGGAGTGCTGAATTCAGGCTTAGAGACAAGTGGGATGAGAACCTCAAATTTGTTCTCTGTGGTTTGTACCTATCTTGCAAAGACTTCACAGAAGCATTGTTGAGCAGGCAGGCTGTCCTGGAGAGTGGGTAGGACAAAGTAATGGATGGGATGTCCCACAGAAAGATTCTACCATTGTCTACTGCAAAGAGTGGTGGGATTTACAGGCTGTTGAGGCTGATGGAGCACCTTGGGTCTCTGCCTCTGTCAGAACCAGTTATCTGAGAGTAGCTGCTACCTTGAACACCTGCTTAACTTGTTTTCCTTTTTCAGATAGTAGGACTTTCATGCACAATGTGCTCTGAGTTTTCAGACATATGCCCAAGCACTTTTCGAAATTTAGGCAGACCCTGGCAATGTCGAATCTCCAAAATCAGAGGTACTGGCATGTGCTGCAGGCAGATCATGGAAGTACTTAACATACTTGTACTGAAAGCATATCCATTTTTTTTTTCCAGCTATACCACTCGGTCTAGTTAAAGTATTACCTTACACAGCAAGTTTTGACTTACCAAAAATAGGGAAGAATGATCTGTCCCAGAGAAATTATAAAAAGTCTTTCACTTTTTATTCTATGGAAGGATTTGGTTTATATTTCTCAAACATCTGTCTTCTCTTGTTTAAGAAACCACTTAAAGGAGAAACTTTGGTGAAGATGTAAATGTTAACTATGAGGAGGTTTTTAGCATCACTATCAAATGTGGTGCAAAATCTGCCTGTCTTTGAAAGAACAGGAAATGCTAGTCTCATTCACAGATTTGTTGTCAAGTTTACTAAAATATAGTTATGGGTCTCACTTGAGTGTTTTAGTTTTGATTTTTATTTCTTACACCTCCATTAACAAGATATCCATGCAACTTGTATTTTAAGGTCTCATGTCAACAATCACACAGCTCATGGTTTGTTCTCATGTTGCTTATAGCCATGTGAGATTTAATTATTTAAGCTTAAAATCTGGTGTTGCTAAAGGTGGGATTAGATGGGTATCATTACCCATTGGTCAGTGACTCTTGGGGCCACTTCTTTGGCCTGATTTCCTTAAATTACTGAGCAGCTTCTCCAACAAAACATCGGAGCTACAAGCGCCCACAAAGCAGATTTTGCATTATCCACTCGTTACTCATTTTGGCTTGAAGTTCCGTTACATGTGATAAAATCTGCAGAGAAATATGTGAGATGAGTGTGATTGACATCAGAGTCAGGCCAAAGACATTTCCTGCGAGTGGCGGCAGCACAGTTGTGTATCTCAGCCAGCGCTCGCTCGGGCTCAGGACGATTGTGAAACTGGCTGGAACTGCCCGTGAACGGGCGGCTCTGCCGAACAGATGGTTACAGCAAAGGCAGCCAAGGGACCGTGCATGAGCATTGTGTGTTTGTGGGGGCATGAGCTGCAGCCAGAAATGTCTATAAAGAATCTGCCCTAAGCTTTCTGGTCCAAGATTAAGCAGATATGTCATTTCTAATCCATTTTTGGGGTAGACTTCTGAATTATTAAAAAAGAATGTTTCTGCAGCTGTTTCTGCAAAGAAAAGAAAAGAAAAAAATAGACATCCAAAAGAAAAACTCAGCAATGTGGACCAGGGAGCTTGAAAGGGCTGGTTTTTTAGAAGTGCATTTTTGTATTTCCTAGTTAGACCTTTGGACACCAGCCAGCTTTCTGCTGAGTAGGTTGGCAGAATTTGGATACACAACAGTCTGCTGCCTTCCATACCCCCCCTGCAATGTGTAGTGTTCCTGCTGCATAAAGCCATTAGTGACCAGATTACAGAAAACATAGGGCTTTGTTTCAGAGCTTTTATTTGTTGTTCCATTTCCTGTTTCATTTCTATTTAACCTCTGCTCTTTCTAGTTCAGACATAGTATCAAAGTGAATTTGGAAATGAACTTCATATGGATAAGAATGAATTGTAAACCACGCATGCAATATCCAATATCACTTTCTTTGGTAGAATAAAAGTTACAATTATTTTTTAATAAAAATAATATATTTTATTAATTGAATAAGTTTTAATAACAGTAAATTTCTCCTTCCCTCTTCCAATAGCTTTTTTCCATCAAAACTATCCTCAAAACTAACCAAGATCTTCAAATCTTTTGGGGCAAGTAATCTTTGAATTACATAGCTAGGACCTGTAATGAACTGGGCAACCCAATGTTTTGTTCCTCACTTAAGGTCTTTTACTATTATAAATGTATCTCACTGTTTGGATAGCTGTGTACAATATCAGAAAATTACCTGGAACTAGATGGAAAGTAGCCTTTCCAGAATTACAAAATTGGAAAGAAATATGTTGGAGGATCTCTCTGAGCATGGTCAGAGGGAAGTGCAGCTACTCTTCACAAGTAAATCTTCTTGAGGTGCTCCTTTTCTGTGAAGCTCCATTAAATTTGGTTGTAACTTGGTGTTACATTGTTATTAATCTGTTTATGATATTAGGAGTTGCCATACTGACTCTGATTTTAAGTCCAGGGGATGCATCTGAGAGCATCGAGTTCCAGATGTTTCAGAGAACAAGGGAAGACATGGCACTGTCTTCCCCATCCATAGATTTTATTTTATCTGTTAGTACTTAACAGATTAAGGCCTGATACTCATTTTCTGATATCTTCACACAGTTTTTATTGTTGTGTTATGGGACTATTGCTTCCTACATAAATATGTAGCTGCTTTTTCATCTAACTTCTCAATATTATTATCTTTCTGTAAGAAAAAGTTCCCCAATCAGTCATTCTATATATAGACATTCCTTTTTACTGCATTTCAATGTCCCATTAAAAAAATTTTTAATATTTGTTTTAATATTTTAAAAAATATTTGTTTATGTTACTTTGTTTATAAAATTTGTTTATGTTACTTACATACTTTTTCCTGTGTTACAAAACATGACACAAAGATCTTGGATTTGTGGTACATTATTAAGTTTTTTCTTGCTGGTCTCCTTTTGGAGATAAAGCAATCAAATCTTTTCTAGTTCCTTTCACAGGTTTTCCAGGGACAAGCTTATTGCTCATATTCTTTGCCCTTCTCTTTTATATTTTCAGGACCATGTCTCTCTGTCCTTTTCCTTTTCACCTCTGTTCTGCAGGATCCTTTGAGTCAAACATTTAGCCTATCTAGGACATGTTCTTGCTGTACTTTTCTATAAAAATTCTCTACTTCGTCCCATTCCTTGTGCAAACTGACATCTCTGTCACTTCTTGTGTGCAGTGTAGTTGAATTGTGTACAGTGGATCAAAGCTCATTTCTCTCCGAGCTTATAAACCTGTAAGTATAAAAAAATCGAATATAAGAATCTATATTTTTGTTTCAGTGCATAATTAAAGTGCATATTAAAACTGAAATAACTTCTATTGCATGTTGTCAGAAAGTTGAGTATTTTCAAGGTAAAAGATGAAGACTGGTGCAGCAAACTAATTGTGGCCAATGAAGCGAAGGGAGGATGAGTCAGTTGTTTTTATGGCAGATTGTGCTGTTCATAGGATGTCCTGTGGCATTTTGTCCAGCTGGAGCTTCTAAATAAACCTATAATTATATATAGAGACCTGGAAAGACAAGGAGCTCACAGTGTTGGAAGTAATGGCTGTTCATTGATATTTATCATTAAATGCCTTCAGACTGAAGGAGTCACTCACTTTAGAGGACTACCTGAACTGCTAGTCTTTCTCAGGTGTCTGAGCAGTATTTTATTTGAATTATAGGAACTGAATATTTTGTGCCTTTACAAAAATGAATAAAGCCACCTTTCCACTAAAATGTCATTTACAGCTCCTGGCCTTACATTCAGGTTGTGTGAGATACAATCTCACATAAGAGTTTCTGACTAGAGCTACCTTTCCCAAAAGCTTTCTCATGAATTAAAGGCTTGGAGGTTTGGACAATCATAACAAGGAACATTTTCTTCTGTGTCTTTGGCTCTTGTATTTTTGAAGGACAAAGGAAGGACTTTTGAAGGACGTACTTTTGGAGTGTTTTATGTCAGGCTTGTTGGCTGTTTCAAGACCTGACTACCACTAATTTTTTTACTTTGGTATTATAGGTGAGGAAAGAGATAAGCTGGATTCACAGTGCAGGCATCATGACTTCTGCACACTGCTGCATTCAACAATTGCAATCCATTAGATACAGATCTTCTTGTGAGTGCATGGGCAGAGTGCCTAAAAGCTTCATTGGAGTCTGGTGGGACATTTTCCATGGCTTGTGCTGCAAACAACACCACAATTTCTGAGGAATTAATGGTATTTTATTGTGTCTGTTTCAGCCCTCCCCCATTAGCACTTGGATATAATCATTTTTCTTGACCTAGCAGGCACCTTTGTGGATGATGAGGAAGTGTAGCTAACACACAATAATAATAATGATAATTCACCAAATTAGCAGATCTTTGCTGTGTGGATTCTATACATGCTATGAGGATTCCGGTTTTCTGCCCTTTAAGTTGAGTTAAGAACGTGTTCTGCACTCTTTGTTTTGTCTGTGGTGTGTTGCTTTCCTTGAAATGACCTTTACAAAATGGCGGAGTTCATAAATCTTAATTTTAATTAGGTTCTTGAATGCTTTTTGCTTGACAAGTGTTGATTCCTTAGTGCCATCTATTAATGAAGTTGTCTCAAGAGCAGTGAGAAAAATCAGAGTTTATGGGTTTGGATTTCACTATAATGAAACTGACACATAGTCAAGAAACTAGGAGAAAGCAATATTCTAATGACAAATGATTCTCATCATATAAAGAAACAATTCAAAAGGAATTTGCTGAAACTGAGTGAGAACGGTGTGAAGCCTTGCATTTAGGACAGTGAAAATCCAACACAGAGATATAATGGGAAATCTAAAAGGAAAGGCCACAGGAGGGACCTTGAGAAGAACCTTGGGATTATTGGTTCACAGCTTACCTTTAAGTCATTTGTGTAATGTCTTTTCAAAACCACCAAAACTATCTCTGGAATAAATCTAGCAGAAATGTAGCAATAGGAAATAGTTGTTTTCCTAATTTGGCATTCATGACATCTCATTTGGATTACCATCCAGTGAGGAAAATTATTCTTTGAAAATGACTAGAAAAATTTTGAGTTGCCCAGAGGGGAAATGAAAAGAAATGAAAGATCTAATCTAAAATCTTACCCTATCCTAGTCTAAGAAAGAGAACCATTATGAAAGATTCAGTAGTTTATAAATTTTTTTTGACAAGAAGGCCAACAGTAAACTGTTACCACTTTTGGCTAAGGCCAGAGATAATCAGCTGACATTAATAAATATGTTTGTATTAAATTCTATAAATTCTTATTGTAGGATACTTTAGCATTTGGACAGGTGAGGTTTTATTGGTTGTAGAATCTCCATCATTAAAATTTTTAAGAATGCAGGAGTGTCAGGGACATTTTGAGTTTACTAATTACAGAATGGGTCAGGTTGAAGGGCACCCTAGAGTGTTATCTGATCCAATCTTCCTTGACAAGGAGGATAATCCCAGAGCTCAAGGCACTCAATTGTGTCCAGATGGTTCTGGAAAATCTCCAGCGTGGGAGACTCCACAAATTCTCTTGGCAATCAATTCCAGTGCGCGGTCACCTGCACAGTAAAGAAGTTCTTCCCTATGTTCTGGTGGAACTTTCTGTGTATCAGTTTATGCCCATTGCCTCTTTTCTACTGCTTGCCACCACTGAGCAGGATCCATCCTCTTGTCATCTTCTCTTCAGATGCTGATACACATTGGCACATATATGTATATATACATTGATATGCTTCTTTTTCACAGCTAGGAGTTAAAATAGATCTCTTGTGCTCCCTTGTCATCCATCTCTGTGGTTTGGTTTCTATGATCTTAATGTTTTAAGGATGTATAAAAACTGTGCTTGAAATGCAGCATTGAAAAACGATGTGTTAGGCCTCGTGAGCAGGAGTCATAGTGGCTTCTGGGCACCAGAGGGAGAGGCAAGAACTTCCAGTTTAGGCATCCATCTTTGATGATGTTGTGTTGAGCTGACCCAGAATGACAGATCATTCCTGAGTATCCATATTGAAGTACCGCTGTACTCACCTTTAAATTATTTATGTTATGTGACTTTACATTTAATCTCTTTTTATTGCTCAGTAAATGAATCCAGTGGAATTAGTCATACATAAGGGACCTATCTTTTGGGACATGGTTTGTTCTGCTTGTGAGGGGTGGAGAATCATTGGTTAGTACAAGGCTTGCAATGTCATCTAGCTGGATCTCAGTGATGCAAGCTGCAGCGGATGATTTGTTGCTAATGACTCAGATATTGTTTGCTTTTGGCAGGTCTTCCATTGAGCATATCTTTTTTTTCTTCATATCTGGTTATTGTTGGAGTCCAGGAGTTCTCCTGTAGCAGCAGGTTATCCTCTGGATTTACTTCCCTTTTTGTTCAGAGCTGCACATGAAGTTAATCTTACTTTTCTGGGCTTTTTATCCAGCTATTTACCAAAAAAATTCCCTTTGAAAGAGTGCTAAAACTTCCCTTTGAAAGAGTGTTTATGCCTTTTTATGTTATTTCTTTACTGTTGGCATACATTAAATTATCTTCTACTAGTGGTTCAGGTCCTACTTTATTTGTAACTGATATGTATTAAATAACTTCTGTAACTTATGAAAATACAATGTCCTTAAAACCAGCTGTTCCAAATTTCAATAGCTGTGTCTGCAGTATGATAGCCATTTTCAGCAGAAGACGTCTGCTTATTATTGTGAATGTCTCATTAGGAACTAATTCCTGTTTCACTGTAAATATGTAATACTTTATTAATGATTTTGCAAGGCTGCGTGAAGAAATGAAAATCAGGGCAGGTGGCTCTATAAGGACATCAGCAGGACTCCAAGGACCCTGCTCTTGTGTAAATCAACCAAATGTTTAAACACCTTACTGGGTTTCAAAACTACTGTAATATAGTAATAGGTAAACACCCATTAATATTTCAGTGGCATAAAATATGTTTACTCAGTGGCCATTAAGAATAATTAAAACTGATTTTTAATTGATCTTCTTGACTTCACATCTGTCTGGCCTTCTATGGTAGCCACTTTGCTTTCACACACTCACAGGGTTTCATAAAGAGCTTGGGCGGATGCAAGGCCATGCTGCCAACAACATCCATGCCCAGCTTTGCCCTTGCCATGTGCTCCTGCCTCTGGCTTTACACCAGTTCCAGCTCTCAGGAGGCCGTGGGAAGAGCTGAAATCTCATCCAGAAGAAATTTAACTGAAAATTAAGAAGTGATTTAAATAAAATTACTGATACGATCTGATGTGCATTGAAATCGAATAATTGCTAGGGCTGAGACAAAGTATGGGCCAGGACTGCAATAGGACCTGCAGAAAAGGGTGGCACTGACCCATTTGCAGTAGCCTGCAGGCAGATCAATTTAAGAGTTATCATTTTATTATGCCTATGTTGTGCTTGGCAATTTGCGTAATACACTTGGTAAATGACAAAAATTCTGTTTGAATTTCCTTTGCATGTGGGTGATTTAATTGCTGAGTTCCTCTGAAGGGTTTACATACTTTTATAGTATTAATCTTGCAATTTGTAAATAATGTTGTTAGTTGGTTTTCATCAGGTAGGTACATCTCTTACCATACTTAAGTCTATCTTGTTTTGAATCTCACTTCCTCCCTTTTATTCCTATTACTTCTGCTTAATAACTTAATGGATTAATGTTGTTTTACCAGGTCTTGACGAAACTTAAGAGGTTGTATGAGGAATTGCTCCTAACCATCACCTAATAAATTGGTGCTTAACCCACTATTGGCTCTTCTCTTTTTGGTTGTGACAAGTAGGATTCATTGCTTGGCCTAGAAATAAAATATATCACAGCTTATGTCTATTATGATTTCCTTCTGTTCTAATTAGCTGTGCTGCAGGTAAGCACAAAAACAGAGGAGAACAAAACAACAAGTACTATATAAGGTCTAGTTGTGGTGTAGTACGTAAGTAACTTAGTGACTGAAATTTATTTCAGCTCCCTCTTATATGTTTTGTGTTAAGCATCAATGATATTATTTATTTGTCTGCTATACCTGCTTTTCCAGCAGCTGGAAATGTTGGCACTATGAGGTGCTTTAAAGATGAAAAATGCAGCTATTGCCAGTCCTATTTTTTTTTTTTTTTTTTTTTTTTTTGCTTTTTAAGGTTTAAAAATCTGTAATTGTTGATGTAAAGATTTTCTTTTCCCTGTAAGTTCTTACACACAAATTTTTTTTCTTATCTTACACCAAAGGTGCAGCATAAACAAAAAGTTGAGTCCTACCAGTATTGGTAACACCAGGGCAGGTATGTAAGTGCTTGGCTTAGAAGGGTCTCAGCTCAATTTTTGCAATTCAGCCATAGAAGTGCTTATGGGGTAGAAAGTCCCTTAGCAAGGGTCTGGGAAACATCACACTGAATTCCTCAGCCAGGCAATTAAGCCAGCCTAGAAAGCTCCAGACAAGAACAGAACGGTGTGCTTAACAGAATGCAAATTGCATTTCAGATCTGGTTATTTTAATTCAGAGCAAGGCCATCAGTGTGAGTGTTTCCTTCAGCACACTGATAACTAGATGTTATTGCCTGTTGAACTGTGACAGGCTTTTTTTTTTTTTTTAATATCTGTCCTCCTTTTTGTCAAACATTACAGCAGAAATACTTCAGTGATAATATCTGCTCACTTAGAAAAAGAAAGGCCCTGGAAACTTTGAAAGGAAAAATATGGCCTCATTTTCATATCTACTTTCCAACTTTCAGCAAGCTTAGTAAAACATATGGATTATTAGGTATGTAATTGTACTAAAGCATCCTCTGGTATCCATGTGGCACCTCATTTCATGGCAATAATTTAAAATAACTAGCGATAGAAATCAGATGAAATTAAGGTAGTTTTTAAAGACATCCAATCTTAAGGCAAGGAGCTCCCTGAATCTTGATTGTTATGCTGGTCTTTAAGTGAAAATATGAGTGAAGCTGAATGACAATAATTCTGTTACTTGGAAGTATTATAATGCACTTGGAAATGTATGATTCCTGGAATGGTTTCTTACAGCCTTCTTTGAGTAGGTTCTTTAGTAATTTCTGAGTGAGGACTTGGCACTCCTTGTGAGTACAGTCAAAGGAACCAGTAAAGTACATTCAAGGCTCTTTTGAGATGATTTCCAGAGCCTACTATGCTGAAGCAATTTCTTTTCAAATGGTAAAAGAGACTTCAACTTTTTCAAACAGGAAGAACTGGAACCTGAAAGTCATGTCTGGAACATTCTGCAAGAAAAAATGGATACTACTGATTGAGTGTCATGCATAAATAATTGTTTTGGAGAAAGGTTTTTGGAGATTAATGTTCTTGAGATGGTAACCTGAAATGACTGTTTCCTGTTAGAAACAGTGGAAGTTGTTCTGTCTATGCAGAGAAATTACCATACCCTACTCTGTCAGAGTGTAAATTATCATGACAAGTGTAAGAAATGTAATATCCTGTTACATTTTCAATTTTTTTGCTTGTGAGACAGAGACAGATTTTTCCCATTAAGTTCATTTGAAAATATTGTACATACAGCTCATATATGTGGTCTTTGTTTTGGTTTTTCCCCCTAATGATCTAATCTACAATCTTCTGTTCTGTGTAAATGACCTATGATTCACTATGTGTGATTCAAAGATTTTAAGTCTGGAGCAATATCTGTATCATGTACAGATTCTCAATAATTCTGTGTATTCAGGGAATAATGCTACAAGTCTTCATTATAACTGAAGTTATTGTGTTGCTTATTTGAAAAGTATGTTGGATATGTTTATTCCACCAATGTTACAGAATTTGAACACAGCAGCTGAGACAGGAATATCACCTGTGTCAATTGTGGAGAGAGTTCTTCCATGTAGCACCAAAAGAATAAACCTGAGGGATGTAAAACATTCTTGGTATTACACATTTAAAAATGTGTAATTTCAAACTATTGGATAGTTCATGCATACAACATGAACTATGGTATGTCATGAACAGCTGGAACTGTTGACATCTGTACCTTGGCTGCTCCTTCCCTAAGGAGGCTTGGTGGCAGCTGACCTGTGCCCTTCTCTGAAACCCATGATGACCAAAAGGCTGTTATCAGCCAGCATCCTCTTTTGATACTGGCAGTGAAGATGTTCTGCTCTCACCCAGCAACAACTGCATGTTCTTATTACTGTGTGCCAGTTCCCAGCTGAAACACAGACCCTGTGTTTCTCCAAAGAGGGAGCATGGGGATCTGGCACTGTTGTGTCACTGAGCCTGAGCTCTCCTTTGCTACCCATCTATCAGTTCATTTCCTTGGGTGTTACCTGGACAGCACTTAAACTGCAGAGGTGCATACTGATGGAGTGCAGGGCTGCCGGTGGCTTGCACTTGCATTCCTGATTTTCAGTACATTCATACTAATTGTGGTCAATGAAAGTGTGCAGTTTAGCTGCTCCCTGGCAGTCCCAGGCATATATGCCAAGTTCAGTTGTGAAAGATTTTTCCCAGCAACAGCATGTGGCTCTCTTTGGCAAGCTCCCACCAACCCTTTTGTTGGCAGCTGCTAAGTGGTCTCTGGATCTCTCATGCAGGAAGGCTGCTGATGGGTTTCTGACCTACATATTTCTCTGTAAGCAATTTCTTTTGACATACCTTTCAGTTCTGCAAATGCTCACTTGCTTTACATTTATCTATTTGGTTCCAAACCCCACACAAGCCTCTCAAAGAATATAGACTCACAGTTGAAAAAAAAAATTTACATGCCAGAAATCCATGTTGTCCTTTGCTCTTCCATTTTTCACTTGTACACTTTATTTTCATTGTATGTCTGTAAAAGCTCTGTGTTCTCCAGAACCCACGTCTTTGCCCCTTACTTGTTTGGTTAGGATATAGGAAGTTTATGGGATGGATGCTGGCTGCCTTTGGGTACCACCTTGAGACCTCAGTATGGTCCTTCAACTTTTCTTGCACTTCTACAGTGGCAAGCCAGATGTTCCCCATGACTCCTAGCACAGCTAACCATGACTCCAGGAGGTGCCAAGAGAGATTCTTTCTGTATGGCCAGTGCTGGCAGGACTGAGCCCAATGACACTACACCTGCCTAACAAGAGGAAAGAAGCTGCATTTCATACCCTTTCTCAGGAAACACTTTGCTTCCCCCTTCTTGGCACAGGGAATGAAAATGCAAAGCTAACTGCCCATCTCTTTTAAGCGCTGCCATTTGTACAAGCCTGTCAACTTGCATTTCCTGCTGGCAACCACTGTTCTGCTCTGTGCTGTTACTTGTCATTACAGAAAACAGTCACTCCATGACGGTCTGCACCTTAGAAACACATGTGAAGTAGACCTCAAAACATGTGACTTAATGGAAATAACTTATATGTAAGGGAAGGTGGAAATACTGTGGAGGCACAAAATCTATATTAGACAGGAGTTCCAGAATAAATTTTTCTCTGGACAGAGCAGAGCTCCTTGTGTTTCCTGGCATTGGACATTTAAGAATAAAGAAAATGAGGATGAGAAGTTCCAAACCTTGCATAGATTCTGTTAACCATAGCATAATGACAAAAAAAAACCTTCATAAAAACCCTGCTGTGCCTTCCACCATTTCAGATAGTTTCAATATGTATTTGTATAAGTACTGTATCATACAAGCTCTTCCTGAAATCATAAGGAGGTTCTGAAAGTTGAGAAAAGGATTCCTCTTGATAGAATTTCACTGTTAACTTGTGCCCAAAGTTCAAGTTACACTGCCGTAACTTCTCCAAAGATAAAAATAACTTGGGGGAAACTGTGAGTGGAATTTTGCCCCAAACTCCTATCAAGTATTGTATGTTTATCATATCAATAACAATAGATGCAAGTATTTCTACCTTCTTTTCATTTTTTACATGTGCTGGAGAAAGGAACTATGACTGGTCTCAAAATGCATGTACATATGGAAGAAAATGGGAAATAAATAGAGAAAAACCCTCAACTTTAAAATCAGGGGTTTGGATGGAAAATACTGTCTTTCAAACACAGATTTCAAGGTGAGTGAAGTCAAATAATGCCATGCCAGCATTTTTATAGTTTATATATTCCTGTTGCTGAGTTTTCTCATGCAGAAACAAAGACAGTTATCCACTGACTTTTCATGAGCTTTAGTAAGTTGAGGGAAGAAAGCAGATCTGTCATATTTTCCACTCATCAGTGCATAAGTTCAATAAAGTAATTGTGTAATGTAATGTTGTTTAAAGTGATGCTGTCAATAAAATTCCTCTGTTTGGAGCAGTTAGCCTCCATGGTAAACCCTGAATTCTCATTAACTGAATTCTCTTCCTCATCACTGGCCCGAGTGGATGTGCCAGTACTATCACTGAAGTATTTTGGTTCAAATTGAGTATGCTTTTGTGAGGTGCAAGTTTTCATTCCTTGAGATGGAACAGAAATGTGAAGCATCAAGATTTGTCCTGTGGCAAACAGACTGAAGAGAACCCAGCCATCAAGCTGTATCTGGTTTGCAGGCTGCCTAGATGGGAGTGCTTTGAACTGGTGGTGGCAAACGCTGCGGTTCCAGTGGCTGCAGGGGAGCTGCAGCTCAGCACAAGCCTCTGAATAGTGCACTGCAGTGCCACTGCTTTCTGCTTTGCTGCTGGCTGAACATCACGTAAATCTGCAATCACAGCATAAAAGAACTTTCTCCAGATAATTAGGGATCCTAACACACTCCCCTTCTGTGCCCCCACCGCCAAAGAATTGCTGCTATTCATGTACTTGGCTGGAAATCAGCAGTGCCTGCCAAGGCAAATTACTGGAAATTAATTATCTGGAGCCTGATCTGGAAGTTTTGACTCAGCTTTTCAGTAGGTCCATTCAATCCAATGCATTTTTTTTTTAATAAACTCAGATTTGGAAGCTGGGCTTTTGCTTTGTCAAGCTCTGCCATTCTGTGCAGTGAACAGCTGCATCACACCCTCGCGCACCAACTTGGGTTTCTGTCCATGGCTTAAATCATGGGTTGAGAACATGTAAGGCTAATGAATTTCATTAACTTTCATGTCCATATTAAAGGGAGAGAAGGTGCCACCAAGCAAACCTCTCACTGACAGGAATCCACTGACTGCCACTCAATCACATTACTGTTGCTTCGTGTAGACATAAACCAGCTGCCTCCTACAGTTCAAAGTACAGACAGTCCCTGTTAGATGGAATATGTTCAGGGAAATTTTTAAGTGGTATCTGTGGAGATATTATTTAGAGTGTTTTCCTCTCTACATGCAGAAATGTTCTGATGGGTTCTAAATTAAATTAGTGCTAGAAGAGAGACTTACCCATGGAGCTATGTCCAAAACACCCTGGTCCCGTCAGGAGTATTGACATTATGTTGTGAATATTCCATAATGTTTGTATGTACATTAGCATCTACATTGTGCTCAGAGCTGGGACACCAAAATGTGGGTGTTTTTATCTGAAACTAGATTGTGAATGCACTCAAAAACTATGATGGCAAAAAGGCAGAATGTGTATCATGTGGAAAGGTACTTGTTTTGCATTAGGAACTTTGTGTCTCCTGGAAAGAGGTGAGTGTTCTCTGTAGGCATATCCACTGTATTTATACAGCATAAGAGTTTGACTTGTTTTTGTCATTGCAGCATTCTCTTTATAGTCTATCTTCTAATTTTGAGTTTTGCCAGAATCTATATTTTTTTCTTTTAAGATATAGAGCTGCAAAAGCAAGCATCCAGAATTGCTGTTGATGAGATTTAAGTCATATTCTTCCCTCTCATAGGAAAAGGTTAGAAGCAAAAGATCAGATAAGACAGTGAGTGGTGAAGTGTTCAACTGGAATAATCCAATTGCTTTTGATCTTTTGCCTGGGCTCCAAGATTACAGGGTCTTAATATCTGAAGTGCAAAGCAACGTTATTGAATTAGTGGTAAAACCTAATTTAGTAGTGGAATAAAGAAATTCAAAGTTAACATTTGAGACCTCAGAAAAATAAAATGCAATGAGTTTCCTTCAGAGCCAATAAAGAGAAAGAAAATCCAAACATATTTGCCAGTTTTTGCAATTGCACAGAAGTAAAAAAAGCAAGTAAGCAATGAAGTGGGAAGCTACTGTTACTGTGGTCATAGCATGGAAGTGAAGCTAATGGTTTAAATCTGTATTAAGTAGCAATTACCCTGGCTTAAGTTAAAATTATTACATTCAAAATAAAGGGCAATCCCAGCTTCATGTTTCTTTTATTGATTTTTCAAATCATAAGATCTCCACATGTGGCATCTTTGCCACACCCCATTTTATGAGTGGCAGGAGCAGTCTTCTAGGTTACTGTTATACTAAAGAACAAGAAAAGCACACTATCAGCAACATCTAAGCTGTGGAGGAAACATCAAATGAAGCTGAGAATGGCATCATCAAGTTTTGGGTGCTAATGTCACAAAATCCAATATGAAAAATGCAATTAAATGGGAACAGTATTTTCCAGAATCTCATTTCTGAAGGTATTTTAATCATGCTACAGCATGTTTAGTAGAGAAATAAAAAAAAAAAAAATCCTGAAAAAAGAGGAGAATAGGTGATCATTCAAGTGAGAAAAGGTTCAGGGTACGCTGATGGGAATCAGACACCTTATTCTTGAAATTATGAAATCTTATGCTTAAAATAAAGGAAGTGGTATAACTCCTGCTGCCATCAGGAAGACAAGAATATTAATGATGCGGCTTACTAGTCTCAGTCTTGAAATAGTTTTATATATGTTCACATTTATATTTGAACATGCTGCAGTGTGGTCTCATTTCCCCACTTGTTTGTTTTTTGTTTATTTTTAAGGATGAAAAGTAGAAGCATGGTAGAGTGAAGATTTTATTAATTCCTACATAAAGGTGTTTAGGGTTATTTAAAGTTTCTAGTGACCCTTAACAGAAGCTGATCTATGATATCATCTAAACACCAACCAAGCAGCACTTTAGATTCATGTAAATGTAAAATATCAGTGAGCAATCCAAACTAACAGTAATATACTATGATTTTTCTGGATTGGCCATCTGAAGCAACAGAACACCAGTAGAAATATTTACCCGTCATTTAGAAAACGAAAAGCCCAGTGTAAAAGGTTTAGAACTTGCTTCAGGACATACTGTATATAATTGATGGCTCTATGGCAATAGCAAACTGTACATCTTCAGTGATGGAGGGAAACAGAGTTACAGAACCTTTTGAAAACCCACTTGGGAGCACTTCTATAGCCTGCTTGTTACCTGCATTATATTTCCCAGTAGCTTTTCTTTTGTTGAGTCTGAAGGGATGGAAGTGGAAACCAAGCAGGGAAAAATGCTGCCAGTTTGAAGATTTTTGCAGAGAAAGACATCTGCATTGCTCCCCAGAGGTTAAGACCAGGCTGGCATTAATGTCTTCATTCCTTTTATTGCCCTGGGGCAGCTGTGGTAAGGTGTTGACTTTTGGGCAAAAAGATAATGCTACAGATTCAAGTTCTGCTTGTACCAATTTTCCCATTAAACCCAGTGGGACTTTCTTGATGCCACTCACTTTACTCAGGTAAGCAGTAGATTCACACACCCAGAGGACCTCATCTACAGACAGTTTTCTTCTATCCCAAATTATTCCACTCTGCATGGAAGGTACAGCTGGACATATCAGAGGGATATTTTTGTGAGTTGCCTGATAGATTGCTCTTTCTGTATGCTCTGGCTCTTGAACACAATCCAGCCAGGCTAAGTGTTTCCAAACAGCAAATCCTTCTAAAAAGGGTAAGATCAGCTAAATATAATTTGAAAATGTATTAGGCTGGCTTTCTTGTGTTTCCACTTGTTCTGATTTAAATATGATTCACTTGGACACCTGAATGAAGTAGTTCAAGTACGCTGACATCTTCCTACTTCAGGAAATGAAAATGAAATTATTCTCAGAGGATCCTCATAAAATTTTTTTGCTGTGTGCTTAGTCACAGAGAGAAGGAGGTGTAGAATTCCATCAGGTACCAGGGGAGCTGCATGAGTTGTGTTTCTTCTGCTTTTTGTGCATGGGCTCACAGGCACTCACACTTCCACATCTCTCCCTGAGCACAGAACTGCTGTGTTGTTATTCTCAAATTGTCTCTGTAGCAGCTGGGGAGGGTGAAATGGAAACCACAGGAGAAAGGCAGAGTGCTGTTCTTAACAGTATCAGCTAATAGATTTAATTATATGTTTATTTTAGAACTGAATTTTCAAAAGAGACATAATTTTGTGAGTTCAGTTTGAGAGATTTCAGGTATTTTTCTTTCATTCAGACATCATCCAGTATTCGCTGTTTCTGTGCATCACAAGGAGAAGTTTGGGTGCTCAGCCAATTCCCTTCCTTTTTAAACAGAACATAATTTATGTTTGAAGCAGCTATTCAATGTGTGCACATACTGGGCAATCTCTCTGACCCATTAGAGTCCTCAGTGTCTCATCTCTATGGAAGCATACTCAAAAGTAACATGAGGTCACTTAGAAATAATCATCTTTTACCAAGTTAGTTACATTGCAAATCATAATTACAGTGACTTTCCTAACTCATTTTTTTCTGTCATGGTGATTTCTGCTAAACATGACAGATAATTACATCTTAGTTGATCCCTTATCTATTGTACTATAAAAAGGTCGGTTTTACTTAATTCACTTTTGATTCGCCAGTTGCCTGCAGCCTACTATAAAAATGAATACAAACTATGTTTAAAAGCTTCAGAAGGCAGATCTGACAAATGCACCATAAGATTTAGAGACAAAAGGCCATTGGCCACTCCTACCAAATCATATCCCAACTAATGAGAGGGTTTGGGATCAACAGAACTATTCCATAATTTGGAGCCTTCTGACAGGCAACTAAATCTTCTTCAGTCAGAAGCTGGACACCATGTTGAAGTCAAAGCAGAGAACATTCTGGGAAATGTGGGAACAGAGGGCTAACAGGGTTTGTCTGGGTCATCAAGTCCAGTTTTCTACTGTTGTAGACATCCATGTTTCATAATCCCTTTCATTAAGTTACCAAGATCTATCTTAAAGCTAGTTAGATTGTGTGCCCCCACCGCTCCCCTTGGCTGGCTGTCACAGAACCTCTTTCTTCTGATGGTTAGGAGCCTTCTAATTTCCAACCTAAATATATTCATGGCCAGCTGACGCCCATCTCTCCTTTTGCCACCACTGTCCTGAAGCTGAAAAAACCTCTTGTCTCTCTTTCACTTCCATCCCTTGATGCAAAGACAGCATGTCTCATGTACTCATTCTGCTGCACTATTCAAGCTAGGTCATTTTAATTTTTCTCCTAGAAGGGCATCTTGTTTCTCCAGGGATGCACTTCTCTGAGGAAGGTGGTCACAGCTTGAGTTCTGCCTTTTTTACAATGAATAGTGAGTTTTAACCACACTGTGCCAGTGTGAGGTCTTGCCAGTGCCTTGTACAAGAGGCACAGCCCAGCCTTGACTCTGCTGTGAACACCTCACCTGAGAATAGCAGCCCTCACTCAGCTGTGACTCAGATGTGTAAGAGCATATTGCCAGAACATGAATGCTGCAATTCATAAACAGAAAGATAGATCAAGCTAAGAAATAGGCCTTACCCAGTATTCAGGCTTATTGGGAGAAAATTTTTGTTTTCAGTGGTATCATAATCATGTCGCTCTAATTAATGCTGTGCACGAATTAATTTGTCCAGCATGGTTTTATGAATCACCTTCACATAATGTGAGCAATCTTCTTAATCAAGTAGGGCATATGTGAGATTGTTTGCTAAGAAGTAACACATTTGTATGTAGTTAATAACAACTGACACATTTAAAATAAATTTGGAAGTAAATCTGATGTATTTAGTAGTTGGAAATCCTTTCTTTACCAGTAGATGGCACAAATCAGCTTGGTTTGGTTTCAGATCATGTATAAAAGGTGCATTAAATAAAGGATGAATTGAAATAATAATAAAATTCTTCTATTTACGGTATCAAGAGGATTGCAGAAATTATGAAGAGAGAGTAGCATTTATATATTGTGTTATATTTTGCTGGTGGAATTTTCAGTTAAAATAATTTATCTGCCTATATGACTTAAGGGACTTTGACCAGATTTTGGCCTATTCAGACCTAAGCAGAAATGCCAAGGCAATCAGTGGGTTTGGATCTGGTCCTGGTTTCATGAGTGCAAATCTTCTTGTTGTCTCTAGATACTTTGCCTTGCACAGAGAGCAGATTTGTGTTTGTTTATTTCGTTGGTAGGGTGGTTTGTTTTGTCTTGTGAGACAGAACACACTCTCACACTAAATCTTTCATTTCAGCTGTTTAAATACCAGTTGGTGAAGAGTTTCATCCGTTAAATTGACGGTTCCTTTTAATTGGGCCGATTTTAGCTCAGGGCATTTGGTACTTTGGAGAATGGCTCTGTATCTTGGAAGGCTCATCCCACACGGAGATGTGGAGGAGTGATTCTGACAGAACTCTTGCCTCATCCTCCACCCCTCCCTTGCCAACCATGTGGCCAAGTTTTTCATGGGGAATCCCAGCCCTGGTGACTGCACAGATTGGCTCCTTACTTTGCAAAACAGGGCCACATTACAGAGCAAGGGGACGGTCCCAGGCCAGCCAGACATCTCCCTGTCCTCCCAGGTGTTGCCTCCCCTCTACTGACAGCCCACCGTGGCCCAAATTCTCTCTGTCCCTCTCTTTGCTTCTTCCAGGTCTTGTCACTTTGAGTTTCTTCCAGACAACATCACAGCACATTTGCTTTAGAATACAGGACCAAAGCCTTTGTATGACCTAATTGAAGATATGCCCTGAAACAGGAGCAGATTCTAAGAAGGTAAAAATTGGATATGATAATTGGCCTTGTTTGATATTTGATTTTTTCAACGTGACAAAATTAATTTGATTCTGTTATTCAACACAAGGGAATTACAGTTCAACCCTTTTGCAGTTCTGTAAAAGGGAATCTGTAAAAACTTGTTTTGGTAAGAGGGCTTGGAACAATAACAAAAGATCTTGAAACAATTTTACGTTATTCACTGAAGGGCTGATCAATAGCTGCTTGCTTTGGGGGTAAAAAAACCAACCCTCTCAGCCAATTTCTTCTCTCATAAACAAAATTTTAGAAAGTCTCCTTTGAACTGCAGTGAGTCAATATTACTTGGACAGGCATTTATCCAGTTATGAGCTGCTCATGAAAATGAGGACATTTGCTTACCAGGGAAAAGAGAACATCATGTCATATAATAAAAAAGAAAAGGCAAAATAATGACCTTTCTTCCATTCCTTTAATTTCTTTGCATGTAATGAATATATTCCACTTTGGCCAAGGAACTCAGTGGAGAAAGCAGGATTTAGCCAACAGAATGTGAAAGCTGGGCTTGAGTCATATTCTAGCTTGAATGCTCTTTTATTCTCCAGGGCTGGAGGGGGCTGTGTTGGGACCTCTGCCAGCGTGTGTCACTGGGAACACTGTCCTGGAGGAGCTTAGGTGTTAATGGGGAGGCGCTCAGGAATGACATTCACTCCAGAGAAACTCAAAAATCCCCCAAAAAACCAACACAGTGGTGAGGATGCGACTAATGCCGACATCCTTCCAATGCTGCTGTTTCCCAATTAATGGAAGGTGACTCTGACTTGGTTCAGGTGTGGAAGGTCAGAACTTGAATTAAAAAATAGATTTATTTCAGGGGCTGCAAAAGCAAGAAGGCAAAAGTCACTCCTCTTTGGTGGTGTGGGTGTCTTGGGTGGCTGGTAGATGGCAGTAGCACACATTTATGATGCAGAGGTGATGTGTGTCTGGGCAGGCAGGTTTCCTCTGGGATTCCTGCCCGAGTTCTGACAGCACAATGTGATGGACAGTGTCTGCACATCTCCCGAGACTGACCTCTGACCTCATCCCTACTAGGGTGATGGAGGCTTAGGGATGGGAAAACAGTTTCCATTCCTGTAAACAGGAATTTCAGTGTTTTTAAAGTCTAAGGGTGTTTTGTGATTCTTTGAGGATGAAGAATTTTGTGCAAATTTAATTACCACTGTGACACTGCGGAGAGTCTGCACAGCACAAAATACTGCATACAATATTGGTCTTAAACATGAGAAAATCCTCTCAGTGCAAGGCTTTGGATATTTCTGTGGATGAGACTATTTTTTAAATGTTCACAGCAAGCAGGGAAAATTAAATTCAGTCTCATCAGACTCACTGTGCAAAGAGAGAGAGAAAACACATAAACCTGTCCTGGATGATCATCAAAGCTTGATAATTATTTTTGTTAGTTGTGCAGCACCGTTTCTGATTGGATTGGCAAGCTCAGTAAAAGGCAGTGTGTTTTATGAGGGATTAAGATGAAAAAGAGGGTGTCTGCCTTTCCCTATCCTTGAGGTGGAAGGAGCTTTGTATACAAGGAGCTGGAGGTACAGGGAGTTCCCGAGGAAGCAGTGGTGCCAGAGGCACCGGCATTATAAAAGAAATGAAGAATAAGAATAATTAAAAATGGGGGTGTAGGGCAGGGATGGATTTGTGCAGGGTCTGAAAGATTCCCTCCCTCTTGCTTCTGATTTCCAGGCAAAGGCATACTCATTCAATCTTTGCTAAAGTGTGTAAATATTGCTCTCAAAATTTCTGACTGTATATAAAAGTACCACCTACCTTCTTTTTCCACATGAAAATGTAAATTGGCAATGAAAATGTAGACTGGGCTATCCAGACTAGACCCTAACTTCATTTTAAATCTGCTGCAGAGAACTTGCATTGTTTTTGTACATTAGTCATGCATATGCACAGCTTACACATGAAAGCAGAACTGCTGGTACTCGAGTGTCATGCTCACAGTACATTTGTGCAGTATATCCATGGGGTTTATCCAGACACAGGCAGCTGAATTGTTACTAGGGTACATATTTAAAGGAGTGTATGGAGTTACAGTGAGATGAACTGAGCTCTGGTCTTTCCCAGAAACTGATAGGGCAACAAGTTTCGGAGGTTGGTGTGACACTGATATAAAGATACCCTTTGGGAAGGTTTCACCTTTGACACTTTGCTCAAAAGAAAGGATTAAAAAAGGAACCTCATGTGAGTCCAAATATCATTTAGAAAACACTTAGGAGTAACCAAGGAGTTTGCCTCTTCACGTAATGCTGTCTCAGCTGTTCTTTAATGCCTCTGTGTACTTGCTGTCCAGGCTTCTGCCAAAGGGCAAATCTGAGGAAAGAGGATATCTCATAGCACTGCTAGACTTGTGGCTTGAGGCTGTCAGCATGGTTTTGGGTCAGGTTTATGGCAGTTGTAAATGACAACCTTAGTAAAGACATTTCAGGCATCAAGGAGCCAGTTATCTGATCATGATAGGGTGGATTTCTGCGCTGAATTTCTGTGTGCTTTTAACAAATAACAGGTCTGGGATCTTTCAGTGAAACGATATTGTTGCTGCTATTTTCTGAATATATATTGAAGAGTAAATATCCAAGATGGAATATCAGATCTGAAATCCTCTATATCTGGGTAGCCAGCCCACCAATACCAACCAAACTCTCTTCCTAGGTACAGGGGGATGAAACCTGCCAAATGACTTTCCAGAATCTCCTGGAAGCAGTCACTCTACACCTGTTTGTTTATGGTCATCATGTCTCAAGTGAAAGCACAAGAGAAAATGGCTTTAAGTTGTACCAATGGAGATTCAGGTTGGATATTTGAAAAATACATTCCCCCGAAAGGGTGGTTAGGCACTGGGATAAGTTACACAGGGAGGTGGTTAGGCACTGTCTCTGGAAGCGTTTGGCAGGTCTGGATGTGGCTTTGGTGATTTGGTTTGGGGTGGTCATGGTGGCGCTAGGCTGCAGATGCACTGGATCACCTTGGGGTCTCTTCCAGCCTTGGTGATTCTGTGACTTGTTTCAAACTCAAGCTCTACCAAGGCTGTTAAATGCAAGTCCTGTTTTCAAAGCTTTCTCTCCTTCATCTGCCAACAAAATGAGAAGTTTTTATGGAACTGGCAGTTAGCAAGCATCATCTCCATTTATCTGGTAAGGAAAGAGAGGGAATACCGGAAATAAAGTTTTGAGATGCTGACAGAAGTTATTTTTTTATATATATGATCAAAATGCTGAAGGGAAACAGGAAATATATATTTGGAAGAGGTTTCTCATTTAAAATGGTAGATAATAGAGAGTTTTCTGGTTTGTTTCACAAGATGTATTTTCAAATATTTTGAATTTTCTGTATTTTGGTATGTTGCTTTCTTCTTATTCTCCTTTTTGTCACTTAGTGTAATAGGGTCAGTATTTTCAAAATATGTGAGCTTATTCTCCATTTTCCCATCCCATCCAATGCCTTCCCTTTTTTCCTTTTTTCTTACTTCCTTTCTTTATTTTAGTTTTCTTCTTCTGGAACTTTCTTGGAACTTTCTAAAATATTTAGTAATTGTTTTATAGCTTTTCCATTTTAGGAAAGGGTATAGGGTAGTAAGGGAGAGTAGTAATTTTATAACACTCAGTTCTTATACCTTTTAAAATTAGTTTATAATTTCTTTCTTCTCCCTACTATCTTATATTTAATGGGTACTTTAATGCTTCCAAACTGAGAAAATATTCAAAATCTTTAATTGGCCTAAGAAGAGAAAAGGGAAGGATAAATCCCCCAAAATCATTTGTTGCATTCAGTTAGCAAAAATAAGTAAGGGGGACAGAGAAAAAATTAAAAGTCAGCACCTTAGAGTAAGAAATTTGATGACTTCAGTGAAAGTGAAATGGGTTCATATACGCAGCATTTTCTTGAATTTTATGTTTTAAACATTTAGGGTTTTTATTTATATATCTACTGCTCCAAGATTAGATCTGTATATAGTAAATTTCTGGCTGTGCTAGTTACAGGTATAGTTTAAAATTAATATGAAATGTTAAAATTTGTAATGGAAGATTCCAAGTCAGAAGTTGCTTACAGCAGCACAAAAATGTACTTCATTTGACAGCCTCTTACACAACTGTGCCTGATCTAAGGCTCTACTGGTATGTTTAAAACTATACAAGTTTATGTTGTGAAACAAATCTTGTGTTAGACATGCTCTGAACGTTCCCATGGTGTGAGCACAAAAAATGCCTCTGCATAGCTTAGCTCTTAGGTACACACCTGGTGTGTTACAGGTAATCTCCATAAACAATGTTGTCTAATTATAAACTAATCTTAACCTATCTAATCTTAAATTGCATGTGATTTCCTTTAAACTTCTTTTTTTATATATTATTTTAAATTTAAATTAAAAAATATATATATTTATAATTTCTATATATTATATTTATAATTTATTTTTATTTTTTAATTATTATCTGTTTCTCATGTCACAGGCTTTCTTATGAATTAATTAGGGTAGAAAACTCCATGAATATTGTAGTGACTGTGGCTATAAATACTATGTGCTTATACTTAAATGTCACTACACTTAACCAACTGAGATTAATAATATAACTTTCAATGTTCAATACATTTGAATTAATATAGGCACTTACTGATATTTTACACAGAAAAAAGTAGTGCATGATGCTTTCTAAGGTAGTCTGCTGGTCCAGAAATATGTGCTAAGACTAATTGATATACCCTGCCTGCACTAACAGCTGCATTGCTAACATGCTATCTTACTACTTGTTTATTTGTCTTCCTGCCCTCTTAGCTCCCATAGTCTTGTTTCTAAGCTTTTTCACATAATCACAGAGTAGTTAGGATTGGAAAGGACCTCTGGAGGTCACCTAGTCCAACACCTATGCCAAGGTACCCCCATAGCAAGTTTTGGTACATGTTATGCCTTTTCATTGCCTGTATTTGGCACAAGGACCCTCCTAGGTACAACTGCAGTGCTAGTACAGTAATAACTGGATTATAAAAGTATTCTGAACTTAAATCTGTACTACCTCCCAACACTGATTAGAAATCCGACAGATGCTGTTAATTCTATTATCTTTTGTGGAAGTAGATGCCTGTAATGAATCCATGTAAGTCAATGCTCTGGAGAGGGCATTAGTAGAGACATACCTGTTCTGATGCTGACCTCTGTATCTTTGAGAAAAAAATTCAGTTGTGTTTGCTAAAGGGGGTAGACTGCATCATTATTGTTAGCTATATTTTTGGTTGGTAAAGCCAAAGAATTTCTAACACAGAAAAGGAGAAAAAGTTGTTAATGAGAAAAAAAAAACTGTTGGGAGTACGATTTTTTTCTGGTTAGTTTTATTAAGGACTGTGATGGAGGTTCATAGTAAACATTTTGTTGCCATTTTACTGCCTAGCATGAAGAAAGGTTGGTTATTTGAGATCTGATCACTGTTTGCCTGTGGAATTCATTCTCACGGTTTGTGAAGAATTCAGTTTTTTAAAAAGCAAGGTGATAACTTGACAGCATACTAGCTCTAAAAATGTCTTTTAAAAGGATTTAGATAGACACAAAGATAATGAGAAAAAGCTGGATCATATAAGAGGGAACAAGGCCAGACAGAGAGAGAGAAGGAGCAGGTCAAGGGAGGTCATCCTTCCCTTCTACTCATCACTGGTGAGATCACACCAGGAGAACAGTTGTGGGTTCCCTCATACATGGGAGACCCAGAGCTACTGAACAGTGTCCAGCCAGGAAGATGCCTGAGGGAGTAAACCACCTCTCCTATAAGGAAAGGCTAAGAGAGATGGGATTGTCCAGCCTGCAGAAGAAATGGCTCAGAGACAGATCTCATCAAGTGTATAAATAGCTGAAGCGTGCTTGCAAGGAAGATATTGGAGGCAATTTGGGGATACACAAAAGCCATTTGGCCATAGTCCCAGCCAAGCTTCTCTAGGTGACCCTGCTTGAGCAGGAGATTGGACATGGTGACTTCCAGAAGTTCCTTCCAACCTCAACCATTCTGTGATTCAGAGTAGAGGAAAAGTGCATGAAGGCGGAAGAGGGGCTTGTTGAGCAGGTCTGGGACATGGAGAGCATTATACATGGAGCAACAGGCAGTCCTGGAGGGGAAGAATATGCCGAGCTGGAAGTGCAGAAAGTGGTCACGAGATTTTTTGATCATCTCAGCCCCTCAGTACCATCAACCTCCATGCCTGTGGTGGTGCCTATCAGGTGGACAGTTTCTCTATCTCAGGAGCTGGCCCCTCCCCAGCAACGCCCTTCCCCCAGTGAATATATCCAGGGAGCAAGGGAGCAGTGCATTGGTTCCAAGTGCTCCTGAAGTGGTGAAGTAAGGTCAAACAGTGCCTGACTTTCTGGTTAGAACAGCTGTGCAGCGGGACACCAAGGAGCCAGCAGTTGCAGGTATGTAAGTCACCTGCAGATGAGCAATGCCAGAGTTTAAGAATCACAGTGATAAAGTCTTGTAGATAATCAGAGATGGGACTACGCCTAAAGGAGGAGAGAAAACAGGACGTACTGCTGGCGACAGTGGTGCTCCACCCGAAGGTTCCTGTTCAACAGGAAATCCCCGAGTCCCATCTGTGCTGTATGCAACCCAAGAGCTTGCAAAAGGGAGTAAGAAGGAGAATGTCACAAAAATTATCAGCAGAACTCATAGGAAGTGCAGTAGGAAGTATATACATATGCGTGTGTGTGTATACAGGTATGTACTCATACCTGCATCCTGCACAGCAAATACCAAGAGATCTTAAGTGAAACTGAGCAACAGTGGGCAATATTGGTGTGCCTGTGTGTAAGCATTTGTTGCAAGATGCTGGAAAATAGAGTATCAAAGACATAATTTTAACTGTGTGCACCATAAGGCAAGATATTGCACTGATAAGAGCTGCATAGGTGGTCTGTGTATACCCTCTCTCCTGGACTTCAAAAACAGCAGAAGTGCAGCAATCTGAAAATGGTACCACATATTACTGATTACCAGTGGGTTGTTAGGAGCAAACTGAGGGATGTGTTTGTGACCACAGGATTCCTCTTGTGCAGTCCAGCTTCTCTTAGTTCATTCATACTGTAACTGTGTGGTTATCCAAATGGCAGTCAGACAACAGGTGTGTGATCAGCACCTTCACTATTGTCTCTGCATTTGTATTGTGGTCCAATCTGTCTTGCCAGATCAGATACTGGTTTCACACGAGGCTGTCTATCACACATAGAATGAGTGGTGACAGACAAGTGAACTTCTTATCCTCCAGCATAACTTTAAAAGCCTACTTTCTCCTGGGAATGCCTGCTGATTTTCTGTTTGTTCAGGACAGCTCATTCACTAAGCCACTGCTGTACTTCTTTACCACCTGTAGTTTCATGTTCTTGCATCAAATGGTTGTAGAAAATCTCTTTTTCACTAATGAAGACTGTGGTAGCTCTGTGCTGGAGCCAAGCGTCATCCTTTCACCTGATAGTGGCAGAATGTAGTTGCATCTCCTTTCATCCTCTGGGAAGTAAAACGACCTTCAGAACATGTTAAGACGTTAAGAACATGTTGGAAAAGCAGCCAAGCACCTTCTCCTACGGAAGGAAAGAACTGAGTACAGGGAAAAAGGGAAATGCTTCCACTGATATTGCCTTACAGATCATCTTTCTTCCCAATGTTTCCCAGTGCAGCTCCCAGTGCAGCTCTCCACACAAGCAGAAATATAAGTTTCTTCTATCCTTACAGCTAGAGAATATGTGAAACTTCATGATAAATAGGATAAAGTAGCATACAAAGATTACTTTGCAAACTGCAAATTAATCTTTAATTGTTCTCATGGAAAAATGAACCTCTGGTGAATAGAGTTTATATTCAGACAGTTCATCTTCTTTGGTAGACAGGGGGTATTCAGTAGATTATTTATTTTTTAGTAGGTATATGCAAAATATATAGCTTAATTTTGTGCATGGTGGTTAGCTCAGAAAGTCTGTTTGCTTAAATAATTTTGGTGTGTCCAAGATAAACATCAATTGGTGATTACAGTGATTTATGCTTTGGTAACTGCATGGTGCTTCACTAGTGACAGGCATACCTGTTATCATCAGACTTGATTTTTTTCAAGTTTGTGGCTTTTAATGAAAATATCAGCAATGGAGATGCTGAGACTTGCAAATTTTTCAAGTGGTGTGGCTGGATGCATTTCATCTAAGATTTCAAGCTATGTGAAAATAAGACTATTTAACAACATTTATTGTCTCTTTTTACCCCATAACACAACATGTTCTGCAGTCAATTGTTACAGCATTAAAGCAGAAAAGGTTAAAGTTTTGGAAGCTAGTGACAGAAAGAATTTGGGTTTTTTTCTTAAATCTCAGAAAGCTTTCATTATTTGAAAGATCAGAAAGAAAGATCAAATTACAGATCTGCAGGTAATATGTAAGGATTGTGGAAAAGGGTACCCCTGGGGATAATTCTTATTATGAGGAGCAGGCTGGACAAGGCACACATTGCTTGCTTGCAGCTTCCAGTTTGTTGCTCTCTGGTAGAGCAGAGGCAGGTGAGATGTGGTTGACTGCCTTTCTGAGGTTGTGACAGATGAGAAAAACTTCCTAATCATCCTAGATGATCACTCTGGCTGCAAGAGGCAATCAGAAGTTGTTTTGATGGCTTTAGGTGATTTTTTTCCTTAAACTTCAACAAGCTCCTGTGCGTGTCACACCAAGGCTTTTGAGCAAAGTCATTCAAAATGGGAGATTTGCACATAGCTGACAGTGAATGGGCAGTCCCAAGTCAGTATTTTTGTGACACTGAGAAAAGATCCCTGCAGATGAAACCTTTTTTTTTTTTTTGCAGTAGCACAGTAGCATGACCTTCCTTGTCACCTGTGTAATCACACATAACCCAAACATGAGTGTAGTCTGTATGAAGTGATGACAGCACAACTGGCAGTTTTACTCCCTAATGCAGACCATATCATTTGTATTAGTGAGAAATTCAGACCTGAATCACTCCTGTCCTTTACCAACTTTTGCAGTAGTCTTTATTTTTAGTTGTTACATCCTACAGAAGATTGGTATAGACCCACTTCAGGAAGCAGCACAGGGACAATATAACTGTTGCTGTGGAGTACAGTGCTTACAGAGCCTGTGATGCTCCAAGTAGATGATTAATTTGATTTGTATTTGCTATACAGCAATTAGCTATATATAGCTGATTTGATGCAATCAGCTTCATAAGTAAAGAGCCTGCTTTCTTAAAAGTGATAAGACTCATTAGCTTGTTGGTTGTTTGGTGTCTTAACTGCCTAAGAGAAAATGGAGATAAAAAAAATAAAGGACTTCCCTGGCATAGATGGTCAGTGGTAGGTGGTGGTTAACAAAACAGGAATGATGAATCTGTTCTCTACAAGTTTCCAAGCACATGTCAGGATTAGTGTGTATCCTGAATGATGTATGGTTACTTAACAACTGTAACTCAGCACCTATATAATGCGCACAACGCACAACAGTCAGTCTGTAGACCCCTGTGTGCTGTCCCTCCATTTGTGAAAGGCTGAAAAACTGAACCTTACCTAGTTGTTCAGACACTGTTTCTATACCTCACATGTGGTGGTTGCCAGCTGCTGAGTGAAATGCAAGCTCTTTCTGTTAATTTCCAGTGTTCCTTCCAACTCTGGATGGAGTTAGTGCTGCCATAAGACCAATAATTTTGTGCATAAAGAGTATTTTCATCCTGTCCAGTGAAACAGAAAGGGGTGCTTTCTTGGAATCATAAATGCCTTCATTTTCTTGGTAGCCCCATCACCATTAAGAGCAGCCTGGGCTTGGCTAATTATGGCATTATCATTCACCCTCAAGTAATTAACAAATGTATTTGCAGTCAAGGGGTGTGGGGGAAGCACTACACAAATTTTAACTGTTATTATTCTGAGGGAAGAGTTCCTGAAGCACCATTTAATTTGCATTTTTTAGTATTATAGTGGTAATTGTGCTTATCATTTGCCTAGAATTTGCACAAAGCACTTGTCAAAAGAAGTGTAAAATATCTGACCCAGTGAATTTGTAACCTAATTTTATTCAGGTTCTCAAATGAATTAGAAAACAAGAAGTGAAAGGAATGAAAACATGAAGCTCATTATAATAAGACCATGTATTAAACAAGCTTTGTCTTAAGTAGATGGGAAGCGTAGGAATGCTCTGAGAAAATAGTGTAGGACAAGGATGTTATGAGATGCCATCTACATGCACATGGAAAACAGTAGAAGTGCAATATATGAAAGAAAGAAGTACTTAGCAAACCACAGAGGAGGAGAAAGTGCACAGAAGTCAGGGTCCTTTCCAAGGTCCATTGCAGCAATGTAAGAACTTCCCACATGCATGTTTTCTTTGACTGTCCTTCACTCTCTGTCAAGCCTTAGTGAGGATGGAATTCTTACTGATGTTTGGCAGAGAGGGTGATAATCACAACAGTGGCCTGTAATGTTCTTTATCAACAAGCAGGTAGGAATGAATCACAAAGACACTTGCTCATCTGGATGTTGTTACTGCTTTCGAGTGCTTAAGGATGCCATCTTGCAATATTGGTATCAGCAATTTCCCTTTCTATCTTCAGTGAAGTCAGGCATGGTTCCTGAGCCATAAGTATTTAACATAATAGCTCAAAACAGTTGTTCCTTGGGCCTTGCATCTTCTGCTGTGTATCTCACCACTGTTTGGTTTCGATGTCACTAATCACTAATTCAAAAAAACTCCTGTGCCTACAAACTCTTAGTTTATTAGAGGAAGGAAGGAAGAAAGGTGAATGTAGGCAGGTTGATGAGCAGCAGTGGCAGCAACGAGACTCTGCTGGCCAGTGTGAGTGGCCCTGTTCTCATGGAGTGAACATTGCAACCATCTGAACAGCATGATCTCTCTTCTCCACCATGGGAGCACCATAACAAAGGAAAATATAATGAAGATTTTTAAAATAATAATTAAATAATATAATTATTTTGGTTGAAAAAGATCCTTAGGATCAGGTCCAGCCACTAAACTAACATTGTCAAGTCTACCACTAAACCAGGTCCCCAAGTGCCACATCCACGTCACTGAAATACCTCCAGGGATGGTGACTCATTCACTTTCATGGGCAGCTTTTTACATTGCTTGACAACCCTTCCAGTGAAGAATTTTTTCTAATATCCAGTATAAACCTCCTCTGGTGCAGCTTGAGGCCAACTGCTTTTGGCTATCTCTTGTTATTTGGAAGAGCAGGATGATCCCACCTGGCTGCAACCTCCTTTTAGGTGATTGTAGATTTATAAAATCCTCTCTGAGCCTCTTTTTCCCCAGGATAGACATCCCCAGCTCCCTCAGTACTTATAGGACTTGTGCTCCAGACCCTTCCTGTGCTTCACTGCCCTTCTCTGGAGTTGCTCCAGCATCTCAATGTCTGTCCAGTCATGAGGGGCCCAAAACTGAGCACAGGATTTGACATGTGGCCACACCAGTGCCAAGTATTCCTACCACTGCTCTTGGATTTGTTTAGCAAAATACCAAGCATTTGTGACCTCAGCTATCAGTTTGGTGAGTAGTCCAAAAGGAGTTGTTCAACTAGATTTAGTTACAGGACGCTGTCTTTGAGGAATGTATTGAAAAAAAAATAAAGAGGTCCGAAAAGAAACAAGTCAAGTCCTAGAAATCAAAGGAGAACAAAATTGTCTCTTCCCCTCAAGCCTTGAAGTGCCCTGACCCTTATGTTTTGTTTGGTTTGAACTTATTTAAGGCTAAGTTCCTGCAGCTAGGCAGAACACATCACTCCTATGCTTCCTGTTCATCAGTAATGTCACTCTATCCAGCCTCTGAATATGATTTCCTTCCTTGAAGGCCTGGTGTTTTGTTCTGCTCTGCATTTCTTGCAGAGAAGTTATTCAGCTGGTTTCTTTACACTTCATCCAAGTAGTTGTGCCAGAGGTCTTTGAAAAGGTTAAAGATCATTAAAACTATAACAGCTCATTACTGTGCTTTGTCTGAGAGAGATTTGATGCAGCCTTTGTAAACAAATGGTGAATTCCTCATATAATAAGGTCTTCCATGATTCAAGAGTTTTTAAAAACTGTATAACATCCACCTGAATGTATATCTTGTACACAGACTTCTTCCCTCCTTTCCCATAGCTGCTAGGATGTACCTCTTGGTTGCATAAGAATTATTAGATATTCTGGTAAAAATGTCTTCATCTGCAAAGAGAAGGAACCATACAAGCAGAGAAGGCCCAGGCAGGAACTATAAAGGCTGTGTTCAAAGAGCTGCAGGATGGAGAGAAGATGGAGTGACACTGATGGAACAAGTTGGCTTGAGTGGGATGTTTCTTTAATGGGAGTGGTCAAAGCAAGCTCAAGTGAGGGGATAATCCAAGGGAGAGTGAGAAGTTATGCATGGTAAAAAGCAAGTGATGAGGAAGTGTATGATGGAGATCAGGACAGGCTGGGCCATAAAAGCAGGGGGAGATTGGGCACACAAGAAGAGGAAGCACTGCTTTCCAGGCTGTCCAGGTATACATTGGTCTCCACCTGAGTCCAACAGGTCTGCAGTTACTCCTGGAGTTGTCAGGGACAATCCAGCAGCCCTGTGTTCCCCTGTGTTAGTAGGCACATGACATACTTCTGCTGTTACCTTAATGCCAACAGGCAAGTTAGGGGCATTTGCTACATCAGATGGTATCTTCGGGCCTCGTGCTGTTTGTGCCTTACATTGCTTCAAGTCCTTTGAAGTCGGCATTGGCACATATTTTAGCCATTTGTTTCTGTTGTGGACTTTATCTTGCGGCTTGACCTCTTTTCGTGCTCTTTGGGCTGTGCCTTCCCCCATGACAAGGGTGTGGGCAGGCGTGTTAACTTGTGCCATAAACACATTCCTTCGGGGTGGTACTGAGGATGAAGCAAGAGGTTAATAGGAACTTCTTCAAATAGTTACAGAGTTTTGTATGGCGGGATGAACACTGTGCTCCTGCACCCTACCCTGCCGTACTGGCCCTGCATGCCTCACTTAAGTAAATCTCTCTCCAGTCATTGATGTGGGTGTGTCTGGCACTCTGGCATTGGGAGGGAGTTAGGGCCAAGCCTTGTACGCAGGGATTGTCTAACTGTAGACCTTGAACTGGCTCTGTGCTTCTTGCTTTGTGCCCTTGTATTGACACAGAGCAGATGATTGTAGCTTTGTTGCGGTCACGGAAGGTGTTGTTCTCCTTGGCCTTCCATACTACAGATCTCTGTGTAGTTCACAGTGGTTATTTTGCACTTCATTGCTGCATCATGATGTTTCCTGAATTACCAGGCATTTGTTTGCTTTTTAACCCACAAAATTCCAACACAAAATGAGAGAGCTCTTGGAGCAGAACAAACTAATCTGCATGGAAAAAAATTCAAGTTAACAAGTGAAGGTAGTGAAGTTAGTCAGCCAGTTTAAGAGTGTGTGGGCTGGAAGATTCAGGCATTCAAATAAATACTCTTTTACTTTTCTGATAATCCCTCTCTCCTCCCTCTTACTTTTTTTTCTCTGACTTCCTCCTCCTGTGAGCTACTAATCGTGTAATACTCTACAGGGTATGTTTTTGATCTGAGATATATATCTTAAGTAAGAAGAGTAGCTAAAACATGGTAACACATCACTCCAAAACCATTTGGGGTACTTTCTTTCTGTGATTCTACTCTATTTTCTATGTAAAAATATCCTTTAAAATTTGAGATGATACCTACAACACTTAGTGAGATGAGGTAATTGCTGTTAAAAGAGTAAAAGCTATGCAAAGAATCGTACACCCAAAAGGTTGGCCACTGGCTTTTGATCTTTAAATCTGATCTGTTTTTATAACTAAATATCAACTAAATATAATTTGAGCTGTGTGTGTAAAAAAACCACGGCTGTTGGTAAGTACAACTGCAAAGTGACGTAATCCACAGATGTATGAACATCTATGCTGATAAACATACTAATTTTGTGCATGACAATGTTAATTTGGTAATCTTTCACCTACAAATACAACTGTGTTTGGAAAACAGAGCCTTTTTCAGAGCCATGAGATTTAGTATGAAAACATAACTCCTCAAATCCCAAGCAGATAAAAAGTACTCTCTCATTTATATGTACTTACTCATTTATATGATAAATATATGTATAAATGATAAGAAAAATAATATATCGTTTGCCTAATTAACAGAGTTCCAGTATCATAAATTTGGTTTACTACAGAGGGTAGTGCTTGGTCATTCAGGGTATAACTTTGTGTGATTTTAGGGGAGGGAGCATCATTGGCCCCATATATGTCAGTTCTCTTTCATGCTGGACTTCTGAGTCCACAACTGTTTCAAAATCTAATGTTTACTCTTAAAAACCAGAATGTAGAAGATATTAAAATTGGTTTTCAAATTTCACAAGAATGGAAGAGAATATATTGTTATAAGTTAGTTACAAGTAGCTGTCTGCCTAGAGCTAAATTTTCACTTATGGCTTCTAACTTTTCACTTTTTAGCAACTGAAGTGTCTTGCACTTTCTATAAACATTTCATTTTGTCATCCATCAGGTGCAGTTTCCTTGTTTTCTTTGAAGAGTGAAAGAACATCCATCTCCAGGCAACCCAGAGGACACTTTCATGGACAAATTGCCATGAAGCAAGTGAGGGTGTGGTTTACAGTGTGTTACCTGCTCCACCCAATGGCTTCTCCTTATGGTAGATGTAAGGTCTTTGCCTCCCATCCCTTCAGTGCAGACTGCATTATCCTCAGTGGGGCTGGGATTGCATGGGCATCCAAGAGAAGTTGCTGCTGTGTACTGTAATTTCACAATCTGTGTTATCTCTTAGCGACTTGTTTGTGTCGTACACACTTGCCACAGCAAAAGGTTGCACACAAAGAGAAAGGGAGCTTAGAAGGATATTACTTGCAACCCAGCACTCAGTATCACCTTAGTAAGAGGCAGAGCATGTTTGCATCTGCGTGTAGTGTGGCATATTTGTTCTTGTGAAATTCCCTTGTGGGGTGGAATGTCCATGAGGAGAATTTTACGAAGAGATTTTAGCCAAATAGTATTTTATATTAACTTTTTACTGAAATATTTTTTACATGTATTAAAGACATTGAGTTATTCAGTTATTGCAAGAATATAAGGAATGTATTTAATATTATACTTAATGAATTAATGAGAGATCTGGAGAAACTTGTGCATCTTGAACTGGGGTTGATCTTTTTATCTTCTATAAAGTTCTTCATCAGATTTTAAGAAAACAAATAACAGTACTGTGAACAGTTTTAAGTTATTTTGTATAGATAGAAAGCTGAAAATAGGAAGTAGCTAAGATATTTAACTTAATTTTCAAAAGACCCTTGTTTTCTCTGTTTATCCCTTCTTTTATCTGATTCTTCTGTTATTCATGCTAACTTGTTGTCACTCAGCTTTTCAATTTGGTTTCACTTTGTTTCCCCTTTACATATGTTTATAACACTTTCCTAATACTGTTTGGTTTGTCAAAGAAGACAGCAAAAATTACATAATACAATAAAAGAAATCAAATCAAATTTATATCAATAGTAGTTAGCACTGAAATATATGTGCCTATGGCTTAATTATTAAACCCTATGATCAGCAGGTATCTAATTACATAACTGTATTTGAAACTTCAGATTTCCTTTCTTTTTTTTCTCCTTCTGAAAAATAAAAAGAAAAATCTCAAAATATTTTCATATTTGTGAATCTGTTTCTTTAAAGAATTGGAACTACAGTTTTCTGGGAATGGAGTTTTGAAAATGTTTATGCATATAGAAATAACTGTCCTTTGCTTCTAATGGGCTCAAATTTGTTACAAGCCTGCATATATGCTGATGAAAACTTAAATTACTTTTTATACTAAATACCTTTGAAAATCTGACATTTAAAACTTCATTCACATTTGAAAATGGGATATAGGCTCTGAAAACGTTATTATATTTTTGCAGGATGCCTTCCCATCAACATTTGTCATGTTGAGCCAAACAGCAGAGACTGCTGACAATGGTTGCTCTATCTGGAGAATGTGTACTTTGGCAAGTCCAGGTTTTCTTTTAGAAAAGTTCAACAATTGGAAGAGTATTTTTAGAAGGGTATTTTTAGAGGAAGTATGAAAGGAATCCATTTAAGCTTCCAAATCCATTGGATTAAAACTGGCAGAGGACAAGAACAAAATGTGTCTTTTAGTATTTTAGAAATATATGTTAATCATGACATCATGAGTAGAAGAGCACTGCCACACCTTTTTATATGTAATATGCAGCCCATTTTCTCAAGGAGCCTGTAAAAACTGCTCCAGTAATCTTGGAACTCACCACAAAACCAGGAGCTGCTGTCTGCTTTTTTTCTGTGTTGCAGTGTTTGCACTGGAGTATGAGAGCCAGTGCATTGGACTCTGCCATATTTATATTTCCATGAGTCACCATTGTTACCCTGCAATGAATGAAAGGTAACCTGCACCAAAATGAAAGAAAAGGAGATTTCGTGCATTTTTACTGCTGGATTGAGCACGCATACAGGAGCTTAGCAGAGAGTGGCAGGTGTCTGGAAACTTCCTGCCTTACTTGTCTTGCAGTAACCTGTTCTAATTTCCATAGGCTCAGGAAACTATTGCAATGGGCAAAACTGTAGGTAAAGCTTGTGTTATGTGATCCAAACTCCTAGAGATTTCAACTTGATTCCCTTGAAAATCATCAAAAGTCTGTAACAATTGGTGTTTTCACTGCTGACTTCAACTTGAGTTTGATTTTGTCTTTCAGCAGCAAAAATAGGATGATGCAGCCTTGCAGGTTTTCAGGCTGTGAACAGCTGAGGCAAATTGTAAAATCTCAGTATCATTTTGGCATCTCACAAGCCACTTGTCATCCTGCAGTTTGCCCTGCAGACAGCTGGGCAGCCAGGGGGAGTGCAGGACCTCAGCAGGACCCAGTCCAGACCCTCCTGAAATCAGGGACGAGGGAGGACACTTATTCTTATTAGGCTGCTTGGATGAGAACTTCTCCAGGAAGAAGCAGCCACCATCAGATGAGTCCAAAAATGCAAATTTTTAGAATTTATTTTCCTGTTCTGCAGTTGCCAAAGCACCTCCTGCTTTAGTAGTTGTTGAAGTGTGTCTTCACTTAACAGCTCTTGAGCAAGTGTTGCATTTTTCCTTTCCTTTCCATGGGCCACAGCCCATTATTAAGCAACTTTTAAAATACATAGATACATAGATCTATAATATATACATTCTTCAATGAGTGGCTTATACACTGATTGAAGGGGAAGAAGGGGCACGTGTCAGTGGGAGGTTTCAGTCTTATTATGACTTGAGGAAAACAAATTTACTGGGTTTTCTTGTTGTTTTCTTTCTCTAGATGTTAAGTCCCTTCACTTCTGATAATTCAGATTATTTCCTGGGCAATTCACCTTTCTGGTATTCCCACACGCTCTCCTGTGCTCAGGAACACACTTGGCACATGGGGGAGGTGACAAAGGAAGGTGCCCAGCAAGACAAGGTGGTGCCTAAGATCTGAAATACTGTTTGTGGGGCAAAGGAAATGCCCAGAGTGAGGATACTGAATCCTCCTCCCAGCAGGGCAGCGGGAAGCATGACATCATTTCTCTTCCAAGAATCCCAAGTCATTCAGTTTTCCCATGGCCAGTGTCAATGCAGTTATAATGTCTTTGCTTCCAAACAGGTTTAAAGGCATATTTAGCTTCTGAAGATTTTCATAGATTACTGTTTAAAAAAAAAAAAAAGCATTTGTGAAATAATTTAGCTGAATCATTTGAGACATGCATCACCTAGTGTGTGTTGCCTGGCAATTATTTGAATGCAGTTCCCTTTTCATTTAGTACCACAGATATAACTCACATTTCTTGTTTGGTGTTACACCCCACACTTTCTGTGTCCACCAAGTTGAACTATTATAAGTACAATTTTCATCACTAGACCTATTCTTTCCCCCTCAGACGTATTAGCCATGCTGCAAAACAGATCTAGTCAGCCAGAAGGAATTTACTAGCTGCCTGACTAACCGAGTGCAGTGCACCTCTGAGGTCCTTTGTCTTCAGGACATGTAGCTCCCTCTTCCAATATCATTACTATTTATTCCCATTGTTTATTTTCCTAGACTTCATTTTCTTTGCTACTGTCCAAATTGCCTAACAGAAACCTTTTCAGACAGAGCAAGAAATCCTATCCCTTTTTCTTTTTCTTTCAGAATTTGGAGATAAATTTTAAACCTCAGCATATCTGTCCGTCCTTGGATTATGATCTCCATGTACCACTGAACATGTGCTCATGATCATTAATTTCTAAGTGTGATTTTCATCATGATCATGAAGAGAGGGATGCACTCAACATCCCAAATAAACAATTTAATTTCTTTAGAGATGTGCAGGACTAATGTTTCCTTAGCTATGTCTTAAAGATATTAAAGCTATTCAAATTGTTTGTTTTCTGCTAAATTAAATATTTGCACCTGACAAATCCCATTTTGCTCATTTGCTTGCTGATTGCTAAGTGCAAAGACCAGATCAGAATTAAACTTTTCAGTCTGTCAGAGCTAATAAAATGGAGTTCAGTCTTCTGACTACAATGGCAAATAGTTGCAACAGCATAGCTGTAAACAGCATAACTCCTCATACATTTGGTGTAATGGACCCATATGTGTAGCTGTAATATTTCACCCTAAGGCTATTTCACAGGAGTGAAAATAATACTTTGGGGAAAAAAACCCACATTATTTTTTCAACCAATGTGAATAAATCTTCAACTGCAACTTTCCAAAAGGGAAGAAGTTGCTTAATGTGAAGTAAAAAGTGAGCCTTGCTAAGAAGTACGTTCTTTTAAGTCCAAAGCATGTCCTATTGAGAGGTCAACTCTCAGATATAATCTGCATTCCATGGAGTGTTTTGCTCAAGGACACAGGTTCAAGTTTTAACTCAGTTGTTTTGTTTTATTTCCCTTTCCAATGAGTTAATTGCCCTGAGACTGGAGATCAAGGATATTATATATTTTTACAGACCCTGCTTTCAGGAAGGAGTACACTTTTTCCCCCTCAATTAATTTATCCATGTAATTCACATATTTCATCCCTGCGCATCAGTTTGTTGGATTTCACTTGTATAACTTCCACTCCCCAAAGCTTTTTAGTTGTAATTTCAGAGTTTTTTAATCATCCAATAGGTCTATGCACCAGGATCCAATTTACAAAGAACAATGTTGCACTCTCTGTTTTCTAATTATCAGTAATTCATCTCCTGCTGCAACAGTGCTTCTATGAAAAAATCCTTTGCATTAGAAGTCAGCATGGACAAGGACTTTACTATGCTAATACAGTATGTTTACTCTGTGCAAAACAGCTTTGCAGGGATCTCTAAGGGAACAAGCAGCATGCTGTGTAGAGCTCAATTGTCCCATTTGAGCAGTAGTGCAGCCACATCAGCAAAATTAGCCTGGAATCTAGAGGTCTGCACCTCTCACTGCCTCAGTTGCCTCGCTTTCAGTTCTGGCATTACAAAGTGATCTGTTGCACAACATAGCAATCTCGAGGGTAAAGTCCCCAGGCAGGAAAATTTACATTTCAGCCCTAATTTCTCACAGCTGTTTTCTCAGTTCTTTTCCCTTTGATCCCACAGTAAAAAGTCTCCTTTTCATGTTTCAGTCCTACATGGAGAGCACTGTTTGCTTTGTGAGACACAGCTTCTTAATTGCTCTCATCATCTGATAATCTCTGAGGTGTCACTGCATGTCTGGTAGAAGTAGTTCCAGAAAGCATGATGCTGAAATCCAGGTTAATTTCTGATGTTTGCCTCCTGCCCTCATGTCAAGTGCTAACGGATCAAACAACTTCAAGTACACTGCATGAGAAATAGTTAATAACTAAATTCTTACACCTGTTTCCAAAGTAATTAGATAATTGACACTCAATGGTATTCAGATAACATTTAACCAAACTCTTCAGAACTTGATCTTGTCCCTCACAAAAGAAAGGAGCTTTTATGATGACTGTCATCCTCTTCCTTGGTTTCTGTTGTTTGTGCTAACAGAATAATGCTGTAAAGAAAATGTCGTCTGCATGTTCTTCAAAAAGCACCTATTGATGTTTCTTTGACATGAAGTGCCTTGAGATATATTGCTAGTATCTGGTGCCTGTGTAAACACTTTTTTTCCCAGGTGCTTGTTTCTAATGTAATTGAAGACTTTGGAATGGCCTCCAGTCTGATTGTCTGTGCCGGACTCTTTAGCTTTGTTTATTTTGTGAAAGCCATTCAGAAGGGAGGTCAAAGCTGGAGAGAGGAAGTAAGAAAAAGGAATCAAGATATTCTTGGAATGATAGTCTATATATGCTTTATTAATTTAATACTGGGACTTTTCTCTTGGTGGTCAACTCACTTTGAATATAGGGGATTTTCTCTGTAGTGTTTTTGCCTCCACATTTACTTAAAATGTCAAGAGCTGGTGATAAGGACTGGCACTAGAAAGCCAACAGCCTTAGTGTCTGCTAACAAGGCATTATGGGACAATGAGATTGTTGAAACTAACAGGAAAAAGTATGTGAATTTTCTCAGCAGTTGAAACCTTAAAAGCTGTAAAATTTCACCAAAGGCAAATCAAAGAGAATTTGCAAGATCAAGCCATTTAAATAGTGAAGGATATGAATTGTGGGTCAGTGTTTCACAGACCTCTTGGGAGAAGAAATATTTGGGGATTTTGGTGGTGGTTTTTTGTTTTTGTTTGTTTGGTTGGGGTTTTTGTTTTTGTTTTGGGTTTGTTGTTTTTTGGGGTTTTTTTTTGGGGGGGGGGTTGTTTGTTTGTTTGTTTTTAGCAGGACAGTCATATTTAACTGAAGGACTTGCTGAGGAGAAAGGCAGCTAATTTCATGGGAGGAATAAATCCCAGGGCTTTTAGAGAAGCAATAACTAAATCAATACCTGTTCTTCCAAGTATTGGTTCTTTAGTTTTCTTGAGGCAAACTGCTACCTAAATCTTGTCCTGACCTTTCGCTCTCCCCTTTGTATGACGTTGATTCTAGAGGAGATGCTGAAGCTGAGGGTAAAAGGGGTCAGTGGAGCTGAAGGGAACTTGGTAGTAAGTCTTTTCAGGAGGTAGTGGCTGGAGTGGAGTTGGTGCTTGGAGAGCTTCTGGTAGTGGCTGGGGGATTTACTGAAAATAATTGAGGCCAGGCTGGATGGGGTCTGAGCAATCTGGTGTAGTGAAAGGTGTCCCTGTCCATGGCAGTAGGGTTGGAGCTAGATGATCTTTGAGGTTTCTTCCAACCCAAACCATTCTATGACTCCATGATTCTATACTTTTTCTCTCTGTTGAATCCTCTGCAGAAGAAGAGATGACAGGAGAAGCTGGGTGGGATTCTTCCTTATCCTCTCCAAGAAAAGAAAGGTGGGGAGCTGGGAAGGAGGGAGTACAGCTGCTATGCCACTTCTGCTCTGTTCCTGAAATATAATGTTTTGTTTTCTGACAAATGACTGCTGGGTTTGCAAATAGTGACCTAATTCAAGAAAAGCTTGTAGTGGTGTTACAAGAGCGTTGCATGTATTTACATACAGCCATGCACTTCCAGTAACAGGTAAGGCATCACTAAGTGTATTCAGGAAATACTGAAGAGTAAAATGTGCTTATTTGTTTGTGTAGAGCACATGTCCTTGAAGAGAGAATGTAGGCAAAATGGGACTTTTATTCTGCTGCCTAAGGAGAAGGAAAAGCCTGGGAATTAAGGGAAGTATTGACCAGGATTCAGGGACAACATATTCTCTCTTTTTTTGAGTGATAAAAGAGAGGATTGAGAGATTGAGAAAGGTCTTGGGAAAAAAAAATACGCTTTGAAGGAAGAGAACACTTCAGCCTTTGAGGGGTTGGGGGTAGCGTTTGTCAATTATTTGGGTTTATGTTTCCCTATAATTTCTTTTTAAGAGAACTTTAAATAAGAAAATTCATTCTATTGAACTCAAAGATTGTGGGCCTGTGAGAATCTTGCCCAAACAAATGCTCAGGGAGAGGCTCTGAGGTGGAGGAACACTTTTGATAGTTGTGGGAGCAGAAATTGTGGACATGCCAGCCAATTCCAAGCTATCCCAAACTTTTTAGTGAATTCTTCAACCTGTTTGTTTTAGTGAATTCTTCAACCTTTTGTTGTGTAGTGTAATAGATTTACTGGTAGGAAATCCTGGCTCTAAAAGAATTGTAAAAATTCCCATAACTAAATGGAGATGCCTTGCAGTGCTTACTATCTCTGTAGGTCATCTCTAACAGTGCTCTACTTAATAAGCAATAATTTTTGAGAGATTCCTCAAGACCTGAGCTGTTGATAGAAGATCATATTTACATTGTTGTACGTAAACAGATGCCCTAAATCAGACTGATCACACCTCACAGTTTACAAAGGCTGCACACTCTTCCCCTTTTCAGGAGAAAGTATTATAAGGTTCAGAAAAGAGCAACTTAATACAAATTTATTTTCTAGTCCATGTTGCCTCCCTTTTTTAATTATGGTTATGAGGAAGTGCTTTAGTTTCAATGAGACAACAAATTAAGAAATTCCTCCATCTCTTTGAAGATATATACACACCTGGTATCTGTAGTTAAGCACAGGCTAAGGAGAGCCTCTGAGGCCTTGTTTATGCAGTAGAACACCCTGATTATGCCATCAGTGGTTACTATATATAGCAGAGAGAGAAACCTTGCAGAAACAAACCTCTTTCAACTTCTTGGCTTAAAGCACATGTATTTACATTAGATTTTGCCAGCTGGAGATTAACTACCTATAACAATTCAGTGTTAGCAGTGTAAGAGCTGTGGAGTCTTTAGAAAAGCCCCCAGTGTGAGGAAATTCCTTGTTCACTATCTGTATCATATCTTAAACATATGCAACATTACTCTGAAATAACCCAATCTTCAAAACTCAGAAAAATGGCTAAACTACTTGTAAATCTATATTCTGCTTATAATTACAATAAAAATCCTTGTTTATGGCTGTTGAAGATTTGTTCATCAAATACAGATATTATACAGCTGGGTCAAGACCTGTTAGCCTCTCCTTTACCTTCTTTCCTGTCATGGCTTGACACTGGAACATGTGAAAGAAAAATTTGGACTTTCTTTAATATTGATGTCCAGATACTCACATTATTCATAGAAATTGAAACTGTATTGATTTTTTTCTGCTTCCTTTCCAATCATAGGGCAGCTTTCCCATGTTCAGCAGCACGCTTTCTCCTGCAGGTGTCCTGAGGTGTGGCCTAGGTGTGTTCAAATCTGTCTTAGTCATTTGTCCGTCACCTTGTCATTAGCATGGCGTCTATATTTAATTGGGCTTCCTTCCTTCATCAGAAATCAGTTTTTATATACCATGAAAACTGCAGCCCATTATTAAAAGCCAGCTCTAAGCAAGATTCTTGGCTCTTCTTTATACAAGAAGCAGTGAAAATAGTATATCAAGTACTCCTTCAGGTGAGCGGTGTACGTGAAGAACACACTATGTGTGAGTCCAGTATCATGTCTCAAAGCCACCTATTTCTCAAGTTTTACTTCATAAGCAACTTGGTTAAGGGGTTTTTTGCAATCTGTTGAGCCTCTTGATAGGTTGTAATCATCAACAACTTTCACTGATTGTATCTTTGCCTCACAGAAAATATTGCTGAATTATTGTTGTGGTTATTATTTCAACGTCCTTGGAAACAGCATTTAGATCAGCACTCTATTTGTGTGTAATAAGGGTTGGTCCCTCCCTGGAAATGGTTGCATTTTGAAGGGAAAATGAGAGAAAACATTACCCTGATTTTAGAAAGTCAGGTGCTGTGCATGGGGATTGGAGGCTCCTGTCAGACCAGGAGCCAGTAACTCTTGCAGGAAATGCAGACAACACCACAAGCTGAGTGGTGCGGCTGGCATGCCTGAAGGATGGGTGTCATCCAAAGGGACCAGGACAAGCTCCAGCAGTGGGACCATGGGAATCTCATGAGGTTTAGCAAGACCAAGTGCAAGGGGCTGCACCTGGGCCAGGCAACCCCCAGTAGGAACACGGGGTGGGGATGAACAGATCAGAGCAGCCTGAGAAGGCTTTGGGGTAGATGAGAGGTTGGACATGACCCTGCCATGGGCACTCACAGCCCAGAGAGCCAATTGTGCCCTGGGCTGCATCCAGAGCAACGTGGGCAGCAGAGTGAGGGAGGGGATTCTGCCCCTCTACTCCGCTCTGGTGAGATCCCATCTGGAGTGCTGCATCCAGCTCTGGGGTCCCCAAAATTTCTTATGTTGTGGATCTTTCCAGAAGAGAACCTGTCCACAAAGATAATCAGAGGACTTGGACATCTCTCCTGCCAAGACAGGTTGGAAGAGTTGGGGTTGTTCAGCCTGGAGAAAGCTCCATGGTGACCTTATTGTGGCCTTCTAATACTGAAAAGGGTCCTACAGGAGGCTGCAGAAGGGCTTTTTACAAAGACTTGTAATGATAGGACAAGGTTTTAAACAGAAAGGCAGTAGATTTAGATCAGATATAAGCAAGAAATTCCTCACTATGAGATTGGTCAGACATTGAAACAGGTTACCTGCAAAAGCTGTGGGTGCCCCATCCCTGGAAGTGTTCAAGGTGAGGTTGGATGGCTCTTTGACCTGCCTGTGGCCTGGTGGAATGTGTCCTTGCCCATGGCAGGGGGCTTGGAACTAGATGATCTTTAAGGTCCCTTCCAACTCAAACCATTCCAATATTCTATGAGTCGGTAATTCCATGTACTTGAGCTGAATTAAGAACAACACTGCGAGCAGGTCACTGCAAGAAATCCTTTCTCTCTACTCATCCCTGCTATGCACATCTGGAGAGCTGCAAGCATTGCTCCACAGTGCAAGGAAGACATGGATAAACCAGAATGACTCCATTAAAGTACCAGAATCGTCATTGAAGAATTGCAGTATGAGAAGATGCTAAAAGAGTAAAGGTTAGTTATGTTTAGTGCAGAGAAAAAAGACCTGTGTGGGTCTCAACAATGTATGATCACCCAAGTTTTGATGAGACAAGGAAAGACAGAGATAGTGTCTGCTCAGTGGCGTCAAGTGACAAGAGGCAATGAGCACAAATTAAAATACAAGAAATTCCACTTAAATGTGGAGAAAACCTGTTAACCTGCTAACCTGGTTTAGTGTTCATGTTGTCAAACACTGCAATAGAGAGATTGCCCAGAGAGCTTGTGGATCTCCATTGTTGAGGGAGTCAAACCCAGCAGGACACCATCCTGAGCAACTCAATGTATATGACCTTGGTTTGAGCAAGGGTTTGAACTGTGTGGTCCCCAGAGCTCCCTTCCATGATGCTTTGGTCATCCTGCACCCAGGAGTAGAGCTGAGCACAGGATACCAGGCTGTCTGATGTGACCCAGCTGAACTTGGCACACGATCAGAGGGGATTGCTCCCCACATCCCAGATTATAAGATAGTAAGCTGATCTAAAGACTTGCTCTATTTAACACCCATGTTCCTTGGCTTCCACCCCCTGTCCCCAGGCCATGCTTGTAACTGCAATCACCTACATTCTATGGCATCCCAGCTGCATTCTTCTTCTCTGGGCACAGGGCCATGCAAGTGACCCAGGAGTCAATATCACAGCTCTTGCTGCCAGTGGATTCCCTGTCTAGGAGGGGATAGCCAGGTACCCATCTGACAGCATTTGCTGGTGTGCCACAACAGTGTTCTAAGCCCTGCACCTATTAGAATCATCACTGGCTTCACCTGGAGACAATCAGCCCCTGCCATGGATATGCAGAGGCAAAGCAAGGTAGATCACAAAATTCAGATTGTCCTGGTGCATCAAGTCTTGCCCTCCTGTCTTAATGGCAGCAATGCTAGTGGAAATTCTGGAAATTATGCAAATGATGTTAAAAATATTTCTCTGTAGTTGCTGCTTCTTGTAACTTGTTAATAAAATAGTAGATTCAGGCAACTGAGATGTGTATGAGTGTTTGATATTAAGAAAAAGTAGGTTCAGTTTGAGGAAAATGGGTTTGAATCTAACCAGAGTGATCAGATAGTCATGAATAATAATAAGTCACGTGTAAAACATATTCAGTAAAGTGTCCAGTAAAACTAGTTTCGACATCATACTAATCTCTAAAATTATAATGTGTGAGTCATGGCCCTTAGATGATCTTAACCTTTACTAGAGGATACCCTGCTTTGTATTCAGCAGCATAAACAACTGAGCAAGGACCTGTGCAGACCTGGTGAATACAACAGGACCCTTTTGAATTCACTGTAAGTAATGTTTTGGGTTTTTTTTTTAATGTGGAAAAATGTTCAAAAATTATATTCAGGAGAAAAATTTTTGAATGTTCAACTGAGAAATTATTATGTTCATATTCAAGTTTTGGCCTAAAATTTCTTGGATTGTTTAATTATGATTTTGGGGTTTTTTAAATAGAAAAGTCCTCTGTGAGATTGGCACATTCATACAGCATGACTCTCCTTAGGAAAACTGCATTTCTAAGTGTTTTAAATTAAGTACATTGATGATAATAACAAATGTAGGGCGTGAAATGAAATGAAAGTGGGGTCTTAAGGATTGCTCTCTAAAGCATCTAGAGAGCATTAAAAAAAAAGAAACTGGGTAAAAGAATTAGTGTATGAGTGATGGTGGGAGAAGTCACAAACAAATCAGAGCTTGAATTTAAACATGTTCTAGATATGAAAGTGCACTGTCTGAAAGTGGTTGGTCAGGGGTTCAGGCCCTTCCAAGCCATAGTAGTATTTCCATGACCATGATATTCAGAGTGTGAATTAAGGAGTATTTAGAGCATCTATTTCTAAAGCCGAGATCAGCATTCTGAGTTCCCTGGGTTTTGGAGAAACCAAATGATGGAAAGTGGAGAACAAAAATGTGGGATCATGGTGGGAGCTGATAAGGTTTCAGAGCTTTTACAACACAGAGGCTGTATTCTCAGTGCAAGTCAAAAACCTTAGATATTTTTCCCCTAGAGAGAGCTTTGTTTTATAAAAGGTTTGGTAGGTCAAATGATCACATATCACAGGAGGATGTTTTGGATTTCTGGATATTCCACATCTTTACTTCTCTCTATTGACAGAAGTTATTGAACCAATTGTGATACAGTATTAATTTCTAGAGGTGAAAGTATTGCCATAGATGTGGAATGAATGGTTTCCACGCTTTGGAAAAGGCTTTCCTGTTCTATCTGTATTTTTTTAGTATCTTTGTTCCTCCAGAATTTACTCACTCATCTTCACTTTTAACCATTGTGAACTTCTACACCAAATCAGCCTTTTCTTTCTTTCTGATGATAAATACAATATTCCTCTAGAGTTTCTCTAATTTTTTTTTTTTTTTTTTTTTTTTTTTTTTTTTACTTTTTTTTCAAATTTTGTTTTTAGGTGATTTGATTCAGTCACTGGGCTGGGCATGCCTTTGTATGCAGCAGGCACACTTATTTCCTTTTGGTGCTCTATGTACTTACTCATTCTCCCTGTCTTTACAAGCAGCACTGTATTCTCAGGGTTTTGATAACATCCTAATTGCTATTTCTTTTGTTATTTTTGTGGAAGTTGTTTTTTTCTTTCAGTTGTGCTCAACTGCTCAAGCTTTATGAAATCACCATAAATGTTCATCACTTCCTCATAGACAAGTGCATTTGCATTCTCTTAGGTGCCTGCATATGGGGTTTTATGCAGCACATTCAAAGATGTACGTTTTAATTTTCACAGAAGAGGTATATTGTGCCTTTCTTCTGCGTTGATTTTTCATCAGTTAAATTTCCAAATTTAACTGATTTGCGTTGACTGTCTCCCTTGCTTTCTTCTCTATAAACCTGTGCTTTTGACCCTTTCATCACTTAAAGCCACATTGAAAACAGAATATTGGGAAAAAAAACCAGTTTAAAATGAATTGTAGCTTAACTTTAATGAGGGCGTATTTGGAATTACCTCATCCCTCTTTGACTTTAATTTTTATTATTTCATAACCTCTTCAGTAGATTGAGCAATTTTCCAGAGTCTGCTTCCTTGAAATAGAAAGCTCATTTCCCCCAGTTCAAACATCTCGGAGTCACTGGTGCTAAGTTAACTCTGTATAGTGAGGGGATTGATGTATTGCTAAGCGCAAGGTGAATAGATTTGTAAGCCAAATGTAACTTTTCTTCTGTTACAGAATCAGAGAAATATGAAGATGTTGGTTTCCCTGTGTTTTTTACTTGTTGGAATCCTTTCCAACAGTTACTGCTATGAGCCTTATCCACAAGGGGTAAGAAACCAGAACCCAAGAGCACAAGAAAACCAAAATATGCCATGGCAGAATGTAAGGAACAGTGTTTGTCGATTTGCATGTTGTTTCTACAAAGATATTTCTTCTCGTGAAAACAACGGAAATGTTTTCTTCTCTCCTTTGAGCATCTCAACTGCCTTTGCAATGCTGACTCTGGGTGCCAGATCAGACACCCTGACACAGATTCTTAGGGTCCTTTGCTTTAACCCTCGTCAGATTTCTGAAAATGAGATACATGAAGGTTATCGTCAACTCATGCAAGTGGTAAACAGAAGGAATGCTGGGCTACAGTTGAATATGGGAAATGTTCTGTTTGTGCTTGATCGACTGAAGCCACAAGAAAGATTTTTAAGTAATCTCAGAAACTTCTATGAAGGAGAAGCTTATCCTATGAACTTCAAGCAGGCTAATCAAGCCCAGATAAAGATCAATGAATATGTAGCAAGAAGAACGAATGGAAAAATCAGGGACCTCATAAATAACCTAGATCCACTTACTGAAATTCTCCTTATTAGCTATATTTATTTTAACGGTAAGTTATACATATCATGTTCTTCTACTCCATAAATTATTTCCTCAGGTCAGTTTTAAACTCAATCATTTTTTGCAATATGGTTTTGCAGGTGGACTCATATCTTTCCCTTTTGGTCCTCACTTGTATTTAATTAGAAACAAAGCTATTGGAAATTAGGTTCTACTTGACACTGATAACTCTTAGCAAAATGTATGGCAAATTTTCCCATATCTTTTAATATATAAACTTCTTTCCTTCAGAAAATTAAGTGAAATACATGTTGAGGAAGGCACCTCTAGGTAGTAAGCGTCTAATCCTATACAATCTACTATGATTCAAGCACTTTCTTGGCTGAGATCCATTTCTGTGAATTTCAATCCAGCTGGTTTTTTTGTTCAGCAAGTTCAGAGTTAAATGCAAATAATGCTATTAAAGGAAAAATTAGCATCTCATCAAACAGAATATGTTTACACAACAGCTTTGCTGTTACTGTGTATGTTTATGTATTGCAAAACTAAACAAGCTACAATAGCTTTAGTTTCACACTCATGGTCTCCTTATTTTTTTTACTAACTATGCCTTTGCGGATAGCTTGTCTGTAGTCCTGGTGTGTCTAGAGGCATAGGTTTCAACCTTTTTTTTTTGATTTGCAGATTCTAATATTTTCCAGTGGAGAGATGGACCCACCAGTATCAAATACAAGCCTATTGACAAAAAGCTTGTTTTTCTTAATTAACTTGTGCAGTCTGCTTAGATACAGTCTTCAGATGTTCCCAGAGCTTTTCAGACTTCTGATCTAATGAGAAGAGGAGGATCAAGGCTGTAAGGCTCAATCAGTGGTCTAATAACAGATATTGCATCTTATTTCAAACTTTCTCTTTCTTACGGATTATATGCTGAAAGCAAAGTATTTGTAGTCAGAAAAATAATATTATGTAATTTATCTGATAAAAATATCGTCAAGCTTTTTAATTGAAATGGAGATGGCATATTAGATACATTTTTAAAAGAAAAGCTATCCTTTTAGAACCTGGATGCTTGCACTTTGCAATGTGAGGCTTCCCCTGAAAATAATTAAGAACTATATTTCTGTTTTGTTTTGCTTTCCATCTGCGTCTCTGCTCCTTGTATTAATGTCTGAAGATTTGGCACAACTAAATGGATCTAATTGAAATACAGATGACTGATATTTCTTAGTTCTCTTGAAAACCTACTTGTTTATCTCAAATAATGTTTTCATTTAGACTTCTATTAAGCATCAGGTACATCTTTCAAAACAGGCAAAAAAACCTGTCAATTTTTCTTTTACTGAAAGGTGTTTGAAAAATGAGCAATGGATTTAGTAGCAAAATGGGAGCAAAAAGCCCAAGAAACCTTATATTGAAGATGACTTTGTATTACAGTTAATTTTTACATGTTCTAACAGTAAGGGTTGTTAGTTTTTTTTTAAAGAGATATTCAGTTTACTACTGCAAAGATTTCCTAGCTCCTCTAAAGGTGATGGAGTTTCAGTTTTTTCTCACCAATTTTAAAGCAAATGGATTAAAGAATAGCATTAATCACAAAGCTATAATAACATTTTTTTAGTCTTGAGATCAAGAGTAGGTTAATTATGTAGAGCTGGGATTAATCTTGAGGGGATTTCTAAACCTCACTTAGCTGTGTAACCACTGCATACTTTCAGGTGCTTTTCCTCTTTTTGTGCATTACAAACTTCCCTGCACATTACTGGTGACACTTTTTTTGTGGTGTAGCATAGTACAGAATTCCTTCTTCAAGAACAAAAGTCTGGGAATATTTTCCTGGCTCTGACCTACAGGATATGTCATTCCACTATGTTACGCCAATCCTTTTTCATGCCTTAGTAAAGATCATAATGACAAAGGATACTTTGAATTTCATTTTACTGCTTGAGCGCTGTGAAGCACATAAGAAAGGTGCCTAGAAGGTATCCCCTAAGATAGAAGTGAGAACTAGGAATAAAAGTGCCTTTGAAATAAGAGGAAAGTATTAGTGAATATCATCTCTGTCTAATCTGTGTGTTTACTGATAATCATGGCTTGGGACCTTAATGATCATTTATATTCTGATCCCCCTGCGATGGGCAGGGACACGTTCCACTATACCAGAGTGCTCAAAGAACTGTCCAAACTAGCCTTAATCACTGTAGATTGGGCATCTACAATTTCTCTATTCCAGCCTCACAACCCACACAGTGAAGGATTTCTTCCTTATATCTAATCTAAATTTAAATTTACCCTCTTTCCATTTAAAGTCATTCCCCTTTGTCCTATCACTATCTGCCTGTATAAAAAGTCTTCCCTCCTCTATAGGTACTTTTCCTCTATAGGTACTTCCCCCCTTTAGGTACTGGAAGGGACTCTAAGATTTTCCTGGATCCTTCTCTTCCCATGCTGAACAACCCCAGCTCTCTCAGCCTGTCTTGATAGGAGGGCTGCTCCAGACCTCTTGATCATTTTCATGACCCTCATCTGGAGTAACTCCAACAGATCAATTTCTTTCTTTTATTGGAGACCTCAGAGCTGAATGCAGTACTCCAGGTGGGATCTTGCCAGAGTGAAGCAGAAGTGGAGCTGGCCACACCTTTTTTATGCAGTTCAATATGTTTTTAGCTTTCTGGGCTGCAAGCACACATTGCTGGGGCATGCTGAGATTCTCATCAACCTACAGGACCAAGTCCTTCTTCTCAGGTCTGCTTTCAACTCAATCCATTATTTTCCCAGCTTGTATTTATACTTGGGGTCGCCCCAACCCACATGCAGGACCTTGCACTTGGCATTGTTGAACTTCATGATGTTCTAATGGGGCCACCTCTCAAGCCTGTCTCACTTTCCCTGCATGGCACCCTCTCTGTCTGGGTAGCATCCCTTAGCTCTGGAGGTTATCCTTTCCTTACAGCATGTCAACAGAACCACACCATCTTGGTGTCACTGGAAACTTGCACTCAAAGAGGGTGCACTCAATTCCACCATTCACTTTACCAACAAAGATATTGAGCAGCACTGGTCCTAATACCAACCTCTGAGGAGCACTGGTCATCCCTGATCTCCTCTTGGTCAACCAGCCATTGACTGCAAGCCTTCAAATGGAAACATCCAGACAATTCCTGATCCATTCAGCGGGCCACTTCTCACACTCATCTCTCCAGTTTAGAGTCAAGGATGTCATGTGGGACAGCGTGAAATTCTTTGTGCAGCTCCAGGTAGATGATATCTGTTGATCTTCCTTTACCACAGTTTACCCTTAGTGAAGTCATGTTGTCAGTCACCAATCACTTCCTAATTTTCCATGTGTCATAGCACAGTTTCCAGGAGGATCTGCTCCATATCTTGCCACTCAAAGAGGTGAAAAAGACTGGTAGTTTCCTGGGTCTTTCTTTTCTTTTCTTCATTTTTAAAAATGAGAGCTCTCATTTCTATTTTTCAGTCAGTGGAAACTTCCCTGGACTGCCATAACTTCTCAAATATGATGGATAGTGGTATTGCTGTTCCATCTATATCCCTCATGATCTGCAGGTCCCATGGACATGTTCATCTTCAGGTTCTTCACATGTTCTTGAACCTGACCTTCTTCTACAGTGGACTACTTTCATTTGCCCAGTCCCTGCACTTGCCAGTTAAGATTGAGGGGGAAAAATGTCATTGAGTACCTCAGCCATGTTCTGGGTAACCAGGCTTCCCATTTTCTTCTGGAGGGAGTTCACATTTTCCCTAGTCTTCCTTTTATCATTGTCATACCTAAAGAAGCTTTTCTTGTTGCCCTTTATGTCCCTGGCCAGATTTAATTCTATCACACCTTTAACTTTCCTAATCTATTCCTTGGAAGCTCAGAAAATCTCTTTTTATACTGCCCAGGTTACCTGTACTTGCTTCCACCTTCTGTAGGCTACCTGTTTGTGTTTGTGTTCACCAAAGAGCTCCTTGTTCATCCGCACAGGCCTCCTGGAATTTTTACTTGACTCCTTTGTTAGGATGGATCACTCCTGTGCTTGGTGGAGGTCATCCTTGAATATCAAGAGAATCACAGAGCCATTAAGGTGTGAAAAGACCCCCAATATCTTTGAGTTCAGCCTTAGACTGAACACCACCGTATCAAATAAATTATTTGCACTAAGTGCCAAGGCCAGTCATTTCTTGCACATTTCCAATGATCATGAATCTACCATATCCCTGAGCAGCTTTTTAAAATGTTTGACAACTTCTTCAGTGAAAAAAAATTTCCTGATGTCCAACCTGATCCTCCCCTGAAAGATCTTGAGGCCATTTCCTCTTGTCCTATCATGTGTTGCCTGGGAGAAGAGACTGACCCTGACCTGGCTACATCCTCCTTTCTGGCAGATGTAGAGAGCAATGAGGCTCCCCCCCACAGCCTCCTTTTCTCCAGCCTAAAAATCCCCAGTTCCCTCAGGTGCTCCTCACATGACTGACTCCCTAGAGCCTTCCTCAGCTCTGTTGCCCTCAATGCTCCAGTACTTCAATCATTGTGAGGCTCCCAAAACTGGGCCTCGAACAGAGCTGGAGGTGTGGCCTGAGCAGTGCTGACAATCATGGGGACAGTTCCTGCCCTGGGCCTGCTGGCCACACCATGGCTGGCACAGGCCAGGATGCCATTGGCCTTCTTGGCCCCCTGGGCACAGCTGGCTCGTGTTCAGCTGCTGTTAATCAGCACCTTCAGGTCCTTTTCCACTGGGCCACTTTCCAGCCACTCTGCCCCCAGCCTCTAGAGCTGCATGAGATTGTTGTGACAAACCAGCTTTCCTGGGGCCCTCTTGCCTCCATGGCTTTATCCCAAGCAGATCTCTGAAGAGGCCAAAGTTTGCACTCCCCAGAGTAGTGGTCCTAACATCCTAGACAGTTTTCAAGCAAAATTCTTGAAATCAGTTGATCTTCCCTGAGTTGAGCGCTAGATAAATGTTTAAGTTTTTCAGGACTGGTGTCAGTCATGTTTTTGTGATTCATTCTGCTTTTTTTGTCCCCTTAAGCATAATAATATAAAAGTTCTGCGTGTTATATATCTGATGATAGAAGTCACTATTAATGAAGTATATAAAGTATATGAAATGCATAAAAGTAGCCACTTTTCCCTGTTCAGAGCATTGCAGTTGTCAATTTATGCTTTCAGAGACCAAGACATGCACTGAAGAAATCTCATCTCACTTTTTCAAAAGCTACTTAGTAGTGCAGGCTGTGTCAGATGGTGGAAACAGCAGAAAATAATTATTTCATTTGTAACAAGTTGCCTAGTAATCAGTGTTCAAGTAGAAATCAGAAGTCAACAGGGGTTGCATCTTGTTTCATGGTTTTCCTGATGCCACTCATTTTACTTAGTGTCACAGCTCTACTTTTGCCCATACATAAAATGTTAGTTTTGCTCTAGAAGGCAAAATTTACTACACGGCAACAAGATTTCTTAAAAATTAAGATAAAAACAACAAAAAGACTTTCCAAAACTCCACAATTTCCCACTTTTTAAAAAAGTTTACTCAGCCTCTGAAAGGTATGATGTGGATACCTGGAATTTGGTTTTGAAACTCCTCTCCACTGAGGATAAGAACCTTTCAGAGTTTCAATGTCGATAGTTTGTTTCACCATGACTAAGTGAGGAACCTTTGAAAATTTAATATGGTGAAGATGACAGTGGAAAAGTTTTCTGCTGTTGCTGTTTTCTTTCCTAGATCAGCAGTCTGGTAAAATTAAGCTCCTTATGACATCATCAGCTAATGTGAGGTACCAACACCTCTCTGCAAGTAACACAAATCCCTTAATTTCTCTGGAGAATTCATCCCTTGTGTCACCTTTTACAAGCCTGTTTTGGTTTGGGAATAAGAAAATGAGAGAATCTTCTTTTGAGCTTAGAAAAAGGCTGCATTATATGAGGACTTTACAGGCTCCTCAAGACTGTCATCATGCAGGAAAAGTGCAAGTTAGAACCCTTGATAACTCATCTAAATGAAGGATTTTGCAGCCTGCTGTAAGATCTGAGGGAGAGTTTTACATCATGTTTTACCAACTGTGTGTTGCTATTGAATTATTCTGAGTATTTAGTAAGATTGTGATCATTGCAAATTGGTTTGTCTTTGAAGCTGATCCATCTGTACCAGTTTCTGTCATCTAAAAATGTATCCTATGATAACATGTCCTATGGTTTCATGTCCTTAAAAATATCCTGTAACTCTGTCTCTTATATTTCAAGCTGAATGGGAAAAACCTTTCGATCCAAAGTACACCAAAATGAGCAAATTTTTTGTGGATGGGACCAAGGTTGTTGAAGTCCCAATGATGTTTGGAATTGGCCTGTTCAAGCATGGCTATGATGAGCAGCTGTCTTCCACTGTGGTGCAAATGGATTACAAAGGAGGTGCTTCAGCGTTTTTTATTCTGCCTGATAGAGGAAGAATGAGGAAGCTGGAGAAAAAATTGTCTTGTGAACATTTGTCAAGATGGTCGACATTAGTCACAAAAAGGTAAAATTCTGCAGTTCTTGGTTCAGATGGTAGCCAAGGAAACAAATGTGCTGGGGTATGATACAAAATGAATATGCAATTTTTAGTTCTGCTTTATGCAGTAGAAGAAATTTCCTGACCTAAGTTGGATATGGCTGATTTAGTGTCCATGTGTTCTCACAATCAGGACTGCACACACTGAAAACCTTCACAGATTAGGACTTTTGTTATTTCTGCATTTTGTTTCCCAGCTTCAGCTCTTAATAGGCCCTTTTTGACTTAGACCCCTTCTCACTTTTTTGGGGGGAAGTTTTCTGCCTTCTCTTTACAAGTGTATTCCTACCACTTCAGCCTCTTTTCTTGTCTCTTTCTTAATTTCTGCCTATTAAAATTAACAGCAATTGTGCAGTTAATGCTGAAATAACAACTTCCATTTAGCAATTGTGAAGGCAAAGCTCAATATGTGAAAAAAACCAAAGCCAAACAAAAGAAACAAACAAAAACCCACCAAAACAACAACAAAGGAAAAACCCCAAAACAACAACAACAATAAAAAGAAACCAAACCAAACAAAAAAAAAAAAAAAAAAAAAAAAAGAAAGAAAAAAAAAAGAAAAAAAAAAGAAACCCAGCAAAAACAATGTAATTCTCTGTGCACCTCTACAGTTTTGAAACTTCTGGGAGTAGCTATGTGGTTTGTGACTATAGGACAAAAAGATGGTGACTCAAGATACTTAGGTATAATTTTTGCCAAAGAAACAATTGCCTTTACAATTATCAAGATGAATGCTAAATACATTTGGGGGAATTTATATTTCCTCTCTCCATCTTACAATATGAAAAAGAATGACAGTCAAAGACAAGTCTGTTTCTTGCTGCTCCCCATTTTTCATCATAACCATTCCCTCCTACAAAATAATGACACAAATTCCTCCTTTCCCCATTAATCTTTAATACAATTGATTGTACCAGCTATTATTTGGAGTCTCTGGGAGGTCTTAATAAATGAAAGTATTATATGGAATCATGTAAAGGCTGTGACTTACCTCTTTGTCCCTTCTCTGTCTGCAAACTGATGTTGATATTAGTGGCAGAAGTGTTGTGAAGGACATCTTTCATTTCTGGTGGCTGACAGAACAGTGCTGAAGTGTCACCAGTACAGACAGCTGAGACCTTTTAAATGGCTGAACTAAAGAGAAAACCTCACTTTCACTCCTGGAAAGTGTATCCCACTGCTCCATTCCTGGTTGCATTGCTCCTGTGTGTCTGTGGCTTTCCCTTTGCTCGGTACTGGAAGCAAGTGGGGGCTTGTGAAGGAGTGCCTTTAGGTAACAGTAAGGCAGAGGATTCAGTGATAGCTGCACCTTCATTCATGGCAGCAATCAGCACTGACTGAAATCAGGGAGAAGTAAGAGGTCAAGCAACCTGTCAATCCACAGCACTCTTGCTTTTGGATACAGCCAGAGCTGGCATTAGATGCTGTACAATGCTGGAGGTATGGGCTTTTCCTTCCCCTGTGCCCACTGGATAACTTTCTCTTTGGTTAGCTTCATTAAGTGCTCCACATCTCCCTGACCTAAAGCCCTGGAGAGCTGCCCTGGTTTCTCAGCAGGTAATAGTACCTAATATCAGTGCTATCACTAACCTCTGTCTCATTATGCTGCTTCCAGCCATAAATGTTGGGCTTAACCTTTGAAAAGTAATTGTTAGATACTTAGGAGAAAAACGGGGAAAAACAAGGATAAATTAGTCAGAAACATAGAGCTTTGGTTAATTTATGTAAAGCAGCAATCCAGGCACTTAAAACTGAGTAAGTCAGACACTGGGGTTGACACAGGAAAGAAATTATCTATTGGCTAACTGTATTCTGTAAATTTGCTTTTGTCTTTTATTTTGCCATGCCTTCTATCACTACTTACTATTGTCCTGCTTCTTTAGTGGATATAGTTCCATTTTGTCTGTCCTGTTTTATATGACAAATACACAAGGCCAGTTTTTTCTCCAAAAGTAACATTCCATGAACTTGAATGTGTTGGATTTTTTTTGTACTCAGCTTGAGACACCTAAAGGAGTCTCTTTTTTACAAGATGCCTCCTCAGTAATGGCTCATGATTAAGGTGCTTCCAGCTGATTGCAGAAGAGATCACTGACTTCAGAAAATTTTCATCTCCTATGTAGACTAGAGGGAGGCTACAGGCAAAACGTCTTTAGGGAGAAAGCAAAATCAGTTTTCCTCTTATGAGTCTATGTTGTTCTGTGATAACTGATCAAATGTTTCACTGTATTCTTGTACTTCTTTTCTGGCAGCTCAGTAAATTTGTATCTTCCAAAATTCACGCTTTATGGGACGTATAACCTAAAAGATATCTTATATAAAATGGGCATCATGGATCTATTCACTGATAAGGCTGACCTCTCTGGGATCACTGGGCAGCCTCAGCACAGAATTTCCCAGGTAAGTCATACTGCTTTTTGTTTTATGGGCCCATGGTTACTGATACTTGCATCACTTTCTGCACAGCTATTCATGGTGCAAAATTCATGTAAAGAGGCTTTGCTTCCATAAAAAGGCAACTGATGGCATGCAGAGTATTTTATCCATGTTAGTTGCACTGTATGAGCAATTGGGTTGGAGCAAGTTACTAGTCTGTAATTTTTTAATTTAGAAGGCTATTTTGACCTCCATGGAGCAACTTTATAAAACATACATGACCAAATCATTACCTATCCACACCCTGGTACCCTCTTGCAGCATGTTGTTACAGTCATCACTGGGTGCTTCTGTTTGTGTCTGCCTTCTTTAGCCTGCTTGTGGGCAAGTAGGGAGCACTAGGGGATATATCAGTGCTCATATTTTATGGAGGTGAGGGAAGAGGAAAAACACACTGCTTGCTTTTAAACTGTTTGGGAGAAATGAAAATGCAATTATTACAAACATTTGGCTTCAAGCATATTAACAATTACTGCTAGGCTCTGGTAAAAGCTAAAGATAGATCATGCTTCAATTAACCTAGAGTTTAAAGCTCACAATCAGGGCAAACTTAATTGTATAATGAAGAAAACAACTGCCCTCATGGCCTCAAGTGGACATTACCAAATCAGGATCTGTCAGTGTCTTGATTTCACAAGGTCAAACTTTTGTGTTTCTGTGCTTTAACCCTCCATTTGTGGCCATTCATCTTTGCTCCCATTTTTCCCAAAACATGAAGGAAGATAGGAAACATAATTTAAGGTTTTTATTCATGTTATTTTTTCAACTGTGTGAACTTCTAATACACAGTTAAATATGGTCTTACTCTCTTAACATTTGGTCTAGCTGTACAGATCTCCATGAGCGTATGCAAATAATAAGAAAAGAAACAAAGCAAATGTTTTCACTAGCAGGGACATGCCCCTCCAGAGTAACTTTTCCTGGAGAGTAACTTTTCCTCTTGGGGGCTAGAAAGCTGTGCTGCATGTAGTTTGCTGATTTTTTCCCCCCCCTAACTTTGCTATCTTTAAGCAGTGGACTCGCACGTGTCCATCTGACACTTGTTTCTTATCAGTAATTTCTTCAGGCATCATTAATTCTCATTCTTATTTAGATGACCAGTTTTGTACTCCCTTGACTTGTCAAATGTGTGTTTCTTCACAGGCTATTCATAAGGCTGTGGTAAAGGTGGATGAGACTGGCACCGAAGCAGCAGCTGCCACAGGCATGGAAATAGTGCCCATGTCCGTTCCAATTACCGTTAGTTTCAACAGGCCCTTCCTAATGGTCATAACTATGGAAAACACTATACTCTTCATGGGAAAAATTGTGAACCCTCTGAAGAGAAATTAAGTTAATGCACAAATTAGGTATGTGGTGATGACCACTCCTATATCAAGTATTAGACCTGATGAGTATGGCATGGCTACAGAGGGGCTCCCCACATCTTAACTGATGTTATTCACTGTTTTTTGTAGATGAGACTCTTCATCCATTTAAGTTACCATACTTGCATGTTTGTTTGGGCCTTGCTTCTTTTTTTTTTTTTTTTTAAAGAAGGTTGCATTCATGCAGAACTGTCATTAGCTCTGGGACAAAATAGGCCTGTGTGATACTGACAGCATAGATACATCTTCTAGCAGGGAAGATGAGGAGCATGTGGGTGGAGAGGGTTGTGTACGTCTGCTTCTTCCCTCATGGCTGCCTTCTCTCCTATTTTTTATGTTGACTGACAAATAGGTACAAGTTATGTCACTTTACTATTTGTGTCAATTTTCCTACCAACATGAAGTTCATAGCTAGCATAAACCTTAACGTGCATAATGCTTATTACCTTCCCTAGTACCATTGTTGTCCAGTGAGTCTATTACACCCTTGCCAGTCAGCTGTTGTCCCAGCTTGGCTGCTGCAAAGGGGTCTCAAAGAAGGGTATTTTCCCCCCTGCAGATACATACTGCTCTGCCTATTCTTTCTGTGTAATCAATAGTCCAGACTCATTCCAGGGCAAACCTTAGAGGTTCTAAGAATTTGATCTAAGAATAAAAGAGATAGATCTGATCTCTGCACTTGGGCGCCCTGAAGCCAACCATTGCGAATCAAATACGCAGCTCAGAGCAGCCAGAAGACTACTTCTAGCACATGCCTGCACCTAAAGTAGCTCCTAGAAGTCCCCAGGCAGCAGGGAGCACAAGCCATGTCCCCCTGGGTGCCAGAGTCTGTACCATTACTGTCTGTGCCTGGGAGATTACCCATGGCAGCAAGCGCCACTCCAGTATTGTTTGTAGGATCAGGCACCCCACCAATAACACCCATACCCTACCAGTGGTACTTGCCACGTCTCTTGATATAACCCCTTCTGTTCCCAGACTGTCTGGTAATACAGCATTGGTACTCTTCTTCTCATCTGCTTCATGGTTAGTATAGCCGCAATATTATAAAGGGCTGTTTTCACTATTAAGAGGCACAATAACCAGTCACATTCATAATGAACATGCTTATTTTATTTCCTTGTTTTCTTTCCTATCTATTTTTTTCTTCTGGTTTTTACAACATCAATCATTATTTTATTTCTTTGCTCATGTTCCTGGTATATATCTGATCTCTGGTTGCAGGAGGGGTCAATTCTTGACTAAAGTGGGTTAGTCTGTTAATAGGTATTGAGCACTTACACAAGTCTTTAAGTCTTTGTACAGCCTTGAAATATGCAGACAAATGTACTATGGGAGAACAACAACAATTAATAAACATGACATTAAAAAATTTCAAATATTGCTATTTTACTTCTATAATTCAGAGTTAAGAATTAAGTGGTTCAAGCAGGTTTTTTTGAGTAGTGTCAACAAATAACAATTAATTTACTGCTCGTATACATTAGATCGGCACAGTAATGCCAGTAATGAGTTTCAGAAAGCCCTCTGCCTTCAGCCTGAGCAATTAATAGTAGCAATTATGTCTGCTAGGCAGAGAATCTTTTGGGAAGGCTAGACATTCATCTCATGCAAAGATGTTTATTTCAAAACTTTTAGAAAGTGTGTTGCTTCTACTCTATCAAGTGTGTAGCACCTGTGTGTCTCATCACTCTTCTAAAAAGCTCTCTCTTGACTCCCTCTAATAGCTCTGTTATCAGTCTTGGCACATTTTAGCTGAAGTTCCTGTTATTCCATAAATAAAATACAGGCCATCTATATCATACCTTTTTGAGTTTTAATAAATTAGGACAGAGAAACAAAAAAATTGTTTAGAAGCTTTTTGTAGAGGAACCCACTTCCAAATTAAAATCACAGTGAAGAAAAGCTCAAATCTATGGCATTCAAATAAGGCAATAAGAAAACATAAATTTAGTGTTTCCCAAACACAAAATTAGGTGTAGTAAACTTGCCTACATCAGGGGATTCATAGCAAATTTTGACAGGATGCTTTCTTCAGATGCTTACACATATTTGTAATCTACATCAATCTAAAGGCACTGCAGATTTTCCTAGGTGACAGATAGTTCTCTGACAAAACCAGATCTTGTGGCTTTCATTCCTGTAAAAATGTACAGCAATGCATTTGGAAGTAAATCCAAGAAACTCCAACTTTAAAAGGGGAGGGGGGAAAGTATATTCACACAGAAAGCTAAACTATAATTAAGAAGAAAAATTTCAGAAATTGAAGTAATTATCAGCTCAGGGAATGTCCCCTTGCCAAAAAGAACAATTCCACAACATTAAAATTGTAATAAGAAAGGACAAGGAGAACTTTGAGGGAAATGTCACAAAATAATATATTCTTTTTAAAATAAATAATTTCAAAGAGCCTGAGGGACCAGTAGATGTTCAAAGTGTAAAAGAAGTGTTCAAGGGGGGCAATGGCAAAACAGAAAAGCTCAGTCTATTGCACATGGGTTTCCTTTGCAGTGGCTGAGCTTAAACCACTATTCCAAGTTGAACAATAGAATAGTATTCAGGGGGAGAAAAAGTAGTCAAAGAGTAAGTAACAACAAATTACCCTGATTGTTTAGTATACATGCAAGAGCTTTTAGCTGTCTCAAGAAGAAAAATATTAAGCTTTCCACACTGGTGCAACTGTCAGTTAAACTGTCTCCATACCACACTAATAGGAAGTGAGAAATGTGACATTCAATTTTTTCAAAAAGATGCAAGCATCTGGAGTGCAGACTAGTTAGATCAACTTCAAGTTTTTTGAAACTGCAGAATTTGTAGTTCTAGGAATAAGTATGACAAAATATTGAATAATAAACATGACTGTCATAGAAACATAGAATCTATGTTGGAAGATCAACCCTTAAGATCAACTCTAGCCCTTAATCCAGAATAGTCAAGTCCAACCCTGTCTACATCCCCATATCTACAAAATTCCACCAGGGGTGGTGACTCAACCACTTCCCTGGGTGGCCTGTTCCCATGTTTAACAACCCTTTCCATGAAGAATTATTTCCTAATACTCAATTTAACCACCTCCTTCCCCATCTGCCCACTTGAAGCCCCTCCCCAGCACAACTTGAAGCGATATTTCTTCTTCTATCACTTGTAACTTGGGATAAGAAACTGACCCCCACCTGACTACGCCTTCCTTCCTCCCTTTAGAGAGTTGTAGAGAGTGACAAGGTCCCCCTTTCAGCCTTCTTTTCTCCAGGCTAAAAAAACTTCAGCTCCCTGAGCCACTCTTCATATGACTGACTATCTGGACCCTTCTCTAGTTCTCTTCCCTTCTCTGGACTTTCTCCAGCAAAGACTCAAGCAAGTCTTTCTTGTCATGAACACAGGATTTGAGGTGTGGCCTCACCAGTGCTGGCTACAGGGGGACAATCCCTGCCCTGGTCCTGCTGGCCACACCAAGGCTGGCAGAGGCCAGGATGGCATTGGCCTTCCTGGCCCCCTGGGTACAGCTGGCTCCTGTTCAGCCGCTGTCAGAGGGCACCCACAGCTCCTTTTCCACCAGGCCTGTAGTATTGCAGGTGGTTGTTTTGGCTGGATGCTTTGAGAGACAGTATCAAAGGCTTTACGAAAGTCCAGGTACACAACATCCACAGCCATTCCTCATTCCCTCACTCAGCTGGTCACCTTGTCAGAGAAGGAGGTCAGGTCAGTACAAGTAGCACCTGCCTTTCATAAACTTGTGCTGGCTGGGCCTGATCACCCAGTTTCTTCTGCGTGCTGTGTCATAGCACTCACGAGGATCTGCTCCATAACCTTCCCTGGCACTGAGGTCAGGCTGTGTCCTGTAATGCCCCAGATCCTCCTTCTGGCCTTTCCTGTAGATGGGCAGCCCATTTGCCAACCTCCATTTATCTGGGACCTCCCTGGTGAGCCAGAACTGCTGATAAAGGATTGAAAGTGGTTTGGTGAGCTCTTCCACCAGCTCCCTCAGTGCCCTTGTGTGTGTCTAAGTGGTGCAAGAGGTTACTGACCATTACCCCTTGGTTTATGAGGTTTTCATCCTTCCCCCTGTGCCTGTCTTGCAGCTCAGGTGTCTGGGTACCCTATGAACAATTGGTCTTTTTATTAACAACTGAGGCAAAGAAGGCACTGAGAATCTCAGGGTCTTACTCATCCATTGTCACAATCTTCCTACTTGCCTCCAATAAAGGATGGAGATTCTCTTTAGCTTCTTACTGCTAATGTATTTATAGAAACATTTTATTGTCTTTTACAGCAGTAGCCAGAACTCTTTGCCAAAGAATTCTTTGAAGAGCTGGTATGTCCCCATTTTGTAATGGTTTGGTTGGTATATGCCACGTACTTCTGAAAACTTATAAAATTCCTGAGGGCAGGACCTAAACCAACCATAAACTAGTAGGGAGGGAATACCTTTTACAAGCAGAGTTCAGGCATGCATTATTCAGAGAAGTTAGAGATGACATGGGACTTTAATATATTGTGACATTACACATTTTTCTGGGGGTTTCACCTTGTCCAGTGGGAAGGATCTCACAGTACTCAGTGGCCTGCTGATCAGAGGAGAATCACTAAACACAAGGCAAAGAACACAAAGGGAAAAGCCCTTGTTTTATACTTTGCATGGTGGACTCAGGTTACTCATTGCCCCTCAGGACAGAGATTTGGCAGTGATGCTGGATAGGCCACTGAATGTGTCATTTCTATGCTCAGTGACAGGGAAAAAGGAAATTAGGCAGTATGAAATGTGAAGAAAGGGAAAGAGAGAAAGCATGTGTATTTGTGTACCCTATATATGTATTCTACTGTGTATGTGTAGCCACTATTTACTGCCAAAGCCTAAGTGCTCATTTCCTCTTGCTGCGCCCAAGGCTGTCCAAGACCTCTCAGGGCACTTTTATTTCCTCAATTAACAGCAACACTTTTATCAGCTGAATGGTTCAGTAGGAAATGTCTAAAAATCTAAGCCAAATTATATGACTCAGTACTTTAGAAGCATTCACTACAAAAGAAAAAAAAAAAAAGGAAAAAAAAGAAAAAAAAAAGTGAAAAAGTGTGGGTTTTTCTGAGACTTTAAAAGGATCTTTTTATCACTTTGAAAGGTTGAAGGAGGTCAATTTATATTTGCCTTCATATTTGCAGTTTTGTTCTTTTTGCAACCATTAATTATACTTACAATCAAATTAATGCTTTGCTATTAACCAGTGAACCTTCACAAAGATTCTAACCAGATCTGATATCTCTTTTTTATGCTTTTGAGTTTTGTTCTTTTATTTCTCTATCAATTGTATTTATATACATTCTTTAAAATGGGAATATCTCATTAGCAATAATTTTTCCCCATCAGATTCAAAGCAAACTTGAATAAAATTTATTTATTAATGTGAATTAGCTCTCAGTATACCAGTTCTAAACCATTTTTCCTCAGCATCTATTTCCTTAGAGTATGATAAATCTGGTTTTAGTTCATGAAAAAGGCAAATGAGAATGAAATTATGAGTGGCAAAATAAGGACATCCTCATTCCTCAGGTCCTCTACAACTGATGCAGAGGATTTTCCATCCTGAATTGAAGAATTGAGTGCATGATACAAACTTTCCTGTAAACAATTGTTTTCTGTCCAGTCAGACTTTTCTATGACTGCCTTTAAATAATGTTCATAGTCCCTTACTTTTATTATCTTCATATGAAATAAATTACCTTTCTCTCCCAAGAGAAATTTCAATACAATGATTTTTTCACAAATTGTGACAAAAATTATAATTCTCAGCAAATTTCCTAAAATTATTTTGAATTTTATTTTCCATTTTATTGTTAAATAATAGAAAAATCACTCACTTCATATTATCTTATAAAATAAAAATTAGGATGGAATATTTTCATAATTTCTCTTTCAAAATGTTGACAAAGTCAAATATTCATGAAAATGTCAAAGTTTCTTTGACTCTGCTTTCTTACGGGGAACTTCTCTTTCAGACAGCTTCCAATAAGTTTTTCTGAGAAAGGATTTTTGAGTGGAACATTAAAGGCTACAGGAAGAATCTGGACACTTGTGCAATCTAGGAAATTTTCTCAAGTGTGGGAAAAATGTTGAGCATTTGTGAAGTAGGTTATAAGTAATAGAACACTGAAGTTATAGCTTGGGTATAACACTACTACCATCAGATATAAGCTGGGGCCTCCAGATCAAAGGATTTAGGGACTTCTCAGCTTTGGCTGGCCACTGAATGCTACAGAGCAGAAATAAAAATAATTACTTTTACACTAAACTCTGAAAATAAATATATTTAGAACATGCTGGTAAAAAATATCTTCTTTTGTAGACAATGAATCCTCTTAGACATAGTCTTGGCTTCCAGGATTCTGTTTCTGGTGAGGAAACCCTATTCACTGTGCTTCAGAAATTACTTCAGGAAAGATCCTGATTGCTGAGAGATTTCCGGAGATCAGGGAAGACTAAGTGCCATCTGTGCTGTAATATTTGGGTGTTGGGTTTGGAGCTATAGTAATTAAGTGTGTGGAGGCGAATTAGAAAAACAAACGTGTTTGTTAAGAGATTAATTCAATCATCATTAGTATGAGAGTCGGAGCATTCACAAAGGCCAAAGACCGGTTCAAACTGGTTTTCATAATCCCCACCCACCTAAGTTCTACCAAAGGCATTAATTTAAAACCATTGCATCATCAAGAAAAATAAAATACTCTCACTGGCTGATCAATGAACCTAAGAGCAGGACATCGTCACCTAGAAGTTTTTGTGACCTGATTAACCTTTTTGCTCTCTACGGCTGAGCCCCATTCTTGCTGACCCCAGCCCTAGAAGTGCCATAAGGCTGTGCTGCTCTATCCAAAAAGACACCTGGGTATTCTGTGAAAATCAGTCTGGCCTCTCCCTCATCCCCAGAGGTTAAGTTTCAAGGAAGGGTCTTACTGGAAATGCCTCCTTCTATAATCTTCAACAGGCTCTCTTTGCCATTGCTCTCCAAGAAAATGGAGGAAGCAGGGGTAGAGAAATGGTGTGCCAAGATGAGAGTAGTCTGCAAGGGACTGTGTGTGATGTGAGGAAAGGCAAGAAAAGAATGTCAGAGGAGATATCAGCATGTAGGAGACAACACTAGACAGGGTATTGTCGAGTTTGGATTAGGGAAATTTTGTCACAGTTCCAACAGTTTTGCTGTAAAAAGTAAGATTTGAGATGCTTGTGTAATAGTTGTTACATAGAAAAAATGGCTTTGTTTAATTTGTCTGCATATTGATCAAGAGCAGGATTTTTAACAGCTATATGGTGTTGGTCTAAATCTTCTCCCAGCATGGTTAAAAGCAGTGGCCACAGCAAAGTTTAATCTACTCTATATCCATTCAAAATAGAATTGAAACCTGCCTCCCCTCTGCACTTGTTCCCTGGTGCACTCCTGTGTTTGTACCCTCATTTTCAACAGAGCTGTTCTGACAAGGTGTAATAAAAAAGGTAAATTTACTCTGGCTTGCAAGACCACTTTCTGTGTCCTTTCTTTGAGAATTAGCCAAAATCCATATGATGTACTTGGACAACTGAGCTTCTGAGTCACAGAATAATGTCATTACTGTTTTCTTCAATCCACTTTGACCAACTTTACTTGATCAGCTGTGTAATTAAAGGTAGATATTTGATTCAGTATCACTCAGGAGTCCACAGGAGGTAAAGAAAGCAGTTCAGATGGTCCCAGATAGCAGGGTCAATAGACCAAATGGGAAGGTAAAGAAGAACTTTTTAATGAAGGCTTTCAGAATTATGTTAGTTGCTTAAGTCTTGAATTACTCATTGGGATGGTTCTTGTTAAGTATATTTTCATGTTGTATGGACACACATTTATTAAAATTTTAAGTACTCTATTGCTGTTGGAAACCCATAATTAATTGATTAATTCCTTTCTTTCTTTAACGCAAGAACATTATTAGGAAAGAAGGAGAGACCAGTAGTTACAAAGCATTGGGTTGGGACTTGGGAGTTTCTGCTTCCCTTCCCAGCCTCAGTCACAGGTTCACATTACAGAAACAGCTTCTTGGCTGCTCATAGCTACCCACTAAGCTATAGTGACCATCCTTCCTCTGAGTGTATGTACTGACCATCCTTCCTCTCCTAGCTTACATAGTCAGAGCAGGAGTTAGCTGCCTTACCACAGGTAAACAATATGATTTTAAAAGCACAATACTGGATGGGCAATAGATGAAGAGGTTCAGGTGAAATAATCAATGCTGGAATGATGCTTGGTTCAAACTGAAAGACAAAAAAAAAAAAAAATCAGCAAGTGCAAAGGTCTTATCCTTCTCTATTTTCCTGTATACGGCTCTTATGCTGTAGGTGCTGGCAACAGATATTTGCATTTTCTAGACATGAAAGAAAAATACCTGGTAAAAGGATTGATTTGTGCTGTGTCATGGGGTGCATACAGGGGCACTACTTGCAATACTTGGGTGTCCTTAATCACTCATCCCCATGCTGTAATATACCTCAGAACTACCACCCCTTGAATACAAGTGCTAAGCTTACCAGGAAAGAAGACACTTTCTGTGAAGCCCAGAGGACTTTTCATGGAAGCTTGCAATCGAGAAAATTTTCAAGTTTCACTTTGAAGATGTACAAAGCTGTATCCTGCAGACCACAGATTTTTCAAATTGTGTATCACTGTTACCAAGGAATGTGTCATGGAATAAAACTGATAAAAATGATCCTGTCTTCATTAAACTCAATAAAGAACTGAAGTAATGCTCAAGACCTTTGAAAGTAATTTTTTATTTTCACATCATCTAATCTCAGTGAGTAGGTTAGATGTGTCATTTTTATCTTAAAAGTGAGAAAACTGAAGCCTACTAGTGTTAGTGATGTTCTCAAGGCCAAAACTGAGCTGCTCAACAGAGATAGCCATCTATCCTGAATTTTCAGTCCAGTGGTTCTCTCATCAGGTAGTCCATCCCCATCTGAAATCATTCCAGTATCCTGCACAGTACTTGGCCAATGAAAGACATTATTGGAGATCTTTATGGTCAATAAGATTATTTTGTCATCTATTTTGGTGGTTAGAAAGAACAGAAAACAGAATGCATACTATTCTTTCACAATATCCTAGATGGAAATCACCCAGATATTAAAATCTTGGTAGCTCTGTCACTACTAATATTAGTGTTACAGAAATAAGGTACCTTCTTTGAGGTCTGAAAAGAAAATCCATGGTAAAGCTGTTACATGTAGAAATAATGAAAAATCAGTCTTCTTTTGAAAGATTCTGGGGCCTAAATAAAGGTTTCAAATGTTAGAGCAATTTGCCTACTCTCCCGCCCCTTTTATAGGAGATTATGGTTGCTGTGTCATACCCACTAACCTGCACTCACTCAAGCAGCAATAGGGGACTCAGGTGTTCATTTGTTACTGGTGCACCATACATGTAGCAAACCTGCTACATTTTAGTGTATAATTTGCAACTGAAATTGGTTTTCCAACTGAAAAATTATGATGAGTGTTCACTATTGGTCATTGCCATTGATAATTTTTTTAAAATTCTCATCCCTTTACTTAGTTGATATGAATGATGCTAATTCAAATGAAAAAAAAGTTTTGTGAGCAGAACTTACCCCTCCTTGTGCAAATTTTCCTCAATATACATAGACTATATGTCATCCTAATTTCACAGTCCCTTTCTAAACTACTGAATTTTGTCTTTCTGGCAGGACAGTAGAGGAGATTCTCTAAGAAGTACTGAAAACATGGCATGACCCCTATGAGCAGATTGGGCCTTTACTCTTCATTATATACCTCATCCAGACTAGAAAAAACATAGTTCACCAGACATGCATACACCTCCAATCTTAGCAATTTTCCTGCGCTCTGGGTGCCCGTTCCTTCCCAAAGACTATAACATAATTCAAGGCAATCAGCAAGGAAATGGAAGGGAAGGTAGTGTCGAGTTCCTTCCGAATTCCATACTCCATTTCCTTCATATTGCTGCTTTGTCAGTCTTCTTTCAAAAGAAGACTGATTTTTCATTATTTCTACATGCTTGTGCTTGTGGTCTGTATTTTTTACACTAAAAGTCTTTGTTTAAGTTACAGCATAACAGATTTAGAGATATAAATTTTTTTGACATTTGAAGTGACTTGTGTATTTGTGAGCCATAATCCCAGAAGAGTTTTATTGTTGCTAAATTGACACAAAACTCTAATTTCCTTACCTAAGGTATAGAAGCAAAACAAGAACACTGGACAAGTTGGATGGTTCTCTTGTCATTGAATATACAAGTTACAACATCACACCGCAACAATGGTTAATTAAGAACTCTTTAAACCTGATTTGGAATGTTCTATTCAAAACAAAACAAACTGTCTTGAAGATGTTTCAAGGTATTAGCAAATGCATGAAATGAATATATGGCTCTATTTCTCCTAAAGAAGTCAAAATGTGAGCTGGGTGTGGTGTAGAAACTGACCTACATGAACTATAGAGCAGTAACATGGACTCAAGCAATGCAGACACTGACATGGTTTTAATTATCAGAAGGAATAAAACACATCTCTTTTGTTATTTACATGTTCTGTACTTTTATTCCTATAAAAAATAAATAGTAGAGCAAAAGATCCAGTTCATTAGATAAATGATCAATATGAAGCTGGTTAACATGGTTTCATGACTTGGAGTTGAAACTGTGGTCAGCAGGGAGGTGGGACTGTGATGGCTCAGGGCAGTGTGTGCTACACCTGGCATGCCTGCGTCTGTCTGCTCATCGCTTTAGTTTCAAGCTGCTGTAGTATCTTATTTCTGCTGCTATAATGAAATGGTAAGGAAATGCCTTGTTAAAGTTTAGCTTAACATTATTAAAAACAAAACAGTAATTACAAGGCATCACAAATGAAAGAGAAAACAAGAGGCTTATAACCATTTTGTAACACAGTTCGTCCTTGACCACCATGACCTGTTATTCACTTGGGCTTTGATGACTAAAATAATCTCTGTGTTTGTCATCTTTACAGCCAGAGTTAGAAGGAGCAAGTAAAAAGGGAAGGGGGAGGGGGAGAGTGGAAGAAATATAGAGGAAAACAAAGAAGGGGAGTGTCCAGACAGTGTTTATCTATGTTCTGTCTCCATGTTTATCTATGTTTGTAACAACAAAATTACACGTGTGAGTAAACAAGTACAAAGAAAAGAGTCATCACAAATGGGGAAATGTATTTTATGTCACCACTCACTCATGGTCTTTATTGTTAGCTGGAAAAATTCAGTCATCCTAATCCATCAGCATTTCAGTCCTGTTGGGAAAAGGTAATAGAAACTAACAACACTTGTTTTCATTTGAACAATTTAAAACTGTGTGAGAGGGTAAGGAGAATGAGAAGTGGGTGAGCACACGCAGTACTCCAACATGTGGGAGTAAACAGCCTGATCCTTGTATTCCCACCACTTGTACTCCTGCCCAAGGCAGGAACTGAGATGCACCCAGAACTGAGAAAGATGAAGGGACCACATCAGCCAGGGTGGGACATCTATCATGGAAACCTGTCTATCACATACCCCCTCAGTGGTATTAAGCTACAGAGTGAGAAGGTACAGGCAATTAATTTGTCATCCATATACAGGCTGAGGATCATGCAGGAGATTTGTCTCAGGGTACATTTTGGAAGAGCACCAACCTGATTGATACGTGGCTGTCAGCTCTGTGTGTGCTTCATCGCAACACAGAAGGTCTGACTTTTGGCACCAAGAGTTAGCCTGTTTCTAGTGATTCCAGGCACAACCTCCTGCTTTCCAGTAGGGTCCTGATCACACATTTGCACTTAAGCTCCTCCACATGGTCAGAGGCAGCAGAGAGGATGTCACAGCTGCTATTGAAATGGCTGAAGATTGTCAACTTCTTTGGCTGAACAACAGAGATGGTCCTTGCGAACCCTGTTCCATCAATATTTGCTTTGTTTCCTCCTTTATTTTGGTTGGCTCTAATTTTTATCGGGTCTGTGTAATGTTTAACATCCCTAATTAAGCAGAAGATGATGAAGCAGTATAAGTAACAGTGTGGGGAACAGCACGGTCAGCTGAATGCAACGGGGCTTCTGATTTTGTAAGTACTACACACACATTTTTGTTTTTAGAGAGTTGGAGATGATGCTTTCTGTAGTCAGTGGAATTTTAATATTAGGTTAATTTCATTTTTCTGTTTGTGATGTGGCTCTGTGTGGATGTTGCAATGAAATATTAACCAAGCAGATGTGCAAGGGACCAGTGGGACCTGCTGTTCTGGGGAAATATGCTTAGACTGAAATCAAACTAAAAAAACCCTTTGAAGTCATGGTGACTTATTAAGTACTTGTTAAAAGAGAATACTGATGTAATCACCTTTCAGGTTGGAAACAGCCTTCACAGTGACTCAAAATTAGTATAATCCCACTAGTGACTGAACAACCAAGTCCAATTTAAAAACTCTTCTGGTGACTTAATTTATAAAGCAACAATTGAATTGCTAAGGCCAGGCTCTCTAATTAAGACTGGGGTGATTGTAGGGGGTAGGTGGAAGGCCACAATTTAAATTTAATTGCCCCTTTTCCTCCCATAGACAAACTAATATGTGGTCTGGAAGAGAATTCTTTTCTAATTTGCATTAAAAGTATTTCCGGATTTAACAAAGCCTTGACAATTTCTTCAGCTTTGAAATGTCAACAAAAATATTGGTGTCAGAAATTTTCTAATCTCAAAATGTTGAAATTAACATGTTTTTCATTTCTGAAAGGAAAAGTATGTGAGGAAAACTTGATGAAAATATTCAGTGCTTTCAAGCTTTTGATAGAAATACTTCTTCTAGATTTCTGTTTGTAAGTTATGATACCAGGAGAAGTTTTTAACTGATCTGTTACAGCAGAAGTTAAAAGCATGCCTAATATAAGTTTGCTGCAGAAAAAAAACCCAAGCCATAATCTTTGCTTCAGAAATTCTTTAAAATTTAGGCTAAGCTCAATATGGACACAGGAAGTAAAATTTTTTTTTTCTTTCTCACTTAAGTGTCCAATATCTCAAATAACTAGAGAAAAACAGACTATGACATGTTTAACATTAAATACATTTGAAACACATTTCCTACTATATTATTTCTTCTTTTTTCCACAATACATAAGAGTTGTTTGGGTTTTGCCTTTTTTTTTTACTATGAAAAAGAGGCAGAGTTCTGTTTAAAAGTTATCTGCAAATAGTTTTATCACATTCCCATCTAGGCCATACTCCATCTTTTGTTTTAAGGAAATTCAAATTTAGTGTTACCACTTGTTACTGTGGGTCACTGCAGTGGGCCCTGGCTGATCTTGGGCAGACTCAGTACACTCAGATCCTAGCTAATATGAGAACATACAGCTATCTTTATGTTTGCTATGAAAAAAAAAGAAAGACTATCAATACAAAAATAAAACAACTGGTTAATCACCAAGAATCCTTGAACTTGGGCTGCCATCAGAAACTCTAAATCTTTAGATAGTATATACAGTCATCTTTCACATCTAGGAGTGAATGTAGAACCAAGAGAACTTTACAGATATGGGAAAATACATTCCTGAAAGAAAAAATATATAAATAGGCTATATTTGCTGGAAACCAGAATACAACCCATGACAGTAGAAAAGTTCTAAAAATGTTTTCATGCTGAATATGTGAGGACAAAAAGCTTATTTCATTGATAGCTTGTTACAGTTCTGAAGAGGGTTTATATGAGATGCCTCCCCAGAACTGCAGGGAACTGAATTCAGTAAACCAGAGATTTGCTCCAGATCATGTGGAGAGCAGGTGGCTCATGTGAAGTATATCATGTCAGCTTTAGGAGAACGAGAATAATGAAAAAACTTGTAATCTCCAAGGGAATTAATCTGTGTCCTTTGGTGTCCAAATGGGATGAGTGCTTCTCTCCCTCTTTGACCCAGGTCCTTCCCACATCCCATGCAGGTTAACCTATGGTGAGGGGCACACCACCATGTAAGAAGTCACAAACACTCGTCGCAGCTCCCCCAAAAGGAAGATTCCTTCATTCCAAACATGCACCTCATTATCTGACACAAACCTGCTGCTTGCTCATGTCATTGGCCCACCTCTCTATGCACTGCTGTCATGGCGCAGGATGCTCCAGGCTTTTGCTTTGGAGTTCATGTAGTTCACCTTCTTGCATCACTTATCAGTTTTGGCCAGTAACTGGCCATGTGAGCAAGTAGCCATGAAGTAAACAGGGGTGTGATTTAACAAGCACAGGATAGTCCATGATAGCTCTCTGTCCATGAGGAAAGTGAGGGAATTTCCTCAGTCCCAGTGAGTAGTGAGCTGCCTCACATTTCCTTACATATATCAAATTGCTTTTGGGCAGGTGCTGTGGAATATTTGACGTCTTTGAAACCCACACCCTGCCTTACCTTGTAATAACTTGCATGTCTAGATGTACCCTATAGAAGACAGTGTTTTGGGAAGATAACGTCATTGTGAACAAAGATTATTACAGACTGTAGCTTTATATTTTCATTGCCAATGGAAAAAAGTACTGCTTTTTCAGAGCAGTTACAATGGAGTATTATGAATTTCTTATGCCTGACATTTTAGTCTATAATTTATTAGAATTTGTTACATAAATTTGACATTGTGCCCATGAGAACTTTAGGCTTCCTATGTACATATTTACAGTTGAACTATGCAACATTTGTGCTAACAAACTATTGATTCTTTCTTACTACCAAGCACATCATTAGCATCTGACTGTTTAATGACTGTTTATTTTGTGACAGAACAATTTGAAAAGAAGATGAAGTTTCTCCAATGCCTGTGTTTACTCCTTGCTGCTCTTTGTGCTGTAACCCATTGCTGCCCTGAAGAGATTTGCCATGAAGTCAACAATACTAATCTGCAAGATGGAAGAGAAAATTTATTAACATATAGCTGTGAAAAGAAAGGTTCTAACCATGCAGATTTTGTATTTAGATTTTACAAGCAGGTTTCATCAAAAGAAGCTCATAAAAATGTGTTCTTTTCTCCTATGAGCATCTCCACTGCCTTTGCCATGCTGGCTGTTGGTGCTAAATCAACGACTCTCTCTCAGATTTTTGAAGGACTGGGCTTTGATGACCTGACTGAAACTCGCATAAATGATGTACATGAAAGTTTTCACAAAGTTTTGTCAGTACTGAACTGTACTGATGTTAACATCACATTAAATATTGGGAATGCCCTTTTCACAGCAACTGGGTATGAACCACAGGAGTTGTTTCTACAAAATACAAAAAAATTTTATGATGCAGATGTTTTCTCCAGTGATTTTCATAAACCAGAAGAAGCTACAAAGCAAATCAATAAATATGTAGAAGACAAAACTAAGGGGAAAATTCCTGAATTAGTTGGTCATCTTGATCCAAATACTGTACTGGTTCTTGTTAATTATATTTACTTTAAAGGTAAGATGATTAACATATATTTCAATAGATAGTTTTGATACAAAAAAACAATTTTAGGAAACTTCTGATGATTTATTCCCAGAGTGACAATTTAGAAAAGAGCTAAACTGTGCAGGACCTTTCAAGTAAAGATTAGATCTGGCCAAAAGCAGAGTATCTGATTGTTGAGACATATTGATTTCTTTGTTTTGATTTAATTTTCTTGAAAGCTATGGACAAAAAAGTTCCACCCTAGTGGATGCCTCATAGACAAGGATGCACATAGTCTCACTGTTTGAGGCCATAATGACTAAAGATGCACATGCCAGTCAGACTTGGTGGGCTGACATCCTTGCACAGGGACCCCAGTTTTATGGTAGATCTACTAGGTGCTCTGCATGAAAAACTGGGACATAATATCTTGAGGGCCTGTGCTTCTGGAGCCTTGCTCAAATGTTAGGACTCTAACTACTGATGAATTCTACACCATGCAGAGTGCAGTCAGCTTGCATAGGGTACAGCCTAACAGAAAAGCCATGAGAAGGGCCTATGACTGAATGCTTGATTGTTTTTAAATGGCATGAAAGGCATTACACAGGCTTACAGTCAAAGAAGGACTCTCAACTGGTCATCAGCCTTTGGTTGTTCTTCAGCAAGACATTGCATGTGCACACAAAATACGATGAGCTTACTGCACAGCTAGAATGCTTTATTGGGTGTTATGGAGGAGGTTGAAGTGATTTAGTGAGCCTCTTCTCCCATCACTATACCTCCAGTGTCCTAAATTAAAGCTGGTCTAATTTAAATGAGCCATTCTTCATTATCTTTGAGTGCAACAACATCTCTTTTTCCCCATTAGCTGCCTGGGAAATGTCTTTCGATCCTTTGCGCACACATGAGGATGATTTTTTTGTGAACCCAAATGCATCTGTTAGAGTTAACATGATGCAGCATGATGGTATCTCAAATGTTTACTATGACCAGGAGCTCTCCTGTGTGGTGGTAGAGCTTCCTTACCAGGGCACTGCACGAGCATTGCTTGTTCTGCCTGATGATGGAAAGATGAAGCAAGTGGAAGATGCTCTCTCCAAGGAAACAGTTTGTAAATGGGACAGCAAACTTGTGACCAGGTAACTCTTAGTGTATGGATTGCTACATTTGAGCTCACATCACTCTTTTCAAGGGAAAATGCCAATTTCAGATCACCTCCCACTGGATATAAGGTCCTGATTTCATAAAGGGACGTTTCAAGCAATTCCCCAAAAGAGTCAGAGCAGAGCACAATCACTAAGAAACTGCAGGCTCTGTGACCTGACAGAAGGGGACACAGCATTGTAACAGATGCCTCAAAACTTGCTTGGCTACTTTTTGACTCCTTACCTCTTCTTTCATGGGGTTAACACGATTCATATTCCTATTCCATAGCAAATATGTCCTAGATTTTATCCTCCTTTTCCCTTACTTTAGGCTTTCCACTGTCCAGCAGACTACTGTCTGCTTACTCTCTAACCCTTTAGCCAAAAAACTCTACTAGCTGCTCATGTGGCACTGGGATGAAAGAGAGACAATGAACAAATTTGGTTATTTTCCCAAAATCACATAGACAGTGTAAATTCAAGAAGATGGTGCATCTCTCAGGAAGCCAAAATTGCTCAAGGAATACAAAGACTACCATCAAACAAATTCGCAATCAAAAGAATGCTTTCAAGTGTTGCCGAGTTGCATAAACCCAGCTGGCTGTAAAGAGGCTGCAAGGGCTCACTGCTCTTTTCTGTTCTTTGATCAACAGGAGATTAAATCTGCAGTTGCCAAAGTTTTCTATTAGTGGGTCTTACGATGTTAAAACCCTGTTTGAGCAAATGGGCATTACTGAAGTGTTCTCAGGTAATGCTGATCTGTCTGGAATTAGTGGCAATCACAATCTCCAGGTTTCACAAGTAAGTAGACAGAGCTGGTGATGGGATGGTGGTTGGCTGATTTGATCTGTTGTGTCTGGGATTTTTAAAGACTTTATTTCCCTCTTTATATTACTGAAGTTGTAAGTAAAACTCACAATGACATGTAGGGGCTAGCTCAGTAATTGTGCTTTTTTACAGAAAGAATCTGCCAGCTCACTTTTGTATTACCTTAATGCTGTTATTAAAAAGCTGGATATTAAATACAAAGAGATATTGGGCAACACTTTAAATAACTTCTTTGCACTGGAATATAAGAGTTTACATGAAGTTGTGTCATTTGTAAACTACAAATGAGGAATTCATAATGATATTTGTGTTGATTAATATCTCAATTTTTAATATTCCCAAGGTTTTCAGGAAATCTCCAGTTTGCAGTAGCAGAATTTGACTGTGACAGTTTGAGCTATGATTTAATGCTAAAAATGCCAAATACCGCCCCATATTAGCATTTAAATGGCAGGTTTTAGTTAATCTTGAAATAAGAGAAAGTGTTGCTAGTAGAAGTCCAAACCATCTAAGAAATTAAACTAGCTTGTACATGGGGTATTTTTATCCCACTCTACTCAGCACTGTTGAGAATGCATTTCAGTGTGTCCATGCTAATTTTTGGCCCTCCTTGCTCAGTCCTGTTTCAAACTGTTGGAGATTTATCATACAATAAATTTTAATCTACTGGATTATTACTCCTTTCTTCTCCTAAATGTTCCATAAGAAGAGAATTTATTTTACTCCTGCTTCCTGTCCCATATATAAACCACAGTGTTTTCTCCTATTCTGTGCAGGCAATTCACAAGGCCTTGCTGGAAGTTGATGAGGCTGGAACTGAAGCTGCAGGAGCCACTGCCATCATCTTTACCAGAGTTTCGTTTGCTTCTCATACCATCAAATTCAACAGGCCCTTCCTTATTTTGATCTCTGACAAACAAACTGGCATCACACTTTTCATGGGGAAAATTGTTGATCCTACTAAGAAGTAATAGCTGAGTTATTTGGCACAGTGATACTGGATATGGGTTATAATGGCTACAGCACTTGCAGTTTTGGGCTAGGTAGTGCTGCTAACTAGTCTCTGATTGAGGGATATTCAGAAGTAAATAAGAAATTTTCTAACAAAATTAATAAGGAAAAAACATTGTAAAAAATCACCATCAACTGACACTTTTTAAATGTAACATTTTCCCCAGCTAAATAATTGTATTGGGTTTGGATGGTAAGGTTTTGGTAGTGGGGGCCTGTGGGAGACCTATGAGGGGGCCTGTAGGGGTGACTTCACTCAGCAGCTGCCACAAGTTTCCCCCGTATCAGACAGAGCCACTGCCAGTCAGCTCCAAGGTGGATCTGCTGCTGCTGAAGGCTCAGCCAATCAAGAATGACAGTAACACCTCTGTGGTGACATATTTGAGAAAGGAATAAAGTTATTTTGCAGAAGTAATTGAGGCCAGAGGAGTTCAGAGTGAGAATAAATGATGGAAATCATCCTCCAGACACCAAGGTCAGTGCAGAACTAGGGGAGGAGGTGCTGCAGGTGCCAAAGCAAAGATCCACCTGCAGGCTGTGGTACAGCCCAGGGTGAGCAGGCTGACACCATGCAGCCCATGGAGGTCCAGGGGAGAGCTGGGATCCACCTACAGCCCATGGAGAGGCCCACTCAGAGTAGGTGGATGTCTAAGGAGGCTGTGACCCATGGGAAGCCCACACTGGAGCAAGCTCCTGGCAGGACCTGCACACCCATGGAGAGAGGAGCCCACTCTAGAGCCTGAAGGAGCACTCAGGGCCTGAAGGACTGCATCCTGTGGGAGAGACCACACTGGAGCAGCCTGGGCCTGAAGGGCTGCATCCTGTGGGAGGGCCCACAATGGAGCAGCTTGAAGGACTGCATCCTGTGGAAGGGACCACACTGGAGCAGCCTGGGCCTGAAGGGCTGCATCCTGTGGGAGGGAGCCACAATGGAGCAGCCTGGGCCTGAAGGGCTGCATCCTGTGGCAGGGACCACACTCGAGCAGTTCATAAAAAGCTGTAGTCCATGGGAAGGGCTCATGCTGGAGAAGTTTGTGGAGGACTATCTGCTGGGACCACACATTGGAGCAGGGAAAAGACTCCTCTCCCTGAGGAGGAAGCAGCAGCAGAACCACAAGATGAACTGGCCATGAGCCTTATTGCCTGTCTCCCTGAGATGGGACAAAGGTGTTTTTAAGATTTGTTTTACTACTCATTATCCTGCTCTGGTTTTAATTGGTAATAAATTTAGTTAATTTCTCCAAGTCTATTTTGCGTGTGACAGTAATCAGTTTGTGATTTCTCCCTATCCTTATCTCGACTCACGAACATTTCATTTTATTTTCTCTGCATTTCCCAATTGAGGAAAGGAGTAATGGTATTACTTTAGTGGGCATTTGTCATTCAACCAGGATCAAACCACCATAACAATTCAACTTATTAATGCATATACCAAATTTTCCACGGAAGATAACTTTTTCTTAAGAACGTTGTTATTTTTAAAAATTAATTATCTCTGCTAAGGAGTTTAGTCCTGCTTTCAGTTCTGGATTACTCACCAAAAGTTTTATCCCAATAGGTCACAACACTTATCATTCTACCATGTTTTCCCCAGTATTTACCTGAACTGGTCCCTGCAGAGTCCTTTCCTCCTTACATCACTCTTTGCTGCCTAGGCTGATGTTTATCCTCAATCAACCTGTTCTTTCTCACATGTTCCAACTCTTTGCCTAGGACATCTTAAGGAATCATTGACAAAAAAGAAAGAGAATAATCCCTGAAACAATAGACTTATTCTGATGTAGCTCTTATTGCAAGTGTCTCTTTGCACTCCACAAGGTCAGCAAAAAACTCTAAGAGACAGTGACATTGGGCATAGCATAAATTGTCAAAGAATTGTCTGTGAAAAAATGTCATTCATGAATAATTGATCAATTGTGGATAATCAATAAAATATACAATGTAATTTAAATATTTCACTTAAGGAATTACTCCAGTCTCTTTTACCATTCTATAAATCTCAAAAACAACAAACACCTTTAGTCATTCTTACTGAGATATCAGTAAAATCTATCTGAAAGCTGTTAAATGAGTGCAGCTTTTCTCATATGGAAATTGTGATTCTTCACATTCTCTCTTTACACGCCTATTTGGATAAAATCTGTTTTCAAGAAATACCTTAACACTTTCTTGCTGTTGTGGGTCTGTAGATCACCCACTCTTGCAGTGGAGCACTGGGGTTAAACTCTATAGCAAACCTTGAGGCACATTGCACAGCTGCTGCCTCTAGGAGAGGCTGACTTTGACAGCTTCTATCCCACTGCGCTGCTCTCACGCCATTGCACATTGACCCTGGATACATTTTTTGCAAGTGGAGTTGAGTCCCCGTCCCTAGGAAGATGAGGCTTCTGAATGTACGCTGCTCATTTCTACAGTGATCCTGGCAGTCTGTTTTGAGCACTGCAAAGGTGGTGCAAGCCCCAAAACAACAAAGTTCCCCATCCCTGACATCTCTCTGGCCTTCTGACCTGTTCTCCCAAACTTGGCCCACCTTACACAGGGGTGCTTTGCAGGGGCTCACTGGTGTTTGTAGGATTGGGTTGGTGTATGGGGAGCTGTGATTCTGACTCAGGGGGACTTGGAGATTGCTGCCTTGTGTGAGTCCCTTTGCTGCAAATGGCAAGAACTCGGTGGAAGCCCTGAGCTATTGCTTCTCATGAGGTAAGATGGCATCACTCAGGGGACTGGCAGAGACCACACCTCTGTGCAAAGAGCAGCTTTTACAGAGTAAGATCAATGAGAACTTGCCGTGGTGTGAGGCAGCCTGCTCTGCAGTGCCCACACAAACCCAGCAGGAGCCGGGAGCAGTTCCCGTGAGATCCCATCCAGATAAATCTGTGCATCAAGACTGATTAGAAGGTAGGATGGTGAGATTTTTATCAAAGCCACAAGATTTTTATCAGAGTGTGGTGGCAGAAAAACAGGTTGTTGGCCTGTTGCTAAAGGGAAAGAAGTTAGGAAAAATCCAAGAGTTGCTAGGACAGAGCAAAAGCTTTGGGAAATCACACACAGAGCAACTTTCTTCCCCACCTACCTCCCAGGCCTTTGGGTTTGAGATGGCAGGACAGCAGCTGCATTGGCAGTTTCCCGACTGGTCTATGAAAAATGGCTGCTACTAGCAAAAGTATAAAATGGAATAAAACCTCTGAATGCTGGTTTGGGACTTACCTACCAAGCTGTGGAGCATCTCTACAGTTGTCCTCCATTTGAGCAACTTCATGCTCCAGACCAGCAGGTTGACCTGAATTGTGGCACCAACTGAGGGTAGGATCCTAAATCCCTCTGGAAGAAGGGGATGTGTAGGGGACAGTAAACTAATAAATCTTGTGCCAAACATACACCAAAAGCAGAAAAATGCCTACAGCTCACAGTGTGAAGGTCTATAGTGTCTGGGCACTGAACATACCTCACTGATGTTACTCTCAGCACAGTTCTGATAATATTCTTTAGGAACTGAACAATTCTGGAAAGCTTGTTTAGGGAGATGGAGTATTTTTTCCTAATTCCAAGAAAATCTGTCTTGGTCTACTTTGTATCATTTGTCTTTTCTTTTCTCTTAATATGTGATAGGGAACCCTCTTCATTCTATTAGTGTTATTAAAGGTAGACAAAAAAAGGAAGGGTTCTGATAGACATAAATAACTAAAATTTTCATTTAGGGACTGTGTATTTAATCTGTGGTAAACACATGTGTTTTATGGTGCCTCTCATTTATCTGGAGATGTTTTTATTCCTCTACAATTCCCACTCATGCTTTCTCTCAGTCTATGGGGCAGTTGGATCCAAACTAAGCCCTGAAAGAAAACTAGACTTTCTTTATAAGCTAAAGGTTGTAGCCTTTAACTTAATCCACCTGACCCTGCAGTGAGAGTTAGCAGAAGGGGATAATACAGCTTACAGTGAAGCGTGTGACCACCTATCATAAACATCCAACTCCTGTGGGTCTGTGATCTGACACCCTTATGGGAAGTCACGAGGAAAAGGACCTAGAGAGAGTTTAGCTCAGCTGAGAGCCCCTGTGAGGGAAGACAGACCCACAGGGCTGGTCCCTGGAAGGCAGCCCAGCTGTGCCCCAGCACCCCCGAGTGCCAAACTTCTCCTGGCAGCCTATGGCCCATGTGGGAGTTGTAAGTTTGTTCTGTCTGACCTTGTTTATGGTCCAGTGGGACTCTGCTTGATGACAGGATATCTTCTGTCAGTAACACTGTTTGTTTGCCACATGGCAGAGTCCATGTAGAATGTTGTTACAAAACATGAGGCAGTGGAATTGCAGGGCCACTGCAATGTGTGTTCCTTTCAGCAGTAAGGAGAGGTGCTGACAATGCCAAAGGGCACAGAGCATTTGGGCAGGTACAGAAGCACCAGTTGCTCACATAAACTCTGCTGTTCAGGTGCTACCAATACTTTGGACTTGTTCCCAGCTATACCATTTGAGTCTCAGCCCTGGTATCTGGAATGCTTTGAACAAGCACATCCACCCTCTCCCCACGGTCATCTGCACAGCCTGTGATCACTGCTATTATTGCAAGGAAATGAGAATTTGGACAGGTTGCAAGCCAACTCCATTCTAAATGTTTCAGTAGATTCAGTGCAACAAAAGCTGCAGGCATTTTCTTTGTACTAATTCCAAGCAGAGAATCACAAAGCTCTTAAAACCAGATTGTGATAGTTCCCAGGCAAGGTGGGTTTTGAGTGGAGATTCTGAGAACGCAGCTACTCATGAGTCTTGACATGAGTCTTGGTAGTTTGGAACGTAGGAAAAAACCTCAGACAGAGTTAATCCCTAATCCAGCATTCAAATAATTTCTCCAAAGAACAGAGGCACTAGAATTTCCAACCACAGAAAAAGTGCAAGAGAAACACAAACATTCTTAAGTGTGTGTTTCACTCGAAAACTCTAAACATTCACTGCAGTGGGAGTTAGAACAAGTGCAAATCATCAAGAGCAAAAAAGCATGAAGACCACCATGGGCTATGTATCTCTGAGTCCTGTAACACACCCTTCAAATCTTACCCATTCCTGGCTGGGTACTGCACATCTGCCCTTACCCACATGGGACTGCTTCCATTAGATGTAAACACAGCATATATATGATATCATTCATTCATGATATCATTAAACTGTTAGCCACAAAAAACTGATCTGGAAATATCCTTCACTAAGTCCCCAGTCCCAGGTATAACAGTGAATCCATTTAAATTAATTTGGTAATTGTACTTTCCTCAGACTAACAATTTTAAAGAAAACTATAATTCATCCATTTAATGTAAATGTCCTTGATATGACTAACATCTTGGTTACACAAAATCCTCTGATGTTACTGCAAATTATTTTGGTGGTTTCTTGCAAAAAAGAATTTTAGTGATTAAAGAATAGTTCAGTTCTAATGCTGGAGATTAATTTAGCACAAATGAATAAACCTTACTTATACAGTCCTCATTTCTCTATTTTTTGTTGCATTCAGTTTCTTTTCCAGAAATCATCTGGAAAAAAATTCTTATGATTTATTACTTTACTAAGCAAGAATGCATTCTTCATCATTTGAAAACTGTTAACAGCAATGTGATTCTCATATGGAAGGTCTGAAGAAGACTGTGTGACTGGAGCAAATGTCTTATTAAGGAAAAGTTACTATATTGTTTATTATGTTTCATGTAGGAAAAACAGACCACAGGGAGGATGCTCTGATGAAGGAAGAGGTTTGAAATGAAATATCAGTACAAAAAATGATCACAGAATCATTAAGGCTGGAAAAGACCTCCCAGGACTATTGAGTCCAACCTACATGTTACAGTCACCATGAGATGGTTGCGGCCAGGAAAGAACCTCATAGCAGGAGAAAATATCTGTGCACAGAGATGATGAAAGATATAATAGGTTCTAAAATGCGTATGAATGCTGTTAGGTTTGCTGTTCTTGCAGATTCAGATTCTCTAGCCATCAAAAAAGCCATACCATAACTTACATATTCACAGGATGATTACTAGAATTTATTTTTTATTCCTCTATCTTTCAAGTGAGAGCTGTGTCTCTTGGTAAATCTTATAGGTAAAATTTGAAGACATTTTGTGTGTCAGTGGCCCAGCCGAAGATTACCCCCTCATGCCCATGCCTGTGACTGTGCTGTGTGCCATAGCCCTGACATGTTCACAGTGGCACCAAAGGTGACCGAGAAGATGCATCCAACAGGAGCAGATCTGCTCCCGCACCTCTGTACGCCCTTGGATTGGCAGGCTGGGAAAGGTGGTGCAGAACCATGGCAGAAAGCCCATGCAGGTACATCCTGGATCCCAAAGTGTCCTGTGGAGCCATGATAATGTAAGTCATTGATGGAAATGGAATTGTGCTGACCTGCCAGGCTGTGATCTGCAGAGGCTAAGGGCAACCACATAGTCTCGTATTTTGCCTCCATTGAAGATGGGAAGAGAGTTGCTTCACCATCTCCAATCTGTCAGAATCCTCAAAATCCTAAAATCTTAGAGTGTCAGGCTTGTTTAAGAAAAGGGAAATGAGCTATAGAATCATACAATAAATTTAATTTCTTTGAATATATTTATTCAGCTAGTTGATCTTCCTTCTGCTTCTTCACTGAGGCCAACAATATTAATCTGTTGTACAACAACAAAAGGTAGCACTTTGCAAAGTTTAGCCCTAATACTTTCTATCTAGCTTTGGAAGCAATAAATTTTAAGGGTAATTCCAAAATATCTATATAAGGGATTTTCCTAGTGCTTGATTATGGCCATGTTTGCATCACAAAAATATAGAACGTAAGATATCAATTTAAATTTAATTTAACACCAAGAGGTTTCTCTGGGTAGACAATTTCATTTCAAAATAAGAACTTTTATATTCTGGTGAACTTATTATTCTAAAAGTTATTTGCATAAGAAGGGCTCTTTAAGACCAAGAGAAAAAGGTCCATAGGGCAAATTCAACTGGTAAAATGCAAATATTTCAGTACACCAGCTATGAGTGAGATTCTTGCAAGAAGCCAAGCTTTCAGTGTGATTCTTCTACATTATCTGCAAGTAGAACTGTTATGCATGGAGCCTCGAGTTCTGGGGATTATAGGAAAAGGAGCCCTGCGCCACCATCTCCTGGTAAAGCAAAGGAATGGACATGACAAATTCTGACTCATTTTCAAACCAGAAACAACAGTATTTTTCTGGCTTGTTATTGTGTTGATAGGGGCTTTGTGGCTTTGATTTTCTTGCTCAGTTTTAGCTGCAGGTTTGGCAAAATACTGCACTTGAACTGACTGCTGTCACACAGGATTGATGGTTTGGTGTTCTGGTGGTGGTACATACAGAGATCAGCTCAGTAGTGGAAAAGAAGGCAAATTAAATATTAGAAATTACTGGGAAAGAAAAAAAGAGCAAATCACATAGCAAGTTATCTAAATTTCTGGACCATCCACACATGGTCCTATAATAACAGAGAACTATTAAATCTTCAGAAAAAATTGTAAGGTTAATCTAAGGTCTGGAACGGCTCCTGTTGGAGGTGAAAGGTTTTCAGCCTGTAAAAGAGACAACTTAGCAGGTATAAAAAAGGCAAAACTTATTTATGGCAGAGACTGGGCAAAGAGAGACTGTGTTACATTATCACATTGGATGCCAGAGCCACAGACCATCCCACGAAGCACATAGGAGCCAAGTTCTATGCCAGTAAAAAGAGATGGATCTGCACCCACAGGCAGTGTATGTGGAGTGGCACATTGCAGGGTGATGCTGCAATTCCAAAGGTGCACCAGCACACTGCTTGCTCCTCATGTGTTCCTGACACAAATTTCCAATGATCAGTAAGGCTTTTTTTTCCCTAACTCTATACACAATGCAGCCTACAAACCACAAATTTCCTGGGTAGATATTGCATACAGTGCTTTTCCATTTCATGTTGTGTCTGTTATATATTTCACAGGAGTAACACCTGCTATCAACCCCTTTTCCAGGAAGCCCAGACTGCTGGTAGAAAAGCAGGACCAAGGTGCACATGTAGGGCCCTTGTTGGAGGCAGATGGGGAATGGGGAAGGGTTGGGAATGAGAACTTACAGGAGAGAATATGGAGGTTCCTCCACAGTAAGTTCATCTTCCATTGTAAAGGCTTTTTTTGACGCAAAGAAGAAGGGATTAATTTTTGCGTTTTAAATGCTGTGAGGATGATGAAGGGTGAAGCAACTTTTATTTGTTCCTCGAGCATGTCCTCCTGGTGCGCTCCTGAATGACAGACCTGGGCTGAGAGAACTTTTTGTGGAGAATGTTTAGGACCAACCCAAAGAGACAGAATAACCTCTCAACAATCTCTTGCACTTAGGCTTTTCCTATTGAGTGAAAATTGAGCTAATATAATAGGAAAGGTTGGAAAATAGCTGTGTTTACCTGGTTAGATGGACAGACTCCCTGTTAAGGGCTCCAGAAAGCAACATGTTTTGTCCTTCCACTACATTGGCACTCTCCCCAGAAAGTGTTCTCCATGCATGACGAAAATGTGTGATTTGAATTTTTTCCCATTCTAATATTAAGTGATGTAAAAATATTTTAAACCTGAGAATCACTTTCAGATGTAAATGAAATTATTAAATTAATAAAAGTAAGACAATTAAATAAGTTGATTAGGCTGTAAATAATCAGGCTGAGAGACGTTAACTCTCTCAGACAGTCTGTCATCAGAAGAGAAAATGCCCCTTTACATTACTTCATACCAGGATGGAAAAGAGCACACTAATTTTTACTAGCTTTCAGAAAAAAATTTTAAAACAATTGCATATAAAATCTACCAAATGTGTAATTCTTCAAAGTTCTTTAAAATGTTTTGAGGTTATTATTTATATATTATCATATCATTTATATATTATCATATATCAAATCCTGTTATTTATATGTTATCAAAATATCACAAGCAATTTGAGATAGCATTTTTTTTTCAGTTCAAATCATAATGTATTAATTATGCCACATATTATTAGCCACAGGTTCTGTTCAGATTTAACAAAGGTAATGATTCTCTTTGGCAGAACTACTCACACACTGCTATGATTAGAATTATTAACAATTCCACATCTTCATCAATCAGTTATCACATTCAGAAACAATTCCTAGGGCCTTTGTTTCTTCTTCTATTTGAATTGTTGTCAGAGGGCAACCCAAGTTTTCTGTCAACCAGACTTGTGCGTGCATTATTACATTAACAAATCACATTTACTGGATGATCTTTTTCCACTCCTATGAATACTTAGAAGTGTGTGCATTCACATACATGTCTTTCACAGATAGGGGAAAACAAATACAGTAATTCATGCAAAATTATCTACACACGTCCCATAAGTAGTTTTATATTTCATTTGATCTTTAAGCAGAAGACCCTCAGAAGGAAAGCTGTTAATTACCTGTCCCCTCACTTCCTCCTCAACCTCTTGCAGCCCACATATGAGCCAAGTGGTCTGATGGTCTCAAGTAGAATGGTTTGAGGGTATTGTAACCAGATCAAGTGATCAGGTGTTCCAGCCCCTAGGTAAGAGTGCAAAAAGATTAACTCTGCTGAATTAAAAAATAAAAGGGTATGCCCTGTCCTGTTTCGCTGCTTGACTATGCAGCCATATAAAACAACCACAGGACAAGAGCCTTGATTTGAGATTGAGGGGAAGAAAATCCAGTTCCCTTTACAGCATTGCCTTCAGCTCAGCTTCCTAAGCGCAGCTCCCCACCAGTGTGCTCTCATCCAGAGATGTTGAACACCTCATGTGGGGCATTTCAATATCTGATATTGTCTGGGACTCCTGCTCAGAAATCAAATGCCTAGGAACTTGCAGATAGGGATATGCTGGCAACCAGATCTGTTTAAAAAAGTTCATTTTCTGCCTTAGGTTCTCCTGCAGTGATTTGTTCATATATTATATTCAACCCTGAATATCATCCAGTGATGCCAGCATGTCTTCTTTAGTACTGGATGAAAGGTGAATTGGCAACCTGTTCTGTGTCCTCCTAGTGTCCATTTCAGGTGCATATGATGCAGAAGATTATCCCAAGGAAACAAAATATCTGTTTCTGACCATGTCTCTCTTTGCAGTCGGTGCTGCTTCTTAGCAGTAGTGGTTTTGTTGTGTTTTCTACAAAGCCAGGTGAAAACTCTTCCCCAGTTCCCCAAACACTCAGTCACAGGTGATGGCCAACAGCAATGAGTAAACAACTTTATTGATTGCAAATGTCCCACTAGAGTGATAATGTCACGTGTTATTTTCCTAAGAAACTTGGAGACTGTGAACCAAACACACATGGTCTGCTCTGCATAAGAAAATCCCCCAAACCATCAAACATGGTGTTGAAAGTTGTGACTAAGGTATATAGTAAGGCAGAAGGACTTTCTAAATCCAAACCCAGTTTTGAAATCCTGCCAGAGAGGTTGTGGCATGGGCAGTGCCCCCAGAACGAATCAAAGAAGGCATTTTGGCAGGGACACCGTGATCCTTTGTGCTGGCTCAGGCAGACCCAAGCAAGGGGTGGCCCTCACACCAAGTCACAGCTGTCAGCTCCAGCCACGAAAGGTATGGCTGTGGCTCCCTTGCCAAACACCCACAGCAGCAGGTCCCTCCTGTCAATCCACAAGCATGGAAGCAACAGAGATACAGTGTCTGCTCCATTCCTTCGTGTCTGCAGCCCCATCACCCAGCATTTGTCTGGGTTGGAAAAATTGTCCAAAATAGCCAATGTCATGCACCCTCACTGGCATCCTCACTGGCAACTTTTATTTGAACTGATTAATGATTAACAGAATGCTCTCATTAACTCTGTTTAATGGTATTGAAGAGAAGAATGGGCAGACAAGACCAGGCTGTAGCAATGTAAGTACCCTTTTAGTTTTCCTTTAGATCTCTTGTACTTCCTTTTGAGGGGGTCGTTGCCTGGGAGTGGTGCCTTTGTACATGTAAATAGGGAATATACCTCTTATGAAAAAAATCAATACATTTCAAAAGCCAGAAAGAATGGATACTAAGGAAGATACTTCCCATAATAAAGTAAAAATTGCATTTAGAAACAATAGAAATTACTATAGACTTTTATACCACAAAGAGTAGTGATCTAGTCTTTCACCTTTGAAGGAACTGTAAGAGTATTTTGTAATTTTGGTTCTGGATAGTATGATCTATGCATATATCACATTTTTATTTAACACAGATTAAATTCTCCAATTATTTGATGAATTGAGGAAGACTAACAGAGCTGCAGTAACCTTCATGCAGTACTGAGTGCAAAACCCACTCATGCCAGTTACTCTTGGGAAAAGGTCATAAGCTTCCAGTTATTTAAAATTTTTAAAAGAATATGCTAATATTAAAGTTAATAAACTTTTAAAAGTTTTAAATTACCTCTTTTGAAAGAGAACTAGACAAAAAATATCAATAGTGGAGTTGTATTCTTTCCAGGGAACACTGACATGCATCAGAAATGCGAATTATAAGTGTGGGGGGCTTTGGAGAACTGGTGTGTTCTGAGAGCATCATTTTACTTTACTGGAGGACATGGTATGAACAAATTAATTTCCATGACATGTTTTGCATGTCTATTTCTTTTGCAGAAACAGCTGAAAGAAAAATGAAGACCACTTTCTCCTTGTGTTTATTGCTAGTTGGTTTGCATACTGTTGCCCTGCATCAACAGCATCCTCGCTACCATAATAAGCAGGATGATGCTAAAGGGACATATTACCCAGGACGTAATTCTCAGTGGGAAGAAGCTTCTCCACTTAAGAACAAAACCTTTGTCAAACTAGTTTTCAGCAATGCTGACTTTGCATTTTCCTTTTACAAGCTGGTTGCATCTGAAGCAATGGACAAAAATATTTTCTTTTCACCCATAAGCATCTCTGCTTCCTTTGCAATGCTGGCACTTGGTGCCAAGGCTGTGACACTGACACAGATTTTGGAAGGGCTTGCCTTTAACCTGAAAAAGACTCAGGAACAGGAAATACATGAAGGTTTTTGCCAACTCCTCCACATGCTGAACCATTCAGATAGTGAGTTCCAGCTGAGCCTGGGCAATGCCCTTTTTATAGAAGAAACACTAAAACCAGTACAGAAGTTCTTTGATGATGTCAAAAGCTTTTACGAATCTGAAGTTTTTTCTACTGACTTTAACAACTCTGTTGGTGCTGAGAGTCAGATCAACAGTTATATTGAGGAAAAGACAAATGGGAAAATAGTTAAACTAGTGGAAAATCTTGATCCTCTGACTGTAATGGTTCTTGTTAACTATGTCTTCTTTAAAGGTAAGATATATCAAAGGGTGCAAAGATAATTCTTATTACAGAAAATGAAAAGAGAAAAAAATTAAATATTTTAAATAGAGGAAATCATGTTCAATATCTGGAAGGTATAGCTATAAACCCATGTATATTTGTTGCCAGTAAAAATATTTCCTCACCTGCTTTAATGAAATTTTAAATCAAATATCTTTATTGAATTCAGTAATTTTGCATGTGATCATAGACTCATGCTGTAGTGAAGGTGGTGTTTTCAGTATTATCTGTCTGTAATTGTCTTTAAGGACCTAAAAAAATACATACGCAATGCTGTAACACCTGAGGATGCAGTAACATGAAAAGAATATTTACTCTAATGAAAGGAAGGCTGTGGAACCACATCCTGTTTTATTCACTGTGACCATTCCTCCTTGTATTCCACTGAACACATTTTCTTTTTGTCATAAGCCCATTGGAAGAAACCCTTCAGTACAGCACTGACAAAACAGGAGGATTTTTTTGTGGATCAGAAAACATCTGTAAAAGTTGACATGATGTATCGAAAGGGTTACTACAGAAATTACTTTGATGAAGAGCTGTCCTGTTGGCTGGTTCAGGTTCCTTACAATGGAGATGTTGCAGCATTATTTGTTTTGCCTGATGAAGGGAAGATGAAGCAGGTAGAAGATGCCCTCTTGAAAAGAACTGTAACTAAATGGGAAAAGTCCCTCCAAGACAGGTGAGACTTTTTGCTAAGGTGAGAGGTGACCATATTACAGATTAGTTGTGATTATCTCACCAAGACAAAACATCAAAGGACAGGTTATTTGACTGAACTCTATACACTTAATGTATAGACTTACTTGACTCTATGATGGACTTCCCTTTTCTTAGCTGGAAAATGAAAATTAAAAAGAGCTATGGCTAGTGAACAAATAGGTCATTGATCTTGGGATTAATCTTGGGTTAAGTTCGGGATTAATCTTGGGTTAAGTTCCTGATTCAACTAAAAATTACTTAGCACCCTGATGAGGTCAACAGACCTTTGTTTCAAGCAGGCACTGGGAAACTGCAATGGAGTATCTGTTGAGGGCATTCTGTGTAAAAGTGGATTAATTCACCATTACTGCAGCTATTTCTGTGGTGGCCAAGGCCCTGCTGTATATTTGAGCAGCCTTAGGTCAGCTAGCTACAATCATTTTAAAAAGCCCTCCTACCTGGCAGTAGTAGCTCTGTTTGCCTCTGAGTTGATATAGCTGTGTCTCCACCCCACTCCTCGAACCCTACTGCAGAGGCAGGAGCTAGCACAGGCTTATTCTATCCAATCCTCCACATTAAGTAGCTAACCTGATCAGAAGTGCTATCTGAACCCTTAGAGAAGGCTGTAAATACTTAGAAAAACCAATGTGAAGTGTCAGTATACTGAAGTCATTGAGGAATGTTGCCTAGATGATGATTTGTCCCTATTTGTGTTGTTTGTTACAGAAAAATACATCTGCACATTCCAAAATTTTCTATTTCTGGTACTTATGATGTGAAAAATATAGTCAAACAAATGGGTATGGTCAATCTGTTTACTGAACAAGCTGATCTCTCAGGGATTACTGAGGAGCCTGGACTGACGGTTTCAAAAGTAAGTCTGCGTGTGAAAGCAGCCACAGGATTTGCCTGTTCCCAGGAACCTGACAATAATATTCCATGAAAAGCTTATCCCAGTCTCTCTGAAGCATCACTCATTCTCCAATAGCTGCCAATCTGGAAGCAAAGAAAGCCCTGTCTGTCATAAACCTGAAGCCAAACATGCTTACAAGGGGTTAGAAAGGCATGGTTGGAGGATGAGGATGAAAACATACATATAATTAAATGTTCTTTTGGCTACTAAACAAAATTATCTAAATGTAGAGCATTAGGTTTGGTAAAATTTCCTCTAATTCTTCCTACACAGGGCAAAGGGCTGTTATTCCTGCCCTTCTAGTGTTCTCAAAAAGTTATTTTCTTCAGCTAGATGACAGGGTAAATTCACAATAATACATAAAGCTGCCAAAGACAAAATTGAGTCTCGGCTAAATTACCAGGTTTCTTTGCTTCCAGATTTTCTTGTCATCAGTCATCGTGAGTGCTCTTTGGCTGCCTGCAGTTTGAGGGTTACTCTGCAGAACCAGTGAAGGAGGATGGCTTGGGTGGTGTGATGGCTGTTGGTGCTGCGGTGGGAACGGGAGCAACTGGGGATGACCTCCCAGATGCTGCTGCTGCTTGGTCTTGCTCCAGGCAGGGCTCCCTTTGCCTGGCCAAAGTGAAGAGGGTGGCAGGCTGCTCTCCTCTTGCTGGATGGTCAGCTGGAGGCTGTTTGCTTTGTTCCTTGCAGGTGATCCACAGGGCCGTGCTGAATGTTCATGAGAACGGCACTGAGGCGGCCGGGGCCACGGTGAAGGAGATTACCTGGAGATCTGGGGATTTTCCTCGCCCGCCTCGGGTCAGATTCAACAGACCATTCCTCCTGCTGATTCTGGATAAGTTCACCCACACTGTCCTCTTCATTGGGAAAATTGTAAACCCTCAGAAAAATGACTGACTTATGCACATCACTGGCTGAACTCCTGTGATCCACTGAAACACTTATGTATGCATACCATCCTGTGCTAGTGCTCATCTTTCAACCATTATCCGTAGAAACCTTATTAATCCCTTACAACATAAAAATTATTTTTCTTGTCCAAAAGTCACTAGGGTTTCCCACAGCCTACACCTGAATACAGCATGCAGTGTTAATGAAATACAAGTCACTTTTCACCAGTTTTGTAAGAAGCCCTTTCTGATGTGCTCTTGTGGAGTATTCAGCTGGTTCAAAGTCTCCAATTGATGTAGGTATTGCTGTACAGTCACAGGGTGTGCATGTGAAAGGAGAAACAGGAAGAATGAGGTGCAAATTTTAATTCCTGTCTGTGTAATCCACTAACCCTTGATGAATACACTTAGATGCAGATTTCTTTAATATTGGAGTGAATTTTCATTAATTCCTTTATGTTTTGTAAGCAAGCATGGCATGAAACTGTAGGATCAGTGACTGAGATGGAGGACACCACCAATGGAAAGGGCTGATGAGTGCATCTGGTTTAACTTGCTTTCCTCTGTCTCCTCCTCAGCAGAAGCCCTGGCATGGAGACAAGAAGGCTGCTTTGCTGTACAGGTAATTTAAACTCTACTAAGGAAGGAATGCATAGCAGAAAAAAGACTTTTGTTTTATCCTAATAATAGAACAATTGTTGCTAACACCTCAAGATAAAAGCCTGATGGAGTAGTCTATGACACAGCACCAGTTTCCTTTTCATAGATTTGTTGTCACTGTCATTTCTTGTTTCTACTGATGCCGCCTTCGATATTCACTTTCCAGACTTGACAGATTGTGGTAGAAAAAAGGAGGAATGCAAATTATAACTCCAGAAAGTTTGCACTTTCTCAGTAGGAACTGCAGAGCTTTCCTGGGGACTGTTAACTTGGTTTAAGCTATCATAAACACACATAAAAATACAGAAAATATTTCAGAAGTCACTTTTCTAAATGTTAGCAGTGGATTACTGTTATAGACTAAAAGCAGACTGGGAATTCATATTTGTACCTTTTCTAACCTCCTCAAAATCACATAAATCAATGACAAAAGTTTCTTATTCATAACAGTATTTAGTAACAAGTAGTTGTCTTCATGCCTCTAAACATATAAGGACTTGGTCTAGGTGAAATACAGATAAATTTATTCTACAGAAGATCATTTCAAACTTCTTGCCAAATCTCAGGACTAACTCAGGATGAGCTGTCAAAGTCCAGATTTGCAATGACAAATAACTCTGTAGGCAAATATCAAGAGACCCTGTTTGCTGTTCATCATGGACCTCAGATCAATAATCTCTGTTTGTTAGTAGGAAAAAATATCTGAGTGCTATTTTGCCAATCACATCTCACTTTGAGAAGTAGCCTTGCCTCTTAACTCGTTTGAAAGTGGATAGACAAAAATAAAGCTGATTTAAGAACTGGATGACCAGAAAATATCTTGTTAAGGAACCATCTTCAGACAAGTGCAGGAACCGTACATGTCTTGCCTTGGTTTTCTTTCCATTTTGGCAAAAAAACAGGGCATGCCTTTCACTTCAAATGTGCAGCAAATTTGTGTAGTCAATAATGAGCCCAGAAGGATTGCACAACCCTCCCCCACCCAAAAATGTCAGCATTTAGGTTGTCACAAACCCACTGCAGTCATGGTTTGCTCAGGAGAGTGTTTCTTCTTCCAGTCTGCCTCTTTTTTGCTTCTTCTTCCATGGGTTTTTGTTTCTTGGTTGGCTCTCTGGCTGTGAGTGTTGTGAGCAAGAAACCTCAGAGTAACCAGGGAAGGACTTTTATCCTCGCTAGTCAAGAGCTGCTGCTGCTGTTGCATGCAAGTACTGTGATGGGCCCCTTCAGTGCAGGGGCACTGCTGGAGGCTGGAGCTGGGGTGATGAGCCACATGAGGGACAAAGTGCAAGGGACACCTCCCAATGCAGCCTGCACTGGTGTCTACACACAGATGAGATGTGGGAGTGCTTGCAACCTCAGCCTCAGCCCTGCCTGTGCAGACCCTGAGGGAAATCAGGGATGGGGTGGATCAAAGCAGTCTCTGTAAAGGCTGAAAGCAGTCTTCTCTTGTAGGTTAGCAGCCACAGAAAAAGAATTGCCAACATTGCAGAAACTTTGGAACAGCACACATTGAAATAAGGAGAAAAGGAAAACAAGCAGCGTGGAAATAGTAGTAAACTGTATTTATTGTCATATTTAGGAACCAGAAGGGAAACAAAGGCTAAAAATGTAAATAAGGAGGTCAGAAACCCAGACTAACCCATGGTGGAGATAGATTTAACTGTTATCTACAAATTATGTGAAGTTCAACAGACATTGGAAGAAAACCAGAGGCAATTTTGAGTAGTGTTAAAGATAATAAAAGAAGGAACAAGCAAAATCAGGAAACTGTATATTGTTGTGGTGGCAGAGAGAGAAATAGTATGCTTGAGGTATAAAAGAAAACTGCATATTTCCAACAGCCAGTGGTTAGTGCCAGTGCAGAGGTCTGTCATTGCTCCCACTGTTGTACAGCATCCACTAGGGAGAATCTAAAAGCACATTACAGAAGCAACAGCCTGAAATGTCATGGGCTGAAAACAAATTACATATTCTGCTGGAAAGACCAACTAATACTCTTGCGTTAAATGCATAAAATAAGGATGAAACACCTCTCCTCTGAAGAAATGCTGAGAGAATTGGAATTCTTCAGCCTGGAGAAAAGAAGGCTTTGGGGTTACCTAATTGCAGCCTTGCAGTACCTGAAGAGACCCTGCAAGAAAGATGGAGAGGGACTTTTTACAAGGGCCTGGAGTGACACGACAAGGAGGAATGACTTCAAATTGAAAGAAAGTAGGTTAGATTAGATATTAAGATGGAATTTTTACTGTGATGTTGGTAAGGCACTGAATTGGTTTGCCCTGAGAAGTTGTGGATGCCCTGGTAGTGTCAATGGCCTGGCTGGATGGGGCCCTGAGAAAACCTGGTATAGTGGAAAGTGTCCTTGCCCACAGCGTGGGTTGGGAACTAGATGATCTTCAAGGTCCCTTCTAACCCAAACCCAAACAATTCTATGGTGTCATGTATTTAATTTTGTTTTCTGATAGTCTACTAGTTGTCACACAATTAGTAATTAACATATATTTCTGGAAAATACTATGTGAATTTCTCAGTTTTTGAAGAACTTGGTGATTAATTGGGGAAGAAAATATGGCTTCTATAGCCATCGGGAACTTGGCAGCTAGGAAGGTGCCATGGCCAAGATCCTCATAGCCTGCTAATCACAATAACCTCTAGGCTCAGGAAATCTGTGTGATAGATAAATGCCTCAAAGCAGTGCTCTCCCACAACCTTCAAAGAGCACTGGTAACCTCAAATGCCCCCTGCAAACTCCTGGCATATCAGAATGAGTTACTGGCAGCAGAATCACCTATGCTCAGCAGCAGCCCAGGGCCCCTCGGGACCCACGAGCTCCTGTGAGCCGATCTGGTGAGGAGGGGACATTGCCAGGGCCATGTAAATGACTCTGGGAGTGTCACACTGGATGTGGCGCAGCACTTGGCGTGGGCAGGGCATGCTGGGAGGCACACAGCTCAGGTAAGTGCTGAGTGCTCTTGGTCTCTGCTCTAAAGGTGGGCTCTTCCTTCAGAGCCAAAACCAGAGCGCCTACTGAGACAGCCCTGGGAATCCTGGAGCTTCCACCCGGATGGAACTGTAAGGAAGGAGATGTCAGTGCAGGTGGCAGCTTACAATGGATGCCCAGATCCTTCCCCTGGAGAAAAGGTACCTGCACAAAGGGTGCACAGGCTGATAACCTTTTTTGGCATGTAGATGAATTCCAAGAGACAGTTAATAGGCTTTAAGCATTAGAGGGGCTGAAACACTGCTAGACAACCTGGCTTCTGGAATGGGGTGGATTTAATTGTAGTGCTTCCTACTAGGAGACCGCAAAACATGAAAGTCAAAGCAAAACAAAAAAATGCATTTCACTCAAACATTTCCAAGCCTTCTTAATGGAAAGCCATAATATTAACTCAATAGTTCTATACATTAGATTCCTGACTTGTGCTCTGTCATTTGGCCAGGAGACAAAAAATATCTGTGGTTATTTGACTCCTGCAAAGGCCTGGAAAAGAGTCATATTTCTCTTCTTCAAATACAACATGTTTTGGTCGTTTTTCTTATTTCATCTGGGAAAGAAATAGGTTTACAAATCGACTAGAAATGGATGGCTCTATAAGAAAAGCATGCTCTAGCTGAGGCTGTTGGCTTTCCAACCCATTCTTCAGATCTCTCATTCCCTCTGAGTGGCTGACTTTGACATTGCTTGTGAGATTTCTCCAGTTTAAATGGACCCAAAAGTGTCTTGTGTTAACTGAAAAACACATCTTGGACTTTTATCACAATACCTTTCAAGGACATAAACCACTAGCTGCCTGCATTGAAAAAAAGATGAAAAGGAAGTAATCTTCCTCAGAAGATTCTTTACAGCCCCCAGGATTGTTTTCACATTCTCATTCAGTTGTCTTATATTGTATTAAGCATGCAATAAAAGAAAGGGCAGCGAGGACATCTTGGCTAAAGGTGTGAACATGAGATAAGACTCATATGAGAGCTCATGTTACATGTTACTCACAGTTCAGCTTCCTAAGGGTGGGTTTGATAGTAGTGCTAAAGTACATCACCTCTCTGCAAAGGAAGGACTGTAATATCTTGGGAAATGGTGAGAAAACAGAAATATTCTTGGAGGTTCTGTGGAGAAACATGTTATATCTTGAAGAGGCCTGTTCTTTCCCAAATAAACAGCAGAGGTCCATGGGGAGTACGTGTGAGGAAGAGGGGAATTACCAAGACAGCCACATTTTGCTGTGAGAAGCAGCAGCTTAAGCTGAGGGGGCTCTTGCAGCTGCCAAGACACAGGAAAGGAGAAAGGCAAGAGCAGCCTGACAGTACACTTGGCCTAATTAACTCCTCTGCCTGGGCAGAGCACCATGCAATGCAGACTTCGAGTTCTTCTAAGGCCTGACTGTAAATTAATTAGCAGATATTAAAGTTTTTGGCCAGAAGTGATACCAATGGAAAAAAAAAAAACCAAAAAAAACAACGAAATTATTGTAGGAGAGAAGAATTAACACTAAAGTTTTCACCTCTATCAGTTAGATGTTTAGTCACAGGGCACAGGCTCAGACCCGTGCAAGTGGAGCTGCACTGCTGCTTTTCCCTTGCACTCTGGGAGATCAGAGTTTGACTGGATGTTACATGCTGGCCACATTTAAAGCCTTTAAGGCTTTGAAACTTGAAACACTCGGAATAAACATTCTGCCCTTGTGTTAAGTTTCCACTCCAGTGTCACTTGGTGCTCTCCCTGCACCAAGGCATGCAGCATTTCAGAGCACTGCAGCAGTTTCTTTCCTGAGACATTTATATCTGTTCTAACTGCCAGCAATTTCCACACCTTTATCTGCTCAAAGAATGCTCCCTGCCAGGCTTAGTGAGGTGATGGCTCCCTTTCTCTTTTTTATTTGTTAAACCCGGTCTTTAGTTCAGGCTCCAACTCGTTCAATACACTGCTATGAATCATAAGCGAAACTCAGACCTATTCCCATCTGAAATTACTCACTTTTTGGCCAGTTTTTGGGCAGTATAATGTGGGGGTTCCTTAAAGAAATACTTCCATTTCTTTACTAGAAAGAAATTAAGAAAAAGAGTAGTCAAAAACCACAGGTGGGGTAAACACACCGTTTTAATTCTTATTTCTCTAAAAGGCTTTTTTTTTCTATACTTGTACTGCTGTGCAGATAAAGGCACCACAGATACATATCTTAATTTAATTCAACACAGCAAAATTAAAAGAGCAAGCTAGTTCAGAGGCAGTAAGAACAGGCAGATATATCTTCTATTTCTATATTTAAAAGCAAAATCTATGTTTATCTAGGTTTTTTTTTACTGACATTGATTCTCAAAAAGTTCTTCCCTTGATCCCCCAAGAAGCCCAGCTCCATTTTCTTTCCAAGGCACTCCAGTTGGATGTGCCATGTCTGCCTTGGATGGAGATGGAATTTGGGTTGGGGAAGATGATGAAAGGTCAAGAGAAGTTTAAGGGGAAAATAGCCTCTCTAAATACTTCAGTATTCATGGAGCCTGGCAGCACTGAAAGGGCCACTGAACTCTAAATCTTGTAACTCATTTCTGTGGGAAAAATGAGGAATTATTTTTGGCACTCTGTGGATTTTTTGGGTGCTCCAATCTTTCTTTAGAAACTACTTCAAAGTTCAATTAAATTGATTGAACTACTTCAATTAAAACCTCTTTTTTTCCCCCCCCTCTGGTCTTTGAGTTCATAGTCCAAACTAGGATAAAATTAACCTCTGTAAAAAATATTGGTGGCTTGCTGTGCAGAGGTGGGAAATTTTCATTATGCTTTCTCACTCAGATATTAATTCCCTTCCTTATTATCTTGTAAATGACAGCCAGCAAATAAAAAGTTCACTGCGTGTGATAGGGTTTCAATCCCATAAACTAACTGATCACTGAATAGTGCCTCTCAAGAGCTGTAAATTACCTACATCTCCTGGAAAGCAGCAGTGTAGTCACAACCTGACTCTACTGAAGGCAAGCATCAGAAATTTTGGCTTTTCAAGCAATTCTAGGCAATAGCAGGTGACAAGAACATTTAATTTTCTCCTTTGAGTCTTTTTTTTGTGAGGCCCACCTGGGGGGGAGGGGGAGGAGGATAAAGCATCCATGTGGATTATACTTCACAAAGAACCCCCCGTGAGATAAATGGAAGAGCAGAAGATCCATGCAAGCTTTCTCTCAATTAATGCTAAGCAAAGTTCAGCTGAGAAAATGCCATGGTTTCTCTGTTAACGACAGCTCAGAAGTCCCTGGATCATGACAAAGATATAGGATGCTGGAGCTGGAAGACACTGAAGATCAGAGAACAGAACTGTTTGAATGTAAAAAATTCTAATAATGAACACGTTTTTACCATGCAGTGGTTGAGCCTGGAAGACGTGGTCCAGAGAAGTTGCAAAATGTGCTCCTGTGCTTGGAGAGATGTACCTGAGAAATCTGATGTTTTGTGAAAAAGGCTGGACTAGACGGCCTCTGGAGGTCTCTTCCAGCCTAGATTTTGATTCTAAGATTCTGCTACACAGGCACAAAACCTGTGGGAAAACCACACTGGGATGGTTGTTGACAATGTTTTCCCAAAAAGTAAAATACTTGATATAGAGAGACAGTTTTAGAAATATGTTTTCATGTCTGATTAGAATCCCTGAGTTTTAATGTTTCTCTTCTATATTGATTATAAGCTTGCCACAAGAAACCATTGTACAACACAGTTGGATAGAAGTTGAACAAGGTTTTATTACTAAGTGCATACATGTGTTTTGTTAGAGAAGCACAGAACATCTCCCTTACTTTTTCACTTCAGCCCCTTTCTGGCATTTCCAGTTCCCTGCTCTCCACAAGGTAGGTCTGTTTCCAGTCCCTGGGCTGGGATTCCTCGAATGAAATCATTCCAGGGAGCCACTGCATGAGCAAGCTCCCTTTACAATTTTACTGTCCAACCTCTGTTCCTATGAAATTTGCCCACTTTCTTTGCAGGATGCTCACAAAGACCTCCTGAATTTTGCTGGGAAGCACACTGAGGCTGCACTAGCCAGGGCTGCTGAATCTTGTCTTCCCACTACTCAGCAGTTGTTATTGATCACAGCTGTAGGTTAAACTGTCTGTAGCAAAAAATCACTGATGAAACCTTGGCTCAGAGCTTTGAGTTTGTAAATCCATGTAAGGCATGATGAATATCAACATCATTGGGGAAAAATAAAGTATAGATCATGTTTTTAAAGTATAAAGGAAGATGCTGCAAACTCTAATCCGTTATTATCTCTGTGCAGACCTAGTGCTGCCTTAAGCAGCCTGTGTGCTGTACTTAGAGTTTTTGCACACTAAAAAAATTTTACATGTTGGTGATATTAAGGACTAGAGGCTTGGCTATACAGATATTGCTTTCTTGTGTGATCCAAATTTTGCTGTGGTTAAACAATAAGAATATGAAAAGTAGCTTGAAAATAGCTATCTATCAAATATCTATCAAATTCAAACTGAAGAAAATGTCAATTTGCTTAACGAGACCTGTTTTTGTATTGTACAGAGGGAAGCAGAGAATGTAGGAGAGGACAACTTCAAATTCCATTACACACCACTAGAAACAAAGAAGAATTTTAAGGAGTGATCTTTATTTCATATGCATACATGCATCACTAGCCAGCTGTAGAAACAGATAGCGTGCCAGCAGCACACTGTCAGATTAAGTTGGGCTAATTAAACCTTATTACTTTGTTAGGCATGGCTCATTGAACAGCCACTGTGTAACTGCTTACAGAAATTCAGCAGTGCTAACAGCCCAAGCCAAGTGAAAACATGAGGGGAGAGTTTTCTTTAGTATCAATAACAAAAATCAACATGGTTGTCTCTCCTGAAAGGATAAACATAATACATCAGATCAGAATGACTTTGCACATGACCTGTGTTTGTATTAGAACTAAGAGCAAAATTATGTTTCTTTCTCAAGTGTGCTAACAAGAAAAATTAATCAGATCACTGAGAGACATTTCAGTCCATCCAGAGCCTGTTTGCATGCCTTACACTGTTTCTAAAGTCTCTTGTAAGCTAATCATTACTCCTAAAAAAATACATAACTACTTAGGACCAGTAACACTTTCATGGGCAAACTTTCCACTAGCACAACTAGAGCCTTAAAAGTTGGAGCTTTAAAATTACACTCTTTTAGTAACAACATGGCTCTTGGATAAAAACATTACTTGACCAGCATATAACAAACACCTTAACATTTATTTCAAGCATCTGCCAAATGTATCCATGAAGTACAGACTGATTATTAGAACATTTTTTGATTAGTCCATAAACATGGATTTAAGAAATCTGTTTCCATATTTAAGAAGTTTACTTTCCACACAACACAGAAAACTGTGTATTTGATACATAAATTCTGGCTCTTCTCAGATTCAAGAAATGCAATACATAGAAGGGAAACTTTCAAGAGTTTAATGAATTAAGAGAAAATCTTGAATACATTTAAAATTATTAAATACAAAGTTCATTATCCTGAAATGAGGATGTTAATGTCAGAGAGAAACTGAACTCCTGCTATATTATTTTTGACTGACATGTGAATCATAGATCTATGCTCCTCCTGGACAATTTTACAATACCATTCATCATCTGTAGCTTGTATTATCATAATTTGAAATCGATATGTTTACCTCTCAAATTATGCAAATTAATAAAGACTCATTAAAGCAAAAAGTTCCTGACATTAATCTCCATCTACAGTATAAATGAGCACATGGGTTCTGTCAAATGGGATAACAGAGCTAAGAAAAATATTTGTGGGCACAAACAAATGCAGGAAAGGTTGTTCTGTGAACCATGACAAAACAGTGCAGCTTACCTTCCATGCATCCCTTTTCCTTCCCTGCTGACTGGAAGGCCAGGGCTGGGCAGACCTTTCAGTCCTGTTGCAAGAATAGCAATTAATGGGAAACTCTGACTGCAACCATGGATGCCTTCAAGCCATACTTTAGGTAAGCTCTTCAAGCTAACACTGACTACTGCCCCAGAGCCACCACCCCTCAGGCACTGCATCCTCTCAGCTGGAGTCTGGTGCCAGGGTAAGCAATGGTGAATTTTGGTATTGCAAGTACTGTCTTAGTGGACACGACAGGAAGACAGCCTTGAGACAGCCAACAGAGAGGGTTTCACATCTACACCAGATATGTATTCTGTCAGGTGGATGTTATGGATCTGGAGCGGGGTGGCTGTGACTGCTCTGCAAATACTTTGTCCAGGTCCTTCCTCAGCCAAGGATGACATTTTGCTGCTTTGAGACAGTGCCATTACTTTTCCTTCAGAGTGCCCAGAATTACAGGAGAGTTTTCTAAGAGCCTGAGAAAATATTTCTATAGAGTGATGGTCTGCGTTGCATTCAGCAGGGCATGGCTAGGGCTGCAGGCAAGGCATGCTGAGTATTTGCTGATGAAAGGAGCTAGGTATCTTTTAAAAGAAGTATTTTGAATAAAATAATAGGAATAGAGTCACATTTTTAAGGAACTAAGGTGTAAAACAAAGCAACAGCATAGGCATGCTTTATGCATTACTGTCTCCAGAAGCAGGCCCTGGGGTGGAACAGCTGCTGGCTTGGAGAACCTCTTTTTCAAGCCACCACCTCATGACAACAAGCATACCTGAAGCAAAGGGAAGCAGATTTTTAAAGAGTTTCAAAAATCAATCCATGCTAACTTTCAACAAGAGGGATGAATGTCAACATATACAGCAATACAGATAAATGTCTGAACAGCAAAACGCTTGTGTTTTTGTCTCTGACACAGTTTTCTCACTGTACTGAAGCATGGTTTTGTTCACCTCAGGATCATAGAGTGAATCCAGAATTAGCCCCAGTGCTTGCAATATCATTCTCTACAGCTCTGTCTCTTCTCTCTCCTGCTACCTTCTGCTTCAGTTGGCCCTGCAGCTGCACAGTGGAGTCCACTGCCCAGGGTTCTTCTTCTGTTGTGACCAAACCAAGGCTCAAAAAAGCCTCTGAATGTAGGACAGTTCTGAACTGCTGCTGAGTTCATTTGTGGGGAAAAAACCAAGCTATGTGTTAATTGGCTCTTCTGATCTGCTTTTCTTAGTGCCATGTTGAAGCAGGTGCCCAAGCTGCATGATCAAAAATCTAAAGCCCCAGTGCAGGCCATAACCCACTTCAGGAGATGCCTTAGCCCTCGTGTCACTAGCTGACAACAAGCTGGGCAGGTGTATCTGGTAGTTCAGCTGCTCCTGGCCATGGACCTCTCCTCTTCAGAGTTTGCAGATGGCTATTATGCATGTTTGGGGACAACAAACATTGAAGCCAGCTGGCCCAGCTAGCACTGACTTCCGCCTTCTCTGCGTGGCTACATCAGCATTTATCTGTGTCCTCAGACAGTTGGAGGTTTTTTAATCCATGCAATGTTTAACAGAACTGTAAATATTTAACACACATATTTAACACTATGACTAAGGAAGTGTCCATAACCACCCACAGCCTTTCTTGGAGCACCATGAGCTCTTCTCTTGTTTTCCCTGAAAGGTTGCACTTGTGCCATCGGGAATTCTGGCTAATACATTAATTCAATTTAAATGCAGAGCGTTTGTGTTTGGCTGACAAAAAAAAGAAAACAGGCTATTCCATCAAGCCCCACCTGACACAAGTGCTCCAAGGGACAGCAGTAAGAGGTACTCTAATAAGAAAAAAGACAAATTCAAAAATCGAAATACTTAACAGCAAACTTTGGCTGTATCTAAGGCAAACACGCAGAATTAAGCTATATTCTGAAATTTAAAAAAAAAATTTAAAAAAAGGAAAATGAAAAAAAAAAGGGTTGAAGGGTTGAGTCTGTAAATACCACGCCGGGACCTTATCTGCATGACCAAGGCCATGGATCCCAGCAGGTACAGAACAACCTCTGCAAGCAGCACAGCTGGGAACTGCTGTGCTTACACAGCTTTACATACACAGCTCCTTGGTTCTACAGTGTCAAGGGGATTGTGCTGCTCCTTGCTGAACAAGTCCTGCAAAGTGTAGCAGAGGCATAGAGGCACTAAGCAGGCATTCTCCTGGCTGGCTGATCAAGCCATGCATCTGAACAGCACCTCCACTGGTGAATGGTGGTGAACCTGCTTCACAGCACTTATCTGCACCCTCCTTAGGAAGATTCCTGGGAAATACATCTTTATAAGAAGGGTGAGACTCACAGTTTGATACTGCCTTGATTTATTACTGGTTAATATTTCTGGATTACTCTCTTCCATCATTTGCTATTGTGTGATGTATTTGAGACTAGGTTGCTGCTCATATACATTACAGCAGTTGCATTTGTTCAGTATTGTCTTTGGGCACTTGGAGTGATGGTACATATTTTATACAGCTTTTTCAAGTGCTGAAGCCTACATTAAGTACTTTTCAGATCTTGATGGGCTAGGAGGTCCTTAACAGAGCTCCAGAAAGAATCATATGATTGTGAGGAGACCATTACAAGACTGAATGAGGTGCCCTCTTCATTTGGAGGGCCAAGAGGACTCATTGCTTCGTGCTGGGCAAAGATAAATGGTTCTATTCATCTCAGGTAGCACACAGGGCAGAATGCTGTGCTCTTGACACCAAAATATCATTTTCAATAAATATTTGCTTAGGAGTTGCATACCCTTTGGGATGCAACACTGTACTCTACTGACCAGCGTGGGCCCAGTGGTCTTTGTTCTGTTTGGAGTGAAGGGATGTGGACACATGCACACAATGTCCAGGAACACTGGCCTCATCAGCATTCAGCTTTGTGCTTCCGGGTAACATGTATCTGAAGCCATGTAATGTTTAACAGAGGAAAACAGCAGTACTAGTAAAGCAGCAAGAAACAGCACAGCCCATTGAGAGCACGAGTCCTCTGGATGTAAAGTAAGTACCCAGCTATCTTTATCTTAATGACTTTGACCCAGCTGTATGGTATTTAGCTCAGTGAGTCATAAAGCACATCTGCTTTCAAGGGTGAAATCTAGTTTCTAAGTACTCAAATGACAGCTGAACTTAATTTCAAGAAATACTGAATAGCAAATTCTGGGGATTCATTATAGCAGCTCCACAGAGTATAACTGCTCTGAATATTTATCCCAAATAGCTCAAAAACATCTAGAAAAAAGTATGCTTCAATAACAGAAGTATTTTGACTTCTCAACCGTCAATTTTATTTATCATTACTAATTTCCCCTAAAGCTTACAATCAGATAACCAAAACTGAAGTGAATTAGTGTCTTGCTCACAGTAAGATGACTCAGAATTCACAAACTGATTTTGCTATGCCAATGTCCTCTGTAAATTCCAACTTACCCAGATCACACAGAGCAAAGCTGTAGAAAGACAAGCTGGCTCCTTTTCACCTAAACCTTGGTGGTCAGAGTGCTGTCCCAGGGTGGAGAGAATCCCAGTAAACCTCTCACCTGTTCTGCTGAACCCATGTCTTTTGAGTGCCTTTACCATTGACTAGGGGGTAAGCAGGTAGCTTGTGATCGTCTACCTGAAGCTGATCTGTTACAAGCAGGGCACTAGGTAAAGGCTATTTGGAGCTTTTCTAGTCACTGGTAGCATATTTTTAGTGGGAATAGCTTTTACTTGTTATCTGACAGGTTAACCATCTTAAGCACCACAAATCAACCCAGCATGTTCTTGGTTGAACTGGTAAAAGAGAAAGCAGTAAACAAACAAAAACAAAAAGTGATCACAGTCACTACAAATGTCCAAGATGCTCTGATCCAGTTTTGCTGCTGAGCACTACTCTGGCCTTAGGCATATTTAACTTACAAAAGGATACTTTCCTGCTGATGTGAAGCTTGGAAGGACAGGAGAGGCAAAGTCCACACTTATGGTCTCACATTCCCTATGACCAGATGTGGGATACACACAAGAAGGAACCCGTCTGAAAGACAGGTGACACATGAGTGGTCATTTAAAATAGACAAACATATTCTAATTTAATCAGGTATTGAAGCAGAAAAATTTTACCAGCTCTTATGATTAGCCACTTTGTATGGTAAAATGAGTCAGGAATGAGAGAAAATAGCAGTTCTGAATTTTGCAATCTCATATTGTTTTCCTTTGATATAGCACTGTAGCACTGCTTTTTTTTTAACATAAAACTCATTCAAACCCTAATAGCATAATAGTCCTTGGAGGTCTTAGGAAATAAGCACAAAATAATTAATCAGAAGGCTTCTAATGTGTTGCATTGTCATAAAAAAAAAAAAAAAGCGCACCTTTTCACTTCTTCTCTCCCTTGGACTCTTATTTTTCTTCAATACTCACATGTTTTTTTCCCACTAACAAGGGACTTTTGTAGCTAGAGTAAAGTAGAGCTGAGATAGGCAGCAATGAATAGGAATTACAGGTAAACTCAAAAGCACAAGGATTTAAAAAACGCTTCCATAGCAAAAGAGGAGGTCAGGACATAACAGTGATTTCCACTTGAAGGCAGCAGCAGCAGACAGAAATAAAAGATGAGGTGTTGATACAGCCAACCTCCAGCATCCAAGACCTTTTGTTCTTTGTCCACGCAGTATCTGTGAAGAATGACGAAGGCCATGCTCCTCCTGTGCTTGCTGGTGGCCATGCTTCACCTCAGTGCCCACAGTCTGACCCAGACTGATCACCACACTGACCAGCCTGAGGCAACTGACCCCCAGGAGCTGTATTCTCTTGATGCAGATCCTCTTGAGTCCTGCCAAAGGATAATCCCAAGCAACACAGACTTTGCCTTCCGGTTTTACAGGCAAGCAACCACTCAAGAACCTGACAAGAACATTTTCTTTTCCCCAGTCAGCATCTCTGCTGCCCTTGCCCTTGTGGCCCTGGGCTCCCGAGGCAGCAGCCAGGCTCAGCTGCTGGAGGGACTGGCCTTTAACCTCACCAGCACGCAGAAGGAGGAGATCCACCACGGCTTTGGTCAGCTCCTCCGCCTGCTGAGCCGCCCCGGCAGCCAGGTGCAGCTGAGCATGGGCAGCACCCTGTTCATGGACAAACACCTGAAGCCAGTGAAAACCTTTCTGAGGGACATCAAAACACACTACAGAGGAAAAGCTGTCTCCAGCAGCTTCCAGAATTCCACTCAAGCTAAAAAAGAGATCAATGATTATGTAAAGAATAAAACCCATGGGAATATAAACCAAATACTTGAGGACCTTGATCCAAACACTCTGATGGTAATTGTTAACTACATTTATTTCAAAGGTAAGTTACACAGATGCTATTTAATGCATCTGTTTTGTGCTGTTTCACCTGAAGTAAAACAAGTACACCAAGTTATTTCTGAATAATTTTTAAGTGAATGTGTTCAAATGAGACTATTATGAAAAAAATTGAAAGTTTTCCACTCTGATACCTCTTCCACATCTAAATTTTTCTAGAACATATTTAGACTTCTAAGCATAAAAGTTCATTTACTTGCAATATTCAGGTTCAGGGAATTGCCAGAGCACAACAGATTCATGTATGGCTAAATTATTCTGGCAGACTTCATCTACTCAGTATTTTAAAAATCAAAATGTTTTCACATTGTATGTGTGAAGGAGAAAACTAAAATCTGAAGATGATGCTTAACAAAAATTGCCTAAAACTTTAATTTACTTACAGTCCATGACTATTACATGGGTAGGTACCTCTGGAGTTGGAATCCAAATGTTCCACACCTTGTCATCATATTACACACAACCCAAGAAGTATTTGAATGTATTGCTTTGGAAATTATTAACTTCTTCTTGGGTGTTCATTTGTAGCAGCATGCAGAACATACATGGAATTTCCCACCCAGAAAGGATTATTTGGAAATTATGAAGTTTTAGCAAAATACAAAAATATTTTATTTTATATACTTTATAAATTTGGGTGACCTAATCTCAGATTTCCTAGTCTGAGCACCATACCAGAGTAAATTTCTTTCCTGGAGGGCAAGGGAGAAGGCTTAAACTTATAAAGTAACCAGAATATTGTGAAGTTTACATTCCATTATTTATTTTTTAAATTAGGCTATTTCAATTCAACATTTAAAAAAAAAAAAAGCCTAAAAACCATACTTCTAGAATGCAAGTTATAATCCCAGTCTATTTGTTTAGTGAATGACCTTTTTTATTACACAGTAAAATATCATAGAAAATTCAGTTGAATAAACATACAGAGCAAAGCATTTCGAAGACTAGAAACCTTGAGGCACTATTCCATTTACCATACTGCAGTCATGTTCAGGTCCAAAAGTTTGTTTCTCTAGCATGTGAGCTTTTCCTTAGTTCTACAAGATGAAAAACACATAAAAAACCATGTGAAGAGCATAACATGCTAACTTTTAAAAGTTAGACATTTGCTGTGAAACTTGCTTTACAAGCAATATTCTGAAAACAGTAAATCCCTGAATTCTGGTCAGTTTTCATTTGCTTCAAATAAAACATAAGGTTACATGATGAAGTTACTTCATTTAATTTATCTGACTTAGAAAGATTGTGTACAAGCCCATACAAAATTTAACCTGTGGTATTTAGTTGTTATAAAGAATAAGATATTTAATAAACTTTGAGTATTTTTTATCTCCAAGTGTAAATATTCAGATATGGTTTTATTTATTGTACATTAGTCAGGACAATATTAATATATCCTCATTGAAATAAGTATTCAACTCCATTCTTTCTCTTTTGTTTTTAAGCTTACTGGGAAAATCCCTTCAATATTAAGCGGACTCACAAGAACTTTTTCTATGTGAATGATACGACCTCAGTTAAAGTGGCTATGATGGCTCAAGATGGATTTTATAAAGCATACTCTGACAGGAAGCTGTCCTGCAAGGTGGTGCAGATTCCTTACAAGGGAAATGTTACAGCATTATTTATCCTGCCCAATGAAGGAAAATTGAAACAGTTGGAACATGCCCTGACAAAAAACACTGTTTCTAACTGGGAAAGATCTCTTAAACGACGGTAAATATAGAATTTTGATTTGATGATTTGAGGTAGTCAGAACCTGAAGTCTGAATGCTATGGTCAGGTTTTACAGTTTCTATCTTGTATTTTTGATGTGAGGTTTAAACAACAGAAGAGGTATGAAGGATCAGACCAAATTATTTGATATTTTCAGCAAAAAAGTAGAATCAGCATTATTTTGTGATGAGAGATCTCTGAGGTGGGAAATTTAATTCTTTTTTCCCCATACATTTTTTTTAGCTGATGCTAAGTATCACCATTTCCCTTGTCTCAGACAAAATATTGAGTGGTAATACTGCAACATAGCAGTCAGATCCCTCAGAGGGAATGGGGTGTGAATTCCAAAAGCAGAACTTTCAAGGTTAGAAAAAGAAACTTTGTCCCAAAAATTCTGGCTGCACTACTTTTTAGTGTCTCACAAAGAGACCGTGTTGCAGAATCATAAAAGAAATATGAACTGATATCTTTCTCCTTCCATACTTTTCTATCCTCCAGACCAACATCTTCTTATCTTCTTTTTTCTGCCATGTTTCTTAGCTGAAAAGACTATCATTGTAGCACAGAAGAACCACCATCAAGTTATGAATCTTCACTGCAAGGCATATTCTGATTGCAATAACTACCATACTTTGCTTTTGGATTGACAGGAGGATGGAACTGCATATTCCAAAACTTTCCATTTCAGGCACTTATGACTTAAAGAGGATCTTAATGAATCTGGGTGTAACTGATGTGTTTTCAAATCAGGCTGATCTGTCTGGAATCACAGGAAACCCAGATGTGAAGGTTTCAGAAGTAAGTTTATCAGCAGAAACAACCATCCATGGTTTCCTTAACACCCAATTGCCTTACCCTGAGTTCACCTGTGAAATTGTACTTATTGCTAGGGCTGGCTGATACTCTGAAATAGAACATTTAGCTGATAAAGTCCCTTTAAACTCCCTCAGACTTCTCCAAGATCTGGAGATAGGGATATTTTCTTGTATACTCTGGCAAGCAAAGTTGGAGGGTAGATGGAGGAATGGGTTTGGCAATTAACCAGGAAACTAAACACAGCATATTTTCTGCATGTAGAAATGGTGCCTGTGGGTAACTAGGAGTTGTGCATGTCTTGCATCAGCACACTGGCAGAAAAAGTGGCCTTTCTCTAACATGCATTCTACAATTTTAAAGGATTTAGAAATTGCTGTTACTATTGAAGGCTCTGTTGAGTGCTAAAAACATAAAATGGACCAGACTCGAGGAAAACATCCCATTCCCTGAAAACAATGTAAAGATTAAAACTAGCATTTTTACAGTCATTCAGAAAACATCATTTAAAATTTTCTAGCATTTTGGGGCTAGTAAAAGAAAAAAAAAATTAAAATGCCCAACAATAACAAAAAAATTGGTAGCAGTGTTGAATTCCTGGCTAAACTGTGCGCAAGTGCTGTTAGGAATACTTACAGAGCAGTTCTGGATTCCTTTTCCCTTTCCCTTTGAAACTGACATTCCCTGGGAGTTTGATTGGTTATTTTACTTTCAATTAATTCCACAAGGTGTGCAGTTGCTAAGGTCTGTGTTGATGCACTTGTGGTGAGGAACACTGAATGTGTATATATTTGCTTATTGAGACAACATTGCTAAAAACCACACAACAGGCTGTAGTGCCCTTCTTCCTGGTTCCTGACTTATCAGCAATTTTTGTGAAAGGCAGCAGTTAAATTAACTTTGGGTCAATTTGAATAATTTCACACCACATCTTCCACATACGTTAATTCTTGCTGTATTTTATTGTAGGCTACTCACAAGGCCCTGCTGAAGATCCGTGAGAATGGCACAGAGGCTGCAGCAGCCAGCAGCATAGATTCTCTTCCTTATTCTTATCCTCCCATTGTCATGTTCAAACGTCCATTCTTGCTGTTGATTGTTGATCACTATACTCAGAGCATCCTCTTCATGGGAAAAATTGTAAACCCATCTGAAAAATGACAGGTCACTGGCTGATATTATTGTTTTGAATTGCATTTTATGAAATTATTGCCCATTGTGTGATTAAAATTATATCCCAACAGTTATTAACAAATTTCTTTTTCCACAGAAATCAGGAAAGAGTGCAGTCATTCTTAGAAACATTCTTTTTGCTTCGTCCTTCCATAGAAAATAACCAGTGAGATATACCTATTAGTGAATTGTGAAATATTTGATAAATCAGCCTTTTAGTGATGAGTGCCATCTTTGAAAGGCAATGCAATATCCAGCTGAGAGTATTAGTTGGAAGAGTGAAAGTAAATAAAATTTGAGTGGATAAATCCAAATGAAATCTCTGCAAACTACAGGCTGCCTTTGATAGTGGAACCCTGGAAAAAGTTAAAGATAGAATCTAAAATGTTAGGCTTTGTGCTTTCCCAGATCAACTGCACCTGCCTAAGCAGTATGATAAATTATATAATTGTTAGATGAGATGATTGTTCAGTAATTAAATGTAATTATTATATAACCATAAGAAGAATAGTGAGAAACTATGTTGGAAATTCAGAGAGGGGCTAAATTTATGTATACAATAGAACAATATAACTTTAATAATTAACATGACAGTTATGTAACGATAGAGTATAAAACATGGTCATTTCAGATGTATGGTCGGAGTCAGATTTGGGTTGAATATACCCCAATTCCCAGAGCTCTTAATAAAAAGCACCGCATATAATCGCTCCGTGATTATGTGTTTTTGAATGCTAACACCTTCTGACATTGTAGGGTTTCCAGTGGAAGGAAGGCATAGCTGAAAATTACACACTGGGACAGTCAGTCACTTTAGACCAGGCCTAGGCACTTCCTTTGCAGGTCAAGTCTTACTCCGTACTCTCCTTTAGGACATTCACAGCTGATGGCATCCACCCACATTGTGTTGGCTTCCTTGGGCTGCCCATTAATGTAACAAACTCTACAGAAACATTCTATATGAAAGCAGTGCTGGGAAATGTTTTAGTTGGCTAGATATCCAAAAGCTTCTACCGGCATTGCATTACAGATTTAGTCTTGTATTTCTTGTAAATAGAATGTGTATGTTCAGAAGGGACAGGATATGAATACCTGGAAGGGGAAAAAACAAACAGTGAGATTAATCCTATCTCCAGAGTTCACATCTATGCTGGTAAATAAAGAGCTCTAAGATCTGTTCTCTAACCTTGAGGTCAGCTGGTTCATCACAGGTCGTATCCACATTGCTTAATCCTGACCCTGCAAGTCATCCCATCTACTTACTGCAAATGGCCCTTGGCCTGGGCTGACTCCAAACACATGCTTAGCACTTGTTTGGAAGAATCATATGGTGGCATGTGTCTGAAACTGTTCTGAAAGTATAAGAATGTGTCTGCAGGCTGAAGGCCAGGTCTGTTCCCCAGAGCTGCTCCGTGTACTGGGACAAATGGAGCCACAGTGAACAACAGAGGAGAGGGAAAGTGTCCCTTCACCACTCAGCCCCACAAGCTCACCCTCTGCTGGCAATTTGCTTTTTTTTTTAATAACACCAAGTCCCAGGTGATGCTGACAGGCCTTCACAACTGCTTCTCAAAAATGAAGGAACTGGAGACCCTGATGGGAAATAAGATTTGGCAGTTCAATAAATGCCCTTCACAACTACATCAAGTCACAGGCTGTGAGGCACCCACGTACTTTCATGACATGGAAAGTAATTTCGGATGCCCTCTACAGAAAAAGATAAAATTTTTACTGAAAGGAGTTATTTTTATTCTACTTATACCAGTTTTGCAATGACACCAATCTCCAGATTTTAATGGTGTTACATATGTCAAGAAGTCAATTTAGATGAACTTTTGTAGACATACCTTGAATGATACATCTTTATAGGGAAAAAAGAAATGGCTGCATAAGGACTTCCGATGCAATGTACATATTTATCTCACTGAAATTTGTTTTTACAGTCAGAAATCCTTTGCCCTGGAAAGCCCTCAAATATAACATGCAAAGCCAGCATATAATAATCAGATGACAATGCAGAAACTTAAATATGATAATCTGATGACCAAGCAGCAACAGAAATAAGTTAATGATATGGAATGAAACTGCTCCTAGAAGGAGAAAAGTTGGAAAAGGAGGAACCAAGACATATTGCATAACTGAGCAGAGTCAGAGAGAGCAGAGAGAGAAATAATGAAATTATTCCTTAATTCCTTCCCTATAGACCATCATCAGGCCAATGGGAGAAGCATGTTTGTCAGTCCTTTTTATAACTCCCCTGGTTCCAAGAGAAAGAGTCTCCCTGTCCCAGCCACCGCCTAGCTCAAAGCATCCAGGAACTCCAAGCTCTCTTCTGTGCAATTCCCCTGGATGGCTCTCCTTTTGCACAACTACTCAAAATTTCTCGTTTGGCCTTGCATATCCCCATGTTCTGGGGACACAGCCATTTTCAACAACAGCAATGTGCAGCCAAATAACAAACTGCTTTCCTCTCCCTGTGTTTTTCCTGATTGACATGCAGGTGATACCTATGTGTGGCAATTCACCCTCATTTTCCATTGCCTTCAACAGAAGCAACGTATATTATCTGAGTCTCTATTTCTGGCACCTAGCATCCAAGGCAGATTTCCAAAGGACTGGGCGTGGCTGATGGATGCATTACCCACGCTGATCTGTCTGGAACTGCTGGAAGCTGATTCTTTGAAAATGGCCATCTGTGGGTCTGCTGTAACTGCTGGTCTTAACCTTGCCTAGGAAGACACTTGGGCCAGGCTCAGAGGATCTGGTGTTGGCAGTTGTGAGCAGGGACAAAAGCAACTTTCCACTCTCGCCCTGACATGCTGAGTGCTGCTGCATCTCCTGGAGAAAGGAGACGAATCACTGCCGCAGCTTTGCTGTTCCCAGAAATCCTTCTCAAGAAACAGTGGCATCCTTCAGATGGCTAGCCAAGCATTAGGACTGGGCTGAAAGATTAATGCTATCTATGTAGGCAGGCCTAGGCTTGAGAGAAATATCTTGTCTTTGCTAGAGTTAAGCAACAGCATACTTGCTGCTCCTGAGACTTGGTCATTTTGCATAATACTGCAATAAACTTTCTGGGTACTTGCACATATCATGGAAAAAAAACTTCTCTGTAGGAATATATGCTCACCAACCCTGCCTCTGTCTTGTAAGTGAGAGCAGTTACATGGCAATAACAATGATGGTTGATTCCTTTGTGTAGATAAATTGTAGGTTTACCTGGGGCAAAATCATGTACATTCAATGGAAATAATTAGTCATTGCTAATTAGGATAAGTGCCATGCACCTCATCCTTAAATAACGTTCTAAATAGTTTAATTGTGCCTGTTTCAGCTTCCTCTCAGAGGGATCCTAGTGTAAGATAGTATCATAGTATGTAATTCATGATTCTCCTGTGCACAAGGAGCTAAGGTCTTCTCTCTTGTCCTCAGTTAACATTTTGCTGTGGAAAACTTTGCCCATTTCATTCTTTCATTTGTTTTCTTATTTCAGTTATTTTTCTAGCTATGCTATGCTTTGCTTTTCACTTTACTAGTTTCTAAAATACTCATTAATGGTCCCTCAAGAAGCTAACCAATGTTCTGAGGCCATCAAATAATGCCATTTAGGGCAGGGCAGAGCTGTACCTCAACAAACTTGCTGCTGCCTTGGGTACTTAATTAGATGGCATTGTTGCATCAGGGTATCCTGTGCAGAACATTCAGTGGGACAGGGAATCCATGTTCTTGGCCTTTTCTGAGCTTTCCAGATCTTCTCATGTTCTGTTTTCAGGAACTGATTAACCACATTTACTGGTAAAGCTTTTTTATGTACAGTTGAGCTTGAGCCAAGAGTAGCAAAGTCTCTGGTCTTTCTCTCCCTTTAGAAAGGTGAGAGGTGCTGGCATCATTCTGGCTGTGTGATGGGAAAAAGACTTTAAATATTTGATATCCACAAAAAAAATCCTTTACTTACTCTTTGCTCTGCAAATAACTCTTATTTGCCCTGTTTAATCTTTACCAGTGGACGTTAACTTAAATACTAGAAAGCAAATGAATGAGGGAAGAAGCACTGGGAAAGAAAAGTCCAGCACAGTAAGTACCATACTATGCTTTCTTAGAAGTCTTTGAATTTATGCTCTGGGTAATCCCTGCTATTTACTGCTGCGATTGATTTGTTTTGTACAGTAAATGGAAATTACTTTAGCTTCTGGAAGCATTTTCTGAATGTTTGAAGCATAATTCATTCCGTGATCCAGCTCCTAGCTATAGTGACAGAATGACAGGGATTTGAAGTCCAAAATGAATACCCAACAATCAGTACCTACATGAAGAACAAAACCTTGTCTCTGCTCCCAGAGGAATAAATTTAGTTGAAATCTCAATGTCCCAATCTATTCCGGGCTGATGCAGGGCTAATGTGAGCAGCTTCATTTCTGTCTAATGTGCTTAAAGACCGGGCTACTTGCAGTCAAGTGGCCTGCAACAGAAATCAGTCTCTCTCAAAGGCAGATCTGGGAAATTATGAAATGAATTGTTACCAGAACAAAATGAATTATCAAGAGCTAGAATGCCTTTTTTTTTCCTGAGTCAGTATTTATACCCAGCATTTTAGACATGCTGAGCATAGCTCCTACACTCAGCACTTCAACAGCTTATATCTCCACTTTTCCATAACGGACATCCAGAAAAGGGAGAACCTGGAAATAACAACTCCCCATAATAACTCTGGTGCAAGACCTGAACCAGGCATAGACACACAGCCTGAGGCAGATTCTGGGCAGAATCTCATTCTCCAGGATAAGTATACAGCTCCTATGAGCAGTATTCAGACCATCTCTCTCTCCCTGAGGGCCACTGCTTGCTTCATGGGTTTGAGTTTCTGTCATGTGGGATAATTTAGATGAGCCACTATATGGAGAGTATTCTTCTCCAATATGTCACAGGATTCTTCCCCCAAAAAGACAGGAGAGAGACTGTGGGGTTATGTAGAATTTGCTTATGTCAGTTGAAGGAAAAGGAAAGGTTGTCAAATTACATATACAATGTAATACAAGGCAGATTCCACTGTAGCTTTTCCTGAGCTCTTTTGTCTTGAGCTTTGCAACTTTATGGATGGCTTATGTACAAAATAGAGTGTCAAAAACCTTTCTCGATTTAGCCTCAATTTGCTGAAACACTAAAGGTAAAATCTTGAAATAATATAGGTCTTGGGTCAGAGAGGTTATATGAGAGGCAGAATTATATAAACAGTTTAATGGATGTACATTTAGGTGGATTTTACAAACTGCTATAGCTATCTCTGCAATGCTTGAAAACCAAAGTCATTACAAGACCATGGGTACCACAGAAACATATAAGCAAAAGGTGGTCCCTCTGCCAAAGAACTCACCAGAGAGATGGGTGCAAATTCATTAACTCAGCCTTGTGCCCCAAGGCACTTAGGAATCCACTGAGGCCATGCTGGTCAGAAACAAGAACTATTTCACACACAACACCTCAGGGAAGCTGATTCTTCCCTGCTAATACCACATTATTGTCTTATTTCCTTTCTCCTTGGTCACAATCTAAGAGAACTGACTAGAAATAAACTGTAGGCCAAGTATACTGGCATATACAAAAAGAATAGTAGTTCTAATGACTGACATCTAAAAATCAGTATGTAGAATTAAAAATCTTTTTCATCTAGTAAAGAAAAACTTCTTTAGATCTAAAAGTTGCTCTCTTCTTTCTTAACAGAACTGTTCAGGACAATGAAGTCTGCACTGTATTTGTGTTTGCTGCTTCTTGGACTTCAAGTCCAGGGTCAACAGCAGGTACAACAAGTACCAGGCCCAGAAGAGCAGTCCCAGGCTGATCATGAAAACTTGCCTCATGTCAAGCTAGCCCCCAGCAATGCTGACTTTGCATTTAAGCTTTACAAGCAGATCCGAGATGAGTCGGGCAACAGGAACATTTTCTTCTCTCCTCTGAGTATCTCCACTGCCTTTGCAATGCTCACCCTGGGGGCCAGATCAAACACGCTCAGAGAGCTGCAGAAAGGCCTTGGCTTCAACCTGACACAGATGGAGGAGCAGGAGATTCACGAAGGATTTCAGCGCATCCTCCAGCTGCTGAACGACCCTCACCGAGAAGACCAGCTGAACATGGGCAATGCCCTGTTCATAGATAACAAAGTCGAATTGCTTCAAAACTTTTTGGACCGTGTCACCAATTTTTACTATGCTGAACCTGTTTCTAGTAACTTCCAGAATCTTCCACAGGCTATAAAGGAAATCAATACATATGTGGAAACAAAAACACATGGCAAAATTGTTGATTTACTCAAGGACCTTGATTCAGAAACCGTGATGATTCTCATTAACTACATTTTCTTTAGAGGTGAGTCACAGGCATGGGTCGCGGCTATACAAATAAGCTCTGGAAGTTCTATGAAACAAAACTTTTTCACATTTTTAACATATCTTATAATCTAATTTAAAACATGTCTGTCTGCTTTTAAATTACACAGGAAAATATTTGAAAGACAGGTATGAAGAATCATTTTCTATATGAGAAAATTTCAAAAAAAGAAAAAATAACAGAACCCGCAGAAGTACTGATCAATGGCATACAAATTTAAAAGCAGGTTCTTAGCTGAAGATATTCAGAACTTATGATCATTTGTTGAAAGGCACAGGTATTTGTTGTGCAGGACATGGTAAAACACAGATGACACTTGCATGAAAGGAATAAGCCTCAATCTTGTATAGTTGGGGTCTGTGAAAGATTTACCATTATCTCATCAGGCAAAGATGCATCTCTTTTCCACTCCAAGCTTGAACTTAATACTTTTCTTGTGGGATTTTTATTAAACCAGTTGAAAAGAGGTGAAGTTTCTTTCCATTGCTAGGCAACAAGCATATTTAAATTGAGATAGGCTTGTTGTTGTCTCTACAGTTCATGTATATTGTTTTAAGCATCAATTAATGTGACATGCCTTTATTAGTCGCTCTGTTTTTTTTAATTCTATACTCATTCTTTTTTTCAAAGGCTCTTGGGAAAAACCTTTCAACAGTTTAATCACAAAAGATGATGACTTCTTCTTGGATGCCAAGAATTCTGTTAAGGTCAAAATGATGCATCAAAACGATGACTTTAAAGTCCACAGGGATGAGAAGTTGTCTTGCTGGGTAGTAGAAATGCCATACAAAGGAAATGTTACTGCATTGTTTGTTCTGCCCGATAAAGACACAATGAAACAGGTGGAAGATGCTCTGTTAAAAGAAACGGTGTCTAATTGGTTGAGAGCACTTGAAGAAAGGTAATATTTTAATTGTGGCTTTGTTGAAATATTGAATAGGCTAAAGCTACTCATCCAGGAAAGGTAAAGCTTAGGATACCATGATGAGTTGCTAAGTACAGCTCTGAGGAACAAGCACTACTCAGCTTTTTTAACTCAGACAAGCTATCATGGGATTTCACACCAAAGGGGAATCCTCTCAGCTCCCCCAGTCACAGCTCCCAGCTGTGAGCATCCTGCACATGGGTAGATTGCACTCAGGAACCTGCCTTCCGTTGCAGGAATCCAATTAAAAAGAAAATACTATTTCTTTTTCTCCAGTCTGGATGATACTTTCCAGTCAGTCACTTTCATAAACCATCACTACCCCCACACCACGGATCAGCCCGTGGCTGGTGGGACAGGTACCTCAGTTTCTGCTTCTCCAACATGAGATTTATCACTGTCTTAGAAAGCCAAGCCTTAGCTCTATGGGTATTTGGGATATACCTGCAATAGATACTGCTTCAAGGGATCTTGCATGAACAAACTCATATTTTTATTTATTTTTTGAAAAGAGAAATCTACTTGGATCTTCCAAAATTCTCTATCTCCGGCTCCTATGATGTTAAGAGCCTGTTTAAGAAAATGGGTGTGACAGAGGTGTTCAGTGATCAGGCTGATCTCTCTGGAGTGGCAAAAGATCATCTTCTGAAGGTTTCCAAAGTAAGTATGCAAGCAGGGATGGTAATCAAGAGATTTTTCTGCTTTATTTGTATGCAGGTTTAATCCTACAAATAGGCTGATCCCACCCCTGGAGTGTAGACTTTGTTTAATGATGGTAATAAAGGAAGGAAAAGGTTAGGCCTCAAATGGTTACTGTTCCTACAGTTTAATATTAAATTGTTTAGTGCACAGTGATCCTACGGACTTAGCTGAAGGTCTCTGAAGAAGAAAACCACTGGAAAGCATAGCAGGAATAATTTCACAAAAAGCTGGTGCTAAACAAGTAATGCATGGCAAGAATCATAGTTATGACATGAGGCTGGGAATAATCATTCTTATACTATGTATAAACCTTTCATTATTACATTGTCTGAGCACTTCAGAATTTATATGGACAAGAGACTTGTGGGACAGGGATAGCCCTATTTCACAAGCAAGAGACAAACAGAATGATTTCTCTAATGTCCCAAGGAGTATATGCCATGTGTCATGAGGGAGGGGAGCCTTCCCTCCATCCTTCACTTGTGAGACTACCTCTGGAGTTCAACACATCCAGTTTGGGGCTCCCAAATCCACGGGACACATGGACACCCTGGGGCAGAGTGAGTCCAGAGGAGGGTGAGCAGGATGGCCGTGTGGCTGGAGCACTGATGGATGAGGGGAGGCTGGGAGAGCCAGAGCTGCCAGCCAGGAGAAGGGAGGGTGAGCAGGGGGTTCTTAGCAGTGCCTACAGTTATTTATTAGAAAGGGAGAGACAAGATGGACACAGACTCTTTCTGCAGATGAACTGTGATACAACAAAGGACAACACCAAAAAGATTGAAAATGGAATATTTGGATTGGGGTTTATGTAAAAAAATTCACCATGACGGTGATCAAAACCTAGTCTGGATTACTTATGAAATTTCTGTCCTTTGAAATACTCAAATCCTGATTGGATTAAATCCTGAGTAACCTCATCTGGTGTCAGAATGACACAGTGCAGGAGGGTTGGTGGCATTCAACAGCCTCTAGAGGTCCTTCCATCATATATTATTTGTGATTCCTTACATTCCTCACTAAGTCATGTGGAAATACCTGCATTGTAGATATGGGATTGATGCCTGGAAAGCCAAGTAAATTGGTGAAGGGTAAACAGAGACTCATGAGTGAAAATTATAGATGCATTGCAGACAATGAAGGAAGAAAACAGAGGGCTATCCAAAATCAGTGAAATAGCTCATGTGAATTTCTAAACATGAATTTGCTACACCTACCACAGAAAGTCCTAAAAAAATCTTATCTGTGGGCTGTATTGCAGAAAGACACTCTATAAAGCTTGTCACTATTGTTTTTGCAGAGAGAACTATTTTGCTTACACAGAAATTGATGCAAAATGAAAAATTTCTTCTTTTGTGTTCAGTATTAAGGACAAAATCTTACTCCGAGAAACAACAGAATAATAAATATCCTCTATGTTGCTCAGTCTCTGCACGCAGGCATGTTTGACTCTGTTGAAGAAAACTTTTCCTGAAACATTGCTTGTCGTGGAAAGGCTGGACACTAGTATTTTTTTCACATAAAATTCTATATTCATTCTGTGTTTTCTTTTAAGAATTAACTTCTCCCAGTGTTAAAGCAAGCAAAATTTTCCCCAGCTGCTTCTCTCTCTTCTGTGCCTGGATTATAATCTCTGTTTCCTTGCAGGCAATTCACAAGGCCACAGTGGATGTCAGAGAGAATGGCACAGAGGCTGCTGCAGTGACTATGTTAGGATTCCAATTTCTGAGTGCACCACTTACTCCTCCTCCTCACATCTCCTTCAACAGCCCCTTCCTGATGATGATTATTGACAAAACCACTGATGGCCTGCTCTTCCTAGGGAAAATTGTCAACCCAACAGCTAAGGAAGACTAGGCCAGAGAACTTAACACTGCAGAGAGGAGAGCTTGTGCACATCCCAGGAATTTCTTTGCAAAGTAGGACTAGACCTGATCTGACACATAATTAACAAATAAATAAATAAATCTTCTGTCAAGTTCTTGTTTACTTTAAAACAGACATTCGGGTGTGAAAATTGTTTTTACAATATTACTGAGCCCAGGTAGGCAGCCATGGGATCTTGAACAGATTCACATTTTCTGTGTAATTATCATGGTGTCAGGGTTCTTTGCATGCAGATACAACTTCCTTCTGTGGGCTGAGAAACTTCCTGTGCCTTCCTTTTCCTGTCCTCACCTCACAAACCTCTATCCCTTTCAGCTGGGGAACCCTGCTCTCTCTCCCTCTCATTCCACCATGAATCCCAGGAGAAGTCTCCTTCCTCTTTGAATTCCTTCCATGGCAATGGTAACAGAGACATAGAGCTTTTATGCCTTTCCTCTCCTAGATCTTGGATGCTCCTTGGTGAAGAATAATCCTTTTCCTTCTAGCTTGACAGCTGCCTTCTACCAGGTTCACACCTTGCTCCCTTCTGCACTGCTCACTGCTTGCTCCAGAATAAGGGGCCCAACATTTCTGGCAAGGCAAGGATTTACCTTTGTGTCAGTGAAAGCTGCACATCATTGCACAAATTATCATCTTTAATGGTCTTGTGCATGCACAGTAAAGCATGGGATCCCTAGGAGAACCAGATGCGGCAAAAGCCATCCTCTGGTTCCAGAAACTGGGGACTGCATCTGGAGGTCATGCCTCTGCTGTCCACATGGCAGTAGATCATACTGAGCTTTACTTGCTTCAGCAAGCTCAGGCTGCCGAGTGCCTCCAAGAGAATTCTCTCCATTAAGCTGATGTTCAGGCTGCAGAAAGGTGACTTGGGCACCTTCCTGAGTACTGAGTGGGCAGAAGCCAACATTACCAACAGCACCATGTGAAGGGCAAGTCGTGCTGTAGCAGATTAATTTCATTAACTGGCAAATAAAAATAGAGTAGGATAGTAGTAAAGACAGAGTTGGAAACACCTTCCCCCCCAACCCCTTCCTTCTCCCAAGCTGAATTTCACTCCTAACTCCTCTACTCCTCTCTCTGAGTGGTGCAGGAGAGCAGACACAGGGCCAGAGGAGTTGAGGTCAGTTTATAATGCTTCATCTCTGCCACTCCTTCCTATTCCTGATCTTCCTCTGCTCCAGCATGATGACAGTGGACAGTGCTTCAGCAACTGCTCTGGCGTGGGTCTTTCCTGCAGGATCCAATCCATCAGGAACAGACCACTCCACTGTGGTCTTCTCTCCATGGGCTTGCAGGTCCTGCCAGGACCCTGCTCCAGGGCAAGCTCTCCACAAGCTGCAACTTCTTCTCGGCCACATCCACTTGCTCTGGCATGGAGTCCTCAGGCAGCGTGGGCTTCTGCTCCACCACAGTCCTCCATGGGCTGCCCTAGGGGCACAGCTGCCTCACCAGGGCCTTCTCCAGGGGCTGCAGGGCAATCTCTGCTCCAGAGTCTGGAGCACCTCCTGCCCCTTCTCCTGCACTGATCTGAATGTCTGTGGGGCTGCTTCTCTCATTTGTTATTTTAAAGTGTTTTCCTTTTTCTCAAATGCCTTCCCCAGAGGTGCCACTGTCTTGGCTGCAGGGCTCAGCTGTGTTGTGTGGTGGGTCTGTTGGAGCCCCCTGGAATGGGCTGGACTGGTCATGTCCAGCACAGGATGATTTATTAAGAAAATACGGATATTGATCTAGTACTGATATCCAGCTGTGATGGACAAAATCTCAACAACAGTTTAAAGTTAGTGTATGTTTATTGTGACACCAGGCAGTATGCAGGATAGCTCCCAAATACACACCACAGTTTACAGGTGATAACAGAGCCCTTTTATCTATACAAGAATTGAATACCCAAAATACAAACACATATTCATAACTTTGGTACATCCCTTTCCCTGCGTCATATGGTAATTAGTTCAAAAGCTCATAAGCATGCATAGTGTGTTCCCTGAAATGGGTCAGTGGTCCCTTTCATGGGGAGGGGTCTCAAAATGAGGAAGTAAATGAAGTCCTCCTCATTCTGACCTTTGTACCTTTTCAATGCAAATATGACAAATGAACCCTTGGTAGAACTCCCATTCCTGGTCTTCAATTGGTTTCAGAACAGAGGAGGCCTGCAATTGTCTTATGTTCCTAAAAGCTATTTACCAGTCTCTATATTCTTCATTATAAACCCAGATAACCAAACATTGTGCTGACAAGCAATCAATTATTAGTTAACTACTAACTCGTAAATACATCAAGGCCTACCAATTTATTTTAATTAACTCAAATAAAACTTATCACTAACTAAAATCTTAGCTCCTCTAAAATCTCTACATTCCTTAAACTTTATGTCTCACAGTGTGCTCTTCTCTCCATGAGGTTGCAGGTCCTGCCAGGACCCTGCTCCAGGGCAAGCTCTCCACAAGCTGCAACTTCTTCTCGGCCACATCCACTTGCTCTGGCATGGAGTCCTCAGGCAGCGTGGGCTTCTGCTCCACCACAGTCCTCCATGGGCTGCCCTAGGGGCACAGCTGCCTCACCAGGGCCTTCTCCAGGGGCTGCAGGGCAATCTCTGCTCCAGAGTCTGGAGCACCTCCTGCCCCTTCTCCTGCACTGATCTGAATGTCTGTGGGGCTGCTTCTCTCATTTGTTATTTTAAAGTGTTTTCCTTTTTCTCAAATGCCTTCCCCAGAGGTGCCACTGTCTTGGCTGCAGGGCTCAGCTGTGTTGTGCAGTGGGTCTGTTGGAGCCCCCTGGAATGGGCTGGAACTGGTCATGTCCAGCACAGGATAGCCCTGACCTCTCCTCACAGAGGCTGCCCTGCAGCCCTCTCTGCCAGCACCTCTGCACGACCACCAGATACACAGAACCCAGTCCTCAGCTGGGGTTCACAACAGGCAATGACATTTAATGGATGGGTAGAACACTCTGATGGTTCTATTGAACTGCCAGGAGCTCCTTCACAGTGTCCCCTCAGCATCAACAGCTGGAGGGCACTTCTCCAGCCTCAGCTCTGCCCTCCTCCTTAGGAGGAGCTGGAATCAAAATCAAAGAGTCCACTGAAGGGGCCTGGGGCTCTCCCTGTCACTGCTGGAGGCCCTGAGCTTCTGGCTAGGCTGGGTCAGAGCTGCTAAATGCTTCTGCAATGTGGTTGGGTTTGGGAGAGCCCTGGCAGGTCATGTGGTAGAGACAAAACCAGTGAGCATTGTTGCACTGAGAGATAATAAAGCCTTTCATGTGAGCAAGCACAGACCTTTCCACAGTCCTGTGGGAAAAAAAACAACCCAACCTCTAGCCAACCTATTCACACAGACCTAGGCTTGCTTAATGCAAAATATTTTCTCTACAATCATCCCCTGATATCCCCCCCATCTCCAGATTTTAAAGAAAGAAAAGTAGCAATGCTCCATGGAAAATCTGAGTCAGCCGTACCTGTCTAATGCATTTTCTCTCTCGGGAAAATGAAATCATTTCAGCATTGCTTGAAGGGGCAAACGTCTGCTGCTGGAGACAAGCCAAGGATTTGAGCTTTGTACAGGGCTGCCAAGCTACAAGCCTCTTCATCCACAGCTACTACTACAACTTGCTCAGTCATTGCTCCCCTCCTTTGGGAGTGGTGAGGTTTTAGGGAGCAGTTAACTGTGCACTACTTAAGACATGTTAAAGGGAAGGCAAGAAAGAGAGTAAACAGGAAACTGTTCATATTGCCTCATTTCTTTCCTTCCCCTCTGCCCAATTCTGCAAAATGAAACCCAAGAACAACTCTAGTTTTATTATTTACTAGTAAATACTAGATAAAAGAAATAAAAGCATTTCTAAAAAGCCTTAATTATCCTTTTATTAGAACTGTGAGATTTTCTTGTGGCAAGAAAATCACTTGGTATCTAATGGGTTAAATGCTTTTTTTTGAGGGTGGAAAAATTATTTCAGCTGAGAGGATAGTTCCAAGCTATGCTTCTGTAACTTCCCTGCAACTGCAAATAAAAACAATTAAATAAGTGCTTTCTCAAATAAGCACTTAAGTTCAAAGACTTTGTTGGAAACTTAGATGGATTTTGGAAAGGAGCTTAAAGAGTTGGAAGAGAACAGCAATGTTGAGCTGATTTGCTCAGTTATTTTAGCTCCATAGTGGAGCTAGGGGGAATATAGCAAGAACATGATGAATTATCAGAAAAAGGTACAGATGTTCAAGAAATTCTGCCTTAAAACCAAAGGCAGCACATTGGCCCAGCTGTAGATATCCTGAATCAGCTCTGGCTGAAACTCAAATGCTACCAAGAGGAAAACCTATCACTCTGAGCCGAGGCAACTCCAGCAGACTGAGAAACTTCACGTTTTCAAGAGCAACATGGAAAGAAGAGAAGTGGGAGAGTAAAAGCTCTCTGAAGAGTACAAGGAACCCTTGGCCACATTTCAACATACCATTGCCATACTTCAGATACACTGACCTACAGGAGAGAAATTGTGGTGCCAGCACACGGAGTGGGCTGTCCACATGTTATGGCCTGGTGTTAACAGGGATAAATTGCCTCACCTCAACCTCCAACAGCATAGCACCTAAAGGTAACTGGTTAAAATCTCAATGATATGCATTTTGATGCTTGACGACTGCCCTTGTTAACTAAAAAAGTAGCATCTACCCCAACCATACTGGAATACTGGGCATCCAGGAATATTGGGCATACAGGATGCACAATGAGGGGTAAAACTAGACTGTATTGACTTTGCAATGTTTGACCTCCATTTTGCACAGACAGGTCTCTCTGTGCCTTCATTAGTCACCTGTCTCTGATGTTTTTTGGTGTCAATGCCCTCCTTGAGAAAAAATGCATTTCTGAAGTGTTTAGAGACAGCAGTACTGTAGCTGAAATCACAGGACTTCTGACCTAAAAGCCCTCACAATCATCCCTAAGTGGAGATGGAGATTATCTGTGCAGTGCTTTTATTTTGTATTTCTGAACAGTTTGACCTGACATTCAGCAAAATTAAGGTTTTTGAGAAGCAATAGGGAATGTTGTAGGCAGCAAGCTGTCATATTTGAAAGGTAACATATTGCACTTCAAAGTTATAAAGTTATTGTGAACTGTCTTGATTTGTCTGAAATGCACGTATTGATATAAGAACCATAAATAGCCACTAAATCAGAAAAAGTCTGAAGGAAAACCACCACAATTTTCCCTTGGCTAACATAAAATCATACATTAAAAAATTAAAAATGCCTTTCAGTTTACTGAAGTATCACTTTTGCAACTGCCTTGCAAGGAAGGAAATGCATCTGGGGATCTCAGGATCTGGAGCTCCTTGATGACTGAGGATTCAAGAAAGAATTTCTCATGAGCCTTTGGGAGAACTGCTAGCTTAGCCAATATCTATTACATGCACAATCACGTGGATGTTCTTGCCAGCTATATTTCTTTGAAGATGTGCCAGTACAGGCAGTACTAAAGGGACGCATCAGGTTTTTAGTCTTTTAAGACTGTTAAGTCTTGCTGGCTCTGGTAATATTTTCCATGAAAATTGTTAGTCCTCATTTGTAAATCTGTGAGTCATTAGGCAAGTACATCACATTTACATCAAAATTTTGCATGCCCACATGCTGTGTGGATGTCAATGGGAGCTGTAGCCAGCTATATTGATTGTGTGTACTGCAGGTAGAATTGACTTTAGCGTTTGAGTATGGCACTGAAAAAGGAAACAGAAAATCACAACTCCTGTCTAATTTAGGAATACCGCTGTTCTTCCAAATCTCTGCAGGGTCTGTGGCACTCACTCATGTACAGTGCATTTATACCACCCGTTGTTCAACTCTTATTCAAGAATGAAATGCACAAAACTGAGCACTATCTCTTCTGTTCTGTGAGGGACCCTCTGCAACCCTGCACATTCACCTTCAGACCTGAAAAATCAATACCTGAAGTGCTGTGGAAGTGTTCTGGAAGTCCAGAAAGGGGTCAAGCTGACCCTAATAGAGCAGTTCATATGGAAGAACCAAGTCCCTGAAAGAGCAGATGGCTTTGGTTCAAGATTGAGATGCAGATTTCCTTGCTGAGGCCCACATGTGCATATAGATGTGAAAGTGAGAAAGCAGTATCAGGATTCCTTCTCTCTGACATCAATTTTGAACAATTTAATTTCCCATCTTGCAGACTGTTTGGTGTGAGAATTTCTGGTAGCCTGTAAGGGTTGTAGGTGGGAAGTGGGTTGTGTAAATGTCCTCTCATAACTTTTAAATTAGTTAGATGATATCAACAATTCCAAACTAAAAAAACCCAACCACTTACCTTAAATAAAATTCTGAGAGCTGTCACTTTCCCATCTACATCCCTATCTCTTGCACTCCCTGTGGTATTACAGAAGGAAAGTAAATTAGATAAAAGCTAAACATGAGCCAACTCTCTGACTCAGCCACTGAACCACATGTTGTAAGGATTCAGGGGAAGAATTCTCTGTTGTACCAAAAAAAAAAGAGAGGCTTTATTAGTTTCTACAGGTTTCCAAAAATGAGACAGCTTGATCTGGAACTGATCTGAAACTCATGCAAGGGCCTCAGCAAAATTACAGAAACAACCAGAAAAGCAATTTAGAAAACTTGCTTTCCTAAAACTGCAGACTTATAGAAAATCACTTTCCATGCCTTTCACCAGAAATATTATTAGCTAGTAAAACTTTCAGAGCACCAGTAATTATGAGTATTGCTTGGTGAACCCAACCATCTGGTTACAGGATAAATAAGCTATTGCAGAAATAAGATTTCTGTGGTCAAGAAAACCCTAAAACAAACCTGGTTAAACAGAGGTTCATTGAATATTTCCTAATGATTCCTCTCTTTCTTCGTTTAGCTTCATTTTCCTCTGTTTCTCAAAGGTCTCATGAACAAAGAATTTCATTATAAAATTACCCAGGATCATGGCAAAATATCAGTTAGAGCCCAAATGAAGACCAAACTATGTAAATATTATAGTTAGCCTCATAAGCACTGAGTGGCTGCCTGCCTGGGTGGTGAAATCCCATAGACATAGTAAATCTTTTGTTTATCTTACAGAAATGAAATGTAGGAGGAATAGAAGGCCCTTTGGAATTACATGCTATAAAATCCAGAAAAAATTCATTGGAATACAAATTTTTATTGGTTGCTATGTTTACATACACTAGAGGCCAGAAGAGGACAAATGCCTTAGCAATACAAATGTAGTCTGGTCTCTTGTTTTTCATACAATACTACAAAGGCAACACATCACTCACCCTTCTTGAAAAAAGCCCTTTTCCCTCTAAAGGTCTACCCTGAAAGGGAGAAGTTCTTCTTCCCTAGTTTTATTTCAAGTAAATGGCATACAACTGCTGAATGGCCTATACAGAATGGAAGCTTTTTCTTCTGGGGTATTTCTCCCCTTGTGCTGTGAAATCAAGGTTTATTATTCCCTCAAAGGTGGAAACTTCAGCATGTTGCAGAATTGGTGGGAAGGTGCAGGGTGAATCATCCTTTCAGGATTTTCCCCAGACTGGTCATGTTTAAGGAGCCATTATACCCCAACTGAAGTAAGACAATTTCCCTTTCTTCTTATGAGAACAGAGCCTGATAATTCCTACTCCACTATGGAAAACTATAAATCTCCCTACTTAACTCCTTCAACACTCTAAGGAGTAGTTTAATTGTGAAATAGTAGTGTGTGGGGGTTTTGAGTTCAAGAGAGATTTTGAAAGAATAATTAGAGATATTATCTTAAAATAAGTTTGTGAATTAGTGAATAAGGGGTGAAAAATAAAGTAATTGTCTGGCAGTATAAACTGAAATTATCATAATAGGTGAATAAAAAGTGGGAGTTGATTTCTTCATATCAAATAGGAGAAAATAGAGAAGTTAGTTTGGAAACAAAAAGAAGCAATCACCAGTGCAGTAATCACAAAGAAAAGCCAGTGAAATCTTCAAAGGGTGAAAAAACTCCTTGGGTCTGAAGGGGTAAAAATGTATTTCTGAAGCCCTGGCAAAAAAAAAAAAAAAAAAAAATATGCCCCTCACATTCTGTTGATTTAGTCATTTTCACAAGAGCCTGGCTGCTCCTCCAGAGGCAGTGGCAGCCTGGGTTCCAGGGGGGCTGGCACAGGCACACAGAGATCCCCAAAGCAGTGAACATCCTCCCGTGGGGGTCAGGACTGGGAACACACAGCTGTGGGTGCCAGATCACACTGTTCAGACAGCTGAACTCACAATTATTCCTGCACATGGACACCCAGGTTTCTAGTCACATACTGGGTCACTCTAATTAACCACTCTGTGTTCTCCTAAAAGAGTATCTGATACAAAGCTCTTTATATTGCAATGTGTTCTTACCATCATGGCCAGCAGTTATCCTTCCTTTTCTTCTGGGCTGGTCTTCCCCAGCTGGTCTCCAAGAGTTTTTACCAGACCCTGCACATAGTTTTGCTCTCTGGGAACTCTGGGCTGTTTCCTTATAGTCTTCATCACGCTGAGCCCTATGGGATACAGGAAGCAAAATTCTTAGGGATGTTTTTGAGTGGACATAGTCAGACTAAGTAACTCGAGCAATAGTCACCCTACTGAACATCTTCATTTATCAATATACCACTTAGAGGCTTCCTATTTAGCCTTAACTGCAGAGCCTCTCATCATGACACCTTTGGCCTAAAGGCTTAATTAATCTTAAAACCACAAACTAGGAAGTTGTTCAACACTCAAATAGGAAACAAAATAGGCATGATTTTTTATTTGTGATCAAGTTAGTGTCTGTCATTAAGTTAATTCAAAATACCACATAAAGTACGGTTTCAATTTTGTAATTATTATTTTAATTAATCCTAATATTTCTCTATATTTGGAAATGTAACTGACTGAAATATTCTCTTTCTAGTAATCAGACATGGTGAAGAGAATAAAAGTGACACAGCTTCAAAGGAGAGGTTGATTTTTCAAGCATGAAATGCAATTTAGAAAAGATGTCTCAAGAAGAAATATTGCATCTGTAGCATGCAACTAGCACTATAGCTTGTCAGGATTTATGAAGAAAACAACTTTATTTGATATGTCTGAATTTGGAGCCATGCTGCTGTTGGCTTTCCTCTGAAGGACTTTGAATCAGAAAAGCAGGAGAAGGAGAGAATTTGCTACATCCTACCAGCCTTTTGCTGGAGAAGCTCTGTGAAAATCCCTTCACCCTTCATTTCTGGCATGAACCTTAGGAGACAGCAAGAAAAAGCAGAGCCATTGGGAACACTCAGTGTTATCTTTGCTCTCTTGTGCTGGCAGGCAGCTGTGCCCAGAAGAGCAATGTCACTGCTTGCTCTACAGCTACTGTATAAACTTTATTTGCTGTTTAATGTATAACAGTGTGTTCACTCTGTAAGCCTGTTCAAACAATATAAAGACAGCACAAAAAGCAATAAAGGTCAGATGAATGTGATGGGGTCCTTCTGAAAGTGCCATGGATACCATTAGGTTTTAGTAGCTAAGGACATTAAACTCACATTAGTGATCTGTGTCATAGATTAACTCACTCATTTAATTAATTCATGCCCAGCTGAAGCTCATTAGGGCAATGACAATCTACTCTGTACAAAGAAGCTCTTCTTTATCCAGCTAAGAAGGCAGATGACATTTTCACTACCATGAAGATGATTTTTAAGCTAAACTTTTAAAGAAAGCAATAAAGCAAATGAGCACAAATTGTAGAAAGGTGTAGTATTTTTGGGAAGGTCTAATTCCCGTCATTAGTAGATAACTAGGGTATCTACTTCTTTGGTACCCAAATGGCTTCCACAGACTTCAGCTGGTCAGAACAGAGGCATTCATGTGGTATGAAAAAGATCCAGGAAGTCCCATATCAGAAACCTGAAGGGAGAATCAGGAAACTCAAAAGCAAATCTGCAGCTTCCAATGAATGGGCATCCTACCTCTGGCTGGTTTGGGGCCAGAGTGCAGAGGTCTGAGGGGCATGAAAGAATTTCTGCCAATGTGGAAAATTATGATCAGGGCCTTTTCTGTGAAGGTGACTGAGAAGTGGGGAGGAAAAGGAGGGGTGGAGGGAAGATGGAAATGTTTAAGGGATAAAGATGCTTTGCCACCTCTGGGCCCATTTAACCCTTCCCAGGAAGACCATCTGACATCAGGTAAGGGAGAAGAGAGTTTCTTCCCCTGGGAAATCTTCCTAAGGTTTCTGCTGCAGCTAAAGACTCCTGTCACAGTGCAGCTGTCACCCACTGCCTATCTGCCTGAAGTCACACACACAGATGCTCCCACTGCTCTTCTTAATACTTCCTCATTGGGTTCAGAGCCACCAGCTAAATCAATCTTCATTCTGACCACATCTCCCAGCTCCTTTCTTATACCCAGCTCAGAAGTGTCCATCCTAAAGCCCCATCCTCTTCAGGATGAAAAAGAAAATCTGCTTAGCAATAATTGCATTTTTTCTGGAAGAATGATGTACACAAATATTCACTTTCCACTCTCAATTTATTCATCATATATCGTCTGAATTTCAGATCACAAGCTGAGAAGAACTGAGAGCATATGGCATTCCTGGCTGTATATAAACTCATGATGCATAGAGGGCACTACCAAGACAAAAGTCTTGACAGATCCCATGATTGTTGCATAGGGACACTACTGGTAGCTGCTTCCTCTACTGTTGCTATCTGAACACCTCTAGGTAGCTTCCCATTTTGTGCAACTCCACAAAACCCTTCTCCTGCAGGAATAGCTATCTGCATTTGACCCAGAGTCCTTTACAGTCACTTTTGCCTAAAGAAGCTCCTATTCCCAACACCTGTGGAGTAGTGTGCTGACTGGTCAAAACATGGAATATCTAGATAGCTGATCTGCAAATATTAAAGAATAGAGAGAAAATAGAAAAGAACAGAGGGAACCCTCACTGGCGTCACAACAAGTCAGAACAAACACATGGAAATTCCTGATGGAGTTCAAGGTGAAAAGGTTGACTTTGTGATATTCTCAATACTTGTAAATAATGCTAGAATGTTGCACTTGCAATTACTCCTTACATCTTGTGATTCTGGTGGGGAATAGAGTCCAGGTGAGCAAACAACACCTACAGGAGAAAGAGGAGTTTGTAGATGACAGGTGAGAAGGTTGCCAGGTAAGAAGGCTCAAGGGGTCCAACATGCTTTTATTACACTGGCAAGGCAGCACTGCATGAATTACAGTTCCACTGGTCCTTCCCTTTCTCTTTGCTCACAACCAACTGTAGGAGCACTACCAGCTGATTATTGCCAGGGTTGAGAGGGAACTATAAAAAAGTGTTATGTTTCATGTCTAAGGGCAAAAAAGGATATAAATTATGTGCTTTAGATACCTACAGGTTCAACACTGCAGTCCATCATCTACAGGCCATCTCTGGTTTCTTGTTGGCTTTCTCCCATTTCAGTTTTACTGGAAATTTCCCTTCTTGATCCTAACCAGAAACACAGCCTTCTTCCTGTACTGTTTTTTCCAAATGTGAATTTAATTTATTGAGCAAACAATTGCACATTTCACGATAGTAGATCACCTGCCTCTGCTTATATTGCCTGTCCAAAAGACATGGGGCCTCCTCTGTCTGATTGAGGTGATTGATTTCCATCTCGTAGCTGGGACCAGCTGCTCTCTCACACTCATCAATATTGTTCTCCTTAAACACACCTGAAGATAATGGAAAAACCCCAAAATGCAAATGGGTTTTGTAAGAACACTACTAAAAATATTTCATAGCAATTGATTACTACAATATTACATGCATCAATTGTGTCAGCTATTCCTTGTACTTCCATGGCATTCAGGAGTTTCAGTCCCCAGAAGCAGGACTCAGCTCTGCTGAAGTGAGTGTGCGTGGGATGGGAGCCTTTCCCCTTGGAGGCAGGCTGGTGCCTGTACACAGTCCTCCACACCCTTCCCTAATTCCCACTGGTCTCATCCCCAGATCTGCTCCTGAGAGAATGAAACGCCATGCCAGAGCAGTTCTAACAACTAGTTTCAGATTTGCCCTTTGGATGAAAAACATTGTCAGAAAACCACTTTTCATTTTCTGAGTAAATGAGCTGAAAGTTTCTCCAAGAGATCAGCAGGTTTTGTCTGACCCCAGCTGAAAAGCAGCAAATTACTGAGCTGAGGGAAGTATTATAAGAGTCAGACAACATTTTAAAGAAGCTTCTAAAATACTGTTCCAGTTCAGAAACTATCCAAATTAAATGCTTTAGTTTTTCATCTAAAAAGTATTTGGGAAGAAACTATTCAGCAGATTCAGCAAAAGCTTCAGAAGTTGCTCTGGGCAACCTGACACAACATGTCTGGATGAAGATGAGTTTTGACAGGAATATTTCACCCTGTCAAGAGTCTCTTCCCTCTTCACCATGCAGCTGACCTTCCCCCTGCTAGAAATTCTCTTGGCTTTTGTGAAAAAAGAAACACAGGCAATATCTACTTTATTTGCTGTTCCTCAGGAATGATTATCTGTCCCTGATCTGGTTAATGTTTATGATAGAGTCTGGGTTTATAACACTGTTCAACAGCTGAAAGAATATGAAGACAGGACAGACTCTGTACTTTGGAGATATTTGACTAGAGCAGGAATAAATATCTCCAAAAAACAGCCATATTTAGAAACAGCTACTGAGCATCAGATCTTTCACAAACTGAAACATTCAGAGCCCCAAAACCCTGGCTTTTCCTTTTAGCTTGCCATCTCCAGTCACCTCTATGGCCACCATCTCCCAAAAGCCATGTGAGTTTCTGAGGAGTAAAAAAGAAGGTAGAAGTAAAAATAAAACTAAAACCATACAAGTCTTCTCATTATAAGCAAAGCAAGACTAGCAATGAAACTTGGCATGAAAATACATTTTTACTGTGTAAGAGATATTTCAAGTCATTTTTCTTCATCAAAAGACACAGGGTAACTCCTGTCTGCTAATATCAGATTTGCCCAGATTGGGTTGGATGTATCTGTGTATGCCCAGGTTACTTGTGGTGATGGTCAAGACTTGCTGGGTGTGTTTGCCACATGTCCATGATCACCATCATATAAATAGTTGCAAAGTATACTCAATGTCAGCTAAAAACTGAGCTAAATCAGTGCTGAATTTGCACAACTGTCTGTTTAAGTATTAGAAAATGCAGAAATTATTGTGGCACTGCAAACACATCTCAAGACTCTCTGCACAGATATCTTTATATTTTCCTTTGGGAAAAGCACCTTGTTGAAAAAAAATGCTGGATATTGCTTCTTTCAAGTATAAGAATATCTGTGCTTGGAAGTAACACTGAGGCCTCAGAGTTTTACCTCTGGAGAAATATCACATCACATCACTGTCAGTGGAGCAGGACTCCACCAGTCCCATCCTTCACCAAAAAGCAGAGCACTGCCACCTTCATCCTGGCATTTCCTAACTGCAGGAGTTTGCAGTTAATGTGTCCCCCTGAGGGGCCTGGCATGTGACAGCCCTGACAAGAATTCCAGGTTTTATCACCCGCAGTGTCCCGTTTCTGCCTAATAATCACTACATATGGTAGATGAGACCAAAAAATGAGATTCTGGGGGTAAGAGAAGACAGTGCAAATGCTGGAGCAATCAGCGTAACATACAAGAGATGGCAGACTTATGGAGTTTAAAATCAGGCTAAATAATGAGCTAGTTTTCCATCTGTTGGGTATTTGTGTGTCTCCAATTTCTGTAAATCTCCAATTTCCTAGACATTTCAGAGAAATCTAAAGGTATCTGAGCAGAGGTGATGGGCTTTTGAAGGAGAGATTTGAAAGCAGAAATCATTTCCACAGGACATGTAGAGAAGCTGATGACCCCTGAGCAGCTTCTAGAGTTTAAATCTCTTATGAACCACATCTCAGGGCAAGAGATGTGCAGACATTTTAAAAACCTGCCGAAACCCAGGACCTTCCTTGGTGAAAGAAGGAACCATTACTAAAATAAAGATCTAACACTGAGTATGTTCAGATCACATAGTTTTAGAGCATAGAAACAACGGGATCACTGAATCTTCCTCTCTGCTATGGTTCTCCACAGAGAGCAATTGCAAACAGACACAGAGAGGAAGGAGATTTGTCCACATGAAAGGTAAAGAACTTTCAACATTCGTTCTGGCTCAAGAAAGAAGAACATAAATCTACTCAATACTAAATGCATATGTGCAAGACAAATGAGTGTGTACTTGAACATTTTCCAAACTGTGTTCTCCTGTGCTAAAGGATTTTATCAGAGATAGCTCTCCCCACTGTAATCACACAAATTCATCTTGGGAGATGCTTTAGCTTGTCCTAAGAGAAGACACCAAACAATCAGACTTGTTGAGACACTTGCAGTTATGCTTTTTGCACCCTTAGAAAGTAAATGGAATTAAATCCTAACTTCTTAGGCACCTCCACTAAGGACACATCTGAAAACTTACCCTCTTAACAGACATATGTGAAAGAAAATGGCTATAACAAATATTTCTTTCATATCAACATTTTAAAGTAGCCCATTCAAGCTCACCTGCTCCAAGGTTCACCAGTTTCCATCTCTCCACCTCGTAGGCTACAGAAAGTGTATCATTGGCAGGCCTGAATTACAGGCAGGCCTAGGGAAATCAAGGAAATCAAGGGAAATCAAGGCAGCTACATGGATTCCTGCTGAGATTCAGCCAGGACTGGGAAGTGTCAAAGTCTCTGAGGAGAAGAGCACAGTCCTGTGCAGTGCTGCACATCTGAGCACAGGCAGCACCATGGAGGGGTGTGAGCCACCTGCCATGGCCATGGCGTGCTGGAGCACGGCAGATGGGCCAGCAGATCTGTTTGTTCTCAGTGTGCACTTTGTGTGCCTTGCTCTGGCAGAGCCTGTGCCTGGGCAGCCAGGAGGGAGCCTGCCTGCTTCCCTTGTGCTGGCTCTGCTGGGACATGCCTGAGGACCAGGGAGATGACACCTTGCAAAGAGCTGAGTGTTTCACGGAAAAGCCTCCGGACTCATGTGGTGAGAAGCAGAGAGGAGTTTCCCTGCAGGATGAAATGCAAACCTGCAGGACAAGTGGAGACAGGGACTCTTGAGACCATGGTTTCACAGTCATTTCTTGTTACAAAAGCAGAATGATTTATGTTGGAAGGCACCTCCAATATTGGAAGGTCATCCAATCCCACCACCTGCTCACAGCAGCACCAGCCTGGAATCTAGCTCAGGTTGCTCAGGGCCATGTCCAGCAGGTTTTGGATGTCTTCAAGGACAGCAGTTTCACAGCCTCACACTGAGAAATGTCCTTGTATTTCACCTCCCTGTGAACACTCCTTTCCTTAGATCTCATTGGTGTCCCATGCCTTGCTCACTACCACTGAGCACCTCTGGCTCCATCTGCTCTCTAGCATAGCCCATTATGTGGGAGAGGACAGCAAGCGCAGTCTCTCCCTTAGCCTTCCCTTCTCCAGGCTGGAAAAGACCTGTTCCTCCAGCCTCTCCCCACTTTTCCTGGGCTCCAGCCCCCAGAGCTCATCAGCCATCCTGGAGAGATGGCACAGATGCAGGGGGATGAGACATCTCTGGCAGCAGCATCCTGTACTTCGGTCAGGTTAAAGCAACTGCGCACCCCAGCCTAAGAGAAGGAATCAGACTCCAAGCTGCATTTTGGAAGTGATAGAACATAACTCTCCTCAGGACCCAGAAGGTCTTGACTGCATTGCAGAAAGGAACTGATGCTGGGCTGGCAGTAAGGGAAGGGACTTACTGCAGGAGCTCGGGGACAGTACCACATGTGCCTTCCCTCACTGGAGCTGGAATTCTTGTCTGAGCAAGACATTCCCCCTTGGAGTGAGCCCAGACCTACTCTGTGGGGGCAAGACCAATGCACAGCATGAAAGCAAAGAAGAAGGAATTTGAAGGTGAAGGTCTGCTGTATTCTCACTTGGAAGCACTGGAGAAGGCACTTGACACAATTGCACCTGATCTGTATTGGCCAATTCCAGCAGGTCACTACTGACCTGCTTCATGTAACCACTGAGAGTGCCTCCCCTCCTGAAACACAGAGCTCCACAAATTAAATCCAGCCTGGCAGGGCAGCGTGGGATGCAGCTTTCACCAGCTCCACGCTGACATTACCCTCAGAACTCTCATAGGAGGGACTCTGTGCTCTCTGTACTCCAGAGGGCATCAGCAGAACAGCAACAACCCATTGTGTTTTTAAATGGCTTTTAGAGAAATTAGTCAAATATTTTAAAAATATGAAAGTGTTTCTCTACTAGAGAAGCAAGATACAGTTATTCTAATTTACATAATTAATTCTTTTTGGACTACAGTCAACCTGATTTCAAGGGAATTCACACTGGATGACTCCAGTTAATGTTGTCAATTCACTAAAAAATGATACAGTATTATTAAGATATAATAATAATAATAATAATAATAATAATAATAATAATAATAATAATAATAATAGTAATAATACTTTAAAAACTCCAGAGTAACTTACGGTTCAAAGTAATAAGACACCTAATACTGCAGACCAAGAGGACCAAATTGAAGGACTGCTGTCTTTCAGAATACCACAGCAGCGCCTGTATAATCTTACTGCCTGCATAAAAAGAGAGCTACAAGTTCCTATGCAACATATTCTGATATCAAATATTGAAAGAGGGTGTCAGCAAATTTCAGGATGGCTTACATGGCTGGATGAAACTGTTATATAGATGAGGAAAAAGAAAACAGATATCACATTGGATATAACATTGGAGATTGATATAGATTAGATTTTATTTACTTCATTTTCCATCTTGCACTCCCACGCAAATTTCAGCAGATGAATGGCACTTCCAATTGCAAGAATAAATTGCTCTTAAATAAAGTCATATTAAGTTGATTTGGTTTTCCTTCTTTTTTTTCTTTTTTTTGGTAACTTTACTCATAGCTGAACTTTTGTGCTCTCATTTTTCTCTCAGTGTGTTACTCATCTTCAGTCTGAATATGTTTTAGGTAGCTTCTGTAAGCTGAGAAGCTATTGTTCATTTGTTTACAGAAAAACAGGCTACATGTGCCTAGCTGCTTTTTTCAGTCTGTAAACAATTCAAACACATTTGCTAGCAGTCTGGATCAAAACTTCTATTGAACTATTGTGCTTATCTTTGCACAGGTAAGAGATAGGAAAGGAAAACAGGAAGGAAAGGATTGGCAGAAGCTCCAAGAGCTCTAAATGCACAGAACCTTCCATGCTGTACCTACTGGTAGTTTCCCATGTGTAGGCATACAGGCTGAGAAAGAGAGGAGAAGAAATGTTTCCATCCACTGCTAACCCCTGAGGAATGGCCCAGAGGAAAATCCTTCCAAAATATTTATCCTGTAATTGTAAAGCTTCTCTTTCTGAAAGATTCCTTCTTTAACATGCACTACAAGAAAAGGCATTTTCTTTCCAAGAAGGACATTGAGGTGCTTCAGTGTGTCCAGAGAAAAGCAACAGAGCTGGTGAAGGGTCTGGAGCACAAGTTTTAGGAGGAGCAGCTGGAGGAGCTAGGGTTATTTATGCTGGAGAAAAGGAGGCTCAGGAAAGATCTAATCACACTCCAGAACCACCTGAAAGGAAGTTGCATCAAGGTGGGTGTTGTTCTCTTCTCTCAAGTAACAAGTGACAGAAAAACAGGAGATGGCCTCAAGTTGTGCTAGGACACATTCAGATAGGATATTCAAAAAAATTTCTTCACCAAAAGGATTATGAACACTGGAACAGGCTGCCCAGGGAAGTGGTGGCATTACCATCCTTGAGGTATTTAACAGACATGTAGATCTGGTCCTTAACAACAAGGTTTAGTATGGAGTTCTCCGTGCTGGGTTAATGGTTGGACTGGATGGTCTTGGATTTATTTACCAACCTCAATGATTCCATGTTGTATAGCACCTTTCCTCCTTGAATCCCCTACCTCCCAAGGGGATGATCCTCCTGGCTGGAAGGTGTTCACTGGGGCACTGACCTGTGAGTTTTCCAAGCCCTCAGTCATACCCACATCAGCACAGCCCCTGTGGCTGCTGCAGGAGCACACCCTCACATGGAGTCATGTATAACATGGGTGGCCTGACCATAGGGTCCAGCTCTGTGTGAGAGCAGGCTCTGGGGTCCTGCCTGCCCTTCCCTGTCTGCCTTTTGGCAGCACCTGCACTTTGTGCCAGCCCCCACTGTGAGTACAAGGCAACAGCTTGTCCTTCAATCCATTGCTGCATGAGGCACCAGGTGACACCACTGTGGCTGAGGTGTGCTGAGTGCCACGGGGTCCTGGATGCACATCTCTGCCACCATCCTGCCATCCCTACAGCAACCCCCAGACACTACAAACATCAGTGCTGCAGCTTTAACTTTAAAAGGGATGTCCCCAGAAATTGGCCCCTATTAATGGCAATGTAGGTAATTAAGAAATAGTGTACCATTTAAAACAAATATGCCAAATAAAAACTATTAAAAGTCTGGTATAGAGGAAGCAAAATACCTCATTGAAAAATACTAAATTGAGATCTGGCTGCAGCATGCATCCACAGCTGTCTTTTCCTTAGGCTCATGTCTAGTATTAGGTATATGTTTCATTTCACTGACTTCAGTTACTTCTACTGTATGAACTCATGCAGTTTACAGAAGTTAATGATGCATGTGAAGCATTTCCCAGAGTGAGTAGCTAGATTCCCATTAGGAGGATGTGTAGAAATGCAGGCAATTCTTAGGACTGTTCTAAGAAAAGGCCAGGTCTGGCCATGCATATACAGCAAAAATCAGGTGCCTGCCCAGAAAAATTGTCTTCAGTGTTTACTCGGCACCATTCCTAAAGTAATAACACTTGTCTGTCCTGGTTAATGTTTTCTAGAGGACATTTTGCTTTCATAATGCTATTCAACTGTATAAATAAGAGAGGGAGCTACAGAGTAGTCCTGGTGAAGACAGCAGGATCCTAGGGAGCTGCTGTAAGTAGTGATTTTTTTTTTTTTTTTTTGCTTCTTATAGAGATTTTAAAAGTGTCTCCTCTTGTTGAAGGCAATCCATTTTAAATCTTTTCTAGGGTTGTATCTTATACTGAAATCTGTTCTATATAATGAGGTTTTTATTGTGGCACCTGGATATAAAGGACATAGGCATCACAACTGAGGAATGAGTTGCCCACACATTGTCAGGTCATTGGAGGAAGGATTGAGAATCTAAAGGCAGAGCAGAGTGTCTTGTCAGAAAGCAAGGGGGTCTCTGGAGCCAAGAAATCCTAAAAGGGGGACTTTCCCTGATGTACCTCCTGCTAGAAATAGGCCCTGATTCATTAAAAGTCTGAAGATGGGTGCTTAGAACTTTTTTTAATGTATTGGTGCTTATTTTTAAGTAATCCTGGTGATTTTTATACTGAAGGTCTACAAGAAATACCATTGTTTAGGGAACGGTGTATCTAATGTCTACTTCTATTTTAGATTGAGGTAATCATCAGGCCCATTGAGAGGGAAGTGGAGAAATTGGTGATTTTCTCATGTTCAGAAGATCACAGGGAGGTCAACATTTTAATGAGCCAGAAACCAGCCTGTGGTTAGGTGTACACGGGGATGTAGAAACTGAGAACCTGGTCTGATCTGTTCTTGCAGAGAGAAGAGAATCCCCTCTATCCTTACCACGGCACTCATTCTTTTTTGTCTACTTTTTGTCTACATTTTTTATTCTCTTGGAGTCAGTGATGCTTCATCCTTGAGTGTGTGCAGTGACTGTGGTTCAACAGCAAACACTCATGGTGGCCTGGTAGAAGAGTCAGAGCTCATGTTCACCTGTTTCCAGGTAAAAGGAGTCTTGGAGGTGAGTGATGCCACTTTCTGGGTGAGTTCTCCAATGCTAAGCTGGCTCACAGAAGATAGAAAAAACACAAAACAGCCCTGGGAATGAACAGTCACATGCATTTCTAAAGGATTATGTAAACTAGGCAACTAGGTTTCCACATTTCTGCTGCAAAAGGAATTACTTTTAATGAAATATTCATAGTGGTTGGATTCTCTGCACAGTCCAATGGCCTTGGCTTGTGTTTGCAATCTCCTCAGGGCCTCAGGCATAGAGGTATCAAAACGCTGAAAAACAAGAGAAGTGAATGTCTAGATGATCATCTGGAACAGGCCCTGAACCTGTTCAGGTGCATATGATTAAATAAGCAGAGCTTTCTGGCCAGCCATGAAGGCACAGGTGAGTTTGTGGTGCTCCTTTGAATAGGTGGCCCTGGACCTATGAAGCTTCAACACCTCAGAAGCCTGGCCAGGTTTCTGAGGTCATGGTCTCACACACAGATCTGGCTAGTCAAGTCTTTCTTTTGTGATTTTTTTTTTTTTTCTGTGTGTGCTTGGGTGATTCTTTTTACAAGTCTCTAAATAGCTGATATTTAGTTCAGCAGACACCACTGGTGGTTTTGGTGCTGTGACTTGATGTGTCTGGTGCCCCCACAGTGCTTTTGGGAAACAAATTTCTCAGATTTCCTTCTTCAGAAACAATCAGGAGGGAAGCAGCACCATCTGGTGAGCAAACAGCTTTTCTATTTATGCCTTCATACGTTTTTGAGTAGGGCAAATATTCATGTTGCCTGAAATTAGATTATCAGTGAGGACCCCTTATGGGAGTAGTATGGGATGAATATTCATTTCCTGGAATATTACATGGCACTCTAAAGGCAGAAAGTTGTCTCCCGAACCTCTTCAATCATACAGAAAGAAATCAGCCTAAAATGGACAAAATACCTATATCCATAAAGAAGCAAGTTCTGTCAGTCAGAAAACTCAGTCCTGCCCACTCCCAGGTTTTCTGGTGGAATTATTCTAAGGTAACTTTAGCTATTCCCAGTGTTCTCCATTCTCTTTCTGAGTTGCATGGTAGGGCATATTGTGCTAGGGAAGAAGTAATATATTCAGCAAATGTTATCACCAAGTCTATTACAGATAAATTGCTGCAAACACTGTCTTCCAAGTGCTGGTATGCTCTTGTATCATTGTCCGGTTTGACTGAAAGCTCTTCTTTAAAGAAGACACCTATTCTTGAACACCACAAATAAACTGTCACTGTGTAACACACACAGAGAAAAGAGGTAGAGGTTAACGTGTTTCCTTCCAGGCTATTCAACAAGTCAGTCTAGATTTGGAACTAGAATTGAAGTGCTTTTCACTCCTACTGCCATGTTGATGGATAAACTGGGTTTTTTTTCCTGGAAATTATAAAAGTAAAGGTCTTAAAGAGCTTGCTGCAAACTTAACTCCTCCTGTCTGGAAATTTCCTAAAGGCTTTACAGCACAGGTTCTCAGCCCTTTGCTTTTTAATAAATCATTAGCAACTATGCTCCATAGGAAAATCCATCAGTCTTTAAGACCATATGAGAATCTGCATCTTCAGTTTCCTGCTGAAATGGTGTATTGTCAATTTGTCAGTGGTTGATCACTTGCTAACCCAGAAGCCACAATAACATGAAATGAAATAGTAAGTATCAAATATGAAATAACAATCCACAATTCATATTCTGAAGGTTGAGAGAGTGCAAATCTTATTATAATAGTACCTTTAGGTTTCAAAACAGGGACTAATGAAGAGGACCACTTGTATCTTGAAAGCTTTAACAACAAAAAAAGACCTCTACAAAACACAGCTGCTAAGTCTTTCATAATCTTATGCCTTTAAAACAAACCATTATCAAGATTTTTTGTGAGGTCTGACTCATGAGTCTTGACTGTTTGTGATTGGCCAGTACTGAGTAACAGATGGATGATTCAGATTGTATTTAATTATCTGCGAATTCAGAACTGTAATAAAATGAAATTAATTCCTTATAAGTACATAAATTAACCACAAAATGTGAACATGTTGTAACTACATAGAGAAAAAATATCAGGATAAGGAAAATTATCTTCAGAAAACTGTAATTAATATTTTACAGAATCCTTACAGCAAAACCATTCTATATTCTTTCACCATAATTTTGAGGTCAAGCCAGTTAAAATCCCTTTCTGCTTTGCATTCCAAATAAATAGAACTGGCATTTTGAGGCATATAGAAAAGCCAAACTATCAGGTGTCATATTTTGTAATAAATATTAAATGTAATGAGATAGAGAACAGGTGGCAACTTATGTTTAAAATGAAATGTTTCTCTTTTTTGGTATTCATGTTCTTAATAAATTATGACTGCAGCTGAGTAAATAGTTCATAGTAAATAATTTATCCACAGGCAGCTTCTGACTCAGCCTGCTGAGTATGTGGAAATAGATTAGGCTTAGCTCTGATGCTTTTGTTTGGGAGTTGATTTGTCTTCAAAGTCTGACTAATACACTGGCTCACTGATAATAGTTCTTAAAACTCAGAACTGGAGCTCTTGTGTTGAGATACAACTATCTAGGTACATCAAGAATTATTTCAATGTCAAAATCAGAAGAGATCAAACTATAACTTAAAACTACTGTGTACAGTAATTGAAAATGTAGCTACCAAGAACCCAACCATTACAGTTCTTACACTTGTCAGTAATGCTGTTACTGCAAATAAGCCTGCTTTTTAAAATTACTTATAACAAACATGTAAATGTTTGAATATTTGATTATAGCTTGAAAATGTCTTGTTGTTCTCATGAGTCTATCTATAAGTGGATATTCAACTACAAATACAAATTGCTCCCTCTGATGATGTAGAGAAAGCAGGACCATAAGCATAGCACTTTTGATGAGGCTCTTGAGTCATGCCAGAGATGAAAGGTGCAATTGGTGTAATATGTCTCTCTGTGCACAATTTTAGCAAATCTGGCTCATTATCTCCTCAAACCCTGTGCAACTCTTGCACCATTTCTTTGCCCTAGATTCCTCCTCAGAAATGAGGCCTATTGGGACATTCACACCCCATTTCCAAGGTCTCTTTTTAAGCGCTTATAGAGTGCAGAGTGTCAGCTCTGCAATGAAACGTGGCTACCATAGCCAAGTGTAACACACTGATAAACGTTTCACCCTTTGACCAGTGGAGCAGCTGATAAAAATAAGGCCTTGTTCTTTGTTAATGGCATTGACTGCTTCTGCTGTGCTGAATATGAACCCACTCCAACAGTTTTGTGTAAGAGACAGCACGTTGTTTCAGGTTCTTATTTAAAACATTACATTTTTTCTATTCAGCAAAAAACTCACCCATTCCTTAGAGAGGTAGGTGTTTATATGTGGTTTGCTACTGAAGAACAGCCCCCATTATTTGTCCTTTCTTTAAATGGGACACCTTATCAACCTGACCAAAAGTTTATTTAAAGATCTCCTGCCTGCCTGTTTGTTCAGATTCTGTTTCCATGTAGCTACTGATTGCTGCTCACTTGCATGAATTTCCTCTTTCTCCCCTAACTCACAAGATACCAGATTTCTTCTATGATGAAATTTTAAGGAGTTATTCAGACCATTAATGTCAAAAGCAGAGTTGCACCACAGCCTTTCAGCAATTAGCCAAGAGGTGTTTTGTGATGGGATATGCTCCATTCTCCAGCCTGCTGAGGGTGCTGTGTATTCAACTAATCCATGCTGAATTTTCTCTTTGCAGGTACTTAGGGTGGGGGTGGCAGAAAGAGACTTGGTGGAGACTTGCCAGAAGGCCTGGAAAAATTTAAAAAAAAAATTCTGGCAAGAATTGGAGATCATGGAAACTGAGGACAAAAGAAAGAGATAAGACTTTTTGATTCAGTGGTAATGAGAGAATAACTCTTTCTACTTAATTAATTATTTACCTCAGTAACATCATGTCCTTTTTTTTTTCTGTAGGATTTTATTACAAGAACATGAAGACCACATTCTACCTAAGTCTGCTGCTGGCTGGGTTTCACACTGTTGCCCACAGTCAGCTCCCACCCAGTGACCACAATGGACATGACCCAAATCACCCTAAACACCACATACATCATGGAGGTGAAGCGATGGCTTGCCTCAGACTTGTGCCAAACAACGCTGACTTTGCATTCCAGTTTTTTAGGGAGGTTGCACAGGAGGCACCAAACAAGAACATTTTCTTCTCTCCTGTGAGCATCTCCACTGCCTTTGCAATGCTGGCCCTCGGGGCCAGATCAGCCACAAAGTCTCAGATCCTGGAAGGACTCGCCTTCAACCTTACAGAGATTCAGGAGAAGGAAATACATGAAGGCTTCCACAACCTAATCCACATGCTGAACCATCCTGAGGGTGGAGTCCAGCTCAACATGGGGAATGCCATCTTTGTAACAGAGAAGCTGAAACTCCTAAAAACGTTTTCAGATGATGCCAAGGCTCTGTATCAGCTGGATGCTTTTACAACTGACTTTGACAAACCCACAGAAGCTGAAAAGCAGATCAATGACTATATAGAGAAGAAAACACATGGGAAAATTACTAATTTGGTCAAGGACATGGACCCACAAACTGTAATGCTTCTGGCTAGCTTTGTTTTCTTTAAAGGTAAGTCTCCTCTAGGGTTCACATTCTCACTATTCATTCTTATCAACAAATCTAATGTCACCTACCTCAACTGAAAACTGATCTGGGGAAAATTTCCAATGCTCCTTGCTGAAGGCCAGAAGATCCCCTAATGGCACAGTGGAGGTGATGGAGGGGTAACAGGAGGCAGGTAATGGGCAGGCAGCTGGAGGTCACACAGTCTTGTTTCTCTTTGTGACACTCCAGGAGCTCTGTTCCAAGCCACAGCCTTTCATGCAGCCTGAGCTGGTGTTCCTGGGTTTAACTGTAACTCCAATTGTCCCATATTCTTCTCATTTTCAGTGAAGGCACTTAGACTCATATATGACCTCATGCCTCTTTTTAAATTATGCATGATTCAATAGCCTAATTTACTACATACTCCTTTTTTCCCCCTATCAGAGTCCTTTATACAGGCACACTAACATCTATATATGGGAGAAGCTAGTGACAAATGGGAGGGAACATTTTAAGGAACAAAGCAGAAACAATGTGCATTTCTGATGTGGGTTAGATGTGCCCTTAAGCCCAACATAACACCAGTCAGATATGAGATCGTACAATATTTTATCTACAAATATGATTAAAGTCAATAGAAATTAATTGCATGCAGTATATGAGTACATAGATAATGTTTGCAGAAAGCCCACATAGATCTCCTGAACAGAAAAGCCATGGTAGGTACAGAAAACCCCACCTAATTATTTCATTACTGGCATCTGAAACATAAATTGAAAGTGGAATACAATGCACTTTTTTGAACAGGTAAAAGATCCTTGCATTAATGTGATACGCATCCTAAAGTGTCACATTTGAAAATTCAGTATTTAATGCATGGAGAAACAGGTGAATATTATTACTAGCTATAAAAAACTTAGACTATGATGAGATAAAACATTGGATATTCAGTTAAATTCTCCTTCTCTGCATCAGGCAGCTGGGAAAAGCCTTTCAAAGCAGAGCATACTGAAGAAAGGGAGTTCTTTGTGGATGCTGAAACAACTGTGAAAGTCCCTATGATGTACCAGATGGGCAGATTTGACTTCTACTTTGATGAGGAGCTGTCATGCACTGTGGTACGGCTGCATTATAATGGCAGTGCTACTGCATTTCTGGTTCTGCCTGCAAAAGGGGAAATGAAGAGTTTAGAGCAAACTCTGGACAAGGAAACCATCCAGAAATGGTCAGACCATCTCTTCCAGAGGTAATCTTCTGCCAGTCAGCTGTACTGGCACTTAATTTATAGTATTTTTTCTTTGTGGGGAATGCAAACACTGTGATTGTGGTGATTCTGGGAACTGAGTGGGTTATTTTTGGCTCATGTGCCCTAGTTGTAAAAATCTTGCAGCTGGTTGGTATTTAACTATTCTTTTGTTGGTGGATGAGTGACTTGCTGCTCTCCCAACCAGAGCAGAGACCATCCTATTCCTCTCTAAGGAATAGCAAGCATATATTGGTGTTTCTAAAATACTCCACGGATTGAAAGGAATGGTTGCAATTTTAAGTCAAATCTTCCATACTGAGATTTCAGCTAATGTGTTTTTCCTCTCTTATGTCACTGGGACTCAGACATAAGTCTGAACCCTAAATAAAGCATAACTTATACAGTTTGTACTAGTGCTTACAGGCATGATACGTCCTACACAATTATCTTGCAGTATTCAGTTGTTGTTAGAGATTAAGTGATTAATTGTGGATGTCCTGATTTTCTGGCATTTTGTTTTGAAACTATAAATATCTAACGAGTTTCTGTTAGCTTCAACCATTGACACCAACATCAGCTAATGCATTTTACAACCTTGTTTGTCTGGGAGAGATCTTAGCAACAGTAGATGAGTAATAACAAGTTAATCCATGCTTAATTTACCAAGCTCTGCCCTAATTCACAATTAATAAGGCTGTGCAGTTCACACCCATGTATCTCAGTGCATCATCACAGAAATACCAGCACAGTTAGTAAAAACATAATGGGTAGCAAACTGAATATGAGCTAATAACATGATACCTCAAATATCAAAATTAGAATGTATCATTCTCAGCTGCAATATCAGAAAAACCCTTATCTAAATGAATTTGTGGTGCAAGGTCATTGAGGATGAATATAGGAAAAAGTTCTCCATGGGAGAAACTGTGAGAACCAAATGGCAATTTCTGTTTTACTGTTTTGTTGCAAAGCAGCAAAAGACTTGAGCTACCTAAAGGGTAATCACTGCTGTGGGTGACTGAGGACCCCTGAATGGGGTGTGAAAAGAAACCCAAGATAAATCACACTGAGCAGGAGCTGCCTGCAGACGGCTCACAGTCAAAGGCAAACTTGATCATGGTCAGCCCACAGGAGGAAGACAATTAGAGGACATGGAATCCAAATGTGCAGGCAGCAGGGAGCAGACCTTTCCTGGGGACATGCCAAATGCCCCAGTTATGCCAAAAATACTTATTTGATTTGAAATGCTGGGATTTGCCAAGCTTCTCCCCAGGCAGACTTTGTCAGGACTTCTCTTCAGCTCTCCACCTTCCTGAGCATCATGGGCTATCCTTTGTCTCTGCCTGTAAAGAGGGGCTCTTGCTACTGTTCTACTTAGCAGAGTGCTCTCAGATTTCCTGAAAAAAACACCAGATAAATACTATTATGATTGCTATTTTTGTTATTAAGTATGATAGTGCTTCTATCACCATGAGAAGCACCAGCAATTGAATTGCTGCTCACTGTACATTCAGGGTCCAAACCCCTGGGATTTGATGCTCATGGGAATTACACAGATTTCTCCCCATCCTTTATATTGCTGAAAAATCCTTCTCACCACGCTTTGTGTTTCTCTTCTACCTAACAGATCTATGAACCTCTATTTCCCCAAATTTTCTATTTCTGGGAGCTATGAAATAAGTAACACCCTTAGGAAGATGGGAATTGTGGATGTGTTCACCAACCAGGCAGATCTCTCTGGCATCACTGGCGCCCCAGATCTGAAGGTTTCCAAAGTAAGTATTTTCCATTCATGCAGGAAAGTCCATCAGTGGTAGCATCCAGGAACACCAGGATGCTCCCAGATTCCCACCTTGCCTGCAGCTGGGTCACCCAGGCCTCAGCCTGCAAGCTACAAAAGGAGATTGGCCCTTGGTGACACTGGAGATCAGATTAGATTGTTGCATGTCTGTTTTTTACCAAGAATAGTATTGGCCAAAATTTTTTGGGGCAGTATCTGAAACATGAGAGGAGCATCAACTCCTGACTCCTCAAGGATAACCACCAATGCTCCCAGGCACAGCACAACCGTTCCTTCTCACCCTGGAGACTCAGTTTTGGAGGCACAGACACACAATTGCAGGTGGAGCTCTATCCTTCATCCAATATTTTGGACTTTTAGGAGATTTCCATAGCCTCATCCTAACCCTCATTTAAGCAGCCATGACCACAACAATAGAGTCTTCTGCCTCTACTCAATTCTCAGTGGATCCCCCAAAGCAGAGCTGCTTTAAAAGGACTCTGATTAATTTCTCAAGAGGCTGTTGACTGCCCAGAGTGACTCTATTTTCTTTTTTCCTAGGTTGTCCACAAGGCTTCTCTGGATGTTGATGAGAAAGGTACTGAGGCAGCAGCAGCAACTGCTGTTGAAATAATGCCAATGTCTCTTCCTCCAACCATTGAATTCAGCCACCCCTTCCTCATGCTGATTTTTGACAGAGATACAAACAGTACACTCTTCATAGGAAAAATAGTTAACCCAACTAGTTGAAGTGACATATGAATTTTGTTTGCTACTACTAATTAAAGATGTGAAAAATGCATGACATGATTTATTTCCATTTGTACCAGCTCATATATCGTTCTTTGTTAGTAACAGTTTTTATTTTATGTCATCAAAATCTATTGGTATTGACCATGACATTTCATGAAGATGAAGGAAGAAATTGTTTTAAATTCAGCTAGAAAATAATGCCTTTTTACCTGACTGAAAGACAAGAAAAGACCTAAGCTTTGCCAATATTTGGAAAGAAATGTTTATATTACAATGGAAGACTCCTGTTTAATGCAAGGTAGTCAGAGGTAAAATTCTGAACATTCTTGCAAACTAAGCAGAAGTGGTTGCAATTTACCATAAGTAAATCTGAGATGGGAATACTTGGATCAACACTGCAGGGTCACAGAAACCTGAAGCTCCTAATGGAGACAGCACTGGGAATCTGAAAAGCTGCCCTCAACAGCCTTCTGTACCAGAAACCTTTTATCATTCTTAGTATCAATCTAGCAGCAAATTTTCCAGAGTTTCTGCAGCTTAAAAGAGAGCAGGAGGATCAAATCTGCCTTGAATCTGATTTTCACCACGTGTTACCAATTTGACAGATTTAGATGGAGTTACTGGCTCCTCACATATGTATCCATCAGTGGTGAGGAGGAGGGTGTAGCTGAATGGGAAGGTGAGGTATTTGGATGGCAATTACTCAAGCATACTGTCAGCAGAGATTTGTGGAAAACCTAAAAGGAGACTCTGGAAAATTAGAGATCTTTCAAATGCTTTTGTCCTTTTGCAGCCAAAGATGTGAATCAGGAGCATGCCATAAGCAAATCATCTGACCCAGGTGGGGGTGTCAGGCACCTAGGTAGAACATAGGGCAGCTTGGAGGCTGGCTGGGAACCACCTTCAATGGACTTGCTTTGGTAACTGGGATCGGAGGGAGTACAATTGGCTCTGTTTCCCTAAAGCTGTGGGGTTTGGGAAGAAATGAAATGGTGTCATGTCATTGCCAATGATGCTGGGAGCAGTCAAAGGCTTGGGAAGCCAACACAACCTCAGCAAGTTCTTGTGTGCTTGCTGTGAAATTAAGAGCAAGTGTGATTTTATTAGTGTGGTATATATCGTCTCCCCCGTTGCAGTCTAAAGGAAAGCTCCCTTTCTGCTCTGTGTTCCTAGTGAATACCCTCTGCTAACAGGATGCTTGAAGGTGTTTTTAGGCTAAATACAGTCTCATTATAGATGAATATATCAACAACTCATAGTACTGAAGGCAGGACTCACAGTGACAGAAATCCATGTACTTTTCTGGCCCATTCCTGCATACTCCTCTGTTTGGGTGCCTTTGTAGCCCACTGCCCACACAGCAGTAATTAACAAATTCCCCACCTGACGGCAGGCTTTTCATCGCTCTTAAATACAGGAGGGTGCAACCTCAGTGGGGTCAATTTCAGCTGTTATCATCCTGCTAAACAACGGGCATCCAGTAAAGCCACAGTAAAACCTTTAGGGGGTAGAGAGCTCAAAGAGGCGAGATCCTTATTATTAATTTAATTCCCTAAAGTTGCAGTTAAAAAAAGGAAAATAATTGATTTCAGTAGGGTGATTCTCAGTTGACATCAAGAAGTGTGGAAGAAACAGAGGCCACAGATGAATTAAATATTCCTTGCTCCCTTGTAAACCACTTTGAAGTGGATGAAGACATAAACATAAAAATATAGCATAGTAGGAGGAAAGTTGTCCCCCATGTGGTTCTGGTAGAGAAGAAAATTGAAGAGAATTTCTCACCTAAGCTCAATCAGCTTTTGCAGGCTGTTAATCCTTATTTTTGGAAGGAGATTCCTTCCTTTCCTACCGTTAGTGCCTTGGTGCCCTCACAGACGTTCTCCCTTCGCAAGCATGCTGCAATTGTGTTTCCCTCACACATTCCAGGGAGCAGAGCCCACGGGGCAGCAGGAGGGAGGCACAGGAGCAGCTGGACTGCTGCGAAGAGCCGGCACTTCTCAGTGTGTGTCTCTCTTCTCACTGCATCTCTTTCTTAGCCGATCTCTGCGTGTCTGTAAATGTGTGGGGAGGTTACGGGGACACCGAGCGGCGCCAGCCGTGGGAGGACAAGGTGGCAGCGGTGCGGAGGGGCGCCTGCCGCTCCCACACGGGATTTTCTGCCCATCACTCGGTGTCCAGGAGCCGTTTGCTAGACTTGCTTCATCAGGCAATAGCTCCTGCTGTACTGACACCATGCTGTGATTTTCCACTGCGGGATTTGCCAGAGACAGTGCTGAGAAGAGGCAGGCACCACACTTAGCACAAAAGAGCAGCAGACAGCTTGCTCCCTGCCTACATCCATACTGTGCTGCTGGTTATGTGGCCCCTTCTCATGTCTCCCCCCATCCACCAAGTCCTACTCTCTTAATCCTGCTCTCGTCGCTGCAAGCAACAAAACAGGTTTTCCTCATTCCACTCACTCTTCCCATTTCCTCTCCGGAGCAGCTCCTTTTCGCAGCCTCCCACTCTCCCTCCTGCAGGCTAACATTTCGTCCCTCCCACTCGCCGGCGCCGTTTGTTCACGCAGGAGGGAATGCTGCCGCCTCAGCTGTGGCGCCGGCCCCGCCAGCAGGCCCTCCTCTCTCCTGCCCAAAAAATGGAGGGCAGGAAGAAACAGGGGCCCCTGCCTTCCACAAAACACCTCCAGGGCACTTACAGCACAGTGAGGAAGGCAGGGCTTCAGGTCACTAGGCTGTTGCCATTTGCGGTGATGGGCAGTGTGGGAATGTAAATGAGCCAGAGACACATCTCAGGGACAATTAGTGACCAGGTTCATTAGCCATTGAAACAGCTGATACAGATATAGAGTGCAAGGATGGAACTGACGGCTGTGCTTCTGGTCATCCCAGGTTTGGGTGACCTGCCTGTCACTGGGCCGGGTGCCAGCCCTGTTTCAGTGACTGCACCCGGCAATGCCATGGGCAGCTCCCAACAGCCCATCCCGAGGCTGCCCCATGCTCCTGGGCTCACGCACTGCTTGTTGAAGCGGGCACTCAGGGGTTTGCTCTTCCCTCACCATCACCGAGGCTGTACCTGGAGAGAGGGAACCAAAAGTTCCCTCACTTCCCACCCCACACCCTTCAGCCTCCCTCAAAGAGGAGTCAGGGGAGATGTGCCTATTCACGCTTCAGGCAGGTGTGATCTGATAGCTCTTGCTCAGCAGGAGGAAAGATGCTGGTCACTAAAACCTCTAACTTTGCAAATACAGCCGGGCTGGTATTTCTTGTAACACAGTGCCCTGCTTTTTGTTAAACAGTACAGGCCTTGATTCTTTGCACTTGCTAGGCTGGGCTTGGACCTGCCCAGGCCTGCCTAGGGTTTTGTTTTAGCTACTTTTTGTGTAACAGTAACAATCCAGCAATTAGGTGCTATTACCCACTTAGTTTAAATTTTCCCTTAGCTTTGGACGATTGTATTCAGATATTTATGTAACCAGGAGATATTAAGAACAATGAGTTCTGCATAGAATGAAGTGCCTGTGGCCTAGATTGAAAAATGAAGGTACACAGACATGGTGGAATGATAGCAGGGAACTGGAGAGTACAAGCAGAGGATGATGCTGAACACCACAGAGCTGAAATCATCTTGCCAGTGGTCAGTCACTGGTTATCAAAGCTTTACAGACCTGGGAGTTGGGTGAAAACAGTGTGGGGCTGTTTAACTAGGAATAACTAGGAACTGTGAGAACAGAGATTGAGTACACAGTATATGTGTCCAAGTGTACTGTGTCCAGGTACAGTGTCCAAGTGTACTGTGGACCTGTGAAAGATTGAAGAAAATCAAGGGAAAGAACAGGTGAGCAAATGTGTAACAGTGATCCCAAGCAGACCCCAGAGGACAGAGTTTACATCTGCCCTTTGTACTCCTCCTGGCAAGGATGTGGCCATCCCTTTCCTGAGGCTTATGGTAGGTTAAAAACTGATGTTTTGGAAAGAAAACACCCCCCCAAAACACCCGTTTGCAGTCAGTTGGTGAGCTCTGCCAAGTGCTTCAAACCTTGTGGATCAATGTTGGACAAAAGGCAAAAGTTGGTGCAACATGGGGAAGAGGAATAGGAATCAGAGGCAAGGAGCCAGCCCTGCCTGGCAGTCCTGATCCTCCTCCAAAGACCCTCCCCTGGCCTGCCCTCCCACCAAGCCTGCTGCTGAGTGTGGGGCCACAGGACACTCAGAGCTGGGCAGCAAGACCGCGAGGAGGGCTGGCAGAGGGGCAGGAGGACACCCCCAGGCAGGAGCCTGTGATCTGCAGCCCAAGGACCCTCTGGGTGACCACTCTGGGGCTAACAGGCACAGAGTTCTGTTGAGATCTGTCCCACAGACAGAATTTCACACTGCTTTCTTTGTTAGTCCAGAAACCGAAGAGAGCATCAGTAGGACTCCTTTTTCTGTGCCTCCTTATCTTATCTATTATGCTGATACTCTGTTATTCAGTCACTAGATGTTTAGCAACTTGACGAAAGCACCTTTTTTTTTTTTTTTTTTTCCCCTGGATAGCTGCAAGAAATAAGATGTCATCATTATTTATTCTGTCTTATCTTCAGGAGCTCAGCCAGTCAGCTACAGATTACTGGAAGGCACGAGCATGGCTCTACTCATTGACAAAGGAGAGAAGCTCACTGAGAAGAGATGAAATCAAAGCTTAAAACTCTAGTAGGTTGCTTTCTTCATGGTTACACAGAAAATCTATTTAAAAACAAATCTTCACAGCTGTAAATGACTGTCAGTCCTGTGACAGCAACACAGAAGCTGCTGTGGCAAAACCCCTGTGTGCTCCTTCACATGTGTCAGAGTTCCCAGCCTCTGACCAGAACTGGTGCTGAAACATCCAGTGTTGTTGGTGTTGGGACACTGAGAACAGCCAGCATTTTTAAGGACACCTTGTTGCAGGCCACATTTGAATGTGGTTGTGCAGGATATTGATTGTAGGAGACAAGCATGAGAGTCTGGTTTTGTTTGTCATCACTCCATAGGCTATCTAGGTATAATTTTAAGTACTTGGATTACAGCTTGATCTAGTTCTATCCATTATTTTATATCCCTGGGTTTGCTATGTTAATTTACGTAACTAATGAGAAACTATTTGCCTGGTAAATGGTGCAGCTGAGAGATTATCAGACTACCTGCTGTGTCGAAATAGCTGGCTTCAAAGCACAGGAAATAACTGTTTAATCAATTTAACATGTTTGGCCACAGGTAAAAGTCTAGCATGACTTAATAATTGTATAACATTTAAAACTTTAACAAAAGCTTGGGGGATTTATTTTGTTTTATTTTGTCTTATTTCTTGGTCGATTTAACTTTCAATATTCTCAAAATATGTCCTCAATCCCTTATACAGTCATGGGGAAAAGACCCGCTACTGGAGTGGCTCTGCAGTGGAAATGAGCTCAGCCTGTCATGCTGGCCAGTGAGGGTGATGCCATCCCACAGAGCCCAGCAGCATCAGCCAAGAAAACCTGTCTGAATCAGCAGTGTTCCCAAAGAGGCAGATTTTGTGTGCATGTTTCTTTGTCAAGCTTGCATCTTTGAAGAAAACAGAAGAAAAACTTCCTAATGATTCCAGACTTTAGTAAAATGCAAATGCAAAGTTCAAGGATGTGTTTAAGCTGGTGGCTGCAGGAAAGCTCAGCCTCTTTGGATAGCACAGGTCATCTCACTCTGCTTCTGCCCATGGCCACCAGAACTGGCAGTGCTAGGGCTCAGCCTGGCCATGTGTGAGGCCACTTGGGCAGAGAAAATGGGGGTATCCCTACAGGGGGGCTGATGATAAGCAGGAGTTGAGGTGAAAGAGCCCTGGGTTTGTAGCTCTCAGCCTCACTGCCAGGCAGGAAGCCTCTGACCATGGTACAGAATCCCAGTGCCATCTGTGGGGTGTCCCTGAGTGTGCTGTCCTTCCTTGGGTAGCACAGACAAAGGCATGAGGGGAAAGGAGAGATTTCCATGAAGCTGGAAGTCTAAAGTCAGGAATGTGGTTTTGCTGCCATATTTGTAGGCATGATCTCCCCTGTAGAAAAACCACCAATTTCCAAATGTGCCCTTTAACACAACACAAGCAAACCCCACAATTTTTAGGATATGACAGCTGAGATCACCTTATCACTTCAGAATCAAGAACAGACACTTGGAGACAGCCAGTGCATCTTGTTTCAGCTCAGCTCTGCCTGCCATGGTATCATATTGTAACCCATGCAAGTCACATTTACCAACACAGGGCATATCTCCATGCCTCCCAAAGTGCATCAAGAAGAGATGAGCCTCAGAACTCCTGCAGCTGGGAAAGTGAACAAAACCACACATCAAGATGGCACAAAATCTGGACAGTTTTGAAATTATTGGGAGATTGTGATGGCAGCACTTTATAATACAGATTTCTCCCCAGCTCAAGGGCATCACTGTTGAGATCATAAAAGCAACAGTAGGGTTTAGGACTCTGTTCTCTCCTGGCTGTTTCCCCACACCACTGAGCAGTGCTGGGGCTGCTTGACATGCCAGCAGGGTCCCCATGTGGGCTGTGCTCCAGCAAGGTATGCTGCCTTCTCAGATTCCTTCCCAAGATCTGATCTCAGGGTGAATTTGCCATCATTCCTAAGCAAACCCTGGCTAATGGACAGAGAGACACAGCCCAGGTCCTCCCAGTTCTGCATCTGTTTGCTGAAGTCCTGGCAATCAGGCTCAGTGTCCTATTTCTCTCCTATAGATGCACCCACACACAGATACACTGACACACACTGGCACACACTGATCTTTACTGTGTGGTTTGGGGACATCAAAGTGTTAACCACTGTTAGTGTAATTGAACCAAATTACTCTAAAGGAGATGGTGGCTAAGGCACTCAGTGCACAGAGGAGGTTCCATGAGAAAATGCTTTGCTAGCTTATACCTTTGTTTTCTGCTCTCTCAGGGCAAATTTAAGATAAGGCTCATGTTTGCTTTGCAGTGAGCATGCTGACGTTGCATTGTTCTTCCACCCCGACTCCCTATTGCTTGATTTTAAACTAGGAGATAAAACTCTGGGCAAAGACTCCATTGCACAGCTCATTTTTCTTTTCAGCAGACATGAAAAGAAATGAGGCATTTGCATTTCATATGTGCTTAGAACAAAATTTCTAGCCTGGCTTCAACTTTTGCTTTTGCAGCCTCATCTGTTAAGAGCTTGTTTGCTTGCAGGCTTTCAGTGTCACGCTGTGGACTGGCCTCAGCAGCTGAATCTATCACAACTTCTTGAACTAGACATGCTGTTACCAACATAAACTGCAGCATGTGCATAATTAATTACTGAAATGGTCCTTGCATGAGCAAGGGCAGTGAAACCCACAGCCTGCTCAGTGGAGCGATGGAGTTATGTCATTATACCCAATTATTATACTCTCTCATAGGGAGACTGTTTATGTCACCTCCCTGAGCTGCTGAGCTGCACTGCTGCAGGCACAGCTGCAGTGGTGCAATTGCTCCTACAGGGAGTCTCCCCCTGGCTCAGCTCTCAGGGAGAACTCAAAACACCATGGCAGGTCTGGGCATGCCAAGAGTAAGAGCTGCTGTGCAAGTCAGCTGAGTATGGAAGTCACACAGCCACAGAGGGACAACAGACCCAATCCTGTGGTGCTAGGTAGCAGTGGAAGCTGTGAGTTTTACAAGGCTTCACATGTTGAATTTTGGTCAAAAAGGCAGAAAGAGTTAAATCAAAATTATATTCAGTGATGTGCTGAATCATTCCATCTTCCATTACACTAGATGCACACAAAACCAAGGTTCTGCTATGATCTAAAGGATTGGTTTAAAATAATATAGTTCTAGATTGAAAAGTTTCTGTACAGAAACTTCTGTTCTGACATAAGAAATCTTTTTTTATTTGTCATCTGCTGAAGAGTTGAGAGTTTAACTTCACCCAAGAAGTCATTCATGCTAGAACAGAAATTCACCCAAGGATTTAGGATAATAACACTTTCCCATCACAGTTCCACTGCATCATTTTCTCAGGTAAACAGCCCTATGTCAGTTAAAATTTACTGATATAATAATGAAACGTCCACAGAGAAAGCACTGGTAGTTTTTGTCCCCTTACTGTTGGAACTGTCTGTATCTTGTATGTTTCTTTTTCATATGAAGAACCTCAGTTCTCTAGTTTTGATCTTTGTTTCGTGCTCCTGATCTGCTGCAGCCCATGGTGTCACACTTAACCCGGGAGGAGCAATTTGATCTGGTTACAGCAGCAGGAGGCTGAGGATCTGAGCACATTGTCACACAAGATCCACGTTGGTTGTACACAAGCCTAAGGAGCTGAGACAGGATGTCTGCAGCAGGTTAAAAGCAAAGATGTTTGCCAGACCAATCTATATGGAGTGGCAGGGTGGATTATCATTGGGTCTGACCTCCCACAAGCATCACAGTGCAGTGCAATGACTATATTCTGCCTTTGGAATGGGAGCATCTTTGTGTCCAGGCTTAGATCTTCCAATGCCTACCATGGCTACCTTGTGCCTAAGCTGTAAGATAACTACAGTCAAGCAGAAGATACAGGTTTTGATGGCAAGTGTATGAACCGTGATTTTAAAAGGCCTGTTCTCTTACAGTCTCTTGATAGAGTCCTCAATTCTTTGCTATTACTGCACTGTGTGTTCACAAGAGCACTTGTTTGCTTTTTGGTCAGAGAGAGCAAAGTCTTGTTAAATATAGCCACTTGCTCAATAAAATGTAGCTGAAATATCATATTCACCCCACGCTTATCTTCTACTGAACAGAAATGTTGGCTGACAAGAAGTCTGACCACAGGACTGGCTGTCCTTTGGAAGGACAGTGACTGGAACTTGAAGACACCACTGCTCACTGAAGAAGAATGAGTGGTGGCTTGTAATTTAGGCCTCCTGTCAATGCAAATGCTTCCATGCTCATTACAATGCCAAAAAGAAAAATGAATACCTCCATCAAAAGCAAATTATATGATGCAGAAATCTTGCATTCATTCTATAATCACATGCTGACCAAGGTTACTATCATTTACTATAGAGCGACTTCAGTGGGATCCAAAAATTGTTTCATTATATAGGGAGCAAAATAGGTGCTTTCAATCAAAAATGCCTAAGAAGGAACAAGTAAAGATGCTACATGAGGCCTTCTGGGAGGTAAGAAGGATGGCTTGGATGTGTTCAGGCACTTATTCTGATCTGGCCACAGCCCCAGGAAGTGTCTGAAGTAAGACTGCTCCCACATTAGAGATACCACTCTCTTTAAAGGAATATATAATACAGTGTATTATAGGCTTTTAAATGCTTCAGTTTGGCACAAAATCCTGACTGTAGGAGGCTAGGAATCTTTCCAAGAAGAGGCATAAAGAACAGTGCTGATACTGTAGTTATGACTGTAGCACAGAAAAGCAAAACTGACCCACAGCTGAATTGCCACCGGGGTCCTGACAGTGAAGGTGCTTTGAGCTGACCCATGGTCCACATCCTGTGGGAACACAACTTTCTACTCCAAGTGACCCAGAGAGTTCCCTGAGAGACTGCATTGTCCATGCCAACCTCATGGGAATGTGCTGGTACTAGCTGAGGAATAGACCTTGTACAGCCAGTTGTGTTTCATGGATTGATGGAATCTTGGGCCATGCTTTGGGCGCCTACAAGGTTCCTTTTTCTGTTCGATAAAGTCTCAGCTTTCTGCAGCCTTGATTGTCATGATTTTCTTCTCTCCTCCTTCCAGCTGTCCTATCACCCTATAGGAATGGATACTTATACAAAAGCTGTTAATCATGAACCTATCTCACTACTCTTTGTTATCCTGGAAGTGAATATTAAGATTTTATCTGCCTCTGACACATTGATGGGATTAATTTACCAGCATAAAAGTAAGTATCTGAAAGCAAATGTATTTGCACTTTTTTGGTACATACAAAGAGTTATCTGGCCTGCAGATTCAGGGAAACCTGGTTTCCATAACTTCTCTGGTGTGGATTATCTGATGTCTGACAAGGATGAGCTCACCACTTCCTCCCACAGTACAGGCTGTAAAAATGTCTGCCCTGGATCAGGTCATTCAGCTTGATGAGCTTGGTATATTTCAGACCTTTATCATTTTGTCATGGTGGATGCAAAAAGAATACTTTCAAAATACATAAAATGCAATTGAGAGAAGGCAAGAGAGAGAGAATGAGATAAAGAAAATATAACCTAAATCTCAAAAAACCCAAGCAGAAAATTTATTGACTCAAAGTTCAGAGTTGGATGGCATTTTAACCAGAAAACATCAGGAACTGGGAAGAGTAGTTCTGGGAGGAGTAGCAGCCTAAAAGAAACCTCTCAAAAGAGCTTTAAATTTAGCACCTGGTTTCCATCAGGACTGAAAGTGGTTCATGCATTTGCTCTGTTTGCCAATTTTTTTTCCAATACAAATTATCCTCTCACTAGCAATGTATGTTCATCCTTAAGAAGTTCCATTTCAAAGATGAGTAAGGTTGCTAAGTGACATGAGCGCCTAAATCAAGGAAGTGAAAAATTAACACCTCACATCTGGCACTGCCCACATATTAAATGCAATATTCCTATGAAACATCAAGAAAGCCATATTTGAGTACCTATACAGCTCATAGGAGTAGCTTTCCACTTAATTATTTCACTGTCTAGATAATTTTCCTTATGAGAAAGGAAATGGAAATGTAGATACTGTAGATACTGTCTTCAAAATATGGATACATAGATCACAACACGGATACTGTCTTTAAAAACCTCAGGAAGGGCCTTTTTAAAGACCAGCATGTATAATGAGTAGAATCAGAGAGGCATGGATATGTCTCATGGAAGAACAGGTAGTGTGAAGTGCTGGAGTAGCTTAAACAAAGTCACCAAGTGCTGTATGAAAACTGATTCCTGCTTAAATACTTCATGAGAGCAGAGCCAAGTGGATACAAACTTTCTTGAGGAAGAAGTGTTGCTTTTGAATATCCAATCCATGCATCCTCCAACAAGAAGAGCACACTCAGAGCCAGACCTGCACTGGTTACTGCATTGACAATTCTGTTCAAATGGAAAAACCCCTGAGAAGCACAAGTACCCAACCCCACAATGCAGAGCTCTGCCAGTCGCTCTGGACAATGCAGGCAGCACTGATTTGCACTCATTTGGTGATTAATAACCCTCAGCACATTTCACAGGTGCCAGAGGGCACCTTTTGCTACAGAGGCCACAGTGCAGAGATTTCTTCATTACATCAGGTAATTGCTTCAGGCCAGACAGTCAAACACCGCAAGTCCCAGGGACTTAGATTGATTATCACAGCAGTAAGGAGATGCATGTGCAGTGCATGTAAATATAGAATTTGGATAAGAAATAGTGGGCAAGTATATAATTTTTCAAGTTCAGGCCATCAGAGGTTATTGACTGTAAAATTTTCTGTCATTCTGAAGGTGCAAAAAAAAAGGTTTTTTACCCCTTAGATGTGCCAGTCTCTTACACAATTTGTCATTCCTGCCTTTTGAGTTGGATTTTTTCCAGGAATTTAAAACAGAAATGCACTTGCATTTCACATCTCCTGGAGAAACTTTGAAATGCCCTCCCTGGAGAACAGAAATATCTACCAGTACCATTTTCTTAAGTTTGTGTCTCTTGCCTGCTCAAGTCCTGTCTCGTGACAAAAGCTTAGTAAGGCTTTTAACAAGGCTTAGTAAGAGAAGGGCAGCTGTCCAAACACACAAAATTATCCTTCTTCCCATCTGAGAACTAAAGGTTGTGATGACACCTGCTGGCTCCATGGGGACTCGGCAAACACCAGCCAGCCCCTTTTAGAGCTTTGCAATGCTTGCAGGTAAAAATGGAGGATAAATTAACAATGGTGAATTCAAATTTTTCATCGCTGCAAGCCAGAAAATCACAGGGAACAAGGCTAGGCTAACTTTAAAAGGTTATTTACTCAGTTTCCTGGAAAAAAACAGGGTTTGTGCTACTTCCATCATACATCATGAATGATTGCCTCTTTTTACCTCTTACTGAAAATTGATAGTACCTCTCTGGACACGGTGTTACAATGTTTCATCATTTTTGCATTTCCTATAAAAGATTCCACAGTAAGATATTAACATACAGTTATACTTTCATTTGTGTGTTCAAGGACAGTTAGACATCCCTTGACTGTGAAGTTGAAAGCATCATGGAAATACTTCTGCCCTATTTATGAGCTACTGCAGCTTTGCTGCTTTGTCCAGCTTGTACAGTAGTACACCCATCCCACCCCAGGTGACAGGCAGGAATAGGTGCCTTGCAAAGAGGCTCTCACTACAGCAGTCCTGTCACATGAACAGTGGCACAGTTGTACAAAAGGGCTCAAGCTTATAAACAGTGTAGGCCTGGAGCCACAGTTGCATCCTGATGATTTCAATTATTGTTGTGCGTTCTTGGAGTGGGAGAAGCAGCAGTCACCTTGATGAATCAGCTCGTTGACAAACTAAGTGTGTTCAGAAGACTGTATAAGGAGCTGTTTTATAACTGTTGCAGCATGTTAGTTTATGTGTTATGAGTAATTTCACAGTGAGACTTCAGAAGAAGTACAGATCCCTGCAAATCATCCCTGCAAGTCATCCATTCCCTGCACTATTCCTGGGATTTTGTTTAGTCTAAGAAACGTGGAAGAGGTTAGATCACATTCAGCCTAAATATTTTCCTGAACTGACGCTTTTTACTTTCTCATCCCTCTCCAGTATGGTCAGTATTTCTGACTGATTTCACCTAGATCCCTCAAGAGAGTTGTAAATGCCCTGTGTCTGCCCTTGAGAACCAAATGTGCAGCCATTAGCTGGGGACAGAAATTTGCAGGGTCTTGACAGAAATGTATCTGTTTAGTTACTACCTTGTTTGAGCAAGGCAAGAAATTCAGTTCCAAAAATCTCCCACTGGGAAGCTGGTACAGATACAAGTAATTAAACCACCCGTCTCCTTCCTGGAACCTGCTCTCACTAGTGCAATCATGCCCACCATATCTCATAGCCCACTTTGAATCTCAGCTGTGGTTGAGTTACAAACTGCTCAAATGGGTCATGGAATATGGAACAGGGGCATTACTTAGTCCAGAACTATTGCTGCTCCAAGGAGATCATAACTGGGAGGAATCAGACTCAGCACAGGGAACCTAAAGCCCCCAAGGCCCCATATTAGGATGACGGGTTTCTTCATGGTCACTGAAGGTTTCCTAAAACTGACTGAGGAAATTAGGTAAGAGGAAAAGCAGCCATTGAAATAGAGCTGTTGCCAGTCCCACAAAACTGCAAAAGGAAGAATTCTGTCTATAGCAGAAACTCTCTGACTATTTGGAACAAGCAGCTGAATCTGCCTCTGCGGTATCTACCCCCAGGTACTCAGGAGTCACAGGGCTATGTCAAACAGATTGGTGAGAACCTGAACTACATCATCACTGCCAAGTTTTTCAGAGTTGCATATGCATCCAAAAACAGTTGTCTATTAGAGAACAGACTGTCTTTATTTAGCTCAACTGCTGCCCAGCCTCAGCACTGGCACAAGCTCCCAGCAGAGACTCCCAGCAGAGACACAACTGGGCAGCAGTGCACTTGTATTGGCCTTGCTTATTCTGGTTTTAGAGGTGGTTCTGTCCTGATGAACTGTGGAAAAGTGCAATTTGAAAGAGTCCCACACTACCAATCCTCTCCCAGTAAATCCCTCTGAACATGTATAGTTTGGCAGAGTGTTACCCATATGTTGTGTGGAGTTTAACTGCTCAGAAAGCTCTGTTGAATCCAAAGGGCAACTGACAATATAAATAGGAGTTGGTGGGAGGAATACGTTACTCCTGATAGTGCATGGTGGATACACTCAGCAAGGTGTTACCTGGCATAAAAAACTAGCTGGGGCTTTGTGAGTAACTATAGAGAAAGACAATTTTCTCAGATCTCTGTACACAGCCAATACATCTCATAACAGCCTCCTATTTCCTCTGGGAAAAACAGGATTGATATGGGCTTTGTGGTCCAGCAAAGATTTAGCCTAGAGATTCAAAGAATTTAAGATTTCTTCAAGCCCCTCTTTTCAGTACCATACCACCTATAAACAATCTTAATATTTTGAATATTAAACATCAATATTGAGTCTCTTATCTTCCAGCAGTGACCACATGTGTCAGCATCGTGGTGCAAGGAGGAAGAGCTACTCTCATTGCAAATAACTGCTGATTTTGCTGAGCACAAAGGCCAGGATCTGTGTCCATCAGGTTTTCCTTGTATTTTCCTTTGGGCCACAACCACAGCACCACAGTCTCCAGAAGACACACAGATTCAGAGGCACACCACAGTAATGCAGCTTTGTTCAACCATATCAGATGCAAATTTCTTCCATGCGATGAGAGGACATTTGAATTTCAAATCCAACTGAAATAACCACAAATACATATAGACTAGGAAGTAGGAAAAAAAAGTCCAGTCACATGGAGAACAGAAGTTCTGAAGTCACTGGGGCATCCACAGTAGAGCTTTTTCATGTTTAGGGACTAGACTGCCTGACATTACAGGGTCTTCAGTTTGTAACCCCATCTTATTTTCCCATATTCTGTAATACAGTGCCTACACTGGGGACCTATTATGACTGGTATTGCTTCTAAAAGGAATATTGTAAATTATTTTAAACAAAATGTAATTTAAGAAGCTAGAGCCTGTGACCTCTCTGTTGAACTCCTTAAGAGCATAAACCCCACAACTGCCCTCCAGTATGGTATCCTTGCAACAAGGATACAAATCTGCTTAAACAACAGAGGGGCTACATTCAATTCTTAAGCCCTTCCTAATGAAATCTTGCATCTTGTAAGCAAACACTCTTATAGAAGCAATACTCATCAGCAATAAACAAAAGTCTTTTTAAAATTGAGTCCTGGATGCCCTAATTCTTAATGGGCTTTCTACAATGTCTAATACATCCATTTAGACTGAATATTATATTTATTTTTTTCAATTCAGTGAGAAATTAGAGACTAGTACCCTTATTTCACATTTTAAAGCCAAATGATTTTTCTTTTACAATCCAAATCAAAATTCAGTGTTCTGTTTCATTTGGGAGTATTTTTGAAAACTATTTAGGACCACGAGGGGAAGATAGGGAATTCCATGTGTATGTTTTATCTGGAATTAGGCCAATGATCGAAATAGTAAAGAGTTTAGACCATCCCATGCTAGAGAAATTGTTGAATGAGCTATCTGTCTTAAAGAATGTGCCTTGCCCAACTAATAAGGCTCAAGACTCAAATCTGTTCAAGCAAGACCAACTGAAAATTGTTAAAAATTATTGATGCCTCCCATAGCTCTGTATAAGTTTTGCATGGATATCAGCTTGGCCCACTTTGTATTTTATGGGAGAACATCCCTCAGTGGTTATCAGGCATTGATGTTGGCAGACTGATACATCACCGAATACCTGGCACGCTCTTCAAAGAGGGAGTGGAGCCCTGGCCTCTCCTCTCAAAGCACGGCCAAATTGCAGGGCAAGGATGCTGGTAACACCCCTACCAATGTTCTGGACCTTCTCCCTCTCTCCCTCCCTCGTGCTCCCCCTGCCTTGGGGAATATTGACATTTTCTTTTACGTAAGGGGATAATTTAAGCCAGACTGGATACTCTACTGAGTAGCACAGATCCTGCCTTAAAAATAATTCTTATGGGCTAATGAATGTGGGGGGCTACATCCTGATAGGGTGCTGAAGGGCTAAATGCAAAGAATTTCTTGTTCTCTTCTTTCTCATTTAAGACAGAACAGATTTACTGGAATATAACCCTCCCTTATTATGCCATTTATAGGAAACACATAATCAGTGTTTATAAAGCAGTTAATTTATAACAGACAAAACCAGATTATCTGTCTTTGGAAGAGTAAATATTTGTTCAAAAACTTCTAAATGGGACAGACATCTTCATCTCATTTTTAAACATAACTGATTGAGTAACGTAACAGAAGAGCTACCTAATAGGTAAGATAAAATTTATATGAAGCATTTAGATTGTAAAGGAAAGATTATTATATCTTTTATATATATATATATAATACAATGTTATACATTTATCAATGATTCTCTAGATGTGATGCTTTAAATGGTTGTAGACCTTAATCAGCTTCTAATGGATTTTTCTCTTGCTCTAATGCCTTCAGAAGAAAAAAGCATTTGCACAAGAATCTTCTTTCTTTGATATTGATATTACTAAAAATAAATATTTCTTTAAATGGAAGTAATATTCACTTTGCTCTAACACACATTTATTAATGAACTGTCTGCTCTCCAAATAAACTGAGTTGTCTGAAATTAGCAATAAGCTTCACTTGGATCTAAAAATACAAGTCTATAATGTACATAAATTCTACTTTATTATTCCCAGAACTGCTTTTGAGAGAACTGTTTTTGAGAACTCCCAGAACTGTTTTTGAGAACATGTCCTCTAGTTCTAGAGGACATGCTCTATTTCTATCAGTAAAGGTGAATGATACAGATCCTTTAATGTTAACTTTAAATGTTTGCAATCTCAGATGATTACTTAGTGCAACTGCAAGGTTTTTATTCCCATGTTCATTGCACTCAAATCAGCAGCAGATGTGTTTGTGTTTGCCTGAGGATTCAGGAATCTTTTCTTGAGTGTTGAATAGTTTAGGATAAACCTGTAAACAAGAGCTTCTGCGTTTGTCCTGCCCTTTCTGTCCAAAACCTCTCTGTGTTGGGAAGGCAGAGCCCTATGGAAGGCAGCTCAGCACTTTGCCCAGCCAGTCCCTTCACATCTCCTGGGGAAAGCTGGTGGCCACTTGAGCCAAGTCCGTTTCCAGATCTCCCAGAGAGAAGCAACAGTGATGTCTGCCAGATGCAACACTGTGTGCAGGAATTGCACCCTGCCTAGAAAAGATGAGGAAGGGCTTGTGCTCTGCAATACTTGGTGAGCAGTTAGGCCTGATGCTAACTGCATTTAGAGGGGCGAATTGGTGCTGCCGTGATTGAATATGATCAAAAGCAAAATTTTCCAGTCCCTGCCTCTTTGCTAGAGCTGACTCTGCAGTCCAAGGATGCTTCTTCAAAGCAGGGATGATTCCCAGAGGAAAGAACCTCCTTCTTTGCTGCCAGGGCAGGTGCAGCACTGCGGCAGGAACAGGACCCCTGTGCCTGTGCCACTTCCCACAGAAGTGGGTCACTGCACAAGCAGAGGGAATGCTCAGCAGTTACTGCACTAGCTCTGAACTGCACTGCTTCAGCCTGCCAGGGGACAGTGAGTGTCCCGGCACTCCAGATGTCGCAGGCACCGCTTTGACCAGCAAGGCAGGAACTGAAGTCAAGTCATCCCCTTCCCTACTCCAGTCCTGAAAATCCAGACACTGGGAATCTCATTAGAAATAAATCAAGAGTTAATGGGAAATAAAAATAAATAAAAAAATATTCACAACATATTTGCTGCATATTTTGCTCTGTTCTCTGTCTGCCATGCACTCGAGAGCAGGCATAACATTCATCGAATTCGCTGCCTCCCGATTAAGTCATGACAGCCCATCTGTGCTGCAGCAAGTACAGAACGTGACCTATTATCTCCAAAGAAAATAGCACACCACCTGACTGCCAAAAGCACCTCGTGACTTGGCACCCAAATGTCTCAGTACTCACATCAACATACCTTTTCAGGACTAACTCCCACAGCCTGAATCAGCCAACTGTGAAATTCAGCTGAACTCTGAATAAACCAGATAAAACCAGCTTTCCCATATGCCAAATCACAAATTATACACTGACCGTAATTTGCTGTTACAGATCCTTAGCTTAAAAGGAGTAGTTAACGATTGCCACGTGACTCTAGACTGTTGAATCACTTACTACTTTAATGATGGGCCATATAATCCATCTTTTAATCTCATTTATCCCTTTGCCCACTGCTATACTAAAGGAATCTGGGAAGGTTTGGTGGTCTTGAACATCCCATTTAATTTATAATGGGAAAATGCATCTCCAAAGATTGTAGCCATTCAAAAATTTTCCATGAGGTGCAATTCAACATTGCTGTATGGGAGAGAATTCATATATTGCTTTATGGAAAGATGGATGATAATCATATTTGCACTATATGCAAAGTGCATTTCATTTGCAAATTTACACAATGTTTGATGCTAAGGTTTGCCTTGGGTGTCCTGTAAGATCTGCCTGGTCTTCTCTAAACATTTTGTTGGCCAGGTTTGGAGTATATACCCTGAAGATGCAGAAAGACCACTACATCTTTTACCCTTTGCATTGTGAATGGAAGAACAAACTAAAAAGTCACTTTGTTGCCTTTCTTGTTTTCTAGGAAAAAACCAATTCTAAATAGTTCATTATTGGATGTCAACATGAAAGCAGTAATCTATATACTTCTCTTAAGTGAAATATGTTTTGAATTCATCCAGGCTGATATCAAACCCAAATTTCCAACAGAGGAAAAAGAGAGTAATTTCTTGGAAAGAAATAACATCAGTATTTCCAAAGAGTGGTATCATCACAAAAATATCTCTAAGCCTTTTGAACACCAAGGTTTTGAAGACCAAGGTCTTGAAGATTTCACTCTTCACAACTTCACTGAAAAGACCACAAATTTTGGATTTAACCTCTACAGAAAAATTGCAATGACACATGATAACAATGTAATCATCTCTCCATTTTCTGTGTCAGCTCTCATGAGTGTCTATATGATGGCAACCAAAGGAGAAACACACAGACAAATTGTAAAAGGTCTAAACCTCCATGATGTGAAGGACAGAGTGGATAGCCAACATTTACCAGCTTTGTTTAAACAACTGACAGGTAACATCACAATGAATGAAGAATTTCTCCTCATGCGAGGTGTTCTTTCTTTTATTCAAAAGGACTTCAAACTCAAGGAGTCTTTCCTGAATTTATCTAAGCAGTACTTTGATATGGAATTCCTGAAAGTAGACTTCGAAAACTTAACACAGGCAAAACTTTTCATCAATCAAAAAATTAACAAAATGACAAACGGAAAAATCCCAAAACTTTTTGAAGAGCTGGACCGCCATAACAGAGTGGTGCTTGTGGACTACATTTTCTTTAAAGGTAATTGCTGGTTTTATTATGCAGAATAATTATTTATTAGGAGAATCAAGACTCTAACTTCAGCTACATTAGGGGGAGTTTAAATGAATTTAGATGTTCTATTTTCTCCATGTCTTTATCTAAGATTACTTTTTTCTATTAAGCTCATATAATAGGAAATTATTTTTTATGATAGGAAACCACAATTTTTCTATGCTATCTTCCATAAAATAGAGTCTCAAAGAGAACAAAAAGCCCTGTATCAAGCTATCTCAGTCCATCTCCCAGTTATCCCTCTTTATGACAGGAAACAATGTTTTATTTTAATTCACCCATTAAAATGAAAAAGTCTTAATCATAATAGTCTTAAATGCTGAATACTGGGCATAAAATCATGCACTGATTTAACATAGTATACAAAATCATTGAAACAAAAATAATTTCCCTATTTTCATCAAGAATCATCTGTCCCATAGGAACCCAAGAATCCCATTATATTACCTTACAGGGGTAGGGAAAGAAATACCAGAGATGGTCAGAAACCATTCCATGGAAAAGTCAGTGAATCCCCATCCAAAATATTGGATAATTAAATTAAATACAGGACATTGAGCAGCTGGTAGACAATTTCAGAGAAGGTTGCATGTTACAAAAGGTCAGATGCTCACCAGGCATTGACAAAACAAAGATAACATAAATTCTGAACTTGAGTGGCAACTAATCAACCTTAGAAAAATATTTCCCTTCTTTCTGTGCAAATGAAGCAGTTTATTTTGTAGATTACTTTGGGGTTTTTTCTGTAAAACAATTTATATACAATAAACATAAAATATACTGAAATTGTCATCCACTTATCCCAGACACAACTGACAGCCACTTCAGCTAGATACAGAAAATACCCTATAGGTTTTTTAACTTTTTAGAATATTTTTCTGAACAAATCTAAACACACATAATGATTTCATTTCTTTCTTTCCTCAGGCAAGTGGGTCTATCCATTTAACTCCAAATTCACGGAAATTGAGACTTTCCACATAAACAAATACAGAAGCGTACAGGTACCCATGATGTTCAAGTCAGATAAAATTAATTCCACTTTTGATGAGAACTTAAGATGCACTGTGATAAAGATACCTTACAAAGGGAATGCCCACATGCTGATTGTTATCCCAGAAAAAGAGGGAGACTACATTTCAATTGAAGACCATTTGACTGCAGAGCTTGTGGAATCCTGGCTTGGAAGCATGAAATCCAGGTATGGCTTTGACACCCACGGGGCCCTAATGTCTTTGATGTCCACTGCAGAAAAGCAACAAAGCCCAGCAAAGATTAGCTGGTCTTCCTTACCCTTTTCCCATGGTAGCATCTCTGTGGCAAGAGCTATCTACAGAGTAGAGGTCCTTTAATGGTCTATCCACAGCCCAAGTGGCATGTGAAAGTTTTTACTCAGAGGCGACAAAACTTCAGCTCATCTCAGTTAAAAATGTCTCTGTGAGAGAAGGCATGAGTCTTTCCATATTCTTCCTTAGGTCTCCTCTCTCCTTAAATTTAGTACTGCCAAACAAAACCCACTATAAATCTAGACATTTATTAAACATTTCCTACCTGGGGAAACCCAGAGGAATTGATAAATTTGAATATAAAAAGGTAAACCCAAATGATTCCTGTGAAATATAGTTCCCGAAGTGAAAATTCTTTTCACCAGTCCATAAATTAGTGTGTTGCCCTGGTATCAGGGCACTGTGACTGTTGGTGGAAGTATTTATACTGAAAAGAAAATGATTTGTAGCATCACTGGCAGCCAACAGGTTAGAAATTACTTTCTGCAACCTAAATGCCAGCAGAGACTCTCCAGTTTTTGTCTCTTCTTTTTCTGTGTAAAGCCCAATTCCTGAGTAGTGTGCATTTCAGCAGTCAAGTGACTGTTTGCATTAATTTATTTTTTTTAACAGAAAAGTGGATATTTCATTTCCAAAGTTTAAACTAGAGCAAAAATACAAAATGAAGAAACTGCTTCAAAGTCTTGGAATTAAAAAGCTTTTTACACGTTCAGCAGATCTTAGTCATGTGACAGATCACGAATATGTAGCAGTTTCACAGGTAAGCCCACTAAAATTATTTGTTGTTTGGATTATAATAGTATATAAACAGCCCAGCCAAGATGGTCAGATAAATTTATGGGGACACTAATAGCAAAGTACCTCATCAGCCAGGTATGTGCAATCTACACATCTTAATCAGGATGGATCCCACTTCAAGTATGAGGTGTGTAAGGGAAAGAGGCAGTGACATTTCATAGGTGCTCAGCACCATCCAGAGCTAACCCATCACAGGAGAAAAGCTCTGCCTCAAGAGGAATATGGTTGGCAGAGAATGGGCACAATTTCAAAAAAACTGTGAACAAGAAAGACAATATAAATGAGAGTCAAATGGTAAAATCCAGGGCAAGGAAGGAAATTCAAGGAAAGAACTCCTCATACGCATTCCAGAGACAGTTACACTTCTCAAAAAATAAAGAACCTTAGGAAGTTTAAATAATAAAATCTCAAAAAGGTAACAGTGAGGAAGAGAAGTCAAGGCACTCCTGTTTTTCCCTTTATATACCACGGAAGAGAAAAAACACGATCTCACAGGCAAGGATTGGCACAATGTAGTTGCACTCCAACCCATACAGATGTTCCACCTTGTATGCTGAAACTTTCAAAGAACCTTTAGACAGGTAAAGGCAAGGGCACTGAATGGCCAAGAAGGCAGGAACACACCCATGGAAAAAGAGGAGCAGGAGGAGATACTTTATGCCACTGTTTAAGGGAGAGCAAAGATGAAATTCAAAAGACTGATGGAAAACAGAGGCTTCTCAAGAAGCAGAAGAGAATGGAAGACAAAAGACTTGTCAATCACATCAATATCAAGAAGGAATAGGTCTATGTGACCAGAGATATCTTATGAAAAACAAACAGCTAGTCTATAAAAAGGACAACTTGCTGATAATAGAAAATTAAAATGCATGGTCAAAGAAAGGAGATGAAAGACAAAACACAGAGATACTTGTGCCCACAAGAATGGAGTGTGTGGAATGAGATGGAAAACAACGAATTCTAAATACAAATTCATATATTACAGTAAAAGTTTAAAAAAATTACTGAAACAAGATGAATTATAAACAAGATCCAAATAAAATTACCTGGCACAGGATTTAAAAATGTAGCTTTATAAATTTATGTAAGAAAACTGTAGCATGCGACTGCTCCTGGTTGTGGAGGGTTGTATGGCAGAGACAATCCAGGACCACAACTCCAGGAGAGGCTTCCCAGAATCACAGAATGGTTAATGTGGGAAGGAACCTCTGGAGGTTACCTGGTCCAACTCCTCTGCTCAGGCAAGGTCACCTCGAGCAGTTGCTGAGGTCCATGTCCAGACAGCTTTTGAATATCTCCAAAGAGGAAGAATTCAGTGTGCCAGTGCTCAGTCAGCCTCACATGAAAAAGCATTTCCTGGGGTTCAGAGGGAACCTCCTCTGTTCAAACCTCCTGTGTTTCACTTGGTGCCCACTGCCTCTGGTCCTGTCACAGGGCACCACTGATGAGCCTGACTGCACCTTCTTTGCACCCTCCCTTTGGGTATTTGTACCCTATGGGAAAGAATCCTTCTGGTGCTGCTCTTACAAGTCTCCCTACACCATATAGAAGCCTTTGTGCTTAGCCAATTAACGGGGTGGGATAATAAACACTTCTATACAAGTTTCAAAAACTCTCATGCTTGATCTAAAGGTTTTCAAATTTGCAGTGGCTTGAAAAAAAAACCTTTCTGAGAAGATCTAACATGCTAAGAATAAATATTTAATGGATAAAATTGCAGAGATTTTCAGTTTGGTATGAACTATTTCACTGTTGGGAAATATAATGGCAATCTGCAGCACTTTTGTCCCTTCCTCTTGATCATGTAACTTTCATGCTGATTCTCAGCAGTTAACTATTGTGTTATCAAAAAAATCACACTTTAACAGGAACTGCTAACTGATATTAGAAGCAATATGTGCATCAGCTACAGAGTGCCAGAGGAGCATCCTGTCCCTGGGAATTGTGAAAGACAAAAATATTATTTAAAAATATGTAGCAGAAACCTCAACACTGGTGAAGTCCTTCAACTGTTTTCACATAAGTAATTCCTAGAACTGGGAGTTTAGGAGCTGTAAATCCACTCAATGACCAGGCAGTTCACCAGTACAGACACTAACACAGCAGAAACACTCACAGGTAGAAGCAGCCTGAAAGAACAAAATGGAAAAGATGAAAAATGAAAAATCAGATTCTGCCAGGCTGCAATTTCAGTGAGAGTGGAAAATATTCTAACCAATCCAGGACTGTACCCCATTGCTCTACATATTTAGATAGACTACCAAATTTGTACATTTGGGAGTCTGTGCTACCAAATGTACAAAATAGAAATATGCAGGAGAAAAAACGAAGATTAACTGCTCATTTTAGTCCTTCACAGAAGCCTACTTCAACTGAATGCCTTCAGCTGGAAAAATACTCTTTAGGTTAGCATTTACTTCTGTCACATAGTTATTTCTGCCTTGCACTTCAGGTTGTCCAAAATGCAGTTATTGAAGTGGATGAGGAAGGAACTGAGGCTGCAGCAGCAAGCGGCTCAGAAATAACTGCATTCACAGTGCCTCCTGTCATCAAAGTAGACCGGCCATTCCTTTTCATGATTTTTGAAGAAACTTTTAAAACATTACTGTTCATTGGCAGGGTGGTTGATCCAACAGAAATGTGAATAAAGGTAATCGTTTCTATTCTTTGGTATGTAAGAGGCTTTATTTTTAATAATTTATTTTATAATAAAAAGACAATTAAATGCGAAATGTGAAAATCTGTTCTGTCTCTCCTAGCTAGCACCAGGTCTTCCTAGCAATATTTTATTAATGCCACAAAACAAGCTAAATTCATTAAGGCTCAAAGCAACAAAAATGTGTCTTGTAAAATCTACCTTTGGTAAAAGAAAACCCAACAACTACAGAAGAAATTTCTAAAATCAGTATTTTAGTGATAAATCTGAATAAAAAGCCCCTTTCAAATGCCAAAATATTCAGGAAGCTCATTCCCAAACACTGCAGATTCCTCAATGTTTTCTTCTGCTACAAAGAGACTGAAGAGCCCAATGACCTCAATGTTAGCAGAATGTTGCCAGTTATACAAACAGAAGCAGTATCAAGTCCTAAAAGAGAATTTACAACCTTTGTCTAGAGATCTTTATTTTATTACTGTAGAAAAGAAGTCTATCATGAAGTCTGCCTTGTGAGTGTGACCTCTTTCAAAACATTTATGCAGACTATCAAATCACCTCATTTTCTCAGAGTACACGATGTGCATTAAAAATATTCTTTGAATTTAAAAAAAATTAGTTCTGAAGAATAACTTAGGTATTCTGATTTTTAAAAATCTGGCCTATCCTGTTTCATAGCACAAAGCTAGCCCTCTCCTAACCCCAGAATTTCTGCCTGTAATATCATCTAGACAGCAGGGTGAACTTTGTAACAGGACTCTGTAACTGAAATAAGGTAGACTTTGGTAGGAAAAAAACGTACCTCCATTGGAGTGTAATAAATCTAGTCACAGAGTTGATCCTAAAACCCAAAGGTGTTGCTATGATGTTTCAGAAAAATATTTCAGAAATATTTTCAGAAAAATATTTCCATGATCTAACAACAATTTCCTTTATTTGAGTAGAGCAGTGCATCCAACAGAATGACAAGATCTTAACATTTAATAGATTTTAATTAGCAGAGTCCTATCTATAAAGTACAAAACAATGCAAAAAGCCACTTCTAGGTTTATGTAAATAACAGATGTCAGCATTATTCTGCTTGCTCATACAACCTTCACAAAATAATTGCCCAAAAAGGAGCAGAAGACTTTTCAAAATCATTTGGCAAGGAACTTCACAGGTGTCTATCAGTAAACACAAGATACCTCTGCTAGAGAAGATACAAAAGATACCTTATAGGATAAAACTGGTAAATCTCTAAAAATCACCTCAGTCACCATTTGGTGTCTGCCCACAAGAGCCCAGACACTGATGTACCCCACTCACCAAAGGACTTAGGAGGCAGGCTCTGCTGGCTAGACTATGATGGTGCATCTAACCTAGCTCCAGACTGCATTTAATGCATCCAGAAAGAGAATCACTCCTTCTGCCACTTGTCTATATGAAAAACAACAAATGCAACTGCACAGCTGACCTTCAGCTGTTATTCCAGCAGGTATAAACAGTGCTCTGAAGGGTTCAAATGCATTGGTGCTGTTTAACAGAACTAACCCAGAAGTAAGTGGCCCCTAAAAAGACTGCTTGGATGGAAGTCTGCAGTGCAAAGGAGTGATGAAAGTATGCACAAGACACCAGAGGTATTGCACAAGGAAAATGACCAGTCCAAAAATGTCTAAACAGAGCATTTCAAGATTACATTGAAAGAATTTCAGGTTATTGAGTAGAGCACATGTTATCAGCATTAAATAAGTCAGTTTAAAATGACAGACAGTGACAGCCAAGAAGGAACAAAAGACAGACTGCTTACAGAACTCATTACCTGCTTATTAAGGGGAGAAAGAGCTTTAATTTTCTGCACTTACTGGTTTGTTCTGCATTGCTCTGCAAGGCATGAAAAGAGCAAACACAGTGTTGAGTCCTGCTCTACAGCTGGCTACTGATGATCTGAGTTTGGTGCTGCCAAAGGTCACACTGAGAACAGCCTGGGTCTCCTGTGGCCCCCGGGGCAGCAGCTGTAGCTGGCACCTGGGCCAGCTGTGCCTGGGGAACTGGGGGTGTCTGCTTGCATCAGTGCAGAAGCCAGGAGGAGCCAGCCCAGGTCATCTGCACACCTCTATAATACTGAATGTTAAACATCATAAACTCAAAGAAGCTTTTAAAGAAATCTGTGATTTACAGGATCCTATCCCAGGCTGCAGAACAAACTGAAAAATTAAGTATTTCCAGAGAACCCAAATAATGCCTGTTGACTTAAGACAGAGAATACTGCTAAATCTAACTGAGGTATAGGAAGCTTAAGCATTCAGATAGTGCTTAATCCAAATAAACATTTTGTACTTCACACAAGACAGCACACACCCAGCATAATTAGTATTTTAAATAAATACCCTCCATAGCTAAGTGCTTTTATTCATTTTAATTATAAAAGATGCCCTGAGAATTTTTCTTTCAAGAACATGCATGTACAGCATTGTCCTAGGTTTTATTTTGAGTAAATCATCATTCATGTTTTTACATTATAAAAAGTAACCACACTCACATATGCATACACAGACCAGATTATCTTTATCATACACCAATAAATTTTAAAAACCATATATTTCTGATATCAATATATTTATGGTGCCTCCATTTTGAAAGAGAAGCTGACAATAGCTTCATAATCTCTCTCAATTATTGACATAAATAGAACTCTTCAAAATATGACTGCATGTTTTTCCACATAAATTTTGATAGAAACATTAGCATTAATACAAACAAATGCAGATGACATCACTGAACCATGACAGCTTGCAATAGCAGCTGATTAAAAACTAGATTCATTATTATAAATTATTAAAGTGAAAATACAATTTGAAATACTAAAATTAAAACAAGTATTTATACAACAAAACTTATGAAATACAGCTGTTTTTACATCATCTGGAGACATTTGCTTTAAACTGCTTTGAAACTTACATAGGATTTTTATGAACTTAGCACTTGTAAAAACATTAATTCCAAATTCACAGCACAATGCTTCAAAAGTCTATGTTTTTTTTTATAATGGTTCTGGACTTTGGTCTTAAATTAGGTTTGCAGATTCTTTAAAATGTGGGATTCCTTTTTCATATTCATAACAATTCCTTCTATTTCTTCCTTAAAATATGGGAACTAAGGGTAGCTAAGATTGTAAAGAAGCCAATTAAATAATGTGCATTCTAAATCCAAGACTTCAAACTATAAAGGCCTAACTGAAGAAAACAAAATCTTCTCCATAGCTGCAGCGGTTAAGAGCACATAGCTGGAGTTATAGTTCATATAATTTCATTACAATGTTAGAATTCTGAAACCATTACATTGTTTATCAGAACATATTTTACAGCTTGGAATTTTATATAAAAGATTTATTTTAAATTTTTAACATTGCAGGATGCATTTTATTCAGTTCAGGCATTAGAGAGTCCCATCTGCTGCTCCCACCTTATGCCACCAGAACGTTGCTTCCTCCAGTCTCTGGTTCCCTCATTTTTCTGTCAGGTGATCTAGGAGTTTGATTTTCTGTTTTTTCTTCATATAAAAGAAGAAACACACATAATATGTTGTTACTATATTACTAAATTGCATAACATATTAAACTGCTATTGTGCAGAACATTTTAACATAGCTCTTAACTGCTGTACTTTAAAAATTTTGAGCTGTTCTACTGCACCCAGTGAAAAAGCCAAATGGATATATTCTGAGGGCATTCTTCTCAAGAAGGGTGAAGTTCTCCACTCAGGTGTTTAGGGAAGTTCTTGTGGAGATGCATCTGAGTGAGATGATTAAGGTGGCACAAGCAGTCTATTAATGGCTACTTTTGGCTATGCCAAAAGTCTGGCACATTGCTCTGTGATTTCTAGCTGTTCTGTTGACCACAAGGTCATTTAGGTAATTTCTGGATTTTTCATGCCTTAATTTTTTAATCTTTACATATACTGTTTTCCGTTTCAAAGAGTTGTAGATGTCAATTAAAAACAATTTGTATCAGACAGAAATATTTCCAAGATGGGTGTAACTTTCAGAACTCTTGGAAAAACTAATTTCCTTTTATATTTTACACTATCATTTACAAATAACACAATATATTGTTCTGTTTCACTGCTTTAAAACTGCATATATGATATGATAATATATCAGTGCCAGGATACCTACTAGCTCCATCATAGAAATGAGACACAAAACACAAGCCAGTCCCACTGGAACTGGGAAGTTTCAGCATCTTAAATGCCATGATGAAAACATGATTAAAAACTGTAAGTAACCAACTCCAAATGTAGCAGATCAGTGGCAGAACTATTTCATCTTGTGCTTAACTTTCTAAGAAATTATATGACTAGATGAAAGACATTAGTTTAAGATACTTATCTTAAACATATAACTGGTACATGCATCAAACTGGATGTCTTATAGGTCAGTTGTGGGCATCTTATAAAATACTGATATTTATTTAGATTTATTGTTGCATTGAAATTAACTTACTAATAATAAATTAGAATTTTATAATAATAACTTAGAAAAATATTTTTATGCAACAATAAATCTACTCCCTCTTTTTAAAAGATGGAAAACCTGTACCACACATCCTTAAAGAAAGTTTTGATTAAAAGTGAAATAATATCAGCCAATATTTGTATGTCTATAGGAAAGATGCAAAATACTTAAATGCTATATATATATATATCTATGAAGTGGATCTATTCATTGACAAATCTATAAAGTTTCTAAATAGTTTTAAACAATTGCATGTTGAACCTTTTCAGTCATATTATAGCAATATAAACTCAAGCAAAACATCTTATATCTAACAATCTCATAAAACTGAAAACATTCAAAAGAATATAATAAAGCTACATGGCCTAATGATAGAAGATCAGACTGCTTGATAGAACACAGTGTTCATGATTTATGTCAATGTCTGCACTAGGATGATTCATGATCTAACTGGCAACTCTTCAACAGAAAGTCAGAAAAACTTCTCTGCTCTGCATATTAAACAAGATCTCTTGTGGGACAAAGTACACAACCAGTGCTTTTTCTGATTCTTTCCTTTCCATCAGGTACTTTAAGCAGGTAGTCTTCTCTTTGTGATTCCCTCATGAAGTTATATGGGTGCTGCTTTAGCATAATTCTGGCCTAAGTATTACCTAAGACCTAGCAACTGACCCCTACACTAAAACAATACTTCCTTGTCACCTGCTTGTGAGCACTGATCATGATTTACTATTTTTTTTCTTGCAGCTGTGTTATTTTCAAAAAGAGATAAAACTTTAATTGGCACATACTTGTGATCTAGTTCAAACTGAATGTTTGAATGCATGAGTGTGGTAAGAAAATACTTCAGTTCTCCACCAAAGTAACCCTGAGTTTTGAAAGTTTCCTAGAGCACTATCATATATTAAATCAGAAATTCTTCATCCCTGCAAACTGCACTATATTGTCAAAAGTGAATACTTGCCAATATTCTGTAGAGCAATTTTATGGGAAATATTAGGCTTAAGCAATTAAACAATATTTTATCCAATATATTGTTTATTTTAAACAATATATTTTAACATATACCACTTCAAACTACGAATCATTAATTTTATCTGCTTATACTTCAATTATTGTGTTACTGCCGACATATTTACTTAGAAAAAGAAACATTTTAGAAGTTACCCTACTCAAGCTGCAGAGCCAGGAAACTAAAAATTAGGTCTTGGCAGAATTGAGACGATCAGTGCAAATTTTAACGAGCATATACATGAATCTGCATGATGATACACTCTAAATAAACACTCATTATTGTTTTCTCACCTTAGTGAGTTTTCTGCCTTAGTCAGTCCACCAAAGGTGGTGCTCATTTGTGAGCATCAATCAATTGTACCTCTCACTGTACAATTGTCAAATTCTTCTCACAGAGTCATTTCTGTCAGCTGCTTATATATTTGGATATCATTTTTTTCCATCATCAAACTTAGAAAATAATGCTTCCTTGAAACTGATATTTTTGCTATTTTGTTGTTGTTTATTTTTAATTTAAGAGTGCATATATTTAGCACCAGGCCTGATTTCCTGAGTAAAAGATAAAAAAGTACAGCTAAACATGTGTGTGACTGAATGCATTTACCACCAGACATTCCTGTATCTCTATCTCTTAATATCTCCTCATAAAGCTGCTTCATTTTCTTATGAAAACAGTTCAGTATTGGGTCAGTTTACAAAAGAGAAGTTGAATCTACAGCACAGCAGACATTAGACCAGCTTGAGAGATGTCTTTTCCCATAAGAACGCAGAATACTAAAACTTATTCAGAACTAAATGTAGGACATCCTAAGCTTCCTCTTCTTTTCCCAAAAATGGTTTTTTTTCCCCCTGATACATCCTCTTTAGCTTCTGACCCCATGCAGTTCAGGGACTTTCTGAACCAGACAAAGCACCCAGATCACTGTGTTTGATCAGATACCTACTTTCAAATTCTCTACTCTTAGGGTATTCGTTTGGGAATGGTACACAGAGATTCGAAGCTGTGTTTCTTACATCCCACTCTCCTAACTGAAGACAAAAGTGCAAACTGCTCTGTGTGAGCCTTTTCCTGTCCCTCTGTATTTAAACAAAAGATATCAGTTTTATTTTAAATGAAAGATAAAAAAACCTTTGGAAATTTGGAAATGTTTTATGTGATAAAAAAATAAGTTTAACTAACCTTTGCACCTCACGGCTTCATGAATATTAATCCATTCATTTTTTCCCAAATCCTTGTGGGACAGCAAGTAATTGGAATTTCTACAGATTGCTAAAAATATTTACAACATTTGAACTAATTTTCTGGCTTTTAAAGTGAGGAAAGGAGGCTTTCAGTGATTAGGGTGAAAGAAAATGAGGTTTTGAGCACACCTAATTTTTTAAACTATGTAGCACTCCATTACATTTTATGTTCTCAAGATAAATGCCCCATTTACTTTAGAGATAACTGAAAATGTCAGCATGTCTACTAATCTAACTGCTGACTTTGAAATGGTGCACTTTGAAATAAGTGACCCCCTAATGATCACCTACAGAAAGTCTGAAGTGCTGAGGGTAGTATTAAGAGAAGCCATTAGACGCTGGCAAAGACAGGGACAGAGGGCAAAGTGATTTGGCACCTTTAAGTACTATTCCTGTGAAGCCACTTACTTAACAGAGGCCATCTGCATTCACAACTTACCTTCCAACCTTCTCTACAAAATAAAAGCAGTTTTAAAAACTACAGGTCATTATGCAAGCTTGAGTTCATTCCAGAAAACAATTTATCTTGTACAGTGAAGACGGTAAAATTCCAGCAGAAAAAAAATCATATACACAAGGAGCTAAATGAATATTGTCCTGAGAATTTCTTATTTTGTTTGTTAAAGTTTTTAGTGTTTTATTTTGCAATTTAGTAATTTTATTAACTTAAAATCCTGACTAAAGCTTGGAAGATATTTTGGTTTATTTTTTAAAGGAAACTGAAAATACAGAAGTGGAAAAATGTGTTCATCCAGATATTTAATTCACCAAAACAGATCATCACTATTGTTTCCTCTCTCTACCTAGCAAACCAGTATAAGATGTTTTCTCTTTCCTATCTTAGCTTCCAGCTGTAGTTTCATTGTACATTGTACATTGAAGTCTGCTTTCCCAGACTCCCTTTCTTGCTGTAGCTGGCTCCTTCCAAGGCATTCTGCCTTGACTAAGAAGGCAAATCTCTGCTAGCAAAGAAAAGTCTCAGTTTGAGCCCACAAAATTGCAGCTAGTCCAATGACAGTAATTTAGTTATAGTGTAAAAGGAATCTGCAGGGAATTTGCTGCTAGAGTCTACAGGGATCTGGGTGAGTGTGTGTCACAGTGATTTTCTATGATTTACAGTTTTAGCACAGGAGCAAAAAATACATCTTTGATTTTGTTCTTGCAAAATGCTGAACAGCACTGGCTGATGTTTAAAGGAAAGCAGCCTGAAGGAGATGCCTAGCATTGATTTTTTGGTTTTTTGTAAATGGTAAGGCAAAGGAGTCAGCATTAATAACAAATACCAGTACCAGTTCATTGTAAGGCTCAAGATTCATAATGGAATTGTTACATAATGATAAAACATATACAAGTCCACAAAATGAAGGAAAATCAGAAACTAAATAGTCTAAAAATACTTCTATTTCTCCAACTACAGGCAGCCAAATCACTGTGACTGTAGTTATTACACATCAAAGGCACTAACCTTCACTTTTTCCCATTCCACCCTCTCAATTATATACCAGTGAATGCAAATATGTGCAGGAGAAACAATGTGAAAGACTAATTAGAAGGTAATGCCATCTGAGAAACAGTTACAATTACATACACCACATTTCTACCCTGCTATTTCAGTATTTCAAAATCCATGTGCAGAAGTATAATAAATACAGGCCTAATTTTTTTACTTGGCTCTTTTGAGTTCCCTTTGAAAATGTTACCCCTAGGCTCAGATTAACATCTTGTCAACAACTTACATGCTCATCCTTCGGGTCTGACTCTCCTTATTCCCATTGCTCTTCTGGTCAGCTGAGTTGAATAAGTTGCGAGAAGAGCTGGAAGGGAAGGCAGCATTCCCACTATTGCCAGCAGCATGAGTCCTGAAGGAGTCATCTGAAACACACAGGGGCAGCTTAGACAAAGAACTTTTTTGAAAATACTGCACAGAAAGTAAACAGAATAAGCTGTTTTTCCTGTGACAATAGTGGCTTATTGCCTATGGCACTAATCCCAAATTTTAATGGAATGGTTTTTACTTAATATTTCTTCAAGTATTTTTATTAAACAGTCCCACTAAATAACTGGAATACACATTTTCAAAGAAAATATTAATATATTTAATGTATGTAAAGAGTGTGATTTCTTAGGCCAAATTTTAGCTGCTTAAAATTTAGCTCTTTAATGTAATTTAACTGCCTAGTGGCTAATGGTAGTGAATTGAAAGACAGGTTTCTCTAGGAAGCCATTCATCTCAATCTTATCTTTAATCATCCAAACTCTTTAAAACTTAATGTACAGAACTCCAAACAGTAGTTTCTCTCTCTTAGTTCAGTAGAATTTTTACATAATATTCATTCTCATGTAAAATAGGTGGGGAAAAACTCAAAACTCAACCTTTTTATGATACCTGAAATTCCAACCAGGACATGACAAATTCAGTTTATTTTTTCTATTTTTAAATGTAAATTAAAACAAATATGTAGGGGGAAAAAAATCTGAAAAATACACTTACTAGACTAGCACTTAAATGCCCATATAAATTGGATACCTATTATTCTGTTTTCTTTAGGAGAATGATATCTTAGAGTATGCCTGCCTAATTGGGCCCTATTGGCAAAAAAACTGAAGTAAAACACATTCTAGTAACCTACTTACCACTAAAGGATAACATACAACTCTTTCCCATCCCTGGTACCGAAGATGTATATCCTGTAGCAGAACTTTTACTTTAAAAAACAAAGCAAAACAAAACCAAATTGGTTATTTCCGAAAGTGTTCCTCTCAATTATATCATCCTGCAGTTTAATAGTATTGGAGGTTATTTCTGAGTTTATATGAAGAAATTAAATGAGAAATTGTGCTGAAATGTCTTTAAGAAATATATGAAATTAGATTTAGCAATTCATATGGAAAATTACTTTTAATATATGATAAAAGGAGACATTTATTAACTTAAAAGGAATTCATAACCATTTCTAGGCCTCAGCATGCCTTAGATGTTTCTTCCTTCAGTTAATCAATTAAACAGAAAGCTGAAAACGTAAGTCACAACTCAGTGAGCACATTACAGCTTTCAGACATCCATGAGCATTCATTTCATAAGAGCTGACTATTAGCAAACATTTGCCTAGGAGGTAAGCAATGAAGATTATAAAGATACTTAGGGCACTTGTCTATGTTGCTGTATTTTGGATGCAGTACTTGAGTACTGAAAGATTGGCTTCGAACCAGCTTGGATTTTTTTTCTTCTTTGCCTAAAATTATAAAGAACATTTTTTAATATGAATATTACATTTCCTCAATAATTAAGAACACTTTAAAATATATTTTTCTGTCAATCTATGGTAAATGAAGGAACGAGATGATTTAAATACTTCAATTTAAAAAAATAAACCTTAAGTCACTATTTATATATTACAGAGTGAAACAAAACTAAAAACCATGGAAAATACATTCAGTTCTATCTTTTCCTCTGTGCAGTAGGTGTAACTTGGGTCCACAGATGTCAGCAGCATCTTTGCTGGGGTTTAATCTGATAATGTGAAATCAAAGTGTTTCAGTGAGTTTTTGAACTCTTCTTACCTGCTGATGTACCAGAAGAGCTTCCAGAAATAGAGAGATTGATACTTTTTGCCAACACTGATGATGTTTTACTGTCTCTACCTACAAAAAAACCAAAAAACAGTCCAGTAAAATCCCTTCCCTCTTAAAACTTAAATTTTTATAAAACAGTGGACATATCAGTCCTGGAGCAAAGAGTAATACTATCTAATCCAGTGCTACTAGCACTTCAGAAATACCACAGACAAGTACTTACACTATATCCCAAAATGAAAAATAACGGAGAACTAAAACTGTAATGTATTTTATTAATAAAGCCAAAATAAATATATGTGTTATTATCTATTATAAATAATATGAGGCCATTTTTCATAAACAACTTCATTAATACATAGAAACAATTTTTATATCCAATTTCTAAATCTCTGTTTATTGTATAAAGCGTCTCTTTCCTGCTCCTTTCTCTACTACCTTTGTAGAAGAGTAAAGCATGCATAAACATGTACACAAATAAACAAACTTACGTTTCTTTTCAAACATTTTATCATTAATATTTGTAGATCTTCCTTCATTTTTCTGCTTCTCTTTTTCTAATTGTTCCTAAAAGAATGAATAATTTTCTTAGATATTACCCAGGTAAAAGTAAATAAATGTGTTTCCAAGTAACAGTTCATTTCTACTCTCCTGCTCTACAATCCCTGATGAATATCCAGAGAACCAATTAAGTAATACAGAAAGAAATCAGGGTACATATCTCATTTTAAAACCACAATCTGAAGAAAGCTCAGAGAGTTGAAGTTCACATCTAGAACTTATAATTAAAATTATGCCTGGCTTTTGGCATTTTTTATATTCAAAAAGATACAGACATTGCCAGCTGGCAATGTAAAAATTTTCTGTAACACAGACACCCTGAAAACAGAACAGGCAACACTTTTATTTCATACAATTCAATGAAAATGTTTTTCTTAGATTTTAAGCTGTGTCACATATATTCAAACTTTATAAATATCTAAAATTAACATCTACAGTTGATAAATCTTCATGACAAAATCAACTATGTAAAATTGTTCAGGTTCATGGAATTTATTTGCCCTTCTGTGATACTACTCAGCCTAAAAATATATTCCATTTGATAAGTAGATATCACACCAGCTTCAAAAAACTATACAATATTAGCTAATATTCTACACCATTTTCACAATAAAAGTTAAGTGAACCATAACTGCTCTAATCTATATTTTTCATGTCATTCTAATTACTACCCAGTCAAGAAAAGAAAGAGGTAATTAATTCAGGTCAGGGTTGCTGGAAAATAGTTCCTACAAAATCAGCTACTAAAATGAAGGAAACTTACTAACATATTCAGTACTAAAATCTTTGGCAGTCAGATTTAAGTGGGTTGAATGGTTCTTCATCTCTTTGGGACTGCAACACGTCCCAGTTCCCTGTGTCCCTCCCAGGTTTCCCAAAAGCATCACAGACAGTGCTAATGAGGCCTTTGTGATACAGAAGGGTTGCACATATTAGTGGCCTATACCATAAAAATTCAGGTGCTTTTCTAAACTGCAGCTGTAGAAACAGGGTAAAAATTGATGTCATCATACAACACACAGTAGCACAGGAGGCTCTTTTGCACCAGGCATACACTTTCAGTATAAAAGCATTAACTGTATCTACCTGCAGACTGCCTGAGCCAAGTTCAAGACTTTGAGCTGAGTGTGTGTGTGCAGGTCTGAGAACCCAGCTGGCTCAGGACATTGAAGTGGAAGGAAATCTGTGGCTCAGGTATATTTGCTCATACTGACCTGCAATACCCATTGACATCAAAGTGGACCACAAAGGAGGAAACAAGGACATTTTTGGGACACTCCTGAATCTCTTCTGGTTCACTACAAAGAAGTTTATTTACTACAAGTCACAGGAACCATACTAACAATTGTAGGATCTTCTGAATCCTGTCAGCTGCTCAGCTTCTCCCACCTCAGGCTGGAGGGGAGGCAGAGACAGGAGGACTGCAGTGGTCTAATTTAGGCTTTGTGGAGATGAGATGAAGATATAAGCTGTGTGCTGAAGTGCCTACTGCACCTTTTGCTTTTCTCTCTTTCCTGGCTAATTGGAAAGCCTGTAACACAGAGCATTCTTTGGCTTCCTTAGGACAAAAGAAGTTACAAGATTAATTTCTTTGCCTTGGGAAGCTGTATGTGAACTCTGAGGTGTTTCATGGTCAGTTTATCATAATATACATGGTATTTCTCAAGAAACTCAAGTGTGCCTTTCTAATTGATACAGAAAAAAAATGTTCCATGTTACTTTGAAGGACTTAACCCTATTATAAAGTATAAAATGAAACCACAGAGAGATAATGAACCCATCGAGTCTCTCCAAAATACAAATTTCCCCTACACCTTAAAATTACTGCCTCCTTAATATGGAGCTAGAAACTATTTTAAAATAATGACAGCGTACTGATAAAATATACCATTTCCAAAAGGAGATGTTCTTGCCTTTCTTTTTCTTGATCCAATAAATCATTTTCGTAAAATCTTTTCTGAAACTTCAAAATAAAATCAATAAAAACAAAAATCACTACACGAAAATGGAAACTAAGAGTAGTTGGTAAGTATTAAAGTTAATAAGTACTTACAGCATCCACAGAGATCTCCATTCTGTCCAATTCTAACACTGTCTACAAAGAAAATTAAACCATTATTTATTATTACTCTACAGAATGTCATATCATGAAGTAAAGAATTGCCTTTTCTTCCTACATATTTGAAGCCTATGCTTTTATTTTTATGGCACAAATGCAGTTTAAAAGCATCAGAGAGTATTCTCTGAGCCCTGCTGAGACTCACAATGAATAGATTCACAGAATATCTGTATGGAAGTCAAAATACACTCAAGGAAGCACCACAGCAAGCATAGCTATGGCACAGGCATAGGAACCAAGACTGAAAAAAGCAACTCAGGAACCTGTGTCTAACTCAGAAGGTTCCACACAGGTGCTCACCCAGTCCCTCTCCTGCAGACTGGTCCTGTAAGGAAGCCATCTACTTGAGCTATTTCACTTCATGGTTTCTAAATTTGAGACTAAGCATGGACATCCCTGAAAGATGTACTTTTTTGAATATTCACCTTAAAAAGACATTTGTAGCATTTCAAAATCCTGCAAATGTTTTGTCTGTATATTGAAAAATATCTAGTCTAACAAGATATCTCTGTCTCACAAACCTGATGAGTTCTACTAGAATCAACATTCAATCTTTCTCTAGTCTTTTTATTTCATAAATGGTCATTGAGCCAAAATCCTGTATTTGAATCACTACAAAATAACTGCAATCTAAGTAACCAAGGAAACATTAACACTCCTGAAATTCACAGAACATACTATACTGCATCATCTTTTAATTGTTCAAAATTACATAATAGAGAATGGAATTTTTTATCTCCTGTTCTTACATTGAGAAAATCCACAGAAAGCATAACTTTAGTCATCTTAACTTTCAGTGATAAACCCAAGATTAAACACTGCTTAAAAAGAAAAATGCTTACTCTTTTCACAATAGTCAAGACATCTTTGTCTTTCTCTTGACAGAGAAGTTTCCTTATACATAATTCCAGCTGCTGAAGTAAATGTTTATCAGTGGGAATCTTCAGAGTAGATTTGACTTTTGGCAATAAACAGCATAGCTTCATTCTACAAAAAAAAAAAACCAAACAAACAACCCAAATATTCACTTTTTGATGCAGATGCTTAATACATATTATTAATTCTCAATGTATAACATGCTAGCATTTGACACAAAATAATTAGGTGGTCTTGTTTTTCAGAAGTGATTGTTGCTTATGTGTTGATTCCAGACATACTGTTTTCAAAAAGTCTCTACAGATCATGAATACAGACCATAAACATCTTTGGTTTGTCTGGGTTTCTTTTTAAATCTAGAAAAATAAGGAGACCTCTGGATTTTCCAAGTGATATGCACACCTAACTTTATCAGTTACCTACTGACCTGCTTCTGGGATTTTCTAACACCATTCCCACACTCCTCTGCATCTTTAGTACTGGTCATTCTGAAGGCTCTTTATGTTTTCACTCAAGTTCCATTATTTAAGTAAAACATAAAACTTTTAACAGTATTTCTTAATACATTATTTATAGCTTTTTTTCCTGTACACTGCTACATATTCTACATACCTGACATTTGCCACTGGGTCATGGGTAAGTTCAAGCACAGGTAAAAAGAAGTATTTACAGAAGAATGATTTTGAAAACAGTTCCATAATGAATTCACAAGTATCTAAAAAACGAAGTCTGTTCCAGTAACTTTTTCCTTGACCCAGTTCTGAAAAATAAAAATTTGCAGATATTATCTGTCAAGTTTTCAATGTCAGATAGAAAACATTTCACAGGCTGACCTTTGACTTAAAAGATGATAATCACAGACATCAAAAGACATATTCTCAGCCTATTTCAATTCTTTCTTTTAGTAAAAAACTAACATTCTAAATGCAATCAATTCTGTCAGTGAACACTTGAAAAAGCAAAAGAACAAGGGAACTAGCTACAGTGTTAACAAAGTCCTGTACGCCTTTCAAACCATGTCACAGAAATATCAAAATTACTGTGTAAACATCAAGGAATGTTAATGAAGATTGTTAAAACTCCTAAGCTATCTTTAAAACACACAGCATACACCAAAACATCAAATATAGGTGACTGATTAATAAATTAATTTCTGAGACTTATTATGCTGAAGTCTCTAGAGAATTTTACTTCTACAGCGGAACTCTGGTTTTTATATTGCTGCACCAACAATTTAGTAATTTTGGCTAAAAGAAGTAGGGCTGGAAAGGTCTTGGCATATTATCAGTTTCTGCATTGCCTCTTCCCCAAGCCCTTTCTATAAACTTATATAAGCTCCAGCTCTATTCCTCACATATGCACAGTACATTTTGCTGGTGATAATATGAGCAACTGAATGTCTTCCAAGCATAGTTCCTCCAATGATGGAAGGAAATTACACTGAATAAATGTAACTGTAAATAGATCTTCAGCCAAAACTAGCTTTCATTTCCCAGTAATGGAGGAAAGATCATCTCTTACGTTCGATCAGTTTCTGAATAACCTCGTGTCTCTGTTCCTGTTTGCGATTGTAGCGCAAATAAACGCACAGAGTCCGAGCAGCTGCTTTCTGCACTGGCAGCACATTCTTGAAAGAAATAAAGGAAACACAGTTAAATGTATCTGCAGGAGTATGACTAAAAACTTCTAGAGAATAAGAAAAAAAATAGCTAAAAAGCAGAGTAACTTTATAAATTTTAAAATAAATGTCATAATGCAAGACAGAATTAGGAAGTTTGGCCTATTCATGAAACACCTGCTTTTTTATTCCTTCTGCCCAATTTGTAGATTTAACTATTTCATAAGCACGTTAAAATATTCCATGTTTGCAAGGCACCTTCTGTATTGCAGATGTTAGAAATAAAATTCACATCATCTTCTTTTACAACAGTTTTACTCTTCAATTAACTCAGTAAAATTTCAGACTAGTAGCTCTAAATGAAAATTTACTTTAGAAATGCAGAGTTCTTTCATAAAGAACAAACACTAAGGTATGGAATCGGGAAAAAGAAGGCATATTTCAGAGGAAAAGGTTTTGATTTAACTAGAAACAAACTGATGATGAGCACAAGGAAATGAAGACGTCTTGGGGAGGAGGAAAACTGTCAATCCAAATTTTGCTCCTCAAATGGGGGTAAGTTTTCAGCAAAAAATCTCATAGAAATAATGACAGGGCTTGATATACCACATAAAAAGGATAGGAACTTAATATAACACAGGATGTACTACACAGAGCAAATATCCAGTGGTCTAACTTGCATTAACAAACCAAAACAAATGAGAAAGCAACAGGTGGGCTCACATTTGTCAAAATGATTGTCAACATCCTGTGAAGAAAACGGTAATAGATCTGATCACTTGATATGATATGAGGGAGACAAGCATATTTTTGCAGTAACTTCTCATGTGTTCTCCATTTTAAAGAAGTCGCTGCTCTCTGTTCTGCTGTTGTTAATGCAGGAATCAAGTCAGGAATAGAGAGTAACTAGAAACAGAAAGATAAATAATAATTTTACATTTTCAAGCTGTGTGTCTTGTCACTATACTTGAAAAGAAAATCACAACAATAGAAGAAGGGAAGACTAATACAAAAGGTATTTTAGTACCTAGCTAAATACACTTTCATCTCTAATCCCTTCTCCTGACAAAGGAAAACTAAACACCGTTCTCTTTGGAACACCCTTTTACAGATATTAAAACCATTACGCCAACTCTCCTCAGCATTCTCTTTCTCAAACCAAATGAATCCCAATTCTCTTTTATCCTCTTAATCTTTGCAGTTATTGTTCTCAATCCCCTAATTAGTTCTAGTAGGAATTAATTTTAGTAGGAATTGTACACCTTTTCTCAGTAGAAGGCAAAGAATTTTTAGTAGCCAAGCTAAATTCCCTCTAATATTAAGAAAAATTAAACAAACTGCCACACCTGACACTGCATTTGCTGTATGTTATATATATTTACAGCTGTAAAAAAATGACAAATTCAAATTTTTAAATTACACTGTCGACTTCTTCACGTACAAGAGAATTAATTTCTTCAGTTCTTATACTACTGCAATATCTCAATTTATCATACATTCAGGAAGTATTCTCAAAACCAGCATCCTTTCTGTTCCATCTTAGAGGTGAGGAGTCAGGGAATAAACCATCATCCAGAGACACATACAATTAAATTAGAAAAGATGGGAGCTGAGTACAAATCTCTTAATTCAGTGTCTTCAGGAAATAGATTTCACTCTAGCAGAAGCCTGAAAATGGCACCCATGAGCAATTGATACATCAATATGAAAAAATTTAAAATAGGTATTAGCTATTGATCCCTTAACACAAAACCAAGTTCTGTTTTCACTTAACTGTGGTTAATTAGAAAAAGAACATGTATAAACTGTTCATTTTCATATTAACTCTAATCTTTCCAAATTTTTTAATGTTAAAGCTTATAATGTCAACAATAAAAAAAGAAATGGAAACTTTGTATCTCTTCAAAGCAGAAACTAATCATGAAAGCCTCTTCCTACAAAATTTGTCTGAAATTTCTTACTACCCTCATTTAGAAAGAAAATTTGAAAAACCCCATGAGAATACCCACCTTGCTTTCTGATCCATTGTTTTCTCCTCTATTAGTCATTAGTTCAAGGATTTCAGGAAGGTGACCTACTAGGGCATCTAACACCTATTTAAAGAAAGGCTGCATGAAAGAGGTCTGTAAATTAACTCTATTTTTAACTCTCACCAACATATCCCTGCTGACGCCTTTCAAGTTACTGCTCTCTCATATTGAAAGGAAAATGGAGATTAGTTGCATTGATTAGTTGCATTGATGACTGATATTTTAATGCAGTAAGTAATATAAGCATTACAGGTCTCAGTTTTTATTTATGTGATGAGACAAGTTTTCTAACTGGAGTAGTCTAACTTGCTACCAGAGAAACCAGTATCAGAGGAAATGGTGGGGTTTTTTTCTTGAACATGTCTCTTTTTTACATCCTAAAAAGTCTCACTGTGCTAACTGCAATATAATTGATTCATGATCTATGCAAGTTACCATGGGCCAAAACTCTTTCTGAAAATCTTGATCTTCTAACCATACACAACTTCTTTATCTCCTCCTCAAATGGACAATAAAAATGAAACAAAGCAAAAGACCTTGAATGCTCTCAACTATTATTTTAATATAGTACCAAACCCAAAGCTTTTTAGAGTTTGTAAGATAATAAATAATACAGCAATTGAAACTATTTAGAATTAGTATTTTTAAAAGCTAATAAAATTAGTGTAGGTTTACTAAATTCAAACACCTTCCTATTTTCCTTCTTTTTATTCACAGAGGGCTGGTGTCTTTATGCAGAGTCTGTGCAATAGAAGTAAAAAGCTGTTAATCATTTCAAATTGTTACTCTACTATGGTAGTGAAGAGTTATTAAACATGAAGATTATCTGCCTCAATGTAGCAAGCAAAAAGTTCCAATAAAAGTGCATTACCTCCAGTGACTCATCCTGTAATAGCGTAACCAGTTCTTTATGTATTGTATACACATCAGAATTTAAAAGCTTAGCAACCTAGAAAATGACAGTAAGATAGCAAGGTGAAACATTCTTTAGTTCTATGGCTCAACACTGCTTTCTTACTTTACAGCAAGCATGAAGAGACACAGAAAAAAGTGTTTAATATCAGCTTCCTAAAGTTGTGTACTTTCCCACTGATCACATTAAAAATATGCTTAGATAACATGAGACAAGAAACAGGTCTATTATCTAACTATGAAACCTGCTTTTGAAATTAACTCTATTTCACATTTAACAAGAAATTTTTAGGCTGCACTGCAAGGCTAGAAATTTCCTTGAGAAATATTCAAATGCTGTAAATTAGGAGAGTTAAGAGTCAGCCTGCTGTATAATTTACAGAACATGAAACGCAAAATTTTTATATCCTGTGCTGGATTTTAAATTTCCCCAACCTTCCACCTGAAGTTTCCACTCCTTACTCCTTTTGGTTTTTGAAAGTGACTCATGTGATTCATAAGTCTCATGTAAATTTTTAAAAAACACCAGCAGTCCATCTCCATGCTATTAAAAAGCTTTTATAGCAAGGATAACACAAACTTGAGGAATGAGATTTTTTTTGCCCCAAGAAATATTTAGATGATTTTTTTTTAATGCTCCTTTAAGCCAAGTGAAAATAAGAGCTTACTTCCAATCAAGATGAAGCTTTAAGAAAATGGCTACAACGACTTATATTTTTTGGAAAGTAATGCAGCTAGCAGGGAATGCCATAAATTACTCATTTTTGCCTGTCAGGTGGTTGCCTAGTTAAACTGTTAAAATTAAATCAAAAAGAACAAAATGTTCATTTAGAACAAGGTATAATTTTACAGATCTTTTCTAAATGAGCTAAAATACTTTCCTTATATTCAGGCAGTACCTTAATAGTGCTATGCAGCTAAAACAAAATATTATGTAGAATTCATGCTAATTTTACAATTTCAACAATTATGCTGGACTATCATTCATTAGAACAAGACATCAACACGTAATGAGAACTGAAAATCCATACATCTTTCTTACAATGGTGAAAATAAAGCCATTTTCCCCTTTATTGTTCATTTAAGGTTTTCAGCAAACTGCTTAATTTACCAATTTCCCCAGCAAAAAAATAGGATCTAAGCTAAGCTCCAAGACTGAAACACAAGAGTGTTATGAAACACATTTTAATTTCTGGAATTCACTCTATATAGTTAATAATACCTATGCATTTGTACATTTTTTTCATTGCTCCTTACAATCTGACCTAGCAGCAATCTCTTGTAGACAAATGTCACACAACTTAAATAAAATAATGTTTGTGTATATGGGCTATTAAAGAGGTTAGAAGGAACCAAATACCCTTGAAAAACTAAATAATTTCAATACATTTTCTCATCTCTTTTTATTTTGGTTGAATGTAAGCTTAAAGACAATAACAAAATAAAATAAAACCATGTGAGCAGTAACAAAGAACCATTGTAGACTTACTTCAAAGAAACTAATGGCCATGGTATATCTGACAGGAACTTCAGGGTCATGACAAAGGCAGAAGAATATAGAATAAAGCTCTAAATGGAAGTTCTTTGGATCCACAAAAACAATCATGGCCTGTGGAAGGATAAAGTCCTTTTTAAACTATGCAGTTAAGCATGAAACCAGCAGAGACTTTCAGATGAACTTGAGAGGCAGCATGTTGTTATTTTACAGAGGAAGTGTGGAGGTTTTGTTGGCCTTTTTAAAACATCAGACAAAATCCAGAGTTGAGAACTAAACTGAATTTACTTTTCTTCCAGACATGCTGAAGGCTGTTTTTTGAAGATAAAGACTAAAACCATGAGATATAAAACTTCAGATTTATAAATACTGCTAATGTTTCTGTACTCTAGCAAAAACTGCAAATGGATACATCAAAAACAAAGAACATTTTAGCATGCAGCAAAGCAAGAATCTGAATTTCAATATGATTGTGTTTGTACATACCTTGGTTTCGCTGAAATAAACCCACAGATGTCTACCTACATTTTTGCCTTTGTGTTTGCCTTCAAAAGGCAGAAGAAAAAATAGCTGTCTACTGGCTCTTGGTGCAAACATGTTTTCACTGAATACAAATACAGAATGTCAAAATAAAAAGCAGATTTACAGAAATATGACTGGTGTATTTAAAGACCTCACATACAATTGAAAAGACTTTCTGTACTCAGGCAGGAACATGACTAAAACATCAACCTGAGCATTCAGTTTCAATCTCCAACTCCCTAGAATGATGTGACACACAATGAATGTGGAAGTGCAGATCCAAGTGGGTTGAAACTGGGGACTCTGTTTCACAGACCTTTTCCCAAATCCTTTGTGCTAAGCATTTGGAAAAAATGTGCAGGAAAGAATAAGACCAGTAAACTCTTAGAACACCATTTCCTCAGTCCAAATTTGCCAATAATTTTCTGAGGCTCTGCGAATAGTAGTATTTCCTGCTGCCTCTTTTGCATAAGCTTACTAACTGAAAGTTTACAGGAAAGAGCTAAAATCTAGCTAATAATGAAGAATTTGGGAATAACTCCTCTATCACTTGTATCTCTTGTAGTCCTATTTAGTGTACTATATGTTCAACACAAATTACTATTAAACCTTAAATTAATATTACTTACTGGGAAATTGTAAGCACAGTTCTTCCTCACAGAAATATACTTCTTTTCCTGTTCCAGAGTTTGCAGATGTAGTTGATTATCATTATGCCCATTTTCCTGCTGTAAACCCAGTGTGGAAAGCTTCTTATAAAATTCCAAAAACCGCAAGTGCTGTTCAGGAGTAAAAATGCCTCAAAAAAAGAAAAAAAAAACAAACAAAACAACAAACTTTCCTCATTACAAATCCTATTAATAATGTACCCAAACAAATCTCACTTTAAAATCTATCAAATATCTTGATTTTATCCCTCCTCTTCCTCCCACCCCCCCTTGAATCTAGTAGAGTATAATCACTACGCACAAGTACTCAGAACAAACTGGAATGTAATTAGCAAGAAGAATTTAAAAACTACAAGTACATTAGTAATAACAGAAATAACCAAAAAAAGCTTCAATTTTCTATTCCAGAGGACAAGGATGAGCTATCATTGATTGGTATCAAGAACGCTGAAATTCTTAAGAATTTTTCTTTTCAAATTCCACTAATACCATAAGGCTGAGTACAATTAATAACTCTGACAAAAATTCAAGCTTTAAGTAGAGAAACAACAGGTCAGTGGATCTTAAACAAGAGGTTTTCAAAATGTGCAGTCAGATGTTCTTCATTCCAGTACTCAAAGTACTAGTTGTTGAAATCTTAAATAACAGAATAGAAAAGGGCTGAAGTGGTACTTATATTTAATAGCTGGAGAGAGAATGGACAAGCCATATAATTATGTAAATCAGGTTACTTTCACATGTTTGAAAGAATTGAAACAAATAAAAAAAAAAGAAATCTACTGCTAAATACCAACATACACACACACATATATCCCCCCAAAAAAATAGCAATAGCCAACATGGCAAAAGGGAAACTTGTCAAACTGATTCAACTTCCTTCTAGTATGGGATAACATGACCTGTGAAACAAAAGAGGCAATAATGATCATGTCTTTCACAACAAGGGAACAGGAATGATAGATTAAAAACTATAAAAGTGCTCCAAAACTGCTTGGAAAAACAACTTAGAGAAAACTACCCATATACTAGTGACAAGATAGGCAATGGTATAAAGTAAGTTCTATCCTAGTTGTGGTACTATTTGGTATTTTCATTCTGGATGCTAGACAAGAGATTTTGCTTATTCAGCATTCTGAAAGCATCAACCAAGGACAGAGACTGCTTATTCTTCAGAAAGACAGAATTTAAAATGATCTTCAGTAACTGGACATATGGTCCTAAAACTTTATACTATTATTCCATTAGAATAGCAGTAAGGTACCACGCTTAGCCTTTTCTGCATCACCTGCACAAGGCCAGGAAAGAGAAAGACTAGCTGCTAGATTTTTTTTAAAAGGCAATTTCTCATACTGAAAAATGTGACTGTGTATTTGGCAAGATGTGTGAAGCAATCCTTTCACTTCATTCAGCTGCTCTAAGGCGTAACACTTTGAGAAAAATATGAACTTGTCAGATGGAGTTCAGAGGTGAAGAAAGATCATGAGTTAGTCATTCAACCTAGAGAAAAGAAGTCTGGAAAAACATGATAAACACAGGATGGACTGTCCTAGCTCTCTGTCTCTGAAAATAACATTTTGACACTGTGGAACAGCCATTTCAAGTAATCTGCAGTGAAGCAATGGTCACTTTGATCATGTCTAACGTAATCATTAAGGTTCATTTTAAAGAGCTGTAGGAAAGATCAAAGGTTTTAAGAGTCTAGGGGGAAATTATAATGTAAAGCCATGATTCTGTGCTCTTCCTCCACAGGTAATACATGGTGGGCAGAATGATCAAGGAAAGTTGTGCTGTGCTCAAGTGAAAATTCAAGCACAAATTTTGGGTATAAAAGTAATGGACACAGATTTGGCCTCAGCTGCAGCTGGGAAATTCACATGGCATGTCCTTTCTCCCCTGAAATTCTTTAAGGGGCACACTCTGCACTGTGCCTTAAAAAGGAGATCAAGCACGGAAAAGAACAAAGTTAACATCATAATGTTTTCAGAGGTTTTTAGTTTCAAAAATTCTATCATCCAAATGACAAGCTCCAGAATACCCCAAAAAATCAATCAAACCAATAAAGATGAAACACCATGTTTCCATCTTTGACCATGTCTAAACAAAACAAAAACAATAATAAACAATATGCACCTAAGAGGTCACCCTAAGAGGAAATTTCCAAAATCTAACTAACTACCATTTCATTTTCCCCTCCATTCCAAGGGATTCAAATTCTCCAATCTTCCCTCATGTTTAAGATTTTTAATAAGAAATTAAATCATACCATATAATCCATTACAGAGTTTCCCTAAATGGAAAGATAAGGAAACTAGGATAGATTCATCTGTTTTGAAGGATTTTTCACAGAACGATTTCACTAATGGGAGAACAGTTTGACTCCGATCATCTGAAAAACAAAAGAAATTTGTAGAGATAGCCATTTGTCAACATTTTAAAAAGAGCACAGACACTGAACTACTGTAATAAATGGATAAAAATTTCTTTTAACATTCTCAAGATTACTTCTGGCAGGCACTCCCTGAAGGTGCAAAACCAGAGGTAGACAGAATGATCCTAAATTTAGTACCTCTCCTGTTATGTTCATTTTTTGTTTGTTGTTAGTGAAAAGGCATCCCCAGTAAAGGATGAGGCAGAGAATAAATAAACAGTGACTACCTTCTCCATTCACCAAGAATATAGAGAGAGAAAGAATACTGCAGTACTCCTACAACAAGATTTCCTACAATAGTAGGAATACAGGGAGATCAAGACTGAACATGACTGTGACAGTAAATAGAAAAATCAGGATATTCTGTATGTTAATTTTTTTAAACCTACTCAGAAGTGTTTCAAAATCTTTTGGTATACAATAAATTCACAGAGAAACAAAATAATTAAGGACACAGGAAATAAATTAAATAATTTAGAAATTAAAGCCAAATCCAAACACTCTGTGTCTTTATAAAATAAATGAGCAAATAAATGTTTGAAGAAATTTATGTCTTTGGACTTATTTTAAATAAAATCATTGTATTAAAATGTTTGAGATTAAAGGGATAATGATTTTTTAATGGTAGATCAACTGCAAAATTCAGCAAATAATTGTGGCTGAACAATAGATTGTCCTGAAGAAATATTTTGATATTGTGGGAGAGACACTCTAGGATGTAATATTGGGTCATCTGCCTTCAGAAGTGTTCATTTTCTAGTTCGGCCATGAAAGCAAAGCCCACGCAAACCCAACTTCTAGAACCATTCCTTAAAAACCTGTAAATAACCCTGATTGCTTTCTCTAAGCTTCTTACAGTATCTCAAAGCAGTAGTTACAGCAGGGGGTGGGGGAGGAGGAGTGAAGAGGGAGAGGTGCAAAGAGAAGCACAAACTTGATAGCACCAATACAGAGGCTCAAGAACTAGAAAATTAACCTACTATCATACTTACTGATATAAACACTCACTGCTAAAAAATCCATTTACAGTATTCTCTCCAAAGCTATCCTATATTTTTCTTTTCTTTATCCACACCTCTATATGGCTTAAATACATATATTGTAGTAATTCATCACCAAGTTGCTGTACAGTACATTTTTGTTGAGCTAACACCTTGTATTTGGTGTACTGATAGCACTAGATTAATTAATTAAATACTAGCAACAAAATATTCCCATAATTTATGCAGTAATTTTACTCATTCTATTTAGGTGTATTATATTAGAAACTTGGAATATGATAATTGATTTCATGGACAACTAGCTCACCTCCCTTAAAACTTTCTGCATATAAAGCATTGCAAGACATGAAATATAAGGAAATACAAAGGACAAAGCAATGAACAAAATAAAATCAGAAATGTCTGAATAATGCAATTGGAACAAAAAGCATTTAAATACAATTATAAGATGCACTAGAGCACTAAGAATTGGGCTAGGAAACTAAATTAGGTTCTTACCTGCATCAAACATATCAAGCAGGTTCACCAAGGTCTCAAAAGCTGCCAGGCGTACACTGCTGCCCTCATCTCTTGCCAGCTCCACCAACTCAGGAAGCACCACAGTTTTTGTTAGTTCTGTCCTGCAACATGAAGCAAGCAGTCAAAAGGAAACTTACAACGAAACAATACTGCCACTGCAAAACAGAATTCTGCCTTGAAATACTCATTTAGATATTTTTTGGGTAGTCAAGAAGAAAAAACAGACCAAGTTCTAAGGAAATTAATGTTAAATATAAAACCTCCAGTCAATCTCAGGACTTTTCTTCTTTTTCAACCAAGGTAACATGCAAACTTTAAATGCAGAACTTCATCATTAAAAAACATTCAAATTAGCTCAAAATAAATTAGAGAAAATGTAGACCAAAAAAAAAAAAATCAAAGGACTCCAGCCATTTCACTGTATCACTAAGAAAATTCTTATGATCAAATGTGCTCATTATGATGGTCTAAAGTCAAAATGTAATAAATATTAGCCATGTTGGATTGAAGTGTCTGGAAATTTTACAAATCTAAGATGAGCCTCCTGCTCAGAAAAAATGCCATTTCCCAACTAGTCTAAACACTGACTTTTGGCCTTAGTTTAATGTAGTAAAAAAAGGGTTCTGCTTGTCCTTTTTTGCCTTGGTACATACTGACCTACTAAAATACTGGTGATAGTTAACTCCAGGATGCTGAAATAATAATGCTCAAAATATCCCTTCCAATCAGACTAAAACAGTAACAGCTGCCCCTTTTGTAAGTCAATATAAACAATAATCCTTTCAAATGTTTATAATCAGCATCAGTGATTTGCATCTTACAGAGTTCATTATACCTACGAGGAAACCAAGAGGTGTTAACAGTGTTCTTCCAAGAAAATGATTAAATATTCAAATAAAATTATGAGAAAATAACAGATCATTTAAGTGGCAATAACACTAACTAGTAAAAATAAGTATTTGGACTGCTGTCACATTATACCTTCAATATTTACCTGAAAATTTGCTCATGTCTGTTTAGTTATTTTTTTATTTACCTACGACCTATTTATCCTCAACATGATACACTGGAATAGCTTCCATACTGAAAGCCCTCAATGTCCAATCTCATGAGATTAAATCATCCAAAGCACTGAGAAGGAATGAAGCAAAAAGAGATAGAACAGTCAATGTGAATACATTAATGCTAAAAATAAAAGCTGGTGAGGAAAGAATCAAAGGAAAAATACACAGGAAAGATCAGTAATTGATAACAAAGTATTTAGCCCTATGAAACCCACTGTTCTAAGGTGGTGTAAATTACCAGTAAAGCTGTCATTTGCCACTGCATAATACCTATTATTTTTTTTAAACTTTCAACTCCCATAATAAATGAAATTTAGAATAAGTGAAATTAAGTTCATTTTAAAGACACTAAACAGAATTTAGAACACATCTGCACATTCCAAATTCATAACTGAGTATGCATGAATTCAGCAATTTTAAAAGGAGTTTTTAGGCTGACATTTTAGAGAAATATTTTGCATTTTAGATCAGTCAGGCAAATTGCACTCACCCTATTCCTCGAGCTACATGTTCCAGCTGCCGACACATGCAAGCTCTAACTTCATATTCCACATCCTGGCACAGTGATTTTACCAATGGAAGCACCTCTCTTTTAACACTAAAATGTGAACATTTTCTATTAGTATATAGAAAAAGAATATATAAAATCTATTGAGTAATACTGAACTTTACTCACATATTATCTGTTTAACCCATGTATTACTAATTTATCACACACAGTAAAGGATTTTTCTGATAATCAGCCATTAGAAAAGAATATTGTACATTGGATGCAAATATGTATTATAAAGAAAGAGGAAAAAGAATATTTACTGTCATTATATTTTGCTCATATTCATCTATTATTTCTTATAAAAGAAATAATTTCTCTACAAAAATAGTAGGTAGGCTACTTTAGTAGGATGCTGTCCTCATTTAATAACTTCTAATCTTCAGTACAATTTCTGAACAACCACTGAAACAATAAAAAGATTATATAAATGGAAATGCAAATTCCAATTAAATGTCTGTAATACCTCATCTTTGATTTGCAGGTATCACTCAAGACATAATTAGGAAGAAAGGAGAAATAGAATTTAAGATTAAAAGCTTGAATATTTCATAGCCTTCAGGCAAGTAGACCAAGTATCAATCTAAATCAATGGCAGATACAAAATAAAAATTTTGATTCTTATTCCAGTAAAAACATATTACAACTAGGCAGAATCAGCCATTGTGTTTCCTTTCACTGTTCAAGGTTCTGTCATAATTATTCATAAAATATCCCTATAAAAATCCTTATGTTATTGCAAAACTCAAAATAAATAATATGTAGACACTGACAAGCAAATTTTCAAGCCAGCTTGCACAGCCTCTATTCATTTCAGTGGAAATTAATTTACTTCTTACAGAAAAAATTTAGCCTCAAGTTTCAAAAATTGTACAGTCTTGGAAGTTTGGAATTTTAGAATACACTAAATTAGGGACTACATAAAAAGAAAAAGTACTTTTTAACTTGGAACACTGGAGGGAAGAAAAACTAATGTTCCATGACAAGGACAGGATATTAAAACAAACTAGGAATAACATCAAATACGAAGGTTTTAATTATAGCATAAATTTTATGAAGAAAAACTGTGCCATTCTGCAGAAGAAAGTGAAGATATGCTTATACATTGCCTACTCCTGAGGATGGGTATGTCTTCTGGGCCTGTACCAAGAGCCCTTCTGAAAGGGGAATGAGACCTGAATATTACTCAGTCTGCCACATTCTAAACCTGAGGACCCAGCTCTGAACTGCACTCAAGAGCTCTCTACCAGAAGAACAAGATATCCCAGAAAATTCTGAGTTATCTTCCTAAAATGTAGTGGCTGTGCAGAAAAAGTGCTAAGACCTGTTTACTGAAATGTGGGGATTCCTGCTTCTGAAGAGCAAGGAACACCACAGAAGATGTGATTGTTATGGCTACCAATTAACACTACTATATTTCACAGAAGATTCCAAGTAATCCATAAAGTCTCATATTTCTATGAGACTTTAACATCAAATAAATAAATGCAACTGCTATTCTGACAGAGTCCTAAAGATTTGGAACATAAAGATTTGGGAACATTCTCAAAAAATACTACTCTACCATTTTCATTAAATTTTGCATGTTCAACAAGTGTATATATATATATATATATATATATACGAACAGCAAATGAAGATTTAGATAGTTTCCTTTTGGGTGTTTCTAGTTTTATTGAAGAAAAAAACCCATCATAATCTAAAGAAATTTATTCCTAAATGTCTTGGTAAGCTGACCAAGGAATGTAGCACACCAACTGCTTTGGGCAGATGAGTTTTGGGCAGATTTGCTTCCATCACTGCACTCTATTTCATCCAGGCTCACAGACACTGAATCTAAGGGCTGGAAAATATCAGGGAATAGCAGTAGTTCCTCATATATCTACATTGTAGTTAGGGATAGAAAAAAAACAGATCTACATGCTAAATTTGGTTACATAATAAAAAGTTAGGAATGGAATTCCTCTTCCTATGACAAGAAACTCAAAAGAGATGAAGTTGTGTTTTGTGCCTGTAAGTTTGCAGAGAAATCCACTGTGTGACTTATTTTCTAGTAAGAAAAACAATATGGAAGAATGGCCTGAAAATGGTATCCATTCAAATCTGTGAAAGAACATACAAACTCAAGTTATAAAATGATGAACATCAGCAAGTCTAAACATGCTAGTTAAATAATGAAAAGGACCTGTGAAAAAAAGTATTTCATTTTTGCAATGAAGTCTACTTTTCTTGTAGTAATTTGTGTCCACTAACAGAGAAATACTGGTTTACACTTTGGAATGAAAATATATCGACAATCTACTTACATATGAGCTTCAAATTTGTTAGCTACTTTTCCCATGATTTTACAACTAACTAAGCGGGACTGAAGTGTTTGAGAAAGTTGTGCTTTGGAAACAAGTGGATTCAGAATCTACACGGAAAAAAAAGAAGAAATATGAGTGAAAAAATTGTGAGCATCAAATAAATTATTCCTCTTCTTAAAAAAAAAAATCTATAAAAACATATCCCAAATGTCAGTAACCTTTCCACTGAATTAATCAGTACTAACAATAATGGCACCTATGCATATCAATAGCCAATTTCGTTTTAATTACATCTTTTAAATTACATTGCAATTAGATTTTGAAGGTGACTAGAATGATTTCTCTGTGTTTGTTCCAACTTTATTTTTTACCCTTTATAAGTTGAATTTTTAAACAGATCTGAATTTTACTCTTATTTTAATGAGGATTTTTATACTACACAAAAATTGTTTATTTAAATCTCCATATGGTTTTAAATTATAAACATAGTCAATATGTCTGTTGCAAAGTTTTTGAACTTAACAAAATATGAACACTTAAAAGTGAATAAATTAGCTGACTAAAGGGGACTGGCATTATAACTTAGTGACAGATTTTCTTCTTTCTTTCTTGAGCTACACAGTGAAAAATGAAGAGTGTTTGCAGTGCACTAGAGTTTTGGTACACCAAGGGCTACTGGAATACACTAAGCAATGGACCTCTAGCTTTCAGTTGCATTTAGCAGATATTGGAATTTTAGTCCAATAGTAAACAAAATGTAGTTTCTTCATGAAGACACAGAGTGAGATACTACCCTGTAAACCAAAACAGGATGCAGGAAAATGTGCTACTGAGAATACAAAGTGCAGTGGAAATGTTACAGTGGAGTGTAAATAAGTGTAAAATAAACTTTATTTGCTGAAAAACACTACTTTTTTTAAGGCGACCTTCCTGTCTCGCCTTTTTGCCCATTTTTGCATACTCTTACAGTGTGTTCCACAACCACTACCATTTTCACAGGTATGGAACTGCCACAAATCTGACTGAGGTGAATAAAACTTGCAGGGAAATACAATTTTAGTATTTTTTGTGATCATGAGAAATCAGTATTACCTCATGTCTGACAGTTTCTTTTGGTAAAGCTTCTATTACAGCAAGAAGAGTTTCTAACCATGCATTGCTGACACCTGTTTAAAAGATATGAATTATATGTGATGTCTTATATTGTACATACAACAACTACACAAAAACATATACCAGTTTTACAAAATTTGCTCTAACTTTTTACACACATCTTCAAGGAGCTATCAATCCAAAAGCCACCATATTAACATTCAAGGCTTCAGAGTACAAAGTAGGACAGGTAAGAAGCAAGGTCTGAGCCCATTTCTTTTCCCTTTCCAATTCCTATATAAATTAATAACTACTCAAATTGCTTTTTAAAGCTAATTTCCCTCATTTCATTCTTTTCTTATGCCCACTGAAACTTTCTAGTTGCACAACAGTCCTTCTCTTTCCTTTGTATTCTAAAATTAGTGTCAAATAAATTAAGGAAAAATAATCAACACAGAAGAAATGTCAACCATCCTCCCCCATTTTCTCAGTCGCAAAATGTTGGTACTTCAGGAGAAGCTCAGACTCAGAAACAAGTTTGGGATTTGATCTTTCAGACAAAGTGAGAGGGGTTTTTCTGCTTCAATCAGAATTACATTTAAATATCAGTATGAAAGTGGTCATCATGCAAAAATCTTTCCATTCATGCAAATCTAGATACAAAGTCACAGTGATTGCACTCACTGTTGACACAGTATTGCAGGGTCACTAAGGAAACAGAACATGTAGAGGTCATGAGCCATCAGAGTGGCTGTGCAGCCCTGACCTGCATCTCTGTGTTCCAGGTTCTGGAGAATGATGTGTAGGAAGGAGTGGGAGTACGTATGAATGGACACCGACTCCTCTTGCAGAACAGTCAAAAAAGAAACAGCAGCTGTTAACTGCATTTCCACTCCTGCAACATGCAGAACCTCCTGTATAATTACAAATTATAACAATTTAGAGAATGAGGCAGAAATGTACTGAAAGAACATCCAAATTTTTACATTCACTTTTAGAATTAATATGCAACAACCAGGATAAACTACAAAATTTGCTGTAAAATTATTTTCTCTTAACAGCAATTTATTGCAGAGATTAAATCTTCTTATGATATATCATGAATCTTCTAAGAAAAAAAAAGTTACTTATAATATTCTTTGTGACTTTTAAGTTTCATCAATGCAATGTGTGGATTCTTCTACTTTACAAAATGAGAGATAGAAACAGACCAGCCATCAACTGCACTCCTCTTGTTTATGCACATGGATTAAAAATAAGTATTTCATTCATTCATTCATTCAGTAGGAGATATTAAAATAGCAGAAGGCAATTTAAATTTCATCCCTTGACTAACATGGAATGCAAATAAAAAGTACATATATATAGTCTTAAGAATAAAGCAAGATACACTAGAATATTTATCTAGCTAACTAAACATTTGTATTTCTGAGCTCTGATACACAAGAATGTCATGAATGAGGCTGTCTTTAAAATCATCCACTCAGAAGTTAAACAAAGTTAATATGTTGAAGTGAAATGAAATATCACTATTTTTTTAAATTTAAAAACAGGTAATTTAAATTTTAAATATCAGATTTATGCACAGACCTTGCAGGATGTAATCTTTGACACAGCATTCATTGTAAGTATTAGGAACTGTAAATATCTGTCAACTATTTGTTTACTTTTCTAAGCATGTCTATTTCCTGAGAAAATAAAAAGTTCATTATTCTACTACTAAAGCATTACACTCATTTTACAAATTACTCCAAGTTCAGCAGGAGTCTAAATCCCATGCTTCCTACTTAGCATTTTATATATGTGGTTTTGTTTCTTTTTTAAACTGCTTGATATGAACAGTGTTTTCTCAGCTCACTCACCAAAAATCAAAAATAAGCCAAAATTAACTGAAAATAAAAATAAGCCTGGATCAGATTAAAAAAATATATATTCATTTTGCACAGTTGCTAATGGATTGTACTCTTCACTGGGTTACAAACTGTCTGCATGGCCAGGTCCTCAGAGCTGGTGAATGGAATTACATCCAGTTGGCAGCCAGTCACAAGTGGGAATGCCCAGGGCTCAGTGCTGGGGCCAGTCCTGTTTAACCTCTTAATTAATATCAAGGCCAATGGTCTGAGGTTCAACAAAGGCAATCACTGGGTCACACAAACCCCTGAGTGCTACAGGCTGGGGACAGAGTGGCTGGAGAGTGGCTTTCCTCACTCAGAGGGTGGTCAGGCACTGGAACTGGCTGCCAGGGATGTGGTGAAACCACTTCCACCATTCCTGGAAATGTTCAAAAGGCACCTGGATAGGGAACTCAGGGACATGGTGAAAAGAGTGCTGCTGGGTAAACAACTGGACTTGATAATCTTAGGGGTTTTCAGATTTAATGATTTTATGACTCTAAATATTGTGTGTCAGAGGAATTTTGCTGAGAAAATAGTTTGTAGAGAACATCTGAGAAATTACAATTTGACTTGGTATAAAACAAGTTCTCATTCTACAAATGTCAAACCATTTGTACATACAACTGTACAATTATTAGCTATTTCAAGGAGAACAATAACTTATCTCTCAAGACCTGTCCCAGTTTATAATGATGTTTCTTTCTAAAATTATTCTCTGTGTCCTTGCTCCCACAAATGAAAAAAAGAAACAGCACTGTGCTGCTTTCCAACAAAGCATTTGCATTCAACACCCATGGAAACTGCCGCCTTCTTATTTCCACAGACTCTGTCCTTGTTCCACCACTGCTCTTACAGCCACAGCCAAGAAAGAGTAAGAACACCTACCAGTTTTGTATTTTGAATATTTTTGGGATCAGAATACACGTCCATACTTTTCTGGGATTCTGGCTTAACACTTGCTCCAAAAACCATCGCCAAGAGAACCAAGAGAACTATCCACACACTGTAGATGCTAACACAGCAGTGCAGACCAGAAAATTATGGAGCAGTGCCAGGTTAACAGTTTGACTTGATGAACTTAAAGGTCTTTTCCAACCTAAATAATTCTGTGATCCTATGAATTCAGTTTTCCGTACCTATTTACTTTGTATGCAATACAAACAGGGTTACTTACCAACAAACAAAGTTCCCAAATAGTCTCCTCCACTGATCCACATAACTCTGGATAGTCATGTGTGAGAACACATTCTCTGGATGTGCCTCCTCATGGACCTCGGGAGACATTGAAATATAAATTTCTAGACTGCTTACACACCTGCCTGCACTGATGTTTACACTCAGAACTACACAGTTCTGCATTTGGAAAAGCATGGGTCTCCTCTTTCCATTTTCATACAACCCAAGCTGAGTAACTTAAATTTACTTAATATAAATTTATTTATTTAGAAAATGATGTATTTTTCTATACATGGATACTCCACAAATTTTCACTCCAGACTAAAAAAGCTCTCCCTGTCTATCTTATTCAGACAAGCATTAAGTATTTAATGGAATTTAAGGGTACTAACATGTTCTTAACTATTCTAATGTCTACAAGTTAAACTTAAGCCTCAAAACTTAAAATTTAGAAAGCCTAGTTTATTCCATTAATTGGAAAAAGGAAAATTCATCTCTACTTTAAATGCAGATTTTCTCCTGCAACAACAGAATTCTCTTGAAAGAATGCTGCAAGCAGAGACATAGTCAAATCATTTTAGTAATTGCATTGGCATGATAGAAATTTTAGACTAAAAGACTAAGAGACACAGAAATAACGGAGATTACAGAAGCTGAAGGATATAATGAGAATGGACCTTAAAATTAATGAACAGTATAAGGAAGGATAAAAATCACCCCACCTTTTCTTAAACCATAAAATCAGCTACAGAAAAAAAAAAAAGCGTTCAAGAGATGGCTGATATATTAGGAAAATAAGTAACTGAGAATTAATTTGGAATTAATGAGACAACACTGAATAAAGCTTGATATATACACAACAACAAGAACAATCACAGTTTGCTGCAATCACAGCATTTGGAAAAATCTTATTAGTCATTTGGATAGACACCTGCAATCTCCCTCCATCACTTTCGGTTGCAGAGCTCAAAGATGGAAAGCAGGAAAAATACTATTAACTTCATTTGAAAAGAGCCATTTTGTGCACAAAGAGAAATGCTTTTAAGAACGTCTAAGCTTTGCCTAAATCTGCATTTCAATGACTTCCAAGGTTCATGAGGAGGTGCATGCAGAAATCCAGAGTGGGCTTCTCTATGCAGAAGAACACATACAAGGATGCAACTTCATTTAAACAGCAGAATTTTAAAAGAAAACTTCCTAATCTCATTCCTACATTAACATCTAAATTATATACTGTATGTTTGTTTAAATAGCATAACCAAAATACTGACACTTTATTCAATAATTACTTATGCATGTCACATTCATTGGTGTATTGATTTTACTCATCTCAAATCTAAAACATGTTAAACATATAGTGTCTTTGACACAATTTTAATTTAACTAGATTTCACAAAACTATAAGCAATTTGCATACACCCATTTCTATATTTCTACAAGTAACCATTTTTATCAATTTTTCACAAATGAAATACAAATTTGCAATGTATTCAGACTGAATATTCCTTGTATTTATTTCTTTCTTCATCTGCTTTACCCTCACCTCTAATAAAAACATTAATTTTGCTTTGGGTGTCTGCAAGTATGCTAAATAAGTACACTGATTTCCTTATGCAATTATATGGTAACAATACCTTCAAAGAAACAGCCCTCTGAAACTACTACACAATTCATTTTTCATGTGCCAATTTGATTTCACAAATGATTGCTCCCAAGCTAAAGAAGTAGAACCAAGTGCAGTAATTTAAATCGGTTTATTTCCCTGCAATGGCAGATTACATTTGCAAGACTCTGAGTGCAGTGGAGTTCAATTATGCTTTTACAGTCTATAAAAGTTTCCATTAAATGGTCAGGATTATTCCTCCAATAAAAAAAAAAGGTTAAGAAAAAAGTAATAGGTCAAATTAATGATGTCAAACACTGTTTTGAAATTTAAAGTGCAGTGCACATGGTTACAACATCACTTTACTTCTACTACAGATAAATAATATTAGATAACAGAACACCTTATAAGGACTGGCCTTATAAGAGCAATGGCACAGAAAGGAACTTAATTCATATACATTCCACAACACTTCAGTTTATAAAGCTTAAAGTTTAAAGGAACTATTGGATTTAGACTGACCTCATTATATTTTATGTTTTTACCTCTGTCTGGAGCCCATTAACTTAGGTTTCATTTAATTTATCATCTAGGAAGACATCCAGTTTGGGTTTAAATGATACTGTACGATGAAATCCACACTACGTTTCTCAATAATTTGCTCAAAGATTGATTGCATTCATTATTAACGTTGTCTTCTTCATTTCAAGTATTTCTGTCTTCAGTTCCTACTGCCTCTTTCTTCCTATACTGTTTTTAGTTTAATGTCTTCAATATTATACTTTTACAAAGTAACTAAGTACAACCTGATCAAATATCACACTGAGATCCAACTTCCACCGTACAAATTCTTTCCTATTCATGCAAATGATCATACTTCCAAATATTTTCTTCATCCCTAAATAAAAAAAAACTTAAAACTAGAATCAAAAACTGTATTCCCATACTAGACTTTTTACTGAAGACACGCCAAGGCCAGCACTTCTCTACAGCCTGAAAAATAAAGGTAGAAAATCCCTACTGTTTCTTATTCCTCCTTAACTTTAGGAAGAATTCCTCTCTCAAAGTAGAAAACCAGAGGAAAAAACTGGATTCAGTATGGTAAGCACAAAAAACCCAAACCAACTTTACTTGAAGTCAGTAGGTTGGCTTAGAAAGACTGCATTACATATGTCAGATTAATTGGTGGTTGTAACTGCAGATATTCGGTGCAAGTTGAAGGGTTACCAATTACTTTGCAACTTCACGTCATTCTTCTCAAAGCACTTTTACACTCATACATATTTCAGCATCTCATAGTGCAGAATGTAACCAGAAGTACTTTAATGTTTTCTAAATCATCTGTCAGTCTATTCCAGTCCTTAGTCCTGAAAGAGCTATTTCTTGACCACTTGCTGAATCTAAATAATCAGATAAAAGTTGAAACAGCTCCTTTTAAGAACCAGAAGTCTCCTGAGACAGGACAGGACATTTCAGGACATAACATGAAGTTGAGAGGTGATGTCTGATATTCACAGAATGCTTGAAGGCTGGAAGGGTCTTCTGGAGGGCATTTTGTCCAATCCCCCTGCTCAGACAGGGCCAGTTACAGCTGAGACATGCCCAGACTGCCTTTGAATACCTCCAAGGAGGAAGACAACAACATCTCTAAGCAACTTGTGCCACTGCTCAGTCACCCTCACAGTGAAGAAGTGATTCCTGATGTTCAGAAGAAGGCTCCTGTGTTTCTGTGCACATTGCAACAACAGTTGCAGTTCTGACACTGGGTACCATTGCAAAGGCCCTCTCCAACCCTCTTCTTCTGCAGGGGTCCTAGGGGTTATTAGCATTATTAAGTTTTGCATTTGCATTTGTGATTTACTTTGTTCTTATTTGGCCGAGGCTGCTCCTAAAACCACACCGTAAATGAACTTTTACATTTCTTCTGGGTACATATCTGGGACAGAGTGGAAATATGGAGACAGGTATCTTCTTCACAATCACATAATCATAGAATAGGTTGGGTTGATAGTCCACCCCCCTAACAATGAGCAGGGACACCTTCCACTAGACCAGGCTGCTCAGTCCCATCCAGTTTGACCTTGAACATTTCCTGGGATGGGGCATCCATAACTTCTCTGAGCAATCTGTTCCAGTGCTTTACCATCCTCATGTCAAAGAATGTATTCCTTATATCTAGTCTGAATCTATCCTTCTTTAATTTAACCCCATTGCCCCTTGTCATATCTCAAAAGGCACTGCCAAAAAGTTTGTCCTCATCCTTTTATAAGCCCCTTCTGAAGAACTGAAAAGTCAAAATAAGATGTACCCAGAGCCCTCCCTTCTCCAGGTTAAACAACCCAAATATCCCTTATAAAAACATATCTCTATATAAAATTACTGTACAACATTACATGGTCAGCATGCATTTATCACAACTAGCAGTGATTTACTAAAAATGTGGAGAGCAGAACGTGAAATTGCACAGACAGCTAAAAGCAAACTATACTCTTCTGGACAGTGCCATGAAGATCTTAATGTTTGGATGAAAGGGGTTTCAGAACATCAGAATCAACCATTATGACTGGATAGTCCTCAACAAGAATTCTCAAAAAAGCTGTCAAAACACTGGTAAATCTTTTAGAACATTTAAACAGTACTAATTCTGCTTTTTTTTCCCCTAACCTAACAATTTTTAAAAAACTATAATGCCTGTAATACTTCGTAAGTTCAGTGAATTAATGCAGAAGACCTATTGGACATACACCTCCTAGAGACTGAGTTTGCAATAAAAGTGGGATATTTTTTTTTCTTTGTTAAAATAATTAAACTGGCAGAAAAAGATACATTCAAACCTCAACACACAAAACTTACTCTGATTTTTGGTAAAACCCGACGAAGTGTTTCTGCAGGATTCTGTCGCATAAGGACTGGAAGATTTGCCACCACACTTGTTCCTTGGATATCCTGACCAGAACTTACAAAAACATAAACATACAATACATTACTCACTATGATGATTACAAGCTCATGGCTTTCATTAGAAAACAAAACAAAACCAAGAAGAGCAAACCTACACTACTCAGGTTTTTCATGCAAGCAATGAGGCTTTTTTTTTAAATAATATGTGGTAGAAGACCACATTTAAAAAAACAACCTATCAAGTTATTATATATCATTTCCTACATGGAATGTTTTAATTTTTAGTGTAGCTTTGCATAAAAATGTGAAACTTCTGAAAGTCTTTTCAAAACAGATGATCAAGGCAGTGGTTTCATGGAATCTTTTGCCTTATGGCAATACAAGGGATAAACCATAAGAAGGGGGTAAATAGAAGATATACATGAAAATAACACACAGGGTACAGCATTTTAACAGAAACCTACCATTATTTCCTTTTTGTAGGGAAAGCAGTCAGATGTATAGTCATATGCACACAAACATGATTAAAAAAGGATGTAAAGAACTTGGTTAAATTACAGATCTTGTACCTTTCTCCTCATTCTGTCTCTCTCAACGGTATCCCACAATTGAAAAAGGAAACAAACAAAAAAAAACAGGATGGGAAGGAAGTGGTAGGCAGCAATGAAAAAAAGTACGAGGTGAAAAGAAAAATTACTCAAGTAGATCAACTCCTAGAATAGAATCAGAAAGCAAGAGGGTCTGAATGCCAAAATTAAAACTAAACATCAACACATCCTTTTCCTTTGGCAAAGCATGCATATCTTTGTGTTATCCAGTAGTAATGCAAAAAGCCACGGTAACTTGGAGAAGATTTTTAATTTAAATTTTATTCATTTTGTATCAACATGGAAGAAACCCATGTTTCTTCCTGCTAACCCATGTTCTAACTGCTAAAAAATGCAAACAAATTGCTACTCTTATCCTTCAAAACGTAAAGAAAAGGGAAGCATTTCCCTTTAAACCAGAAATTCTTAGTATCTGGCCTACTGCCAATTAAGAAAGTGAAGCAGGAGGCATTTCAACACCTACACAGTCTGTAATTTTCCAACTGCAGAAGATTTCTATTTCTACCAAATGAGCTGCACCATAGATTTTCTTTAAATATTAAAAACTCCAGAATTATAGTGAATTATTGCTAAATGCTCAGCTGTACACATTTTTGTACTAATAAACAAATTAAAATAAATCCTGTATCTTTTCTTCAGAGTCACAATAAGCTCAGTGTTTTGAAGGCACTATTCCTTTATTAACAGTGCTAACTATAGAAGAACACAACAGAGCCCTATACTTAGAAGCAATTTAGCTCAGCCCCTTTTGTGCTAGCAAAATCCACATACCATTTAAATATAAAACTTCAGGACTCATCTTCTGAGTTCATCCTACAGGAGATCCCAGTGACTTAGCAATGATGGGAATCCTCATGCAGGGAGGGAAGCTCTCAGGCCCCAATGCTCCTGTCCAAATACTTCCTTCCTCTGCAACAGCAGCTGCTTGCTGCTGGCCAGTGGTACCAGACCTGGTCTAACTGTAAGACCCCTTGTAAAGCACTTTTCAAACACTTCTCAAGCACAAGCATAGCACTAAGCCTTCTCCTTCTAGCCCCTGCATTTGCTTTTACTTATTTCTTTTACCATCATAAAATGAAGTCCACATAATAATTGTGATGTCTTGTGACTGAAGCAAAACCTCCTAGAAACCATTTACAAACATTTGAAGGACAGAAACATGCCTGCAAGCAGTCAGCCTGGATTTGTGAAGGGGAAATCAATCCTGACCAGCCAACTTGACAACATGTGACTGGCTGAGAAGGTGGAAGTTGTTTAACTTATTTTAGCAAGGCTGCTGACATTGTCTCCCATCATATCCCCCTAGATAAACTGATGAAGTACAAGCTGTACAAATGGAAAGTAATGTGGACTGAAAACTGAGTGAACTATTGAGCCCAAAGGGCTGTGATTAGTGGCAAGGGAGCATCCACAGGTGGTTTACCTCATGGTTTATCTTACTGGAGGCAATAAAGTTTTCCTTAATGACATGGGTGATGGGACAGAGTGCACCCTCAGAATGCAGATGACACAAAACCAGGAGGAGATGCTGACAGACCAGAAGACTCTGCAGACTCAACAAACTGGAGAAACAAACCAACAGGGATCTTATGGAGTCCAGCAGCAGGAAATGCAAGTTCTGTAGCTGTGGCAGAACACTCCCATGCACCAGGAGAGGCTGGGGGCCAACCAACTTTCCCAGTTGGTTGGGAAACAGCCTGGCAGGAAAGGACCTGGAGGTCCCAGGGGACACAAAACTGATCTGGAGGGAAAAGCAGCTGACAGCACCCTGGGCTGCACTCAAGAGCATCTCCAGCAGCTCAAGGAACATGATTATTCTTCTCTATTCAACACAAGAATCTCAGGCAGGGGGTCGTGAGTTCATCGCAATATTTGTGCAGAAGTTCAGACAAAAGGGATTTTTAACCTTGAGAAGAGAAAGCTTGGGGGCCTTATTTGACATGTATAAACTCTGATGTGAGACAGTAAAGAAGACAGAGGCAGATTCTTCCCAGCAGTGCCCAGTGATAGGATGCAAAACAACAGGAACAAATACAATACACAGGAAATTCCACTTAAACCTTAAAAAACCCACAAAATCTTCTGTGTCAGAGTATTTGAATATTGGAAAGAGTTGCCCACATAGGTGGTGCAGTCTCCATCCATAGGACTCAAAATCTTGCATTCAAGACAAGACTCTAAATTGCCACTAATTGACACTACTTTGAGCAGGAAGATGATCTCTAGAGATCCCTTCCCACTATACTATGATTTTATTCAGGGTATGTGTGGCCAATTTTGCAAATTTTAATGAAACTCAAGGAAGACAATAAGATTTCTTATATTAATTTTTAAAGCATTATTAAAAACAGATTCTACAAGGTAAGAACAATGAAAATTTTCAAAGTCCCTGGGTACTGAATTAGAAATATTTCTATCTGGAAATGGATGGATGACTACAACTCCTTCTGCAGCATGAAGAACGAAGATTAGTCACTGAATGTACTGCAAGACAATATTACCACAAAGGATTTTGAAAAAGAAAAGACAGATTTACATTTCTCTCTCCTTCATTCACACTAGCCACAAAACACAATGGCAGGAACAGAATACAGTTCTGTTAAGAAGACTGAGGTACAATGTTTACCCAAGCTCTAACTGAAGCTCTGTTTGTGTAGAGGCTTTTCTTTCACACTGTGACTAACGGCAGCAGTTTGCCAAAAATGATTTGTTAAATAGCCATTGTTGAATCAACCACTCAAGTCTGTGCTCTGTGTAAACAGAAGTTCTGATGAGTGGCTGCAGGGAATTACAGTGTTACCTCAACATCCCTTAAGTGACATTATTTTCAGTGCAAGATTCTATAACATTCTACGTTGGTCCAAATCTGAATTTGTTGAAGACAGAAGTAAAAATTTAGCAACTTCAATGAGTGAGGGACTAGAACACCACAATTAAAAAAAAATTAAAGTATTCAGTAACTAACTGGGTATTAGGAAAATGAAATTCACAAACACTCAAACTTGAAAAAGGGTGTCCACAGTTGTGGGAATCTTTGGACATATTCATAACTCATCTGGACAAAGTCTTGAGCAATGTGAGCTAGCATCAAATGGCATCAGACTTGGAAGCTGGCTCTGCTTTAACAAGGGCATTGGACCAAATGACTTCCAGGAGTCCCCAACTACCTAAACTATTCTGTGACTGGGATTCATAAATCCTAAACTTAATTTCCTATTTGTATAAAAGCTCAGTATCTAACAGGATTTAGCCTTTTCAGAATTATTCCATTTCAATTCTCCCCACAGTATTTCTGTTTTCCTATGCAATCTACAGTTGCCAAGGCAAACTAGAAATCCAGATAAATATTTCTGTTAATAACATAGAAGTGTGTGGTTCATAAGACCTCCTTTGAGAATCATCTTTAGTTTATTGTGAAAAATCTACATGGTCTATATATTAAATAAGAAGAAACTAATAGTATTTTAGTACATATCTAAACTTACATCACTACATGTGAAACTTGTGCTGTAATTAAAGTAAGAACTGAAACCCAAGATTTAGCTGCACAGTAGGTCTGTATTCATAGCAACCTTGTTTACCAGGATAGGTTGGGTCAACTGAAGTCTCTTATTTTTGTTTCCTTGCTGAATATCTGTCAAAGAGAAAAATGAGAATTCCTAACTCATACAGATGCCCTTTTCTGTTTCTGAACCAAACCAAATACATTATAATGACACAATTTCTTTGTTCCTAATATAATCAGATCCACGAGTTTATACATTAATTATTATGAGTAAACATTGAGCTTTTCTTCCTTCAATTTTAAGAAAAGTTTCAAGGATGTAAGTGCCTCAAAGGAACACATTTTTCCTCTCAAATATTACCTCAATATTAACATTACAATCTCCTAGAAGATAAATGTTTCTTCTTTCTTAGAGGACTTATAACACATATTGCATTTTGTATGGTTTCTAGGTAGAATTCGTTTTGGCATTTTTTATTTTGAGTCTGAATGTAAAAAGTAAAGCCAGTCTTTTTACTTCAAGATCAAGGTAATGCCATTTGCCATTCCTAGGTGATATAGCAAAAATGAGCTATGAGCTGGTATTATCTTTCATTCTGCCAGTCTTCATTCACTGACCCAAAACTTATAATTTTCACGTTCAACCAGATTTGTCATGTTCACGGCATGCATTATGTGCTATAAGAAGTCTTCTGAAAAAATACAAGGCCTGTAATTTTTCTAAACTGAAAGTGAAAAAAAAATCTCAGATGCTAACAGAATTCCAGAAGGGTAAATTCTGTTGACCTAAATTTGTCTTATAGTCTAATTTAGACACAGGATATCTTTTCATTCTCCAGTCTTATTTTTTCTGTCAGTATATTTCATTCACACATAAAGGAAAACTTTAAATTATCTAGTAGGTACTAAAATCTACTTAGAGTCTTCTTCAGTTTGTGGGTCTTACCTGTGTGGAGCATTATGAACACCAGATCCCAAAGCTTGCACTTTATTACTGTGTGTATTTCTATCATGCCCTCTCAGCCTTTCTGACTATAGCGTATTCCATCTTGAATCAATTCCATACTTCTTTTTCATAGCAACTCTAATCTAACAGTCCTAGAAAATGATGAGAATTTAAAAAAAAAAAGAAAGCTGTAGCTGTACATTGCAACCTCTCCTTTCTAAACTGACTCACAGGTCTAAAAAAAATGTTTATTTCTACAGGATTTATTGACAGCTCTAACAGAAGCTGCCACTTCACCTCAACCCTTGCTGAGTCTCTTCAATCATTTAAAAACAAATTATGCTATGCTAAATCCACTTGCAATTCCTCTGCATGCTATTAAGAAAAGCACATTAAAGGTTAGGAAAGCAACTGTTAACTGGTTTCTGCCCATAGCTGCTTGGCTTCATAAAAAAGTGCTTTCTGTATTTGCAAGAGTCGAAGACAATGGTAAAAGCCTGAATAAGCCTAGCCTTTTAGAATCAAAGCACAAGTCAAACTTCCTACTAATCTTTCAAAAAATTCAAACTTTTTAGAATAGGCTTATAATTCCCATAACAAAAACCTACTAACAGTAGAACACAGACAAATGGTAAACAAAACATACTTTGTACATGAGTTGATTCGTCTTTTTCAAAAGCACAGGGACTGGATCAAAAGAAAATGCAAATATAAAAGAATCATAAAGATACCAAAAAAACCTGAGTACAGAATGAAAGTACAGCATATTAGTACAGCGACTGAATGAAAAGCCACAAGAAAATAAAAATAAAAAAGGATAGAGGGTTTGAAGCTTTTGATCACAGCATTTTCCTCATATACAAGAAAATCATAACTAGGTATCTTAGATATACTTTATCTAGATATCTATATATTGTAAGTAGATAGGCATTATATCTAATAATACAAGCTAAGCTTATGTTCTAAATTGATAAATATAGGAGTCAAAATGTGAGCATTGAAAAATATACCTAAAATTTTAGAAACAATTTTGAAGTTTTAGCTGTAGAAGCAGCTTAATTTCCAGCCAAGGAAATCTAACTGTGACCTCAGAATGACTTTCAACAGTTCATACTAAATTTCTATCAAATTACTGCTCTAAGGACCTGATGACTCAAAAGCAAAAAATAATTAGGAAATTAAGATGAGCAGTGAACTTAATCCATATAAGAGCTAGATTTTCAACAAGTTAGAAGTGGAAAGCTTTGCTGTTTCACATTCTATTCATTATTCAAGGAGTATACATAGCTTCAATCCTCATACTTTCAAGTAATTTGGACTCCTATTTTCAAGTTTACTCATATTTTCAAGTATATTGGACAGCTCCTTCAGACTGATGCAGTTCCATGCATCAGCAATACAGCCTCAAACAGCTGACTCTAGTGCTGCTTTCTCATGTATCAAAAGCAACCATAGATCGAAGGCAGCTTTCTGAGGCAAATACACAAATAACTAAAAACTGCTTCAATTTCAAGCTGTTCCTGATTCATGTTCTGTCAAAAAGAAAAAAGTGCTTTACTTGCTTTATGTTCACTTTGGAAAACAGGATAAAATTCAGCTACTTAATTAAATAGAAGAGTTAGAGTCATGTCTCTCAAACAAACATAACATTTGTTCCATGTTAGAGTGGACAATCAAACCAGGTAATACATTTAACATAATAAATTGAAGTAGTGACACAAATCTTTCAAATTTCCAGCTCTCTGACAGAATAATTTCACTCAGTAGATAAAAACAAGCATTGCATATACAGATAATTAATCCATATCTGCATTCTTTATAAAACCATTATCAGAACACCATCAGAATCCTCCTGCCTACCAGTGGTGGTTTGGCCTGGGGTACAGTTAATTTTCTCTCCAGGGGCTGGTGCAGGGCTGTGGTTTGGACTTGTGCTGAAGACAGGGTAGATTATAAAGAGATGTTTTTGTTATTGTCGAGCAGGGCTTACGCAGAGCAGAAAAGGCTCCATGTTAGGGAGGAGACTGGAAGTGCATGGGAGACTGGGGGGAGACACAGGCAGAACAGATGATCCAAACTGACCAAAGGGATATTCCAGACCATATGGCATCATGCTCAGTATATAAAGTGGGGGGGAAAGGAGGAAGGAGGGGGTATTTAGAATGATGGTGTTTCACTTTCCAAGTCACCATTACACACAACAGGGCCATGCTCTCCTGGAGCTGGCTGAATACACCTGCCTGCCTGTGGGAAGCAGTGAATTTGCTTTGCTTTGCTTGTGTGCATGGCTTTTGCTTTCCCTAATAAATTGTTTTTAATCTCAGCCCACAAGCTTTCCAGCTTTTACCGTTCTGATTCTCCCCTAGTGCGTGAGTGGCTGCGTGGGGCTTGGCAGCTGTCTGGGATTAATCCAAGACACTACTCAATTATGTTTAGGTAACTGTAGTAGTCCTAGTAACATTCCCTATCTTCAAAATCACTAAAATAATCTTAAATAGCCTTCTGCTACACTATTTTTTCCTCACATAGTCATATTACCTTATTTCTAGTCATACAGTTATCCCAAAAAGAGTTTGACGTTCTGCAATGGAAAGAATAAACAAAAACATTTACCAGTAATTCCACCCACATTTACTAAAATTAGTCCAGAACCATCTTTGAAGAAAAGAATATCTCTTTCCTTTGAATGCATATCAAATATGCTTAGCTGCACAGATCTTTCACAGTATATATTCAGTGCTAAGCACCAGAATTTCTGGCTTGTGTATTTACTATGTTGATATCAATATCATTCTATGGAAGAAAAAGTAACACAGAAGAAAAAAAATGTTTAAAAGTATTGATACAATACTATTTGCATGCCATTCCCCTGCCCTTCTCCCTATGGTTTGTTTGTTAGTGAAAAAGAACTTTAACTGATCACTGAAAGGTTTAGAACAATACATTTTTAGGCTAAGTGTAGTATTAACACAATATATTATTTTCATGAACAATACTTTTGTTAGCTGTGTGAAGAGGCATCCATGCAAATGGCTATTGACTGGCAGAATTTGCCATACACACAGCCCACAGTGCTGAAGCTATCAATGTTATTCTAGTGCATAAAGAACTCCAAAGTTCTACACAACTTCCATTGGGCCAACCTCATCTTTACAGCTGTCACAGAAACCATCTCAGTGGGCATTCACTGCGCAGTCCCCTGAAAATAATGAGCTTAAGGCAAACTCTCAGTCACAGAGGGCAAAGAAAATGAAAGTGAGAAAGGGGAAGGAATAACATTTGAGGGAAAATACTCCCAACATCCTTTACCAAAAAGCAGGTACAGTGAGTCATGAACATCTCAAATAACCTATCAAATACTAAACTCTAGTTAGAATCTTTTTCAGTTTATGGGTTTTACGGGTGTGGGACATTATACCCAACAGATCAAAAAGCTGCCACATTCCAACTGTTCATTTAAAAAGACCAAAACCACCTCCTTCATTTAATAAGGAAGATGAGACACTGAAGAAATTTTTACTTGATGCCCTCAGAATTTGCAATAAATATGTAAGATACAAAGATCTGTATATCAACTTTATTGATCTATCTACTCTCAAACACATCATTCTCAAATAGATGGGAAAGTTTAAGTGATCAAAGCACAAGTGTATTTATCCACAATAAGAGTTGATTTTTACATACAAGTATGCATCTAATGATTTATTACAAACTTAAGGTGCAAGTATTTTCTTGCAATACAACAAGCATGCACGGTTCAAAAGAATTAACAAGTAACACTTAAAATACACCTAAGTTTGCTTTACATGATGATAAAAACAAGAAGAAATAGACATACTCTTGGGTTAAAACCTGTAGTAAATAGGTTAATTTTAAGTATCATTCTTTTCTCCATTGATTTAGTGTCTATCAATTGCTGCAGTTGGAAAAAAACAAAAATAAAATTGAATCTTGTCCTGAATCTAACTAACTATAGCCTAACTAACTTCTAGTTTCCCAAAATGGCAGAGATAATAGGTGTTCAAGTCCTGAGCTTTGAAATGAAAGTACATAAAAGAGATTAACTGTTTATAACAGAAAAATTTTGGTGCGAACAGTAATCAGGCAATGACTCATGTTTTGCTATTTAATATGGACATAAATCCTCCCCCTCAAAAAGCTCAGTTACAATTTCAGCAGTGAAAATGGGATCTTTTCTGTTTCTCCATTTAAAGATAGGATTTTTATCTCCAAGCCTGCCCAACAATGTAAGCAGTAATATCATACAAAAAAGTGTCTTAAAGCAGACACCTTTCACATTTCTCTTTTACATATGTTTATTCTGCTAGAAACAATACAATCAACCCCTATTTACAACAAAAATACAATTAGCATATTTAAAGCATTTTATTTCTGTCCCTAGTTGAGCCTTCTCAATATATGCTTGGTAACAGAAGTTACCAAGCAATTTCACTAAGGAGGAGGAAAAAAAAAGCCAGTATATACACTTTAGAAAATCTGATTACAAGCTGGTCAGCTGCACTTCTCATGCAGCACAGACAAACAGTAAATCATCCCATTTTGTAGGCATAAACTACTGCAAGCAAAATGCAATGGTTTTATTGAGTGCAACGCCACTTCTGCTGCACAGCTCTGTCATGTCAATTGTGTTACCAAATGCTTTTATCCACCTGGAATCCAACTTTTCTGGTCTACTCCAACTGGTAGAGAAATGCTTGGATTTAAACAAGCAGCTTTGAACAGGCTTTCTTTAATTGTAGCATAAACTGGCGGCTGCAGTGCTTAATGTTGTTCTTTGTTGTTCAACAATAGCCATGGGAAGCAGCAGGGGTGGGGAGACAGAGAAGCAAATTGATATCTACCCAAATTAATTTACTGGTTTTACTTCAAAAAATGTTGAATTTTTACTAGAGGCATAATTGACATTGGACACAAAGCTACTTGGATAAACAAAAGTCCTCCTAGACTTTCTGTTTATACCTTTTCTCTTGGACTATCACATAAAACCCAGTGGAAGCTTATGAACTTTTATTTAAAGTTGCATTGCTTTGCCATTTAAAAAACAACAAAAAGAGTTATAACATTCTGATTTAAGATAGAATTGGGAAAGAAAAAAAATATTTTTCCCCTAACAATCAAATAGGCGATTTAACTTTAAAAACTTATGAGAAAAATGCCTTAGGAAAAAATCTCATACTGATCCATTTACAAAGTTAGAAATATTCTCTTAAACCAAATGATTCTTGAAAAATGGATAAGGACAAAAAGAATGCATAAATTGCTTTTTCTTCCTATTAGAAAGAATGTAGGACTATGCTCTTTGAGACTGCAGCCTTTCTTCCCCACTACACATCATATTGACTTAGCAATGTGGGTCACCTTCATTTATAGAATCTTACAAACATTGTCAGTTTAAAAAAAATATCTGAAGTCTTACAACAAACCTCTGCTACTATACTCAGCTTGGACTCACACACGCTTAAAATGACGCAATTCCATTCATGCCAGTTCATCTATCCCTGCTTGCACACTGCCTACACCTGACTTTCTTATAGTAAATTCAAGAACAAGTAGAAGAATGTGAAAGTAGGAATTATATAGAAACACTGAGGCTAAATTTACACTGTAGCATGTTTCTGTAAACAAAGCAGCTGCAATTTTGGAATTATGCAATGACTAAGAATGACTGTCTATGTGTAGCCTGTTAGGAAAGGTAACATATAAGGGATAGATGGGCAAGACGTTTCCAACAACAGTGAATGAGTTCAGCAAAGCAGAGCAATTACCCTTGGTCCTGCTCTGAATTGATATGACTGACAAGGAATGACTCAGCTACACTGTGCATGAGAGTTGTACACATTCTCACAGCCCACAGTCACATAACATGGAATAAACAAAACTGCTGCTAGAACAACTGCTACCAAGATACAGGGACATATCCCAGGCCTGGTATTTTTATTTCTTAACATTAACCCCTCACAGGGTAATGTTTTGCAAAGAGAAACATGCAGAAACAATTACCTGAATGTAAAAGAAGCTAAATAGAATAATTTAAATAAGAATACCTGCATCATCAAGAGTCCGTTCAAATAATAACACTGATGTGAAACATCTGGTACCTTCTGCTTGTGTAAAAGTACCAGGCAGCAGCAAAAAAGCCTCAGACAGATGTATCCAGGAGATCTAGCAAAAGTTTTCAAGTGGTTCTTTGTCCCTTTCCTCATTCTGTTTAATTATCACTCTTACACTAGAAAGACATTTTTCTTCCACATACAAGGGTGGATTGGCCATAGGGAATTAGCATTCAAGGCAAAGATTCCATCTTGTCAAAGTTTGGTTTTCCAAGCCTGCAAAGGATACTGTTACTGTTCAGACTGTAAAGACACATCCACAACCTGATCTAGGAAGGTAAAGATTCACTGGGGAGAAAGAGAGGAGAATCAAGATGTAAGAATGCCAGTGACACATCAATTCTCAAAGGGTAAATTTCAAGAAAAACTCAGTTATGAAAAATTTCCATCAATGTGCTTTTGTATTACTGGTGTTTTTTAAAAAAACCTTGCCTGAGGACATAACTGTCTTTGGCTAGAGATGCCAGTTTTGGCCTCAGTTTTTGAATCTGAATTGACCTTCTTATTCAGGCAGAGTCCTATCATTGTGTATAATGAAAACAGTTGGTTCTTTAGCTGTAATAGGAGTTTTATCAGACTATGTCAATAGAAGCCCTTGCTATAGAAATCACTCCAATTTCCTGTTCTGTTTGTCCTCACGAACTAAAGAAAACTTCTCTTATACAAAAAACTGCCCCTAAAAGATTGAATAAGATGTTCCTACCAATGTTGGAGAACTTCTCAATGAATAATATAGACCTCTTTGAGTTGCTTCGTCTCAAGGACTGTCTACATTCCCATTCTGTTTCCACTGTGAAAAAACTTCTCTCTTAAGTGATTAAATTATCCTGGTTTTGTTTCCTGTGACATAGAGCTTTGGGCTCCAAGGCTTGACAGAATCCAGGGTAACTCAGTGTTGGCATTTAGAGTACCAGCTGGTGGAACAAGGAAAAAAACATTAATATTACTAAAGTTAACTCTAAAAATAGCTAAATGAACTATTATACAAGTTTACCCCAGAGAGCAGGATTAATTTGAAATCTCAACAAAGCTATTTCTTGTCTTGTTCCAAATTCTTGTGTCACAGCATATCTGCAAAGGCACAGATACAGGCCCAAGACTGCAGTCCTAGTTCCTGAAGTCCTAAAATTATAATCAGAATTTCACCTCAGTAAAACAACTTCACATAAAGTGTACAGTGTAGCAGTATGAACCAATATATAGTTCTATCCATCTTGTTTTGCAGAGATTCAGAAAAGCTTTTAAAAAGCCCTGAATGCAAAAATATAGGGTGTATCAGCACTAAGAGCCACTCTCTGAAGAGCCTCAAGAGCACTCAGATTTTTTGGGACAGGTAGTGATGCATGCTACTAACCTGCTTTTAGGGAAAGAGCAGCTGAATCAGTACTAACTCCTGTCTCTTCTTTGTGCTAGCAACATATGGAGTCAGAGTGCAGGGCCACAGCAGCATCACATCATGACATGTGAAGGGTTTCCAATGCCTACAATAAAGCAGTCCTCAAAACACTAGAAGGAATTTGCAAGAATGACATGTTCAGTAAATAAGCTATCAGTGGGATGTTCACATTTAGAGGATAGTGGTCATTGGCTCGATGGACATCAATGATGAGTGGTGTCCCTGAGAGGTCCATACTGGGACCAGTGTCATTCAGTATCTTCATTAATGGTACAGACAAAAGGACTGAGTGCTGCCTCAGTAAGTCTGCCACCAACACCAAGCTGAGCTTTGCTACAACATCATGAAGTTTAACAAGACCAAGTGTAAGGTGCTACACTTGGGTCAGGGCAAACCCTGGTATCAACACAGGCCAGGGGATGAACAGATCAGAGCAGCCCTGCTGGGAAAGATTTGGGGGTGTTTGTGGGAGAGAGGCTGGACATGAGCTGACAACATGCACTATGCAGCAGCCCAGAAAGCCAACTGTCTCCTGGGCTGCATCCAAAGCAATGTGACCAGCAAGGCAACGTGACTCTGTACCCTGCTCAGATGACACCCAACCTGGAGTGATGGGTCAGATTTCCTCAGCACAGAAAGGACATCAACATTTTTGAGGAAGAAGGGTAACAAAGACCTTGTCCAGAGGAGGGTCACAACGACAACTAAAGGGATGGAGCACCTCTCCTGTGAGGAAAGGCTTAGAGAATTGGGGTTGTTCAGCCTGGAGAAGAGAGCAGCCTCTTAGAGAAGCCTTACAGTGCCTAAAGGTATCCTACAGAAAAGCTGAAAAAAGACTTCTTACAAGGGCATGTAGCAACAGGACAAACAGAGATAGCTTCAAACTGAGAGCAGGTTTAAATTGAGTATTAGGAAGAAATTTTTTACTGTGAGGGTGGAGAGGCACTGGAAGAGACTGCCCAGAGTTCTCAACCCTGGAAGCACCTACAGCCATGTTGGATGGGGCCTGGAGCAAAGTGGCCTAGCTGAAGCTGTCTCTGCCCATGGCAGGGGGATGGAATTAAACGACCTTTGATCCCTTCTGACCCCAGCCATTCTGTATCAATTGACTAGAGATTTGTGTTTTGGTCACTAGCATACAACAGTCATTATTTTACAGGGTACTATCATGTGAAAGCATATTCAGACTGGCCAAAAATGAACAGCTTGATCTACTCTTTAAAGATTCTGTACCTTTGATGTATTCTAACACAAAATATTATACTTTCCCATCTACATCTTCATTTCCAGAACCTGTCAAAAACTAGTCCAATATTATTATCTCTTGCCAAGGCAGGCAAATGATAAAATTTAAATCAGTATTATTGAGCAAGCATGAGGATAAAAGCTCCTTATGCACACAAAATGTTTTTTTGTAAACACTTGGCAATTTCTAAGGAAGGTGATATAAAGAAGAATTATGATATTTATACATTAATTATGTAACATCAAAAATGAACTCTGCAACTGTTAAACCTATTTATTAAATGCCAGTGCTCATCCAAACAAAAAGAAAAGAAACTCACTCTCCTGCTGGGCAACAGGCTATTTATGTATGGGATCCATCATTGTAGAAAGAAAGAAATATGGAAAATATTTTCCTGGATATTCCTATGTCAAACATTTCTAGGAGAGGATGATAAGGTTTTCCTAGGACAACAGAACAATTTTTAGAAGTTAAAAAAACCCACATATTTTTCAGCTGTGTTTGATATTCAAAAATATATCTAGTTTCTCCTTATGTCATGAGCAAAGATGATCTGAAACACAAATATAATTGACATCTCCAGAGAAGAATTTGACAACACATAAGGAAGAGCTACCTGGTCTCACACATCACAGCTCAGGCAGACTTCCAAATCTCACGCAGAGCTGATCTCCCTTTCATGACCCGGTGAGCCATGCAGGGGTGGTGTAGGGTGTGGGCCTTTGACACTGTTTCCCCCATCTTTCTCCTGGAGAAGCTGACAGCTACCACTTGGATGGGAGTGCTGCTGGCTGGGTTAAAAAGCGCTTGGAAGGCTGGATACAGAGAGGGGTGGTGAATAGTGCTGCACTCAGTTGGCAGATGGTCACTAGTGGTGCTCCCCAAGGCTCAGTGTTGGTGACAGCCCTGTTTGACAACTTCATCAATGGTCTGGACAAGGGGATCAAGGGCACCCTTGGTCAGTTTGCAGATGACACCAAGTTTGGTGGGAATGTCACTACGCTGGAGGGTAGGAAGGCTCTGCAGGGAGATCTGGACAAGCTGGATCCATGGGCTGAGGACAGTGGTATGGGGTTCAACAAGTCCAAGGGTCAGGTTCTGCACTGAGCTCACAGCAACCCCACACAGCACGACAGGCTGGGGCAGAGTGGCTGCAAAGCTGCCTGGTGCAAAAGGACCTGGGACTGCAGGTTGACAGCAGCTGAACAGGAGCCAGCTGTGCTCAGGTGGCCAAGAAGGCCAATGCCATCCTGGCTGTGCCAGCAATGGTATGGCCAGCAGGACCAGGGCAGGGATTGTCCCCTTGTACTCAGCACTGATGAGGCCACACCTCGAATGCTGTGCTCAGTTCTGGGCCCCTCATGACAAGAAAGACATTGAGGGGCTGGAGCATTGAGGGCAACAGAGCTGGGGAAGGGTCCAGAACACAAGACTTGTGAGGAGCAGCTGAGGGAGCTGGGGGTGTTTAGCCAGGAGAAGAGGATTACTCTTCTGTATTATTCTCCACACCCGCCTGAAAGGGGTTTGGAGCCAGGTGGGGATCAGACTCTTCTCTCAGGCAACAAGTGGCAGGATGAAAGGAAATGGCCTCAAGCTGTGTCAGGGAATGTTCAAGTTGAAGATCAAGAAGAATTTTCCTTAGTTAAGGCTGCTCAGAGCAGCAGTGGATTCCCCATCTCTGGAAGTGTTCAAAAATGGCTGGGTATTGCGCTTAGTGCTATAGTTTATTTGACATGGTGGTGTTTAGTCAAAGGTTGGACCCAATGATCTCAGAGGTCTTTTACAACTTTCATGATTCTTTAGTTCATTTTATGTCAAAAGTCTTGTTATACAAACAACAGCTTTCTATCTTTCTATCCTCTGCTCATTTCAACCAGTACTTCACAGATCCAAAGTATACATTCAAAATTAGAGTAACAAGAACTAAATCTAGTTTACTATTGGCAGCAGAGCCATGTATCAGCTGTGACTTCTTGTTTACACTTCATTTATAGCAGCACGAGCAGTTGCATTTTGCTCCACCCTTTGCTGGAACAAAGTATCTGAATATTTTGTTAGAATTAGAATGTATTCTCTAATCTGACTGAGATTGCAGGGCTACAATAGCATCAGTGCTGGAACACAAAAGTTATCAGTACCATGCAGTCACATAATGAAAGGAGAGGTGAGCTTCTCTCTGATATCACAAAAGCTTCTTCCAGCTCAGCTTGACTGTGAAACCAGACACCAGGAAACCCTAACTTCATAAATACCATAAACCAGCCAAAGTTTCAGGCTTTTCACCCCCTCCCAAGCATTCCCATGCTCCTATTCAATTCCTTTGTGCTGGCACAGGTCTTCTTTAAAATATACAAAGTCCTGGACCACACAGTTGATCAGTTTTAAAACTAACCATCATTTCCAGGATTTGCCTCAGGTCAAGTCCCCAGCGTGCTGTGCAGACAAAAGGGCAAACATAGTTCAAACACTAGAACAGGGAGAGGACTGGCACTGCCATCTTCCTGCCCTGTAGCCTGAGAAAGAAACCTGAAATTTTTCTCTCTCTCTTTTTTTTTTAATGCTTCTCAATGCACTACAGTAACTCTGCTCTGTATATTCACAGCTGGCTCCTCAGCTGCAGTTTCAACTCAGCAAATATGATTAACAGAAGTATTTGCACCAAGCTAAATTTAAATAAAGGTATGTGATTTAGCAACACTTTAGGAGTCTACAGGTGCACCTTTTACTTCAAGGTGAAAGACTCCATATTATACTCATTAGTTTATTTGCATAACACATTTAAGGTCAAACAAATTGTTCATCTGTCCAACTAAGTGAATCAGAATGGAACTTTTATAAAACTTAAGTTGCAATTTGAAAAATAAAGGATGGGGAAAATGAAAAAATACTTTTTACATTGATATTTACAGCTTGACAGGAGAGATGGAAGAACTATTTTCCAATATGCTGAGCATTACAGCTGGATCACTTAGCATACCATTAGAACCATCAACTGTATAACAGGAATAGAATAGCAAGTTTTCATGATTATGTAACACACCAAAAAAATTGATACTAAGCAGAAAATCAGCTCCTAAAGTTACATGTAAATGAAACCTTTCGTTTAAAATCAAATTATTTTTAAGTGATTTGCCTGAACCTACAGAAAAATTAAATTTTCCAAAATTAACACCATCACTAAAAACCAGACCAAAAAAAACCATCCACAAGCTTTTAAATAGTAGTGGCTTTGACATTCACAATCAACAACATATAATGCATTAAAAGATGTCTAGAATTTGAGAATGCTCTAGCTAATCAAGGCTAGCTTGTACAATCAAGTACAACTTTTCTTCTTGTTGCTGTGGCTTTTTTAAGTCACCATAACTTTAGAGGCATTGAATTCTTTCCAGTCTAGACAGAGTATCTATTGTGTCTTCAAGAACTGTGTTAAATGTTTTAGAAAGGGATTGTGTGGTTTTCTACACTGATAGATAGGATCTCTCCAAAAACAATGGTTTTGTTCCTAAAAGGGTGAATAACTCAATCTTCCACCTTGATAACTTATTATTACTATGTTATTTTGAGTAAGACACAAATGTCAAGGTCTGGAAGTTTTAACACTAAGCAGGCACAAATGAAAAAAAAAAATGTAGCTGAATACAAAATCATACAGTACACACAACAATGCAAAAGCCCTAGGGAAATCTATCAGAAAAGTCCTCAGAAAACAAACCACCCTGCAGTGCCTATGCCAGTAAGCATCCAGAACCAGATTCTCATCAGGCAAAGAACACCTGCTTTGGGCTGTATACCATAAAAGAGTGAGCTACAGCAAGACAAATCAATATAAGCAATAACACCAATGAAGCATCAGAAAACATGGAAAAACTAATTACAGGCAAAAATTCACAGCAGGAATGAAAATTATTGTCCCCAAGCTGCTTATTGCCGCTGTCGTGGTAGAGGTCACAATGCCCTGAGGTGGAATGCAAACTACTCAGTTGCTTCAGAGTGTTCCAGCAGCTCCTCTTAATCTGCTGACGGTTTTATGATCAGCCATCAATCCTGACACTGACCCGGGCTGAGACACACAGCTGTTTTGCTGTCTTTGTTCTTCTGTTGGGCCAGCATCATGCAAAGTGCAGACAGAATACAACTCTTCAGTGCTTCCTGTTAGAGGCTCTAGAAACCACCAAACACACAAGCTGAAGCTCTAAAACATAGATCTGAGACACTCAAATGCCTCTCCCTCCCTAAGTCCCTAAACCCATTTGGTTTCAATGAGAAGTTCATAAACATCCCTGACAGTCTGGTCTAAGGAAGCCCAGTTCCTCTACCAGAATCAAGGTTAAATGAGATTACAATAAATTACAGTCCACTTTGTTACCACATTCTTATTAAATTAGAACTTGCTCAGTCTAACTGCAGAATGTTACCTAATTAAAACTGAGTATTCTGGGAATCAGTGGTTTAAAGCAGTAGTTCACTTACACTCAAGTCATATTAAAAGTAACCCTAGCCACCAGGAGAGCTGCTACAGCCTCTCCTTTTGCTTGCAGAACTGTTTCTATATCCACATGATGTAGTAAATCAAAGAGTTGATTATCTGACAATTAATGCAACCAGAAATTATCAACTTTACCTAGATCATCTTATCAATCTACCTCATTACAGAGTTATCTGAAAAACAGTACTAGCAGAAAAGGGGAGACTGAAAGCAAGGACATTCACTAGCAATAATAACGAGAGAGAGACTACCTTTTCAGGATTATCAAAATTACAATTATCACTTTAGAATATGAATGAAAGAATGATAGGCAACAGCAAAAAACCAATTGCAATGAAATCATGTCTCTATGGACCTAAAATCTCACATAAGATCAATATATCAATGTACTCACCACATGTTAAAAACATTTTTAGGTATATAATTACACCACACTTAAGAGAACACAATGAACCAAAATTTACAAAATCTGTGACCATACATCATGGCTAGACACAGACAAGACACTGTGGAAATACAAAATGATCATTAGATGGTTACAAATATATACTGGATGAGTAAAGCAATTAACTTTACAATGTCAAGTACAAGTCCACACCAGAAACTGTATGGTACTACTGGCAAATGAGAAGCAAAGAACACAAGAAATGAAAAGAGAAGAATAACTGATGAAACTCTGAAAGTTGGAAAATTAATACCTTCTCATATATACAGTTAGCAAGAATCAGTCACTGGGGAAAAAAAAGAAAATCTATCTTCTCCAACTTGGATCTCAATGTACCCATTTTCAGACCACTATAGTAAAAGACTTCAGGAGCAGAAATCTTCTAAAAACAAATATCTAACAAACATACAACAACTCTGCATATAAGGAAATTGAAGCTCAAGAGTGGGGAGGAAAAGCTGGAGGCAGGTTTTAAAAGGAAATGATGTGAAAAGAGAAGAAAGTAGCTGAGTTTTTTTGTTCAGAATGAAAGCCTTTAAAACATGAAGACTCTTTCTGAACTTTCCCAGAAAATCACTAGTAAACATTAGCTGGAATAGAAAATTCCAGCTAATGAAAATCACTAGTAAACATTAGCTTTGCTGTAGCATACAAAGCTTTTACCCATTATTAATCAGTTCCATTGCACTGTACAAGCAACCCTGAAGATACTCACCTCAGTAAATTTAAAATCTTCAACTTGAAGATTAGGGTGCAATAAGTAAATGACAATACAAAAACCATTATGACAAAAGTAGTATTCTGATGTTACCTGTAGATATTTAAGATGAGAGATCTGCTTTGTATTATTGTTCTTGTATATTTTAATGTATGTGGAGATAACACAATCCTTTCCAAATGGGAAACAACAGAGGTGTCCTTAATAATTTGTTTCAGCCTCAGCAATGCTATTTCTATAGACAGATTTCAGAAAAGGCAGTGGCTTTTTTGGATAAGATCAAGGTTAGTCCTACATAAGGAACAACCTGCATAAGGACAGTGAATAATGCATTTGTGTGAGAAAATGAGGCACAGAAAGACTGGACTGGCACTACTATCAGACAGCAATAGGCAGGTATATTGTATTAAAACAGATTAAAAATTCCTGACAAGCCAAAAGTACATACTCTTGTACCTTATATAAAAGGTACTACTAGGTTACAGGCAGCTTTTTAACTCTGCTTTTACTCCACTCAGTACAAGGACAGCAACATGCTATTCAACAGCAACAGCTTCCACTGGATGACTGTATTAACATACATGCACAGTAAGGCCAGATTACAAAAACCATATCAAGCAGAGTTGAAGGTTCCTTTCAGCAATGAGAACAATGCAGAGGGAAAAAGGAACACTTCCTTAAAAGAAAAAGAATGTTATGTCTCAAACAGCTGCTGGAGTAGAGAAAATCAGATGAAGATGTCAGGAGAAGGTCAAGGCCACGTTGAAAAGCAATTGGTAAGATGAAAGCTATGAATGCCATTTAAAAAGGCAATTATCTAGTTAAGACATATATGCTGGAAACATGGATTTTTAAGTGGAAAAGAAGCAAAGAAATTTGCTACACACTGGAAAAGAAAAAAATCATCTATGCTGGTTGTTGTAAGGTAAAACCCAGAATGGATACATATCCTTTCAGTGATATGTACCACATGCAAACTGTTTCCTCTGAATTTCCCTGCAGTCAACAGACTGCTTTGATTACAGCAACTAAGAGCAAAGCAAGTTTTAAAAGCCTCTATTTAATAAATTTCAGTAGTCAGTATCAAAAGCAGTATCAGTAGTCAAAAATGATTACTTACAAATACTGCCATGCAGCCCAAAAAGAGAAAACTGTATCACCAAGAATATCTACTCTAAATACTGAGCACAGGCTTAGACTAGAAAAGCACTTAAAATAGCAGAATAAGCAAACTGAGAGTGAGCTGCAGCTGGTTCTCCAATTACTAGGTATTGTTTAAAAATGCATATTCAACTCAAAATCCCCCCGAACATTTGTACTCTCAAAGATTACTTACACAGTAGTTGAAAGATCCATACTTTAAACCACCAAATTTAAGTTATTCAAATATCTGCAAATAAATATTTTCAACAAAAAGGAGGAGGTAGGATGATGAAAACCAGAACAGAGGGAAGTATTAACACAGTATTTTCTACAGTAATTCGCAAGGACTATAGAACTAATGTATAGACAACTCAAGTTTTCTCTTCTGAAAGTCCAAACACACACAGGATGCTAGAGCAGCTCTGTTACCAGCCTGTGTTAACTGCCCATGAGTGAATATTTGGAGTGAGTATGAACTCCCTGAATTATTGGTATTAATAACATTGACACTCAGGGAATGTTGCAAAATCAACTACAGGGGGAAAGATGATTAAGTACAACTCTGTGCTGGTGAGGAACATATTAAAAGATCAGAAATTCTTATACATGTACACAGACACCCCTTTATAGGGTGATTTTTTTGTGAATTACAATACCTATTTTCATCTTGCCTATATGCTTAACATAAGTTGAAGGCAAAAGAACTACTAATAGACAGAAAATTAAAGGAGTGAAGAGTAAAACACTAAAAAAGCTGTATGTAAACACAATGGTCAGCAATGTTTCACAGCAACATTTTAGGAAATACCTGAGTAGATAAACAGCCCTTTCAATATCACTGAGTTCTTCATCAACTGTCAATCTTTCTATTTCTTCTGGTGTCTGTCAAGTGTGAAATAGAGATTATGAGTTTACAATGCCTGACTACTTCACTGTTTTAATCTTAAAACAACCTGGTTCTCCCCACATATACAGGGAGAGCTTCATGAGTAATCTGAATTTATTCATGAAACCTCCAGCCAACATTTCAAATTCAATCACATAAATCTTTCACCAGGAAAAGACGGAACATCAGAGAAGTACAGTTTCAAGTCAGACACTATCACTATTAAACAAGTTGCATATAATTCAATCTGAAGACACAAGCTAATCTATTTGTTCCCATCTTAATATTCTTATACTGAAAACATCAAATCCCTGCTACATAGAATTCGAGATTGTTTATTATAAAATGACTGAGAACGTTTCATATCCTGGTGCTGTTCAAACAAACAAACAAACAAACAAACGCAAACAAACGCTAGAAAAACGGTCTATTCACTTATCTGTGCATAATTAAAACAGACCCAATTGAAAATGGATTTTAAAGCACCGTTCTTTTTCGAGGTATATATACCTTCAGGCTCCTGCGTACTGGCCTCTCTATAATAGTTAGTTCCTGCAGGTCTTCTATGTATCCAAAAAGACTGCTATGACTAAAATCCATTTTGGAGAAGATTATTGGGCGCATGTAACAACTAAAGCCTTCGGCAGCCGTCGCTGTCCCCGAGCCTCACATCGCAGCGCGGGCGGCAGGAGCGAAGCCCCGGGGCGCTCCGGCGGCCGGCAGCGGCCCCGGCTGGGCGCGCACACTGCGGCAGCGCCGCCGGCCGCCACCCCCGCCCGGCCTCCTGCCGGCAAACTTTCCGCTCCGCCCGGGCGGCCAGGCGGCGGGGCCGGCGCCCGCAGCCCCGAGAGCCCCCGCGGCCGCTGCTGCCTCGGCGGGCGGGAGTTTCGAGCCAAGTTTGCCCTCGTCGCTGGCCACCCCCGTCCGTAGCGAGGGCGCGGGGACCGCGGTGCCCCCGGGCGCCAGAGGGGCCGGGTGGAGCCCTCGGCCGCGGGCTCGCTCCTCAGCGCCGGGGCAGGAGGGCAGGGCAGGGCGAGGAGCGGAGCGGAGCGGAGCGAAACAGCCCCGCCGCGGTGCCCGGGTGCCGCCTCCCCGCCCGCCCCGGGAGGAGGGACGGTCGCTGTGGTGCAGTGACGCTCCCCGCCCCCGTCCCGCGGCGCAGCCCCTCGCCTCCCTCCCGGGTGAGCGCCACAGCCCCCGGCCGGGGCAGCCCCAGCGCCGCCGAGCCGGTCTCCGGGGCAACGCGGCGCTACCGCGGCCTCCACGGGCAGGGGCAAGGCAGGGCAGCGTCGGGCGCGGCAGCGCCGGAACGCGCGGAGGCGCGGCCTCCTCAGCGCCCGGCCCGGCGGGGCTGCCCGGCCCCCTCAGCGCCCGGCCCGGCGGGGCTGCCCGGCCGCGGTGCGGCTCCGGGAGCTTTCCCTCGCACAGCGGCAGCGCCGCGGCCGCTGCTCCTCGACCCCTCCCCTGAGGGGCGCCGCGTTCCCTGCCAGCGGCGCTGGGAACCCCACCAGTGTCGCCCGTCTCGCCGCTGTGTCACATCAAATTACACTGGGGAAACTGAAAACAAGTGCTGTTTTTAATGAAAAGTCCAAACCAGGTTCCTCCCCCAATGAATTATATTAATGTTAAAAAGAAAAAAAATACTTCTTCGGCAGTAAACTGTGAAACTCTGACGAATACATGACTTACACTCTCCATAAATTCTTACTCCTCACCTTTTGCATTCTAGACCCATATTATGCACCACTCACACTCACAGCAGCAGCACAGATTCCAACAGGAATAGTTTTCCTGATAAATGCAGTTAGGCCTTGGATGCCTTTACCATTTTGGCTCACAAATGTGGATTGCCTTGGGGGCTAAAGGGAGAGTACTTTTTTCAAAACAAAAGTATGCTAATTACCTCTGATTCATATACAAATAAGCATGGATAATCTTTAAAAACTTAGTAAGAGAGCTTCTTTTGGAGTGCGTAAGTGATGCAAAATGCATGCAGGACAAGAATCATCATACAGAGTTAGACTCAGCATTTACTGACATAAGTAATTCACCAGACCTCTAGACAGTGGCCTTTGCAATGGTTACACGAGCACATCAGTCACACTGAGACCAGGAATTAAAAAAGCTGTAAATATTTCACAAGGGCTTGTTTGAAGGGGTGTGATGGTTTTTTATCCTTGGGAAATGCCCACATGACCAAGTCAGTTTTGTTGATAAAAGATTAGAGGTAATTCCAGAAATTGTAAATATTATATGATACTATGTGGTATATTGCCCAGAATTGTATTAATTTTTATTCTATGACTGGCAAGTACCTCAGCTTTTATCTAGCAAAAAATAAACATTGTCCCCTATGTATTACTTTTCTGTATACCAGTTAGGCCAAATCCTGTGCTTGGACAAACCAGTAAAACATTAAAAATTAGAGGATCTTCATTAATTTCAAATGTACAACAGAATTATTAGCAGCAAAATCTAATCCAATATACATATAAGTAATTAAAGTGTTATGTAATAGCAAACCAAAACCATTTGGAATTTTCAAGGTATGATGATGAATCAAAATAAGAAACACTTTTTTGAACATCTCCTTTCCAAAATCTTTTTAACCAGGGATCATCATTAGACAGAAAATACAATAGCTGTAACTGAACCTAAGTCCTCTTCGAGTAGGTAAGGAACTAGATCTATGAGAGGAAATAAAAAACAAGTTTTAGACAACGTTTCCTCCTTAAATATAAAATCCTGGCATGCAGGCTTCTGCCACTGATAAGTATTAGCAAAACATACTGAAATCCCAAACACAGTTAGGAAAATCGTTTTGCAAGTTCCTTCACAGCCAATCTGTGGTTATTTCACCTTGCAAGTAGTTCTCATGAATCATAGATATCGTCTGAAATCAAAGGTATTTTCTTCTGAATGCCTTGAACTAGTAACTCAATGAAGTTTTCAAACAAGGAATTTCAGAATTCAGTTTTACAGACTGAATAATACAGAGTTTAAATATGCAATTAGGCTGATTACTCATGTTACATTTTATAACATTTATTATAAACTTTGTAAGCCACTAAGGAAGAGAGTTTTTTCTAAATGTGTAAACATTTAGAAAAACATCTCTTCCTTACTGCCTTTAAAAAACTGTCCTTCTAACTCAGTCCAGGAAACACTGAGCAGACATGATTCCCATTAACTTGAAAATATGTAGATATGTCAAAAATACCTACAAATATCCTGGAAATATGAAAATAGAATTAAGAAAAAATATTTTTTTCCACTAAATATAGTACTGGACTAGAATAAACACAGAAGGAATTAGATTAAATATAAATATATCTCATTTTGAACCATACATTTGACAGAAAACATAAAGCTTGCATATTTTGTTCCAAAACCACATACACAAAAATGAATCCCCTCTGATAGTAAACCTGCAGGCAAGTGGTCTCTCATTCTCATCTGTGACTAAAGTCAAGTATGACTTCCTTTCCAGTGCTGCTGCTTTCAGCTCCTCCCTTTTCCATTCCTCTCTTTTCTCAAATAAAACTCTACTCTCAGCTTCATTCCAACCTTGTCATAGCTATTGTATTAGAATCAAGAGCTATTTCATGCTGCTTTAATGAAGTCCAGACTGAATTGGAGCCTTCATTTCAACACAGGGGCTGTGTAACCTTGGAAAGACAGTACCAGGCTGATTTCAAATAATCCTTTCTTGAGGAAGACAACTGCAGTGCACCTGGGAAAGTGGCACCCATACCTAGTGGAAGAAGAGAGAGAGTGTTATTCCTGCCTTCTAAAGCAATGAGCTCTAAATTCAATGCAGGTGAAGATAAAAACAAAAAATAAAAAAAGACAACATACATAGAAGGACTTTGTAACTGAAGGATTCTTCAGGTACTCTGACTTTACCTCAGGATTCTGGGGTGAAGTGATTTGTCAGGTTGGACAGATGCACAGTTCTCCTTTGCTACCCAGCAGTGAGGTGTCTGTCTTCTGGAAACTGCTCTGAAAAAGCTGTATTTCTTACCATACCTGTTACATGTACCAAAAGAATCTACCAGTAAATTAAACTATTCACAGAGAAATTGAACACTTGTGAGGTCTCAGAATGCATTGCAATGCCTGAATCAGCTGAAATATGAAGGAGCTGAGGAACTGGTTTGGGGGATACAGAAAGACATGCCAAGAAATGCTTTCAGGCAAAATGTGCGTGCTCCTGATTAAGACTTGGAATTTCTCATGCAATAGCCAAACCAAAAAAGAAGGAAAAATTCAGCAAAGTATTTTTTAATTATGTTGAGAAAAAAAACTAAAAAACCCAAAAAAACTACATAATTCTTCATTTCTCATTTTCCCTAATTTAACAGTCCAAAGAAAAAATAAATACCACTTCATAATGCACACAATGTAGGTTATGCACTGTGTAATTACAATTCTGCTCAGGACTCAGCACCTGAACTGTGCAGAAGTTCAGTTCAGAATTTTGTCTGTTTGCCACCACTGAGAGACAGCCAAAGCTGCAGCAGCTGTTGCTCACCATTTCCAAATGAGTGACCTCTGACTGAAATTGGTTTTTACAGTCCACCAGACTCTTAAAAAATGCAATTTTGATGTTCAATCTAATCCCTTAGCCTTACAAAACAAGGTGGTTTTTATTCTATTTGTACTCCAAGTAAAAATGTAGCCATGAACAGTGGCTCTTCAGGAAATCTCCGTGTCAAGGCAAACCTGTACAAGAACAATGTAAAAGAAACATGGTCAAAAATATGTATCTACTTCAGAACACTGCTTGGAATGTAGCACACACAAACCTCAGAAGGAAAAAGATATTATTTAGTGTATTTTACAGTTTGTTGCTAAGAAACTGTTGCTTCATTTCACTATTGTCATTTGCAGAAAAACTGTGATTGTTCTTTTGCCATTTTGGTCATCTCATTGTAACAGCTATATAAATAAATGGGTTATAAAGGGAAAAGCACTGAATTGTGTTCCATGTGCTTTCATCTGTAGCCTGGTCTCCCATATTCTTTCTTGTAACTTAGTTCCCTCCAAAAATATCTAAGAAATCAAATAGATTATTTTACAAGAACACAGAAAAGATCCTTAAATTGATTTTTATGTAACATATAAAATCTGCAAGATCACAGTCATTGTGCTCACCCTTTCTCTGAAAACTAGGAATGTGCTCCTACAGTGTCTCATCTGCTGCCCTCTGTCCAAAAGGAGTTGAAAACACATGCAAAAAAATAGAATAACAACAGAGAAAACAGAAAGTGTTGTTTTTCTTCAAATCTTCCAGCTATCTGTATGAATTTTTTACTGGCAGTAGGACCTAATACCCAACTACTTTACAAAGTTTAAATGAATGATTTTCTGTTGTAAAAACTGGCTCTGCTATATGCATAGGAGGAAGCTGATGAGTCCAGTTCCTTGCTATGACAACCATGAACACTGTCACACTCATGTCAAATATTATATTAAAACTAACAACTTTTTGTCTTCAAGTATTCTTTACTCATTAGTTGTCATAGAAACTTAAGATTTCCTACATAAAATTACTGTTGGTCAGTTTACCAAGTTTTTTCCTACGTTAGTGTCCTTTATTCTATTCTTCCTTTCCTGGTATGTAAAGACTGCAGTCATATCTGCTCTCATCCTGGATTTAATAAACTAAACTCAGAATTTAGTTTTCAGTCCTAAAACAGTCTCTTCATTCTCCTGCCCACCCTAGCAAATCCCTTGGCATCTGCTGCAGTTTGACTTCACCTCTCTTGAATTAAGGTGATCAGAATATAGTATTGAAAATAAAAAATATCTGGGAAATAATGCCTCTTGCAAAGAAGGAATATCTGTACAAGAGTTAGTTTACCAAATATACTACATTGGCAGCTCACAGTTAATCTTGTGGTCAACTACTACTGTCAACCACAGTAACCTAAAATTAATTAAGTCCCATCTTAATGATATACATTCTCAGGACTTACTTTAGCTGAATAGTGCTGTACTTTGGATAATACAATTCATCCAATTATACTGGTCCTCAAGGTCCTTTCAATCGGCCTTGATATCATAACTCCCCTCTGTATTAATAACTGTGTCATCAGCAAATTTAATACTGTATAACACTTATTCATTAAATAAGATTAGTCCACAGGATTTTAAGAAACTCAAGCAAACTCCATATAGCTGATAGGTTAATCTATCAATATACACACCAATGTGCTACCCCAAAGGAAACATACATTTCCCTTCCTCTTTAGCCAGCTTCATTCCCCTTGAAGTTCTGTCCTATTCTTTTTTCCCCTAATAAAAATATGTTGAGGTTGTCCAAGATTACATGCACTTTATTTCTCTGCCCAGAAAACCAGTTACCCTCTTAAGGGACATGGCCTGATTTCCCATTTCCCCTTGGCTAACCAATACTGACTTTTATTTAATTTCCTGTTATCTTCATAACTTCCTTTAGTATTCTTCCCTTGAAGATACATTCTGAAGTATCTACCGCATCTGACTGCAATTGCAACCATTCCAAATGTTTCTCTCATATTAAATGGAGTTGTCTTTGCTAGTCTTCAATCACACAGAAAAATCTTCACCTTGATAAATCTGTACTTGAAGAAGTCTTTGCTACTAGAACTAAACATGCCAGTACTCTTAAATCTCATCCTTACAGATTATCTTGTTCTCCTGGCTTTATGAACACATTCTCTGAAGGAGAGCATAATGCTTGACAAAAGTAAGAAATGCATTTGTGAAGTTGGAAGAACAAACAGAGAAAAAGTAAAAAAAGGCAGCACAGGCAAAGGAATATATATTTTCAAATGAGGTTTAACAACAGAGAGTTATTTTTTCCATAGTGCTATGCCATAAGATCTTGTCAGTCCTAGAACAGTATTCCAGAACTTCTGAAAATGACAACAAAGCCTTAAGCCCAAGAACCAAGGCTTTACCTTGCCTCTCCAGGACCAGGACAACAAGCCTCAGCTGGCTGCATGACAGAAAAGAGAGAAGAGCAAATTTTACAGTCTGCAAGGCACAGGAGGCATCAGGTCCCCCACTGGCCAGCAGCTGCATGTCCTTCAAGTGCACAGAGCACTGTGAGTATTAATATAAATCACAGTACTGTGACATTCCTTTGGTAGCAGAAACAGCTATCCAAATCAGTAATTAAGCACATACTGACATTCCTGCAAGAGACCAAAAAAAAAAAGGGGAGAGAAACCAAAGAATTTGATTACTAAGTGAAAGCCTACATCAGTTGCTGACATGCACATTCAACTGTTCCTGGTGCTGAATTCAGCTACATGAATCCCAAAATTAAAAGTACTGGTCAAAACATTCTCTGGCTTACACTTCCTTAGGAGAATTCTTCCATATTTTATAAAAAATCAAAATATTATTTGAAAAAACATATAATATCTATTATGTAATACTGCACAGTAGGGACCAAACCACCATCCCTGGGCTACTATCTGCAGGAATGTAAATTTACAGCTGGGAAGAACAGGATCTGTTACCAGGTAAAGTTCTGTAATGAGGACATCAAACCCTTCAAGTTCTCTTGGGCTCTCAGACATACTGGCTTAAATACCTAGGAAACTATTGATAAAATAACAAAATATGCATGTGCTGACATGAGTTATGCAAACAAATGACTTATTAATACAGGTTATTATCTTCAATTCACAATTTCCTGGTATTTAAAGAACTGTTGATCTAAAGAAGCCCTAGGGGGGTAAAACAGACCTGTTTCATTTGCCATTTATAGTTTTACTAAGAACTCACTCAGCACTGTTGATAATGGAATTGTATTCACCAGGAGTTTAACAGCTGACTCTCTGTTAGACACGAAGGTGAACTGCTCATTGGCAAAGCCTTGTCACAATATACCAAAGCTGGGCCTCTGTCAGGTCACAAAGGCTCAGAAAGATTATTGCTACAAAGGCTTAGCAAGATTATTGTTACTGAGCAAATGTTTCGTTCCCTTGGTTATCCCATTTCAAAGCAACTCAAATAACCAAACAGAGAAAGTGACCATGTCTGTGCAGGCTGTTCTGAAGCTGTTGCTCATGACAAACAGGCACATCCCTTCTTTCAAATTGAGATTTAGGGCCTGCAATTCAGTCCCTCAGTCTAGAATATAGAGCTCAGTACTGATCAAGAAGAAAATTAGCACACATGAATTCTTACAGAAAAAAATCAGAATACTCCTTTCTTCCATAAAAACATGTCCACAATTACACTAGAAAGCATAATTCAACATGATTTGGCAAACAATTTCCACGATAAATCTTTCTTTCAGGAAAAAGCTGGAAATTCTACAACTATGAAAGGACATGTAATTATACCTAGGAATAACAGGTAAGAACTCTTCTGTCCAAGCTTTCTCATTATTTTTATTCAGTGTCAGTGTTAAGTCAACCACACCAGAATTTCAGAGTAATCTATTTCTTTTGCTTCTGCAAATTTAGTTTTGCTTACATGCAGTAAATAAGAAGAGAGAAAATTAAAAATATTGTAAAGAAGCTTTGTTGTCCCTTGTTTTGAATCTAAACAACCTGTAAGGAAAGGTACTTTTAATGAAGGAATGCATGAAGAGTGCTGGGAGCCTTCCTTAAGGCTGGCATGAGGATGCAGTCCCAGTTCCTGTCAGTGAGAGAGTCCTGTTGGCCATCTCTGCCTCCACCTCAGCACTATAAATAAGGTTTGATGGCTGTAAAAGGTGCCATATAAAACATGTAAACCATGCACACCAAGAAAGGGGAGTCTTCTGAAAACCTGAATTCTCTAAGTGTCCCAGAGCTGAGCCTGGGGGGTTTTGCCACGTGCCAAAGTCACTGCCTCAGCTCACAGGGCAGCAACGCTCGCTGTGGTGGCACAAGTGACACTGCTCCCTCCTGGCACTGACTGGCAGCCTGACCTCCCCCTCTCTGCCAAAATCCCCTCACCAGGAAAACTCCTGCAACGTGTCCTCCATGCTAGAGAAAGAGCAATTTATTTTTGGGGCAATTTCTAAGTATTTGAGACATGTTTACTGTGGACATCACAAGACATACTTACAAGCAAGTAAATTCAAGGGTGTGTACATATTTCTGTCCAGATAAGCTCAGGAAAAATTTTAACAAGACTAAGTAGTGCCAAAAAATACTTAATCCTGCTCTAATAATTAGATTATTAATAAACTACACTGATATATTTTACAAGAACTACATCATAAATGAATTACAGGGGAGTCCCTGCTCCCTGAACTCACCTCCTGACTGTCACTGATATAAACTCATCTCGTACAGAACATCAGGACCAAGCATCAAAAGCTCTTTATCCTTGCTCATGGAATATGAATTGGCAGAAACTCCTCATATTGTGCATTGCTAAGTCATTAGTGATGACTACCTGGAACTGAAACTGTCATCGAAAACATTTAATATGCTTATTTCTGCCCTTGGCCTTAAAACAATAAAAAAAAAAAAAAAAAAAAAAAAAAAAAAAAAAAAAAAGCTAGAGAAAACAATCCTCTGTTTTGTCATCTTCACACAGAAAACAATCCTCTGTTTTGTCATCTTCTCACAGAACCAGGAAAGACCTGTAAATACCAAGTAGAAGAAATAATGGTAACTGTTGTTGTAATTGCACTAGAACCTACAGTCCCAGCCTCTATCACCTCCAAAGCTCCTGGTTTTTAATTCACTTTCCCCGTGTCACAGCAAGACGCTGTTCTGAACATCAGCCAACCTCTTCGAAGAGACAAAACCCTTCCACTATAATTTATGCCGAGCTCTTCCTACGGCAGGATCCGGCTGCGAAGAGCACGGATCACACAAGAGGCAAAAACACCCTTGCTGTGACCGCGGTGGCGTTCGCTCCTTCCCTATAGCTATTTACAACACGCAACTCTGCCCGTAGAAGGCATTAAAAACAGCGCCACACGCACACCCCAGCAAGCGTGAGTAGCAAATCCCGGTGTTGCGGCAGTGCCGGTGACCCCGAGCAGCCTCAGGAGCGGATCCCGCCCAGGACTCCCGGGCCCCTCACGCCCCGCCCGCCACCGCACCCGGCCGGCGCCGCGCACTGACGTCACCCGGCGCGTGACGTCAGGCGGCAATGGCGGCGCCCAGGGGCGCACGCGGGGCGCAGCGGCGGTAGCGGAACGCCGGGCTTGGGCAGGGCCCGCTCCGTGTCCCTGCGTCCCTCTCCGTGTCCCTGCGTCCCTCTCCGTGTCCCTCCGTCCCTCTCCGTTCTTCTCCGTTCCCGGGGCTCCTGAGCGCGGTAAGCGCTGGGCGGGGCGGGGGGAGCAGGCGCCCGGAGCTCCCGCGTGTGGCGGCGGAGGCCGTGCTGGGCCCCGCCGCGGCTCTGGAGCTTCCCGGGGCGGGCAGGGCTGGGAGCGCAGCGCGGCCCGCTGAGCAGATTTATCCAGCGGTCCTGCTTTTACCTCCGGAGGTGTTCCAGGAGGGACGCAGTAGGCCTGGCCTGCCGGTTGTATTAAGTAATGCTATAGCTAAAGTTATATTTTAGCTATTGTGAATAACGCCAATCACTTGTTTTAAAAATTTTTAAAAGTTTAATAGTAATAAAATGGTTAAAAAAATAGTAACACAATTAGAGTAATAACAATTTGGACAAATTGAATTAAGACAATATGAGACAATAAAAACAAAGAGTTACGGACGTCTGGGTACCTTTTTCTGGGCATCACGAGCCCGAAAAAGGACCCCCGTTAACAAAGGATTAACCCTTAAGAACATAGCCCGTTGTATATTCATACATTCAAACACAGGATTCCGTCTGGTCAGTGTCAACTTCTTCCTTGTAATCCTAACAGCGCCTTTGAGGCGGGAAGAAGTTAGTTTCTTCCGATAAGAAGGCCATAAATTCTTTTTCTCTGAAAGATATAGGTGTCCTGTGGCTGCTATCTTGCTGCAAGTCCTTTTTGTTAAACAAAGCATCTTACATAGCATAGTTTCTATTTTAACAATTTTTATAACCTAAAACTGTATTTAACACAATACTTAAGAGAATTAATACAGCATTACTTTCTAAAACAACACATATAACATTCATTTTAATATTTGCGAAAAGCCTCTCATAAAATACATGCATTTTTCACACACACACACACACATATATATATATATATATATATGTGGATACATTAGCTCGAAGTCATATATAAGTTATGTTATTGATATATCTAAAAAAGAAGTAATAAAATTATTCCATGGATTCCCGTTTGCTTGAATATCAATGTGGTCTCCATTCTTTGTATTTGAAGGCTTTTTTTTCTCCCTCAGTTTCTTTTTTAGGTAAAAAATGAAGGCCAGAAAAGGAGGGAGATTCAGACCTTCCTTTAAATTGAAGCGAAAAGGCATTGAAGTGGTGGGAGAATGGAAAACCGTGCCGATCGACCCCAACCTGTTTGCTGAGGAGGAGTTTCGAGATATAGTGTGCCTGGAGGAACTGACAGAGTACAAGCTAGTCAGTTCTTCCAAAATAGGGAAAGTAAAAGAGAAGAAGAGAAAGGCTGAGAGTGCTTCTGAAGAAGGCAATGAGGAGGTGGAAGAACCTGTTGTTCCTCCAAAAAAGAAAAAGAAAAACAAAGATTTGAGGAACCAAACAGATAAAGGCAATATTCCTAATGCAGCAGAAATTGATGTGCTGGTTGACAAGGAGGCAAAGTGTAATGAAATAATTGAAGAAGCTAATTGTGAAGACCGTGGACATGTGACTGAGAGCATGTCAAGCAGAAGAGACACTCCAAAGAAGAAGAAAAAGAAGGTGCCTAAAAACAAGGATTTTCAAGCACAGGAAGCTGTTCCATCAGTAGCTACCTCTAAAAAAGTCAAAAACTGGACAACAGAAGTTTTATCTGCCTCAACTGATCAAAAAGCTGATGTGTCTGCATGGAAAGACCTGTTTGTACCTGAGCCAGTGCTGCAGGCCTTGAGCTCCCTGGGGTTTAGTGCTCCAACTCCTATCCAAGCCTTAGCCTTGCCTTCTGCCATCCGGGATAATATGGACGTTCTTGGTGCTGCAGAAACAGGTACAAGTCTGTTCAGCTGATCCTGTGTGCTGGGAGCATCCCTTTCCCTCCTTAAAATGTAGCTGCAAGGTTGCAAGATTTTATGTGCAGAAGAAGCAGCTTTTCTGTATTATAGAAGGGCTTTTGTCTTTTACATATCCAGAGTATTAGTAGAGTTTCAAAACTTTGAAACTTACATGTTTGTAAGCATGGGAACTTAAATGCTTGTAAACTTACGTGTTGAAATTTACATGTTTGTAAACATGGGAACTCCTGTCTTTACAAAGCATGCAAAAGCTTTGAAGCCTCAATGAGTTTCTGTGCTTTTGGCAGAAGTCTCTTTTCCTGTTTCTCAAACTGTTTCCTGTTTAGGGAATGGTAAGGTGATACTCTGCAAAAGGCAAAATTAATCAGCAAACAGGTCATTTCTGGAGCAGCCAAACATGTGCTCCCAGGCTCCTGTGGAGATAATTCTTTCTAGAGTGGAGCAGTGAATGAACCCTGGGCACAGTTAAGTGTGAATATAACTCAGGTCCTACTCAGAGCAAAACGGGCCCACCCTGTGCTCTGTCGCACGGCTTTGCCTTTTTGTTGTCACCAACCCTTCTCCCTGCTTAAAGTGAGTTATTACATCAATGATTTGAGAGGTAGATTCACATCCATCTCATGCTTTGAGAATTGCTAGCCTTCATGAAATTTTTTACAGCTTCTTGTTTACTTAATGCTATAAAGTCTCAGAACGTTGTGTTCTCTCAAACTTTGCAGTTCATACCTTTGAAGTTTTGTCTTTAGCAACATTTTTTCCCTAAAACACCTAGAGATAGGAAGCACAATTGGAAGCTGCCTTGGTTTAAAAGCTTCCTTTAGACTGTCTTCATTTGTTCCAGTTGCTTTAGCTCACTACTTCTCTGTAAAGTCATTTACTGCTCTCCAGCAAGAAGGTATAGTAACTAATAAGATATGCAGTAATTTGCATTTTTATTTTAATTAGAAGCTGTGTTGATGCTATTAGCTTTAGTAAGATTAGAAAGCCCTGCAGGGAGTGTTTTTAAAAATGGAACTGAAAATTTAAATGGTGTTTTTGTACTGCAAAAAAATGACATTGGCAGTGCTGGTAAGCAAGTTCCTCTCTAGCTGCAGAATGGAATGCATGGTTGTTGGCAGGCTGTGTTGTTGCTTTATAATTTTGCATAACCCTGAGGTAGTAGGAATGTGTTTTGCTCATTTATTCTTTCATGAGTAAAATCCAGATTCTCCCCAGAGAGTCCATCGGATCATCATGTTCCTGTAGAAACTTGGGAGATGTGGACAACTGCCTGTCAGGAGGTGCTGCAGTTGGGAGAGGTTGAAACTCTCTAGTTCTTTTCTTCTGCATCCTGCAGCACCTCTTAACATTGGGCCTGAGGGAGGAATATGCAGAGTTAAAAAAATTATTAAAGAACTAAATAACTAATCTTTTCTAGTAGCAACATTGGGAAGACTGGGAAGATTTTGATATGGCAGTAGATCCATGTGCAGATCAGACAATGGGAATGTCAAGGCTTGTTTTTGCAGTGGGTCTAACCCTTGCTGTTCATTACTGTGTAGAACCAGTGAAGTTTCTGGTTAAGGAGCCAAATCTGTGCGAAATTATACAATATGAAAGTGCTTAAAAGAGCACAAATTGGCTTGAACTGTATTACCAATATATTCCTTCCTCCTAGTTTTGCATGCCTGTCTGTGTCTGTGGTTTGTGTGTTATAAGGATAACATGTCCTGTGAGGTGATGATTTGTTTAATTTCTGGGTGAATCTAGTGCCTGTTGAATATATTGTCCTGATTATCACAGCCATAATCTGTCTGGGTGCAGTACTGACATTGGCAACAGCAAACTGCATTACATTTAATTCAAAATCAGCAGTGCTCTTCACCTTAAAAACACATATTCTGTATTACCAGACCCCTATTGTATAAGTGGTCTAAATGCAGGTTATAAACATTTTCCACTTCAAGTGCAGGCATAAGTCATAAAATACCTCCCAGCCATGCAGAAAGGTGAGTAAGTGGATACCAGACTTTGCAGCAACACTGGTCAGGATGATGACACTGGGCTTATCTGTATTAACTCATATTAAGGTTCTCCCCTTAAATAGGCAAAATTCTGTGTTGCTGAATTGGCAAACCTTTACAGCTTTTTGATATGGAAGGAATTGAGATGAGATTTGCAGGGGACTGTTTTCCAGCAGTGGCCTATTACAGGCATGGTGTAGTAGTGTCTTGTACTCTGGATGCTGCTTTCATGATTAGTGAACTGCTACATCTGAAAAGCTTAACTGGGGTGGATGTGCTACCAGGCTTCTCCTAATGTCTTTATTACTGACAGATAGTTCAGAAGTGAATATTTGGCAGGGATGTAACTTGCAGTTAGTACAGTGAACTCTTGCCATTAAACTTGCTTTTTACATGCCCTGTCTCCCCAAAGTGGATTCTCTCTTTTAAATTGGATGTATGTGTTCTGATTATAAAAATGTGACTCAGAGCTAGATCAGGAGATTAAACAGTGGAATGTTTAAAAATACAGTATCTTACAAAGTTGTAAATACAGGACTATACATTGAAGATGGAAGCTAATCCTTCAAGTGCATTCCAGTTTGTCCTTAGCCTCATTTGCTATTCCTTTATTTGGAGAATGTTGATTAGAACTTTCAATTAGGGCATGGTATTCTCCTTATGGGCATGCAGTTCTTTAAAAATATCTTGACTGCAACTGCAGCTTTTTAAAAACACTTTTAGAACAAATAAATATGCCTGACCTGCTAGAGATTGGAAAAATACCTGTTGTCCAGGAACAGGGGAATGGAGATGTATAAAGGGAACAGGAGAAAAGATGCTACTGCTGCAAGTTTATGGTCTTCTAAAGATCATGAGTTTGCATCTGTTACAATGCTGTGTTTTAAGAACAGTGTGTGATTGGCTGTTGCTTTTCTCATCTTTTCAAATAAATGACTTGTCAGTCTGTGTTATTTTTCATGTTTGTTTTTTTTTTAGGAAGCGGCAAAACGCTTGCATTTGCAATTCCGATGATTCACTCTGTGCTGCAGTGGCAAAAATCAAATAACTCAACAACCAGAAATGACAGTGTTTCTAAAGAGTCCCATCAGCATCATGATGAACCAAGATGGGAAAATGAGGATGAAGCAGAAAAACGAACCCATCAGCAGGCTGAAGATAGCGGAGATGAAGATGATGCGTCTTTCACAACAGGCTGTGTGAAGGTGCTGGAAAATGTTGAATTTGATTCCAATGATGAGACACTCACTGTTGGCTCCAATAAAAACAGACCTCTTTTAGGACTGGTCCTTACTCCTACAAGAGAATTAGCTGTACAAGTAAAGCACCACATTGATGCAGTTGCAAAGTTTACAGGTATGTAAATCCCAGAGGCCATGCTCCACAGCCAGAGTAGACTGTGTTTGGATCTTGGCAATGGTGTTGAGCCAGAATGTGTGCTGCACTTCCTTCCACAAAATTAGTATAACTTCTGAGGGGTTAGAGTTTTTACCACTGATGTGTGAGAAATGCATGGAGATTCTTCAGTGAGATGCACATGGAGGTAAGCAGTTAATGTGAGCTGTTTTGCTTTAAAATGTGTCTTCCTTCAAAGAGGTATTGATTCATGATCTCACAACACAGAATCAGTAATAGATATCTGGCAACAGCTAAACTTGTTCTAGTTTTGGGTAATGTAGGCTCTATATAATTAATAATTTCATTATATATAAAATTTTATTTATATATATATATATTATAATAATAATAATTTCATTTTTAACAAGTATATCAATTTTTGTACATACTGTATATGTATAACTTTGTTCTGTCTAGTAAAAAAAAGTTATGGCCATAAATATTTAGGGTAGGATAGTATGGCTGGATTGTCTGGCTTATCTCCTGCAGCAATCAAGCCACAGAAGTGTTACTAAATAACGTGCCTGACAAAAGCAGTTCTCCCCTCTTCCTTTCCTTTCCAAACCAGAAGTCAGTACATCTGTTAAGTGAATGAGTGAGGACATGTTGAAGACAGTGAGTTTGTCCCAATTCTCTCCACTTCTCCAGTACCAGTAATTGTTTGTTTATTAAAGAGGTTATGTAGTGCAACACAACACACTAGTTTTAAGCCCATCTTTCTTTGGTGTCTGTATGTCCTGCTGTGCTCCTCAGTCTGCATCTGATTACAAGGCTTATTTTAACTGCTAGGCTGAAATAATCAATTCATGTCATACAGTTCTGATAGGAGCAGTGCTATTTATGTATAAAAATCTGCTGCCCAAGTGATAATATAGTTGCTGCAGCAGGAGAGGCAATATTTTGATGTGGACTTTTTATTGCCTCAAACTCACTTGGGGAAAAAAACCTGCTGTAGTGTTTCACAACTAGTCTCCAGAAGAGAGATCAGTGGAAGCTGGGATATTGTAAGGGTCTTGCACAGTAGCATTGGGTTTATCAGGAGCCAGTGTGTTCTTTGAAGAAGTAGGGTGAAATAAGCCATGTGTGGAGTCTGCTTCCAAAGATAAACTCCTTTTAGTGCCTCTGCAATCTACTTAAAGCTAACGAGGTCTGTGCAAGAATCAGTAATCAGGTGGGAGCATACTTTGTAGGATTATTCCATAGCAAATGAGCATCTATTTAGCAAGACAAGCATTTCTCAGTCTTATTCTTGCAAGGAGCTTCTGCTTATTCTTAACAGGAATATGTTTGTCCATGCAAATATAAGGGAGAAAATACGAGACTCTGAAATTTGTGTAAACAAAACTAACAGCTATGGATGTGATTTTCATGCTGTTCAAAGACTGGTGCACTAATTCCTGGCATCTAACTATAATGAGAATCCTTCTGTAAATTAGAGTGCATTTCTGTATGCTCAGTGTTACATAAAACCCCTGAAGTTTCCTGGCCAAAATGCTTGCTGAAAGTTGCAATGTAGACTGTTTAAAACACTTCATGAAGCAGATATATATATAAACATTCACTGGTAAATGAGTGAAATAAAATCTGTTATTTATATGTTCTAGGCATTAAGACTGCAATCCTAGTAGGAGGCATGGCTGCACAGAAGCAAGAACGTGTGCTGAATCGAAAGCCAGAAATTGTAATTGCAACCCCAGGCCGGCTGTGGGAGTTAGTTAAAGAGAGACACCCACATCTTTCAAATCTTCGTCAGCTCAGGTAAAGGGGCCTTTTCAGATAACTGCTGGATACTGAAGGGACAGCCCTGCATACTGGTTAGGTTTACTAACATGAAATAATTTCGACTACACAAGGTCACCTATTTCTGTGTCAGTGTTTTATTGAAGCGCACGTTGGTTATTTTGATGGAGGGATATGTCAGTTAAAGACAGTAGTAAAAACCTGATTTTTCAAAAAAATGCAGAAGACTACTGTAGCTGCCCCAGCATACCTGGTGTTCCTTTTGGTTTTATATGCATAACATCATTTATGTGTTTAGCAGGAAAAGTTGATCTTAAATGTATCAGGTTTGTATTTAGCTGCACAAGTGTATTTTTACTGTGTGTTTTCTCCTTGACAGGTGCCTTGTGATTGATGAAGCAGACCGAATGGTTGAGAAAGGTCACTTCTTGGAGCTGTCTCAGTTGCTGGAAATCTTAAATGATTCACAGTATAACCCTCGACGACAGACTTTTGTTTTTTCTGCCACTTTGACTTTAGTCCATCAGACTCCTGCAAGAGTTTTACAAAAAAAGAATGCTAAAAAGATGGACAAGAAGACCAAACTAGAATTGTTAATGGAAAAAGTAGGAATAAAGGGCAAACCCAAAGTAATAGACTTAACAAGGAAAGAGGCTACTGTTGAGACACTGACAGAAACCAGAATCCACTGTAACACCAATGAGAAGGACTATTATCTCTATTACTTTCTTCTTCAGTATCCAGGAAGAACCATGGTCTTTGCAAACAGCATAGACTGTGTAAAACGCCTCAGTTCTCTCCTCACAATCCTAAATTGTGATCCTCTTCCTTTGCACGCCAACATGCACCAAAAGCAAAGGCTGAAAAACCTGGAAAGGTTTGCTGAGCGAGAGAGGTGAGTTGGTTTTAACTTCCTAGTAGAGAAAAAAAGAAATTGCATGAAGGGTGGTGGTGAGGGGGAACAACTCTGTTAGAGTAGGAGCAGGTTGTTGAAGTTTGCTGAGGATGGGAGTCCCCTGGTCATGAGCCCAAGATATTAATGATTAAGGATGAGGTTTCATAATTAAGGTGATGAACTGCAAGTTCAGTGGAAGGCCATCAAGATATTCAAGAAGCACTGGCTCTGCAAGAGAAGAGGCTGAAGGGACTGGGTGTTTGTATTACCTAGGAAAAGTATTTTGTGGGGAGCTAGTGGCAGCCCTCTGACACCATAAAAGAAGGTTATCCAGAAGATGGAGCCAGGCTTTTCAGAGTGGTGCTTGATGGGTGGATGAGGGGTAATGGGTGCAAGTTGAAATAAGAGATTCAGGCTGGATATGAGAGAGTTTTTTCTCAGTGAGGACAGTTGAGCATGGGAACAGGCTGCTTGTCTTGGACTTTTTTGAGGCTCAGTTGGATAAAAGCCCTGAGCAAACTGGTCCAGTCTTGCAGCTCATCCTGCTTTGAAGAGGACATTTTTCTAGAGATCTCCTGAGAGAAGATAGAGAGCCTGTGGTCCAGGAGCTTTTTGCTGCTAAAGGAGCTGTCACTCCCCTTGTTTTCAGACATTTTTTTAGAACTGTCCTGCACAGCTCTGCCCAGATCTGTGCTCTGCAGCTCATTTGATCCTCTGTAAGTTACTGTATTCCCCTAAACCATCAGAAAATTAACCACTTATTATTCATTTGCAGGTTTAATTATAGAAATCAGTATCCCAAGGGTTGAAGTATCTTTGAGCAATGCAGAAGAAAGGGCAGTTGTGCTTTTCAGCAGTAGTGGGCAACCAGGGCTTACCCAAGCAGACCCATCCTGCCACTTTAGAAACATTGCTTTGGGTTGTCTTTGACATGGCCTTTGGGAGATTTTTGTGTTATTACTTCCATAGTGCAGAAGCCTCACAGTTGAATCCTGGTGTGAGCTGCTGCGTGCTGTCTGGGAGTTTGTACCTTGTTAATACACCCAGGCATGGAGAACAAAGATTGAATTGCTGTGGTGGAGCTGCAGCATCCCTTGGCAAATGTATTGATAGCATTTGCATAGGTCAGGTGAAGTGTTTTCAGAGACTGCAGATTTTCAAGGTAGGAAAGAAATTTATGAGACCATTTCTCATGGCCTTCTGCAGATTGCAAGCTGTAGCATTTTCTGTTGTTATTTCTGCTTTGAACCTTGTAGCAATAGAGTATGCAGTCAGATGCCATAAAATCTTAACAAATTTCCGTTACCTGAAGGTTATTAATTTCAGTTGCTGGGAGATGTTTTTAAAACAAACTGTTCCATATCCTGGGGATACTTCTGTCTCCGTAAAAACTGCTTATATAAAAGAACAACTTTTTTGAGTAGTTCATTTTGTCTAACAATAAAGAGAAATAGTAATTGTTAGAACAGAACTCCCCCCCTTTATTTCTAGGTTTTAAATTACTGAGAGTGTATTTGAGTGTAGGTTGGTAGAAGATACTTCACCCCCAAAAACCTGTTATTTAAATAGATAATGTTAATAATGTGATTTTTCTCAACTGGTGAAACTTTGAATAACATGTACTGTCAGAGGATCAACTGTGTTGTTGATGGTGGGGCTGTAGCAAGCTAAAGAAATTCTTTAGAACCTAGACACTGAGAAGTGTAATGCAGGGGCACATATCCCCCCTTCCTCATTGAATAGCAATTTTTTCTAGCATTCTTGTGAACTGAAAGAGAAGAAAAACATAGGAAAACAGGATCCAGCAAGGTAGTGCATTTACTTATTGGAAACAGAATAGATCTGCTGAAGGCAAGACTTGTATTTTAAATTTTATTTTAAGAATTATTGTTTCAAGACCACCCTTGAGGTAAATTGGGTATCGTTTCTGTAAGGCCAAACAGAATGCATATGTCTTACAGATAATACAGTATAAACCTGTTTCTTAAACTGCTGTGGTAGAATTCTTGGTTGCTGTATTTTATGTTCCTTGGCAAAATTTTTGCTCTTCAATTTTACATTAATTAAATTTTGTCACTTTCTCAGCTGTGTCCTCCTGACAACAGATGTTGCAGCTCGTGGTCTTGATATTCCTAATGTCCAGCATGTCATCCACTACCAGGTTAAGCATTTTTAATGTTTTTCCTTTTACTATTTTGGTTTGATGTAAGTTTTTGCTGATCCAAATCCTGAACACTGTAAAGCTGTAATTCTTGGTCCCATATATAGTATAGTCCCAAGTACAGAGATTAAATCATTTAACTGTCCTTAATGCTTTGTACTTCAAAATCTCATTTCTGCAGTGACTGTAGGTAGCACTTTATGAATGTGTGATTATGTATCAGAAATGACATAATAGATACAATCCCCCTTGCTTTTTGCTTACCTTTGGTATCCAAAGGTGTCAAATTACTCAGCCTTATAACTCTTGGGTTAAAAATCGGGTCTCTGTGTTGGCGCAGGTGCCTCGCACCTCGGAGCTCTACGTGCACCGGAGCGGCCGCACGGCCCGAGCCGCCCACGAGGGCCTCAGCCTGCTGCTCATCGGCCCCGAGGACTTGATCAACTTCCGGAAAATCTATAAAACACTGGACAAGAGTGAAGAGCTGCCATTCTTCCCAGTTGATGCCAAGTGCATGACTTCTATTAAGGTAAAGAAATAACAGGTTTTTTGCAGCCTGAGTAGTTGCTTCCTTATTTATATTATTGATATGATATTACCACACCTGAGTGGGCGCTGCTGGTGATAGAGAGACGGTGAATCTTGTATCTTGATCAGAAGGCTTAATTTATTAAGATGTTATATATAATACATTATTATGCTAAATAGAATATAGAGAGAGGTTTGCAGAGCAGCTAGGCTAGAAAAGAATTGATAGAAAAGAATCTATAACAAAGTTGTGTTCAAGGACTCAGTCCCCTAGCTTGCACTGGTGATTGGCCCTTAATTATAAACATAGGAAATGAGCCAATCAAGGTGTCCCCTGCATTCCCCAGCAGCTGATAATAATTGTTTACCTTGTCTTCTGAAGCCTCTGGCCTCCAGAAGATGCAGAAATCCGAAAGAAAGGATTTCTGTGGAGAAATGTCTGCGACAATATGGTATTGCCTGTCACGTTGTTTTCAGGTTTCAGGTGAAATTGACTCTTGAGGATCTGGATTAGGAAATTGAGTTAATTGCACTTCATATTTTTTTAAGCAATGTCTATGATTTCTCATCAATAACTGGCCCAAGAAAGTTGTTCAAACATCAACATCACTTATGTTTTTCCAGAAACAGTATAGGGAAGTGGATATGTTTTATGGCTGTGGAGCTGGGATGTCTCTGCTAAGTACATTGTTTAAATCCTCTTATGTTAGGAACAGACTAGAGAACAGTAGCAGGTTCAGAGATATTCAGTGATCTTCACCTGTCTCTTCCCATCTGAAGTTGGAAGTTGTCTGTTTCTCTAAAAGTTTTTGTACTGTGTGGCTACAGCTGCCACTGAACCCTGTCAAACTGTTTCCCTTTCCTAGGCTATTGCCCATTTTAAAGAGGATTCAGTCACAAACTCACAAGATAGACAATGGTTAGAATTTACAAAACAGTGTGTTTAAGAAAGCATCTAGTTACTGCAGATTTTCTACTTCTTTAATAAGAGACTATTTCATGTCTCAGCATTCTCTTAGCAGTTTGGATGGTCAGTCATACACAAATGGGACATATTTAAATACTAGATTTTAAAGGAATCCAGCTGGGGTAGAAATGTCTGAATGTTGCACAGTCATTGAGAACCAGGAAAAGTGCAAGCAGTCAGATAATGCAGCAGGTGTCTTCCTCATGGTATTTTAATTCAGGCTTACCTCCTTGGATTGGACTGAGCCCAGGGTCTACCCCAGTGGCAACAACAGTATCCTCACCTTGGGAATAATGACAGGAAGTTTCAAAACTCAGGCTTATTGTAGAAAGGGTATTTCTTTTAGGAAATGCAGTTTTCTGAAAGAGGAAAGAAAATCAAATAAATTCTTCCACTGATTCATTTTTTTCTCCTCTTGGTAGTAATGAAGAGAATCTGATTCCCACCCCTATCTCCCCCGTTGTCCCTTCCACCCACTAAATGTTACTAGTTACTGAGAGAAATCTGTTATTTTGAAGAGTGTTGCTTCAGAGGTTCCTTCTATGTTTCTTGATGAGTAGTTGTTGGCTCTTATCATGCTCTGTCAATTAATGGGCAAATAAATGTTGTTTCTCCACTTTCTTCTTCCTGTCACCATCTCTATCTGTAATAGTGCTCCTCTCCCCAGAAGAGATCTCTGTAATTGTAGTTGCTGGACTCCAGCCTCATAAGCCCTTGCAACAGTCCTGTCTTGTTTATGTTTTTGTCCTGGGTTTAACCACAAAGTCATTGTAGTTGGGACTAAAAGTGTTGCTGGTTCTTTGTCTGTCCCATTGGCATACTCCTCTCCTTTTACATGGCTTCATTCAAGTTCAGGAAAAGTCTGAAGGGGTTTCACTTGAGAGGAAAAGAATTGTTGAACCAGGAGAGATTTAAAGAGGACTTAAATTTTACAGATATGGAAAAGGTTACTTTAAATTTCTTGTAATGATCTAACAAGTGACTGACTCAGTAGTCAGTAGTCCACTGTGAGTGTTAATTCTCCCTCTCTCTGCAGTAATTACCCTGGCAGATCTGGCTGCTGTTGTTACTGTGCAACACCTGACTATTCTGATTCCTGCATGGTTTTGCTTTATGCAACTTCAGGCACATTCCAAAGAGCAGAACTTGCTTCTAGTTGGTTCATAATTGCTGTTAGTGCAGATTTTCTTTCCACAGAGAATTAGTTATTTGTTTGGCCCAGCTGGTAGCCTGCAGGTCAGGTTAAGTTTGCTGGACATCTTTGTTCCACCTGAGTGCAGCTGGGAAGAAGGACATTCTGTCCTGTGCCTAAACAAGATCCAGGTGCATTCCTGAAAATATGATGTGTTCCTTCCATATGGCCTGCAGGAGTTTACTTTCTTCAGAGGGGAATGAAAGTACTGGCTGCTCCTTACTGCTGAGACTAATAACTCTGAGATCAAGCTGTACTATATAAGCATGTAACTTGGAAATGATTGGTGTCTGAATCATGGTTTGTTCTTGATGTCTCTCAAGTGTTTATAATGATTCATTCATACAAAGTTGAGTTAACATTCAGGTATGTTTAGTAGTTGAGATGTTTAAGAAGTCAGATTCTGTCATGGATCTAAGGAAGGAAAACGCTAGTGAATGATGGTGTGTTTATTAGGTGGGACATGAGTAGGGAACAAAAGTGTCTCTGCACCCCAGATGCATTGCAGTGCATGCTCTCAAACACTTGCTCTGCTGAAGTACCCCACATTTAGACCTGATCATAATGTCTAAATGTACTTTCATTGCAGGAACGGATGAACTTGGCAAGGCAGATTGAGAAGGCAGAATTTTTCAACAGTCGGGCAAAGCAGCACAACTCCTGGCTCCAGCAAGCTGCAGAGGCTCTTGAGATGGATCTTGATGATGACATGTTGATGGGCAAGTAGAAAATGTTTTTCCATGGATATGCTCAGTAGGGCCCATGGTGCTGGTGTCCAGAAGAAGCCTCACCATGGCAGAGAAGCTTCAAAAGCTGCAGGGCAGGAATTGGGGGGAATGAAGGGAGTGTTGTTGGTGCGTGGTGCTAGTGCTGTTTTCAGGATGGTTGTGCAGCTGGAGCTGAGGAAGCGAGGTGTGACTGTTCTGGCAAGTTGCAGACAAGTCTGCATGTTGTAGAATTGGTGAGCTTCTGGCAAACATTTCAGAGTAATCTAAGCAGCCCTGTATGTCCTGATTTGAGTCTTGTCCCCTCTTGTCATAGAGAAGGCTATTTCCACACTTGTGCTTCTCTCTCCCACTCTCTTGTAGTCAGGCATCAGGACAGGAGCCTGACAGCTCTGTGTGGGAGCAAGCAGGAAGTGCTAGGGAACACCAAATATTATGTGAGCCTTAAGTAGGTTGAGTTGTGTGGGCTAAATGGCCGATACATATATTGAAGTTGATGAGGTTTTTGATGGTTTGTTAGAAATAAATAATTTCTTACATTTTTAAAATTAAATATTTTTCAGGCTGTAGCTGAGAGAATTTGTAGGGTTGTACAAGTGCAAGTGGCTATTTGTTCATTGCCATGAAATTTTGCAAAGCTTAGATGCCCCATTGTGTGTTCTTATTTCAGGAGCTGTAGGTATGATTTCCTACCAGTTCTTTGAAGGCAGGCTGAATAGAGTTACTGCAGAGGTCACTTCAGATTAGTCTGGCTCTAACCTGTTAGCTGCTAAGATGCCAATGCCTTTATTTTGAAACATGTTTAGATTAATGTCTTTATTCATGCCTGGACTAGCTGCTTCTCAACCACTTTGCAAGCAAACACTAACCATCTCTGTCTGCATTGTTCAGGAGTGCTTTCACTGCTAGCACTCTGCTGTCTTGTTTTGACATAATCTGAGTATGCTGTGTTTTGGAATGAGTTTCCAAATAGCACATCCAGTCCAAGTAAGTTGTAACTCTCAAGTGAAACACTTTGTAATTGCCTCCCAGAAACTTGCCAAGTTTATGCTTTAAAGTGTACTCAGTCTCTAATTCTTGTGTGGCTCGTGTGAGCCCAATTAAACTCCCAGTCATTCGTGCCCTTAGTGAAGTGCCTCTTACACAGTTACAAAAGATTCAGTAATGTGTTTTCAATTTTACCTTACAGCAAGCTTGATTTCATTTTTCTCCTCAGTTCAGGCCTTAACTATGGTTACTCAGTAGTCAGGATTCTTCTTGACCTCATTATCTTGTGAACAGCCTGGTTGATCTGAAGATGTCACAGATGACTGGGAGTTGAGTGACCCTGTTAGAGAGAGAAAGCTGGGGTCAGCATCTGCCCTTATCAGGTCTTACAAACACCTGCAATGCAAGGTTTTTTCTTGTTGTAACGTTCTGTATCTTTGATTTGTGCCCCAAGGAAGAAAAGCTAGTGAGCAAGAAGAAAGCCAGAAGCAAAAGATGCTGAAGGGGATGAAAAAACAACTGAAACATATGTTGTCCCAGCCACTGTTTAAAGTCCTTATGAAAACCAAGTACCCAACACAGTCTGGAAAACTACTCTTGCCTCAGACATCAGAGAGCATTTCAGCTCTAGGTGCCGTGTCCAAAAAGCAAGCCAAGAAGAAGAAATCAATAAAATAAAATTAGATAACAGCAAGATCATTCAGTGTGACAGAAGCAAGGACTATCCTCAATCAAGGCTGTCAGTGCTTTTGGAGGATCCCGGATTGAAGACAGATTGTGTAAGGATGTTGGTTGTGTATTGGTTGTGCAGGCACAAAACAAAATGCTGATTTAAAGGGCTTAATTAACATCTGGTTAGTTACTGTTGAATCTTGTCTTGGATCTTGCTTTTTTTATGTTCTTATTTTTTTTCACAAATCTCTATATTAATAGAAGTTAATTAGTTTTCACATAGTTTTGATAATTACTCCACTTTGTGAGATGGGTAAGAGTTACTGAGTGGAATTCACTGTGGGCATACTCTAATGGTAAAACTTGATTTGAATTTTAATGTTTTTGAAGGACAGGGGAAGGTCAGCTATATACAGTGCAAGTACAGACTGAGCTGGTGGTAGTGGGAGGTTTGGCTTTTACTGCCTCCAGCTCAGTATGGAAGGCAGAAAATACAGATTATGTTACCAGCAAGTCTACAGTTGTGGTTATGGAAATGTCCCTGTTTTCTTTCTCCTCTGATAATATTTCTGTTCTGTTCTCCACCAGGTTTAATTCTCTTAGTCCTGTGTTAATGCATTTGCATATGCAAAAAAAGTTAGGGTGGCAATGAGTCAGGACTGACTTTAGGAGATGTGTGAATTTCTGAGAAGTGTTGCTACTCAGTGTTTTCGTGATTAATATTTGAAGTTAAGCCTGTATTTGAAAACATGTTAGAACCATGATCTTCACTGTAATAGAGGAGATGATGTTTTGAAATGTCACTTTTGAAGATTGCTCCATGATAATTGTGCTTTTAAATAATTCTAACCTGATCTAAGCAAATATTTTTTAAACTGTTTTTTAAAATATGTCAGAAAAATATATTTTGAATTTTTTTAAAATTATATCTGCCATAAACTTCAAAGCCTGTGTCTGTTTTCAGTTACTTGAAATTTCTAAATCCATCATAGCTGATGCTGTTTACACTTAGTGGGCAAGGAGAGGGGAAAAGTACCCAAAAGATAAGACAGTGGAATCTGTATTGGTGGGAGGACAGGTAACCTTCACCTGCTGGCTCTGGGTTTCTGTGTCTCAAACAGTGTGGAATGAACCAGTGTCACTGCCATGACAAGAATCACCAATTTACTCAGCTACCCAGGGAAATTTGTCTGTGGAGTTGAGACTTGCTAGTTATGTGAGAATAGCAAACTCTTTATTCTTTCATGTGTGTAAATAATTGAAGCCCTCTGTCTCTGGAGGGCTTTTCTCTTGTTTTCATGCATTACTGAAGAAGAGCTCTGACAGTGTAATCATAAGCATACAGAGCTTGTCAATGATGTATGAGACTTTCCTTGCAATGCACTGTTTGTCTCATGCCCTTGGGAGTAGAGGGGAAAGTTTTGGGGAGCAGAGATGGGAAGGTTGTGTTTCCTCTCTCATGTGAGGAGATGCATCTTTGGAGTTAATGTGACATCTGAAAAATAAAAACAATTTATGACAGTTCCTTGTAAGGAAGGCTGAAAAAAGGAACTGAACAAAGGTAAGCATGCCCTCATTTTTTTTTGCATGCCATTTTAATCAGACTCTTACATTATGATAAGGAAACTTGTATTGGTTTTGCATCCTGAAGGGTTTGAAGACCAGGTAAGCCTTTTCTGAATCTTATGATGCATTTCTGTTTCCATTTCATTAGCAAAATCAAGGCTGGATCCTGACAACAGAGCTCAGCATCTCCCCATCTGAATCTGCATGAGTTTTGGCAATTTCTAATTCCATAAGATCATGAGGAGAACTGAGTTGGGGGATTGTGAGAGTGTTGTTATTTCATTTCTATCATTGCTATGAAGTTTCTCAGCTGCTTCTGTTTCCCTGTGTTTAACCCAGCTCTCACACTCTCTGCCCACTGTCTTGCCAAGTCTCCCCAGGATGGAGCATGGCACTTGTGCCCTCCTTGCTGCTTTCATAGAATCATAAAACGTAATTCCACCATGCCCAATAGTAAAGTGCCACATCCACTTGTTTCCTGAACACTCCAGAGGTGCTGACTGCACCACTTCCCTGGAGAGCCTGTTCCAATGCTTAATGGTTCATGTTTGCTTGTGGGACCTGCTCTGGGGCTGGTTTTCTTCTGCAGCCTCTTATGTGCTCTGCATGAACTCTCAATGCTTAAATCTACTGATGCTGCACCCCCACAGGAACTAAAGCAGAGACTGGACCCTAAAAATATCTGTGTCTTAAAAAGAACACTTGTTTGGAGCTCTGAAAGCTCTCTTGTGGCTGCCTGTTTTGCCTTGTCATTATCTTACCAGGATACCCTGAGTTTTCTAGCTAGAGGAAAAGCCTAATATTTGCTTTAGCTAGTTTTAAAAAATTGTTAAATCTATAACTGAGAGATATTACCATTTAGCAGCCCCACTCCTATGTGAATGAAGTTACTGCAGAAAGAGGACAGTAAAGTGGAATGTTTTCTCTATCTCTGATTTGTATGTGTACTGCTGGTGCATATTAGACATGAAGAGTTTTACATCAAGTCCTTATGGGCAGTGTAATCTTCATGTTCATCAAATATGTAGTAGCAAATGTTTTCTCTAATGCTGTGCTGGCAAAGAAGTTATACTGAGGCCTCTAACCAGTAATCTCATGTTTTGTGGCAGCTTATGTCTGCTGAAATACCCATAATTAAAGGACTTATTAAGTCTCTTTAAGCTATCAAAGCAACTTTCAAGTAGTTTAATAAAAGCATGAGTGGTGGTAGGCTTCAAGCTGATACAGAGCAACTAGTACTACCTAACAGAGAAGTGAAACAATAGCTTCTGAACCTTCTTTTTTATTTTCTGAATGCATGGGGCCAGTTGACCTCATCCCTGCCACAGCGTTCCTGCTCTGTCATACTCTATAAAGAAAAGGAAGAGTCCCTGCAGTTTAAGGCATCTGCTGAGGAGATAGTTTGGACAGGATCTCACATATTAGACAAGAGAGTTTCCTGACATGCCCCATGCTTTTTCTTTCCTCCCCTGTATGTTAATAAAACAGTAAATTAGCAGAGCAGAAGCTGGAGTGGTGCCTTGCCATATGCCAAGCAGCCCAGGCACAGGGCTGGCCATGTGGCACAGGGGAGGTAATTCACACCTTCCCGAGGGAGGGCTGGGTACTCCACACTTTCTGCAATTAGTCTGTATCACTCCCTGAGGGACAGGAGATAGGAAAAGGACACTTTGACAGCCTCACCTCACACAGCCTGACAAGCAGGAAAATGTGGTAACAAATGCTGTGCTTTTCTGGGTGCTGAAATGCTCCCTGCTATGTCCTGTGCTAGCAGGATGTGGGGTTTGGGTGCCTGAGCTATTCCAGACTTTTTGATGAATGGCTTGGTGAAAGAAGGAGCTCAGAAGACATGAAATAAATGACTGATGATATAGCAAGCAACAATCTGTAAGTAATACCCAACAGTCATTGCAGAAAAGTAGGATGTTGTGAGTGGTCACAAGTTTGGGAAGTAGAAGGGAGGCACAAGACAGAAGGGCTCTCTTTAGGAAAATTATCCTGATTCTGTAACCTATGTAGATCCCCTCTGTATAGCCCCCTTCTGACTCTCAGGAACATGTCTGATACTGTTCTGGCCTGTGAGAGATTTTCTATTTCAGCTTCTTTTTGTTTTCAGCTTTTTCAGTGTTTTCTCAAGTCAGTCATAAGCTCATCCTGGGGCTGGCCTCCCAGAGTGAGTAAGAAAGAAGAAAATAATCTGTCACTCCTGTGGCAAGTTTATTGGCCTGGGGAAGCAAGTAAATAAGAGCTGCTGTGCTTCCTTGCATTGGAGTTCAGCAGCTCTTGCTGTGAAACTGGAAGAAATTGTAGCCAGTTTCCAGAGCAACCAACTTTAGATTGTACAAATTGCCAAATTTCTGTAGGTGAGAGCTGCACATACAGAACATAAATACAAAACCTGGCTTGGAAAAGCAGAGCAGGCAGTACAAAGTACATGTGGGCTTTAGTACCACTGGGCTAATTAAAGGTCTGATTATTTTTTATTATTGATGTAATTATATCAGTCTAATCACTAGTGTGGATGGATTTTTAGAAGTTCCTTTTTCTTTACTCATGGCAATATCTATAGCAGTATGAACTGACAGGTGTTATTGAATTACACACACTGGCCATCTTAACAGGGTCCAACCCTAGGATCCCACTGATTAAAGTCAACTCCAAGTGAAGGTTTCCATTTCCTCTTTTGTTAGTTCTCAGGTTAGAGGTGTGTGCCTCTGGAGAGGGACCCCTTGCCTAGACTGTGCCCCTCAGTTGTACCCATACCAGCCATCCCCCAATCTACACATCACTTCATTCTGCTCAGTGGTCCCTCAATTTCATATGGTTTTCACTACTGCTGGGCTGGCCCTTCTTAAGTTACCTCATTCTCTTGGAATTGTCTCCTTTGTCCTTGCATTCTAGAAAACAAAAGGAACTAAAACATCTGTACAATGCAGAGTTTAATTCTAGTATCTTAAGGTGTAGAAGACAGCCCAATAATAAAACTGGTTGAAACCATCTGTCTTGTGCCTTTTTGTCTTGTAGATGTTTTTGTGTCCCTGGTATAAATTTGCTGGTCATAGCAGGGACAATGGTGGCAGACACAGCTAAGTGCCTGCCAAACGCTATTTCTGCTGGTGGCAGGTATTTCTAATACCTTAAAGGCCGTTCCAAAGCTACCTGACAACAAATTCAAGTAGTTTTGTCTTAGAGAGTCTTACTCATTTTTTCCCCTCTCCTGAGGACTGTGTAGTGTAGTTGTAACATTGAATGTGTAGTTGTCACTATATTCCTAAAATTTTATAGATGTTGTTTAATATTCCTGCTGGAAAGAGAACCTCTAGCAGGTTCCATGTTTTCAGGTATTCCATATCTGATAGGGATGTTTTAATCACTCCCACAGTAACAGTTTTCCTGGTGGGAAAAGCTTCTATCCATTCTGAGAACTGATCCATGATTACCAGTGCTCATAAGAGGCATGTCAGCATAACCACTTTAAAAATGGGAAAAACAAACATGATCATACTTCAATCTCTTGTTTGCATTTTGTGATGGAAAATTTTCAATGTGTGGGACAAGAAATCACAATACTTGTCATATATATTCTGGGGACTGCCCACGTTTTTTCCATCTGGTTAACAATTGCAATCACCTCTCCAGGTATTTTATCATGAAACCACTTAGCCAAACTCATTAAACCTGTTCTACCAAGAAAGTATTATCTCCCAATAGTCCAAATTCCAGTTTCATCTTTCACAGCCTCCCAACTTTCCCATCGAACCCATTCTTCCTGCGTAACCTCTGCATATATTTGTGCTGGATTACTGATTTCTAGTCAACCATCAGCAGACGGAGTTATTAGGGTGGCACACTCAGTATAGGTTGTTGGACAGCAGTTTTGGTGGCACACTCAGTATAGTTTGTTGGACAGCAGTTTTAGTTGCTTTATCTGCCAGTTAATTATTTCTTCTGCTTTTGCTGGACAGCGCACTACAACAATTTCCCTTGGAAGCAGAATAGCTTCCAAGAGCATTCAGATTTCAATTCCACAAGGAATAAACTTTCTTGCTGAGGTAAGGAACCTTCATTCTTTCCAGAACATACCCATTGCACAACACTATCCAAAAACTTAGAATAAGAATAAACACTGCTGATGTCCCAGCCAGGCTGCTCTTGCTAATGCAGTTAATTCATCAAGGGTTGTGGAGGTTCTGCTTCAAGTACCCATGGCTTTTTCACCACTGTGTAGCCTACGTGTCATTTTCCATTCATGTAGCATAAAGACCTGTCAGTGAGAAGGGTTAGATTTGAGTTCCCCTAGAAGCAGATCCAGCAGATCTTCCTGCATGCAGTTGAAGTGAAACACAGCCTTAGCACAATCACGACAGGGCCCATCATCCCAAGGAGCAGGCAGTAAAGTTGCCGGGTTCAAAACACTACGTCTCTTTAAAATAACATTCTCATTTAAGACAATTAAATTATTTTAAATCATAGCGCTGTGCCGTTTTTGGGGACATTGCTTGTGTGGCATGTTGCTTCAAAATCAGTTTTACTTCATGGGGGGCATTCAGGGTTGAGGGGCGAGCCGGGAGTGATGGATGCTCTGCTGCTCTCGTAACGTGACGGCCGCCGCTCCCGAGGAGTTTGTCCCGGCAGGAGCCGGCGCTGAGCCACGGGATGGCGGTGCGGACACGCTGCAAGGAGCGGCTGCGCCCGCTGCTGCCGCGCTCTCACACCTCCTTCCGAGGACTGGAATAATTCAGCAATGCCAGCGCAGGAGCAGAAGCTCCTTATATACTTAGGAAATCCTTTCCTCTTTCTGGATCCCAAGGTATAGTATGTACAAAATATATATATACTCATATATATATATAATATATATACATAATATACTCATACATAATATACTCATATATAATCTATAATACAATATGTAATGGTTATATATATTATATCTATAACATATAATATAGAATAGATAATTTAATATATAATATATATAATATTTTATATACTATATCTAATATATATTTCTATGCATAGAAATACATATTTTTTTAATATATATTTCTGATCTCCACTGCCTCTGCCTTTGTAGCTTCTCCCCCAGTATCCAGGGTCTGCAGTATGCTGCTGTGCCTAAAAATCCACACAATATCTTTCAAGTCATCTTTAAACAAACAGAAGAATATAGTAGGAGAGCCAGTGAACTCTGGGGGCAGGAGGGTCTATATAAATTGTTGATTTTTCCACATAAATGCAAACAGGAGCTGGCTGCCTCCTGCTGCAGGAATGGTAAAACCTAGTAATCCCTGGAGAAACCCCTGCCCCACAACAAGCCCCTCAGTTATACCTACACCACCTACTACTCAATCCATACATACAGTCCCTTAATCCTGGTCAGTGGTCTCTTGATTTCTTATTAGTTTTCACTCTTGCTGGGCTGGCCTTCTTCTGAAGTTACCTCATTCTCTTGGAATTGTCTCCTTGCTTCACTCACATCTGCTGGACTCTGCTGGCTCTGTGTTAGCAGCACTTGTTTTCTCAAAAAATTTTGCTCTCCCTCAGCCCTTGCAGCCTAGAACTACAAGTGCTTTATTTACTGGTGCTAAGCAATTAAAGCTAAAGGAATCTATTCAGAAAGAACAGTTAAATGTCTTCTATAACACATGAATAAGGCACAAGTTATAGTTGTGGCCTCCCAGAACTGAGTTACTGTGCAAGAGCAAACAGCCAGACACTGATTCCACTGCTGGGCAATCAATGCCATAAATTAACATTTCTGCTCCTTGGTGTACTTACATTTGTTGCCATTATAGTGCAAGAGTTCTATTGTCATTACATTGCAAAGGTTCCACATTGCTAGAGTTTCACACCTCCTTGATGTTTCTCATAGGCAGCTCCTCCAGGCTCATCCTCACAGCAGCCAACTGACTCCAGTTCTCCTCAGCCAACCAATCCACTCTTTTATAACACTCTTCTTATGGGCTACAGGTGCAGCCTGTTAAACTCAGGCCTGTTCCCAATCTCTAATAATTAGCTCAGCTGCAACTCATTAGAGGATAAGATTACTTTCTAGTCTACCTTTATTTGCTTATCTTCTGTCCCCCTACGTACATTTATGACCATTTTATATGGTCTAGAAAGCAAGTCAGGCACTTGCATATATGGCCCTGTTTCCCCAGTGGAGGATGAATGGACAGGGCACAGGTACACACAGGGCTGGTAAATGTGCCTTGCTCTACACAACAGCCAAAGCAGAGCAGTTAGCAAGGAAGCAGTTCAAGAAAAAAATTTCTGTGACCTTGCAATTACTGGAGCTTCATGTTCTTTTTCTCTGTTTTATTTTTAAACTATTAGCATAACTTTTCAGATGAGTTAATGTGAAAAGTAAACACTCATTTAGAAAAATTTATTAAATATCTTAAAGTGTGCAGAGGGAACTAGATTTGAGTGACAGCTTTCTAAGTGGTGCTTGATAATTCCTGACAGCTCTCATCAGTTTCTGATCCAGTGCTACTAATGCAGCCAGAACCACCAGCTGCAGACCAGGCTCCTGCATGCTTAGCAACCACGGATCAAAAGGCTGTTAACACCCCTAAGTCAGAACCTGTTTGGGTGCCAAATCATTTGTCACTTCAAACCCCTCTTTGTTCAGCCGTCTGCCTGGTGTCCAGGGGATAGACAGGTGTCTTCCACTAATATCTGGTGACTGGTGAGTATCAGGCATTGTGTCCTTGTGCCCTTTGCAGAAAAACTCCATGATCCTTCAAATCTTTTCACAAGTTTTGAAGGAAACCATCAAATTCAAAAGGCTGCTGCTGTGAGTAGTAAACGAGTCTTCTCTCTGCTTTAGCCACTGGTTTTATCCATCCTGGCAAATCTGATAGTATATTTTTCCCTTTAAATGGAATTCCATTTGGTGTTGCACTATAAAGTGCACAGCACATTGCAGCAGTCGATACATTGAGAGGTAAAGCTGGTATAGTGATTAATCCTGTACTAATTTCACACAAAGATCTTTTGTGGACCTACTGTTTTGTCCCATGTACAAAATTTAACCAGAGTGATGCTGCTGCACAAGCAGTGGTTATCCTGGGTGGAATCCTGCCTCCTTCTTGCAAAAAGGAAATGAAATCCATTAAGGTGAAAGGAAGAGCCTTGCTGTCCTTGTATGTCAAAGTCCCTCACCACTGCCTGTAGTTACCACCCACCTTTCTGTCTTGCTTCCCTGGGCCTTATCACTATAGAAATCCTTCTCCTTTTATATTTTAGCTTTCCTTACATTTATTTGTTCAGTTATTGCACTAAAACCAAATCTTGCCAAGTGTTGTTGCATTGCTATGATGGAGAATACAGGGAGAGGTCTGAAAAGATGATAAATACTCAAAGCAAAAACATCTGTTATCTCTTGTTAATATGATTTAAAACAAAAATTGCAATAGGACAGTGTTGTTTAAATTTAAGTGACTACAGCCAGGGAATTCCTACTCTGGGTGATGTATTTTCCTTCAGTGTCTCACTCTTTCAAGCAAAATGCTCTGTACCTGTCTGTCAGCTCATCTCTGAAAAGAGTCTCTTCCTTAGCCCTTTTCCAGTATGCAGGAGCACAATAGGAGAGGGATTAGGTTTGGTCTTTCTCCTGTTAATCCAGCATAAGGCAATAGCTATTTATATTGCCAGAACCTCCCACATTTTATCTCCTGGACAGCTGGCACACCTTGAAACGCTGACTGCTGTTCCCATCATCCTTGCACTGGCAATGGCTGTGTTTGTGCTGGTGGCTGCTGCCCTCTGCCAGCACACACCTGCACCTCCCACAGCAGAGAGAACCAAAATGGGGCAGGACTTGGGACAGACCAAAGCACTGACAGAAAAAGAGAAAGGAGAGATTTTCATAGGAGAGTTGAATTTGTTTCAAATCTACAGCATGGCTCCATCTACCACAGCTGTAGTACAAGTAGGAGAGTTTCCTGGAGTCTTGCTTATTTCTTGAAGTGCCTTTGCTCACATTCTGTGTCATTTTCTGCATCTGTTCATTGTTCCTTGTGTCAAGCAGGTGATCCCCCGGGCAGTTTGTGAGGCAGAGCTGCAGCCTGGTCTGGAGGTGCAGCCACAGCAGTGCTCAGCTTAGCACCTTACTCACCATGGAAGGATGAAATCAGCTGCTCTGCCCATAAACACCACAGTCTCCCTGGGCTGTCTGGGGCTTTTTTCCAACACACTGAAAGCACCATGTGGCAATAAAGGTGTCTCAAGCTGCTGCATGTACCAGCTTTGGCATGCTCTTTAGGTTCCCATCAAAACATCAGCACTGTTTGCAGTTTTATTTGGTCGGTGATTCTCTGTTTCTGCCTGTGTCAGGCAGTGCTCATCGATGGCTTCTCTGGCCAGGCGCAGGCCTGCCTGAGCCACTCTCCTGTCTCCTGCAGGAGGCAGCAGGCTCCATATTTCAGCGTGTACTGATCCTCTGCAAGACTCAAAGGACTGTTCTGTAATCCTTAAGCTTTTTTGTGTGTTCTGAAGCCATACAGATATGATATCAGATAAAATGCTCTATTCTATTGGATTGGAAAAAGAATTCAGAATTCTGATGTCTTGTTTAAACAGTTAAAATTCAGGCTAAATGAAATTGAAGGATTGGCGGGGGGTGTGAATTATTCAGGCCTGTTTTTGGGGGGTTTTGGTTTTGTTTCTTCTCTTCCCTGTGTTGTGGAGTATGATTACCTTTTAGGTGAAAATGTAGGATCATAAAATTGCTGGGGTTTGGAAGGGATGTTAAACATCATCTAGTTCCTGTCCTCCTGCCATGGGCAGGGACACCTTCCACTAGACCAGTACCTAAAGGGCCCAACAAGAAATTTTACATTAGCTATTAGGAATAAATTCTTTCCTGTGGGGGTGGGAAGGCACAGGTTGCCCAGAGAACTTGAGGATGCCCCATCCCTGGAAATGTTCAAGGCCAGACAGGACAGGGCTTTGAGCAACCTGGTGTAATGGGATGAGCCTTTGCCCCCCTTGCACATGGGCTGGAAGAAGATGATCTTTAAGGTCTCTTCTGACCCAAACTGTTCCATGAGTCCATGAAATAACTGGCCAGCATGCATCCTAGGTCTTTAATGTCACAACGGCCGCGTGTCTATGGATGCAATGGAGCTCGTGCTGTTTCTGCCTCGGATGTATCTTTACCCAGCTAAGCTCATTAGCACACAGGCAGCTCACTCCGGACTCCTGCCTGCTCGGGGCTGCTGGCGGGCAGTGGGCGCTGGGTGGCACCGCTGCGCTGGGAAAGCAGCGGCAGCCCGGCCTGGGCCTCCGCATCCCCCTGCCCCGAGCCGGGCCTGGGCCTCCGCATCTCCCTGCCCGGGCCGAGCCTGGGCCTCCGCATCCCCCTGCCCGGGCCGGGCCTGCCGCATCCCCCTGCCCCGAGCCGGGCCTGGGCCTCCGCATCCCCCTGCCCCGAGCCGGGCCTGGGCCTCCGCATCCCCCTGCCCCGGGCTGCCGCATCCCCCTGCCCCGGGCTGAGCCTGGGCCTCTGCGGCCAAATCGGCCTGAGGGGCTGGCACCAGAGCCACTGCGAACCCCCAGCGTCATTCCCTCTGCTCCCGTAATTCCCCTCTCCCTGCCTCTGAGAAGTGTCCCTGGCCAAGTTTATCTCTCTGTAAATCTTCCTGGTTTCAGTTCACAAGTGAAATGAGGAGCACTGGGTATTTGCACTGCCCCCTTTTACCTGGCCAAAATCTGCCAATTTTTGGTAACTAGTTTGTCTCAGCAACAAAGATGAAGCAGACTGCACTTTAACCTCATGTAAATCCTCAGAATAATTCAACCATTTTGTTCTCGTGCCCTCACGTTTATCTGGTTGTGTTTAGTCCTGGGGATGACGATGATCACAGTTGTTCTTTATGTCCTCCCCAGTGAGTAAGGCTGAAGGAAACTGGAAAACTCCAGAGCCAGACAGCAGAGTGAAGCAAGCAGGTGTGGGTCCAGACAGCAAGGAGTGGCATTTTGTTATTAGATGGATAAACCTGGATTCTGTCCCAAAGCTGTGGAGACACAGCAGCTCTGGATTGTTTTCCCCAGTTGCCTCCTGCCTGAAATAAAGACTGTTTAACTCTCCTCACTTCTGTTCATAACTAGTCTCAGCAGACACTTCTTGTGGGTTTCTCTTTTGGAAATCTCACTCAGGTGCTTCAGTCTGGCACTCTGTAGACTCCTAATTGTGATGCTCTCACAGTCTGAGACCAGCTTTCCCTTTGAACTGGTTAGCTTGTGTAGATCCTTGTGGGGCAGCAGCCAAGCCATGGGAATCTGGGTCATGCAATGGGGTACAATGGGGCAGTCCACAGGCATGAGCCAGAGGTGACATTGATACCCTCTGTCTGGCTTCCCCCAAGAGGCTGGAGCAGCTAAATCCCAAACTGCTGAAGTGGGTAATGACCTGGGCTAGATTAAATCATGTTCCTGCAGTGGGCAATGATGAGCATCTGAAGGCAGGAGTCTTGATGGGAGCTGGAAGAAGGTGGTGGGGAACGGCAGGTAAGGAATAGGAGCACTGGTTGCCAATGCCCAGCACCCAGAGCTGCCTGGGGACAGTGCAATTCCATTGCATTTTACACTGCACAGGTTAAACAAAGGTGCAAAGGGGAGGAATAAGACATTTCAGAGTTTTGTACATTTAATTTTCACAGCTCCTGATTTCCAGCAGAGGAACTATGTCATGGTGGAATGGGCATGGGCACCATTCTGACTTTGCAGGTCTGTCACAGAAAGAAAGACCACAGCAGCTCCAAAAATTTGGTTTTCTTATAGAATAAGGACTTAGTGTGGCCTAAATAAAAAATAAAAAATAAAAATTAAATTAAGAAAATTAAGAAAAAATATGAAAATAAAGAAAATGTTAAAAAACTTATATGGTAGTTTACAGTTTTAATTGAAATCCTTCCAAGAATTTTGGTAGAAGAGGGAAAGCCAGGGAAAATGTTGCTGAAATAGAATGTTTCATTCAGTGGAAAATTCTGATTTAATTTCTGAAAACATGAAAGACTGCAGTCAAAACAGGAGCTGTCATGCTGCTGAAAAGTCACATTTTACATTTGCAGCTGTCATTCTTGTCTGAAGGCTGAGATCCTGAGGGGACCTCTCAGCTTCCTTTCCCTGGGAGGTGCTGGCCTTGCTATTTGCAGAGACACAGTGATCCTGGCCTCTAGGAAAGCTGAAGGATACAGAGAGCAAAGTGCAGCTCTAGTCTACAGACCCTGTGACTTTCCTTTTTCAGGTATTTACATAGCTGTTGTAGTATCTCAAGGGTCAGTTTCATTTTCTATCCAACCCCACAGTTTCAGAAAGTCCTGTTTACATTCAGAAGCAGTTTCAGCATTAGCAGTGCCTGTTAACAGTTAATGAGTTAATGAGATTCACTCCAGGGCTGGTGCACAAACAGCCTTTTCCAGGCGCCTGATGCTTTGTCCTCCCTTCTGCACAATGATAAACATGAGAGGAGACACCCCACAAAGCAGTTTTGGGTGAGGACACTCCAAGTAAAGAGAGGGGGATAGGAGAAGGACAGAGGCTGCCAGGCAGTGTGGGAAGCATGGCATCACTTTAAAATCTTATTTTTTAAGTCCTAACGAAGCTGATCACATAAGATGTGGTGCCCTCCCTGGTAAATGAAATCTTGCAGAGCACAATGGCTGTCCCTTCCTGCTTGTCCCTTCCCATCAAATCACACTGTCCCTCAGCTGACTGAACTGGACAGAGTTACTGGGGTCAGGTTTCATATGCACAAACTGTCCTTCAATCACTTGTCTTAACAGCAACAGGAGTACCTGTCTTCCTCAGGTCTTTAAACACATTTATTTTACTGTGCAACTTAATTTGCAGCTGGTTGATCTCCTGACTTGGTTCTGGTTGGCTGTACAGACATTTGTTGTATAGGGGATGTCTTTTAAAGGTTTCTAAGTTGTGAACTGAGCTTTGGTAATTCCTACTTATCAAATAATATCAGCTTCAAAATACTATTGAACTGAGCCTTCAACACCAAAGGAAAATCCATGTCCTTCTCCAAATGAGGACAGGTGATGTGGTTTCAGTGATTTTGTTTGGGATTTTCCTTATATCTGTAAAAACCATAGCAATACTGGCTTATTTTGGTCTTTGGTCATACAGCAGCACTATATTAGTAGATATGGCATCATAAAATCATTCAAAAATCTGAAGTGTGGCACTTAACAGAATCTGGGGGTATTGAGTTGGGGTGAGGGAGGTGATTCTCCCTCTCTGCTCCATTCTTGAGACCCTACCAGGAGTGCTGCAGCCAGCTCTGGGCCCCCAACATCAGAAGGACATAGACCTGATGGAGCGAGTCCAGAGGAGGGACACAAAGCTGGAGCACCTCTCCTATGAAGACAGGCTGAGAGAGTTCAGGTGAGGGTTTTTCAGCCTGGAGAAGACAAGAATCCAGGGAGACCTTATACCTTCCAGTATCTAAAGGAGCTCAATAAAGCTGGAGGGGAGCTTTTTACAAGGGCATGTAGGGATAGGACAATAGCTTTAAACTGAAAGAGGTCAGATTAGATTAGATACAGAGCAGAAATTCAACCCTATGAGGCTGGTGAGGCTCTGAAACAGGTTTCCCAGGGAAGCTGTGGATGCCTCATCCCTGGAAGTGTTCAAGGCCAGGTTGGATGGGACTTAGAGCAACCTGGTGAAGTGGAAGGTGTCCCTGCCCATGGCACAGGGAGTTAAAACTAGATGATATTTAAGGTCCCTTCCAACTCATTACATTTCATTCTATGAATTAACTGCTACACCACACTTTTTTGAAAGAAGGAATTGCTATCCATTTGCCAATGGACTGACTGGATGTGGAGCTGTGGTGCAATTGGAGAAAAGGTGTTATTTCATCCTCTGTGTGATCAGAAGAAATTTCATTCCATATCATTCAGTGCAGCCCAGTGGGCAGCCCAGGTTAGCCCAGACCACTCTCCCAGGCTTTGGATGAAGAGCCATCTTTACCACGCCCCTGCTGGAGAGCATAGGGGGATCAGAGCCAAGCCTCCCATCACAAGAGCTTGCCCAGGGCCCTGTCATCAGGCTGAGAGGCCACACGACATCTCATGGCAGTGCCTGGGCAAAAACAAGGTGGAGGCAGTCACAAGCCCTGCTTCTGCAGCTACCCAGGGACAGCTCAGGATTCATGAGGTGGGAGGGGAGCAGGATCTGCAGCGCAGTAGTGGGACATTTTGGAGAGCATGTGTGAATCTGCACTCTGCTCTGGACACAGATCCACACCTGCCAGCTAGGGCACCAGTGCAAGCTCTTACCACCACTTGCCTACCTGTCCTAAAAGTTGGCATCCTTGGCAGCAGTACCACTCTTTGTTGAGTTTGGCAATAAGCATGGAGCACGAACTGCTCTCAGCTGTTGTCCCACAGGGCTTTTACTAGCTGGGGATAATTTTTTGTGACTCAAGGAGGGCTGGTCTTGACAAGAGTTATTAAAGCTGATGCTACCTTTGGACTGAGACAAAAGACAAGGAGTTTGATGCTAGATCTGAAAGAACTCTGCTGCCTACAATGAGTGCCTCCAGCTTCATCTGCTGGTGAGTCACTTAGGAGTGTCTAATTCCATGACTCTTAGGAAACAAAACTTCACCAACCAGCTCTTCTGTTTGGAATGGTGTGAGACAGAACTCAAGGGCTTGGTTCCCTGTAGCATGGTGCAAAGCAGTGTCAGATACTTCCCTTCCAATTTGGTAGGGTTTTCTAGCAAGCTTGCCCTAGTGCAGAGATTTGGCAGCTTGCAGGAAAACTGAATGGAGCATGCAGCATGTAATGCTGCTGGAAATCCTGGGTAAGGTATTCACCAGGCATAAGCCAGTAGAGCCCCTGTGTTTCATAGGGAGTGAAAAATTTCCCATACAGAGTAATGGAAGCTGTGATAACACAACAAAGTACTGTCATGAGATCAGTGATTCTGGGTTTGCATCTTTCCCTTTCTTGTTCCTCCATTGCTATTCACATCTCCTGGCCCTGGAGAGCCTCTGGTCCTGCTGCCCTCCTCTCTATTCCCTCCCTGAGCTGAGGAGCCCCCCAGAGAGGAGTGTCATCAAGCACAGAGTGTAGGAAGGAGGATGAACAAAAGGGAATTGCACCCCACTCTCCTTTTGTGGCTTCTGGTGCTCTTGGAGCTACTGGCTTGTGTCAGCCTTTGAATAATGGACTGGGAAGGGCACTGTGTGCACTGGGCAGAGGGGTGAGGGCCAATTTCAGCACAGCATTGTTCAACTCCAGGTTAAAGGGAAGTTTCAAGTTTAAATCCTATGGGCAAAGTGAGCTAGTGAGGAGATAGTGTAGGGAAACAAAGAGGCCAAAAACCTCTGAACACCACTGGCCTCAGCCTGAAAAGATTCTGAAGTACCATGATATGGTATTGACACTGTGAATGATTCCAGTAACACCTTCTTTTTCCCAGAGAAGGAATTAAAGTGAGGAGTCCTGCACTAATTTCAAAGTAGATGCCCTGAATCAGAGTGCATGAAAATGTACATTAGTCCCACTGATTCCCACCATGATAGTGTAATGACAATATTTTCTATTACCAGTGTTTTTCCATTGTGCAGCAGTTAAATCTACTTTTACCAAGTTGGATATGCAGGGAAAAGAAATTAAAAGGCCATTATAAGAAGAACTAGTTAAGAAAATCAGTTAGCCTAATGCTGAGGTTCTCAATTCTAAAAGCAGCACTACATTCATCTAAAACGTGGATGCTTTCCACATTTTCTCACCACACTGTATTATTCCATCACTACCCACTGGTAACTTGTTTTGCGCCTTCTTTGTAGCAGCTTGCACAGAGTATGGTCTCCAACACCAAATGGTAATGTTCTGGATTCATCTCTCTGTGTCATTAGGTGTACAATATGAATTTTTTCAGAAGTAAATCCTAGTGATGAAAAGGAGAGGAATCCTCTGCAGGTAACCATTAATTTCTCTAAGTACCCTTCTAATCTACAGGATTTGAGTTACAGTTCTGCGCCCCTCAGCCTGTGCCTTCACCACACAATTGTCGTGGGGCTGTGCTGTCCCTTGCAGGCACATGCTGCAGCCCAGAATTCAGGCAGAGTGAATCACAGGAAGTGATATGTACACTATTAACTAGTACACATTAACTAGTATATCTTTATGTACACTATTAACTAGTCCTGGCCAGTACTGAGACTCTTTATTGTTATTAGCATGCCCTACTTTAGGATTTCTTGCCTTTGCTATGAAATGCATATACACACAGACTAGGTCCATAATCTGAGATTTGAGACCATAAAGCTGTGCTGATTTCCTCCTTCCTCTTGATTTTTGCAAGGTAAAATAATTGGTCTTGTCTCAACAGGGCCAGGATTTCAGGTGAAGACTGAGAGACCCAATATATGGTTTAGAGTAAGACCCAAAGGGATAACATCCTGGGAACTATCTGGATGCTTTTCTTTGCCCTTTCCTCTGACCAAGCACGTCTCCGTGTCTCTGTTATCTCTCTGTTAAGACTGGATTATTCTTCTAAACCCCTTTAATACAGGGCTTTGGAAAAGGCTGGAGAAAACTCTTGAAATACTGATGGAAAAACCATGGTACTTCTCACTTTCTAGAAATGTCCTTATATAGCTAAACTTAGACAGTCTCCAAGTGGATTTATTTATTCTAGCAGATTGCATGTTCTGTGGCTTTCTCTAACTCTGCTCTTGAGGTTTAGATTCCCAGGGGCTGAATTCTGAAAAATCAGTTTTGAAGAACATGTTGTGACATATCTCAGCCAAAAAGTACAAGTCTCCCTGTCCTGGTTGGATGGCCTGTCTGTTGTCAGATCACCTAAAAGGAGCTGAGCCCATCAGCACTGTTTGGTTGCAGACTGGCAGCAAGATGAGACTCATAATGGGCTTTGTGCAATGTGCACACCACACATGCTCAGGTGCATGTGTTGCTGGTGATATGTAGCTCTTTTTAGCACATTTCCCTCAGTATTTCTGTTGTTTAATGTATCTATTAATTTTCAGAGGAAAAGTGAGAGCCGGAGAAATATTGTTCTTTGTGAGGAAATTGAAGCATGGCCTTATGTCACCTTTTCCCAGTCTCTTTGTAGCTTTGCTGGTAGAGCAGAGAGACAGTTTGGAACCCCTTGTTCCTGGCTGTTTGTACTCCTGCTGTCATCAGCAATGCTGTTAATCTGAGGATTACTGCAGCTGCCAGAGTGCTTTGGTGAGCAGGGCAATTCCCCAGAGGTTTAGCTGACAGGGGTGTGTGTGTAGTCCTCATGAAGGAGTGCCACAGATGTGCCATACTCAAAGTTTGTTACTTACCTGCCTCATGTTGGGGCTTGATGAACATCCCACCTCCTTGCCTCGGCTGCTTATGGTGGGGTGTCTGACAGCAGCCTGACTTTCTCCTGGTTCTGCCCCAGCACAAAAGCCCTGTGTGAATTTCTGCCCTCTGTAGAGAATTGAGGATTGCCAAATTCCCAGAAAAGGGCATTCTTCCCATGCTGACAGAGCAGTACGGATCCCTTTGGGAGATGCTCTCTTTCTTCTGGCAGCTGGCCAATGCCACTTCTGCTTGTGTCCCTGTCCCCATTTCCTCCCTGTGACTCTGGCTGTCAATACAACCTGCTCACCTGATGTGCAACTTGCTCACCTGCTCTCTGTAATGACCTGGGTGGTGTGTAGCTCTTTGGTTTTTTTTTCACAAGACGCTGCTTTTCTTCTGGAGTGGGAAAACTCACTCATCAGCACCTGGATGAAGAGAGCAGCAAGCTGATCCACTCTTGTGCCTCTCACTTGCAGAGTGACTGCTGGCTCTGGCAGCTTCCAGTTACCAAATGGATTTCTTAGTGACTCCAAGTCTTTGAAAATTGGCCAATCCTGCTCTGGGGCTGGGCAGGGACAAGCATAGGCTGGGCTGCTCCACAAACACCAGGGCTCTGCACAGGGTGGTGCAGCTCTGTCCTTCTGGCAGGACCAGCTCCTTCTCTCACTGTCAAATGAATGAACCTTGAGCAGCTCTGGCATCAGCACTCAGCCATTGCTGAGCAGAAAGGTCAGTGATGAGCTTAGTGCCACCCAGACACAGCCCACACCCAGTGGGCACCACTGGAGCCTCCCTGGGACCTGGTCTGGAGTATTGATCAGATCCAGGGGGATAATGTGTGGAGATGGGCTTTTTGGGGCTGCTTTCTCTCCCAGTGAGTGCATTGTTTCTCAATTTATCCCAATTGAAATAATAAATATGGATGATTGATTGAACCAAAAATATCATGAGTATTCTTTTAATCATAGAAATCAGCCTCAGTAGCAACATTTTGTAAACATATGTTTAAAATAGGCTTCAGTCACCATCAGTCACCATGTTTGTGTATCACCATGGCCTGGATTGCACTTGGCCTCCTTCCAGGAACCCACTTGATATCCATGAGAGATTCCAACAGGGATGGTATCCAGACTGTGCCGTGGCCACTGACACTGCTCATTTGACAAAAGGTATTTTTTTTCTTCCCTGTTCAAATGAGGGAGATATATTTCATATTTATGGTTAGCAGGAGCTGAAGAACTGTTCCCCTGTTCAGCTGTTACATGTGAGTCTGAAGTATTCTTGCAAGAAGATGAAATTCAGCACCACTAAGTATTTGATTTTTAGGTGGTGTGACTCGACCTAAATACCACCTTATAAACCATAAATAACCTGCTTAATAACATTACAATTTTTGTGGTATCATGTTCCCATGGCTTGGCTTCAGGGTCATGCTATTTTTGTGGTCATGGTATTTTTGTGGTCATCTGACAGGATGAATAAATTCTTTGTCAAGATCAGGTTTGTAGGTGAGTCTTGTGTTTTCTGATGGTTCCCAAATGTTCCCAATAAACAGTAAAGGACAGAGAGAAATGAAACACAAAGTGGACAGAGGTGCCACCTACCATCTATCCCATCTTTCATGGCATGGTAGGAGCCAAATCCTACTGATGTACAGATTTCTTCCTGCAGGTTTCTCATGGACCTCCCAGGAAGTGACTGCACTTTACAAAGTCCATGAAGGACCAGGACCTCTGCATAACAACTTAATCTCACTTTTGGGGAGTGCATCTAGTAGTGAGAAGCGATTCAAGATGACTGATTAGGAGCACTTGTGTCTCAGCTCTCAGTTTGCTCCCCTCTACTGCATCTGAAGGTCATCTCAGAACACTGAAGAATTCCAAAAACGGAAACTGGGAATGATTTGTGCTTTGTATTGACTTTTAAAATATGGGAGTTTCACATTTTCAGGTGCAACTGCAGGTTTCCCTGCTACTTTGAAGAGGCTTGAAATAGACTCCTGTGGGAAAAAAAACCCCACAGTTTTCTTTCCCTCCCCCAACTGAACAGGGGCAATTCTGCTTAACCTGCTGAGTCCAAAGCATGAGCTAGATTGAGAGGTGAGAAAATTATGTAAAATGCCTGTGCTGATGAAAGTCTGGCAAAAGGAAACAGCCCTGTTCTACTCACAGAATGTGAAAGGTAAGAAAACAAGGCAGGTGAAGTGATTTCATGTTAAAGTTTTGTCAGGGAAATGAGTGGGACTTCATACCTCTCCTGCTGAGGCATTTAAACTTCTAATCTCAGGGAACTTAATCTCTGTAAAACGTGGTGATAAGGACAGAAAGAAGGAAAACTCTCTCCCAAGTAAAATGCTGCTCCATCAATAGAAAATTAATACAGTGGGATTCAATAGTGATTCAACAAGGAAATCAATCCATTGTGAGACTTCACACCAATGAGTGAAATGGGTTTTTAAGAAAAGCTATTTGGTTTGGATTTTGGCTTGGTTTTTGTAGGTTGGATGTTTTTTGTTGTTTTGGGTTCTTTTAATGTCTGCATGGGGACTTTGTGTCCTTTAAATAGGCCACACCTTCAAACATACTTGACCTGACGGTGAAAACAAGCCAGTGACTTTTCTTAGCTCAAGGTCTAAATATTGCCAAGAGATGAACTATTTATAAGCTTAACACCTGACTAGGTGCTAAATAGCTCTGGCTGATAGAGCTTTTGGTGCAAAATCATCACTCCAGATTAAGACTGCACTGGACACCCAAAGACCTGAAATGCTAGAATGGATTCAGGTAGGATTTAAGATGCATTTAAAAAGTGTATTTAATGTATCTTCTCAAAGGTTGTGTAATTCAGCAGGATTATGGAGTTTGATAATGACAGACAGGTCTTTTACCTGTATGTAAACAACACAACAGGGAATTTATTTGAAAGAAAATCACCTAAGTGTTTCAATACAGCATTAAACCACAAATGGATTTATCTACACCCAACGAGCTTTCTGCAAGCTGGATCTGTGTTTAATAGACTCCACTGGATGATGGCCCCCTCATTCTAGCATAAATATTCCCCTGACCCCAGTATATTTGTTGTAAAAACAAGAGAAAAAAAATTCAAAGCTTGTTGGACTGATTTGCTTGCTTGGAGAAGCTGACAGAGCATAGTTGACCTTAGACGTGGTGGGGAGGGGGCCAGGGAGCAGGACTGTTTTCATTTTATAGTGTAATAAAAGTTCAAACATATCACAACCCTCTTGCATGGGACTACAGAGGTCACATCCAATTTACTGAAAAACACTGAGCAATAAAACAGTCTGGAGCCTCTTCTACTGTAGCTCTAATCCCCTAATAAAGAAGTGGAAATAATCAGACTGTGTAATTCACAAAAGGGCAGAAGTAGAATTTCAGGGCTTTCTCCCATCCACGCTGCTCCCATGCAAGCATGTGCTGCAGAGCCATTTTAGGGCAAGATTCACAATCACCTGCAGCAAGGGAAACCAACCATAGTCAAAACCCAAGTCTGGGGCCTGAAGATATGGCTGTGTGATCTGAGAAAAGTGCTGAGCAAGGCCATATATAGGTTGCAATTTGTCCAGGAAGTTTTCTTCAGGTTGGCCTCACCTGAGTGTTGCATGGTTGTGTGGAGCCAAGAGAGAAACAGAACTAACAGCCAACAATGGAAATGGGAAACAAGGGGGTCAGGAGGCTCAGGATGCTTATAGTCACTTTGAGTCCAGTCTGTGCTTGCAGGGATAATGTGGTGCAGCCATCCAGGCACCACTGCCCACTTCTGCAGACATGCTGCCTGTGGTAAATGTTGGAGTTGCAGGTCTAAGAGCTCCCTGTGCAAGAGGCACACTTTAGAGCCCACCTTCAAAAGCAAGCCCAGCAAGGCAGAAATGAACCACACACTTTGTGAATCCTTTTAGCAACTTCATGTCATCTTGGTCCAAACCAATTTCTGAGTGGACACCATCAATTAATTGTGGTGATGCTGCTGAGCTGCACTATGCAGTCCTTTCTTCCCAAGAACAGTTGTATTGGTAAGCTGAATAATTCTGCCCCTTGTGCTGGTGTGAGCTGCAGGAGTTTGTGCTCCTAGTTCCCAGCCACAAGGCACTGCAGATCCCAGGGTCACACTGGGCTGCTGCTGTCATTGCAGGGATTTGTCTCTCTCACCCCCTACCTGCCCCTGGCCGTGCTGCCCGGGCACAGAGGCTCAGCCATGGAGTGGGTCTGACTGGCTCCCCGCTGTTCCTGCCATCAGCTGCCAGGTGCACCCCAGCACAGCCCTGCACAGCTGATTGCTGGTAACCAGACCCAGCTCAGGAGCAAACTGAGCACTGCCAGTTGCTGTTATTACAGTAAAGGAGACAGCAGGTGCCTTGGAGTAACTCTGCCAGGCAATTTGCCACTGTTTTTCAGCAGGAAACCCTTCATATACTTTGTATTTAGCAATTTTCCTCTCTAGCTGTTGCAGCCTGCAAAGAAAACGGAGAAACACACAAGACAATTCTAGAAGAGTTAGTTCAAACAGTAAGAATGAAAGGTGTTGTTAAAGGGACCTTTTGTTGTCAAAGGAACTTTTAATCCTATTATGCCTCATGAAGAGAATTTCTATGATGTTGAAGGAGTATATAAAACAACTATCCTTTGAGGGGGAAATCCAGCAGTTCTGACAGTTCAGTCTCCTGAAAAATAAAAAGAATTTTAATAACCATTATACTTACTAATAGCGAGCATTAATGTTCTGTGGTACTAGACATTTATGAGATCTACTCCCAAATACTGCATGCAGTGTGCCCAAAAGGCTGTCTCAGACACACAGGTGCAGTAGGGAGATCTGAGCAGAGCAGGGGAGCAGAGAGCCTGGCTGGAACAACGGGAACTTGGCTGCTGAGAAAATATCCCAGAGTGGATACCAGTGCTTTCTATAAATAAAGCAAGGGCATAACATCAGGGAGAATGGAGAGCCAGCTGAGCTAAAGGATAGAGTTGGCAGCAAAAGAAATAAAGGACCATGAGACAATTAAAAAGAACCTTGTAATCAGTGGAAACAGGTTTTGAACAATATATTACTGGGTGTAACAGGAGCTGGGGCTAGAGCCATGTTGGACACCATCCCTTTGCATCCTGTCCTTGCAAGTTACAACCTCTTGAAAGCCCTCCAATGCTGGGTGTACCTAAATCACTTAGCACTCTCCCACAGGCATCAGGAGCTTTGTTCATTGCTCATCGCTGAGCCCCATCAAAAGTGGCTGATCACCAGTTGATATCCTGGGGATTAAACCTGGCGGGCTTCTCATCATGGTCAGGAGCCATTGTATTTAAATCATGACTAGAGGAGGGGGAGAGAGTGTTCCATCAGCCACATTTTTTAGGCAGCTGCTTTGTTGATAAATAAGCTAGATAACAGAGGTTAATCCCTGCTGACTGCAGAAGGAACCTGAGCTCCCGAATTTCAAACCCCCTTCCAGTTTAAATCAGCATTTGTCTTGTCCAGCTCAGCTGTTCTTGAAGCCTCTTAATGTGTTTCACCAAATTTTCTTGCTCCTTTTTGATGGGTCTCATTATATTCTGAATGAGGATTGTGCATAATGTCTATTTACAGCAGGGGACAAGACCTAAAGATGCAATGAGTCCCTTTTAGAATCTTGCCCCTATTACCAATACTGTAGCCTTGTGCTGATTTATTTTACTGACAGAACAGATGAAACAACAGACATGCAGGATATCAGCTGGTATCAGATGAGACTGTCAGAGGCAGCCCTGTGCTACAATATGATATTGTGGCAGAGTGAGCTTAGCCCTACCTGATTCTCAATTTTCAAGCTCTGATACCAGTTTATTTTTCTCTCCCTCTGTCATTTCATTCAATTCTGTTTCAGCTCAGTAATTTGTGATGCCTCATTTCCTTTTTCCACTGTTAGTCTTTAAAAAATTTACTAAAATAAAAGTTTGTTTCTGGCACAAGAGAAACTAAATGCTGCATTTAACAGGTGAATGAGGCACCATCTTTTCCTTCTATGATATTCCTAGTTACTCACTTTCTGTTGAGACATCCTTATTTAATTATTTGGCCAAGTGATAAGTTCAGTGATGCTAATGCTAATTAAAAGGGAATCAGTTGCATTTGTTGGTGTTATAATCAAGTTAGTTAGAAGAGAAGAGGGCAAGATGCATCTACTTCTCTAAAGTACATTTGTCCTGAGCATACTCAATGCAGTGATGGCTTGGAAAGTTTTTAAAACAATTTTGAATTGATAACAGGGAAGTTTAGTATTCTGATTTATATATAGATGGATTGGTTTCAGAAGCAATTACAGGACTTGGAAAATTTTATGAAGCAAGGTCATTTCAGTATTTTTTGCTATTTCAACATATCTTTTAGGTTCAATATTAAGTTTAATGGAAATGTAGCATGAAATCTGATTTATTTTATTAGATTTTGTTTTTAAATAAAGATTACACCGCATGTTTGGAAACAGATCAAGAATTTGCTTCTGGAATCAAACTTTACATGAAAAATACCAGCTTGCAGTGGCAAGATTTTTTCCCTAATACAGATTAGCTCAGTTGGTCAGAATATGGTGCTAAATAATGTCAAAGTTTTGGATTCTATATAGGCCATTCAGTTATGAGTTGGACTTGATGACCCTTGTGGGTCTTTCCCAACTCACAATATTCTGTGATTCTTGATTCTGTGATCCTTGTAATAGCAATGGTATGTGGTGCATTGTCATGGCATACAACCACACAGTTCTGCCTGGCACTGCATGATAGCAAAGATGAGGAAGGGTTGTGTTGAGACAAGGCAAAGAGTCTCTTCTATTGCTCTGGCATCAGCAGTTTCAGTGCCAAAGGTGTTTTGGCCTGAGTGTTTACAGAGTTGACTCGACTTTGAGATGTTCTGCATGTGAAATGAATGTATGTTTTTATAAAAATATATATCCATGTGGGCAGGGCTCCTTATGAGGACAAAGTGGACTAAATGGAGACTGAGGGAATATGAAATCCACCTGTCCAGCTTCCTGACAAGTTGGTGCAAAGATTATACTTTAGGATTGCACAGAGGGGCCAGGCAGTAAATACATGACATCATATTGCACAATGGAGAAAGGTGAGGTTTCCAACAGGAGGATTCAACACAGAAATTACCAACATGACAGCCTTTGTCTTCCACTTTGCTTTAACATCGCTTTTGAACTCCAAAGATTTGAAATTTTATAAATCTGTGAGTCCAGGTCCTGATAGGCAAGATTGACATGTATTTATTAGTATAATTCAATGTGATGGTCTTTGGAATGGATCTTTCAGTATGGATGGATGCTAAACAGCTCCTGAAGATTTTCTTCAAATGAACTGTTTGTTCTAACCACCTCTGCAGAGATTTATTCAATGGGCATGATGATTGGAATATCTGAGAAAGTACCTGGTCTCATAAGGCTTACAAAAAGGAAAATGAGACATGGGCCCAGCTATGGATTTTCCTCTGGGCACAGAATCTGTTCCAGGATTAGTGCAGTACAAATGCTTTAGGTGATGTAATGTATTTCATGCTTTTCATAGTTATAAAGTTTGGGGATGAGTGTCTTAGAAGGGAAACTGCAAGACAACGGTCTTGAAACATGCAAAACTAATGGGCATGTCTGGTATGTTGCTGATTCTTTTGGAGAGATACTCTATTGGAAAAAACTGCTGCCAACACATGTGGGAAGCACTGTGCTTCTTGAACCTTTTGCAGCATTTTGAGAAGGTTGATGGACAAGTCAGCTCAGTGTAAGCAGTGAGAAGTAGGGTTGTGCAGCAATTTAGAGCAGATGAGTGCATGTTTGCCACAGCTCTGTGCTGTGTAAACAGATACCACAGTGGTGGGCACTCTGTGGCTGAGGGATGGATTAGATGGACTCAATGCATGAGCAGCAGCTGCACATACTCAGTTTCCCAGGTCTGCCCTAAGCTGCTCTGGGGCTGAGTTAACCAGTTGTGCACATGTGTCCTATTATGCATGATGTTGCTCTCTCTTTTCATTTTTATTGACTCCATATTCTTTTCTATAAATTCTGTTTTTGTAATGATGATCACCTCACTGTCTTCTACAATCTCACTTCCCCATGTTGCAAAACAGATTTAACTAGTCAATGCCTACTGCCATCATTCCAGTTTGCTTTTCTGTTCTGGGACGCCACCCATAAATGTACAACACTAGGTATGCAGATAGAGTGTACAGATAGAGGTATTTGTGTGTACAGGAAAGGTACTACTCAATCATTCTGCTGAGCAGAAAGGGGCTGCAGGGAGCCACATTCCTGGCCACAGCCACAGACCTGCTCCCCCAGCAGCCTTAGCCATGGCCAGGCAGAGATGGTGGCCAGGGGATCACAAACCTCAAGGCCTACGCTGGCAAATATTTCTTCTGCATGCCTCAATGCAGAGACCTGCCAAGTCATGATAACACCCTTATCTGGGAAATATCCCTTCCTTGCTGAGTGTGAGACCTTGGGAGAATTTTCAGCCTGAAAGCTTCTAAATCAACTGCAAAAAATGCAATATAACCTGAGGATATGCAATATAGTTCTGAGATAGCTTCAAAATACAAATGCTCCAAATAAAATTGGAGGGCTAGGATAAGATTTCTTTGATTTTTCAGAAGGTGTTTGGCTTTCTTGATGCTTTCTTGAACTTTTATCACACAGTTCCTAGTCCTCTCTTTGCATCTCTTGTGCAATTGTGCATATTTACTGCAGCATGTGTGGAGGAACATGTATTTTATCTATTTTTTTTAAATCTTCTTCCCAAGGGAAGTTGTCTCAGCAGTATTTTGTTTAATTTGCAGAGCAAAGTGTGTTTTTATTGTACGAAACAAGCAAGAGGCACAGAGCCCCATGCTTATATCTGGTGTATGCCATTTTATTTATATGGAACAGTAGCTTTATTTTGATGTGATTTCATTTGGTTCTCTGATAATATGCATACTGTGCTGCTAACCTTTCTGATGATCTTTTGCTAAAGAGGCTTAGCCAGTACAGAATTCTGATCTGTGCACTCAAGGTGGCAGAGAAACAGAAACATACACTCCCTACAATGAACTCTTTTTCCTGCTTACTGCAATTCAGCCTCACCACCTGCAGAATGCTCACCTGCTTTTTATATTGCATTGATGCCTGGCTCAGAGAGAGTGGTAGTATTTGCAATTGTGGATGTCAATAATTTACCTGAACCACGTGGGATCAGCGAAGACCTTTTTACTCATCTTGAAAGAGCTTGAAGTCTTCTGCCTGTTTTGTATCCAACATAGGATATTGATCTGGAGCTCAAAAAGGAAAAGTGTTAATGTGTCATGAGAAATTCATACTGCGAGTCAGTGTGCTCCATTTGTGTGTTGTTATTTCACTGATCTGAGGCACAGTTTTGAAAATCTCTTGATGGAACATCTGTTTCTCCCTGAAGAGATTGTTGTGCTCCTGGGCCTGAGCACCAATTACTTTGGAACCAAGTAAGTACAGTTCCATTAAAATAATCAGGACAGTACTGATTTATAGTACCTAGGGATCTGCCTGTTCCTTACATAAATAAATGCAAAAATGTGTTTTCTCTGCCCTTGTTTGTCAGTTTTCCAGCAAGGACAGATGGAAATTGTCTGGAAGTAGAGTTTTAACTATATGAACAATTTCTTTATAGGAAGAAAGTTGGAGAAAGCCCATATCTTCTGCATTATTTTCCCCAGCTATTCTCTTGCCACATCAATTTATACCTGTAAGGTATATCTCAGGTAAAGGACTTCAGTCTTTACCCAAGTACAGCAGATTTGTAGTAAAATATCTGTTCATATGCACATATACATAGGAAGAGACAGAGTCCCTATTCATGTGCCTCCTGACAGAGGGTCAACAGAGACAATAATAGTTTTTCAAAAATAACAAAACATAATTATCCTAGGCAAAGAAAGTTTGGTGATGCCTGGTTGTTCTATTATTTCTTTACATATTTAAGTGTGTTATTTCTAGTGTATTATGAGACCTTCAGGGGTTTTGGCTGACAGCTCTGTCCTCACTTACTCCAATGTGACTCCATCAGCTTCCCTGGTACTGAACCAATTGTCCTGGGGTGACTTTATGATTTTATACCTGAGTATACCACTAAACAAATATTAGTTTCCATGCTTTGTTACACAGATGTAATGCAGAGCAGAAACAAACTGATCCTCAGGCCAAACATGTGGTATGGATTGCAATTACAAAGATCAGTAATGAGGACAACACCCTTCACTTACTCCAGTGGTTTCTGGAAAATCCTCCTTTTTCCTCCTCTCTAAAAGATAAAAATACTATGAAACACTCCACTCCTCTTCATATCCTAAGCAGTGAACCAGTAACCACAGATGTTTAATAGAACTGGTAAAAATTTACACTATCAATCACTTTTTCTTGAGATAGGAAGGAGTGTTTTGGTTCTTGCCAGACACAAATGTGTCTCAAGCTCTGCTGCTGCCATGTGCTGCCCCAGTGAGTCTGCCAGCATGTTCATTAAGAGCTCCTGCCTGAAAAGTGAAGCCTTGGTGCATGTATGAGGTTTTGGACTTTTTGGTTTTGCTTTGGCTATGTTTCAGAGCTAACCACAGTTTCCTGTGCAACCTGACCTCTGTGCTTCCAGCATAGCCCGGTGTCATTTCCGTGTGACTCAGATCTGGGCTGGTGTTTGCAGCCTGGCTTTCCCCTCGGGCCTGACCCACAGTGTGCATTCAGCATGCCCGCGAAATGAGGTCCCTGCTCCTGGTGGCCCAGCCACATGTAGGTCTTCACTGGTACACAGCAAGAGGTTGTCAGAGGTTTGGCAACAATAGCACAGGAATGTGCAATTTGAGGCTCTGGGACCTGTTGTTTCAGAATGTCACGGAGATAAATAATTTAGCAAAGTTTGTATTTGGGTTCGGTGTTATATGAAAACAAGAATATTGAGGAGTAAATAACCAAAAAAATATTTGGAAAGGTTGCAAAGTGCCAAGTTTTGATGGTTTAAACCAGTCATCATGAACTGGCAGGATGTCTCCATGGGGAACTTTTTATCCTGACCAAATTTTCTTGCAAATGTTCCCAAACCACCACTGTTAGGTCCCTATAGGGTCCACTTAAAGCTGACTGCTGGCCTGATTGATTTTTAGGTGCCAAGCTACAGAAAATAAGATTATGTCAGAGATTAACCCATGACACATAATAGTGACCAAAACTGATGTGACAGACATGATGTACAATTGCAGCAGAGAAAGCAAAATCATTTCATGAAAAATAGAATGTGCCAACCAAGAAATGACTCAGTCTTTGCAGCATTTCAGAGAAAATATCTTTGACATCCTGCATGCCCCCATTTCACTCAAAAATACTGTGAATAGTTTAAGACACCTTATCTTGTCTCACAATCTCGGGTCAAAAGGAAATCACTCATTAAAGGAAAAAAACAATGAAATTATTTGAGCACTTTTGAAAGGCGCTATGCTGGCATGCCTGTGCTTTGATATCCAAAAAGCAAGCACAAAGTAGATGGATACATTTTCCTACACTGACATGGTGTTGTTCCTTGCTCTGGTCCCAAAGGACTGCCCACCTGACGGTGAGAATTTTGGCTGAGGAGACCAGACAGTACCACAGCAGCCCAGGATGTGATAGATCATCCTGTCCCCGGACTGACCTGCACAGGCTCCCATCAGCTCTGGGACAACTGCCAGGTAACAACCCCCACCTGTAGCCTCATGACCCAGGGAACTGTCTGTATCCCACTTGTAGGGCCTTGAAACAACACTCTCTCCCTGCTCAGCTACCACAGGCACTCCCCAGTGCCTGCTCGGCCACCCTGCACGCTGCCCAGAGGCTCTCGGTGCACCCTGACACCCAGCTGATGGGCACAGCTGTCGGCCTCTGCATTTGAAGGTCAGCAGCATTCAGCATTCTGTCTCATCCTGGTGGCCTGTCCTCTGCCAGGCTGCAGCTCCAGGGTGGAGCTGGGGCCCTACAAGGATGTTTCCTCAGCAGGCAGCCATGGAGGCTGCCAGCTCCTGGAACTGGAGGAGAATTTGTCAGCACTGGGCATCACCCATGCCTGAGGCACCTGCAGCCCCACCAAACAAGGCCTGGTGAAAACACCCTAACCTGTCCTCAGCCAGCAGGGTGGGTCTAGGTAAATGCCAAAGAACAGAAGTGCAGCTGCAGCTCAAGCACAGAAAATACATTCTGCTTATTGTTACAGCTCTCAGTGACATCAAAGCATCAGCTCTTTACTCCAGCCCTCATCTGTGCTTTCGTGCTGTTCTCATCTTATCTATAAAAGTGTTAAACAGATTTTCCATCTGACACTTTTGTGTGGTTTTGACACTTGTAAAACAGATGTGGTTTTTCCTGGAGCTATGATCTCCAAACACAGCACAAGGAAGATAATGGTGCTTAGATGGAGCTCTGGGTCTACCTGAGTCAGCCACATTAATTGGTGTTGTGTAGCCCCGTGGTAGCTTGTATGTAGCAAGCTACTTTTTTACTGTGAAAGAATCTGTCCTCTTTTAAGCTTAAGGTAGGAGTTTTAACAGCCATTTAAGTCTGATCTTAAGGAATGAGTGATCTCTGAATTCAGTGGGGAAAAAACTCTTCACAACTTCACTCTAATTTAGTCATTCATGTCAATTTTGAAGATAATCTGGACTTTCATACTTACATTACAATGAAACAGCACTTACTACTTGATTAAAAAAAAAGCTAAGCAATAACAGAAACAGAAAAATATTTTTTCTGTCTTTTTGGTTTTAGTAATATCTCTTTCCAGAATATACTTGTGACTCTTACTATTGCACTGTCTGCTCACCAGCTCAGTAGACAGAGTACAGGAGTCTGCTGAGTTAGGTAAGTGTACAGTTATTTTTAACCCAGTTAAACATTACATGTTCATATGGCATGTTGTGCAACAGATATACACTGGTGTCATGACATTCTGTCCAGACACTTGTTCTAAATTTAGCTCTAAATTTAACCTGAGATGTAGGGCAAATAATTAAATGTCAGCCTTGTGAATCAAACCTGTTGCTTTGTGATTTGAACTTAAAGGAGGCATAAACCTCTGCTTTTCTCTGGTTGCATGCTCAGTCAGTGCAGGACAAGGAAGCTTTCTCCATGGCAATATAAATGACAGTTCATTTGACCAGGGTTTCAGGGACTGTATTTATTACACACAAATTTGACAGCACACAAAACCAGCACCAGAGAGGCTGGGACAGTGTCCTTTAGCACAGCCTGTTCTGGAGCCTCTGCTGCTCTTGTCTGCATACAACCACCCATGTCCCAGGCCTGGTCACCTCATCAGGGGAGTGGGCCAGCACAGCAGGATCAATGTGGTGTCCCCTTGCTTTCAGTCTCTGAGCTCCACAGCAGCAGAGTCCCTTCCAGCTGAGTTGGTCAGCAGCAACCTCCAGCATCCATCCCAAGCCAGGCTGGAGCCCAACTCCTGCACCTCTCCCCTGGGGCTGTGCACAGGAGGGTCCTGCTCTGCCTTGCCGCTCTGCTAGCACCTGCCTCAGCTTCCCTCCAAGCATACAGGGACCTGCAACTGCTTGGACTTCATTGGGGTAAAAGTTATGGACATGACTGCAAGCTGCTGAATTTAGGCAGCAACATTTTTTCGTTTTTTGAGGTCTGTTTATCTGTAGCAAGAATAAAGCCAAGACAGATCCATATGCAGGAAGCCTCTCATGTTGTTGCAGGAAGGGAAGGAGATCAATGCAATAGATCTTACTGCACACAACAGGCACAGCAGTTAAAAACAAATTAGTCTGAAAGGAATTAGAGGGTACCACAGAAAAGCTTCAATAGAGACTTTGTTAATAAACTATCCTAAGAGACTAAACAGAGAGGTAAACAGCCATTGCATATTTCCAAGTATTCATTTTTAAAACCTATGAAAATTTTTCCATAAAAATTGGTTTTCATCTTTCCATCAATTTGGAGACACTGTTTTTCCCAGTACCTTTGCTACTCACAGCAGCTTGTGTCTCAGGTTGCCATTTCCATCCTTCTGCTCCCCTGCAGGAGCCTCAGAGCCCTGGGATTGCAGCAATATCTCTGAATTTTGTGGATTTTGTAAAGGTCAAGGTAAAGGCAAGTCTTTCATTAGAATTCTTACTAACATACATTATAACATAAGATAAATGATATTTGCACAGCAAAGAGAACTAAATGATAATGTTTGTGATTTCACTCTTCCTCCAAGGAACATGCATTTGTTTATACAGTCTTTGGGTTGTGTTCACTTCATATTAGATTTTCATGTTCCCTCTGACTGATTCTTCTTTCAGGTTGAGTCAGTGGATGTGACCTTATGGTGACATTTGCAGAGTGACATTGACTGTAGTAGCTGTACACTCTTACAAAGCTCACCGGCAGGGCTGAGTCATCGGATACCTAAAAGTGGTCTTAGGACCTGGATACTGGGTGTTCCCCTTTGTGCTCATGTCACATTTCCAGAGGACTGAGGACTTCATTTTGATTAAGTTTGAAAGGGAAAATTTTTTCTGTGAGCAGCTACTGTGCAGAGGTGGAAGTCATGCACTGAGGCAAAGTCTACCCTAATTCAGGATGTGTGTCAGCAACCACTGAAATTGAATAAATTCCTCCTGAAAGGGGAAATATAATCTTGGCGGAGTGATCTCAAAACAGTTACATCTTTCCATCAAAGAAGTATTTAAGCAGCAAAGTTAGTAAGGAATAATGTATATCATATTCATTACTCCTGGGCATGCATGACATCCTGCACCTTTTCCCTTACAAGTTCCTCTGGCTCCTCTCCTCTCAGGGTATTGTAGCCAAAGCAATCATTAGTTCTTGCAAAGGAAATTGAAACCATTTTTCTTGTGGGAGTTTCTATATTCTCATGGGTTTCTGGTTTTTGAACATGGGTTGTGTAGCAGGAGGCACAGGAGAGGTGCTTGTGGTTCTGGTGTTGGCATTTCATGTTTGGGACTGTCTGATGGAAGCACAGCATGGCAACCCTGAGTGCAAAGCTCTGCTCACTGGATATGATGGTAAAGGATGTGTACTCTAGCTCTGTGCTCTCAGGGAAATGTGCCACTAAAAATACCTTGCTGTATTTCTGCAGGAAAAACCTCAGACCAGATGTAAGTAACAAGAAAACAGTTAGAGGTAATTGGTGCACAAAGACATATGATGTCCTGAGGCAAGGTATTATGAGGATTTTCTGTGCAGGAACTGTTACTACCAGAACTAGTCAGTATTTTTTTTCCTTTCAGAAGAGCCACACATATGCCAAGTGTTTGGATGCAGCAGAGTTAGTAACAATTGGTGGACACAGGCCATGGGCAACAGTTTGTGCTGGTGCCCATTCTCACCTTCATCACGTGAAGGCACATCTGTGGAGCTCTGCACACACAGTGAGTCATAACAAGCTCACTGGTCTCCTGGGATGCACAAACCAACTTTGTTTTTTCCTCCAGCCTCGGCTGCCAGATTCAGCTGTGTAGCTTAGCAGAGCTGAAGGGCTTAGTAGTGATGACAGGCTAATTAATTCAACTAATGGAAGTAGAGACAAAGAAAAGAAATTTTAAATGTGCTTTTCTAACCTGGCTTCTTCTGGCTATTTTGAGGAAATATGAAGGGGAAAAAATCTTTATTATTTTTCCATTTGTTTACACAGGGTCATCCTTCTTTTCTCCTCCCAGATTCAAATCTCTTCTACTGTGCCTTGTTTGTGAGACCCTAGCTGACTCCCCCCCATCAGCATGAGTTGGCCATTTCCATCACTTCTATTTAAAGGAACAGATCTAATATGCAGTTTCTGAGTTTGAAATCTGTCCCAGAAAATAGTGGAAATTTACATATTTATTTTTGCAGGTGACATTTGTAATCTATTGAAATGTCTCAGAGTCAAGCTGAAAATGCAGATCTGTAACTTTGCATGCCCCACGGGAAATAGGAAATATTAACCAATCTGATGCAATGCTAATAAATCATGATTGTTATTATTATGCTTTGGATGTGTTGTAATAAAGCCACAATATTGTTTTATTGGGAAAAAAAATCAACTCCCAAATGTATGATTTCATTTCTGTATAGTATTATTTCTGTAATTAAAATTCAAACTTATATGAGGTTTTCTCTGAGGATTTTACAGATAGTAATTAAATAAGGTCTTATTCAGCAGTCTCTATCCATATAAGTAGTCCCATTGGCTTCCCATCTGCAAGGAATTTTGGACTGTTCTCTGAAGTTAATGCGTTTGATTGTTTCCACTTCACTAATGTAGAAAATGATACACAGAGGAGTTAAATGATTTACTCAAGACAAAAGGGAGAGCTAATGGTATCTGAAAATAGATCTTCTGAAGCAGAGTCCCGTGCTTTTATTGGAAAATGGTGCATCAGCATTCACAGCAGCTTCAAATCAAGGGTGCAGAGTTTTGCAAGGAAGCCCAGAAACGTGGGAAGGAAGGGAATGCAGTGTGTCTGCTGTGAGTGGCATGGGAGCCTCCTGCAATGTTCATAGCCCATGGGACCTTGAGCCCCAATGTCTTTTCATAATCAAACAGGTCATCCTGGAAAACCCAGACATCTTTGCCTTTGCAAAGCATGAACCTTCATCACAGTATCAGCAATTTTTCCTGAGTTCAGTGATCAAGGGTGAGATATTGCCAAAAAGCAAGAAGAAGGGTTAAATGTGGGAGATGCTCATGGTTTCAAGCCAAGGCTAGTCACAATCTTGAAATAGTATCGAGGAAAAAAGCATTGAGTGTTGTTTAAAAGTCACAGAGGGTTGGCTGACACCTTGTCAAGGGTGTAAGAGTTTCTCACGCTCTTGGTGATGACATTCAGGGCTCCTTTTGTCTGTCACAGTAACTGCTGAATGACTTTAACTTTGGACAGAACAGTCCCAGCACTAGCTATGAGGGGCAGATCGTTTTTCAGACAGCAGGGAAGGAAGATGTGCCATGTACTCACCATGATATCATGCTGGAGCAAGATGGATTCAGGAGCAAGCATGGAGAGGGAATGATGCTGGTCCTGAAAGACTCTAAAAACAAAGCAGATGAGTCTAAAGGAATCATATATCAGTGGATTGTATGGTCTTGCTACGTTTTTTCCCTCTAAGATTGCTCTTGCTAAGCCTTAGATGGGGGTGTTCATGCATTGACAGGGTGCGTTCAGTGAACCTGAGCCTCCACAAGGTACTCAGAAAGGGCTCCAGACCCACTTCCATACAGGCTTTATTCTCAGTGTGTGCAAGATTTTGCCATGGAAATGAGCGAAAGAGGAGCTGAAGGAAAATGCATAGGCATAACTTTGATATCCTATTATTATGGTTTCCCTTCATTCATTGCACTAGCTGGACAAACACATGGAAACCTTCTCAAAGTGAGCACTATTATTCCCATGACCCAGATGATCCAAGTGTCAGTTCTCCTATATGTGCCTGACTCTTTTCTAACTCATCCCTGGATCAGTGCTGTCTCCTCCTTGGCCAGCTTGCCTTCTTCAGGATGTGGGGAAGATGGGTACCACTTCACATTTATGGCCTTGAGGAGTCTGAGAGAGAGCTATTGTTCACATTCAGGTGGTATGAGAGCAGTCTTTTTCCACTAGTAAGCTCTTAAAAATACTATTTGGAACAGGTTCACAAGTGCTGTTGTCATCTTTTGGAATCCTGAAGTCTCCAGCTTCCAGCCTTAAAAACGTATGAACAACTCCAAGACATCAGTAAATACCCATTAATGTTTGGTTGTTTTGTTTAAAAAGCATCAGCTAAAACAAAAGTAAATGGAGGTCACTTCTCCCCAAGCAAAAAAAACTCTCCAGGACAGCATATTTTCCTTGAAAATTATATAGCATTTTTTTTTCTTCTTTAGGTTCCAGAAACATATCCATATATGGTCTACTTGTCAGGGACAATAAATAATGATGTAATAGAAAGGTCAGCTTTGTGTCATTTAGCTCCAGGATGTTGATGAAGTTCTTCAGATAATGCAACAAAGAAGAACTTCAGGATTGGTAAAAGTTTCTGCTGTGCATCTTCAAACGGGAAATCTGAGATTGGGAACAACTTATATTTTGGCTTGTATTCGCTGATCATGGGGTGATCCAGAAATAAACTCCAGGCTTCAAAGGGAGCGTGTTTCAAAGCTGTCCTGCAGTTGATCGAAACATCCAGGCAAAGCAGGGAGACAAATACCAGCGAGGATTTTCTGAATTAAGACTTAACCAAGGAGATAGCCCATTTCAACACTATTATTATCCTTTTATTTCAGAACAAAAAGGTAATGCAAATATGCATGTTTTGAACTTATTTAGTACTTTCAATCTCTCAGTTCATTATGTCTATGTAAATATTTATTCCTACAGCAGTTTGTAACCTAACACCCTAACAGTCTTGGGAGCTTTGTGATTTGCTTTTGTTTGTTTTGGGCTTTGGTATTTTTTTCAAATATGCCATAAAACACTGTGTGTTAAACAGAACAGTAGCTCTGTCATTTCTTTATTTTCCTTTTACTCACAGGTGGTGCCTGTGTCTTTGTCCCTAGAATATCTTACTCAGAAATCAATGCTGTAGCTACAACATACTAAGGTGGAATGCAGCATGCAAGGCACAGTGTGAAAATGGAAAGATTACATCAGCAAATAATTTCTTTAATTTTTAAATTTCTAGTTGGCTTGCCATGAAGCTAATATTGCACTAATTTCTGTGTGAATTAATATGTTCTGAGGAGAAATAAAAGCTTGCAGGTGTATGAATTTGCGCAGAATCGTGATTTGGTGGCATCAGGGCATATGCCATGCTGATCAGTGACCTGTTTTGACAGCTGGGGCTGAACATGGGGATTTGTTTACTCAGAGGATTCCTTTGCGAAGCCTGGCTTTGCTCCTTCAGCACTGGGCTAGAACTTGAGTGGTTTGCATAAACTGTCACTACTAAGAATCCCTGCCTGTTGCTGCAGCAGGACAGCTGAGGTGTCATCATTCTGATGTCTCAGCCCTGGCAGATCTGACGGGCACTGAAATCTTTCTGTTTTTAAAAAAATAATTTTCTTCCTCATAACAGCTATCCAATATAATACCCTTGGAAAACTGCAAAGGTTTATCAGGAAACTGATCTAAAATGCAGCAAAAATGCGAGCACTTTAAGTGGTGCAAGTCAGTCTGGTTTCTGTTGCCCACGGAGGATCTGTGCTGAAAGGTGTCACAGTAAGGACTGAAGTAAGGCTCAGTTTGCTGGGAAAACCTCCAGCCTCTTTGCCTTGCCCCATGTGTGCTCCTGCTGCTTTCAGAAGTAAAGACAAACACGTGGAAAGGCAAACACGGATCTGCAGAAGCAGGAGCTCAAATATTGCTCGCAAAAGGCAAAATGTGAAGCTGCTCCTCTTCTCTCTGTTTTGCAGCCCCCAAAGACTTGGTTATGTTTTCACGAATGTGGTTTATTGCACCCTGAGCCATAAATAACAAGGTTCTGTATTCAGTTACAAGCTGGCAGGAATAAACTCAGCGCAAAGGCAGGCAAAGTCTGGCTCTGTTTCCTTAATGACCTTGTCACTTATCTGCCATCCTTCTCTGACAGAAATAAGTAATTCTGCTAATTCTGCTGCCTGGGATCTATTGAGGGGGGGCTAAGCTTTTCTTTAAAGAAGTGCTATCAACGGGGACCAGTTGTTTCAAATGCTAATGGTATTGAATTGCACGGTTCTGCATGTTCAAAGCCAGCCGTAATCCTTGTTTATTTACGTTGCATCAGGGATCAGAGGCCCATTCTCCTAAGCAGTATGTTGACAGAGCTTGTAGTCCGGACATAATAGCAACCTAATTGTGTTTGTCTCTGGCTTTTGCCATCACGTAGGTGATTACTACTAGTCCCCCTTGTGAGTAGTACCTTTGGTTTCAGAGATCTGCCAGGTACAGCTGCTCATCAACACAGGTTAGAAGGTCACAGCATGGTCCTTGCACAAGTATTTTATTTCCAGCCTTACCTTCTGGTCACTGGATGCATCTCAGTTGCCTCTGTATGGCACAGGCCTGATTACACATCTGAATTAACAAACTCTCACTTAAATCGGGATGGCAAAATTAAAATCAAGATCAGACTCTATGTGGAAATGGTGCTAAGTTTAGATTCCAGAAGATATTGTCAGACTGACTTACTAAATGGCAGCACAGACAGCAGAATCCCAAAACATGTCTCTGCTGAGAGAGCACTAGTGAAGACACCAGACCTGAAAGGAAAGCACTCTCTAAGAAATAATATGGGCCCTATACCCAGAGCTTTAAAAATCAAGTTCTGCAGTTGCAGTAGAAGCTATGCACTACCTGCATGTGAGGATAGGCTCTTGGGCTGCCAGAGAAATGCAGAGTATAGCCAAATGTTAAAGCATTCCCCCAAGATCTGAAGTTAGGATGAAGAATAAACACAGCATTTAACTTTTAAATCTAATTCCAATATTTTAAACCTACAGTAAGCTGGTTTAGAGCAAGGAAATAGATTCAAGATTAATCTATTTAGAAAGACCACTTTTAGAAAGACCACTTTGGCCAGATTTTACTAATCCAGACTTGTTCAAATATTTCTAGCAACAAATATTGAATTTTTTTTCACACCTTCATTACAGAAGGTGGAAAATATTTAGCTTATAGCACATTAGCCTAGTGAACTTTTATAAGTCTGTTGTTGGCAGTTCACTGATGGCCTCAGATGGGGTAAACTTAGCCCTGCTGTGTCAGCTGAGCCAGGCCACTGCCAGGTGATGCCACTGAGTTTGGCCTCAGGGAAAGAAGGGTAAACAGAATTAGGCTGTTGTGCATTAGCCTCCAGCCAAGGGCATGTGCTCAGCCTGTTATTGCAGCTCAGCTGTCTCCCTGCAGCTTCTTACAGACTTAACCCAGAGCAGTGCCCCTGCCCTGTAGTCCTGCAGCTTCAAACAGAAGCATCCTCAGGTGGAAGGGGAGGGTGGTGGCTCTGCTGTGCTCTGCTCTGCAGGGAGCTGTAGGGAAGAGGGCATGTGCCCTGCCTCCTGCCAAGCTCAGCCACAGCACACAGGCAAACTGCACACACACACTTGTCTGAGCAAGTGGAGGCAGCAGGGGGATGAGGGACAGCTTCAAGCCCAGCTAGAGAGAACACTCTCTGCAGGGGCTCAGGGCAGCCAAGGCTCTCCCTGGCTCTCAGTGAGGACCCAAAAACTCATGCAGCCCAGGATGTGACCCCCACACCCTCATTGTGTCTGTGCAGTGCCATGGGCAGAACTGAAAGCTTTGTCTATTTTGAGCCCTATGAAGTTTCTCCCTGCAGGATGAGTCAGTGATGGGAGCTGCAGCCAACACTGTTGTTTCTGCACTCTATGGAACTCCTGTCAAAATGTTTAGATTAGCGAGGCTCACCAACACGCAGGAGAGGTTCTCCCTTTTGTCTTGAGAGCGGGTTGGACCCAGTTAACCCCTACAAAGGATAAGAGAATGAAATAGGAGTGATCCCCACAAATCTAAAACCTTCCCTTTTGCTCCCTTTGCCTTAAGAACGTGTGAAACAAAAGGAGGGAGGGGAAGAAGGTCCAGAATGGGCCTTTATACCTAGATCCATTTGGGATGAGGTGAACAGCTAGATCAGTTAGCTCCTCTGTGCCAGGCTGTGGAGCCGTGTTGGCAGAGGTGTTCTGTACACTACCTAAAGCCCAGGCTCCCACAGAAGGCACTGCAACACCCAGCTCAGATCACAGCAGCGATGGATTCACTGCCATGAGAATGATGGCAATGAGACTGGGGGGGATACAGAGGAGGGATCTGTGTCCCAGCCTGCACTGGTTCACATTGCCCTCAGAGGGGAGCAGTTTCATCTCCATTCTTGCCTTCTCCAAGGATTCATTGTGCATCACCTCCATTAGCAGCTTAAGATCAGATCCTGCCCTCCCTGCTGACGGCTTTGTTTAGGTTTCTGAGTCACACTGGGGCCAGGTCCCTACATTCAGGCACTGTAGTGCCGGATGCTGCAGACGACTGCTGGATGTTCCTGCCAGCTCCAGCCGGTGGTTCCACACATCTGCAGCTCACCAGGCACCACGTGAGTTCCTAGGCTGAGACTGTGGGAGTACTGCCCAGCATGCCAGGGGCTCAGCAAGCCCAACAGCAGCAGAACTTCTGGACAAGCAAAGCTGTGCCATGGTTCCTAGCCAGCTGCTGGCTGGAGAGCAGCCAAAGGCAGGTGCTGGAGCAGTGGGGGCACAGGGAGGCTCTCAGCAGGGTGATGCCTGGGCTTGGATCTTTGGGACAGCAAGGGTCATAGCAGAACTGAGGCACCAACTGGAAAAAAGGAAGCAACAGCAGTCATGACAGATCTGGCTGAAAATAAAGGGGAAAAAACCCCAATTAAAAAAAAAAAAAAAAAAAAAACCCACCAAAACTGGGTTGCATTGTTTACAGCAATTGAAGGTTTTATTTTGGCATTTTTTATGGCTGTAAAATACATCCTCTGTTGTTAAAAGTCATACTGTCAATCTGAAATCTGCTGGGCTTCCCTTTAGCCTGAAGTCTTCCCACTTTTTCTGGAGTGGGCTTAGAGCTTGAAGTGTCTGTTGATGTGGGAAATATCACCATGTCGGAAGAGAAAAGCCTAAATCCAAGATTTTAAGTTACTTGATTGATTCAAGCTCTTGCAATTTCTTCAAACTGTATTTGGGGAGCTGCCATTTCCCCCAGGTCAGGACTTGGCTGTGCACACAGCAGCAGGGGCTGCTGCAGCAGGGCACTTTCCTGATGGTGTGAGCCTTGTGGCCTGCTGGACTGCTCTGGTTCCAGTGTGAGTGCCCAGGAAACCAGGCTGAGCTGGGTACTGGGTGGGGAAAGCAGCTGTGCAGGGCAAGGGAGCTGACAGCTCCCCTGAGCAGTGGGGAGCTGGGTGGTTCTGCTGTCCCCACGCTCAGGCTCTGCTGGCTGGCCCAGATCAGCAGGAGCTGATCCTGGGCAGAGCAGGGCTGTGAGGAGCTGAGAGCCAACCCTGCTGTGGCACTGATGGGACAGGGACTGGCAGCCACAGGGTGGGGACAGGCAGCCCTCCTGGCAGCTGCACTGGTACACTCAGCAGCCCCTCACCTCTCTGCCCCTGGGGAACATGTCCCCACAGTCCTCTCCTGCTGGGTCCCTGTCCTCCCCGTCATGTCCTCGTCCTCCTGAGCAGCTTGTTCCCATCTCCCCTTACCCCAGTGCCCCCTGTTATTTTACACAGTTCTTGCTCAGTGCTTATAAAATCAAACCTATTCTGCACTGGCTGTTATCTTCTTAAAGAGGCAAGCTTTTCCAACTCCTCCCATAAAACAAACCCTTGGCCCTTGAACACTGATGGCCAGAGTGGTCTGTGGCATCCAAATGAGATCCTGCTAGAGCATTGTACCATTCATGCTATCAATATTTCCCTGTCACTGCTGGAAATTCTGCAATATTTTGAATTGTCTTTGCCTTTTAGAGTCCTGCAGTGGTGGTTTACAGTCATTCTGTGATTGCTGAGTGTGCCAGTGTTTCCCACTTCTCTCATTCCCATCTCATTCATGACCTTGAACTTTGTTCTGTGAAAAAGCAAAAAATCAGAAGTGAAACAGACCAGTGTGGTGTTGCTCTCCTTGCTGAGTGAAACAAAGTCACTTCAAAGCATAGCTTTGTATGTTGCTTGAAGATTTCCAGATAAAGTGGAAAAAATTGCAAAGCCTCTTTGCAATTCATGGTGGAGAACCTGTCCTTACGGAAAACCAGCAAAGAGAAAACCTCTTCCCTTAAGTTCCTTCAATTACAGCAAGAAATAAAACAAACAAAAAGAGACATCCATTGGTCTTCTCCTAAATAAAATTCAAAAATTTGTCTCTTTAATCGTAAGGGGATTTCCTTTACCTATTTTTCTCTTGAGATGTGGTAACTAGAAAAAGCAGATAAAAACTTGCCTTGCTTGCAACAACTCCCCCTTTTTTAAACACCAGCTAAACCAGTTATTTCTGTGTAATTGAAAGAGGATAGTTCGCAAAGTTTACATGCAGATTTTAGCTGATAATATGAAGGATTTCTGGTGAAGGATTTCTGAAGGGTTTTCTGGTCAGTCTAATTAAGTGGCAGACCCAAATGACAGTACAAGACAATTGAGTTTTTTTCATTTTCCAGATTTTGATGATCACAATTTTCCTTTTCCAGGAAAGCAGAGAATTATAAAAATGGCCACGACGGCAGCAAATACTCAAAGACAAACGATAGGCTGCGAGGAGTACAGTCTGTACAGCAGCCTGAGCGAAGATGAGCTGATAAAGATGGCCATCCAGCAGAGCTTGGAGGAGGACACAGGAGGTCAGACAGTGGCCCAGAGCCCCCAGAAGTCGCTGGTGGCCCGTGCCGGTGAAGCGGCCGCCCCAAGCCGTGCCAGCCCGCACAACCCTCCCTACCGCATCTACCCCTGGCAAAGGTGAGCGAGTGCCGGCCGAGCTCAGGCCGGAGAGCCCCGCCCGGCAGGGGAAAGCAGGATCCCTGTGTCTGCCCTGTGGGGAAAGAAGGATCCCTGTGTCTGCCCTGTGGGGAAAGCAGGATCCCTGTGTCTGCCTTGTGAGGAAAGCAGGATCCCTGTGTCTGCCCTGTGGGGAAAGCAGGATCCCTGTGTCTGCCCTGTGGGGAAAGCAGGCTCTGTGTCTGCCCTGTGGGGAAAGCAGGATCCCTGTGTCTGCCCTGTGGGGAAAGCAGGATCCCTGTGTCTGCCCTGTGAGGAAAGCAGGCTCTGTGTCCCCGCCCTGTGGGGAAAGCAGGATCCCTGTGTCTGCCTTGTGGGGAAAGCAGGATCCCTGTGTCTGCCCTGTGAGGAAAGCAGGATCCCTGTGTCTGCCCTGTGGGGAAAGCAGGATCCCTGTGTCTGCCTTGTGGGGAAAGCAGGATCCCTGTGTCTGCCCTGTGGGGAAAGCAGGATCCCTGTGTCTGCCCTGTGGGGAAAGCAGCTCCTTGTCCGTGCCCTGCGGGGAAAGCAGGCTCCCTGTCCCTGCCCAGGAGGGGAAAGCAGGCTCCCTGTCTGGGAGGGCAAAGCAGGCTCCCTGTCCCTGCCCAGGAGGGGAAAGCAGGCTCCCTGTCTGGGAGGGCAAAGCAGGCTCCCTGTCCCTGCCCAGGAGGGCAAAGCAGCTCCCTGGCCGGCAGGGCAAAGCAGCTCCCTGGCTGTGCCCAGGAGGGCAAAGCAGGCTCCCTGTCCCTGCCCTGTGGGGAAAGCAGCTCCCTGGCCGTGCCCGGCAGAGGAAAGCAGGCTCCCTGGCCGGCAGGGCAAAGCAGGCTCCCGGGCCGTGCCCGTGCTCTCTAATTAGCTCTGCCAGGCGGCTCCTCTGCGAGTCTGTCATTAGTGTCAAAGCCAGAGCCTGCTATAAATCCAATGAGGTCAACAATCTACGTGCTCACAGCGAGAGGAGGATTTGCTTGATGTTGTCTGTCTCAAGCAATAAAATAGAGGCACAGTCACAAGCTTTCATGAACAGAAGCCCTCCCAAAGCCAGTTGCTCCTTTCTCCCACTGTATGCCAAGCTTAGGTTTTGGCAGAGAGGGAGCAAAGCATTTGTTATGAGAAAACAGAAAAGAGGCACAAAAACCAGGTATATAAAATAGTGAGACCAGACTACCTGTTAAATACTTCAGTCTTTAAAGGATGTGATTATTTCAGATCAGTCTGACTTCAAGCACACCACTCTTAACCAAGAGCAACTCCAGACACCAAATCATGGCAGCATCCCCCTCCCCTGCAATGCTGAGCTGTGGTCACAGAGACCTGCTGACAGTTTCAAACCCAGACATTGTTCCCCTTTCATTTTATAAAAGGCAGATTTCTCAAGGGGGGATGGAAATAGATTCCAAAGTCACCTCCAAAGCAAAGAAAAATATCCTTTTAATCTTTTAAGTTACTTTAGTTTTCCCCTTCTTAATAAACTGAGAGTTACTGAAGTTCTGTTCCTCCTCCCTTTTCATAACTCCACCACCCTCTGATGCCTTGCTCATTACCACCTGTGGTTGTTTGGTTTCCAAGGCTGGGAAACTGGGGATAATTTGATGAGCAAAAAGCATGTGCATAGGTGTGGAATCAGGATGCTGTGTGGCCAGCAGTCCTGCTGCCACCAAAGGCTGTGGTTTCTCAGTGTGATTACTGTGCCCCTCTACACCAGCTCTCCTGTAGAGACCTGATGCAGGGGAGAATAAGGGCTTCCCTGGCCATTTGGTTCTGTCCTTGTTGAAGGTCCTTTGACACCTGCTATTTTGGCAAAAAGCAGCATTAGCAGTTCTGTCATTGTCTGTCCTGTCTCAGCCCAGCAGTATCCGACCTCTCACCAGAGGGAAAACCTTTGGAGCTTGAAGCACCAAATCTGTAGCATTGCTGAGCTCTTCTGCCACCTGGGAGAGCAGAGATGGGAATGGAGCTGACATCCAGCAGCTCTGGATCCTCCTCTGCCCCCACCTCTGACTTGTCTGTGTGGCACTTTGGAGGTGATGAATGTCACCTCACCTCGCTTTGTGCCTGCTTCCTGTGTGGTGGTGGTAGGGTTAACCACACTGTTGTCTTATATGGTCATTTGAATCCCCTGACGCTTCCTCAGAGGGCCAAAAATAAACTCGAGCCGAGTGAGCAGCTGAATCCAGTGCAGAGCAAGCCGTGGCCATCTGCTTTTATTCAAAGCCTGACCGGCAGGCTCGCTCTGTCTCCGTGCATGTGTGTCTCTGCCTCTGCCTCAGCATGACCTGTTTCTCCTACTCGGAGTATTTCTCCTTGTTTCATTCATGTCATCGCCACTCCAGATTGGCCCAGCAGACAGGCCGTGCTCAGCCGTCCGGCTCGGGGGCAGCCTGGGGGGTCAGGCGAAGGTGCGACAGCAGCCAGCTCAGCACATCCCAGGCCGTGTAAGTGTCTCCCTCTCCCTCTCCTGCTTTTCCCTGCAGCCACAACAAGCCTTGCTACCTACTCTCTCCCTGAGACATGTCTTCTGGGTGGTGATGGTGCCTGGTGGGGGGAAATGTGGTGTTCATCTGGAGGAGATCTCAGTGACACCTGCACCTCACCCTTGCTGCACTCCTGTTCTTCCTTCCAAACTCCCCGCTGCCCCAGGCCGTGCCTGTGCTCTTGCAAGTGACCCACTTCAAATATCCCTTGTTCTCTTCTCCCTCTTCATCTCCTCATCCCCCCAGTGCTCATGTCCTGGGGACTCTGGGTCAGTCAGAAGGTTTGCAGTGACAAGGACAACAGGGAATGGATGACTGCGCTGTGGTTAATTTACATAGGCTGGCTCAGTTATCATCAAGATAGATGAGGCAGGCAGGTGCTGATAGTAACTGCACTGGTATTAAGTTCAGGGCTCAGCAATGGGCAAAAGTATTTTATAAATGCTCCCAAGATGCCATACCTGTTCCCAGCCATACCTGTGCTGTCCAGTCATACAGAGGAGGGCTTACTTGTCCAAGGAGGAAACTGTCTTGGCTGACTGATCCTCCTGGCCATGTTTTGCTGTTGGCAGAGGCTGCGAATAAGCTTAGTTGAACACAGTCATGGATGAGAAAAGCAGACATTGGCCCAAGCGCTGTCCCAGTGCCTGTGTGTAGCAGAAATATGTGGACCATGACAGGTTTATTACAGCTCTCTGCAGTGCAGAACAGATACATACCCTTAGCTATCAGGTGACAAGGGTAATGTGTTACAGGCAGCAGTTCCCTGTGTCCTGCAGAAAAGCAACTCCCCACCTTTTCTATCTATCCAATAAAAAATTTGTTTAATCCATCTTACAAGTCCCTCCCTGGATGCAGGGACTACCCTTCCACCACTCTTCTGCCTTTCAACTCTCACCCAGCTCTACAATCTCCCCCACCTTCCCCTGCATCCTGGCTGGTTCAGACTGATCCTGGCCCTTCACTGGCATTGCACTCCCTGACCTGTGAAAACATCTTCCTGCTACAACACGAAGCCTGCCTTATCCCTGTCACCTGCCAGCCTCCCTTGGCCATACTGAAATCACATCCTCTCACTAGGTGCTCTGCATTCCTTGCATGCCTTTTTTATGCAGTAGAAGACTTGAGGGCAGGCTGTTCTCCTCCACCAGGTAGCTGCACAGAGTTCAGTGTACAAGAAGGTTGATAAACTAGCCCTCCTCTGCTGCCAGGTAGAGCCAAAATATAGCTGGGAAGTCCTAGGAGAGCATGATGGCATGACTGGCATTTTTGTAGCCTTAGTCTCAGATCTAGGCAGGGATTCTATTTGGGTTCACCTGGGGAAGTGGTGTTCCTTCATCCTGCCTGCATCTCTCCAGGCTGTCAGGAAAAGAAGGAGCTTCTTGAGCCTTTCCATGCTCCACTGAACCTCTTCTTCAACACTCAGTATTGACCTCACCACGCATCTCATCTGCAGGGGTATTTATTATCTCACCTACTGGTCTTTGAAATGCAGTCATTCTTTTGAGTTGCCTGTAAGGTTAAGATTTGCTAGTATCTTCAAACTTCCTCCATAGTTTTAATGCTTGTATTTTTTATAGCTGATGAAATCCAGGCAGCAGAATGTGGTGGGTTTTTTTAACAGCCAACTATAAGTCAGGCAGAAAACACGGATTTCACATGGAGATTCATTAAACCTTCTGTTCTGATCTGGAATTTTCTTGGCTAAAGCATCCGTAGCCTGGTCCAGCAAACCCCCTCATCTTACTCAGGAATCATTTAAGGTCAAGGAACCCGACAGAAGTTTGCTTCATTCAACATCTGAGGGCTTAAGCAGAATAGTAACTGATTCTTCACACATTTTTAACCCCAGCACAGATCCAAGGTACCTCCTGCTTTCCCTGAGGTCTCAGATAATGTGATTTACCTTGCATTTGCTGCGAGCCAGCCCATGTGCAGACCCCTGCCATGGCCCACCTGGCATGCAGTAATTCATTAAGCACCAGTAATTATATCATGTGCCCAAATCCTGAGGTCACAGCCCTACATGTGTAACTTGAGCGTTTGTACAGAACAACAGATGGTTTCAGCAGCCTTGTGCCAGAGGTGTTGAAAGATGAAGATCCCCCACCTCCGCCTCCTCTCCCAGCCAAAAATGCCAATAGTTGCTGTCAGCAGACTTCAACGAAATGCTCAAACACCTGTATAAAATTCCATTGTGTGTACACAATTAGGGTTTAGTCCCCAGGGTACCCTAAGCAGTATGGAGATACAGCCATGTCCCTGGGACATCCAGCCAGCAGATCTCAGAAGGTCAGATGATTCCTCCCAGGAGGGCTGTGACCAGGACAGCAGCTGCCTGTTCTAGCTGTTATCTTCTCAGGCAAAATGCCTGGCCTTGTGTCCCATATCTCTCCTCATTCCAGTGTTGCTATTTTTGTGACCCTACTGTCTTGAAATCACTGCTTCCAGCTATAGAGAAGGAGCAAGTGGCACCAAGTACTATTTCACCTGGGAAATGGTGTCTTTTCCCATTCTCTGGCACAAGTGTTGAGATCACCTGTTCCACTCCTGGCCCTGAATTTACCCTCAGAATACCAGCTTGGTGACTTCTTTCAATGCTAATATCAGTGTTTATAGCATAGATTGTGTGCCTTTGGGCAAACTGAAATTAGTGAGGCCTGTGTGAGTTTCAAACTGTTGGTCTGTCCAGCCCCTCCAAGGCAATGGAGTTCCGTGCTGGTCCTGTAACTCCAACAAGGTGCAAAGGTTGCACCAGTATACTGATTTGTGAGGACTCCTGTGCTGACCTGCCCAAATTTTTCTGGCTCAGATCTCACTCTGTTGTGGTATTTTAGACTTTCCTCTTGTCATAACTGGAGTTTCTGGTTGTTCCCATCATCACTAGCCTGCGTGACCTCCACCACATGCTGTATTCCTGCCCTGGTAGTGGTAATAGACTGAGACATGCACCTCTCTCCTGCATCGCTCTGTCTTCAGGACTGCAAGATTTTCTCTGTAGAGCTAGTTCAAACCACAAATGCTTCAGTGCTTTCTGCAACTTCTTGTTTTCTGTCTCTGAAACTACAGCCCACGTTCATCTTTTGCAAGGCCCCATTAGAACTGGTAAAGTGCTTCCTTCCTTCGTGCTGAATCTTAGTCATTTAGTACCTCACAATAACAAAGCTGTGGCTGCATTGTTCCAGCACAGCTCAGCTGGAGCCCAACACTGAAAGGCACAGCCCACCAGCATGCACAGAGCTGCTGCCCACCACGGGCAAGGGTCCTGCTGCCTTGGCTGCAGGGTACAGCCCCCAGCTCCCTCCCTCTGCCATACCAGCAGCCTCAGAAGGGTGGAAGGAGGGTGCCAGGTCCTGTTCAGGTGCTGCTGACTTGGGGAAAAGTGGCTGTCAGGCAGTGTTGGGGCTCCTGCTGTATGGGGAGACTCACAGGAGCTGTCACTGTTGCTCTGCAGTAGGATTGGTGTGCCCAGGTCAGCCCTGCTCTGCAAACCCTCAGAGAGCTCAGAGAAATGGGTTGCTGCCTGGAGTGTGTGGAATGCATGCTTGGCAGAGAGAGCTGGGTAGGTGGAATTTTTTCAATTTTTCAATCCTCCCTGGATGGAGAAAGGAGAGCCAAGACCAACACCCCAGTGTTCACATGCTCTAACCAAAGCTCTCCCTACTCCATAAGTGGACTGGCTAAATTCTGAAAACAGGACTGTGTGAAAAAATAAGAAGTATTTTAAAAATACAAGAGTAAAATTTATTGATAATTTCTGTTAAAGCCACCCACAAATCAAATCTAAATATTTCTTCAAGGATGAGCAGGGGTAATTCTCCTCAAAGCTGATCTTATTTGAAAGACCTCTTATGGAAGCACCATGCCACATGGGACAGTGTGGTGATGCAATTATCACAGTCATGGACACTCCACAGTGTATAGAGCAATATCAGAGCCAGTCTTCCTCAACTTCTGACACCTAAAGTATAAGTATTTGTGTCAGACATTTGTTACAGCTACTTAGTTCCCTTACATTCTGAGGAGAGTGATCAGCACCTCCAGACAGTGATTCTTCTGATCTGCTGACAGTAACAAAATTAGAGAAGACAAATTTTACCTTTACAGGCCCTATGGTGTCTCACTGTATAAATACATGCTTTATAGACTGCAGGGGTTCACTCTTTTGGGCAAATAAAACAGTGATGTTTCTGCAGAAAGCTTCTCAGTAATGAAGGAAGGAATAACCAAGTTTTAATCTTGTTTTAAAGAGAAATTGACCCTGTAGTGGCAGCAATCAGGGATGGAGATGAAAAAGCAGTATTCAACATGATGAAATCAGGAAAAAACCTTTCTATACCTAACAAGGATGGCTGGATACCCCTCCATGAAGCTGCATACTATGGCCAAGTGGGCTGCCTGAGCCTGTTGCAAAAAGGTCAGTGAAGTTAAAACTAACTAATTACAAAAGAGAGAAGAAGAACATGAATAAACTAAAAGGCCAAATTAGCAGTATTTCAGTCCTAACCTGGGGCTGTATATGAAGATTCTTTCCAATCTCCCTGCCTGTATACTAATTTCATCTTCTCTTGGAAAGTAGGTTTCCAGACTGAAGCCTCTAAAAGTTAGATATTTGGGGGAAAGTGATGTGAGATAGATTCTGCCAAGCCCTGCATTTCTCATGCAGCCTTGAAGCTGAGCTCTCTCCTGTTATGAGCTGCTTGGCTGCTGCAAGCTGGCAGAAATAACCCCCTTTTCCCCTGGGGGGAGATCCAACCCAGCATCTCTTTGCTGGTGCTTGAAGTTAATTGCTGTAGTTTGTTTTCAAACTTCAGGTGAAGAACAGTTGCTCAACAACTTTCTGCATCACTAGTGGCCAAAGCTGGACATTTTAATTTAAGCTGAAGACAGGTTTCAATACTCAACCTGAGTTATAGTAACAGTATATTAATGTACATTAAATATATATATTAGTATATATATATGTGTAATGTATATATTGTACTATATACATTAGTATATTCCTATATATTAGGAATATATATATATTATATATATTAGGATTTTTATATATTATATATATTAGGATTTTTAAATATATATATATATATAAGGAGTATATATATATTATATTCTTATATATTCCTAATATTAGTATAACACACTGCTTATGGAAATGAATAAACAGTAAAAACTGAAACTCTCAAGGATTTGGAAGGGTGTTGGTGCTGCAGATCCTCTGCCCTACATGCCACAGTGACTCTGGGCTCCCCGTTCCTCCCCAGCGTACCCAGGCACCATCGACCAGCGCACCCTCAATGAGGAGACAGCTCTGTACCTGGCCACCAGCCGGGGCAACCTGGACTGCCTGCTCACCCTGCTGCAGGCTGGGGCTGAGCCCGACATCTCCAACAAGGCCAGAGAAACGCCGCTCTACAAAGGTGAGGAGCTGCTCTCACAGGGGTGCCGAGCTCTGCTGGCTACACCAAGGCACAACTGCAGCATCTCTTGTGATGAGGTGCTGAAAGCCAGGGATGAGCTCTTGTTTTCTGCTTCCCTGTGGTAGTCCTCTATCTACTGTGCCTGACCTGCCATGCCATGGCCTTTTATCTCATCCTGTCATGTAGACAGAAATAGCAGCTGTCCTGCAGGCTGTGATGGGGTGTTGAGAGTGAGGGACATTCTCAGTGGGGCCCTAAGCACAGCAATCTCCCAAACTTACAGCAAGCTGGCCAGTGAAGGGCTATGTATGCTGTGCTGAACAGTAGGACCTAAATAGCTGTTAGACGTACAAGAGATGGGCCACGTGGGGAGGATTCCACACACAGTAACTGTAGACATGCCGTGATTCATATACTGTGGGGGTCAGGCCAGGCTGTGTGCTATAGGAGACTCATAAAATTATAAACAATTCAGTGAGGCAGATAAAGTATTTAACACAGACATATTACTTTGCTGCTGGTCGGAGAGAACGCTTTCTTCTTTTAGCAGACTAGCAATATGTCCATGATATCACAAACACTCAGAGGAGACCTCTCACACCTTCATGTCTAATCTCCTTTGCTCCTGCCATGAAAGTTTGTAGTGCTCTAAAACATTAAGACATATATTACAGGTTAAAACAGCAATCTTGCCTCCCACTTTGGATGCCTAGCATTACAGCTGCTTTTAAAATGCTTTTGTTTTAAAATACTGGCTTTTAGTTGACATGAGAAAGGCTGTTCAGCTGTGCATTAAAGACACAGTAATGGTTGTAGTAGTAGCAGTAGTAGTAGTGCTCATAGTAATAATAATCACAACAAAAATGATTTCAAAACACCCTTTAGCCAGAGAATTGTTACTAAGAATGGGGTAGCCTTGATGCAATCTCTTCTACACTATCCTAAAACAACAACAACAAAAATGAGTTAAAAAGACTGTCATAACGAAATAGTCATCTTATCATATGTAAGCAAGTTAAACTCTGCAGATCTATGGATAGAAAATTACAGAAATGTCTAATTACATAGTTGCTTTCAGTATATGAGTGACACTTGTTTATGGGGGAGAACACTGTGGAGCTGTTGCTAAGAAGAATCAGAACTAAAAGGTGGGATCTCATTCTCTTGTGAGAAAAAAACACTATTATTTCAAGGAAAAAAACTGATTGCTATGAAATGTGCTTCTCCTATGTACATTTTACAACAGTTGCTAACTGGGGTTTTCCATGTAGCTACCCATCCTATGTACCTTTAGGTTGCAGTCCTGCCATTAAGGTGCAAGGGAGGCCCCAAGATTTGGGATTCAAAAAGCTATGGGCAATTGGTAGAATAAAAATCAACAAAATTATATGAATTATTAGGAAACTATATTTAGCTCAGGAGGATTGTGAACTATAAATTGAGAAAGTGCTACTGACTCACACAACTGTTGGTTTGAACTTTTTATATTTTCTTGTCTACATAGAGCTTTATCTGCAGTCCATGGCAGTAAGATAGAGTCAGTTTGCACAGAATTTGGAAAGAAAGTGTTCAGGTCACGTGATTTCTCTAACATATTTGTTCTTCATAAATTACTTCTTGCACCTTATCACCTCACTGTGTCACTGTGATTTCTTGGTACAAAGGTGCTGGGCCAGATTCCCCCAGTACCAGACTTGACACAAGCCCTGCACAAGACCCTTAGCCAGGTCCAGCTGAAGACTGGCTTCAGTGTCACATCCTTTCTGAGCCTCAGACAATGCCACTTGGCAGCAGCCTTTGCTTTCATGTAGACCTAAATGGATCTTTAGTCTTACTACGGCCTACTTGTATGATCATGCCTGGGGCTGCATGAAACAGATACACAACACCCAGAATATTTTCAAAAGCCTGTTCTAGTGTCTTCCCTTTTGTCTAAACCAGCTTGTGAGCGCAAGAATGCAGAGGCTGCAAGACTGCTGGTGCAGTACAATGCAGATACCAACCATCGCTGCAATCGGGGATGGACCGCGCTCCATGAGGCCGTCTCCCGAAACGACCTGGAGATCATGGACATCCTTGTGAAAGGGGGTGCCAAGATTGAGTCAGCAAATGCCTATGGGATCACTTCCTTATTTGTGGCAGCTGAGAGCGGGCAGTTGGAAGCTTTGAGATACCTTGCAAGATGTGGTGAGTACAGCTTACACACATCTATTCATTTAATTTTTAATAATTCAGAGTTTCCCAGTAATTCTCCCTGGCTCAGTTTTTCTGTCTCTGGAGGTCAGGCCTAGCCTGCAGAGGGCCTAAGAGCCTTCTGCTCCTGATGGTGGAACTGGGTAGGGTCTTCACAGAGCGTGGTCTAGACACATGTGCTTCTTCAGCATTCATTCACGGTCACCTACTTTGAGAAGTCATATGGTGCTGTCTGACTGCATTTCCTAACAGCCTTCTAAACCCATACTGCTGCACACATGTAGCCCGAAATCCAGTCAGTCATAAAAGGCAGCTGCAGGTGGTAATAGATGGCAGAAGTTGAACTTCAGCCAACCCCATCTCCTCACAAACATGTGCAGTGATGGGCAAGGTTAGCTGTCCTCATAATGTATCCTCTGAAAATTGATAAAGTACTGCTGTAGAGTTTATGGGTTTATATCAAATAGAAGGAGACTCACTCTCCCCATGTGTAAATGTTCAAATATATAAACAGAGTGAATTTGAATCTAATTTACACTAAATCTTTTACTGCTCCAGTTGTGTAAAACAGCTTTACAATAAGCACAATACACTTCACTACTATTCTGAGGCATATTTTCTTCAATGTAGGTAAAACTTGGGTCCCGCACTTGCAAAACAAGAGTTTACCAGTAATGTAGATAAGAAAATGTTTTGAAAAAATTAGTATGATTAAGAAGGATATGAGAGTTGGGAAACCAAAAATGTGTTCTGCTGCCCAGCTAGTCTTGTCAGAGAGTTTTGTATGACCAGTTAGTCAATCATGATGCCTATGACTTAAGAAACTAAGCCAGAATGTGATTTGTGTTTCAAATTAGATAGATATTAAGATTTCCTTAAAGTTCAATTTTGAGAAAAATACTCAAGAAAAAATCCCATGAAACTTTTTTTCAAGCTCTTCAAGCCCTGAAAATCTCTTCTGAGCATCCCAGGAATGATATCATTCATTGTTTATGATGAACAATTTTCATCATAAAAAGGGTTTATTTCTCATTAGGAACGAAGTCCTGTGTTATGTTTTGTCACTGTCATTCTCCTGTTGTTTCCAGCTACAACATCTTCAAAGGGCCAAACACAACACAGATGTTTCAGCTTAGGGTGAGAGCCCAGGGAAATGTTGCCATTGGCAGGGAGTTTTCATGATCAAACAGAACACTGATCAGTTTCTTTTTTGGAGTTTAGAAGCAAAACTCCAGTGAACTGTCATTCCCATTTAGGATTCACATAGAGCAGCCTTCCTGAAAACACCATGGTACAGTATATGACAGGCAAAATCCAGGCCTAAGGGCCTTAAATATCTACAGCAGAAAAAGCTAAATTCCATATTGTTTATGGCAAAAAAAGTATTGTCTTGGTTTATACTTGCATGTTATTTATTAAGCAAAGTACACATTAGAGCTCAAGAAAGAAATTACCAAATAGTCTAGTAGTTTGTTGGTAATATTTCTCTTTTTTAGTACTAAAACTTACCATTTGAAGCCCTCATGAGGTGAAGAGATATGGCCTAGGTGCTGAGTTTTGAAATACAATATTCATTGATTAAGGCACTCCCAAATAAAATCTTAGAATTGTTGATCAGCACCGTGCAGATGTTATTTTATAGAGTATTATTTTAGCCTGGATGCATAATAAAATTAAAAAGAAATATAAATACCATAAATCTGTGTAATACTTACAGTGTGACTATATAGAGTATAAATGGTAAATATAAATAAATATGCAGCATAAATAGATATCCATAGAATTTTGGAGAGCACCTATTGAGATAATCTAATCCAAACTCCTGCTCAGGAATAGTATATATATATAGTGTAAACATATGAATATTATTGGAATTGCTGTGTTTGAAGGAAAGGCCATGCCATATAAAGAACAGCCCAATTTTTTTTTTTTTTTTTTTTAATCTTTGAGCTGAATGGAGCCTGGATTCATGACTGGGACCTAATAGTTGCCATCCATGATAAACTGTTCCTCATAAAATTCCCCTCATATTACAAACCAATGTAAATCTATGATAAAAAGGTATATAACTGATATGACTGTGCCACCTGTGATATGATCGTGTTCACATCCCCATCCAGCACATTTCATAGCTCCAGTGTTATGGAAATAGAAGTGTTCATTCAAAGTATGTTCCTCCCATCTCACTTTAACCTTTTGGTGCTAAAAGGGTTTCTTCTTTCCTAGGTGCTGATATAAACACACAAGCCAGTGATAACGCCTCTGCTCTTTATGAAGCCTGCAAAAATGGACATGTGCCCATTGTGGAGTTTCTTTTGTCCCAAGGAGCAGATGCCAACAAAGCCAATAAAGATGGCCTGTTACCTCTTCACATAGCAGCCAAAAAAGGGATTTGCGAGTAAGTTTTAGTTCATTTCGTGGTTTAATCTTTTAGACAGGAATCCAAAGTCCTTATAAAAAGGAGAATGGAATGTCCCAGAACCAATTCTGAGCAATGTGAGCAAGGCAGGTACCAGCTGAGAAGTGGGCTTTCTGCTTGCAGAGCCCAGGCTGGAGAGTGTGTTTGGAGGTTGGGATGGGATGGGGTGAATGTGGGGTGAAAGACTCCTTTAATTTTACTAAGACATCATCTAGTACAGCTAAATAATATCATGTATCTTGGAAGTGGATTATACTGAAGTCCTCAAAATATTCCTAAAATATAATAGAAAAAATATTGGTGGGGAGTGTTAGTCCTTAATAGCATTTGCAGCATGGTTTGCAATAATTTTCCTACATAGGCCCATTGTGATTCTTCTGCAGAAGCAGAAGATGCTGGATTCTTCTCTGGTGTGTTCGGGTTTTAATAACAATAATTCAGTTGCTGACAGCAGGAAGTGGTTAAGTGAATCTCTAGGGCATTAGTGAGATTGTCACTAGAATATGGTGTCCAGTTCAGATATCCTTCCTTTCAGAAACCTTTCAGGAAATTGTAAAGGCTTCAGAAAAGAAGGTCAAGAATTTCTCTTGGTCTGGAAAATATATTTTATTAGTGAATGATCAAATAACTCTTATTTGTAACAGACAAATTCATAAAAAGACCCACTGCTTTCTTTCTGAAATTAAATGTGTTTGGGACAGAGCTGAGCATAGTTTTTAAACAGAGAGACAAGTAACTGGTGGAAAAAATAGCAGAAATCAGGTAGAACTACCAGTCCTCTGAAACAGAGATTTTTCTAGGAAAGTAATAAACTATATCCTATGATAAAGAATATCAATTTAGAAGATGCTGTCTGGGGATGGGATGTTGCACTGTCATGTAAGTAGCAACTTGGGACATTGCAGCCTGCTTCTGAGCCTGAACTCCAAAGTATTTACTTCTGATCCAAGAGCAAGTTTCAGTTCCTGCTTTTAATCCCTCATTGCTGGAAGAGTAAGTGACCCACAGCTAAGTTTTTATTGCAGTAACAGATCCCTTTGGTGACTGTAGAGGATCTTCTGACTATCACAGTTTCTACCAAAATATTTCTACAACACTACACCTTCCCAAAATGCTTTTCAATCTAGAATTTAGATTTGTTTTGCAATGCCAATTAAGTTTCTCAAACCACTTTGATAGACCTGAGGATATTAATATTGGTTGGAGTAGGCCTGGTTCCTTTGTGCAAGCTGTGTATTCTAAAGGGCAGCTCAGTGTCAACTTATGTAACAGGTTTATACACTTACATCCATGTACATGAATACACTGCACTGACTAACACATGCATGATTTAAAATTTTCTCCAGGGTTTGACTTATAGTCATTTTCATGTATGAGAGTCAGAACTCAGCTTCAGTTTTTCACTTTCTAAAAAGTTTATCTGAAAGTACAGAAAGTTGATCTGAATTATATAGAGTATGGGCCAGCTCTCTTTCCCTCCCCTCAGCAGTCTCACACTCTGACCTGAAAAATTTACATGGAAACTCCACAACTTGAGTTCACCCTGGGTTATGGAAGGAAGGGCCTGATTCAGGGCTCATATCAATTATTCCCAACAACCAGCAGCATAAATGAATTTAGTTCAAACCAGAATTTAGTTCAAACTCTGCAGTCCTTCACTTGTAAAAGACTGAGCACAAATTTTGTGCATAACTGTCGCAAACTAAGTAGAAAAGAAAGACAAAAGAAAAATATATTTTCTTATAAATATTTATCTAAATGACAAAACTTTAGCCTGTTTGGCTGATCATTCTTAATTCCTCTGGTATTCAGTAAAATAACACCCTTCATGGTGACCTCTGTATTCCTGCAGATTTAGTACGTAATTCTGCAGGAATTCCACACTTCAACTTTTTGCCAGAGCACGAAGGCTCCCTACCATCAAAAAGCCAAGAATGTGGTCCCAGGGCTCAACTGTCAACTCTTGTTGCTTGGTGTTTGTTTATTTTAAATGACACCTTGTCAATATTGACCTGAAATTCATAAGGGTCATCTCATAAGCTGCAAGCAGTCATTTAACTCTTTCCCCCTTAGAACTGAGGAGTTGAAAAGGGAAGACTTCATGAAGCGTGGGCAGATTTATTAAGTAAATACAAGTCAGTAAACTCTTGGCATGCTCTCACTAAGGATGCTCTGCCTCCTCCTCCATATAACCTCTAACAAATAGAAAACACAGAAGCAGGTGTCAGGGATTAGGGAAATCTTGGCACTATTTCAAAACTGTACATGAAGCTCATCCCTGTGACAGACATGGATGTGGTCTGACTTGGCTGGCCTTGGCTGCCTTCACTTGACTTGCATTGTCCCTCTAGAGAAACATGAAATGTTCCAGAGGCACCATATTACTGAACTGACCCACTTTGGGGGGTGAGAAAGAGACGCAGGTTCAAGCTATACAATTAAACTGGCAACAATTTGATGCTTCCTGCTTGTCACACCAAAATAAATGTGGGCTGCAGGGCTGAGCTCTAGGACACTGCAGCATTTGGATGCAGAGCCTCAGTGTGGCACCCGTGCAGTGACGTTCAGGTTCCCCTTGCAGACAGAAATGATCCAGTGCCTCTTTAACTCAGATGTGAAGAGCTGGCTGAAGCACATATGCTGGAGGGAAAGAACAAAACAGACCCTTAAATCTTCAAAACATTTGATCATGGGATGAGTAATGCTGGTACTTGGCGTAGTGTCCTCACAGTGCTCTGTGCCCTTTTTGTTATTAGGCTCTTGCAGAACATTTGCTGAGGGTGGGAAGTTGCCAGCTCACCAGCACCCAAACCTCCAGCTCCCTGGCAAGTGTCACAGTGCTGGAAAATTAGTGTGACTGCTTGGAGAAAAAAAACAAGTGCTTAATTTCCCAAGATATTTACATAATTTAAAAGCCTTTTTGTTTAAAAATGAGATGTAGAAGTAACTTGGAGACATCAACAGTACATCACGTAAATAGGAACATAATCCTGTAAAATTACATCTTCAACCCTTATTTCAGCTCCTGGGAGCGTTGGAGGCTCAGTGTTTCACAGGATCACAAGATCATCACAGACAAAGGTTTACTGGCTTAGTTCATTGTGTAAATATATGTTTGAGGGCCCAGTGTTGGGACCAGCTATTGCAGTCAAGCTGAAGATATTCAGCATTTTAAAGGAGACACACTACATGCTAGGAAAGTGAGCTTTGCGTGTTTGTCTGTCACCAGCACTGATGACTGCTAGGTAGAGTAGTCTGCATGGGAGGAATGGAGGTGGAGAAGGTGAGCTTGGCTTCCCAGCTCACACAAGTTCCTATTTAAGATATCCCCCTCTACACAGGTATTACAAAGGGAGTGTGGGCAACTCCTGACACAGCAGGCAGACTCAGGTTGGATGATCCCTAGGGTCTTTCTAAAAGTAAGTTTCCTTGAGGTGACTTGTCTATTTCTACAGAATCAACCTAGGACCTTGGCTATATTACCCAGCTTTATAAGCAGGAAATGAAGGTTTAATCCATAGGGTTGGTCATGCAGCTCCAATGACACCTGTGCAGACATAAAAATGATCATGGGCTTGTGACTGCAGGGCTCCTGTGCATATATTTGAAATTCGTATTCAATATTAGAGCAGCTTGATTTATGTTGGTGTGTTTAGGGCCACATCACACTTTCCAACAGCAATGCCTCATTACTGGGGTTTAGGACTTGGCTACAAATGTTTTCTCCCTCAGCTGAAACATGGAAACCAGACTGGAAAATATTTTTACTTCTTTTTCTCCCTTTTACTAATTGTCTTTTTGGCTCCCTGTGGTCTGGGATGGACATTGATAGCCCCATGAACTTGCCATAGCCAAAAGCTGCACTGTGGAGGCCTAAAGGATAAGTACCAATGCAGGGTAATAACTGAACTGTAAAATCTAATAGGGAAGGCCTGGGAACCAAATCTGTAGTTTATCCTAGCTCAGTCCTCCAGACATGGGGTTTCACCTCCTGTCTGGTGTCAAGCCTGTCTGGTTACTGTGGCTGTGACCCACAAGACCTGCCAGCACTTTGTGTTGGCACCCTTCTCTGCTGAGCAGTAAAGCAAAACCTGAGAAGGGGAGATACATTCTCTCTGCTGGCACCTCAGGCTGGAGATTGTGCACCTTTTCCTCCAGTGCTACCCACAGCATGGTGATGAAGGTGCAGAATATCTGGTAGCTCCTGGCTGGTTGTCTGTCATTTGGGCTGTGGAACCTAAGAGAAGTTACAACAGGGTGGGTGAGTGCCAGCATGTCATCTCTTCCATTGTAACTGCCCCTGTAGCTGCCATTACATCACAGAAACTGAGTGATAATCTCAAAAAAATGTGTTCCTCCATGAAAGGGAAAGGTCAAACAACCCATATTTTTGGCAAGGTCGGTGCACAGGGAGTTGCTGACAGGTTTGAGGTTTGCAGTCTGGCTTCTATGAGTTGCTCCTGTGCCTGAGTTAGCAGGCTCTGCCCTGGGGGTACAATCATGAATAAAGCTTGCTGCAGGCTTGTAGATGCCCTGGAGCTCACTGCTGCTCACTGAGTCTCCTCCTGGCAGGATTGTGTCCATGCTGATCCCTGTGACCAGCCGCACCCGTGTCAAGCGCAGCGGCATCAGCCCCCTGCACTTGGCAGCCGAGCGCAACAACGACGACATCCTGGAGGAGCTGATTGAAGCTGGCTACGAGGTCAACACCGCCCTCTCTGATGAACGCTCCTGCCTCTACGAGGACAGACGCACCACCCCGCTCTATTTTGCTGTTTTTAACAACAACATCTACGCCACAGAGCTGCTGCTGCAAGCTGGAGCCAACCCCAATGTTGACCTCATTAACCCATTACTCATCTCCATCCGCCACGGCTGCCTGAAGACCATGAAACTGCTTCTCGACCATGGGGCGAACATTGATGCCTATATATCAAGTCATCCCACCACCTTTCCAGCTACCATCATGTTTTCAATGAAGTACCTTTCTGTGCTGAAGTACCTCCTGGATCTGGGCTGTGACGCAGGTTCCTGTTTTGAGTGTCAGTACGGAAATGGCCCACACCCTGCATTAAATTACAGAAGGGAAAGACTGAATGATCCTCAGGTGACCAGGGAGCCAGCTGTAGTACAGGTAAGCACTGCCCAGTCTACCTGCAGGACTTCTAAGGACATCTCCTACCAGTGGGTTCTGACAACATTAGTGTATTTTTTCTTCCAACCTTTTTGTGAGAGAAAATGCCACAATACCTACTTTATTTACAGAAAGAAAGGCTCAATATGAGCCAGCAAACATTCCAAGTTTGTGTCCAGTGACTGCAGGAAGGTAGGGAACAGCCACTGTGGCCATAGCTTGAATTTACAGTGAATTGTAGCCATCCTGACAGTCTTACCGACAGTTCTACAATGCTCTTTTCGTCTGGACCTGAGGTGCCAAAAGTGAGGCATATTTTCTTCACAAACATATGGATGATAGCATATGGGAGGTAGAAACCTTCTTTTTTAACTTGCCCTGTAGGATTTGTTTTGTCTGATACAGAATGTTAGCTACTGGTTACATGAAAACAGTCTAGTGCTTCACTCTGTGAGGGTAAACCAGTGAATGTGAACAACTGCAATTTCTGAGTCTACTGGAAAAGCAGTCACGGAGAGAGAGCATAAATTATTACATTAGCTATGTGACTGAGTTATATTTGAAGATTTCACAAGAGATTAAGAGATTTAGGTCCATGATTTCATCTTTTCAAAGCCACTTCTTCTAAAGCCACAGGCTTTAGATATCTACATTTTGTACATGTATCTTTGCAGTCCTTTCTAAAATGCAGCTGGACTTATCTTCCATTGGTCTGGAATGGGACTCTCAATCCCTTAAGGGGCTTTGCAGAATTTAATATTATACTTTTTTTCTGATTTCCATATCTCCTCTCCTTCCAATGTATCTCAAAACCTAATACTACACTCAAAATTTGCTGTCTTTCAACATGCTACACAAAAATGAAATCTCAACATGGCAGTTTTTCTATTTTGCACAAAATTGAGGATGAAATCAATCAGCTTCTATCTAGTGTAAGTGCAGCTTTGAGGGATTCAGCAGAATCCCAAAGGTATTGTTACCAATGTATGTTCTTTTGTGGTGGAAAGAATAAAGGAAAACATTAAATGGTCCTAGAAAATCTTGACCTTTTTATCAGTCCTGTCTTCCAAAAGACTTTACTCTCAGATAACATATCTGGGAGAAAAAAACAACCAAAAAGAAAATCTTATAGAGAGAATTAGGAGTCCATCACAATATTCGCTTCTCCTAAAGAGGGCTTTACCCTCAAGAGTCTTTTGTCACAACAAAATTCCTCCAGTATACCATATTTTTTGTCAAAGAAAATTTATAAAATACATCATCTCTAGTTCTTGATCTGTGATATTGTAGCACACTGAGTGAACAGAGAGATGGAATTCCAAGACAACTAGACAGGGTTTGTCTACTTGTAGCCCTCTATGGTACCCTAGCCACTCAAAACCAGTTCCTTCTGGATCTCACCTGAAATTATTGCCTAAGAAAATATTAGGTCACTCACAAAGAGTCATTGCCTCAAAGGTCACATCATATGAGGCAGAGATAGAAAAAATTGTATAAAAATTTATGTGTCTAGAGAGAAAGCAGTGAGGAGATATGCACACAGAAAAAAAAAGTAATCCCTTCCCTCTAATATTGTTTTTTATTTGCTTTTACTGCTAGGATTTTGGCTAATAAAAGTGAGGCTTCTGTGGTAGCTTCATGATATGTAGTTATGATATTATTTATATTCTGAAATGTGGAGGATCTTATGAAACTACAGCCTTCTCCATACAAAGGATGTTCTTCTACTTTCTTGTGTAAGATTATGTAAGGATAGTAAATCTTAATTATTAGTCTTTATAAAGGCCATGAAGTACTGCAACTGGGTTTGGAAAATGCACAAATATAAATCATAAGTGACGCTACTAAATGAAGGTGTCCTGGGGAAAGTGAGCACAGAAGGATGAGTGGTTGCTGCTCCCGGGAAGGAGGGCACGGGCGGCAGTATCGCACAGCCACGAGAGGGCATTCGGGTGTCAGCCGAGAGCGCAGCCCCAGAGCCGCCCGCTCCGAGCAATCCCGCTGCCTGGTGCTGCAGTTTTGCATTATTTGTCTTTATTTTGCCACGCTCATTTTCCTGCAGTGTGTTTTGAAACGTGCTCATTCCACAAGATGTTTTTGTAAGCCGAGCTTTTGAACAGAGAAAAAGGCAGGCAGGGTGTCTGGTGGAGACAAGAAGAGAGCAAGTAAGATCCAGTGTTTTATGGCCCTACATGTGTCTTCATTTCCACTCTCCTAAAGCAGTCACTGCAAGGAGGTGTTGTGCAGGTGCCCGGCCTGTGTCTCACATGGTAACTGCATGGCAGTGACACAAACACTGCAGTGACAGCCAGACATACAAAACTGCACTCCCTATAAGCAGCCCAGGTTGGGAACTGTGGGCTGTCCACTGCCATCCTTCTGACACTACTGTCTCTAGTTGTCCTGGGAAACTTTACATGGTGATGTTTGGTGAAAAATAAGAGTCAGAAGAGTAGTGAACACCCCTGTGAATGCTCTCACCTTGAACAAAATAACCTTATTTTCTGCAGCTCTATTTTACTAGGTGAGCTAATAGAATTTTACTTCTGAATAAGAGTATCCACACAAGAGTTTAATGGCTTTGAGTTAGGACTCATGCATGAAAAACCAAATTTCATCTAGTTAAAGGAATTTAAACTGAAAGAGCTTTAAGCCGGTGCATTTTCTTTCCTGTTTGGTGTGGGCTTTGAAGGTGTTTGCAGACAGGCTGAGTGACTAAGTTGATGGATGGTGCTTCAGCCACCAGCTTTCAATAGGGTTCAGCCCTGTGCCTGAGTTCTTATGCACACAGCATGATTTAATTCATGTTAAACTTCCTGACTGCTTGCATGCAGATTATGTCCACAGATATCTTCACCATATGCAGAGCCCTAAGAGAGACAGATGAAACTGACTGGTATAATATACATATTTAGATTAAAGTGGGCAGATTTTTTTAAAATGAGATTGCTTAAAGTCAGGCTCTTAAATCCGTTCTCCAGTATTTCCTTAAGAAACTCTCCATGCAATGAATTTCAGTACTCTTCACCTTACACTGGAGACAATAGAAAATTGGCATGATCCAGGACTGAGTAAGGAAGGCACCATCTATTAGGCATGTCACTGGCCCTGTGGTGTGAACTACCCCAGGATAGTTCTCACATGAATGAGTAAAATGGCCAGGGATTCATCTGTGCAGAGATTTCTCCATATTTGTTTCTCATAAGATGTTTGGTCCCCTAAAGCTGCAGATACTAGCAGGTTCACAGGAAGCAGGAGGTGCTGCATTCCTCTGAATCTCCCTCTTTCCCCAGGATTCCATTTTACCCCCCAGAGCCCCACCCAAGAGGGGAAAGGACCCAGCATGCTATGTCATAGGGCCCTAGATTGCATGGACCTTCCAGCAGCCCCTGACTAGCTAGGGGCAAAGTTCCTCTGCCCTTGCATTTCTGTGGAAGTAGGATCTTAGGACTTGCATACAATTCGGCATTATTGCATGCTCCAGAGCTAGGACTTTGCCAGGGATTTGTGTCATCCTGTGTTTGCAAAGACAGGGTTCTGCCCTCAGGTGGAAAAGAACAGGCTTTAGTTGAAGTTTTCTGAAGGGAAACTGGTGATTGCCCTCACAGCTGGTAGGAGGAGGGTACCATCAAAGCTATCAGGGCTATTGCAATTGCTGTTTCCACAAATGCATTTATGTCCCACTGATGGCAGCCATCTGTTTTTCCTTGAAGTTTTGTGAAATGGTGTCTACTCCAGAGATAAGTCGCTGGGCTGGGCCGATCATCGATGTTCTTCTGGATTATGTGGGAAATGTGCAGCTCTGTTCCCGGCTCAAGGAACATATTGACAGCTATGAGGACTGGGCTGTCATTAAAGAAAAAGCAGGTATGGTCTCCCAGAAGAGAATCCAGCACAAATAGTCCCACTGTTGGATTCAAAACCTCGGTCACCATCTCCTCTTAGTATTCATCCCATAAACTTGAAATCTTTGAAAGGATTTCCCTTCTGTGACTGACCAGGTATGAGTGTCAGAAATTTCTGACGTGTCACTGGCCCTGTGGTGTGAAATGCACACCAGCCATGGATCTGACCCACTGGGAATGAGCACAGCAGTGCAGAAAGGCCCATCTGGATGTAGCTGGGGTCCAGTCAGATCAGGGCAGGTGGGCAGCACAGCCATCTCCACAGCAGCCTAGCGGGCACCAATGTCCTTTAAAGACTTTATTAATATTCCACTCTCCTAATATCTTTTCCCTCAGGAAAAAGTCTTTCATAGATATTTTCAGAATCAGTTTTTTGGCACCAAGCAAAATTTGGTACCTATTGCATTTATTTTCATTGGGAAGGCTAAACACTTTGAAGTAGCTTTTCTAAATCCTCCTAGAAAGCCCATTGCTATGGCTGAGATGGGTACAGCACCCCATCCCCCAGGCCCACACCCTTCCCCATGTCATGCCTCAGTACACATGTTCTGCCACCAGACATATTATCCCTTCATTACAGAAAAAACCCTTTTTTCATTCTTCCTTCTCCCATTTTCCTCCTGACACTCCCCTGCCCAAGCTGAGCTCAAGTCCCTCAAGTTAAAACCTGTTCTGCTCACGTTTCTGACCCGCTGTCTTTCAGAACCCCCACGACCTCTTTCCCACCTTTGCCGTATCAAGGTCCGGAGCCTGGTTGGAAGGAACCGCATTAAGCTCCTGGACACGCTGCCCCTCCCAGACAGACTGATCCGCTATCTACAGCACGACTACTCGCAGTGACCCCAGCACACTGCAGGTGCAGCAGCTTCCCAGCATGGCACCCAGCCTCACCACTGTGGCACAGGTGCACAGCAGGGAGGAATTGCTGCTGGCTTGGTCGAGCACCCTCCCGTGACTAATCTAAGAGAAATGCGCTTTTGAAGCAGGAGTGAGAAGAAAATGAGGAGACAGCTAACATAGGAGACTGCTGTTAGGTTTTTCAAGAGAAAACACATACAATTCACCTCAGACCTTAGTCTGCAAAGAAGAAGGAATGAAAGCCAATACTGACAAATGAGTAGTGCTGAAGCAAGTATCAATGAGGAACTCAAAAGTGTCCTGAAGCTGTGGTGAAGTTTAGCATCCTTGCCGTTGTCACAATTCAGAACTTGTCAAGAATCAACGTGTTTGGGAAAGCAATCACATTGCCTTCACTGACTGAGATTTTTATTGTAGTTTCTATTCTATTGTTTGGATTTTTGCTAAGTGTGTTGGTTGCTAATTCTCTGATATTTTGACACCACCTTGCTAACACCTTTACTTCTTTTTTTTTACTTTTCTTAGTAAGTACTTGATTTATGAACCTTCAATCTCAGAACTCTTTAATAGACTAAAATCCAGAAATGCTGAATCCTTTAAAAGTCAAGGAAAGGTTTATTTAAGGAGGATGGAAGAATTATATTTGCACATAGTGAACACAGTTCATTCTGTATTATATTTGCAATAGGAAGTAAGTGAAATTTTGCTTGAGAGAATTTCCTAGACTAGGAATTTGAAAGCAACCCTTAGCTCTTTCAGGCTTTTTTGGTGTAAATTAGAAGTAGCTGCACTGTAAACAGTAGGTTTATGCTTTCATGAAGCCAGTGTCAGAACAGAACAAAGCTCTAGAGGAACAGGAACAGAGAGTGATGTGAAGGAGAGACGCAACACTGCTGAACCAACTTATTCTCTTCCTCCCCCAGATCTTATCTCTGTAAAACCCAGGTCTCCAACCTCCTTGGACCTCTGTGGCTGTAACAATACCATGACTGAAAGTAAGAGAAATTATTTGAAAATTATGGAATTCAAACTGCAAAATTTATGAAATGAATACCCAGAATTAGCTTTCCAAATCCTTATTCAGATGCCTAAACAATGGCAAGTTGCTTGCACCAGGTGTTGTCCACTTAAACCAGGGGAATCATATACATATCAGATATTACTGAGGCAGAATAAAAAATCTCAGAATTTAGCCCTGAATTTTCTGACTTTGGAAGTTTGAAGGATCTTTTAGCTTCCTTTGACACTGATGAAAGTTATTATCTCAGCTTCTTTGAAAATTAGGTCACCTATTTACAGCTCAGATCCACAACTGATTTATGGCAGCTTAACAAGTCACCATCTATCTGCTGAATCACTATAATTGTCCGTGAAATTCTTTTATTGAAGTTTTTAACAAGTCACATTCCCTCACAGCTGGGGAGGCCAAGGAGCCCATGAACAGTTACTGGCAGAGACTACAGATCCCTTGACAGGTGTGACTTGGTGAACTGCTTTGATGAGTGCTTTATTCTTCACTAGGCACCTAAGAAAGAATGGAAGAAACTAAATTTGGAACTACATCTTTGCAGATCTTATGCTAGAAGCACACTCCTTACCTTAGGTGACAAGGAGCTGTGCACCATGGCCTGCTTGGAGTCCCCACCAGAGACCTTACAGATCTGGTTTTGTTTGTGGGTCTGCATACCGTCCACGGGATATGACAGAACTCTAAGTAGGGAAAATACATTGCACTGAGTTTTATTTGTGTGGAGTTTTATACCTTAACACAGGACTAAAGTGTGTTGCACAAATACAAGTAATACAATCTGTCTGGGCACACAGACTGCGATGACTTTGCATGACATGTCATCACTTGTGGGACAGGATGAGAGGAGAAAAAGCATTGGTTACATGATTGCTTACTCTGTCCATTGCTGTCCCCTCTAAAAATGCAAAAATTGAAAAACCAAGAGAGTTTCAATTCACACTGAACACTGCTCTTGTAAAGCTTTGGAAAGTCAGGTGAGATTCCTCCACTGGTGAAATTTCATCCAGTAATTTCCTTTACTGCCAGTTTAAGATCTACTCCCTTGTCTCCTGCAGGGTGAACAGGGAATTGGTTAGAAATACATTGGGTAGAGAGAAAAGGAACTAGAAATTGCTGTATCAGTTCTGCCAGTGAAGGCCCTGTATTGGTAAGCGGTACCTGGAGAAATAGGAAATCACTGTGGAGTTCATGCATCTCTCACTTTCTGGGTCTGTGCAACAAAGGTCTGGGTCTTACATTGATATAAATCAGAAGTCCTTGAAATAGAGTAAGTATAAAAAAGCAGAGTTGTAGAGGGTGATGGATACAGACAGAGCTTGGTGGAAACCACTTCAGAGTTTGGTGAGCAGCGACAGCCCTGAAGACCCTGGCAGGCAGAAGGGCTCACAATCACCAAGTACTTGTATAACTCCAGAAGTGGAATTTCATAAGCATCCCAAACTGGGAATTTTCCCCATAGCCAACATTTTTGTATCCACAAAAGTCTGGCAAGTAGCAATTTCTTTTTATGTCCTTGGAGAAGCTGAAACTGGGTTTGAACGGGATAAATATGGAAAGCCCATTTCTTTTTTCAACCAAGAGACCTTAGTTTCTATTGGGAGACCCATGTCCTGATTGCTGTCAAAGATCTGTCCTGAGCAGGAGTCACTGAGCCAGAGAGCACTGGTCTGATGGGAACATAACACCTGTGGGAAGGATAAGTGCATGCTGTGCACAGAAACTGAGGTGAGAAGAGTCTATTTGTTAGAGGGGGAGTCTGGTAATTACAATGTTATTAAGTTCTTTCTGCTTTATCTTTAAAGCAAACCTTCACACACTCAGTTTACATTTATTTGCACTTAAATGGAGCCTGCTACCTCTCCACTCCAGTCACTGACATACTATTTTGTGCACAATACTGAATCTGCACGAATTCAATGTGCCTTTAATGCATCTATTTACATTTACTGTGAAAAGAAAAATACTCCAAAACCCAGGCAAGCCAGGCTTTGTAAGCAGATCAGTAATTCTAGTGCAAGGTAAAGTGGCTTGTTTCACTGAGTGTGATAGTTAGACTCCTTCAGAGATGACGACTTTATGTGAAATGTTCTAGGAATATTTCATGACCAGGTTACTGTACTTTTTTTTTTACTGCAACATGTGCAATTCACTTGATGTTCTTGTGCACTTTTTTGATTTTTTAGTTTTATTTTGTATGAAAGTTTTTTCATTTACTTTCCCCTTCCCATTATTTATAAAAGCTATTTTGTTTTTAAAAGTTTAAATCCGCACTGTTCTAGTAAATAGCAGCTCTCAAATGTTATGTTTCCATCTTTCAAACAATGTATGAATAAACAAGTAGATTCTTAAGGACTATCAGCTGTCCTGAATAGCAACATCAACCATCGACCAGCCAAACACAAAAATACCCAGAAAAATTCTGAATCAATCCAAGCTTGAATAATTAATAATTCCATAGTTAATCTCAGGGATGAGAGAACAGTAAGTATTGCTAGAGAGGAGAACAGAGTTGCTATTATTTGCAAACCTTTTGGAAAGTCTCACACATCCCCATTCAGGGATTTTGAATATACTTAACAATTGTCTTCTGTTCATTTGTGTTTTACTTCACTGCTGCTCCAGTTCAAAGCCCCAGCAAGGGCCACTGCCTGCTTTGGGCTGGGGGGGGGAGGTTCCATATCACAAAGGATTTTGAAAAAGTAACATTAGTTCAAATCTAAGTGGAGGAGCATAAATATTTGAGTCAGAGGTCATTTAGAATGGTTTGTTTCAATCCTTCATCATAACTTTAAAACACACTTTTCTACTACATTGGAGAATGTGGAGCAATGTACATTCAAATAAAAAGGAGTTTAAAAAAAATTTTAAAAAAAGAAAGCTAGGAATTCAATATTCAAAATATAGGAACTTGGTTTTAACTCTCTTCTTCCTCTGGATTTCTTCAGAAATAAAATTTATACAGAGGCTATCCACTTTGCCAAGTATTTTAATTTTTACTAAACTCCTTATTCTGGTGTGATCCACAGCACTTCCCTAATGAGCTCAAGGAGGAACACTGAAGCACAGCAACTACTGCAATACCAGTAGTTCATTCCATGACCTGGTCTGGCCACCCAGATGGAAATCCAGACCAATGCCAAGGAGGCTGCTCTGTATTGATAGTACTGAAACAGAGTTCAGCATCTGGCTGCATCTGGATTATGGCAGCAACACAGAGCTACTGATGTGAGAAAAGCCCCCTATTTCCATGTAACAAAATCCCTTACCTACAGGACTGTAAATGAAAAGCTGTTGTTCTCCCTCCTTTAACTTCAATGGCTCTGGCATCTGTTACACTCCTTTTGGAGAGGGACAGAGTTTCCTCATGGATTTTTTCCCAAAAAGGGAAAGGCATCTAAGTATGTTCCAATCTTTACTTCTGGATCAAGAGCTAACCTGAAGTCTTTGACCCCTAGACTGGCTCTTTAGCTCCTCACACCTTGCATTTAGTTGCAGGTATGTGCTACCAAAGACATTTCCTGCTCTCTCTCCTGCAGTCCATACTGGCTTGATACATAAATGAAGTGCCATAGTGGGGAGAAAGCAATGAAAGCCATCTCTATTTCTACTGTTTTCCTGCACCACAAACACATTACAGACATTGTTTCAATAAAAGTGAACATTGGTGATATAGGTGAGGTTTAAGGAAAGGGTAAACCACTTTTAGCCTGGGAGTAGAATCATAGAATATTTTAAGTTGGAAGAGACCCACAAGGATCATCAAGTGCAACTCTTAAGTGAATGGCTCATCGAGGGATCAAATCCACAACCTTGGCATTATTAGTACCAGGCTCTAACCAACTGAGCTAATCCCAGTGGTAGTTCATATCCTAATAAAAGTTGCAACCTAGTTATATAATACCAAGGCCATTAGAAGATACAAAATGATACTCTACAATTGCTTCAGATTATAATTTTTTTGATTACTGCAATGCAGTCAAATGAAGCATTTTCTGGTTTTCCCCTTGTATAGATGTCAGGAGTCATGGAGAGCTATGCTAGTCACAGACCAAACCAAACAAGGCCACTTTTTATTGAGTCCTGGGAGAAGTTCCCATTAGCTTCAGCAACAGCAGATTCAGGCCCTGGGAGATCATGGGTGTCAATTCTTTGGTCTTTTTTTGTCCCAAAATAAACTTTACTTGACTTCAGTGATTTACTCCAGTATAACCAAATAGACACATACACCTGCAATGTTAAACCTCTCATATCTCATTTCTGTGTCTTAGTACCACTTTCTCCATGGGTTTAAGAGAAACTTAACTTAAAAACACTTCCTAATAAATTGTCCAATGCCAATTTGTTTAAAAAAATAGGAAAATGCTAGGCAAAACATTTACAGCCAGGTCTTGTGAAAATATCCTAAAATCAGGGGGAAAAAAAGATATCTCTCAGCCAGAAATTAAGGCAGTCTATTCTTTACTTTTTTCTTCCATCACACCTAATGATTTTGTGTTAAACTAATAAGATTCCTCATTTATTCTGTTGATGCAGAGCAATTCCTGATGTGGAAATTCATCCCGCTTTCATTTCACCAGCTTAGCACTAGCTAATTACTTAGTAATTAGCTAAGATTTACTTATGGGGAAATTACTTCTGATTTGTATAAATCTGAACAGGCAGAGATTTCAGCCCTCGTATCTCCCCACCAGTTGCAAGTCAAAGCAAGACTGCATTTGCAGAATAACCAAACTAAAATTACCTTCTTTCTTCCCTTATTTTTATCTTTTAATTCTGTCAGTATTTACATACAACAAGAGCTTGAATCAATCACAAGTGGTTTTTATATCAAATACCACCCTTCCAGTCTCTTGCATGCAAAGCGAAATGACCTGAATATCTTGACTTCTCTGGAATTACTTGAAAAGACAAAAACTCTTTGAATGCATTTAATTCATTCCATTTCACTGCTGCTGCCGCAGGGCAGCTCCAGAAAGATGTTCCCACGTGGAGGAGGTCTCCTAGGTGTTACAAGCACGGCTAGGAATGGGCCGCAGCCCCGCTCGCCGCGGCTCAGACAATGCCCATCCATTAAAGAGACCTGGTCATGCTCCGTGCCACCGGCTTGGCAAGGTTTATTCCCGATTCACCCCCGTGTACGGAGAGGAGAGTGCAGCCCAAGCACCTTCCCAGCAGTTCCTAATTCCCTGCGGCCCGCCCACGAGGCACAGGGTGCGATGGCCGGCCTCCTTTCCCTGCGGCTCGGCGCTGCCAGCAGCTCATGCCCGGAGGCAGGCCGTGCGTTCCGAACCCCCTCGGGAGCTGTCGTGTTCGGCATGACTCCGACTCCCGCCCCGCTAAAGGTAGCCAAAAACATTGAAGATGGGAGGGGGGATGGCGGGCTTGGTGGGGATGGGTTTCAGAACCATGGGCCTGTAGAGTTTCTGCCTCGGGCCATCGGCCTCCTTGCAGAAGGGCGGCACCTCTGCCGGCAGCGTGGCCGAGCTCTTCCTCCACAGCCCCAGCCCCGGGAAGGGCGACGGGGGCAGCGCGCCCGGGGGCTGGTACACGCCTGGCCCGGGGCAGGGGAAGGGGCAGCAGGTCCAAGCACCCACTCGGCCCGAGAGGGCCCCGGCGGGGTCCTTGTCCCCGGCATGTGGCGCAGTGTCATGGGGACTCTCCGGGCCAGCAGCGTCTGGGCTCCGTTTGCTTTTCTTCCCCTCATAGGGAGGAGGGTCTCTGGGGGCTTGCAGCCCCTCAGGGCTGGCAGCAAAGGCTCTGGCCGTCAGGCTCTGGGCCGGCCGTGGCTCTTCCCAGAAGGAGGCGGGGAGCTGTCGCTTCCTCATGGGCACCTGGTCGGGTCGGGCAGCCTCGGGTTTTTGTTCCTGCAAAACCCGTTCCCCGGTGATGCCCTCCTCTGCCTCGGCTGTGTGCATCACCTTGTCGGCGGCAGCCCCGCCGTGCGGGCTGGGCTCAGGTGCCTCGGGCAGGGGGCCGCGGGCCCGGTCCTCTGCCCCCCTGCGCCAGCCGCACTCAGGGGCTTTGCTGGGGTGACACCGTGGGATCCGTGAGTACTTCTGAGAAAACCGCTTGAGCTGCTTCTGCAAATACTTTCTGTGGTCAACTGATCGGCGACAAGGAGCCGATTTATCCAGAGCCGCTTTGATGTCGCTCGAAGCCAGGTTAACGAAGTTCAGTAGAGTTTTTACCTCGCTGTCCGATGCCATCTCACTGAATGCACCGCGCAGAGTTTCCCATGAAAAGTTTATAATCCTTCTTCAGACAAACCACGGCAAACCTGCAAAGCATGACAGGCAGACTTTTGAGCAACAACCTTTGGTTCAAACAGCACTGAGCAAACGGACGGAGGACATGTCAAACTTCTCAGCCTCACAAACAAGTTGTCGGTGAGCGCGCTGCCATGCAGGGGAGCTGCCGTGGGAGCGGACGCGTGCCCGCAGCCCATGGCCCCGCACGGCTGCCCCGGCACATCCCGCACGGGGAACGGCTCACAAGGACAGCACGGCTGCCCTGCACACACCGCACGGGAAGCGGCCCATAGGGACAGCACACCCCGCACAGGGAGCGGCTCACACGGACAGCACGGCTGCCCCGGCACACCCCGCACGGGGAGCGGCCCATAGGGACAGCACGGCTGCCCTGCACACACCGCACGGGGAGCGGCCCATAGGGACAGCACGGCTGCCCTGCACACACCGCACGGGGAGCGGCTCACACGGACAGCACGGCTGCCCTGCACACCCCGCACGGGGAGCGGCTCTCAGGGACAGCACGGCTGCCCTGCACACACCGCACGGGGAGCGGCTCTCAGGGACAGCACGGCTGCCCCGGCACACACCGCACGGGGAGCGGCTCTCAGGGACAGCACGGCTGCCCTGCACACACCGCACGGGGAGCGGCTCACAAGGACAGCGGCTCAGCGCCTAATCTCGTTAGGGAGCGCTGAGCTGGACAGAGCCGCGGTGGCCGCCCTGTAAGCGAGCACGGACACTCACCCGGCGAGCGACAGATGCTTTTCTCACCGGTGCTGGCGGCAGCGTCGCTGCAGAGGAGAGAGAGGGAGAGAGAGAGAGAGCCCCTTCCCCGCTAATCTCGTTAGGCAGGTTACACACCGCCAACCTCGGCGGAGGCAGCCGGGGCCCGCCAGTGTTTGGATGTAGTTTAGCAAGCACTTGAGCAAGCTGAATGAATATCGACTCCAGCGAGTTCGGGGCTCTCCCAGGCCAATCAGAAGCCACTTTGCCAAATACAAAGCATCCCAATCAGGCATCAGCCTCCCCTCCTTGCATTCTTTGCCATCACAAATTGTCTCCATGGGGACAGCCACAGAAAGACAGCTAATAAATACAATCATTTCCCCATGATTTCTACCATTCTCCCTATCCCCTTCACCCCGATGAAAACCTTTCATTTTAAAATTACACAATCCAAAGCAAAAATGCTGAAGATCAGTTAGGAAAGTTTAGACACCCTTTTCTCTGCATTCTCGAAAGCTGTCTGTGGGCTGATACTAAACATGCTTCATTGGCACAGGACAATATAATACGGGGGACTGGACTAGCCTACTTTTAACTGTTCCCCATCGGAGCATTTTTTTTTTTTAAGGGGAGGATGATGTCAGAAAAAGGTAGGAAAGGAACAAATCTCTAAAGAGATGTGCAGATATCCATGGAAAGGGAGCTTGAGCGCTCAAGAATCTTGTCTTTATGTTTGCCCCCTCAATTGAGTTACACAAAAGCTGAATTACCCATTCAAACTACCCAAACAAAAGGATGGAGTTGGATAGTACTCTTGCATCTGTAGTCAAACAGTTAGAGACTTAAATCGAGTCGTCATGATGGAGAAAGAGTTAGACAAAGCCCATAGAATTGCCATCAGCAAACATTTTCCTGTGTCATATTAGTGGGTCTCCATGACTCCCCCTGGCCTGGGGACAATAGCACAAGTTTGCACACTCGACTACTGTCACCCTGCCAACGCTGGCAAGGAGCAGAAACAGGACAATCCTTTAAGGGGAAAGCATGCCCGCTGCAGGGAAGGTAAGAAGAGAGGGAAGAAAAGGCGTGTGAAATGCTAATTGAACTGCTTCCTTTACTGATCCGGAGTTATGCGAGCCCTCTGCCTTCTCGAAGGCTTGTCCCTAAGGGGTGACAATTACTTAAAAGCACAGTAAAACCTAGAGCTGGAGGAAAAGGAGAGCAGAAGAGCTGCCCTTGGTGTGCACTGATGACACAGAGCTGGCAGCCTGTATGCCAGCCAGCACCCGCTGCCTCCCACAGCTGAAGAAGCTTTGCTCCTGCTCTCCAGTCCCCAGTACCCCAGAGATGGGAAGACTGGATAGGGGCACAGCACCTGTGCACCCATCATCAGGGAGATACTGCCAGCCTGAACCAAACACAGATGTGTGCTGAGGAAAGCAGGGACTGAAGTCCAAGACATTTTGCAAGTAAAATCTGTTTTACTGTTATGAAGCATCAAAGGCCTGAGCACTGAGGGATGAAAACAGCCACATTTTACATTTATTTTACCGACTGTTATTTTATTTTATTTCTATTTATCCAATTTTCATCACAGGAAGGCAAGATCCAGACTATGCCATTATATGAAAGTCTGGGCAGAGGCCTCAGGGATGACTCTTCATGATCCCTGTGTTGGTGCACTCATCCCACTCACACCTTTTCTCTCAGTCTGGCCTGAGCCATATGTGGTGGTGCCCAGGCTGAGGTGTTTCTGGTCTAGGGAGACCCTGGGTCAGCGACAGAACGTGCTGCAGAGCTGTTGGCACCATGGCTGTAGCACAGTGGCTGATTTGCTGCTTGCAGGTGTGCCTCTCTCCTCCTAGTGTCTGTGTGGCCTGCACAGACATTTCTGTGCAGTTGAGGCTGCAGGGAGAGGTTTTGTTCAGCTCATTCAAAGAGATGCATACCAAGGGGTCTGTCTCTCTTTGCAGGAATAAACTGACTCCTGTGCTTGAGGTTTCAAACCCAGCCTGGGACACCACATTTCATGGGGCAGTCTTCCACTAGAGATTCTTGGTTTCCCAAGGGAAAAAGGGAGAGAGATAGATAAGTGACAGGTGCCTGGGAGACAAAGATTATGTCAGGATATTAATGAACTATGTCCTTAGAGGCCTGGGAAACTCGTGCCATCCAATCATGGGGGCTCCAGAACCCAGGCTGTGCTCTGGGCCTGAGGGCTAGTGGGTTGGTTGGACTGAGGAGGGTGGATGTGACTTGCCTGCTTACTGGGGGATAACAGACCTGCACACCTCCAGCACACTCACTGCAGGAGCCCTTTCTGAGCTCCTGTGCTACAGCCATGCCCATCTTCTCCCAGGAGGATGCTCGTGCAGGATGTGGCTCCTTGGGCAGCACATGGCAGGGATGGAGGAGCTCCCCACGCCTAGCTATGCTCTCTGCTTTGCCATCCCATTCCCCTGCAGCTGGTAACAGTGGGGTGCCAGAGGGGAATGAACCAGCAAGCAGGATTTGAAAACCAGAGCAACCTACCCTTTCAAGGTCAGACTCAGGTTGAGCTGCACAGGGTTTTCTCTAAGAGGCCACCGGAGCCCTTTTGTTCCTCGCTGCTCTCGCCATGTTCATCCCAATGTACATGTGAAAGGAACAATTAACAATAGGGCACTCCTCTATGAGGATCCAATGCACTTTGAAGTGTCCACCAAGCAAAGGCTCAAGAATGATACATCATTTTCCACTGTGAACATGTCAAACTAGTACAGCAATTGAAAAAATGTCTCCACATGCCTTCCCAGCATGCAGACAGGGACCAGCTGGAGAGCTACTTCATATCCGACATGTCACCTCCTGACAGCTGTCTTCTTGGGAATTTTTGGTATGTAAAGTTTTCTAACTCCTTTTTTTAAGTAAAGCACAAGAATAAATTAATTCACTTGAAAATTGCAGCCAGGCCTTTTCTAAAATGAAGCATTTCCTTTGAGACTAAATGAAGAAAAGAGGAAAGAAGATTTTCTTGCACAAATATATCCACAAACTTTTTTTTTTTAATTGGGTCACTAATTGTAAGCATTGTCAACTTTTAGTCACTGCTACACCAAAATCTCACAAAGTTTTTTTTTCCAGGCTGAGGGGCCCATTTAGCAAAGGTATTCCAGCATCAGTTTATCCTGAGCCATGTGAGCACACCCACTAACCAAAATGCACACCATTAGCTGGGGCAGAGATCCCTCCCCATCAGTGCCACAAGCATTTCAAATAGCAGGAACACCTAAATCATGCTGGGAAAGCAAAAGGCAGCCCAGTGAACGACTGAGCAGTACAGAGGGGATGCAGAGGAAGAGAGAAGAAAAATAAATTCCCATTGTTTTATAAATTTTTTAAACTATTTTTCCCCAATTGGGTGACAGTACTGTTACTCCTTGTTGAGCCTAATGGATGTGGACTTTGAAGCAAAGAAAAATGGGGCTCCAACTGTTTTGAAATGTTAGAAAGTTAGCTGGAACATCTCAGATGTGCCACATGTGAATTGTTCCTTTTCTTTGTCCAGTCAACTATGGGCAGTTAAAAGCAAAGATAATTTAGTTGCATGATCTGTTTTCACTCGCCTGCTGCCTCCTAAGTCTCTGCTTTGTCTTCACACTTGAAAAGGAGAGCCAAGAACCTGAGGGGAGGTGGTGATGATTCATGGTGAAACCAGAAGTACTGGCCTGGAGAGGAGTAATATTGGGATGGAGGAAGACCACTAAACCTCTTCCTTTGGAATCCTGATTTTAGATTGCATGTTGACAGTGACTGAAGTGGAAAGACATTAATGATGCGCTGATGGCATAAAAATGGAAGATGTTATTTAACATCACGCTGCAATAATTGGGTGACCTTAAAGGTGAATGCAATGGGAGAGGAAAGGATTGCAGTAACTCTTAGCCACACAGCTCAGGAACTGATAGCAGGAATTTCTGTCATGAGGAAAAATGTCATTGTCTGTAAATGAGAAGGGAAATCAGGTCATAGGATAAAAATGAATTTTCCTTCATCTAGTCTGACCTTCAAAGTGTGTGGAGGGGAGAGGGATGAGGGAGAAAGGTGGTGTGGTGCTGATGGCACTCAGGAGCTCACACTGGCTAAGAGCCTGGCTCCAGCCTGGGATGGAAGCTTGTCCATTGCAGGACCTGCAGGCTCATTTGAAAGTGATGTCTGACAGTGTGTGACTGCAGAGGGGTGCAGCCAAGGCCTTACCATTCCTTCCTGCACCCAGCACACAGGCGCTGCAGACAGCAGCAGGGACATCTCTCCCTGGCACTGACACTCACACAGCCTGGTGCTGCCCCAGAGCTGAGTCCTCTGAGCTCAGGGAAAAAGAATATGGGATTTCTTCCCATTCTTGTGCTATCCACTTGCTCCCTTTCCTCACCCTCCACACCTGCTTGTTGAAACTAACACCTCTGCTCCCGAGAGAACAGCAGCCTGGCACTCCAGCAGATGAAGCTTTGGCTCTTTCCCCACCCTCCTTTTTTTCTCCCCTCTTGACAGTCTGCTTTGACCTGAGTGACATCCTCTCTTTGCTTTCAGTCCCTGATTTTCTGCACTTGGGGACAGACTTTGAGCAGGCAGTAAGTGTTGAGGCCGTGCAGACAGCACGGGGGGGCTGCTCTGCCCCAGAGCCTGCCATTCAGGCAGATGGTGGAGGGGGCTGATGTGAATAGCTCCTGTCAGTCTCACAGAGAGAACTTTACAATCGTGCTACGTGTTGGACTGCACGTGACTAATGCCATTCTTCTGCAGGCTGCAGGCAGGACACAGCTGTTTCTTTAAGGAGAATTTTGTTTTTCTGGGCAGAAAAAAAAGCACCCATGACAATATTGTAACCGTGTATCCAGTATTATGCTCCATAATTGGGTATGATCAAAGCCCATGCTGCCTTTTTCTGTCTCTCTTTCTGGTAAATAAGATAATGCTTTTTTAAAAAGCGTGGCCTTGGTTTGGTCCTTCTGAAGGTTTAAATTGTATGGCAGGTATGCACTGAAAAAAAGCAACAGGGCCAAATATAGGTTTCTTTACATAATTCTGGAATAAATAAGTATTTCAAGAGCAGGATGAACTCTGTGACAAATGTGTCTGTTGAGGAGAAACAATACTGCAAAAATAATTTTAAAAATACAGACAATAATATGAACATATGAAAGGGTGGTGACTTTCTCTTAAAAGCTGCAAAATGAGAAACGCACAATGGCTCTGGACAGGGAAAGAGAGTGCATGGTACAGAAGAGCCATGCCAGACCAGAAGGGTAGTGTGTTCCTCCTGCCCACATTTTGGCCAGGCTCACAGCCCTGCTCCCTGCTCCCCTCTCTTTGGCAAGGCTTCTCCCCATGGGTGTTTCTGCACTGAAATCCGTGCTGGGCTCCTAAGCCCAGCAGCACACTCCTGACACTCCTGCACCTCCCTTCTCCTACCACAGGGCATGGCCCTGTACCACAGCCCAGCTGGGGCTGCACTTGCACTTGAACAAGGTGCAGGCAGCCCCAGGCAGTGCTGCCCTGAGGGCCCCCATGCCAGGGTGACCATGAGGCTTCAGGCAGGCAGGGATCTATCTAGCAAGGCGCAGTGTGTGGTTCTGCCCCTAACACTTCCTTCTGGCTGCCTCCCTTGTTGTATTTCCAGACACAGTGTCTGCCCCCAGCGCTGGTGAATCAGCCCTTGGAGTGTGGAGCAGGCAAGAGCCTTGGTTTGGCTGCTGTATGAGCATCACCCACAGATGTGTGCAGGAACTGGCTCAGCACTGGGGGAGTTCAGAGGATGAGCTTTGCTTAAAGCACTTGGACCATGCCCTCTAAAGCGTGAGCCAGGAGGTGTCTGAGCAAAAGGGTGTCTTTGATCTCTTTCTTCTCCTTCCATTAAAGAGCCACTGAGGCTGTAACAAGCTGCATTTCTGTGGCATAGCAGTCCCAGCTCAAACATTGTGCAGCACAGATTGACCTTGGACCCACACTTGTTTGAGGTATTTCATACGTAGGATTGATAGAGACAATCAAAAGCTAATACTAGCTACTATTTTAGTTTCTCTTTGTTGAGAAACAGTTAGAAATAACTGGTCATTATTGTCAAACCAAAAAAAATTCCTTCCGTACCTGTAATGACAGAAATAGCTGATGAACAACAACACTCTTCTTGGACCAGATCTTCAAATTCTCTTGGTGGTTTGCAGTACGAAAGCTATGAGGGAGCTTTTGCAGTCCCAAGTGTCCTACTGGAGGGATGCTAAGATAAAGACTCTGTATCCACCCTAGCTGGGCTGAACTATCCATGCAGAGGGCTTAGACAAAACTCTACAGATTTCTGAATCTTCTCTGTACTCCTGTTACCTGTTGTCTTGATTGGTAACTTTAGCACTATTCATGGTTTGGGGAATTCAGCCACCTTTGCAGTAGGCAGCTGTTGCACAAGGAAGTAGAAGCAGCATGTGCCATGTTCAGTGTCATCCCTCCATCCCAGTGTCCTCTAAAACTGACCTTATGCTTCAAAGGAATATGTGAAGGTGACAAGGGCTGCAGCTGTTACTGAGGGTCCCTGTGGGAGCCCCTAGAATGGTCCACAGGAGGTGAGTGCCAGCAAATGAGAAATGCCAAGTGCACACTGCACCTGATGAGCAACCTGGGCCAAGGAGCTTTTCAGGGCCTGCTGTTCTGCAGGTTGGGTAGATGGAGAAACTTCCACAGAAAAGGCAGTAATCATCATAGAGACTGAAGGACCAGACACTTCTCTGCAGTGCCAGCTGCTGCCACCCTCACTGCCCTCATGGTCTCCAAGTGCACACCCTTGAGCTGAGCACCGAGGCTAACTGGGTATGTCAGGTCTGCCTCTCGTATGTCAGGTCTGCCTCTCAGAGTGGTGCATTTGATTCCTAGGCTCTGTTGACCCAGGTAGGTAGCCATCGCCTGTGGGAAACGCCGGGAGCAGCCAGGCCGCCCGTGCGCCCTTCCCGGGGATGGCTGGGAGAGCCCGAGGGGGCCGTGCGGCGGCGGGGCCGCGAGGGGGCGCTGCGGGAGCCCGGCTGGGCCCGGCCGCGCTGCCACGAGCGAGGGCGGCGCTCCCGCTGCGCGCCCGCGGCCTGCGCTCCTGCAGCCTGCCGTCCTGCCTCCTGCCCTGCCTGCCTCCTTCCCTGCCTGTCTCCTTCCCTGCCTGCTTCCTGCCCTGCCTGCCTCCTGCAGCTTGCCGTCCTGCCTCGGGCCCTGCCAGCCGGCCTCCTGCCCTGCCAGCCGGCCTCCTGCCCTGCCTGCCTCCTTCCCTGCTTCCGTGCCTGCTGGCCTGCCTGCCTGCCTCCGTGCCTGCCTCCTTCTCTGCCTGCCTGTCTCCTTCCCTTCCCGCCTCCTTCCTTGCCTACCTCCGTGCCTGTCTCCTTCCCTGCCTGCCTGCCTGCCTCCGGGCCGTGCTGCTCTCTGGCCGGGCAGCCGCAGCCTTTACTCTGGCCAGAAAAGCCAGCATCAGGCGTTAATTGTTATTTATAACAACCCCCCTCCCTTCTTCACTCGGCGATGCGGAGTGCGGTCGGGAGGTGCTCTCCTCTCCCCGCTCGTGTAAAATGCACCAGGGGAGTAGGAGAAATCATCGCGGGCGAGCAAACGAGCTTTTGTGTCCACGGGTCCCTTGCTGGGCAGAAGGTTCAAAGACTCCTGAGCAATCCAGCCTCAGAGCTCCCTCAGTTCGGTGGTGCCTGGGCAATCCAGCCTCAGAGCTCCCTCAGTTCGGTGGTGCCTGAGCAATCCAGCCTCAGAGCTCCCTCAGTTTGGTGGTGCCTGAGCAATCCAGCCTCAGAGCTCCCTCAGTTCAGTGGTGCCTGAGCAATCCAGCCTCAGAGCTCCCTCAGTTCAATGGTGCCTGAGCACACTCAGCGCTTCCCAGGTGCTTGAGTCCAGTTCTTCGGGACCAATCCTGCATAAAGCATCAGGATCATTGACAGGAAAATGGGGTCTGCAGAACATACTGCACTGAAGAAACTGAGCAAATCACAAAGCCAATATTAAAGTATTGATGATCAGAATCCGTCTCTGGTGGAGTCAGTATTTGCTCTAGGTGTTCTGGGCTCATTACTGAAGCCAAATTTTAAATGAGCATGGATTTTTAGTTACCAAATTAGGTTCCATCATGAGTTTTCATTAAAAATACAAGAGCTGGGTACTTGGAGCAGATTAGCACTCTGCCTTCCTGGGATATAAGAGTGTTTATATCCACTGGGATCCTATAGTGGGTGTTGATGGGAGGCAGCAAGGGTTGGTATGTGCTTCTGCAGAATGTAAAGGACTTAGAACTCTAATATTAGTGCATTAAAAAAACTAAAACCACCAAAAAAAAAAAAAAAAGAATCATGTTTATTTGCCTTAACACAGTCTTTTCAACTATCTTTTGCAGAGAGAATTCAAATAAAAAAAAATACTCAATTTTTAATGACAAATAACAAGAATACATTGTCTAAAACCTAATTTTCAAGTCTGATGTTAGGTCTGGTGTTTTTCTTTTTTCTTTCTGCCCTCAATGAACCTGGTACATCTGTCACTGTTGCGCAAGCTAGATCTGTGCGTGGAACTGCCAGGCATGAGCAGAGCTTCATATGAGAGACAGTGATACTGGGAGTCCTGGTCTGATCCATCATGAAAACCAGGGAGATGAATCCAGGTGGATGGTGCTTTTAAGCAGTGCTTCACTCACAAAATTCTATAACAAGTAGCTCATGGTGAATGAGAAGATTTGTAGCTGTTTCTGAGAGTAGCTGAAATGTCTATTACTTGCAGTGTGATTTGCACCTTGGCAATGTAGTGTAACAGACTTTGTATCTGATGAGACTTTTATATCTGAGGAGGCTTTTATACTTACAATACTTACCAGAATTTGTATTGTTTTCTTCATGAAAGCATATTGTGAAGCTCACTCAGACAGCAGACAGTGATACAAGCAGCACTTTTGCTCAACTTTGGCAGTCCTCAGCCTAGTGACTGCTGTTTGTTCTAGCGCAGAGGGATGACACAAAGTAAACTTGAAGAGACTCACCAGTTTGCCAGCCTGACTGAAGCCAAGCTCTGCACCTGCCTGTTAGAGAAAGACTTGTAGACTATAGAGCTGCCTGTGCTGAGAATGAATGGGGAAAAAAAAGGATGAAAATGCAACTTGCTGTCCTGCTAGAAGTCTCCTCACTTACAAGAAGAGGTATAAGCATATTATGTGCGTTGCTCCAGATCCCACTTCAGGGGAACACATGAGCACAGATTTTGTGCACTGCACAGATCTCAGCACAGACTTACTCACATGGACTCTAATAAATGAACTTCTGATTAGCAGCAGTCAGTTCTCCCTAACCCACTTCTTTGGTACAATACAAAAGGCTACTCCACTGCACTCCCATGCTCAACAGAATGCTCATTCTTGGATACTGAAGGAGTCCCCATACCTGAGCTGGTAGAGAAATCACCCTCAGTCGAAGAGCTCAGTCTAGGTGTACAGGACCCTTAGGATTAATTTTGTTGGAAAATGCAAAAGATTGACATTTCTGATAAACAGGTAATTATACCTGCATTGTTGCCAGAGCTGAAGCTTTGATGGTGAGGTGGAACAACTGTGGGCAAGGAGAATCACAGACAATCTCTGTAAAGCAAACCCTTGTGGATAAATGGACCCAAGCCAAACAATGAGGACAAAATACCATCCAACTAAGTGTGCTAAAAGAGCTCAAATATGAAATTGCTGAGCTACCAAAGCAGAGCTTAAACCAACCACCATCTCAAGGAGCAAAAGTGAGTAATGTGATAGGTAGTTGTATGAGTGACAGAATAAATAAAGCAACATTTTCTCTGGACTGGTGGTAAATTTACAAAAGGCGTTTCCAAGGACTTATGTTGAGCTTGGTGCTGTTCACCACCTCTGCATGTGGCATGTCAAAACCTGTGAATACTGGCAAAGTTTGCAGATGATACAAAATTATTCACAATAATCAAAGCTAAAGCTAACTGTTGCAGAAGGAGCTTCTAATACCAACTGACAGTGAAGTGCCAGATGAAATTCAATATTGACAAGTAAAAAGTACGGCACTTAGGGAAAAAATAACTCTACTTATACATGTGCAGTGACAGTCTCTAGATAGAAACACTTAAGAAAGATCTTAGGTAACTAAAATTAAGGTATGAGGCTTTTGAAAACATCACTTACTGCCCTGCAACAGTCAAAAGGCAAATTGGATAGTAGGAGTTGCTGAATGAGGGAACACAATAAAGTAGAACAGAAAATAATATTACAGCCCTGATCTGATAAGTTTCAAAAAAATATAGACCAGATAGCAAGGATGGTCAGAGTTTTGTAACAGTGTATTTTTCAGGAAAGACTAAATTAGAGCTTTTCAGCTCGGCAAGAAGACTACCTGAGGAGATTGATATAAGTGTATAAAATCACTAATGGAAAAGGTAAACAGGACGAGGTTTATTTGTGTTTCTCCAGTGCAAGAATTAGGGGTAACAAATTGAATTATCCTACAGTAGATCTAAACCATAAGGAAGGAATTTTCCACATTATGCATTAAACTATGGAACTTGTTGCCAAAACAGCAACTTGTTCTTGCACAAATATGTTTAAAAAACTTAGACAAAATCATGTCATATAAGGCCAGTATTAAGATGAAATATCCACCTTTAACCTGTAGCTCAGAGGCTCCTGAAATTATCAATCATCAAAAGCACAGACCATTGTGTACTGACTGGCCCTGTCCTTGTGCACATCTTTAAATATCCATATGGGCTGACATCTGAGGTCAAGTCCTGGACTGTAGAGACCTTTAATCACAATCAGTAGAACATTTTCTTTTGCAGAAATGGGAAAATGCATCCTGGATATATTATAAAGTAATATATATTACTTTATAATATATCCAGGCAAGGCAAGGGGCATACTGGAACCATACAAAAACAAGGTCCAGTTCTCTCTACCTACTATTTAAAAGTCTGTTTGGGACAATTCTGCATTGATAGCAATTTTGTTTTGATCCTCATAAAAAGACATCTGCAACTCAGGAAGGTTTAGTTATGATTTCTTTAGAAGATTAAGCTGTTCTGAGGGGAGCTAACATAATTCAAAGTGTCATCCGTCATGAAAAAAATATTTTTTGAGAAGATTTTGTTGTTGCTGTTGCGTTATGGTCTCAGTCACAGTATCTTTCCTTACACCAGAATATCCAGTACTAAGCCCATCAAAACAGAACTCCCAGTCCAGTTCTGAAGGCAGCAACATCCTGCTTACCTCTGAAGCTTCTCTCCAGCATGGTCAAAGTCAGGGTGGCCATTCATTTCCATACACTTGAGAATGTGTGTGTGTGTGCGTGTGTGTTTGCAGATTTGTGGCACAGGAGAAAATCCAGGCAGAGAGAGAGAAAATTACATTCTTATTTGTTTGTTTGCAGGCCCTGTCAGGGGTTCAGATGCAGTAGCTCAGTAGCACAGTATCTGCATCCAGACAGAATATGGGGTCTAGGACAAAAAGTAGGCAATTGTTGAGGGCACCACACAGTTGCCAGCAGCCAGATGTGGGCTTTACAGCAGGAGCGGACAAGCTCCTGGGGCAGCACAAACTCAATTTTGTTCAACTTGCTGAGTCTCACGTTGCAGTGCCTGGTCTGCAAACACAGGAGGCGCATTCCCAATGGAGCTAAAACCACTGAGATGGAGCTGTTCCTGCTGTCCCACTTTAACACACAGATTTCATGATCATATTTGAAGACATATTTGACGCCTAGACAAAAGCCAAAGACTTTAAGATTTCCTAGAATAAGACAAATACCCATCCTCAGCCCCACGAGCTTTCAGATACTGCAATGAAGTATTTGGTAGAAAACTTTGGTTGCTTTCTGTTCCAAACAGCTCAGCTTTGATAAATGCAGCAGGATTGATCTGTGCTGTGCATCCCTTAACTGAGTTACATGTATAATCCTCCCTGGAACAGAACATTTACATTTCACTGACCTAGTTGAAAAAATGCATTAATTTTAATTTATGCAAAATTCTTCCAATAGAAGAGTGAGAGGAGAGAGGCTATGTCTTATTTGCAGTCCTTGCCTGCTTGGAGCTAGAAGTGAAGCCAACTTTTTAATCAGGATTTTTTGAAAATACTGAAGCATTTCAATGGGTGTCTTGTTCATATAAATCCAGACAGAGCTTTTTTGCCTCCCATGTATCTCACACAGTCACAAATACAAAATGTGCCATTGACCTGTCTCCTCTCCACTGAATGGTGCCTCTCTGCCTCTGGAGACCCTGGGGCAGTGGGGCACCAGGGACAGTTTAACACAGACTTCAGCCAGACACCTCATCTCAGCTCCCCCCGTTGTACACCTTTCTGGAGGCTGATCCCATATGGAGATGATAGAAAACTTTATTGTTGAAGAAGGAAGTTAATGGTGCATGTTCCTATGTCATCTGACCTGAAAAGCCCCAAGAGCATAGTTAGCCCACAGCCCAGCCCCAGTGCTGCAGCTCTCTCAAAGGATAAATGGCCAGCAGTGTTTGTGAGAACTGGTTGTGTAGCTCAAAATTTGACTGTAGGGTCACTTCATCTCTCTCAGTAAGTCAAACACAGCAGGTGCATGTACAAAAGGGACTCAGTGGAGGGCAGTTTAATATTGCCTCAGCATGGAAAATCAGAGGGATAGAGGTCCTCATGGTAGAATTCCCTTTACTAAGGATTACTTTGGGGTCTTGACTCAAAAATGCTGCTGCTACTGCAGCCAGCCAGCCCTGTTTCCACATGGGAGGTTGTCAGAGCAAGGAATAGCTAGGAACCATCATTTTTTGCTCAGCAGGCTTTTTGGCAGCTACCAGCATTGCTGTAGTCAGTGTGAAGTAAACCAATTAAGTAGCTTTTCATGCCAAAGTGGCCCAGGAAAAGGAGAGCCCCACAATAGCTAAGTCATCTTCTTTCCTCCTGCTTAAAGGGTAGATTTGGGGCAGGTGAGCACAAAGTCCTTTCTCTATCCCTGAAGGCTCAGACCCAGCCTGCCTTATTCATGCTAACAGCCCAGCTGTGGCTGAGGGGGCTCTTCTCTCTGTGCCCAAAGCAGGAGCTGTGCGAGCCTCAACAATGCCACAGCTATCCGCAGGAGCCTGTGTGTGAGCTCAAAAAGCCACTGATCTGGGGAGATGTTCAGATACAGACTCTGCCATGAGCCCCCTCAGAAACGTCAAAGGCAGCCCGTGCTCGTGCAGTTTTGCTACACAGCATGTGGGCTCATGTAGTCCTTGACAGCTACCGTGTACACACAGGAACCACAACCTGAGCAAGGGAGAGGAAAAAAAGTAAACATAGAGGTATCTGCAACTGTGTGATTCTTACATCTCCTTATCATGTAGTACCCCTGCTGTTTGTAGTCTTGCATCTTTCTTTGTTTCAAATTCACCTTTGTTGTAACTCTTAGAATGAGAAAAACGTCCCTTGTAGGTGCAAGTAAGCATCTGTGTTTATTGGAGTATCACAGGGATGAATTTTGTTACTAATGTGTGAGGGCAAGAGCCACCATGCTTTCAGGAGATTGCTGCCCACTTGACATGGTATTTTTTCATGGTTGGTGGTATCTTTAGCTTACAGTAAAGCTCATTTCAGATGGAAAGTACTGTAGATGCTTTGCTCATTACCAATGGAAATGCGATGGTGTGTTCTCAGTAAGGCTCTGAATGTGCTTATCTCCAGCTGTTTAACACAGGTATTGCTGAAGGGCAATCCCTGCACTAGACTACAGCTATTCTGAGAGATACAGTATCATAAAATGCAGACAGTGATTTGTGGCAATAAAGAATTTTTTCTTCTTTTCCCCAGCAAAAAAAGCAGTCATTTTGCACTCTATCTTATGCAGAATGAAAAAGCTTTTATGAAAGGTAACTTTTCCTATTTTCTAGTAAATGAATACTGATAACATTAGGGGTACAGTATCAGGCAGGTATAAAGAAAGAAAGGCAAGGAAAGCAGGAGGAATAGTGCCCAAAGAAAGTACCTGATCAGCTCCCAGAACATTTCCAAATATTTATTTGGTAATTAAACCAGCAATATTAATTTCAGATATTAGAACCCAGTTGTCAGCTTCTCAAGCCTAGATAACTCACAAGCTGTCAGATGTCCTTCCAAATACATATCCTCTCTCACAAACTTACATTTTCTGCAGCTAGACCTCGGAACAGTCTTAGAACAACTGCTTCAAGACAGAAATATGGCTCTGCAATGATACAACTTTTGCTAAAAAGAAAGTAAACAGAAATAAGTAATATCATCTCTCTGTACAATTTAAAATTTGCAGAACTCTGTCAGGACAAAGAGAATTTTATTAATCATTATTCCAGGCAGGGAAGTGTTGAGAAGAGACCAGAGTGGTTCACTAGCATGAGTAGCTATAGGTTGGTAAAAGCAACCTGCAGGTGGAAATATTCTTTCAGAAGAATCTTTATTTTCCATGGAATTGCTCATGATCTTCAGGAATTTGATTAACTTCTAGTTTATATGGATTTGCTATTATTAATCTGGTTTAAGAATCAACATGTTATTCTGTAATGTCACTCTAGAGGCAAAGCTGACCAAAGACTTGCTTGAGAGAGAAGATTGTTCCAAGGTTTTGAACACACCTGGTGCATCTCATTCAGACACTAGCTGAGAAAGCTGCAAGAATCATGGGTGCTCTCTGTCACCAGGTAGGATTGCTTCAAATAGGTGTAGTCCCCTGTGCCATAGCCTGGACCAGACTCTGTTCTCTGCACAGTCTCTACCTGTACAAGCACTTGGCAGGCCAAACTGGAGGTGCTGGTAAATGTGTTTTGAGGGAAGAAGTGATCTATCAAGAGACTGGCAAGGTTTTTTACATGAACTGAACTGACCCAATGTGATCTCACAACATCTAGGCACAAAATTATCCCTAAATGTGTGTTTTGTTTGACTTTTGTTTACCACCTCTAGGACAGGCTTGGTTGAATACTGCAAGAGTTTCTGGCATGGTAGCCTCATTGACTTGATGCAGATGCATTAGTTCCTTTCTTCTCTGCTTGCTATTACTTCAGTTCATATTTATGTGAGCATGCTGGTCAGAAACTCCTTCAGACTAAAATAAAGCTTTTTTTTCTTTTTAATAAGAATTAATCAATAATTATCCATTCATTATTTCCTGGACCATTTGGGTTACCCATGTTTAATCTAATGGGTTAATTCATTTTATGTCAGTTCAGCTGTGTCACCTTGTGTCATGTTTCTTGATTGGGTGACTGAAACCTTTGAAATGGGGTGTAACAAGTAAGGAATACCTTGTTCATGCAGTAGAGTCATTCTCGGGTTTGTGACTGACTGTTCAAGTGATTACATCCAGGTCAGTGCAGCCAGCCACCAACAGGGTGAATGCAGCATGTCAGCTGCAGAGAGTAAGTGGAGTTTGAAAATGTCATGGTAGACCTGGTCCCACTTCTTTGAATGAAACATCTCCTTTTTACAAACCTTTTGTAAGAAAAAAAGTTAACTGGCCCTACAAAATGATCAGCACTATCATCTGCTTGTTTGTCTGTCTGGAACAGTGACTTTCTAAAACCTTTTAAATGCCTGTTTTCACCACTGGACTGAGTCTGATTTTGTTATCTGAATGCACTTCTCAGGATAGCAGTTACCAAAAAAAAAAAAGGGAGCAAAAATAAAGAAAACCACAGTAAAAAAAAAATTCAATTGAACAAAGTTAAAAATTGAAAATTGATTCAGAAGGAGTTTTTTTCTAAACTTGTTTTTGTATTTTAATGCACAAGCACGCCCATCAACTATTCATCCTTATTTCAGCAATTATAGTACACAGAAACCTTAATGGGCCAGGACTTAATTGTCCTTTCCTTTAGTCTTCTGTCCAGGTTGAGCTTTAGCTTCTCCTCTTTGTATTTTCCTTCATCATAGATTCATTTTATTTCTATCATCATCTAGCTAACAGCTCTTACTTAGATGTAGAGAAAAGTAGGATCTCACCCATATGTTTATCTTGCTACTGGGAATTATCTGAATAGAAAATGAGCACAAGCAACACTCATTAGCACGAAAAAGCAAGCTGGAAAGTGTCAGAGAGCTGCAATGAATGAACTCCTCTTGCTAATGACTAGCTGACCTTGTTATTAATATGGTTATAATAATGTTAAGCTTCTCTATTAAGTCAGCAGACAAGGGCTATTGGTTACACTTCATTTCTAAGAAACAGGCCCATCTTTCAATTATGTTGTAATTCATGGTGTCTTTAAATGCCTGGAAAATGCAAGTTCAAGAACATCTCATTGAAGATGCTGCAAAGTTTAACTAAAACAAAAATCTCTGTTTAGAAAGACTACATTTGCTGGCTTGTGATTCACTTCTTCCCTATTCCCAGATGAAGGGAAGAAATCGATTACCCCTGTGCAGATTTGGAACAAAAATTCATAACAAATAAAACTGAAAGTAAGTGAAGATCATCCTGAGGATGTGACTGAAGTTGTGTTCTTAAAAGCCTCTGCCAGAGCCCTCAAAATGCTGAGTTACCTGGTTATGCTCAGCAGTCACATACTGGTGTGCAGCTGAAATTCTGGTTAGCATCAGAGGACAGGTGTTAGAGCACCTTAATCTTCCTCATGCCTCTGGTCCAAGGGTCCATTTTCAGTCCCTACCAGTTTCTGGGGCCCAGATATGGTGCAGTCCATTCTGGGGCTGTGGGCATCCCAGGGGAGCAGGGCAGCAGGAAACTCATGTCTCTCAGGTTTCTGGGTGTGCAGGGAAATGCTGTCACCTCAAGGCTGCTCCTGGACAGTGATGAAAGCAAAACTCAGCCTGTGCTGTTTGCATCATTGTACACACACACTGTACACATGTGAGCTCCCAGCCTTGCCCAGGTCCCAGCAGCCCTACTGCCCCTTGCTGCTGTGCACACACTGTGGGGCTGGCTCCAGGTACAGCCTGGCTCACCCTGCCTGCTCGGAGGGGAGCAGAGTCTTCTTCCCTCTTGGTGTTCTTGTCCGGTGCTCTCTGTCTCTTTATCATTTTCTTTCTGTTGCTCCAATGAGATAGCTCAGCTCCTGCCAGGATGGCAGCAGTGATTTACTGTTCATTTTGTGGGTAGGGACAGGGCCTGAAGTATGTCCCTTATTCCCCCATCTCTTGATCTCTCAGCTCCAGTGACTTGCACTGCACTGTGGACATGAGAACACCTTTGTTTAAGGTCCAGCTCTGCAGGACTGACGGGAAGGGCCCTGGTCCCAGTGGGGGCTGTTCAGTAACTGTAGGGGTCTCTGTATTAACAGTGAGCATTTCTGACACTCTCAGGACAAAGCACTGGCTGCAGTGACGTTTTCAGCCTGTGACATTTCACCTCCCTGTTTAGAATGAAGCAGTCTTTTGAATTTGAGAGTGACTGATATTCATGACCTTTTCATCTCAGAAGTAAAGGACTGTCTTTAAAATATGCTCTGCCTGCATCTTGGGATATGCAGTGAACTGACCTGCCCTTGAAAAGAGGACTTCAAAGGACTTCACTTCCCAGGGTTTGGTCCTGTGAAGGGAAGTGAGTTGGGGTTTGATCATTCCACGTAGGAGGTTCACAAGGGCTCAGGGATAGGCAGTTTCACTTTCCATCTTGCTCAGCTGTGACCAATGCCAGGGCATCCTGCATCTCAGGCTGCTGATGGCAGTAGGGCTGGCTGCTGGAGGGGACGTGCCAGAGCCTGTGTGCAGGTCCCACCCCAGGACACAGGACAGAACTTGCCCTAGTGCCAGCCACGTTACAGTAACGTGTAGCTTGTTGTCCTCTCAGTGTGTCTTGTACAGAATTCCCACCGTTTTGTGGTGGGAATTTTCTCACCCCCTGACAGGGTTTGAGAGCTCATGCTGCCAACAGCTTGTCCCACTAGTGGATTTGAAATCACCTGAGTGGTCATGAGGGTTGGAAAACTGAAACCATGTTTTGTAGAGCCACCAAACTTTTGCAGTTGCCACAGCAAGAGGAGCAAGCCCTGTGTAAGATGCAGGGAAAATGCTTCCTTAACAGGGATGAAAAATTAATTTAAGATATGTGCTGTCTCCCTGCACAGACTTATAAAGACAGCATGTAAAAATGATCAAGAAGTTTTAGGTGTTTTAATCACAGCTACAGGGCTCTTAATTTCCTACATACCTAAATACAAATATCTGACAGATTTAACTGTGGGTCTGATTCCAGTTCCTTGCAAGAAGTAGCAAGGCCATGATTGTTGCTTGCAGGCTTATGAAAATTACAGCAAGACACAATTCTCTATTAAATGATTGAAAAAATTAAAAAATAAATGGAACGAAGGAGTCGGAAAAGATGATCATAGCAATCTTATGATCACAGTGAACCTTTTAAGTTTTAAAATTATGATACTGTAGATATTATTTTCTGTGCAATTCAAAAATGTCTGCTAAGCTTTATTATTTCCATTATGTCACTAATAATGGCTAAACCAAGGCAGAGTTTGTTTCCTCTCTACATAGCAGAAGGGAAGTCCTGAGAACTGCAGTGGTGCAACTGAGAAGTAAATTAGGTTGATGATATTTTTGCAGCTTTTGGCTTCATGTAGTGTACCTCCTTTTGCATGAATGCTCTTTTGAAGCTGGAGCTCTGCAGCTGTATGTAGACGCAGGAAAAAAATCTTTCTCAACCATATGCATTATCAACTAGTCCTGAGGCTCATCTGAAGCTGTTATACTACTTAGGCAGTGTAGAAGAGCTTTCAGATCATAATGAATTCATGCACCCTACTTCATTTAAATATACGGGGACACCTTTTCTAAGTGCATAATCCTGAGCTGTCCTGTTTTGTTTTGCACATCAAACAGGAAGGTAGTTGGGATCAGTCCCTGTTCACACTGCCATTATGAGGGAATAAAAACTATTTCAGTGAACTCGCTGCAGGGGTGACACCTCAGGATGCAATGTTTGGGACAGCGAGAAGTATCCAGGGGATTAATCCAGGGACCCTGATGCCCGACAGGCTGGGGTTTAAAAGGGGAAAAGCCCACTGCAGACTGTGCCAGAGGTACCTAAGCAGGTCCAGCAGGTCCACCTCGCTGCAGATAAAGCAGTTGTGGGTGATGGAGAGCTGACAGTACCGCCCTCTGCTGTGCAGGGGATTGTGGATGGTGAGCTGTCTGGAAGGGGTGGCTCTGGAGCAGTGTGAGCAGAGCCACGCTTGTGGCTGTCAGAGACCCCTTCTGATTGTGTACCACCTGTGGCTGATTTGTGAAATGAGCGCAGCGCACAGCCCGAGCGTGAATCACAGTGTGCCTTCCCCTCCCCAAGAATCTCACCTGCCGTAAACAGCAACTCACAACCAGGCCTGCCAAGCGTTGAGTTCTGTGAGAGCCCCTAGACATGGTCCACACCTGACAGACCCAGGCTCTGGAGCGTTTTGAACAGACTCTTTAAGCTTTGTTTTCCACAGCTTGGTGTTTTGCCCTTGGCAACCTGCTTGAAGAGGTTGGCTAAGGCACAGCAGATCTCCTTCCCTACATGTGCCCCAGTACTCTCTCTTTGAGCTAGTGGTATCCAAGCCTTCCCAATGTCTTTCAACAGACTTTTTTTCATCGCAAAAATGAAGGATGGGAAGTGCTATTTGTCTGTACATTAAATAAAAAAATCAAATAAAAAATTAAATAAAAGTTAAATTTGAAAGTGCAAAAAGTAAAACTGCACCTCAGACCTAGATAGACTAAAGTCATCGTCCTTGTCAGGGGACAGATCCAGATGAAATCTCATCCATGCAGATGAGGCTGACACCTTCCCTGTGATCTGAAGGGAGAACAAGGCTAGAAGATCTCCTGTGACAATGACACTAGGAGCTGGCAAAGCAGCAGAACTCTGGCTTGCACAGGGGTGTGCATGCTGGCAAGCTTGCCCCAGCAGGCTAGTTAAAACCACCTTGGGTACCCCTACAGAACCGGGCTGGCATGCAAGGAAACTTCACTCTTTTGAAACAGTACTGACTTCAGCTTGCCCCTCAATCCACACTTCAATGCCCTCCTTCTAAAGGAGACAATCCTTTCACAACCCCCTTGCTCCCCTCCCTGACACTGCCCCTTGCTGCTAATTAAATAAGGGCCTAATGGAACATGTCATGATGGTAAGTGCTTAAAAGATTTATCTTTCTGTCTTCATCTGAGACATTTTAGTATCAGCTAGCAGTTTCCAGCCATCATGATAATTTATTTAAATGATTTATGTGGAAAAACAAGGCATTCCACAATACCTCTAAGATGCATCCTGGAGCATGGCTGTTGCTGGCTAACACAGCCTCTGGGAGCAGAGGTGCTCATTTACACCTTGTACTTCTCATCTCTGCAGGGAGGTGATTACCCCTGACAACAACACCCCTTGCCAGGGATTTTAAGCATTTCTGTTTGAACAAATATGAAGCTACATGGAATTTAAAAAGTGCAGTGCACAGGAACAACATGGGAAAGAATTATTTCAACAGTGCTCAATGCTACAAAATGAAACAAAAAGAAACAAAAAAAATGCAAACAAACAAACTTCAGGAATAGATTTCCCCAAAGTAAAACCAAAATGTATTTAAAGACTTCAGAGCAAAAACTGGAGGAGATGGGGACTGATTAATCTGTGGCAATAGTCAGATGGTAGACTCTACCCTGTTAAAGCTTTCAGGAGCATTGACTGAGAGCTGCTGCAGAAAGTACATTTTTGACCATAAAGCAGTAGCAAGCCATTCTGCAAAAACATGCGAGCAATTTATGGGCTCACCATTGCCTCTAGAACTGCCTGGTTTATCCATTTGCAAAGAAATATTGCCAGTTAAACATGACTGCAGTGTACTAAAAGTTGACTTATCCTATTCTGAAACTCTTCAGTGAGCAGTGCCATCTGTTCATCTCTGGACTCAGTGATGTCCCTGAAAGTTACATTCATTTGCAGTCCAGGAGTCCAATCCCAGTCACCTCCAGCTTTACTACAAATGCCTTCCCAACACCAAGGATGTGATACATGCAGACATATTATGGCTTCCTTGTCTGCATGCACGGAGCTAAGGTGATCTTGAGACTCATTCTCCTGGCCAGCTGGAGTCAAAACAATGTTTAGCAATTTCTGCCTTGTGGACGCTGGGAGCAGGAGCAGAGCGCAGTGGGCTGGCTCTCCTGGGCAGGGAGGTAGGCTGAGTGGAACAAGGGGCAGAGGCCAGGGTCAGGATGCTCAACTCATACCAGGGCCTGAGGGAGCTCTCCCACACACCCACAGATACATGTGTTCAGGCTTGCTTCCAGTATGGCTGTAAATTGACACTTCAAACACCACATCAGAGGGCTCTGGATGAACCTTACCCAGCTGCCCTCTGTGTATACGTGTTTTCCAAAAGTCAGTAAGTAAATTAAGACCTTCAGCAGGTGGCTGTGACTTTATTAAAGCCTTGAGCTGTTCTGCTACAGTAGGAAGGAGACAGACAAGAGACCCTCCCTCCTGCATGAGGCAGTGTGCACCCACTGACCCTTTTCCCAGAGCACTGGTTGCCTGGCCACTCATTGGTCCAGGAGGCAGAAGGGAGCATTCCACATTGCTGTGTTTGCAGTCAGACCTATCAGGGCTGAGGGGAACATAATGAGCAGGAGTATTCTTATATCTAAAGAGCAAGTTATTTTCTCCCAGGAACCAGGAGGCCTGTTAAGCATTACAGAGGGCACAGCCTGTCCAGTCAATCAGCAGATGCAATGCCTTGCCACAAACTCTGCCCAAAAAAGGGGTCTCCACACCAAGCACAAGCCTGAAGGGAGTATGTCCTTGTTCTCCCACTCTCTGCTGGTGTAATGGAACTATCAAAGCTTTACTGCTACAACTTGAGCCAGCCCAGCTGGTGCTGCCTAGGTGGTAACATGCCCTGCAACTTGGGTAAATGTTTGCCCCGGGTCTCTCCCCATGTTCCCCCCACCCCCAACCCTATTTCTCAATCTCTGAGAAATTCCAGAAATTCCAAAGCCAACAGCAGTAGCCTTGCTAGGTAATACCTGTTTCCCAAGGCCATTGCCAGTGTGAAAAAAGTTAAACAGCCTTCCATCCAACTGTGGACCTTGTCTCTGAAACACTCAAGGTTCAGGCATTTGTTCTCATTACACTTTGTAAGGCACAGGCTTTCTCAAAAGCAAAAGGTTTTTAATAGACTCCTTAGCCTTGATGAAGTGGTGTTTTTTGATAAATAATAAAATACCCAACTCAGAAATAGCTATTAATTATTCACTGAGATAGCAACTACAGCCTCGGTTGCCTCATTGCCAGTGCTCCGTTGCAGTCTACAACCTCCTTGTGAGGGGGGCAGAGAAGTGGCAGACACAAATCTCTTCTCTTTGGTGACAGTGACAGGACCCAAGGGAATGGCCTGAAGTTGTGTCTGGGGAGGTTTAGATTGAATATTAGAAAAAGACTCTTTACCCTGAGGGGGTCTGGACACTGGAACAGGCTCCCCAGGGCGGTGGTGACAGCACCAAGCCTGACAGAGTTCAGGAAGAGTTTGGAGAATGCTCTCAGGCACATGGTGTGACTCAGGGATTTTTCTGTTCAGGGACAGGAGCTGGACTCTATGAGCCTTGTAGGTCCCTTCCAACTCAACATATTCTTTGATTCTGTGAAGAACTGGTCCCTCTGTAAACAGACACTCCCCAGGTGACCGGATCATGATCCTGTTGATTTAGTGTTTTTTTTCCCATTTAGCTCAACAAGAGCAGAAGGAACCACTTTGTTCATTTAAGTTACACTTTCAGACAGATCTACTGACTCCATGGAAGTTATATTAGTCTCTGATGTCAGAACACTTGATTTTGTGCATGCTGACGTAACTCAGCAATAATTGAGTAAGTAGGTGAAGTCCAACTTATGTCCATTGTTTGCAATGATAAATACCTGCATTATTTGCCCTCAGAATGCTGATTGCTGGTTTATAGGCTCAAATGGGCAAATCACTAGCAGTAAAGTATCATTATGCCTCTAGCTGAAAGTTTGATAGGCAGCTTGGAATATTAACTGGTGCAAATAAAAAGTAAAGAACTCTGGACAGACACCAAAATGAAATCAAGAATTAGCAGAAAAAGCAGTAGGCCTGCTTTTACTATTAGCAGAGTGTTTTGATTCAGATGCAGTAATAAAATGACATTAAGAGGATGGATAAAAAACTGAAGTTGTGGAAAAGGGTATCTTAGGTAACAGAAAGGCTTGTTGATTCCCATAAGAGTCATATTCACTTGTAAAATCTTATCATCTTAACATTGTTTTTTTTTTTAATAAACACAAATGCTTTTTTTACATTTTTAAACAGAATTCATCTTTTATCTGTAAAGACTAATAGCTGGTGGAAAACTGAGTGATCTTGAGGAATATGGGCTGTAGGGAAGGTCCAGAAGGTAAACCAAGACCACAATTTACTGAGCTCAGAGTGCTTAGTATTATTCTTCTGTTTGCATACGTGTCCATAACTGGCTTTATCTTCCTTTAACACACTACAGCCTATGAGATACAGCACTTTGCTCTTATCATGCTATCTCCTGAGCATAAGCAACACTGGAGATGATGACTCCTAAAAACTACTGACATGGCCTAAATACTGTGGAATATTGTATTTTCTTTGTCCAAACCAGGCAGAAAGTCAGGATTGAAGCAAACTGACATGTCTGGCTGAGATGGGGTGGTCCTGCTCATGGAGTCTGGACTGACAAAACCACTGAATGGAGGCCCAAGTAGAAAGCATGTGATAAATTCATACCCACAAAATCGTTATCAAATAACAGCAGCACTGTTGTGTTCTCCAGTTTGGAAGGAAACCATATAACCACAGATTTGATTGAGCTTCTGCTGGGAAGTCAGTGTAATCATCACCTTCAAAACAGGTCTGTTGTCTGTCACATGGAGACAAATTGCTTATGACACTTTGCTCTGTTCAATTATTCTTACTATAACAAGATTGAAAAGAAGTTTCTCAGGGTGCTTTTATCCCTTTCCTTCCCTTTGCAGCACTGGTGAGGGTGCTTGGCTTTAGCATGTCTTTTTGACTCCCTGCACTGAGGAAGTTATCCTTTCCAAGCAACTCGGCCTGAGGCTTTTCTCATCACATGTTGCTGCACAGGGACCTTGGGGAGCTGGCCACAGGCAGGTCAACATAAAAAAGGTGGCAGAAATCTGCAAGATGTCATTGGCTTCAGCTCTTCTATCAGCACATATTACACAAAGCAGAATTTGCCCTTAATATTCTTTTGTTGTTCTTACATCAAAGGGCTAAATTATGCCCACTAATATGAGTAAGAGGCTTTTCAGTTATCTTTCTGATGCAAATTATATAATTTCGCATTTTCCACTGATTATCTGTGGTTTGAAAAGTACCACAGATGTTGAGCAAAGCCTGTACATCAGTTCTCTCCTCCTCTGAGAACAGCATTCAAGTAAGCAAAATCGAAACAGTCCTCTGGGAATTCTAGTTTAGCTGTAGCTCAAGAGGGAAATGAGTCTGGGCTTCAGAAAGTTTGTCAGATATTTGATGAAACTGTGATCAAAGGACTGGGTGTGCCCAACTCAGCACCTGAATTTATACCAGGTCATCTCCAGCACATACATCCTCTCCCCTTGCTAGATGCCCATAGTGAGCACAGTGCACTGTTACATTTAGCAGGTGCTTGAGGTCCATTAGATGACAGCCCAGTGTGAGATCTGCCCTCAGCTCTCATGCACAACATGGAATAAATTGTATTTGATTGTGGCAACATGCTGACAATGCCAAGGTTAATGAACTAACAAAGAATTCTTAATGCAGTCAAATTATGAGAGATTGTTTTACTAGGTGGCATTTAGGATTTAGAATAATCATTACAAAGTAAAACCTCTACCCACCTCTGACTGGGCTCTTGCAGCGGTGCATAACATTTCAAAATGCAGTTGAGCTGAGAAAAAGCAAGCACCCAAAAGGTCTGCAAAGCAACATCAGCCAAATGTGATATTACTTACAGTTTTTAAGGAGCAGTGACAGGAAAGTATGGGGGCAAAGAAGGAACTATATAATGAGTCTGCCTGGTGCTATTATCATAATGTAAGTAGACCACCTCTCTGGTCGTGCCTGTGTTAATTCTCAGTTACCTGACTCATTTGTAAGTTCAAGTTTTTGTTATTCTGTAACACAGCCTGGGACTGTAGTCTACAACTATTAATTTAATGGTGGTTTCTGGACCGTATCTTGTTACCCAGTCAGATATATTAAGTTATGACAGAAGACTTCTCCAGAAGTCCACTGAGGTCACTCACAGAACACTGCCATATGGTCAGACATCCAAGACAGGAAAGAGTAAGAGGAGCCTTTTCACCCAATCCCATCTATCCCTTTGAAAGTGTGAAGTTCTATCAAACCCACCCATTTCTTAGCTTGTGAAAGAGGGAAGATGTGGCTTTGCAGGACTCTCCTTCCTCCTATGCTGAACACCCTACAAGGTTGCAATGGGGCCATAAGCAGGCCCTGATCACACATCAAAGGGCACAGTATGAAAGGCACCTGCCAGAGTTGGAAGAATCAATGTCAGCTCTTTTTCTTTGCCAAAAAGGCTATTGATTCTCTATACTTACTCCTGTAATTTGGCTGACAGGTTCATAGGACAGCAAGAATCTCAGCTAACAACAGTGCTGCTTCAGCCAGTTGTTCTTAATAACCCTGCCAAGGAAAGAAGATTTATAGACAGGAGCTGAACAAGGCAAGAGAATACTTTTTTTTTTTAATGTAAGAACATATTTCAGGACATTTTGCTTGGGTACCAGTTGTCTCATTCTTTTCCACAAAGCTGCAAGAGCACAGTCTCTCTGGAGTGTTCTATGGGTAAGAAGTGATATATGAAGTAGGGTAAGAGGATATACATAAAGCTGATTGGTCTGTGTGTTCCCTCATATAGCAGCAGCTGTACAATAGCAAAGGTTCTTAAATCATCACCTTCTAGACTCACAGCTAACACATTTCCCCTTGAAGTTAATTGGAACACTTGCTGATCTGTATGCAGGTTATATGCTTAACACAGTCAAGGTTTGTCCCTCCATACATCCTCTTTACCTAAGGCCACCCTCTTGTTTGGCTATTATTGACATGAGCACACATTCTTCTTCAAAATTAATAACCAACTCTTTCCACATGACCTCTCTTCTTTGTCAGACATCTATATCCTGACCTGCTGCTTCAGAGACACTACCAAATCTGGCACAATGCCCTGGCAAATAAAGGCAATACAACAAAAACAGGAGTGAAGGTGATTGGTTGGGTGTTACTGCTGTGGTAGAATGCATGTCACAAGAAGGAATGTGCCACGCTGACTGTAGGATTGCTCTGATTTACTATACTTTCAAACCATACCTTAAATGCACTGTGGTTTTTAGGATGTCTGTAATTTTTTTCCTTTCTACTAAAGCAGCCCCTTTATCCATTACCTTTATGTACCTTCTGTCCTCCAGAGAATATCTGGTGGAAATGCCAACCAGCCCAAAGCACCATGCAGGCTGGCACCTTGGGCTTTACAACGCTTTTATGGGAGCTATAAAGAAGACACCCAGAAAACAAACTGATAAATGAGATAGTCTGCACATGTTTTTTATGTGACTGTGACAATGCCAGATGATGGAAATAGATATTTGTCAAGCTTTACTCATAAAAAAGCAGCAGAGAGAAGGCCAAGCTTCTTTCATTTTTTTCTTTTATTTTTGCAAATCATCTTCAGTAAACCACATGAGGAAAAGTCTTGTTTGTATTGAACTTTCAGTCTTATCTATTTGTTGAACAGCATCAAGCAGGTAATGTTTGGAGGACTTCTGAGGACTTGGAGCTTCTCAGATTGGTCTTCCATCATATATTCATACTGGAACAAAAAGTCAGCACCCTTGGCAAGAAAAAAATCACAGTCTTGTAAAAACATTACACTTCTTGAATTCTGGCAATGCACTGACTAGGAGTGGGCTTTGAACTCTGAGATGACAAGGTGTGCTTTAGTGCCAGGGGGAGGGAGTCCCCTGGAGACATGTACTGCAGAGAGAGAATTCAATCACTAAGGTGTTTTTAGGCTGAAACACCTAAATGGTGGATTAGACTGAAATGCAGTCATAGAATGTGCTGACAGGTGTTCTCCAAGTAGGAACCAATTAAAGAGAAAAGGACATTTCTTTCTGTAAGTACAAATCTAATTTTCGTTATTCTCCTGAATATACAATATAGAAATTATTCCACTTTAATAGATAGGGATGAATTCTAAATTTTACCTGAGTCTCTCCCAGTACTAAGCAATTATTTCTCCCTTTTTCTCACCCAAAAGCCTTAGGCTAGTTTACAAAAAATAACAATATTCTGAAAGATTTGGCTGTCACTTTGCTGAACAGTGGTTTCTAGATAATAGAACAGAATTCACAATCAACCTTAATAGGCCTGTGGTAGAAACTATTAAATACCCCAGTTAGGACTGAGATGGAACAGTCCCCAAGGGACCTTTGTGCTCTGATCTCACTGCCACTGGAAGAATAAATAAGTGCATAGCCTGTCACCCTGGCTAATAACTCCCAGAGACAGAGGTTACTATTACGCAATGGGAGTTAGCCTATGTTTCACTGATGTCTTGCTACTAAATTTGCCTTCCTGAAAGGCTTTTAATGACTACAAGAAAAAAAGAGATGTCAGACTTGAGGCTGACGACCCAGCAGTCTGGGTCTTATGACAGCCAGCACTAATCAAGCATAGAAGAATATTTTTTAAAAAATAATGTACCAATAGCTTTTCTCTGGAAGAGAATATGAATTATAATTGTCCTACCTACAGTGAGTACAAATATTTCTTGACCAGGAAATATCCTGCAGCACACAGGACACTGCAGGGGGTCACCAGGTCCCCAGGAACCATAACAAGGAGGAACCAGAGGAAGGACAAAGATTCAGCATGCAGTGTTCTTTGTCATGTTGTAAGGCCCAAAAAAACTCACTCAATGAGACTTTTAGAAGGGCTTACAGTTGTTCATGTACTCTGAGTTAGATGCATGGGAGAAATACAGATAAGATATTCTCAAGAGTTCAAAACAGAAAAAAACCCCCAAAACTTTACTGGCAACCTAAGTCAGAGAAGTTTGGCAAAGAGCAGTATTCAATAAACATAAAACACTTCTCAAAGCATTACCTTCACAAGCTCTCGGCCATTTTGATTTTAAATTGCTCAAAAAACTCCAAGAAGATGGAAGTAGAGAAAGAAGGAAGACAGAAAAGAACAAATATAGCTACAAACTCCTACTAAATCTGAGGTTCTGACCCCTACTTGAAAAAAAAATTAGAAATAATTGAAGTTACATTTCTCTAACACCTTTTGCATTTACAACCCTCGAGTGTTTTACAAATATTAACTTATTGCAGACTCCAGAAGAGCTTCATTACTTTTCCCCTGCTCTCTATTTTACAGATTAAAAAACAGTGCAAAGTAAAGTGTCTTTCCCAAGATTACAAACGTTCTGCCTTGCAACCACCAATTTTGATGCTCCTGTTCATGCCACTCTATCACACTGACAAGTTAGTGATACTCCCCAGTGTGAAATGGTCTGCTGGGAATAAATGTGTAACCCATCAAATACACAGCTTGTTTACTCTTTACTTACATTTAAAATACCTCTTTAAATAATACGTTTTCAGTGAGCAATTTGAACAGCTAATTATTTATACCATTAAATCATGCTAAGGTATTTTTTGAAGTCAAATCTAATTAAATTACTGTTAACTTCAAGCAAGAAGTTGAGCCAGTGATTCATTGAAGGATTTATCTCTGTCATATTTGCAATTAAACATATCGATCCATTTATATATATTTTGCTCTACTTAAAACTATCAGGGTTATAAATTCTGAACAGTCACCATACTTGAGGTGAGGAATACCAGTTTCAGGAGGACAACATTCAGAATAACCTTTCTTTTTGCACCAAAAAGCGTTTTTCTCCATGACCTGCATGTTTAACTTCTGAGGTTTCTCCTTCACAAAACACAAAGAATTCTGTTTTACTTGTGTTTTAAAGACTATCGAGAGGCAGTGTACCTTCTTTTTATTTTTTCAGCGAGTGACTGCCTTTGAAATCACTTTAAGTGTAAGGCATGAAATATTTCTTTGAGAGTTCACATACCTCTTCTAAAAGCAGCAAAAATGCCAAACTAATGCCTTTGAAACAGGTTGGTTTTGAGGCTGTTTCTATATTTAGGTGTCTGATTTGGGTGTCTGGAAAGAGCCTGGTTCAAAGGGTGGATTTTCAGCTTGATATGTTTCCCAAAAGATCGTGTATATTTATGTATGTAGCATGTGTGTGTGCCTCTGCACTGAGCTCTCTGAGTGGGGGACTGGTTTCTGCTGTGAATGTTCCCAGTCCCCTTGAATGGAATCAAACTTTCAGATTCCAAATTTTGTATTTTGATGGGAAGTGAGCTCAGGTGTCCTGGGCTCTCATGGTGTTTAGCCCCACTGTGTCACCTCTTGGGCCACAGCTGCTTCTATTCAGAATAAAGAGCATTATCCACTTGAGCACCTTCCTTGGGAACTGGGATTTTTCTCTTACAGCAAATTCCTCCCAGTCTTGTTTCTCCTAACAGTTCATCTCCAGCCTTCAGATTTTTCTCACTCTTGGATCTATTTTTAAAACCATTTTTTTCTATAATATATAATCAGTACTCACCTGACAGGAGAGTGTACTCAAGACTTCAAAAAGCTGCTTTAGGACCACATGATAATAATTCTCCTTAATCCCAAATATAGACAAGATACAGAGCAGGGTCTACAACAAGTTTTATAGAGAGCATTAGTGTCAGCAGTTTAGAGAGAATTAAAAAGAAAAATAACATTCCATCCCTGAGGAAAAATCCAAGTAGTGCATAAGACTAAAAGGAACATTTCTATTGGGAATTGCTTATGAAAGAGATTTTTTGTTCAAAATAAGGAAATCAGTCAGCACTGCATAAGGATTGTATTGATAAAAAATAGTCTTCTGAAATATTACAATTCAAAGAAGAGGCCAAGTAAAAGACACAAATGAAAGTAAGCAACCCAAATGCAGGAGAAACTAAATCTTGCACTTGCAGCAGAGATTGTTGGTGTTTAGACTCCAAATAAGACAGATGCTTCTTGCAGTTGGGAAAATTTGAAACCTGACTTATAGCTATGGTCCGTAACTGTGCTAGATTTATTGACCACCTTCTGTGAAAACAGAGCCCTTTTTTGCAGCAAAACGTCAGCTCACCATTTGTGAAGTGTCTCCTGTGTCATTTTCACGATTTCCTAGAAGTTGTGATTAACCCAGATGCCAGTGCTGCTCCATTCCTGCATGCTCACCACTCAGTGCAGGATTAATAAGATGCCAGGTGAGACCACTGAACCTCCTGGTGAGCTATTGAAAGAAAAGTGAGTGTGCTAAAAATATTTAGAGATTTATTTGAGTTCTCCACATGAAGTCTTCTGTAATTTATCACTTCAGTTCACACTTGTTCTGTTTTGTTTAATTTTAGAAGGGGGCCTTTCTCTCCTGTTTTTTACAGTGACCACATCACAGGTTTGGGTCTGTGACAGCCATGAGTGCACTCCAGTCCCTGTGTTTGGCTATTTTGCTATCTGCTACACTTGCAAGCTCTTCCAGTTGTTCTGCTGAGCACAGAGATGCTTAAGCTACACAGATCTCAAATGCATGTGTACTGAGCAAAAAGGTTAGGGTATTCTCTGATTTATGAGTAATGCTTTTTATAAAAGCATCCAGAGATATGAATGGGCACAGAGCTGAAACAAGCAGGGGATTGATTCTTGTTCTTCTGAGCTGCAGCAAAAGCCTGCTCTGCTTTACTTAATCACAGTGAAACAACCCTCTCATCTAATGGTTATTTTAATTTTATCCAGATCTCCTTAGAACAGGCAGATTTTTCTGTGAGAATCTGAAAGCAAAATCAAACATGACATTTTGGGTTGTTCACCAAAAGCAGTTGAATGGATGAATGAAAACACCAGTTTTTCTCCAGTAGTTCAATACCCAGGGTTGGAGACATGACAAGTTTTATAAATAAAAAAAAAAAAAAAATTGGATTTTTTTATTTATAAATAAATGTAAATTGCTGACAAATAGAAGTGACCTGTTAAATTTATTTGAAATAAATATATAAGCATAGAAACAGCATCATGGAGCTGTTGGATGACATGTAGGCAATAACAGCAACTATTCCAACTATCCTCTGTATGAAAGTCTTCCAAAATCTGTACGGACTGCAAAGTGCAAAAGCAGTATAGGTACATGAACATAAAGGATGTCATTGCCACTCTGGATGACCCTCAACTGGGTCTCTCACTACATCTAAACAAGATAACAAGGCATATTTGTTTCTGATTCTTCTAAACAGACACCAAAACTGACTGCAACATAAGGATAAGGAATAGACTGGTTGGTTGTACAAAATAAAATAAAGTTTTTACTACAAATCTATCTCAAAATGGCCAGTTCTGGCCAGATTGAGAAGTCAATATATACCAAGCTACCTTGCAGGTGATGTTGAGGTAGAAAAATAGATAGGTTCATATATGCCTGGGAGGAAAATTATCTGGAAATGTAAGCAGTCAGACCAGTACTGATCTGGTGTAAAATGGAAGGCATGAATGATACTGAGAAAAATGTTTTGGTGAATGGGCATATCACCTGCTTAAGTTATATTCCAAAAGTCTCAGTGAAGCTGGTGGTGTTGTTTTAGGCTGAGAAACTCAACTTCACTGCTCAAAATCATTAGTTGTCTTTGGAGATCTTGATCCTTTATACGGAGAGCCATTTGCAGGTGAGTAGGTTTGTTTTAAAAAAACACATTGCTATATCACATTAAAAATACATTACATTACATAAAAATACACTGTTATATAGCTATGTAAACAAATACATAAATTAATTTATTCCATTCAAGAGAGAGCTGTGGGTATGTTATATTTATCTCCACTGAGCATTGAATAAAATCTTAAGGGCCTGTGGAAAGAAGTAAGGGTTGAGTACTTCTGAAAGGTGGAAGCAGGCATTTCCCGTCCTGTGCTCCTGCTTACTACTGTTGTACTGCTCAGTCACAGTTTCACAGGGCTTAACCCCAGACAGAGACTAAACGGCAACTTTTTATGAGTTTAGGCAAACTTACTGAGCTGACTGCATGCAAGAGGACATTTTCTTTCTAAGGTGATTTATCTCCTTCATGTGGCTGGAGCGATAAATAATCTGAAAATTAACGCCATGCTCCCCTGTAAAATAAAAATCCACATTAATCTCAGCTATCAGAGACAACTATAAATCAAATGAAAGCAAAACAGGGCAAAGAGGGGTTGGAAACAAAGCCCCATCCCTGGCAACAGAGCCCTAGGCAGACATTATAGCAATGTTGGCTGAGACTAGCTGTCAAGAGGCCCCAGAGAGCTGGCTCTTGGGGCACCTGCCACAGCATTGAACATGAATCCTCAGGTCTCCATGAGCCAGGTCCTGGATTCCACTGTGGGGAATAATTACCTCTGCTCCAGGAAGGAGATCAGTAGGAAAGCTGAATCTTTTGTCAACAGGAGGAGTTATGAGTAACTGGAGAGCAGAAATACAGAATGCAAAATGTAGCACAGTCTTTAAATTTTAACACAAGGTGCCATTGGTCCTCATGGGTCAACAGAACTGAGCAACTTCACCTTGTCCAGGTGATGTGTCTGTGTCACAGGTGTGAGTTATCCTCTACCCAGTGTGTGAGTTATCCTGGCTGTCTTTCTGCAGCCTCTCTTCTGGAAGAATTACTGAACTCTTCCATAAGAATTGTTTCTAAGTAATCTCTCTTGGGTTAAAAGCCAATGCTGTTCTTTTTGAGCTAGCTCTGAAAAATCTCCCCCATAACTAAACATACAGGATTCCCTACAAGCAGTACCTCTCACTGGTGCCAATTGAGGGAGCAGGAGTTGTTCCATATTTGAAAGCTAAAGGTAAGGAGATGAAGGAAAGAAGTGTACATAGCTATTTCAGAATGTGTGGGCAGTTATTTTTAATGGATTCTGAAATATAGTGGAATTCCTATAATTTTCTTAGCCTGAATAAACATATTCATCCAGGCACCCTGTCACCAAAGAATGCTGTATGCAGATATCTGTAGGTGCATGGATGCTACATCCTACAGATGATATACAGATTCATTCTTAGATATACACTTATAAAGCCCCCTGATCTGCAATCTAAACAAGCATCATTTGCTATCAGATTTGCAGCACTCTGATATTCTGTACTCCAAATTAGTCCTGGGTGAATTCCATCCCTGCAGCTCACCCATTTTTCTATTACAGCTAATCCAATTACTTCAGACTCTTATCTTCTTTCCAGTGTGCACATATGCCATCTTCCTCATGGAAGCCATCCTGTATAAAAGTTAATAAGCATATTTATGTTAGAGAAGTTATGGATCAGAGTGTTTATGGGCACAGGAATTTTTTATCTTTGTGCTAAGCGAAGAAACATATTGATGGACAAGATGGATGAGCAATTTAAACAAATGAAAAGGAACCATGAATGGGTAACTGAAAAGGGCTACACTTCACCCCCAGTTCATAGAAATAGCACAAAGAGAAATGTTCTTGAAAGCAGATGGTTGGCACTGGAGAGAGCTTTTGAACACAAATTTTCTCCCTTTCCAAAATTAAAATATGCAGTGCGCCCATTGTTGATGGAGTTTCTCACCCTGTAGATGTAGGATCTGACAGTGCTCACCAGAACTCTCTACTTCAAGCAAGTCAGAGTTAAAATTTTACTTTGTTCTAAGTAAAACTTGTTGTAAAGAGAGAATCAGTGTCTTCTTGTGCTTCAGCTAATTGCAGAAATGAGTTGGAGCTGTAAGAGACAGATGTTACCAGAGTCAAAAATGCCTGGAGGCCTCTGTACACAGAGGACCAAACTGAAGCCTGAGTGTGAAAATGCACCCACAGAGTTTGTAAGCTTACCCCAAGTAATTCCAGCAAAATCCTTCCAGTGCAAATATTCTCTTTCTGCATCTGTATGGTGACTTATTTTCCAAACTTCCAGTGGTGAGGCCAGATTCAAACACCAAAACAGGATCCAATAACTGCTTATCTGCGATGCCTTGGAAGAAGCCTGATGACTCAGGCACATTTTGAAAGATGAAGGGACAAGACCTCTGCTAGCTGAGAGCTAATCCTGCTCCAGCACCACAGATTTGGAGAGAAAAGGACTAATGCACACCCTGAACAGTGCTGCCATCCCCACCAAGGAGGCCAGGAGTAAATGCCCTGGGACTCTGGAGCTGCACCTCAGAGAGTTCTTCTGTCCTGCCACCCCTCCCCAACCAACAAGGCTGGAAGAAGGGGAGATCAGCACCAGGCTAACCTGTAGAAGGAAAAGGGAGGGAAAAGGGGAAAAAGACCCAGCCTGTTTGCTCTGGGACTCAAATCAGCCCTTAGCTGTTCTAAATAGCTCTGTGCAAAACTGTCAGCATAGCAGATGCTGGATTATTACAGCAAAAATAAGCGTTATGGAAATATATTCAGGTGCAGGAGAGGGATGGGGCAAACCAGTATCTGTTAAAACAGCTTTCTTGTGAGGCAATTCTTTATCTCAAGACTAAACATTTAGTCTCCCAGGCAAGAAATAATCACTGTTAAAATCCTTCATAATTAAAGGAGGATTATATTATATATCATACACATATATAGGATCCTATATTCTGTATAGGACATATGATCGTCAGGACCTACTTCCTCTCCTGGTGGGAGGAGACATTGCAAAACATTCAAAAGGACAGTGGGGTATTGTTATCAAAATCAGCATAGCAGGCCCAGGGAGTTCCTAACTCTGATTCTTCCTGAAGACAACAGACAATGGGCTTCTGCCTTCAATATCCAGTATACAATGGCAGAATTACATTTCTAGATGTCTAGGACAAGTGTGTGGAGCAGGACTGTGGATTTCCAGTTCACTGACACTGCTCTATGGGCATGGGTTCCAATACGTGCTGCAGGCATGTCAGCTTCTCTCCCACAGCTGGGACTTAGCAGGACTGCTGCAGTCACCTGGCCAATTTTTGTAGAGAAAACCAGAAAAAGGCAGCTAAGGAGGTGATTTGGAACAGCAGGGAGTTCCCAAGAAATATTAAGCTACCCTTTGCAAATAAACTTATTTCAAAGACAGAGAATTGCTTCTCAGTTTCCTTTAATGCTTGCATTTTATGCCTTCTCACTGTTCTTCTCTTTAAGACTGTAAGTGCACTGGGGCATCCCTGCTTATTCCTCAGCATTTGACCAGGGCCTTATTAAGTGAAGGCCTAATATTAGCTTATCCCTTGGCACTGCAGCAATAAGCAAAAGAAAATAATATTCACATTAGACAGCCACTATAGCTGTGGACACAAGGACAATAAAATGGATGTGCTTGTTCATAAATAGAGAAATGTTTCCTTTGATTATGGGTTTCCTCCTTCCTCATTATAAAAAATTGTCAATTATTCCTGCCTATAGGTACAGCAAGATTACTCATCACCAAGTTAACAGCAATGCACTCCAAAATTGCTTCTGTAATTCAGGTTTAAAGTCACTACAGCAGCACAAGTCAGAAGGACTAAATGAGAAGGAGGGTATGCTGAATATAGGAAAATACTGTATGCAAATTGTTGTAATTCATGACTGAGTCACAAAAAATATGTATTCAAAATCTGTCATGATTTAAACATTTAAGAATAGATTGCTATGCATTTATGTAATAACTTTCATTAGAGGATCTCAAAATGCTTAGGAGGCACTGAGATGAAAGCATGATGATGTCAGTCTTACAGGACAGCTCTAGGTGCATTTCTTTTCAAATGAGCAGCTAGTGGCTCCCAGGGACTTCCAACACACCAGACTAATACTTGATGGTCTGGGGGAAGAAAAAGGGCTGAAAAAGGTAAATCTGATAACTCTTGCAGTCCTCAAATGGTTCAGGCTCTGTTGATCCTTACAGATGCATTTCTAATGCCCTTTAAAATATCCAGTGATAGAGCAATTACAAATATATGTAGCCTCCTTCTCTCTGATTATACCTTACATGACTTCATGTAAGCAGCAAGCAAATATGTTGCAAATAAGCAGCAGGAAAATACATTGCAAATACAGTAATATCCCCAAAATTTTCTCACTAGACAAGAATTCTTAGTACTAGCAAAGACATGATGTAGCTCATCATTCATCACGACAAAGAAAGCACTGGAATTTTTTGGCACGTTCCTTCACTGGTTTTCAGTAGGCTGAGCAGAATGAAAATTTGAAGCAAGAGAGAGCATACCTCAGGCTGTGTGGAACAGAGTGTGGGCACTGATGTTAGGAGTCATAAAGATGGAAACCTAAATCAATGTCTTCCTGGGACCTCCTGAGAGCTCTCTTACTGTTTGGTGAGACAAAGACTGCAAGATAAAGAGTACTCCAAGGTGTAAGTGCTTCAGCTGGAGGAACTATGGACTGCCAGACCCTACTGAGAGATTTCTTCCTCTTCCTAGTGCATGTATTTGTTAAGATGAAAAAGAGAAAGGAACAGATCAAGGATTTGAATGCTAACAAAAAGACAGAACACTAATCTTAGAAACATAAAGATAATAACTGGGATTTTATTAATAGGAGATAATTTTATTTTTTTTAGAATGCAATAAGATCTAAATCCACTGGCTGATTCAGAGCAAAAAAGGTGTGTTGAAACTGCTGACACATGCCTGCTGATGTTGGTGGCCTTAGTAAGAGACATCCCCACATTTTGCATAAGATTCTGCCAGGGAAGCAATTTGGCATTACAGTGCCAACATGTGACATAAAAGAAGTTACAGGCAGTGTAATCTCCGTTTGATTTCATCAAAACATCCATAGCATAGGCTCAAGGTAAAGTACTTCAGAACTTATACCTTTTTTCTTAGGATTGTTGCCTAAACATATTGTTGCCTTTCCCTTATGTCTAGCTGAGAAAATTCTTTGCACTGTGTACATCTCCAAGTCTACCCCTGCAGAGAGCGCTGCTGCCAGAAAAATGCCTTCTGACCCTAGAAAATACTTAGAGGGGACAACAGAAACCCACAGGCACAGCCTGGGAGGACTGCTTTAGGAACACGTGGTTGCTGCCAAGAGATGTGAAATGCTTTGTTGTACCTCAATGTTTGAAATATTTTATGATGTAGATTTATGAGCTTTCATAGCAGCATTTATCTGTGTTCTTCAAAGGCCAAGCCAAGATTAGTGCAGTTGTCAGTGCTGTAAGACCCATGTGTTTGGCTGTCTTCTGTACAGGGAAGGTAGCATGGTCTGTCAGGCAGTCCCTCTGACAGCCAATCTGAGCCACAAGCAGCCATGCTTCCAGCTACTGCGCTATTCTAACAAAATTCTAGCAATATCTCACTGAACATTAACCTACCACCTACTGTCAGCAGGCCAATCCCAGGATACCTTCTGCATACTAGAAAGCATAGGCACCACTTTAGGTATCTTTCTTCTCTTTCTTCAGTTATTAAAGACCACACAGGATCTAAGAAATTACAGCAGTGGCCAACTGGATTGGTGTACCTCAAGAAGACTTCAGACACAGGAAATGCAAAAGATTTGGAAAGATTTAACAAGCTGTAATAGTCTAGAAACAACTGACAAATCACTGGATTTTCCTTTCCATCTGCAAATAAAACCACAATTTACTGGCAGGAGATTACAAATATGTTGGACAGCTCTGAATTCATATATAAAAAAAATCTTGTATTACATACGAAAAAGGCTTACTAGAAGACCTGGGACCTGCTACCAGTAACGCCACTGGGACCTGCCAGTGATTGTCCCAGAGCAGTGTCTGGTGCTCAGCATGAAGATTTCTGAAAGAAACTCTCCCCATTAAACTGAGTGCTTTATAAATGCACCGGAGGTCACTGGCAAGCTGGTGCTGTCTTTGTGATAGTCCTGCACTAGATGGGGCTTATAACCAATCAATAGCTCTTGTTATGAGACAGATGGATCCATTATAATCTGACTTGCACAGACTCTGGCTCTTAACCCTTAACCTTAACTGATGTAAAATATTCACCAAAATTCGCTGTTAGACATCAGACCAGCCTCATATTTCTTTCCCTGCCATTAACAAATGTCACATATTTGTCAGCGGCACAGATTATCTCATCCACCTCATCACAGTGTATGCTATGTTGTTGAATGTGTTGTTAAAGAACCAGAAGAACAGCATTTTAAAAAAAATGCACTGTTGTGGAATTTACGAGTAGATGAATAGAAAAAAAAAAGTTAAGGAGTGTTTCCACCAGTAATTTCTTACAACAATTAGTAACACATTTATTATTTCGCCAGGGCTTAGGGTTTTGAAAAGCACAAAGCCCAGAGCTCCAGGAACACTGCAGCCACAAAAGGAATCCCAAGGGGAATGCAAAACTACAACGACATGGCTTTCTACAAAGCTTTTTCCTTGCAGCCAGCCATAGCGCAAGATTGCCTATCCTGTCAAGGGTAAGGGTCAGGGTTACGCCTAGGGTTGTGATTTTTCAAACCAGGAAGCCCCGAGCTCCAGGCACACTGCAGCTGCAACAGGCAACCCAAGGGGAGTGCAAAACTGCCACAACATGGCTGCCACCACAGCTTTTTCCTTGGAGCCAGCCGTAGCCCAAGGCTGCCTTTCCTGCCTAGGGTTAGTGTTACGGTCACGGTTAAAGTTGAGCCTAGGGTTAGGGTTTTGAAAATCACAAAGCCCAGAGCTCCAGGAACCCTGCGGCCACAAAAGGCATCCCAAGATTAATGCAAAACTGCCACAACATGGCATCCTCAACAGTTTTTTCCTTGGGACCATCCTTAAACCAAGGCTGATTTACATGCCTAGGGTTAGGGTTAGGGTTAGGGTTTGCCTAGGGTTAAGGTTTTATAAACCAGGAAGCCCTGAGCTCCAGGCTCCCTACAGCCAGAGATGCATCCCAAGGGGAGCAACAAACTGCCACAACATGGCTGCCTCCAATATTTTCCTTGGGACCATCCCTAAACCTTGGCTCATTTACCTGCGTAGGGTAGGTAAAAGCTCCACAGCTTTTTCCTTGGAGCCAGCTCTAGCCCAAGACTGCTTTTCTGGCCTAGGGTTAGCGTTATGGTTATGCCCAGGGTTAGAGTTTTTTAAACCAGGAAACCCTGAGCTCCAGGTACCCTACAGCCACAAAAGGCATCCCAAGGGAAGCGCAAAACAACATGGCTGCCTACACAGATTTTTCTTTGGGACCATCCCTAACCCTAGGCTGGTTCACGGACCAGGGGTTAGGGTTAGGGTTACACCTAGCTTTAGGGTTTTTTAAAACAGGAAGCCCCGAGCTCCAGGCACACTGCAGCTGCGAAAGGCATCCCAAGGGGAACTCAAAACTGCCACAACTTGGCTGCCTCCACAGCTTTTTCCTTGGAGCCATCGAGAACCTAATGTTGCCTTTCCTGCCTACGCTTAGGGTTAGGGTTATGCCTATGGTTAGGGTTTTGAAAACCACAACGCTCAGAGCTCCAGGAACCCTGCAGCCGCAAAAGGTATCCCAAGGGGAGCGCGAAACTGCCTCATCATGGCTTCCTCCACAGCTTTTTCCTTGGAGCCAGCCATAGCCTAACTCTGCCTTTTCTTCTCTAGGGTTAGGGTCAGTGTTGCAGCCCCCTACATCTTGGAACCCAGATATGAATCCAGATGATCTGTGTGCTTGCAGTAACAATGACAGGCTGGACATTCCTCACCTGAGATCTGCAGAGTGATAGCTTTCTAAAATCTGGTTCCTAATTTTTCAGGCTAGCTATCATGTCAATTAGAAACAGAGGTTAAAAATAGTAGAGAGTGGAAAGAAAGAGAAATTAGTGTTGTGTTAAACTGGTCATTTTTCATGGATTTTTTAATGAAACATTTTCAAATATACAGACCTGCACAGTGTAGTTTTAGTCACATATTTTCAGTAGGCATAGAAACTTTTGGACTTGTAGTTTTAGGGAGTATTCTAATGCTTAGGATTGATTATTCTGGTAACCAAAATTAGATCAGTCTGACCAAATATGTACAGGTTTCTCCTTGAAGGATGAGTTTAAAAAAAAGAAGCTATACTGATAATTTTTTTAGAAGGAGTGATTCTCCATCCTTGCCTTTCATCTGGATCTGCTTAGACTCTTGTACATTTACTTAGCCCTGTCCTTGCCATCCCTATGTTTCCATAAGATGTAGGCAAAAAGAGTCCAAGAGAAAATGTGAATGCAATGCTTTCAAAACCATCTTTTACACATTCCAATAACAAGTATTTAATCTTTTAGACCAGAGCGGCAATGTATAATGAGTGAAAAAGTGACATAGCACTTAAGTGATTTCTGCAACCTGCTGTTCACTCAGCATGCAGAGATTTCATTATAAAGTCACAAGTGATTGAAAATGTAATATATGTAAGAAGTAAGTGTTGTGTTAACAATTGATAAAGCTGAAAATAGGACATATGTGGGGCACACAATCCCTTACATCTAGGATGTTTTCTGGAGAGTTTAATAACTAATCCCACACATTTTACCTTACCACACATATTTATAAACAAAGAGCAAGGATACTGCTGACAAAATCCATTTTTGAAGAGAAAAAAATGTGAGAAACTACTGCAAGTTAATAAGCAGAAGGTCTGTTTATCACTGAAAGTACCATCTCAGAGTCAGAAAACTGAAAATACAAGAACAGGCTTGTATGATGTATAGCCACAGCAACTTTTTTGACCACGAATAAAAATCTACCATGTCCTGTACTTTCAGGTGAGGGAACACAAGCTAAAGATTACATACAACTTTCCATGTTGGTGCTATTCATTCCTCACCTAACCTGACATGGAAACATTGATTTTGATTACAGTATTCCTGGCCTATAGCATGAAAAAGGGGCACCCTGCCACGGTTTTCCAGATGCAGTGCAATAGCCGGAATTTATCTGAGAGAAAACTTTAAGAGCACTTATTGAAATTCAGGTACTTATAAAACTTAAAACTCATTTCCAAAACTTTAATATAATGAAAATCAAAGAATCATTTGTTATCCAAATGTATTCTAGATATCCTCAAAGTTGGAAATCTTTTCCCAAGTTGGAAATATTGAACAATAGAATAATCGAATCTTCCAAAAATCAAATCTGTTACTTGTATGGTCCTCAGTTTTATGAAATAATTGGGATCATCAAGAAGAATTCTCTCCCCTTCCTGGGAAGAGATTATGGTATTTGAAGAAATGCAATTTCCTCCACTGTTTCTGTTGATCTTTATTAATTCCTGATCTTCTAAAAGTATTGCAATAAATTGTGGATTGCTAGGTAGAAACTTGAAATACAAAACCAGTAAATTTTCTTTCCACATGTTGAAAGCACTGCTTAAGATATATGGAGTAATAAAAATATCCTTTAAAAATAGCAACAAAAATAATTTCAGTGCAGGCAAAAGTGATGTTGTACATTTACCTGCTTGCTGATGTTTTTCTAGACTCAAACCCAAAAATTAATCTGGGACAGATCATGCCGGGCTAACGAAGGCTTTAAAAAGTCAGTGCTAAAATGTTTTATAGCATGTTTATGTTTTCTAGCATTTCACCAGGTTGGACACTCTTCTTGAGTTCATTGACTTGCATCCAAAAATGTCATTAGTAAAACACTGCTTAAGTGGATTCTTTCTAGGTCTGTCTGACCACAGAGCCTGACAGGAGGCTGCCTTTGCTTCCTCTGCTACTGGCTTCAGCTAAAACCCCTCTGATATCTCTAAAAACATAGGGAGCAAATTTGCCTAAAGTCAGACTGGGGAATATCTATTGATTTTAATAAAGTTTAGACAAGTCAACATCAAAGAGAACCTTCTCCTGTGCTCTCTGAACATTTGAATTTATGTTATAAACTCCATCAATACTGATAAAATAAATAGCCTCTTAAAGGCTATTATGGCTACTTAGATTAAAGAAATATGATAATATTTGTAAGTACAGCTAATCAGTGTTGCAAGCCTTACTAATGTTTCCGGAGTAGTTGCTCCATTGGAGTGTTAATCACGATTTCTCTGATTATCAGCAATTGTTTAAAAAATAAAAACATGAAGAAAAACAAGATAAATATTCTTCCTTGGTAATCAGATCAAAGATGAAAGGGGAATTGAGTAATGGTCATCATTCTGTTGAGTATTAATATTTGACTTAAATTTTTCAAGAAACTGCTTGAATGATGCTGTTTGTGCAGTCTTTTGCTGAAAACAAAAAAAAAGAGAGGACCCTTTTAAAATAGTTTAGGTTATTATTTTGAGCTGTAACACTTATAAATCACTTTTCATCTCCTGAGCCCTGAACCAGAGCACAGACCTTTGCTGACCACACCAGCAAAGGATCTGCTACTATTCCATGTTTCTGTGATGAACTAAACATTTTAGAGGACAGGACCTTGTTACTGCCTTTCCCACCAAACAGCAAGAATTTTGGGTAGTTGGATCTCATTGTGTTGTTTTGACAAGCAGGGAATCCGATATAGGCAATTTTTAAAATATGCCCAAGGTAGCAGAGGGAGTTGGTAGTAGTGGGACTACACCCCAGGAAATCCTGTTTCTGTTTCCAGGATGGTAGTCCTAGCCATTATCCCTTTCCACACTTCAGTAGTGTGACTGCTGCAGACAAATCATGATGTTCTTCCACAAACCATCCCTAGTGCTACAAAATACTTAATGCATTATTAAGCAAAACATATTCCAAGCCTGTCATCGATTCAGGGCCTACAGTCTTGCAAGAATTATATCATTTATCTTCCTTATAAGTGGAAAAAATTCCTGGACTCTATTTTCTCTCCATAGAAACTACAGAGATGCCGAAGTAATTAATGAAAAGTACTGGGGTCATGTGGACAAGAACAGGGCACACATTCAGCCCTTTCTTCAGCCATTCAAACTAATGGGAAAGAAATATGCTTCTGTGTGGACCATATGACTGGGTCCAGAGGTTGGATTTAATACATTTGCAGCCCAATCATTTTCCCAAGTGAACTGTCAATTACCAGTGTGAGACAGAAAAGATACTGATTACCTGGGCCAAACTCGGCTCTTGTTTGTGTCAGAACAATATCCCTGATTGCGCTTGCTTCCGTGCGACTGTGGGTTGAGTTTGGCTCTGTCTCCTCGGTTCCCTGGGTTGTCTTTGAGCCACAGGAACAGTGCTTTGAGACAGCTACTTGGGCAGTCGCTAATGGCAGGAAAATCCACAGTTCTTCAGACATTAAGGCATTGTAAATACTGAAAGAAAATAAATCTGTGTTGTATTTTTTTGGCATACAATGCCTAAAGCCTTATCTCTCATTCTGTCAGGAACCAAGAACTATGTATACAGATGGTGCAATTTATTATGTTCTGTACTATGACCAAGTGCTGAAATACCTTCAGGAAATCACCAGAAAGCCTGAAAAGCTTTGCTGTCTCTTGTGACTCCAGCTCACTAAAACTATAATTGAATGAGCACAATATATTAAGCCCTGCGTATTACACAGTAGGCTTACAGAAAAGGACGCCATCTTTTTCAGCATCATTACAGAAAATATCTTTGCTGTACAATTACTCCCTATACCCAAGATCATAATGTCTCTGCCTCTCTGAATTCCAGTCTTAGAAAACCACAAGACAGGGATTTACAAACAAATGCCTGGGTTCAACGACTCCACCTCAACTCAGGTGTAGCACCATTAAATTCCAGGGTGCTGTTCTCATTTGCAAAATGCTGCTGGGCCTGATAGTCCTGACATTTTAAAACAGTGCCTGTCGGGGCTGAAATGAATGGACATGAAATGAATGTAACAATGGTTTGAGAAAAGAATTTTAGCTGTGTATCAGTTCAGAGGTTAATGTATTTCTATTCCTGCTTCTCTGAGCAGATTTTTATGAAACTGATGATTAAACTTGGCTGAGTGAGTGCAAGAAATACAAAGGAAAACTAAAGTCAATATTCTCAAACTCATTCATCTCTCAGTATGAAATGTAAACCTTGGAACTAGTATTTTGTTCATACCCATGTGCTTTACTGCATTTGAAACATTGAAAACAAGATCCCTGTGTCATGGACCCAATAACAAATGTTTTATGGTCATCTTGACACCCACAAGGCCCAACTTTCAGCAATAGCCCAATTCACAAAACAGCTGTTTTGCTTTTAGTGCTTCATTGGAAGCAAAACCATCTTCATCCTTGATTTCCTACTGTTTCCTTCCTGTGGTGCCTTGATACTGGAGGGTGGTCTATCCATCCACTTCCCCTCATGCACTGTTACACATTTCCGCGTGTTTTGTTGGAACATAGAACCACAAATGCCATGAAGCGTCTTCCCTATTTCATCCCAGAGACAGCGGGCCGACCCAGCCCCGTGTCCCGCCTGTCACAGGACAAACCCTCGCGTCACTCCCGAGAGAAGGGAGCACCGACAACCACCAACCCCAAAACCTCCTGGCCGCAGTTCGGGACTCCTCCAGGCCGGGGGTGCCGGTCCATCCCGCGCCTCCCCGGGCTGGGTCCCGCTCCCGGCGGCGGGGAGGGCGCGGGGCGGGTGCGGCGCTCCCGGGGCCGCCGGGGCTCAGCGGGGGCAGCTCCGCCGGGAGGAGCCCGGGCGGGGAGGGGGAGACGAGGGGAGCCGTGCGCGGAAGGGACTGCCTCGATGGGCTTGAAAAATCACTGCAGCAGCGGCGGCGGGCTGGTGGGAGATGCAATGCCCGGGCTGCGCGGCCGCGCCGCTCTCCCCGCCTCTCCCCTCCGGCTCCGGCCCTGGCCCCCGCCTTGGCTCTTTTTTTCCTCGCCTGGCTCCAAACTTTTCCCGCTCCCCTCCCGTGTGAGCGGGAGCCCCGAGCTCAGCGGTGAGCGCCGGCCGGGAAGCCCCCGGCACGGAGAGGCTGCCGGCGGCGACAGCCGGAGCATCCCGGGGAGGGGAAGCCGGCGGGGCGGGCGGGGAGGGAGGCGGGCAGGGCGGGGGGTGGAGGCGCGTCTCCCTGCTGAGGGAGCCGGGACGTGCAGGGTTCTGGGTTTTCCCGACCACTCTTTCCCCTCCCCACCCGCCCATCTCCCTGCCTCCCTCCCCCCCTCCTTCCCTCCCGCCTTCCCTCCCTCCCCTCTAGAATTAAAGTTGGGACAGTCGCGCTCCGGGGATGGGTGCGAGCCAACGCCTCTGCTGCCGGCTCGCTCTGCTCCCTCCCCAGGTCGCCCGGAGCCCGCGCCCCCGCCCGCCCGCCCAGGAGGGATGCTGCTCCGGCAGCTGCTGGGGCTGCTCCGCTGCTGCTGGCCCTCCCTGCTGCTGCACTGTGCCCTCCACCCGCTCTGGGGGTCCCTCCAGGTAGGGCCGCCCGAGCCCGCTCGCAGCTGCGGGGCGCGGGGGCGGCGGGGCCGGGGCGGGGGAAACGCGGGGGCGCGGGCAGAGCCCCTCCGGCACCCCCGGCAAGGCCGGGAGGAGGCCGTGGCGGGGCGGTGGTCGCGCAGGCGGCCCCACAGCCGGGAGAGCCGCTGCTGTCCCCGGAGAGGGCCCCCCTTGCCGGTGCTGCGGGACGGGCGGCCGTGCCAGCCCCGGAGCGCTGAACTCGGTCCGAGAGCGCTCGCTCCCAGCTGGATGGAGTTGAGTTTCTCCGGCGCGCCGGCGGTCGGAGGGATGGGGAGCGCATTTTGCTGTGGGTGGCAAGATGCACGGGAAGAGGCAGCGGCGGAGCGGAGCCCCGGCGGCCGTGCCTTGACGCGGGGTTTCGGTATTGATTGCGAATTGAATGGAGGGTTTTCTGGGTAAAGGGCTGAATCAGCTTTTGCCAACTCCGACGCCGTGGTGTTGTGTGACCTTGATTGTAATGTGGGTGGCCAGCAAGAGAGACTGGGAGAAATTGGTGCACAGTGAGGGAGAGCACCCATCCAGTTTGGAGAATCAGGACAGCAGCAAAGCTCATCTCAAATGCGTCACTTCGATATTTCAAAGTTTATTTATAATATAAGTCTTCAGAGAAGTGATTGATGAGCCAGCCAAGTGCCGTTCAAGAACAGACCAATTACAGTTTCTTTCTTGGAAAAACAAAGTGGAGACTCCACATCTTTTACTCCCTGATCTAAACTTAGTGACTCCCAAGAGATTAGAGAGATGTTGTTTGTTTTAGCATCTTGTCTCTTGCCATGAATGACAAAGAGGATTTGTGCTCCTTATGGATTAAGATGAACAGAAATACAACAAAAACAACCTTTAAAGCAATGTCCTGTCATAAAAATTACTGCCAGCACTACCTTCCTGCTGTCCTCCTCTAGTTTTTAGATAGCTAATCTTAAGTTAAACTATTGCTGAATTTCTCAGGGAAGCACAGTTGTGTGAGAAGAGATGCCTCCTGCAACCTCTCCCCATCAGTCAATTGAGCAGAGAAAAAAACCTCAGATAAACATATTTCTGGCAAACTACTCACATGATCTAAAACGATTTTTCTAAAACAATGTATAAAAATTGAAACAGGCTCTGAGAAATACAAAAGCCAAGGAGCTCACCAGCCTTTCCTTGCAATAATTTGGAATTTGGATGAATGACCCATTCATCAACTGTGCTTGTGCTATTGCCTGCTGTTCTGTGGAAGAACAAACACTAAGCCTGCTTTTTTCCAGTTTTCCCAAAACTAGGCTCCCGCCAGCAGATTCCAATGGGGAGGGCAGGTGCTGAATGCTCGCTGGCATGCCAGCCTTCCATCCTTCCTGTGACCGAAATTCCTTCATGGTTGAACCCCTCCCATGGTTCCCTTCCCCATGTTGAGTCATAATCCTTGCTCTTATCTTCTCACAAGCCATTCTCTCCTTGACTAATTCCGTGCTGTTGCATCGTTGCTCCCCTGCCCTGCTCCATCTCTAGAAGCAGGCGTGTTGTGTTTGTTTTCTCACATCCCCCAGCCCCTCTGCACGCATTTGTCCCCACAATGACTTAGTGTGGCATAGCCTTCCCTCCCACCTCGGCTTTTCCTCTTTAGGCCCTGCCTTGAGACACTTAAAAGAATCAATCAGATGCTAATCAAAGGAGAAACATTTGTCTTACTAAAACCAAAACCAAAACAAACCCACAATCTTTTCTTATTAGCGTGGTAGCCAGTTCTGTGACCAGAGGGAAGGGATGATTCTGTCAGAGGCTTTTGACATAATTTTTAAAAGTGCAGAAAGAGTCATGATAAATAACAGGGACACATTTTTTCTGGTTTTGTAAACATGGATCTGGATTAACTGATGTGAATTGCACAGAGCTGTCCTGGGATTTATGTAGCAGTGGTGAGATCTCATCTCATCTCATCTCTGTAGACTGCTACCAAGAGACAAAGCTCTTGCTACATCAGCAGGCTTTTAGAGGTCTCTGTGCCTTCAGTCAGCTGCACTTTTCTGTTAAAGCTTTCCTCCTTTTACCTGATTAAAAAAAGTCACAAGAAGGCCACCCTCCAGGGACTGTATTAATCCTCTTTTCCCATCCCACTCTGTAGAACATGCTTGTGGACTGCTGCAACCCCATGGGACTCTACTGAAATACTAAACAGTTCTGACCACATGCAGATTTATTCTTCCATGGTATGCAAAACAGGACTAGGATCACTGTTTCTAAAAGAAATCGTGGGTTAAAGAGAAATATTCCACAGGCATAAACTTCAGACACAGAGACTGCAAAAGGAAACCACCAGTTACCACTTTCTGTTTGTTCTTCCCTGGACATTTGTGGATCAGATTTTCATTTCCATAAATATTTTTAAACATTTGTTCTTTTTGCAAAACACGTTCACATCAAATGCACAAATCCATAAAGTCAACTCTATGTATTTTCAGAGCAGGGGAAAAATGCATCAGCTTGAAGTCCAGGCAGCATATGCCTAGACTGGCCAACTGCTCAGTGTGCTAAGAAAGCCTCGTGCCAAGCAAGCAACCAAGTTTCAGATAGGCCAAGAGAAGGTGTTCATGGCACCTCCAGCAGCAGAGGAATGGCTGGGAGAGCTAGGGAGCAAACCCTGTGGATCCATCTCAGAGTGATCCCTTGCCAAGGCAACCCCTGTGCCACACACTGCCTGGCAGCCTGCTGGAATTCCAGTTACACCTTACCTGCAAAGCTCTTCCAAAGCCATTCTGGGGCCATGGGAGAGTCTGCCAGAGCAAATAAGCAGTAAAGTGTGAGGCCAGATTCATTTCGTTGACCTGGCCATAGAAAAGTGTGGCTCTTTCAAAACACTTTTCTTCCCACATGCTGTAAAGGCAAGTTACCTTGAAATGCAAGCAGTAAGAAAGAAACAATGGAGTATTATTTCATCATCTCCTGACAGAGCAAGATTGTTCCCTAAAGCATATTTTCTAGTGATTTTTTCTGCTTACCTTTAGAAGACACAAGTAATAGCCTTCATTTCTTTCATAAGAAGACTAATAGACATCAACAAGGGGATTTTTTTTTCCTTGAAAAGGAGCCAAATGCCTTCCTTTTTTTCCTGATTCTATCTTGCTACTGTTATCTGCTGCTTTATATTACTGTTACTATTCTGTCCTCTTGCTGCAGTCCTTGACTGTTTCTCTCCTCCCTGAGGCCCTCAACCTCAATTTGTGTATTTCCTTTTCTTGGCGGATTTCAACCAACTTAAAATATCTTTGTTTTTAAAACAAAGCCTTTAAGACAAACCTGTCAAGGTAATATTTATGCTCCTACTTCTATCTTCTAACAACCACACATTTCATCCAGTGACAGGAGAAGGGAAACAAATAGGTGATAAAGCCCATGCTTTTAAATGTCAGTTCTTTCCTGACTATTTAAAAATTATCATGGGAAATTTTTATAGAGGTTCAGGCTAAAGTATTGAGAAATAAAGCAACTTTTCCTTTTTTTTTTTCTTTTCTTGTTTTTTTTTTTTTTTTTTTTTTTTTTTTTTTTTTTTCTCTAAAATAGTAGTTTTAAAGTAGAGAGGAGCAGGAGTAGCAAGTGACTGGCCATGATAGCGTTAATCTTGTCTGAAAAGTAATTGAGAAAATTATCCACTATTTTCTGAGGACACTCTATTACCAGCCTAAGGGAGGAGAGCCTCCAGGGATTTAAAAGTAGTCAATAGCTCTAAAAAAAGACAGAGCAAGCCTTTGCTTCTGCTTGATATTAAGTTAAAACCGTAAGTCAATGTAGCTTTGCCGTACCAGCAGTGTCTTCAAACTTACATATGCAAAGCTGCTTCTGATCTGCAAAGGAAGCTGGCTCCAAGTCTGCTCAGGGTTATTCTTCCCTGTGTCCATCTTCTCCCATCTCACTGTCCCCTGCATGACTGCACTGAGCTCTCAGGATTCCATAACCCAGGGCCCAGGCTGTAGCTAGGAGTGAATAGCTGCTTCCTAATCAGCTGCCAGCGCCACTGGGGAGGTGTTGCCCACCTCCTGCTGTCAGCACAGTAAATTTGTCACACCTGTTGAACAAGGAGGGACCCCAGGTATGCCCCCACACTGCAGGGAAGGACACTTCTCCCACAGGGCTGTTCCTGGGAGCATGCCTGGAACCCCAGCCCTCATGTGAGCAGTGCTGGAAGAGCTGAAGCAGCATGGAGGATATTCTGCTGCCTGGGATCACTTACTTTAAAAACAAATAAACCTTCTTAGCTGACAGATTTATTACTAGTCATGAGGGATTACACAGCCAAGTCGCTTTGATTCATTAGAGTGTTCAGAGTTTGTGTAAGTTCCTGGAAGCTGTCTGGGATGATCTTTAACCATCCTCTTACTGTTACCTGATGGTGAAGGGGAAAGTTGGAAAGCACTTGTGCTGAATTTGTTTTCCCCTATGTTTGGTAATAGATTTAGACAAGCTGTTTAAAGAACTGAGCCTTCTGCCTTATGCTGTGCTGAGCTGTCCTTCCAACTTAGCTACACGTAGCCTTTTCTATTCTTTGCTCCCTCCCTATAATATTTAATCAACAAAGCCCTACCTCCATTTCCCTGAGGCCAGAGTAATGCGTCTTTCTGCATTTAGAAACCTCCTACGCATGTGAGCACGTCCTTTGTGCAGTGATGCTGTTTTAATTAGCCACGTCTCTCTTTTTGGCCAGAAATACATGAAACAATGTGTACAGCTTTCCTGCAGGGCAGGGCAGCCCCCTTGGTGCTCAGCTGTGGGCAGTGGAACAGGCGTGCTGGCCATGCTGGGGGCCAGGGTTGGAAGGGGAGAGGAGACAGACGGTGTGCCCAGAGCTGGCAGGGGCAGGGAAACAAAACTTGGGCAGCAGAGGGAAGTGGGGAGAAGGCAACCCTGGGTGACCCTGCCAGAGAGGCATGAGAAGCCTGCCCAAAACAGATCAGAGAGCATGGCATGAGACATCCTCTTTGTAGTGACCAACGTGTTGTGGAAAAAAGCTAATTAAAGAAGGTGATGTTAGGCCAAAACTATTAGGACAATAACCCGCCTGAGACCAAACTTGACAAGAAAATATGCTAGCATAACTGTCCTTAGCTTCAGCAGGACACCAGTCTGTCCCAGGCGGTCTCCTAATGCTTACATTCGAAGTGCTTGTTAGATAACATGCTTGTTAATCTTTTAGGCTTTGCTTTCTCTCTTCGAAATTGTATCCTGTGTAAGTCATTCAGAAAGAGCTGGCTTAGAGACCTCTGAAGTTAACACCTCTCAGAAGCTTCTGTGATGCTCAGCAAATTTCCTTTTCATTGGGGACTGACTCCATTTTGCAGCATTACATTTTACCGAATTTTACTGAATATTCCTTGAATCCCTAGTTATGTAAATATTTCTATGATAAGAAAAATATGCTGTTAATAAATAGTCCTTGTCGTGACTAGATCAAGCTACTGAATATATTGTATACCAGTACTGGTATCAAATCATTGCTCATGGCCAAGTGATGCTTATGCTGGGGTTCTGCAATGCCTCATCTTCACTTTTATTATAAACCAACACTGCATCTCACAGGAGGCTACAATGTGGCATTTCCATTTAAACCATGTCATTGCTGTGGTCCACAGATGATTAAAATGCGGGTGGCCTCCCCTCTTGGCAGGAAGTGAAACACCCCGTGGAATGCTCTCTGAACTTCCAAGTGAGGCTGGCAAAGCAGAGGAGGGATGTCCTCTGGCTCTCAGTTCTGCCTTAAGGAAAATGAACATAATCCTGACCCTAACTGTCTTGTAATTTTTATTAGCTCTCTTTGGCTTGCAGCAATGACCCTGTGAATAATGCATGCTGCTAGATGGCTTTCCTAAGGAAAGAAGGCTTATGCAATCGTATTGTCTGCCACTGCCTGCCTTCTCCTTAGCCCATAATAACTCAGAAACCAGCTGGCCAATCTCAAACCAAATTTGACTGAGGGAAAGAGTTCTTGAAGAGATTGTGTTAAATAAAAGAAATATTAAAAATGTGGACCATGTAGGGAAGGGGCATCTTAGGAGCTATAGCTCAGTTCTCGCTACAGGTTTGAGGTGCCTGCCGCTCAGGTACTCAAGCCTAAAAAACACATTCATCAGTTTTCACTCTTCTGCTGCTCATGCAATGACTTGTTTCTTCACAGATCACTCAGGGTGAACCCCAGAAGTCATGCTCCAAGCCTGTAGCAGAGAAATTTACAGAGACCTGCCAGGAAATTTGCCAGTGCAGGCCACCTCCTCTGTTACCACCGCCTCCTCCGCCTCCGCCGCCCCCGAGGTTGCTGGCGGTGCCAAGTAAGTAGCTGCTGATGCTGCTGGGGTGTGCTGAAGGAGGGCAAAGCACGGGGACACCTGGACAGACAGCAGAAGTGATGTGGGAAAGGGCACAGCTAGCTCATTTGTCATTTTCCACTTAGCAAATGGAAGAAGAAATGTTCTCAGTAGAGATGGAGATCCGTTTTCTGATCAATGAATAATGCTTGGCTTTTGGAGGAAAGCCAGAGAAATTCCCTCCTTTCATTGTGTTAGATATGATTCCCTGGTTTTACATGGTTCCCTAATCCCCTAGCCCTGGGAAATGCATTCCTGCAGAGACACAGTGCTGTGCTGCCCCCTCGGTGTCATGACCCCTTTTTTGCCAGGTGAGCAGCTTGAAGGTCTGGGTGCTCCAAGGCAAATTAATTTATAAGCAGACAAAAATCCAAACACTCTGTCTAGACCATTCAGTATGTTTGGCTGTTGTCAAGACACTGGGGCACTACAGTTTACCATAGCAGTGACTCAGGCTCACTGGTTTTAAATTGATTACAACTGTTACAAAAATAGGAGGCATGTCAGGAGTCAATGGCAAGTGAGCAGCTTTCCCACTAATGCACATGCAGGCTAAGACTCATCTCTTTCTCTTCATACAAGTCAGTGTTCCCAAGCCTTACTCAGTGCATCCAAGCTCCTCCTTATTTCCAGCCATACGTCCCCATGCCCAGCACACCTGGTGCCTTCAGTTCCTGCTGGCTAGCTCTGCAGCTGCTTTCCACATCAGTATTCCTGTGATCCCTGGCATACAGATAATTTCTGGAGAGTGACATCTGTCCCCATGGTCCCTGCACTGTGGGAGAGACCTTCCTGGTTCTACTGCACCCACTGGGTTCAGGGAGTTTGGTGTTCCAGTAAATCTCCTTAATGCTTTTGCATTTTCATAAATTCGTCTCTCCCTCTAAGGCTGCCTATTAATTCTTCTCCCTGCTTATGTAAACTCTCCTGGGAGCAGTGTTGCAAAGTGTATCCAGTATCCTCAGCACTTCCCCCAGGGAAAAATAAATCATTAGGTATCATCATCTGGCTGTTTGTCTTTATCAGCAGCATCTCCAGATGTGCAGAAGACATGAAGAAGGCTTCTGCACAGCTTGTAGGCAGGCAGAGGACAGGCAGAATTTTTCAGTGACTTTTCTGCCAGGAGCATGCTTTGTACTTGTGCTACACTGCAGAAAATTAAGGCAAAGAAAAGCCAACAGTGAAACACTTGGGAAAGGAAGTACAAAGACAGCTGGGAAAGCAGAGAGGGATAGTTTTTAGAGCAGGAAAAACCTCTTTCAATGTTCAGGAAAATGTCATGGGCAGTAATATGGAAAATTACCTTGATCTTTGCATCACAGCCAGAAAATAAAGTACTTTGTCACTCTCTTTTCTTGTGCCTGGGGTGCCCTGTTACCCTGAGGGGGATGAGATGTGGCAGTGTTGGCACAGGGACCAGCCCTGCTGACCAGCTGTACTGGGAAGGGAGCACCACTGCCAGGCTGCTTCCCCTCCATCAGGCAGCTGCTCTGAGTGCATGGATTTGTCCCCTGTCAAGTGGGAAGTAAATCATGTCAGAAAAAAAGAAGTCTGTCACACACTGCAGAAAGAAGAACAAGAAATCTAATGGGCTTGTGACTGGGATAGCCTGATGCTTTCTCAGGCTGGATTGCCAGGTGCTAACACAGTTCTAAAAATGAGCTATATAAATCCAGATGACTAATACTTAAGCAAGTGGCTTCATTTCAAATACAATGAAAAAAAGAGATTACACATTTCTTTCACTGGTAAGCTTTAGAGTAGCAATCAAATGTCTCATCTTGAATGATGCTTTCATTATCATCAGCTGTCTAGGCACTGTGATTTAGTCCATGTGTACAGCAATCCACTTCCTTGGGAGAAACAACAAGCCTTGTGGTTAAATATTGATGTTATAGACACTGCTTTTAAACGGTATTCAGAGGAGAGGAAAGTAAAGAGCCAAAAGCTATTGTGAAGTGGTTGATGCTAGATTTGTACTTTGAACTTGCTACGTGAATGAAGTTTAGTACTGGAAAGACATCTGCAAAAAGGCAGCAGTCCAGGAGCTGCAAGATTTTTACCCTTACAAGGTGCAGTGTGTGTGTCATGAGGTACTACATAAAAATGCTGGAATTGCTTTCAGAGCTTTGTGAGCCACAAAAGGCTGCAGTCTGCTAGGTACTGTCCTTAAAAGCTCCCTCTGCAATCAAACTGAATGTTGCTGGAGATTTAGATCAACTCTAAAGCAGCTACTATGGTTTGGGCTGGGTGGTTAAAGCCAAGAGATGCAAAAATCCTGTCTCTCCAGTCACTACAGACACTGACAGCTCAGTTTTCTGCTGTATGAAGCATCTAGTGCTCTTTGACGTGGCCTCAAGCTGCTGTTGTGGAAAATCAGAGAACCTCTCCATTAGTCTCACCTGATTGTTTTACAAACCCTGCTTGGTTTGTATGGGATGGCACTGCATAACTGTTTGTGAGCAACTGAATCACTCCCTGAAAGGCTTTTATTGTGCTGTGAGGACTTTTAGGAACAATTATAGTACATTTAGTGTCTCTTTACACACTTCAGTATTGACAGGTTGATCCAGCAACAAATCTTTAGTTCTGCTTCCTGCAGATAGATTTATACAAAATCTATTAGATGCAGAGAATCCTAGAATTCACATATAATAGCTGGAAAATGCTGTGTTTACTCTGAGGGGAAATAACCTAATTCCCTCTGGAGAAAATGAGTAGAATCACACAGCTTAGCAGGCAGTCTAAAACCACAAGCAGTGTTAGGAGCACCAGCTTTCCCTGTTTTAGGAGACACCTCCCTGTTAGAGTTGGGTACTTAAATTAAGAACGTGTGGCTAGTGTTTCAGCACATCCTGAGGAGGCACTGAATAAATGAATGAAACCACATGACTATGGGAAATTAAATTGAGTGCTTTTTTCCTCCTTCAGGGATGACCCCAGGTCTCCTTTCCCCACATTTTTAACTCCTTCACATGGACTACTTGCATTTATGGTGCCCCATCCAACCCCTGATCTTGCCTTCACTGCCTCTGCTCTGCAGCCAATTCCATCGCGGCAGCACAACCCTGTGCTTCCTCCTGGGAATCCATCTGCCCTACAGTATCCAGATGAGAGCTGCCATCAGCCATGCTGGGTCTCTCAGTATTGCTGGTTCACCTGCACCTTTTCCTGCAAAGTGGGACACATGGGCTGTTTGAGCTTTGACTTCCCTGAGCTTCATTTCAGGTGTAGTTTTTTGTCATCCCATTGAGATGCTGCTGTCTGTTTTGATACAGATGTGTACCTTACCCAGAGGCTGAGGAGAGGGACTCCAGCCCATGTTAGGAGTGCCTGGGACGGTGGGGACTGTGTGATGGTGGGGACTGTCAGGAGACATGGTCCCTGAGCCCGTGGCAGCTCCTGCAGACGGTTTGGCCATTGATGTTTCTGGAGTAACTGCCCTTATGCAAGCAGCAGCCTGCTCTTTAACCCATGCCTAGAAAACTGATCCTTGATGAAGTGAAGGGAAAGCTCATGAGGCTCTGAGGGGCCTAAGGCCAACTAAACTTAGATGCTGACAGCAAAGGAAGAAGGAACTTTCAATGAAATTGAGTGTGTTCCCTAGATATGTCTGTAATGACCTGAAGGCAATAGAGATGCTCAGAACCTGGCCTTTAATTAACTGTGTCTTTTTCTCTCCATCTGCTTTTCTCCTTGTCTCTGGATTTCAGCCAAGACTAAGACAAGGTGGATGGAATACTTGTTTAGGCAGCATTTCTAACCAGGCTTCGCAGGCCCATGAGATTAAGCTAGTTCAAATGATGTTGACCCTTAAAAATCTGAAAAACTGCTGTTGTCAACCCTTAAATACTCTGTGAGCATGCAGGTTTCTCCAGGGGCATTGCAAAGAAGAAAGGACTTTGTCTGGAAGTAAAAGCCAGGCTTTCAAAACAGGAAAGGGGAAAGGGGTTAGAGCTAGATATACACAGTAGTCAGTATCAGTTTTAACCTGTGTAAGGTCTTATGAAAAAAAATATCAGAAGTGACTTCTTTAAAAATGGTACAAGGAAGAGAAAGGATGTTCTTGCCTGTACCCTTCACTTGTTGGCAAGCAACATTTGCTGTCTCTGCTTTACCTTTCTCCCATATTGGACAAGGAGTCCGTGGTGTTGCCGTCTGCTCTCTGGATGAAGGAAGTGTTCATTCAAACATTGCTTCAGTCAAAATTTAGAGGAGGAAGCTTGAGCTGAGTCTGGATACATGAACCAGTCTCTGGTGGTTGAATGCTGGCACATAGGTGCACAGTGAAGTCTTTACAGCTCCTGACCTTAGCGGAAGTTTGCCCTGAGCTGTCAGCTGAGATCAAGCACAATCATGTCAGTGCAAGGCCAAAGTGAATGACATCACTGCAGAGGACTCTAATCTCCATGCAGTAATTGTATCATTTTGTTTTTCAGAGTGAAATCTTTATCTCTGGAGACAGAGCATCTAATTAACTAATTATTTGGACTGGTGAAAATGCCAAAATAAAAATGACCAGCTACAAGAAGGGTGAAACCTTTTGGCAGCTGTATGAGCTCAGATGTACAGCCTCATTTCAGAAAGCCTGTAGGGTCCCTTTAGTGCAAGTAGGAAAAATAAAGGCATTCAGATCTTTTGGGACAGATTGTAGATTCATGAAATGGTGCAGGTTAAAAAGGACTGTAAAGATCATCTAGTTTCACCCCCCTGCCATGGGTAGTGATACCTTCCCCTAGACCAGGTTCCTCAAAGTCCCATCCAAATAGGCCTTGAACACTTCCAGGGATGGGGAAGTGCTCCTTGAACACTTCTGGACAACCTGTTCCAGTACCTCACCACCCACACAGTAAAGAATTTATTCCTAACATGTAATCTAAATTTATGATCTTCCAGTTTAAATCCATTACCCCTTGTCCTTGCCATACCTGCCATTGTAAAATGTCCCTCTCCATATTTTTTGTAGGCTCTCTTGAGGTGCTGAATGCTGCTATAAGGTCTCCCTGGAGTTTTCTCCAGCTCTCTCAGCCTCATAGAGGGACCTCTAAGGTCTCATAGAAAAGGTGCTCCAGCCCTCTGATCGTCTTCATGCCCCTCTTGGAGTGAGTCCTCACATCCTCCTTATGCTGTGCCCAGAGCTGATCATGGTACTGCAGATGGGCTCTCATGAGAGTGGAGTAGAGGGGAGAATCCCCTCCTTTGACCTGATGGTCATGTTTCTGTTGATGCACCCAGGACACACTTGGCTTTCTGGGCTGTGAGCACGCATTGCCAGGTCATGTCAAACATCTTGTCCACCAGCACCCCTAAGTCTTTCACCTTAGGGCTCCTCTTAGTCTGTTCTCTTCACAGATTTTGTTTATACTCGGGATGGCCCCAACGTGGGTGCAGGACCTTGTTGAACTTCACGAGGCTTGCACAGGCCCACTGCTCAAGCCTCTCAAGGTCCCTCTGAATGTCACCCCTTCCCTCTGGATGTCATCCCTTCCCTCTGGATGTCATCCCTTCCCTCTGGATGGCATCTGCTCCCTCTGGGTGGCATCCATCCCCTCCATCATGCTGAGTGAATGACACGTCTTGGTGTCATCAGCAAACTTGCTGAGGATGTTCTCAATCCCACTGTCTGTGTTGCTGACACAGATATTAAACAGCACCAGTCTTAATACCATCCCCTGAGGAATGCCACTCATCTCTGGGCTGTCACAATGTGTGTATATTAGACAGGAATCTGAAGAACAGGAATAGTCTGTAATTTCTTAAACTTTGTGTGTGTTACTTCAAGTGAACAAATTTTTCAGATGTCTTGCTAATTGTTAAAATAGCCTTTCAGAACAAAAACTTGTTATAGAAATAAACATTGCATGGCTCTAGGACATAAAAGAATAAGAAATGGGTTTTCCTTGGGATTTTCTTGGTCCTAAATCCTGATGGTAGAAATGCACAGGTGATCCAATGTGGATTCAAAGAATGAGTTTGAAACTTTTCTGAATACTGTCTCCATGTTGCTATTCCAGCAGGAAAACTGAGCCTGGTCCTGATGCTCACCACTGCTTTTCTTGTACTTGGATGCTGATGTGTTTGCCTACTCAGTGCCTAGAGAACTTTTGTCTTTGGCAGAGGTCTGATTATCCCCCAGGAATGGCGGGGAAGCTGTGATTGCAAAATGAATTGAAACCTTCCTGGAGGCCACGATGTGTCTTCAAATTTGAGATGCCCACAATGGTCAGCTCAGCTCAGTCTGATGTAGGCTGCTGCAACAGGAGCTGAGCACCTCAGAGAGCTCTCAGTTTAAGTTTCCCTTTGGTTAAGCATTTCATCTTGTGAGGGCTCTCTATCTTTACAAGCACCCACTGCAAAGCTGCTGGCACTAAGTGCTCAGCTGGCAGGACCACCCTTCACCTGCTGCCCTTCTGCCTGAAAGACTTGTTCATCTTTGAGATGTTTGGACATATTAGAGGAATCTTGGGTGGATTTCTCCCAAGCGATGCCCAAAGGAATTGTTGGCAAACAGGCAGGGGTGGGTTTGTTTTAGAATAGAAGACATTTCCCTCCATCCTGCGTACAACATAGTGACTACCAAACCTAAACAGCAGAGACCTACAAAGCCCCAAAATGGCAGGGGACACGTTGTCTCCTGCATGAAGACATTTACAGTAGTGACTGCTACTGTGAGAGCAAGCCTGGTCTAGACAGTGACTTTTTTTAAATGCAAACAAAATGCTGAAACAGGGAAGCCCTTCCAGTTTTGGTAACACAGCTGTCATGCTGTGAATTGCCGTCTTGTGTGAGAGCATTGTTCATAATTTACAAAGCAAAACCAAAATTCAATTCTTGTCATCTCCCACATAGACTTTTGTGTTACTGGAGGAATGCGACTCCCAGAACTGGCTGTAGGATTTGGAGACTTTCAAATCTAAATTGAACTCTGAGCCCACAGCCTGGAGCCATGGAGGATGGCAGAGGTAGAGTCTAGTCCAGGTCCCCATCATGTTGTTTTCACATCACAGATGCTGCCCTCACTCTTAGCACAGCAAACCAAATCATTAAGCATCCAAGACTGGATTAAGCAGAATTCACCCATCTAAATCAGAAATGCAGTGATTGAATTTTCTGCCTTAAATTGCAGGCACTTGATTTTGTCACCAAATACATATAGAATTCAACATCCTGCCTTTTTTTTCCCAGTAAGCATAGTTATTTCTGCTGTAGGAATAGAAGTTACAAGGCCTCACCTCTGAGTCAAAATGAGAAAATTATTTATGGTGAGGATATTTCTTAAGCAGCAATCAAATACAAATTTTGAAATAGTTTGAGCATCTAAGATGTTACATTAAGTCTGAAGAGCAGGATTAGTGATTAGAAAGCAGGTAGGACTGGAAAGGTTCATACTAATACTTTCATTATAGGATTCTGCTGTCACTCTTTCACCTAATATCTCCTCATATTGAGTTGTAAAATCTCTTTCTGTTTGAGACACTGGTAAGACCAGATGGTCAGTCACAGCTTCCAGTGCTTTCCCATTTCAGAGTTTTTCATCACAATAAATTCTGAAATGTTTTGCCAAGTCTGATTGTTATTTAGGCAAGTGATGAATATCTCCCCTGCTCTGGGACCTTGCATATTTGTTTTGAATTTTTCATACAGTAATAAATTGATATAATGGAAAAATCCTCTCTCTTGAAAATGCATTTGAAGTATTTAAAAGTAAGAGCCTCAGGCCAGATTTTGCAGTGCACGAATCAGTGGGAGTTCTGTTGTCTATAGATTAAAAGCATTGTCTAATTTTTAAAAAGAACCATCACATATTAAACTGGTTCTGCAATAGAACAGTCCTTTCTACTCTGAGATGCACACTCCAACATCTTGATTTTTTTTTTTAAGCAGAAGGAGTTGGCTAAGCTGAAGACATTAATTCCTTCTGTGGATGGCAGTCCATTTGTACATGCCTACCATTCCACTGATTAAGAAGATAACAAATCTTCAGTGAAGTTACTGATGAGTCAGAGGCTGCTGATTTACAAGTAATTGTAGGTTCACCTGCTCCTGGCAGAAGGAGTTGTGCCTCATCTTGACAAGTCAGAAGTAAATGCTTAATTGGCACAAGCTGTTCCAGCAGGAAGGGCTAAGCAGCTGACCCTGCTAAAGCAGACCTGAAGAAATATGTTCTTTTAAGGGTTTTGTGCATTGTGTTGTTATGAACAGGATATAAAGGTGTTGCCCTGCTTGTGTAATTGCAGCTCAAGGGTGATATTTAAGTCAGTGTAGCAGGTCAAGGAAGCAGTAGTCTGGAAATTCGGGATGTTATCCTACAGTGAGGACACAGTGTCCATTAATATAGTATGAATATCAGCTAATAACTGATGCTGCTGCCAAAATCTGTTATTAATAATTATGCAAGTTAATTTAACCCTTCCACTCATAAATCATATTGCATTATAAATACATAAATATAGCAGCAAATTGTGGATCCCTAACGACTGTTTAAACTAATTATTTTATTATTTTGAAGTGTCTTTTAAATTGAGCTGATATTTCATCAGTTCATTGGTTAGAAATAATTTTAGACAAATATCTGTTCCTTGACAAATGCTGCTATTAAACTGGACTTTTACCAATGGAGCAGATTCTCTTGAATCATCCCTGGACATTTTCCTTTCCTTGTGAAAGTGATGCACATTTTTATTTCATAGCCATTATCAAAGGAAATGACCATCAGTGGAGCACAGGGAGGGTTTAGTTTAACTCTTGTTTCTCTGGCCAGGTGCAGGTGCTCTGCCTCAGCTTTTCAGGGCATCCCTGCACAGGGGGGCTGCCCACTGCTGCGGGTGCTGTAGGGAGTCATGGTCTGTGCAAAGCCTGGGGGCAGTGCAGTAGCAACCTGTAACCAATTTGCTTGCCTTTGTGGCTGAAAAGAAGCCTGTGCCTTGTCTTGTAGCTTTCCAGGAGTTCCAAATATCCTGAGTGGTGATTAAGGACTTCATATGAGGGTATTTGGCAGGGTGAAATGCCTCGATCTGTTAATGTGATGTAATTGCCTCTTCAAGTGTTCTGTATTTTATGGAAACTGCATGAAAAATTATTAGTTGATAAATGTAATTTTACTTATATTAGAATTAAATTTACACCTGGTTTGGAAGGCCTTTCAGACTTCAGTTCCATTTTATTCTGGGTGGGTCATCAATTAAATTTCCCTTAAGTTGAATCTGAATACGATTTGGAAAAGGAACTTGAGAGCAGTAGGAATGGGAATTATTCATTGATCTTTTAAAGGACATTTTAAAGTGATGACTGTAGCCCTTAAGTCCAGCAATAACTGAGTTATTGAAGGGATACCAGGAATAAACCACATAATATCAAATAGGAGGATTATGTTTATATAGAAGCCATACATCAACAGAAGTATCAGCTACACAGTCAGCTGGCTGTTCCCTAAAACTTAGACATATGACTTGCAAAATGGCTTCTTTGTAAAGTGAAAACTCTTTAAAGCCATCTGCACTTACCAATCTAAAGTATATGTCTGTTATAGTCACTCTCTTCATATAGTGGGGTGCCCAACAGGCAAACCATTTATTTTTCAGAGATGGACATAAACCAGTACCTTAGAAACTGTCCTATTAACACATTAGGAAAATATGCAGAGTATTTCCAAGTCTTCCACAATCTGTTTTAGGAAATTCAGTCTGCAGTTGTTTTTGTCTCAGACTCCCCTGAAGGTGCTAATTTTGAGAAAGTGTCAGCATTAAGACGTGAGGTTTGTCTAATCTTTGCTATTACCTAGAGGTTCTCAAGCTCTTGAAAAAGCTGTTAAGGATCTACTAGTTAATGACTTAATACCAGTAGCACTGAATTTTATTCCCTTTGCATAGGTTGTGACTGATGGCACCACTCATGGGAATACTGTTGAACTCTAAGAAGTTGGGCAAATCTGGACTTTAATTCAATCTGTATATAAAACATTATACCAAGAAAATCTGTCATCTTTCTGTGAGATTGAATCTGCCAGCCCTGAGATGTCTCATTAATCATTTGCTGGTGAAAGACTGGTCATCACTGTAAGAGTGTAGATTCCTGAAATCACATCTCAGCTGCCTGAATTTCAGCCGCTCTCATCCCTTCTTGGATGGCAAGGCCTGTTCAGTGTAAGAGCTGAAAGACTGATAAGCTTTCTGAAGGCCGAGGGTGACATACTGTCACTCCCACAAAGGAGGCATCTTGCCCACCCTCCAGGGAATTGTGGAAAGAGTGTCCAGGATACTGCTTCTCCCTCTGCCACCAACCTGCTGGGAGGTCTCAACAGGGTCAGCTACAATATCAGGCACCCAGAGTTACCATATCTGAAACAGAGATAATGTTTTCGTCCTTGTAAACTTTGTATTTGAGACTAGTAGTGTCAAGCACTGAAGATTATTATTATTATTATTATTATTATTATTATTATTATTATTATTATTAGGCTCCAAAGTAATGGTGATTGTTAAGAATTGATCAGCTGTGTCCTATCCCAAGGAATAAGGAGGCTGTACCATCACACAGTGAGGGCTGTGCCAGGGCTGAGGAGCAGCACCTGCAGCCACACCATCACCATGCAGTAATGAGGGGCTGGACATGAACCCACACTAAAATCCAGCACTTTGGCTTGTCTTATTACTCCTCTGCCAATGATGATACAGTTCCAGCAAAACCCTGAAAAGGAGAGTATATCAGCAGATAAGGGAATTAACAACCAGGGAAGGCTCACTGTATGAGCTTACAGTGTCCATACAACTACCCCTACCACAGAACCTTAACAGGCTCACCAGAACCTGCCTTCATGGCACCTGTTGGGGCATGGATTTCACCCAAGGGTATCTGAGGCACAGTGGAAATAAGGGCTAGTTTTTTAAAGGCTTTTATCACCTAAAAATGCAGATAGATGCTGAATAAGCTCTCCAAGCCATTAAGCTCTCATCAAGTATCTCAAGCCATGGTCCAATCCACCTTATTTTGGACTGGACAGCTCTTTACTGATGTTTACTGTTTACTAATCTGTTTACTGTTTACCAATCACTTCCTCACTGTGATCTGAGGTGAGTGGTGGCCATAAGGTCACAAGGGAGGATAAGGCAAGTTTTCTACTTCGTGTCTTTGCTCTTTGGCAGTTGCTTCCCCATGAGCTGCCCTCTGCAGTTGCACTGCACCACAAAGGAGCCTGTTTCTCCCAGAAATTCCTGGTACTGATGATGAGCCCATCTTCTGCCCTAAAACAGCCTCTGAAACAGCCTGAAAGCAAGACAGGTTGATTGGGGGAGAAGCTGTCTAGAAGACTCATTTCTTTTTATACCTATTTTACTGCAGTGGACCTGGGAGGTGGTATTGGCTGTGGGATTGAGGTGGGAAAATGCATGTCCTGTACCTAGTGAGTTCCAGTTTGGAAGCAACTCTTTATTTCTTTCATTGGTTCCTACTTTTGTTTGATGTTAAATAGCTCAGGGCACAGTGCCATAAGCCTGCAAGCAAAGATAGTCCTTTTCCCTGGCAGCTTGAAGAAGTCTCCATATATCTAATTCCCAGAAGCAAACTTCTTCCTGCCTGTGTTGAAGTTATTCACAGAGTCACAGAATCATTTAGATTAGAAAAGACCTCTGAGATCATCAACTCCAACCTATGACCAGACACCACATTGTCAACCAGACCATGGCATTAAGAGCCACATCCAGTCTTTCCTTAAACACCTCCAGGGATGGTGACTCCACCACCTCCCTGGGCAGGCCATTCTGATGCCAAATCACATTTTTTTAAAGAACTTCTTCCTAATGTGCAACCCAAACCTCCCTTTGTTCAGCTTAGGACTGTCCTCTTGTCCTATGGCTGGTTGCCTGAGAGAAGAGACTGACCCTCAGCTGGCTGCAATTCCTCTCAGGCAGTTGTAGAGAATAGTGAGGTCTCCTCTGAGCCTCCTTTTCTCCAGGCTAAACAACCCCAGATATCTGTGTGCATGTGTGTGTACTTGTTAATGGAAATAAGCCCAAGTGTGCTGAAAGGGCAGATTTAGCATGAAGGTCCAGTGTTTCCAGGCCTCTTTTTTTCTGGACGCTTTTTCACTTTCATCACTGTGACATGGTGAGGTCACAGTTTGGCAGGACAAGCAGATTGTGTTCAGCACTGATCTTTCCTCACTGAAGATTTGCAAGTGCCCATAAAATGCCTGTGCACATCAGTTGCCACTGAAGGGCTAGAGTGTGTGTTTGTGCTATGAGATGGATGGTACTGGCACATCTCTGTGTCTCTCAGTGGTGCCTCTGTCCAAAAGAACTGAGAATTACTGTCTCCAGGTCAGTGCTGTGCTCTGCTGTTCTGTCACAGACCATGGCCTTGCTGCTGTGTTTCCTTGAATTGGTGGTTGACAGGAAGGTCAGGTAATTACAGCTAGTTCTTGTGGAAATATAGATGAAGTTCTTTTAAATGGGTATTTATAAGTCTGTTCTATGAAAGAAATAGCACCACTGCTGACATGCAGCCTTATGTTGCACATTTTGTCCCTACACCTTGCAACCATTTAGAAAGCTGGAGCTACTGTTCCCCTCCTGGAGAAGGAGAAACAAGGCTGGAGTGGAAATTGTCCCAAAATCACCCAGTAAGCAAGGAGGAGAACTGAGCCTGGAACCACCTCCTGAGGGGAATTTCTGTCTTCTGCAGTGACACGGTGCCTAAGTACAGAGAGGTTAAAGCCTGTATCATGAAATGCAGAAAATTGAACTTAAGGTTGTATATCTTCATAGCCAATTTAAAGCATCCTGGTTCTCAGAGTGCTAAGAACCTCTGGAAATCAGGTTACCTTCTAAAATAAATGCCAGGGTACTAATTTAACACCAAATGCTTTGGCACTTGTGACCTGTTTCTTAGATACCCACTAATCTGATTGACATCTCCTCCATTTCAGCAAACAGGCCACCAGGTCTGGCAGGGCTCACCTCAGTGATGGCTCCATGGAGAAGCAGCACTTGGGCTTCCTGGGGGTGCCACGGGGACTCTCTCAGTGCTGCCCAGCCTGGCAGTGACCCAGGCTGTGGAGAGCAGAGGATGTGACCAAGCCCATGAGGCTCTCCCAAATGCCTTGTTGCTGCAAGGAGGAGGCTGCCTTGCAAGGCACAGGCTTCAGTTCTCATTTGCTTGGGACAGAGAGGGACAGGGTGTGATTCAGTCAGGGTAGAAACAATTCAGTCCTTCATGCTGAGAGAGAATCAGATGGGCAGTGAAAAGCAGCGTCTCATGGGGAGACTGCTGGTTAGAAAAACACCAGACAAAGTCAGATCAGAGGGCACTGGCTGATGTGAGCATGCATTGTAAAGATAAGTGCCAGAGCTCAGTATTAACACAGAAGCTAGCTATGATGTAATCTCCTTAAAAGCCTTTTTACCACAAGGTCTATAAATGCTACTGCTTCTCCAGATCATGCTTTAGAGAACAGATTCTCCCTCTGTGCTCTCTAACCCTGCTCCCCTCCAAAAGACCTCAGCAGCTGAAAGCATGTTTTGCCCCTGTTTGAGGGGTACCTCTGTTCTGGTGAGTCCCATCAGCTTCACCAACAACCTAATAGGATTAAGGCAGGCAGGTCTGGCCCTCAGCCTGTTAATCATTTGGAACACAGACTTTCCCTTCCTACTTTGTTTGACAATCCCTTGATTGCTCTGCTCTATACATTGCCGTATTTCCATATTTATGTAGAATTCTGAACTGTTCTCTAGTTTCCCTCTGCAATTGTACAAAACCAAGACAGGTAATCCCACAAGCTTAGTGTCAACCATTCCAGGGCATCCTGTGGGATCCTGCCCTGTTTCTGACCTTAGGGCTTGGCTGCACTGAGCTGCTGGGCATGGTGTCACTGTGCTGGCTTGGGGCAGAGATCTGGCGCCTGCCTGGCAAGTCAGAAAGAGAGTTTGCTGTTTCCACTCTGTAATGTCATTTTAGCCAAATCAGTTGTTTGTGTTTACTCCCAAAGAAGAGGAAATACAATCCAGAGAGGAGGACTGGCCAAGAGTCAAAAGACATTTTGTTTTTCTGGCTTTCTCACTGAGCTGCAGTGAGTTTGCACAAGCCACTTTCCCACAATGTGCTTTACTTATGTCTGGCCAACCAATATTTTTACCTATTATTATTTTATTTTGGTCCTAACAATATATTCATTTTCTGTAAGAATCCCAAATCTGCCAAGGAGAAGCACCTGCCTGACACCTACCAAGAAAACACAGTAACACGGAGCTTTTGTGAAATCTATTGCTAAACCCAAATCTAAATGTGTGCAGGTTCAATAACTCCTAAAGCTTAGATCTGGAGCATCACACTTAACCTCCCCCAACCAGCTGCTCTCTTCCTTACTGACTGTCCATGCTCAGGTTTTTTCACCTGCAGTTCCAGTTCTGTTTCTTGCAATAAGCCACACACTCCTCTTGTGCCTGTGACTTTCAGAAAATTCCTGCAGATCTACCCCTTTCCTTCACCTCCTGAACACTCCAGTCTCCATACCTAGGCACAAAACTGGGTGTGTTTCTTGTTTCAGCAGAGAAATGTTTTTAGAAAGGAGGAGAAAACTAAGAAGATGAGGCAACTGAGAGTGTAGAATAACAGTATCTACAGTGTAAGAGCTGCGGGGGAGGGAATTTCTCCAGCATCATTCCCACACATGTTTTTATTATAGCAGAAGTTCCCGCTGCGTAGTGATTGCAGTATCCCCCTTAGAAGTGTAGTAGGAACATATGCACGGAGCAGCTGCATGATATAAACTTGTCTGCAACAAAGTGTGATAAACAGAAGTATCATCTGCTACAGGAATAGCTGATGTCTACCAGTGTTATTTAACCTAGCTACTCCAGGGAGGCCATAAATCAGTCTGGGCTCTGTGCCGAGCACACCGCTATTGCCTGGCTGCTCACCCTGCTGCTCATGGCACTCTGGAAATGGCCCTGGGCTTACAGGCAACAGGAAGGGCAGAAATCTGTAAGGGAGTGGAAAGAAACCAAACCAAACAGAGCTAGACAGGCCACTTCTCCATCAGTGTGGAGAATGCCAGTCCTTCCTTTGGCAAGCTTGTCTGTCCCTGCTCACCAGCCCGAGGGCTGCCTCACGTGAAGGTGAGCTCAGGGTTCCCTCTGGCCAAGCACAGCCCAAGGTCCTGTGCATTGGGGTGCCCTGAGGATGCAGGTCATGTCTGCAGTAATGGCTTTCTGCCCCTGGAACACACACCAAGGTTACCCATTTCTTGGTCAGCCTCCTCTCCCCCATCCTCGCAGGAAATTTTCCACTTAAATCCAAGAGCGTGTAGGGGAACACATACTTTGCCTGTTCTCACAATGTGTTTTAGAATAACAGCTGAAGATCTATATTTGTATCAAGTCTAGCAGCACCACAAACTCCACTAGCAGGCTCTTTTAAAGGATTTGTTTTTCCCTTGCTGGCTGCCTCTGACTGTGAGCAGCCCTGGGTACACGCAGCACGTTCCTCGTGCATGCATTATCCAAACACATCTGTAGCAGTCCCTACGTGATGAAATGCAGCAAACAGAGGGGATGCTTCAGCTGACACTGACTCACTGATCTCTCCCCAAAGCCCTGGGTTAGGTAACCAGCCTTGTTCCCAGAGAGCCCTCAGCCTCCAGGGCTCTGGAGACACTGATCCTGACCTTCAGCTTACATTTCTCTACTGAGCATCATCATGCAGATGCTGGGACAAGGTCCTCAGCTGGCACCAGTCTCACAGCTGGGTGGACTTCTGCTGGTTTACATCACTTGAGCCCTTGGACCTTTTTTATTAGCTGCCTAAGGCTTCATCCTATCATACAATGAAATTAACCAGCATTAAATTAGTCAGCACTCACTTTAGGGTGAATCTACACTGCTGGGGGGAGAGAAGGGCCTTATGCAAAAGTAGACAAGAGGCCTCAGGCTCAGGGCTGAAATCTGCTTTCTCAAAAAAGATATGAGCATGTGATGAGCATGTTTCTTGTGCATTACACAGTGCAATGCCTAGAGTAAATATCTGAGCCTTGGTGTCTGTGTAACTTCCTCTGCAGGGTTTTTCCTCACAGAACCCAAATTATTTCATATTAATCAGGGGATTAATTGAGCTCCTCTATTCCACAAGAGCTTGGATGAGATGCCTTGATGTGAAAAGACTTAAACTGTAACACATTCAAAATCCTTCTCCATATTTAACCGGGAGTTCAGATTGGACTCTGGAGTGTCCTGGGAGTATTTTTCATATACCTTGACATTTGAAATCACATTAAAACTTCTCCATGTTTTCTGGACTTGTCCCTGCATTCCAGTGTGATAATGGCTGCAGGAACTAGTGTCTTCTCTGTCTTGTAAATGGGACATCAACATACAATTTACCTGAATATCAAAATAATAAATAAGAGTGAAGATGAGACTAGGGTCCAAACCCTGGTTTTGCCAGAAGATTAACAGGTCTCTAGAATATGTGACATACATAGAGATTGCTGAAAACACACTGCCTTCATCTTCCTTTTAATTTCCAACCAAGACTGATAAAACACTTGAGGGCCTTGGAATATGAGCTTGCCTTAAAAATAAAATCCTATCCTGCTTCCTAGCATGCTAATTAAAAGTGCATGGCTGATTCAGGCAGCCTTACAATAGCAAGAGAAATGCTTCAGGCACAGAGATGGCAGGGTTTAGCCTGTTGTGAGTATACAATATTAAAAACAGGCAGATGTCTCATAAGGATGATTACTACAGCACTCTTGACCTTTCTGCAAGAATAGGAATAAGAGCAAAAGAAAAACAATAATCAGTTTTATCTTGAAAGTGCTCTTCTTTTCTTTAGGCACAAAGTTGCTGTTGTAGGGTGGTGATGGGGGTCGCTGTCACCCTTCCCCATCACATCAGTGGACACTCAGCTGCTTGGGTCTCAGTGTGTGAGTGAATGGACACTCCACTGGAGACACCTCCCCAGGGTTACATGTGGGAGCACGGGTCACTGCCTCCCTTAGCTATTTTCCGGCTCAGCCCTGTGTTTGGTTTTGTTTTGTTTTTTTGTTTTTTTGGGTTTTTTTGGTTTTTTTTTTTTTTTTTGCTTTGTTTTGTTTATTCAGTTTTGTTTTTCTTTGCTTTGCAGAGCTGGCTGCTGTGGGATTGGCAGTGGGAAGGGGTGCCCTGGTGCAGGCTCCCTGCCTCAGCAGCACTGCCAAGAGCTGCTCAGGGCCACTAGCTCAGCGTGGCCCCCCTCAGAGAGCCCTTTCTGTCTCCTGACAGCCTTGGTTGTGTTGCTTGTTAATGTCCCAGTATGCCCATGCAAAGAGCAATTAGCCTAAACCCATATGGTAATGGAAAGTAATAACACTAATCAAAATAAATTATGGGAGCGCTAGATTTTGAAATGATGAGCTTTATAAACTACAGTCATGACCACTGAAGATAACCTGATGGTGTATCCAAGGATCCACAGTCCTGTTTCTAGAGTCTGTCTCAGGCAGTACATGTATCACTTTTACAACACACACAAAACTATTTCATGCTTACCCCAGAAGATTAAAACAGCTTCATCACAGTTTTTTGTTGGAAGCTCAGAGCAATTTTGAGAATGACCACTGAGATCTGATCCAAAAAAAATCAGAGAACTTCTTGGGAATTTTATGGAAACATTCTTTCCAGTGATAGAACCTTTATTTTTGTGCCTAGACATCGAGGGAAACCCTCAATAGCTGAGCTAATCTTTTCTGGTATGCACATTTCTGACTATAGCCAGCTGTGTGCAGATACCTTCTAACATTAGAGTCAGAGCTGTGTCTTTATGCTGAGTCTTCAAAACAAATTTAGTCAAAAAAAAGCAGGTGTAAGATTTTTGTGATGCTGAACAGTTTGATCTGAAAGCACTCTTTTGTTAATTTGTTTTGAATAAGTTGGATCTATCTACCCACCACAGGGCTGAAATGGGTTTGTTTGCTCATTGTATTCATTTAGGCCTGGTGCCTTTGGGAGTAGGAGAAGGTTATAGTCCTCTCAAAGTAAACCTAACCAACATTTGTACTTCATAAATTTTAAGGCCAAGAGATAAAAGGCATTGTACTCATGTGGACTTTCCAGAGCCAGAGCATTTTCTTTACTTATTCAAGTCTTATACTGAGTCCAATCTCCTTAGCTGAATTTAGACTTCCTAAAGTAAAAATGAAAAGAGTACCTTAAACTAATTTTTTTTTAATACTCAACCAGAAATGATAGACTATGGTAATGATTAATTATCCTTAATGATTATAATTACCCTATTTCTAATCTAAATATGTTTGTCTCCATTTGTAGTTGAATGCATTCCCGAGTCATTTGCAAATTGTATCAGTTTCATCACCCTATTTTGGGGGCTGAAGGGGGAGGTCACTGTTAAAAACCACATTCTTCCTGCAGTGACTTTCCATTTATAGTTAGATTTTGAGACATACTGGTTCACTGCCTTTTAACTCAATTTATGTGTGCCACACTTACTCTGTGTGTAGCTTTATGGTTTCATAACCCCAGCATCGCAGAGCCTCCTCTGTGGCCAGGCTGGCCAGCCCTCAGCTCTCAGCAGCCCAGTGGGATGACAAAGGGACTTGTGGCACCCAGGGGTGTCCTCCACTCCCTGGGTACCTCTGTGAGGGACAGCAGTCTGTGGCTTCTTTCTTTGCTCAAGGGAAAGGGCACAGTTTGGCTCTGAAATATACAGCTTCTGGGGTTTTATAATGGGTTTGAAAGGGGTGGTACAAACAAGGAGGCAACCAGGAGAATTGCTGTCCTGCACTTCATCAAAGGTGAGGACAATGAAACAAGTGGACACTGACAGTGTTATAGGTAGTGTGGGACATCCTCTGCTCAGTGTGTTTTGTAGTGATGTCAGTATCTCCCTGAGGAGCATTTGGGACATACATGCATGCTTATCTTCTGCTCAGTGTGTTTTGTAGTGATGTAGGGGGATACAATATCAGTAAATAAAGGTAGTATAGAAAGTAATCTTACCCCTTAAAGAGTTGCAGTTGAGCTAATTATTAAAGATTAGGAACAGGCCTGTTTTTAACAGGTCACAGCTGTAGCCAGTAAGAAGAGTGTTATAAAAGAGTGGATGGGTTGGTTGAGGGAACTGGAGTCAGTTGGCTGTTGTGAGGATAAGGAAGAGGCAGTGCCTGGAGGAGCTGACCATGAGAAACATCAAGGAGGTGTGAGACTCTAGTAATATGGAACCCTTGCAAAGTAATGACAATAGGACTCTTGCACTATAATGACAACAAATGGCTTATATTGTATCCCCCTACACAGTGGTGTCAGTATCTCCCTGAGGTGTGTTTGGGATTTACATGTGTGCTCATTGTCTGCTCAGTGTGTTGTGTAGTGATGTCAGTATCTCCCTGAGGAGTGTTTGGGACCTGTGTGTGTGCTCTTTCAGGGAGTGCCTGTGAAATGCACTGCTACTCCATGCACAGTGCCAGAGGGTGCTGCAGGTGCCCTGACCTGGGCTAATTTCTCATCACTGAGAGCTCATCGACACCTGTGGGCTCAGCCCTTCTCCCCAGGTGCCGGTGATAAGCTGGGATCTGGTGGACAAGCACAAGGTGGAGAACCTCCCCAGCCCCAGGGAAAGCTGTGAGCCCCAGCCCAAGGGAGCTGGGACATCAATGCCTCCCTGGCATCTAGAGCTCAGTGTGGGACTCACTAGGAGTGTCTCTCTGAAGATGCGGCTCTTCCCAGGCACCTTGCTGGTTCTTTTGGGAGCTCCCCTCTCAGCTGACATCCCTTGCTGCACACAGAGTCATCCATGCAGGCCAGGCTCAGCTTTCCCATCCTAAGGGGATTAAATGCAGCTCTTCCTCAGAGGATAATTGTGAGGAGAAATGCATTAAGGACATAGAAATGCCAGGGTATGAGGGGTATGTGAACACATATTGAGAAAGGCAGAAAAGCACATGTAACTGGGAGCTTATTGGAAAAGGACATTTCAAAGGAAAACAAGATTAGCACTGCATTAATAAGAAGTAGAAATATAAGGTAATTTTTAAATTTGTATGAAACCATGAGTCACTAGGATCAGCTTGGTAGCTTCCAGCATGATTTCTTGTGCTTCTTTTTGAGTGTTCAGTTTGGACCAGTGGGGAAAGGAACTGAGCCAGGTGGATTAGGCATCACTTCCACATTAGCAATTCTTATTTTTCTGTCGTTAATGACTGCATCTAGGAGTAATGTTTACTATTCAATCCCACATAGATGTCTGTGGTTTATTCTCTGTGGAAAAATACTGTGACAAACCATCAAGAACTACATGGTGTACAGACATGTGACAAGCCTGGCTTTGTATCCTGCCTCTGCCATTTGTCAGTGTCATTTATTGTGCTGAGAGCAGCCCAGGCTCACCACTGTTGTGCTTTCTGACTAGTTTGGTTGATCCTGCCTTTCAAGAAGAACCAGGGCTGGAGAAGGATAGCCCCACTTCTCCCATCTTCAGTGCTGTCATCAAATTTTACATGGCACCTGCTGATCAGTGTTTTTCCTTTCACTTCACTGCTCCCTGTTGTGTTTTTCAGGAAAGCACCTGAAGGGTAGTGTTGACCTTGACACTGCCTGCTCCTTCATGCAAACATTTTGTCATCTTTGAAATGCATTCTGTTCTGGAATCTAACAACACTGAAAACTTCCAGAGAATATTAAAATCATTAGCTTTATCAAAATACAGTAAATAGTTCCATCACCCACTGAAAGCAGACTTCCTTAACTCACATAGTAATAAAGTAGAAATTCAGTTGCTGGGGCACTCTAGAAGTGAACATTTCCAAGGAGGAAGCTGGGAACCACTAGTTGTCAAGCTATTGGGCTTAATACTTTAATTGCTTCTTATAGTTCTTTACCTAGTCTTTTCCTAAGGTGCTGCTGTAGATTCCTTGGGGTGAATGTGGCCAACTCCTCTATACATCTTGCAATTGGAAAAAAGTTTTCTCAGGAATTGTGTCATTCATTTTTTAATCTACTGAGTGACAATCTAAGTCTATGTGTATCTTTCCTAATCAAACAGAGGAGATGTCAGATCACAATAAATGATACTGGACTGATGACATTTTATCTTGTGCAGCTCTTTGTGATGTGTACTGGACATTCAGAATATCGAGTTAAATAACGAGACTCATAAAAGAGCCTTTTGCTATATTTCATTCTCTCACCTACTTAGTTGAGAATATAGATAAAGACAGTCTCACCAACTGATTAATTATTAAATGTCACTTAAGGTGCCCAAAATTCTCATGGAATTTACATGGTTGCAGAGGCTGTACTTAGGCTCTCTCCTCCCTCTGCAATGCACTGATATTGCTCTAGGCATTGGCTGTTACTCACCATCCTTCAGGAAATGTGTCCCCTCAAAGCATGGGAAAAGGAACATAGCCCTGAAGGAAAATATTTTAACTAAATGTCTCCAGATACAAAATATTTCTTGTTTTGAGTGGTACTTAAATAGACAATTCTAGCCCTAAATGTAATAAGAAAAATATAATAATAATAGTAATAGCAGCTTATATTTCCACAAGTTAACTTTTCTTAGTGTTAACATATCTTGACAATTGGCTTAGAATTCAAAGGTAGTGTAAAGGAAAATAAGATTGCCAACCATAATACTCTGAAAGCAATTAGGAAATGTAATAGAACTCATATTCTTTTAAAACAAAACCCCCTTCCTCACTCCAAGGTTACAGTAATATTAGCTACAATACAGATTGGTAGGCACTGCTTTGGCTCCCAACTAACCTCCCCTAATGGGGTTTGAAAACATGCTCTTATCAGCATAATATCCTTCTCTAAAATTAAATCTGCTGCAGCTGGAGATGGTGAATGCAGAGGAGGATGATGTTTCCCTCGGGTAGCAGAGCTGAGCCTTTCTCCTTCGTGCTGGGTACCAGGTTGTAGATAACACTGACACAGAGAACTTGGTCATCTGGGGACTGTGACAAGAAATATTTGGTACCAACAAGAGAAATTGATTGCTGGGGGAAAAGAGAGAAATGGGTCCTAAACGTGAAATAACATCTTTGCATGTATCTGAGATCCTGGTGTAGTGCTACTGTGTGAGTGACTGAAGCATAATTGTTAATACCCTGTTGATTTGGGAGAATTAATGTATTTTTCCACTCTCTTTTTACAGCTCCCAAGTCTACCTTTTGTCCCACTGAAGAGACCTGGTGGCCAGGCCTGATTATTATCATTGCAGTATGCTGTGCCACACTAGTGTTCCTCTTTGTAGTTGTCATCATTTGCTACAAAGCCATAAAAAGGTAAGGCTCCAGAAGCTTTTACTGTGCTTAGGGCAGGGCAGGCTCACAGAGGCTGACCCAAGGCTTGTCTCATGGTATCTTGTTTAGTTTAAAGGCATCCAAAAGGCAAAATGCATCCTGTAGCCAGTGTGTGTTTTCATCAGAAAGTCACTTCATGTACCATATCCTGCATGTGTAAAGGGTGTAGTTCAATGCACTCATGGGCATAAGGAAGGGAAACACTAGAAACAGGACAGAGCTACATTGTTCAGATTAATATCAACTTGCCCAAAGACAAATTGCTGCAGGTTGCTGGTGAACGTGGAGAGCTTTGGCTTGGCCAAGAGTAGAGGTAGGAAACACTGTACTACTTGTATTTGAGCACTACTTCTGGTAATGATCAAAATTTACATGTGGCATGGGAGATTCTTTGCCCAGGTCCATTACTAATTTTAGCATTTCAAATTAATGTAAACTCTCATAACTCAAAATCTACAGTAATATGTGTACTTTTTCATTTGGAGACTGTACTTCTAATTTATTCTTGCCTCAAAATTATAACCTACAGATGAAATTCAAAACCTTTCTCTCTTAGTATAAAAGCCTCTGTGAAGCCTATGTACAACAGTGTGTAGTGGCCATTTCAGCCCACTGTCTTTGCAATAGCTGCACTTGCTTAGGCCTCAAGTAGTTAAGAAATATTGACTTCAGCTACACAGAAAAATATGAGTGAAAATAATTTCTTAAATAAAAATTTTTGTTTCTGGTGGAAAAGGTCAAAACTTTAACATTTCCATTTTAAGATTGCAAATGCAAGTCCAAAGGGTTGATTCAGAAGAGAAAGTAATTTGTGGGAATTGTAGGCCAGATGGATGAAGGTTTGTTTCTCCTCTATTGTTTTTAGTATGACTCTGACAATATCCCACATCTGAGTGTTTGTTGTGTCACAGTTTTATACTGTGAGGGTCTTGGCTGGGAGCTATTGGTACATCCAGGTGACCCAGCCTGCAGTAGAGAAAGCAGGATTGCCATCCACAGCTCTCACGAGACACTGCAGTGACGTCTGAATCTCAACTTGGATTAAATGACAGCTTTTTTGAACTTCCTGATTTCTGAGTGAGAATATTTTGGAGTGAGGGAAAAAGGAAAATAAGTAAAAATACTTTTCATGAAAAATATTATGTGCATGGAACATGATTGTAAGATTTTTTTGTCGAGCCTTGGTGGGGATATCACAATGGTGGAGTATTGGATGTGTTTTGTGGTTGTTGAAAAATTTATGCAGGATTTGAAAGAGCATCAAAAAGGGAGAATTCCAGCAAGAAGAGAAAGTCTCTATTTTAGATCTTATTAAATTTGCATAAGTATTTTTGCTATTCTAGTTTAGCTAAAATGAATGTTTATTATTTTGGGGGACCTGGACAGCTTTCACTCTAGCAACTGCACTTGAAAAATTATCTTTGGAGGACTCAGATTGGCATCCAATTGAATTGGTAACAGTGCAAAGTCTCACACTTCTCACACTCACCAGTAGTTTTTGGTTTACCATTGCTACTCATTTGTATTTGTCAATTTGCACCCACTGCCAGATTGTGAATGATTTGTGTCAAGGCTGCAAAGTATCTGTATGAGAGCAGAAACTCTGCAGGGCAACTTGTGCCTCATGAGAAACTGCTTTTCAAATCTGCTGTGATGCTGGTAGATAGGAGCCATAGATGGGAGGAACAGAAATAAAATTAAAAGAGACAAATTTAGAGCTGCCTTGCAAAGGTTTGGGGAATTCACATACAGTCTCACGCTTTGTTTCAGTGCAAAATAATACTGATTCTTGATGAGGACACCCATTATTTGTCAACAGTATGAATACCAACCTACAAGTCAGCTGCTTGAACAGGCATTAGGCTCAGAAAAGAGTGAAAATTCCTCTTAGATCTTCTTATTTTTGACATTCACACTGCTGACAAATGCTAAGCTGAAAACTGCTCAGATGTGGAATGGACAGCTATGAAAGAAAATCATATTAATTATAATTTTACAGGGTAACTAGAGCATTTCTTTTCATCAATGAGTCCTTGCTAAGACAGTTCTGCTAAAAGAATGCCCTGAAGGGCCTGGCAGCATTCCCCAGTAGTTCAGATTTCTTGATCCACTGTAAAAGATATCTGTCAATATATGCTGGGTATAAGATCAGACGCTTCACAAGAAAAGCATCTCTGGCTTCCACACATTATTATTGCATATCATTGAGCTGAATTGGCTTTAGCTAATGTGAGAAATCCTTCCCTCTGTTTTTTGCTGGAAGGTTGAAGTGACTAGAGAAAGAGAAGGGGATTAATCTGGGTAATGCAAAAGCCAAGAGTTCCTCCAGTGTGTTCCCAGCTCTGGGCCCCATAACCATGCCCTGCCATGTCCTTCCTCATCCCCAACTCTCCTCTGCCCTTCTCCTCCTGGGCCCTCCTTCCTGCACATCTCCTGCAACCTCTGTCACTGCAGCACCTCTGACAAATCTGTCTCCTCCCTCCACTGAAGAGGTGCTGAGGAGTGGAGTTACAGCACTCCTCTGGTTACAGGGTGTGACAAGGGTTAAAGGCTTTAGTAGCAAAGTGCAGGCAGGGATTTATTTGCATTGAGTCTGGCTTTGTAGTATTAATCCCTCACTTTCATAAGAATCAAATTTGAAGTAAAAAGAAGAAAAAAAATCCTATTGTGCTTAAGTTGAAATCTCATTTACTGGTTTCCAAGGGCCAGACCCAGTCAAACTCTCTTATGTCTGCTTTTCTGTAGCAGGAAGAGAGGCGGTGACCTCAAGGTATCATAATTCAACTGTGTTTTTATTCAATCTATATATAAACTGTGTCTTCTGGGGTAGTCTGTTTTCCCTCATAAAAGCTAAAACTTCAATGTATCACCAACTTTAGGCACTAAAGTGATTTGTAATAAAATACAGCCTCATGGATTGGTGCTTCTTTGTATATAATAACTACCAGAACCAAGCAAATACACTTCCACCTCCATCTCTGCATCCACCCTGGAAACGCTCAGGTTCTTCCATATGAAATGGTCCTAAGAAATGCTGAAATCCATCCAGTGAATGGATTTGACCTCTCTGGTCTGTGGGGGAACTTTCACCAAGTTGCATCCATCAACTTTAATACCCAGATGGGTTGAACTTTGGGAAGATACATATGAAGTGATAGTTCAAAGGTGCTTCAAGCAACTTTTTAATTTCCTCTGTGTGTTGCTGGTGACAGCAGCACTGGACATACATGAGTGGCACACCAGGTACAGATGTGTGCTGCTGCATGGATCCAGCACCAGAGAAGACCACACGTGATATTGTGTTGGGCTGCAGCATGGCTACATGATGAAAGCACCCTTGGTTTGGCAGTAGAGAAATAGCTATTTCTATGGTCTTGGTGTTAGAGGGGTATTTCCACTTTTTAAAAATTTAGATTTTCTTTTAAGAATATTTTCCGTAGCACATCAGAAAAAAAATAGCAATAGTCAGTTAGCGCCATCTGTGACATTTGTAGATTTCTAGGACAGGCTTAATCACTGTCAGAGGCTCAGCCTCAATGTAAGCTGTGGGACTTTTCCATACATTTCATGGATAAAAAGAGTGATCTCACAACCAGTGATTTCTGTAACACATAGAAAGAGCAGATGAATAACTGCTTCAAAATCTAGAATGCTTCCAAGTCATTCTCTACCATGTCTTTGTGAAAACCTGCCATTCTCACTCTTTCCCCAAAGACTGTAATCAAGAAGTAAAAGCAGGCGGTCTAAAGACAATCCATAAACTAACACAGAGTGGAGAAAACCAGATTATTTCAGTATTATGTGGTTTTTGGGTTTGGGAATGTGCACCGTGAATGCCAGCAGCCCTAACAAAACTTCATCTGGTGTAAATCAATGCAGATCCAAAAACAATCAGTGGAATTCAATTGATTTTAATCAGCTCTAGAGGTGAATGCCTCTTAAGCTTTTTTTTTTTTAACATCTGCAAGTACCTGAATCTAAGATACCTAAGACACTAAGACTAGAGGGAAGTAAACACAGTAAAGAGGATTAACGAGAGTTGTTTGGTAAATAAGCAAGTGAGATGGGGGAGAGCGGGACATGCAGTGTGTAATCCTATTTCTGCAGCTCACTGGTGTGTCAGTGTCTGTGAGGGGAGTAAGATATTTACATAAAAGGGAAAAATAAATCCCTGGCTCCCTGTATAAAATTAAGATAACAGAGCCATCTGTCAAACCTTGAAGGGGAAAGCAAAGCTGAGCATCCTGGTCTTTATGACAAGTGATGTGCCACCTATTCAGCCTGTTAGAGAGTGTTTCAGATGGCTTTCAAACATGTGAAAAATATATTCTCAGTATCTCTGGAACAGCCCTATGGTCTGAGATGACCCATGAGCAGGTCACTGTGCCTGGTGATGTGGCTCCTTGGTTCTGCTGGATTTCAGGTAGGATGGATCCATCTGTTCTCAGATGTACTGCAGGGTTTGCTGCCAAAGAGCCCTCCTGCTAGACCAGCAGGGAAAGTGGGCTGATGATAGCCAAGCTTTACATGATATACCTTTTATCCACTGTTCTAACTTTGTGAAGCCACTTTTATATGTGTCTCATAGTCTGAGAAAAAGGTGCCACAAATGCCTACATAGGCACTTCCTTAAGGAGGTGCTGAGTTCACCTTCAAATAATAATTAATAATTAAATGGTAGAAAATATTGTACTGAAATAAAATGACAGGTCATATTTAAACTGTCTTAAAATTCATTGCTCAGATATTTTTAGGGTGCTTATCATTTGTGTATGATTTATGGCCCCTGTATACTGCATGGTTTCAGAAGCAGGAGCAAGGTTCTGAAATTTGGCTTTGTTTAACAAGATACTTGCAAGGGGAAGACACTGAGACTTTCTAAGGAGGCCAAGAACTGGCAGCGGGGCTGTGGTGAGGGTGCCCCATGGTGGGATTTGTGTCCCACTAAAAAGGGTCATAGCCCTGCACTTTTTCCCCAGCCAGTTTTGTACCACTCACTCCCCTTAAAGAGAAAGAGCTGTGTAGTCCTCTACATGGTCATCCCCTATGAGCCACTGAGACTAAGCATTGTCTAGTCCAAAATCAGTATTAATTGCAACAAAACAGTGTTTTGTTTAGCCTGAGCAAAGAAGACAGAATCCTAAATGTACTTAATTGCTTTGAAGAGCAATTCACAGCATGACTGATGACAGACGGGTCAAGGTGAATTGAAATTGTTCATCTCTCCTATGCTCCCTGACACATTAGAGGAGTTTGTACTGAATTGGTGCCTTAATTCCTTGTGGATGAAGGGACAGACAGTAATTACTCAGAAGATAGAGTGAGATAGATGGTGGAAAGGATAGGTTTAGAACTACTGTTTGAGTGGGAGATGCCCAAAGGGAAGAAGAAGGTCTGTGGGGGCAGATCTCTGTGCCTTTGATGCAATTCATTGCTGCCAGACCAGATCAGGTCTGCAAAAGGGATCAATCCCTAAGAATCATAGAAAGGCCCCAGGAATGTTACTGAGGGCAGCTGAGAAAAAGGCAGACTTGAATATTTTGGAAAAGTAAGGAAAGATCTTTGCATTGTGGCCTGATTCCACAGTCTGAATGTTGATGTTTATCAGCAACAGGACTATCAACCACTGAACACCACTGTCCAGGTCTTCTGTCACCTCTAACCAAAGCCCAACATCCCCATGTGTTGCTTTCCCTCTATGCCCAATCATCTCCCAGTGGTGAACTGCCTCCCATCCTTGGAATGATGCTGCAGATGATCTACTAAAGACAATTTAAATACCCTGAGCAACCAATCTTTCTGCAGGAGATCCCATTTTTCAATCATCAAGAAATGAGTTCGTAAAATCACTGCTTGATGAAAACTGAGTGCTAATACAAGGAAAATCAATTGTTCTACCAAGCAGTATTGAAGTCTGGATGTTGGTTGTGCAACTTTTGAGGGTAGTGTTTATGAGACAAGCTGTTGAAGAGCTTTACAGCTTGACCCGAGGCCAGAGCTCTGCTGTATTTATTCTGCTGATTCAGTGGCATCCGTGGGGATTTTGGACAGGGGACTGGTAGTGTGTGCTGCCTGATGTTTTTGGGTACATCAAGATGGAGAAGGATTGGTGTAATTTTTTAAAGTAGAATATCAAAAGTATTGCAACTACTTGTTAGACTCTTTCGACAGTTCAAGGGCTGATGAGTGAAGTGGATAAAATAACCTTTTACTTGGAGAGATGGCTCAGCCAAGCCACATGGGCACTGCTGTGCAGAGCAGTTTGTTTTGCTCCTGTCTGTGCAAAATGTGTTGGTCAGAAAAGCAGAAGGATCTGCTCTGCAGTGCTGTCAGTCTAAGACTTTTGTAAGTACCACATGTTTTTTTAACTGTTGTAGGGCAGGATTGCTCTGTCTCTTCTAAGTTATACAAACTCACAAATTCTGCTAGGGAGAAAGTTTGTGGTCATAAATGGATTAAATGCTCCACTGTTTCTCATAGCCAGGAACACTGAAAGCCTCCAAGAGGCTTAAGTCCTTAGCATAAAACAAGTGGTCCAGTTGTTTCAGAGAAAAGTCTCTTATGGATCATTTTGCACTTGTTTACTCCTAATTTGTGATATATTGACAAAGGTGCCAACAGAAATCTGTAGAGAATTATGGTCTGTCATGTGACAAATGAATTTTTCAGTGTAATCAGAAACAAGCTTGCCATTTTTTCTGTTTTCTACTGCAGATGCAGGTGCCACATTGAATGGGCAGAAGTCTACCCATACAGCCAAGCATTGTTGAGTTACTGCCTCAATGCAACTCTGATAGCCATGGGTGGATTTTACACACTTGTGACAGAATATAATGCTCATGCTGGTCTCATTACATTGGTTGCAGCATTCCTGATTTACCCCAACACAAATGGAAGAAACAAGTTAATACTAGAGTTTTGAAGCATATAGGAGAGATGCAAGGCTCACCATGATGTTTTTATTGCATTTTTTCCTAAAGACAAATATATTTTTCTTATGCATTCATTTAATTTTTTAGCCAGTCATACTTTTTGCAAGCTGATGAGGGTGCTTGTGGCTGACCATAAGGGTGAAAAGCCAAAGCTGTGTCTGTGGCATACCCAGCACAGTGTGTAGAGACATTTGAATAAACTTTCTGTCTTGATTATCTGGAGTATCTGAGTTTATGACTGAGCTTAGGACCTGCAAGAACCCAGCAGCCTGCAGTCTCAATATTTTTATGACTCAGAGAAAATTGTACCCATGGTAGTAGGGTGGGGGTGTAGATCCATGCTCCAGCTCCTTATCACCCAGAAATTCCCTGTGCACAAAAATAATCCCATGGAAACCTCCTTGCTGGCCTTATTGCCCCTTATTTCTGCAAAGGTTTTACAGTGCATTTTGTGTACAAGCAGTGAAACCTGACTGACTTCTCCACTGGCTGAACAACTGCAGCTCCTGGTGAGCTGAGTTGGTGTTGGGGGTCCCAGCTGAAGGGAGATCACATCTCACACCCCCTCGCCTTGCCCTGCTGTTTGCTGCCCACAGCTGCATTGTCCAGAGAGCAGAGGCACAGACAGGGTCCCCTCTGCACATCTGTGACACTCACGGGGTGCACATCACCCACAGCCACACCTGAGCCCCTCGGAGCTGTGCTGCCCCTGCTTGAGGGGCTGCACAGTCTGATTCCTGCTGCCTCTGTCCTTCCTTGTCCACAACCCTGTACTCAGTGCTCAGCATTGCTCGTGCTGTGGGGTTGCTAAGCAGCACTCAGCTCCCTGCTCGAGAGCCTTGCGGTGATGGGAGACCCTCACTGGGGCAGCGTGGGCAGAGCTGCCATGGGAGAGCGTGGTACCTGCTGGGATGGTCCCTGTCCATGGCACCCCTGCCTTGCTCTCACCCCAGAGTCCTCTCATCAGCAGGCACATGGCCACCCCCTCTGGCGTGGCTGGGCTGGAGAATGATGATGCTGGATTGCCCACCTTGGGGAGCTGTTGGCTAATTAGCCATGTCAGAGATCATTCATGGGGATGGGCATCACGACATCCATGCCCCAAGCTAATGCCAGGTGATGGAGAGGACAGAGGGGTCTGATGTGTGTGAACAGGTGTATGTAAAGAGTCTGGTCCCAGCTGTGTGAGAGGTAGGAGTGGGAAAATAGGGTCGTTCCTCATTCCAGCCTTTGAAAGAGGACCCACGCGGAGAAATTCTGCTGCCTTTGATGTCTGCTTTTTGAGGCAGTGGCATGAAGCCTTTATGAAAAATGTTAATACTCCCAAGCAGCTGGAACTGTAGTTTCTTTCCTTCACTTGCTCTGAGCCCTGAGAAGCCAGTGTGGAGGCTGGCTGAACTCAAATTCTTCCTCAGAAATTGTCCCCAGTTACAATAGTCTAAAGCAGCACAAAACCAAACATTTGCATGGTCATCAAAGTGAGCAGGACTTGCTGGTTTCTCTGTCTCTCCATGGACTTGTCCCATTGCACGCCTGTAGCATGGCAAGGCTGGGGCCATCCTGTGCGGTCCATGGACATTGTGTTTGCATCTATCCTGCAAAGAGCAGGATCTGGCTCTGAAGACTCTTCATTGTGAGTAGAGAAAGCCAGAAGCAGCTGCATGAAAAATCAGTGGTCTCAGTCTGGTTGAAGGCAGAGACAGATTGCCTCAAATGCAAAGTGATGTAGATAGCTGCAAAGGTCAGTTAATTTTATGAGTTTTAATTTTCTTCTCAGCTCCTTGCATTTATTTGTGTTGCAGACACTCTTCTTTCTGTAACAGAAGATCTGCAAAGAATTTTTGTTCATTTCAACAGAAATTTATCATACTATGCAAATAATGTCGTGAAATTATATTTAAATGATTCTGTGAAACAGCAGTAGCTTCGTTCTTCATTCTTCCATCATTGAAGTTGTTGCCTATGTTTGACAGTGATTAAATGGCAAGGTAGTTATCTGCATTCAGCAAAGTATCTGGACACAAAGTGCCATAATTTGGGGGATGGAAAAGTCCATTGTTTAAAATGCCAGTTTCTACAGTCACTTGACTGATGAGGGGCATTCTGTCCCTGGGAGAGAGCAAGAGAGCAGGAAGGAGCAGCCCTTGCTCATCTCCTCTCTCTGTCCCTTATTTCAAGCCCACATTTTTCTAGTACTGGTGCCCACCCTGACCCAGAGCACAGGCATCAACAGCCATTCATTTTGCAAACATGGTAGGGAATTCCTGTTCTTTTTTGACTCCTCCACTTTCCCTTTCAATATGGACATGTTTTTGTAAGGACACCTTCAAATGGTTCTCCAGTTGTCCTAGTTAATGTTTGTTAAGCACTTTGAAGATAGCAAGCATTGAATAGTTGTTCAACCTGTCCCAGAAGGTCTAGAGAATTTTAAAGAACTAAGAGGGAGCTCTAGCTTTGTGTTTCCACTGGTGCTATTGTATTACAGAGTGGCAGATAGGTTTGTTGCCCCCATGCCAGCACCTGTGAGAACATGTATGTCTCAGTTTTGTGGGGGCAGATCATGCCTTAATGCAGTAGAGTTACAAATAATCCCATTTTTCTGGGTGGAACATACATTTTCCAATCCCAGGCTGGTCCTGCAGTGCTTAGCAGAGGATGGTGGGTGCACCATGAACTGAGCTCCATGACTGTGCCTCAGCTGCCTGCACTGCTCTGCACCAGGACAGGCCTTTGAGGAGCAGGAGCGTGCCCAGCTCATCCCCAAAGGGCACTGCCAGTGCACAGTCCACTACCAGGCATGGCCATGACCATCCTCCAGACATGATTTGGCTTTGTTCAAAGTGCCTTTATTTCTTGCATTGAATGTCTTTTTTTAAATTAATTTTTTAATTTATTTTTATCTTGTTTAGTAGCTTTTTGCCAGTATGAAAAGCTGGGATTGAGTTAATTTTTTTACGTTAGTCTCATTCATTTTTCTCCTTTTATAATGAAAACATATTGACAGTGTATTCTACCCAATGGATAATGTCAGCTGTAATATTCCTCAGTCAATAAAACCTTTTAAAGATCATTAGAGGGAATGCAAAGAGTGGGTTGTTATGTGAGGGGTCACTGAAAGTACTTTTATCAATTATGTCAGTTAATTGTCCAGCATCATAATAATAAAGCTGCTTCTCTTCCTTAAGATTGGCTTAATGTAGGAGCATAATTGCGAAGTTAGCTTAATTGAAGACTTTGTAGGAAATGGGATTGCATCCATCACCTTTGTCTCCCAGGGACAGATCTTCTTCCTGTGTAACATCAGAACAAATCCTCCTCAAGTCCAACAAAGTCTGTGGAATTACTCTGACTTTGCACTGCTGAAAATAAATGGAGACTAAATTCCACTTCTTAAATTTCACATGTGGCTCAGCAATCTGCTGTAATTACTTGCAATCTGAACAGTCCAGATCCTGCCTTTAGACATGCCCAGAGTGACTGGGCTGAGAGAGCCACACTTCTGCAGGAAGAGATCTGCCCCCCATGCTCTGCAGCCCGAGTGCACCAGCCCAGGGAGCCTCTCAAGTGCTGGTGAATGGCTGCCCAGCAGTATGGATTGTTTTTCCATGAGAGAAACTCTCAGCCAAGGCTCAATCCATGCACAGAGAGGGGGACTCAAGTGTGAACCAGCCCAAAACAGAAATCGCCCACATGCCATCAGGGCTTAAATATCCTCCAGAAGCTGGTCAGCTAAAATTGGCTGAGGCAGAGCCGAGTTAGCTGTAAATCACAGGCTAAAAAACACTCACGTGAACAGTCAGAAGAGAAGAAGCTCTCCTTGGGAGTTGGTATCTTGGAGCTATGTCAAGCTATCCTGCAACATGATTTCCAGAGCTGTGAAAGACTTTCTCTTTTTGCATAATCATCCTAGCACTATATAGAACACTTGCACAGATTTCCTCCCCCTCTCCACACAAGACAGACAGACAACGTCTGAAGATGTTAAAAATTGTATGATTACTTGCTCTTGTAAATATTATTTATCATCTGACCACTGGTTCAGTTTGGCTAAGATTGAAGTACTCAAAGGTCTCTAGGGAAAGAATGGCCTTTTCTGATTCATACAATAGTTTTTATTTGTTTTCATAAGGGGCAAAGGGGCAGTGCAGCTTGAAGAAGGAGAACTCCATCAAATGTCTAAAACTGAAAATAAACCAATAGACATAGTCCTTTCAAATGCTGCAGGTAATATCATCCAAGATACCTATAACACTTTCTAGTTTGGAAGAGTAAGTTAAAAAATCTTATATTGTGATAAAAAGTAACAAACACTGGGACAAGACAGTTCTTTTAGATGCTGGACTATCTGTGTAACCTGAGTGGAGATGGAAATATGGGGGATACATGTAAAAGCCTTAGGAGACAAACACTGAGCTGTAGTGAGTGTGTTGCTAAAAGTTGTCCAGATGGAGCTGCTTTTTATTATAACTGTAAAACATTTGCTTTGTATGTGGGAGGCAGTAGAGCCAGTAACCTCTTCCTACGAGTAATGAATAGTGTACTGCCTGTTTTCTGGACAGATAGATGGTCACATATGGCCATTAGCTAATTTAATAGAGAAAAACTAAGGTTCCGGAGAATTTTCATCCTTAGGGTTTCTTCTTCGACTTCTGTCTTCACATTGTCAAATAAAATGTACCCAGTCTGATTTTTTTTCATGTGTCTCTGAGACAGTGAAAGGTGGAAGTCAGAATGTGACTCCTTCCATGATTCTGAAGATTTTCACCAGAGAAGTGTCCTCCTCCAACATGAGCCCCATATGTCTAAGCCATAGCACCAGGCTGGCCAGCAAGGCTGGTTATGTGTGGCTGCACACAAATTTAATGGCTGTGTCCCTGAAGGCAACTGTTGTCAATGCACTGAGCTCCTCCAGCAGGAGTCCTGTTCACAAACCAGTCTCAAACTTCTCTTGTTTGTTCACAAACAAGAGAAGCAACTTCTCTTGTCCCACACTTGCTGTCATGGAAGGTGATTCCCCTCTGATGACTGAGGCCAGCATGAATCAAACAATTGTTTGATGAACTCCCCCAGTACTGAGCTGTAAACAGCCTCCATTCATGTTCTTTAGGTTCTTATAAACATTCAGATTATGCAGAGTGATGGTCTAGTAATTGAATAACATGACAAAATGTATTCTTCCATTCCTGTCTGCTAAATAGGGATGCATTTGAAGTGTGACTGTAGCCCACACATCATCGTGTCTGGTCTTCAAGCAGTGAAGTCTAGCCTGGAGCTCTCTGCAGAGCTGCCACAGCATCCTCTGCTAGCATCCTGTCCCTGGAGATTAAGTTTAGTGGAAATAAACTACACAAATAGGATAATCCAAATCTACCCTGATTCCTGGACTTTTTGTAACCCAGGAAGATGCCACTGCAGCTTGATCTCTACTGGTATACAGGTAGCTTGGATATTCCTGAATGTTTCTATTTATATGTCCCCTGAGGATAGACCAATCTTATGAAGCAAATGGGTGTATTGTATGAGACCCAACTTTATTGAAAGTTGTTATCTTTTGTGGGTTGATAGCTAATGAAGTATGGTTGTGGAGAAGAGCTTTGAGATCACGGCACACACAAGTGAAATATCTCCCTGATTTGCCTTCTCCCTTCAGCCACTTTGCCCCAGAGATGGCACTCAACCCAGCACATGCCAGCACCAGAAATGGGGCTGCCAAATGGAGCTGCCCAGAGAACTTTGTTCAGGAGTGAAACAGCAATCAGGAGAGAGACAAGCTCTTTACATGCTACTAAAGCACCTTCCTGAGAGGAACTGAAAACACAAAGGGATTTTTGGCATGGGCACCCCTTACATTGGCACAAATACAATTGTGCAGACAGTAGGGAGATGCCTCATAGCTTTCACCTTTGGTAAAATCTGTCAGCTGATACTGATACCCATACAGTGCAATCTTTCATGTATATACGTACATAGCGAGAGATTTTTGTAGTTGGCTTTTACAATTTACAATTTTGTACTGCTCAGTGAAGAGTGAAGTTTCACTTTGAACTTCTGAGTAATGGTCATCCCTTCCAACAATGCATACCAAAAAAACAGTCTTTGCTTTTCTAACTATACCTGAAAAGAAGAATGACCCTCTATTGCTGTTTGGGAAGAAATAGGATATGTATTTCCCCAGAGAATAATCCAGGGCAGCAAATCCCCCAGTGGAGACAGGTGTCTCCTGGCAGTGCTGAGTCGGGTATGGGAACCCCAGGAGGAGGTGAATTTGAGATCCTGGCTTGTCTCTGCTGCCAGCCCAAGGTCACCCCTTCCTAGCTTAATTGGATTTCCTTGGAACCCAGCCTTCCCAGATGCTGGGCTGGATGCTCTGGCACTCAACAGAGACATTGCTATGGAGGTAATTGGCAGAAACAGGTTTGCAGTACTCAGGCTGTCTTATGAAATCAGGTTTTATTCTAAACTCTCATCCCTTTCAAGCATGAAGCACCTGGAAGTGTATGAAATGTGGATTGCACTGGGAGTTTTAAACTCTCTTGCAGTTTTACAGTTCAGGACAAAAGTTCTGTTCCCATGTCAAAGTGAAATTATTCTTCTCAAAGCTTAATTTATCACACCTATAATGAGGTGTGATAAAGTCATGATTAAATTAATAGTCTGCTCTGTTTTTACTTGATTTTGTCTGAGTAGTCATAGACAGAGATTTTCTGAAGTGTGTACAAATGGGACACAAGGTGAAGCCCTTTCCTAGTACTCTACCATATAATTGCCTTATAAACAGTAGGCCTATGCCATATTGACACAGTAGCCAAAGCTGGCAAGGAGGGTTTTTTCAAATACACAAACTAAGTTTTGTGACTAGACATGATAAAGGGACAAAAACTATGTTTCCTCTAAAAATTTTCTAAACATAGAACATAAAAATTGTGTTTGAATGTGCACTGACCTTTATCCAGGACTCTGCAGAGGATTGGTACAAGCCAATGTGACAAGCCAGTATGAAATTCTTTGATAAATAAGATATATAATGTGATCAGAACTTTATCTGAAATTTTAGATTGATGTGTGAAATACACTGTTAAACAGCTGTTTGATGCTTTCTTGATTTTAGGACTCGCACAAGTTAATGCATGCATGGTGGAGAGGTCATTATGGACTCTGAGGCACCATTTCAGGCGTGTGCTAAGCTGTACAAAGTTGCATGGCCAGAGTTTCATTGACAGATGTTTGGCATGAAGACCCAATTTGTTTGCTAAACAATGTATAGCAAATTATACTGTAAAACAATGCAAACCACTTATTAGTGAAAAGCCTGTTTCGCCTGCCACCAAGTGAGTATGTCACAGCCATGAATAGTTCCCTACTCATTTCCTCACTAATTTGAAACATCCCTTAACCAATCGAGAGCAGCCCTGGAATGGAAATGCATAAATGTGTGTCCATAGCTTATAATCTGAAAAGGGGCTTGGAGCATTACACTTTGGAAGATGATGCCCAATTTGGCTTATTAGGCAGAAAATAGGATAAAAGGGTTCTCTTTGGTGTGCAAGAAACTTTGCATGCTTGGATCTCAACAGTGAACAAAAATTGGAGTAAAAAGAGTTAGTGGCTCAGAACTAGAGGCACACAGAGAGCCAATGCCCTAATGCAAGAGGGCACTTGAAAAATCACAACAAGCCAAAATGACCTTGTCTATCCAAATACATGGGCCAGTTTCATCATGGTGACAAGTGCATACCAGTGTGCCAAGCCAGTGATTTAAATCATGTACCTGGGGCAAGTCTGACCCCAAATCCCTGCCTGTTGTGCATTTGAAAACAAATGGAGAGAAGGAGTTAAGCAGAGCAGTCTCCAAGCCTGAACTTTTGCATCTAACAATAGTCTTTTCATTGAGACTCAGGAAAATGAGTGCTTTGTTTTGCTAGCACAACCCTGAGCAATAGACAAGGCAGAAGCAGAACCTTGATAAAATCTCCATTCCCCTATTTGCAGACTCTGAAAAAATACTCTTCCATTGCATGCAAGTGCCAGTGGTGTGACATCCCTGGCAACCTGTTTAGCAGGGTCTGCACAGAGATCTCACCAAACCACCCAGGTCTGTGCTGGGACACCAGCCCAGGGAAGGGAGAGGGCAAATTTCGGGACAACTGAAGCACTGCATCTTAAAATCACTACTAGAAAATGTAGATAAAATGAGAAGAAGACATTTTTTAACATAAAGAAAGAAGAAGTCTAGTGAGGGAAAGAAAATGGAACTGGAGAGGGGCAGAAATGTAGGAGATCAAAGAAAGAAGGAATAAATAGGAGAAAAACAGCAAGTGAAAATGGCCAAAATATCTTCATTTTTAAATTACTGATAGGTTTGGAACTGAGAGAAAAGAAAAACAAAAGAATTTTTGAAAGCAGCAGAGATGTATAGACAGCCACTCCATTTTTCCTGCCCTGACAAGAAATAAGCACTGCCATCAGATTCCCCATTCTTCCTGTCAGGGATGTGGCGTGGTGGATGTGTGCTTTCAGTGTCTCACAAGAAAGACCCCATGACCTTGTTTCAGATTCAGACAGGCGCTGCATGTTGAGCACTGAAAAACAGTTTATCAAAGCCCTCAGTCTCCTTAACTCTTAGTCTCCTTTTCCATTTCCATTCTCTAATAGCTGCAATCATGACTAATATTAACAAGCTTTAACTCTTACCAGGTAGAGGCACAAAATATCACAATCAGAAGTATTTTCTTTGAGATTACAAGCAAACAAATTTACCTACCTGTAATCACTCTCCATAGAGCTTTCATTAATACTTTGCTGAAATCAAATATCATTAACCATTTTGTAATAATTGCTGTTTGTTTTGTTAAACATTGATGAGAACAATAGCAGAGAATGATTGTTGTAGTACATGTATCTGGTCCTCTTTTTGCCCACAGGAACACCTTAAACTCAGGACACTCATGTCTGAAATATCTGTGTGGAAAGCACAAAGCTTTTTTCCTCCTACTATGTTTAAAGATTCAAGTTAAGCCACTTTTGAGAAGGGAAGTTGTGGGGGGAAGTGGTCTGTTCCATGTCCATGAAACATGGTCTGTTATAGGACTTAAGCTCAGGTGTCCCTTTTCAGAGTAACTATAAAATCCTAAATAAATTATTTTGCTCTGTAATGTACAGATGCTTGATAGCTTTCTGCACTTGTTGAGAATCTCCTGAATTTTCTCACAATTAGCAGTGATCCTGGACTCTGTTAGCAAATAGTAGGAGTGGCCACTAAACAAAACAAGAAGGCAATGGTGCTGGGTATGGTAGGTCACAGCAGGCACCATGTTTCAGTCTCTAGCTCAGACCCCTAGAACCCCACCTCTATCTGGGCTAGCAGACTAGCCTGCCTTTCCTGACAGTGCAGGGAAACACAAATGCCTTGGGCACAAAGCATCTGACATATTTTGGGTATCCACTCTAAGCTGTTCTGAATTGTGTTTGAAAGCACCTGTTTTTCTCCACTGGCTGTGGAGATTGTCTGGGGTGGTCACCACAGGTGTGTACATACCTGCACTGGTCACTCCCAGTGACTGAACACGGTGGTGTTCTCATGACCTATGAGGCACTTGGGTCCTTGGTGGACATGACTGGTCATCATCCCAGTTTGAATGATATGACACTCTGAGGAGGAAGGTCATGACTGCCCCAAGGCAGAGCCCACCCAGCACCCAGCCCAGCATCCCAGCCTGTGTTCCAGAGATGCAGGTGGCAGTGGAAGACATTCCTTCCAGCAGCCTTCATCTCATGCAACAGGGACACCTGTATCCATTAACAGACTGGCATGGGGACACCAAAACCACATCATGACACCTTAGGATCGGACATGTCACCTTGCAGGTGGACTGTGATGCTTGACAAAATTATCTGCTGCTTTGGACTGTGTTCAGAAAGGGAAAAATAGACAGAAGTTTGGTGGTATTATTATATACCTTACATGTCCTGGCTTTTGATCTGTATTGACAAAGAGGATGTTGATCTCTGTTTTTCTTCTCTCCCTTCCCTGCCTGTACATCACCAAACGTGGGCTCACCCAAGGAAACCAATGAGAAAAGAAGAGAACGGAACCAGTCGGTCGGAATATGCAATGACCTCCTCCCAGAACAACAAAACAGTTGATAACAATGCGGTCGTATAATCCCCGGGAGCCCGCCAAGCGCAGGAGGTGGCAAACTTTCAAAGCACACACACAGAGTATGCAAGGTGGGTGAAATGAGGCAACCAAGGGAGCTCTGTGGCCAAGGACTTCATTTCAGAAACAGCGCACGCATCAGTGATCCAGAAGAGAAAACCAGGCTGCTCTCCAGGCTTGCTGCTGCTCCAGGGAGGATCAGCTCATCCACCTGGGCTGCCCAGAGGAAAGGCCTCGCAAAGGCATAAGCACTGCATGCTGCATCCCATGAAAGCCACGTTGCCATGCCTCCCACTCCTTCTTCTTCCTCTCTTCCCCTACTTTTGTGTTTGAACTGAGTGTCACAAAAAGCTTCTGGAGCAGGATCTTTTGAGGAGAGGGTGATCTGCCAGAGTGGCAGTAGTTTATCACAGATGGGTGAGAGGGAGGTATCTCCCTCTAAATGGGAGGTGTCTCCCTCTACATGGAGAGATGTGTCACCTATGTGCTTCTCCGGCCTGTGCAGCTTCATATGCTGATGCTTCATTCCTTTAATTCTTACTATTTTGTTATTACAAAGGGAACAAAGGTTTCTGTTAAACAATCAAGCAAAATTGCCCTGAACTTGTGACTTATCCCAAGAAATTTATCTGTGGTCTGGTGACTATGCAGCTTTCATTGCTGAAGTTTTCAGGCAGAAGAAATTAAAATGTAAGATTTTAGCAATTAGCATTGCTATTGAAAGAGAAGTGCTTTAAACATTATGACTTCATAATTAGCCTCCTTTTTTGCGCCACACTTTTATTTTATCTTTAAAAGTGTTCCTTTGTGAAACTCCTTGTTTCTTTGTGTTCATGCTGATTCCCCAGGGAGACTCCTACAGGAAAGATACTGTTTACATCTTGGTGTGAGTGTTGGGGCAGGATTGTGCTGAAAGGACTAGAAGCCCTTTGAAATTCTCTTCTTTCGCTGGTTAGTGTTGTTCCCTCAAAGTGTTGAGTCTCCTGAACTGATGCCCTGAGGACATTGCAGGTCTGGCTTGTAGGACCACTTTTGAGGGTCTGGTAGCTGGTTGTGCCCACATTAGTCTCTGCCTCTCCTGAGCTCAGGCTGACAGTGGTGCCAAGTTCAGCATACAGTTCAGTATACTTTCCATTACATGATTTGAAGATTATTTAAAGCAAAGCTGAATCTACCCAAATTCATTTCTCGTAGGATCTCAGGTCAGACTCAGCAAGTAGCCCTTAGGATAAAGGTGATGAGACTAGTTGAGATGCTGGTCTTTCCCTACCTCCTGAAAACGTTCCTTTTTGTCATATCTCCACCTGTATGTCTCCATTTACCTCTGTGCTGAAAGTAGTGATGCAGTCAAAGACAAATTTACACCCTGGCGTCTTGTCTGGACATAAAACTTTGGTACCACTCGGTCTCTGTGTCTGTGGGTAACTCCCAGGCACGGATGCAGTCTCGCTCTGGGACCTGGCTGCCCCAGCTGTGTTGTCCCTCAGTACTGCAACACACCAATACTTTCAGTTTTATACAAGGATGTGCCTGAACTGCAGAAATCAGACCTGGATTTGGAGCGCATTCTGGCCTGTGGGTAATGTGTCCCTGGGATGCAGACTTTGGTGTTATGGTAGAGGAAGACAATGTTCTGCAGATCTTCCCCAAAAAAGCTCTGGAATGTTCAAATCAGCAGTCTCAGCTCAGGCCCATCTGCAGTTTTCTATTACCTGTCAAACAAGAGGGTGTATGTAAATACAAGTACCTTTTCAATGATAAAATGAAATGCTGCTATATATTGCTCTTGAGAAATTTATGTAGTTATTCTTTTAGCTTTTTAGTCTGTCATCACTATGTAGAAGTTTAACTGCATAAAATTATTTTTTAAAGTTAGACTTTCTTGGGAAGTGAATGCAATTGCAAATGTGAAAGGAGGCAAGTAACCACAAGTATGATCATTCCCAGCCACATTAATGTTGTGTGCTTGTGCAAGACACAGTGATATATCCTTAGATCCAAAGTGGGATTAAAATTAAACAATTTACAATTTGAGTCTAGTATCCCAAATTTCGATTGCCTAAAGCACTTAGCTCCTAAATACTATAATAAAAATATTGCAAGTATATTTCTAGAATATTTTTAAGCTATAACATTTATTTTGGTGTAGTTACCTATGTTTGCCTTTCTTTTTTTACTCCAGTTGTTTCAGCCTAAATGTAGAAATGTGGCATAGTTTGAGACTGGTTGCATGTTTATCTGAGAGTATAAAGTATGAATGCAGATAAGTTGAGCATAATATGGGCTCAGGATTAGCACTTTCTCCTAAAGGTTGTTGATTTTATTTGTTTCCTAATACAGCTTTAAAGGCATGTTCTGTAAGGTCAAAATCACAAAAAGGATTTGTAGGTAATTATGTCCATCAAAATATGTCTGTTTTTGCAAAAAAGAGTAAAAAGAGATGGTCACTAAACTGTCTGATTTTCAGTGGTATCAGTGATAAAATGTCCTCACTAGAGAAGACCCTGATGATGACATAACCCACAAGCAAACCCAGCCTAGGGCCCATGAAAACTCTTCAGGAAAACATAACCTTTAAAAACTTCCTGGAGAGTGAAGAGGCAGGGCATTGCAAGGCACAGCACATGCTGCCTAGGATCTATTTCCAACTCTGCCACTGATCTGCTGTTTACTAGCAAGTGATTTTGCTTCTCTGTGCCTCAGTTTACCCATCTGTATAATCACAACAAAAATAGGTACCAGCTCTGCAGCAGCATTTTGAGAGAAATACACAGCTAGCAGCTTATTTGCTAGGTGGATGTACAGCATCAATATATGCAACATGCTGATAAATGTCTCGGGCACATAATTGCCATAATAGTTCCTGAGCAAGCATTCCTCATGTGCTTTTAAAATGCATAAAATAAAAGCAGCAGCAGACAGGCTGAGAGCTGCTCTTGTGCTTGCCCAGACCCTTTGCTCTCAGCCCTCACATGGCTGGAGAGGTGGGAGATCCTGCATGGGGCAGCTTTGCCTTCAGATTCCTGCCCAGGTACAGTTGGGCACATTGCACCAAAGGGATCTTGAGAAAGGTGCTGGGAAAAGTGTACTGGAATCAGACACGACTCTTCAGAAAAGGGAGGCTGGACAGGGGATGTCACTGAGGAGTGATTTCTGAGGCTTGCTGCTGGGGTTTAAGGTTGTGTTTAATACTCCACAGACTACTTACAAAGCTTATGTAAGAGAGGCTTCTGTGCTTCCTTACTGTACTATAATTAAATGCAAAGGGAAAGGCCAGATACATAAGCACTTCACTAAGCAGTGATCCTGCATCTGGGGAACTGGCAACCCAAAATGTAGCTTTACAAGCATTTTGAGTTCCCTTTTAGCCACTAAAATATCAGGGGTAGAAAGGACCTGCTTAGCTCCATTGACAAAATAGTCACATCCCCAGCAGATGTGAAGGTGGCCAGTTCCTACACAGAAGGTACTTGCTGTGCTCTGCCCACCACCAAAGTCAGCAAACTGCTGCCCCCAGTCTGAGGGAGAGCAGCAGCTCCAAATCTCTTCTCAAGGATCACCACTGGCAGGGAATGCACCTCAAGGGCCTGAGCTGCCAAGGGTTGAGCTTCCTCATTCCTCACAAGACAGGAAGGTGGAGCTGAAGCCCCAGCCCTGCTGCCCTTCCTGTCCCACGCCTGACACCGTGGTGTGCCCAGGGAAGCATTTCTGCCTTGGACAGATGCTGCAAAAACAGACATGGAAAGGAAGGGGAAAGTTCTACAAAGTATAAAATATAAATATATTGATATATATCTATACAGAGACCTGGTTGTCCACTCTTGCATACTACATGGTCACAGCACCTGGAGAAAGTGGGGACACCCTCCTCCAACCCAGTCATGACCATTGATGCTGCCAAGCAATGGAGAATCAGGCCTATGGTAGATATGTATTTACTATACTCCCTGCACCTGTACAAACAAAAATATATTATTTTAAACTGCAAAATAGTGTGTTTAAATCAATGCATGAATGTAAATATTCTAAGATCTGCCTTCTTGACTGTGTACCACATGTACAGATGAAAACGAATATTGTTTATAGGAAATCTGTATCAGTGGTTAAATGACTAAAGAGAAAAAAATATCAAACTTAATGTTGTCATGTTTCTCAAACAAGCCATTAATGTATATTTAGTATTTAAGGATTTTGCTCAATAAGTATGTTCTGTACCAAAAACTGTGTTGCATATACAGATTGTGCAGTACCCTATTTTAAAAAGGCACCATAATTAATTTTTATTTTAAATAAAAATGTACTTGTAAAAACTTAGCTGTGTCCTGTTGGTTATGTAGCTGAGAGCATTGAATGGGGGAATGGCTGCAGTGCCTCTTCAGGCACTTCTCTTGTTACCCAAATTCACCAGACATGATTGAAGTAAGGCTGAAGTAATTCTTCAGGGACTGCCAGGTACCAGCGAGCTCAGCTAGCACCTGCCATGGCAGGGGAGAATTCTATTTAAATAGGGAAGCATTCTGGTTGTCTTTAGTTCCCAGGACATTATTCCCTAACAGTTTTTGCTGGTACCTTAGAAATTGTTTCATGTCCCAGTTTGGAAAAAAATCTTAAATAAGGGAGAGTAATAAAAATCATCCAGCAGGAACATCAAGGGTCTGAAGCCTCACAAGTCTTATGAGGAGCAGCTGAAGGAGCTGGGAATGTTTAGTTTGGAGAAAGAGGGGCTCAGGGAAAACCTTATCTCTATCTACAACTACCTGACAGGAGGTTCTAGAAATATGGAGGTCATTTTCCACTGAGAACAAGTGATAGGACAAAAGGAGACAGCCTCAAGTTGACCTAGGGGGAGTTTTAGATCAGATATTAGGAAAAACTTCTACCTTTAAAGGGTTGTCAAGCATTGGAAGAGGCTGCCCAGGGAAGTGGTTGAGTCAGCAAACCTGGAATTACTTAAAAGACACATAGATGAGGCACCTGGGGACATGGTTTGGTGGGGAATGTGATGGTGCTGGATAAGTGGTTGGACTTGATGGTCCTAGAGGAATTTTCCAACCTAAACAATTCTATGATGCAAAGTGGTTGGGGGTCAGTTTAATGAATTACAGCAGCAGCCATTATGCCAAAGACTATGGTATCTGTCAGGTTTAAATATTTGACAGGTTTTGCAGAAGAAAACTTCCACATTAAAATCTTTATGTGACCACTGAGAAAGAAAATGCCTCTGGAAGGCATTGACACCTGCTTCAGGCATCAAAACTGGTGGATCAACATCCTTACCCCCAGTCTGGAGAGGCAGAAAAATGTCACTTTGCAGAGCAGGGCACACCCTGGTGTGGTCCCTCAAATCCTACTAACCCTGTCAGCCCCAAATTCACTGCTGTTTGGCTGAGCTCTTGTCTCGCTTTAGTCATGATGAGATGGTCACAACAAGCAATGGGAGGACTGGGTGCAAATCTGATTAGAGTACAGTAAAAGAGCTCCAAACCTGAAACCAGGGTTATGTCTTGAGTACAGCTGAAAACCTTGCTAAATAATATGAGCACAACTTTGCTGTGCTGAAGAGCCTGATGTTGCCTGATGTGCTCTTCCTTCACCATCCCACCACTGGGAACCAGTGCTATAGCCAGAGAGAAATTGGATTACTAGGGTTAAATATCATTTGGAGAGGGAGAGAGAAATTATAATGAGAGAGATGTGGATTCTGTGATTCTGCTAATATAAAATCACGAAGTGCTTTTCACTGGTTTCATCTGGGCATGTGTTGCCAAGGTCTACATCTTTTTAAAAGATGCCCAGTACAATTAGTTCCAAATCAGAACTTTTTCCATTTCTGAAAGATGCTTTTATTTGGGCATGCTTGATTCATGCAGATATAATCCTTGAGCACAAAGCAATCAAATATTTTAGAAAAAGAAAACAACAAAAAACAACTGACAACTGATGTTATAGTATGTATTAATCTTCAATTACTGCAGTGTTAACATTTTTATTATTAATATAAGTTTCTTTCTTATCAAAAATATCCCTTCAGAGCTGATATTCCATTAATAAAGATTTTATCTATGCTATTTCCTTAAAGTTCTTTCATAATTGCAATGTTTTCAACCATATTTATAGCACAGAAAAAGTGTTCTAATTATGAGTTTACAGAGAAGTAGCCCTTGAAAGTGGCCTGAAAATAATTTTTTTTGTATTCAGAAAAAAATACTAAGAATATTAATATCAAGATAGCTGGCATTTTCTGAACTTGTTTTACTTTTGGCTTTAGTTAATACAAAGGCACTCACTGCAACATTTAAACTCTTGTCCTGCTGCTTCTGTCTTGCCCCATGGCACAGTTTGATATATCCATGGGGGTCTGCATTTCCCTGGTTAGGCTGAGTGTCCTGCCAGCCCAGCCCCAGTTTGGTATATCCATGGGGATTGGCATTTCCCTGGTTAGGCTGAGGGTCCTGCCAGCCCAGCCCGTGTGGGTGTGAGATCCAGGCAGAGCTGTGAGCCCTGGCATGGGCTCCTCACCTGAGCAGCCAACACAGAGCTCTGGGGATGTGCTGGGAGCCACAGGGGAGGCAGCAGTGCCTTGATCATGTCCCTCAGGGGATATTTTCTGAGGAGAGGAGGGATGGTGCAAGTGCTGGACACAGTGTGCAGCACCAGCACCCACTCTGAGCCCCTGTTTCAGGCAGTCATTGGGAAAGTTAAGGTTCAGTAACAAAATTATTGAGGCTGGATGTGGGTTCTTAAACCTCCTGTATCACGTATTATAAAATTCTATAAAAAGTATTACATCCATAAAGGAAGCATGATTGCACTGAGAAGAGTCCTGGTCAGCCTCCAGGGGTGCTGGGGATGCTGCAGGACAGGGCAGACCCAGCTCTGCCTCCCCCAAGAACTTAGAGAAGAAAATCCTACGGGTTTAAATCCCTCCCTTGTTGTATTGTGGCAAGGCTTTAGGAAGCTGATTTTATCATGTGTGCTGGCTAGATATATCAAATCTTTTTTATGGCACTTGATTTCCTTAATCTGTGAGCTCTCATAAAAAAATAGTTAAATGGTATTTATATATATCTGCCTGAAAGTATTTTATATGATATATCACTGTGGCTGAAAGAGAAAGGAAGTTTCTTTGCAAATAGCAGCTGGCTGTTTTCCTTTGCTATGCCTTGATAGAAATTTCATGAATTCATTTCTGTGCAGCACAAAGAGAACTCAGAGGCGGAACGTGAATAAATTTCTCTTTAGGTTGGGCATCACTTCCCCCTGCACACGCAAACAGAAATGCTTTCAGGATTTAAGTTTCATTTAACACAGGCCTAGTCGGAAGCAGAAAAGAAAATATAAAGAAAAGCAGCAGCATGGCAGACACATCCCAGTGAATGAGCCTGTGAGCCAGAGACAGCCTCCCCTATTTTGATTTGTAATTTGAGGATAATTCAATTAGACATTTCAGGCAATTTAAACATTCATGCATTGTCCAGCACCAAAGCATGAACTGTTCAGCAGCAAACGAGACCTGACAGCCTTAGCAGGCTGAGTGAAAATCCCAATGTTTAAAAGGAAAAGCTCTCATCTAATTGATACGCCTACCAGAAAATTAAAAAAATAAAGGGGGGAGAGGAGGAGGCTGTGCAGGAGGTACCATGAGAGAAGTACAAAGGGGACAGTGTGGGTCATATCCTGGCTGTGGGCTTCACACCTTATTTGTAGCCATTTGCTAAAAACAGAATATTTCAAAGCCTGTGTTTTCCTTTTAACAAGGGACTAAAACATAAATGCACCTGATCACCCATCTGCTCACCTCTCCAGAGGTAGCTGAAGGCAGGCAGGCATTCAGGAGCAAAATGGGAACATTTTCATAAGCAGCTGCCCATGAAAGCCAGGTGCCCCTACCACACTGAGGTAGCTGAAATCATCACCCCATGCCAAGGTCCTGGCACTGAACCCACACAGCAGAAGGTCCTGTCTGGACCCACGGCCCACTCAGGTGACAGGGAGAGGCTGGAGAGCAGGAAGCCCCTCATTGTGCCTGTTTCATGCACAGCAAGGCACTGCACAGCCCCCTGCCCAGCACCCCCTGCTTGCCCTGCCCACCCTGGCCGCCAGCAGCAGATCCCTGCAGCACAACACGAGGTGCATGGCTCTGTGCCCACAAATGGAGATAGATATTGGCTGCTTGGCTGCTGGGGTGATAGCTTAGTGCTGTTAAACACTGGGTACAATAACAATAATAACTATAACACAAGAATTTCAGGTGGAATTTCAAACAAGGATGTCTCAGAGGCTTGCTTACTTTAAATGCATTGTCTCTGGTGACCTCTGGATCCAGGGGAAGAAATGCTATTTGTCTTGTCCCTGGGAAATTGCCCTGGAAGCAGCAGGTCACCCTCACCTATCGACCATCTGGCTGGCAGACAAAACAGCTTTGACAGACACAGGTCTGGATTGCTCAAAGTCATTCTTTGGAAACTTTTAGAGGCAGGTGAAGAAAGCATCAGGAATCATCAAGTAAAAGTCTTCTGGCAAGATACGTGCCTCTGGTGTTCCTGCAATGGCCACACAGAAAATCTCTGGAGCTGAAAACTCACCTGTAAAACTTCCCAGGAATGCATCACACCTACCCCATCTTCATCTTAACTATCGTGCAGGACCAAGTTTGGATGGTAAAATCCCAAAAAGTGCATACACTACGTGTGGATGCCAGATACAGTGGTACTTTTCCTTGAGTCATTCTATTTGAAGACCCAGCATTTAGTGTGCCTATAACCTACAAAGGTGTGAACAGTTTGTGCTGAAATTTTCCATGCTAACACTCTGCTTTAAGCTGACCTTTGCATTTGTCCAGGAGTTGCAGAACACTCCTGTTGCTTCCAAGAATGATATTGGGGGAAGAAAATACTGAAACAAAACCTAGAAGTAACTTCTGACTGTTTTATTGAGAATCTCTAATTCCTTGGGTGTTTGGAATTGGGATTAAATTTGACAAGAAGATCAATGCTTTCATCATCAGTTACAAGCTTCTGGAAACTCATGGTTTCCCTTCTTCAGAGGCCATTTATCCTGGATAAAAAGTCCACTGAAAAACCTGTCTGAGGTGAGATTGCTTCATCTCTACCATTCCAACTAAAATTAAGATACTGAATATCAGTCAATTCTTGTTCAAGAACTATTCAATATATGTGACTAAAGTCAGGGGTAGAGCTAAATAAAAGCAATTCAGCTCATTTATTTTTTAACACTATACTTTTGGAAAATCAAAAGCTTTGTAAATTTAGTTTAAAATTACTGGTGCTCTGCAAGGAAGTTTGCTGCTCTTATCTTGGTAGAAACAGACCTTAGCAGAAAAGAGATTGTATGGTGTCCCCAAGGTCACATGCTGCCTTTAATGGCCCTACTAAAAGCAGCAGAACTACTCCATAGTAATATGCATGGGGAAAAGCACAGAAGTTTATTTTTGTAACTGTAATGTTGTGTTGGAATTGTGTTGATAAGATACCAGATGGAGCCAAGCAATTTTAGAATTAAAATTTATAATTTCTGAAGGGGGAAAAAAAGTATTTTCTGAAATGCTACTTAGTGTACAAACAGGAAACTAATCAATCATAAATTTGAACAATGCTCTAAATTCAACACTCCCTTAGAGAGTCTAAGGAGTTTTGACTTACCAAGATGAGTCCTGTGATGAATTCCCATTTGGTATTTCTACTGTGCTGGCTGATGTCTAAACATGATGACAGATTCTCTGGCAGCACCATGTGATCTGAATTGGTTCCATTCTGCTGTCAGTACCTTGAGGAATATCAATAATAGTGCACTGTCAGTTGTTATAGGGGAGAAGAGGTTTATTTTAAACACCTGTGACTTATGAAGCCTAAGCACCTGAGGCAGGATTCCTCTCATCTAATTTTAACTGAACTGAAAAAAATGTAGTGTTTAATATCTCCAAGCTCTCCAGAACCTTGTTTTCAATGGAGAAAGATAGCAACTCCAGATGGCAACCCATCTTACCCTGAAATAAGTACCTGTGCCTGGGGGAACAGCCCCGTTCTCCTTGGTCACACAGGGACAACTGCTGTAGCATAGGACAAGGCTCAGAGAGTCTGAATTTACTGATGCTGAGAGGGAGATGCTGCTGCACTCAGGCAGTTTGGCAGGGTGGGTGGTATCCAGTCCAGTGATGTATGATACTCTTCTTAGTAGAAAATAATTTAAAATCAGGTGATTATAATCAATAACCAGAATACAAACAGTCCATCCAAAATTGGGCATATTCATACAAATTTGTGAAGAAAATGCAACTTTATTCTGGCGAACACAGCCAATTAATTAATACAAAAAAAAATTGTGTTTGTACAAATTTAGGAAGTATACAATGTCGTAAATGTGATGAAAACACCTTTTCTGTGTATGTGTGTGTGTATGTGTGTGTGTGTGGATACAATTTAGTTCAGCCTGCCTAGATGAATGTTATTCTGAAAATAATAATTCTTGGGCAGACAATTCCTTTGAGGTCACTTGCACAACCTGGTGAGGCGCCCACTGAGGGGACACCCAAAGAGCCCACGGTGCTTCCCCTCACTCCCAGCCTGGAACAACACACAGCACAAGCTTTCCCAGCAGCTGTGGGGCCATGACTGCTCAGAGGCTCAGCTTCTCTCTCTGGAGACAGAAACCCCAACTGGGACCTCAGGGGGGTCTGGAGAGCTCATGGGAGAGGAGCCCAAGGTCCCAGCCCAGCTTAGGGCAAGGGCAGCGCTTCATTGTTGAAGTGAACATGGCAATGGAGGTTGCAAATACATTAGAGCATGAAGCCCCTCTCCCTACAATCCTTATTCTTTCCTAGTTTACTGCAGCAGCCATAGGATACCCCTTCAAATCAGTTTTTCCTCCTGTTTTGAGCAGTTTCTGGTACGAGGGGAAGGAACTGGAAGCGTAAGGAAGCGAACACCCCTCGAGCCGCTCGCCCCAGGGCTGGAGCTGCACGTCTGCCCAGCCTGGCTGCTCACACGCTGTCAACAGGAATGACCAGAGCTGCCCCAAAAGCCAACTCGACCCTTCTGATGGCTGCAGTCTGTCAGTGTCACCTGAATTCAGCTCACACTGCACAGACGTGCCCTCTCTCCAAGGGAACCGAGCAGCTGAAAACAACATGACACTCCATCAGCTCGGGAAAGCTCAGAAACAATCAGCACTCACTTTGGCTTTGTCTTTTCAGGGATTTTCTGCCTGGACTTGCATTTAATCAGCAAAAATAAAAAAAGGTAAAAATAAAATTTAAAAAAATAGAAAATCTAAAATACACTAGCTACCAACCCACCTTTTCCCAAACATTTCAAACTCAAGCACCAGGAAAATACACCTTTATTCCAGGAATGTTCTTGTCAATGCTATTAGTAGCATGAACGGATTTTTTTAAAATAGCTGTTTCACAATTGTTTTTCCGACCTGTTAACTGGCCTCCTGCTTACACAAACAACTTCTCTATACTTGGTGAGATCTGCTTCAGGATACTTTGTCAGATTAAGCATCAGCCTCCAGAGTGTGTCTGGAAAACAATCATTACATAAAATCTTGCGTTGACCTGTATTAATTTTCAACTGTAACTGAATTAAGACAATGGACTGCAAGTAATGTGTGTGAATGAAATAGATCACCAGCTGAGGCTGCAAACTCTTGATGCTAGATCAGAGGGGGGAATTGTAATTTTCAAAGGTGTTGCAGAAAGTGCAGTGCCCAGCAGATGATCGTGGCTGCTAATGATTGAGGATCTGCTGAAGCTGCCAGACCTGAGGAGCTGAGGAGGGGAAGCAGAGTTGTGTGGTTCATGGGTTTCACAGGGTGGTACATTAAATGTACTTGTTTGAGTGCCTGCTTTCCCATGGACCTGGCTGGTGTAATACCTTGACTGCTTCTGGGTTCATGATCAGGCTTTCCAGACTAAAGAGAGTGAGTTTTTTCACACAGAGTTCTGGGGCTTGGAGTAGGGAACATAATGTTTGTTGAAACCAAAGTATAAAATAGTTGTCTAAAATATCCTTTTGCATGAAAGAACATATTTGAAAACTACATTGGAGATGAAAAGTTATTCCATATTAGAATTTAGTACATTTTATTCCATACTTCATATGCCATGAAACAGACACAAGTGATACATAAGTGGTGAGATTATAATTTGCAGGCTAGAGGGGAAAGCCCTTCAATAACAAGACAGAATTGGCCCCCTTATCATATGATAGTGATACTGAACTAATATACATGAGACATGACGTTTGGATGCTGAAGAAAACCTACATTCTGCATTTGTTGTGATGATTTACAGCAATGAACTTGACCCTGAAAATGCCACATAAGTGCTCAGTGTTATTAATAATAATCATTCAGAGAATTCTCAGATGGATTGCTTCAACCTCCTTTCTGCAGAAGTTCTGGTCTCCTTTTTATTCTGCATGTTCATTTCATTCCCTTCTAATTAAATGTGATTTTTCTCAGTGGATGCTAATTTTTTTTTATTTGAATGTTTGACTCAACAGAGCTGAGCAACGAGCATCCCTCAGCACTCTCCACCTGACCACTCTGGCTCAGCCTTGCAGCCCCTTGTGCTGCGTGGAGCCATCCTTAGAGAAAGTCACAGCTCTGGAAAAGCACTGCAGGGAAATTTGTCCTGTTTTGATGAAACCCATGGTGCAGATCATGTCTTCCTCTCTGGATTGATGTTGAGTGGTGAGCACTAGGCCAGCCTGTGCATTCTTGGTACAACTTTCAGGGCATTAGTTTTACTGATAGAATAAAGGAAACAGGCTACTGGGTCTTTGAAATCTGAAAGTAGCCTGGTAAAGGAAGTTTTTTTTTCCTGGTTCTTCATCTCTGTCGTTCACATGAACCCAACAAAAAGACAGATTTTTAGCTAAGTGCCACAATTTCAGACTAAACTTAAAACCTCTCTCTTACATTTAAGAGCACCCTGATGGGCACCATGTGCATCACAAACCAACAGTGCCTCAGGAGACATTGCCAGCTGTGTGGAATCAGGGAGTTGATAGGAGCTTTTCCCCAGGTCAGCTGGCAGGCTGTGGGTACCTGTGTGGGGCTGTAGAGATGTGCTCTGCTCTCCTTCCCCAGTGGCACAGGAGGCTGTGGATGATGTCAGGCTCCAATGGACTGCAGGTACCCAGAAATTCATCTCCAGACACAGCACTGCAGCTCATGCCACCATTTGGTTTCTTCTTTGCTCATTGCCTACATGGATATAATATCAGAGAGAATTTCATTTTGTTTGTTTGTTTATTTTAAACATAGATCTTTTCTGGATTTAGCTTGCACTTTACGGGTTTGGACAAGGGGAGAGACCTAGCTGTGGATATCCTGTGGGATCTGCGGAACATCAAAGCCCCGGTTTCACCCCTGTGCAAGGGGTAACAGACAAACCATCTCCTGCTGACTGTGCATTACCCCTCGTGGGTCACAGAGTGTGACTGCTCACTCTCCTAGCCAGCATTGGTAAATTGAGTCTTAAAGTTGAGGCAAACTGAGACAGCTATTTTGGAGACATTGATGCAGGGCTCACAAAGAGCATCTTCTTGAGTCAGAAGAAATTTTTTTTCCAGTTCCCCAGGGCACTAATTATTTCCATATGCAGCAACCACCTCCCTGAAGGCAAATGTGACTACTGAGGCAGAGCCCCTTAGCTCCCACTGGAACATGCACCCTAGGTTTACTGGCAGTGGGTGTAGGAAAGGGTAAACTTGGCAAAAAGTTATTTGTCTGATTCCATTTCCAGTCACTAAGTTCAAATGATTGAGGCAACAGAACTGAAACCACACTTCAAAATTTAGTTCTCTTTTCATTTCCTTTTCCTCTTTTGTTCAATATTTTGATTTTTTTTTATTGGTTGATTCTGTTATCATGAGTGACTTTTTTTCCTACTTTACATATTCTATAGATGGTATATAGCAATTTTTTTCTTCACTAAAAAGCCCCAAGGTAATGAAAGAAAGAACTGTCTTATGGGTAACTTATCAATTTCTGATTGCCAGCAAAGAACAGAAATAGTGCACAGTCTTGCCCCACTAATATTTCATGCTTCAATTTTCCCTCCCATGGAATTGTGCTACTTCATTCAAAATAGAGCAACTGCCATAAATCTGCTCCATTCATAGAAATGAGCTGCTATCTTCACCTTGTAAAAGGTCACCTCCCACTGGAGCAAAGGATTTTCAGTTTTATTGACAGCAAAAAGACACTTTTTTCTCCTTTCACCAAACTGTCAGGAAAGAAAAAGTGCTGCAGTTCTGAGCCTGCATCTGCTCTGTTCCCTGTCCATGTGGCTGTGGTTGCTCCTGCACAGCCCTGTGCTCTCAGCCCAAGGATGCTTCCAGCATCCCAGAGCTTTTCATTACCTTATCTCCATTATTTAGGGAAACACAGAACACTTCTCCAAACAGGTTCCAGGGCGCCAGTTTATCTGCATTATTATAGCAATGCTCCTTTAGGCACAGTACCCAGCCTTTCCTTAAAATCAATCACTGCCTGATTAATGTTCTGTAAACAGGGGATCTCCACAGCAGTACTAGATGTACTGCCCTCCCTATGTGCTCTGCTGTGTTTCACTGCTTGATTCTTGTTTTGCTCTTCTGACATCACCTGACTACTTGCCTTATTCAGTCACTTTAATTTTCTGTGGTGGAAATTACTGCCTCTTCTTGCTGCTTTTTTCCTTGGCATTTTTTCCTTTTTGGAAGAAACATATTTCTTTTCCAATGGATGATGCAGTTCAAAGGCTGTGTACCTTTTCCTAACTTTCCTAAAGAGAACATATATGCTGGCATTTTCTTGTAAACATTCTAAACATCTGCATCCCTTCTTGATTTGCTTGTCCAAACCAGATAGGACAGGAAGGTTTCTATTTTTCTTTCTAGCTGGGGGAGAAAGTTCATAAAACAAAAAGGAACACGCCTCAGAGAAGCATTTCAATCAGAAAATTATCTACCCTGAAGATGTGAAAATCAATTTTGCTATATTTTTCAGTTTCATAAAAAGAAAGGTCAAAATGTGAATATATGCAGCAAAATTGGCAAAGCCTCTTAGGCTTCCACTGCCCAAACAGGCATAAAACTTGAACTGTGTCTTATGGTCTAATGTCAGCAGGGCTTGGTTTTTTGTTGTATGTGAAAATGTTCTGCAGAAGTTTTGAGGTATTGAGACAACACAGAATCAGAAAAATCAGATTAAAATTAACACTGCTCAAATGTGGAGTTAAAAAGAACCAACAACAGCAAGACAAACAAGCAAAAAACCACAAAGAAAAATGATGCAGAACCACTCTTCTCTAGAGAGAGCCAAATCCATTAAGCTAATTAGTTGAGCAGCTGATGTTCTGACTTGACATTGTTTCTTCATTTAGGATCGTTAATTCTTCATGCAAGAAGATTTCTCATTATTTCTTATCCAAACAAACCCCAATATCTGGATATCCTTCTGCAAACAGTTTGCTGATAAAATTTTCCTCTGAACAGTCACAATCTGAAATTTGAACAGTGTGACCTATGTGACCTATTACATAAATTCTATTTTCTCTTCTCTTGTCAACCAGTGACCCACACTTTGTAAACAACTTCCTTTATTCCTCCCTTAACAATTGGTTTCAATCCAAAAGAACTTTCCTTTTGAATTTTTAATTATTTTTTTAAAGCAGGGAGACATTCACTATTGTGTAAATCCCCATTCTGTCATGTTCTCACAAAACATGGACACAAAGAACAAAGGCAGACCCCCAGCACACATCCCAAAGGAGGTGTCAGCCAGTCTGTCCTGTTGGCAGAAAGCCTCTTCCAGAAACATCAAACACAAGGATTGCTGCAGGTATGTACAAGCTTGCTTGTTCTCATCAGCTTTCACAGCTTCCCAAAAAGTGTTCCATGGGCTCCCAAGGGCCCTGTGTGTTGAAAAGACATTGAGTTGGAGAGTGAAGACACATCTGTGCTCTGAGTGCAGCAGTGTACAGAGGTACCTTAGCTGGCACTGAGTGAAAAATTACTGAAAGTAACACCCCCATTTTCATGCCAGAGTACAAACAGGCACACATTTGGAGGAGGACCTGACTCCATTCCCTTGCAATAACTCATTCATGCATCTGTGTTTTGTATAAATATTCATATATTTGAAGAGCGCATCCATCATCCCTCTTCTCCATCCCAGTGGAGCCAATGGACACTGACTCTCTGTGACACTGAGGGAGCAAGCAGCTGTCCTTCAGGGTGGCTGTTCCACACCACACTCCCAGTGCAGCAAGCAGGCCGCTGAGCTCAGCCCACAGCGAGCACCAGAGTCCCACACGCCCATCCCAGAGAGAGGGAGGGCCAGCTGGGCAGCAGGCAGGCCAGCAGACTGTGCCACTATGTCCCCTCCATCACCAGGCCAGGCCTCAAAAGGCTTTGCTGGCTCTTCACTACATTTCTGCTCCTTTCCTCCCCCCAGAAGTTTCTGAGATTCAAGGCTTGGAAGTTCTTCTATCATGACAGGAGAAGTGGGTGCATTGCTCAGGGTGCCTTTGGCTTCTCTGTCAGGATCAGGAGAGGAAAGTGCCTGCACCAGCCCAGAGCTTCCCCTAGGTGAGGGACACAGCATCTCTACCACTGTTTCTGGGATGGGCAATTAAATTGCTCCAACACAGACTCACACACCTGCAGGAGCTGCACAGAGGGCACTTAGCAGGAAATCCTGCAGAGCAGGGAGCAGGGAACAGGCCTTCAGAGGGCAGAGAGCTTCTTTTCTATTGTTTTTCCTACTCCATCAGGCTCTATAGAAGATGAATGACCAAGCTTGACTTTTAGCAATTTAATTTTCTGAGCGGGTTCTTTCATTGATCAAGAAGTTGCCTATTTTGGGCTTTACCTGATTGTCTCTGAATTGTTACTCCACACGCATGCCTGCAAGCCAGGTGCCCTGTGACATCTCTGCTAAGCTAATCACTCCTGCCACTGAAGCTTAATAGGTGTTACTCCTCTGCCATGCAAGGCCTGAAGTTGTTCTGCTGAGGAAAATTGAGTAGAAATTGGATCTGAGGAGAAAATATTTTCTGCAGGATAAGAATTTTATATAAGCCTTAACCTTTAACAAAAACACCTGATCAAAATTAAGGAAATTAAAAGTCTGCTTTTCTAAGCAGCAACATTTTTTCCCCAAAACCCCCAATTTTCTTATGTGTCTGGAGAAAAAAATGCAGGCTGGATTGCCTCTATGGGCTGGATTCTGCCATCCCTCATGCTTTGAACCCACTCCATTGCCCAACCCAAAGCTGTTATCACTGCTGGTGACTGCTGAACAATAGCACTGGATTTTGGTCTGGTAATTGCAAAGTTCCATCTTTTTTGGTCTTTTGGGGTGGTTGGTAACTGCATTTCCAAGCTCTGAAGGAGTGAAGAGGTTCGTATTTTTAGCAGAATTTTCCAATCAGCAAATCATGCCCCATGAGAGGGACTGCACACACTGTCCCTGAGGAGGAAAATGGGCTACAACTCCCTTGTGCAGAAACAGCAGCTTAATGTTCCTCTCAAGCATCACAGGCAGGTGTCCCGCATGTACCAAGGAGCTTCTTCAGGGCTACAAATCACCCTGAAGGCATCAGAAAAGTACTTTGTCATGAATGACCACTGGTAGCTCAGGATCCAGAACTTCAGTAATGCAAAACACTGAAGGCACCAGATGTTCACAACACTGAAAACCATCTCTCTAGAGAAAATGCAAACTATTCCCACAGCCTGTCATGCTTCCTCCTTCTGCCTTTTTATTACTAAGACTCTTCTTTCCCAATTTTCCCCTTTGTTTAAATTTAAGAACATCTCTTTTCTTCATAAGAGGAAGAAATATTGCACCCAGAAATATTTATGGGTCTTTATCACTGACAGTGCTGCACAATTTGTATTTTGATCATTAAGGATTTCCCAGCCAAACTTCAGCTCTTCCCTGACGGTTGATTCAATTAATCTTCTGTTTAGCATTTGGCTGTCTATTAACACTAATAAAATATTGTTATGAAAACATATCAAACTGCCCTTCTTAGGATGTAATCAGCCTTTTTAGCATGAAGTACAGTCAGATTCAATCTAGACTATAAGTTCTCTTCTAAATTTCAAAATGTGATGCAATCTGTAGAGGCTCAATAAATTAAATACCTTCTGCCCAATGTGATATGTGAGCTAATCTACTTTTTTATTTAATTTGATATACCCTCAAAGTCAGGTATCACATCCAGGAAAAGTTTATCTCTTTGTTGAATGGGTAATATCCTCTCTAGAAGTACTGGAATCTACTAAAACCTGCCTAACAGATGCTTGGTTTGGCTTTATTTGTTTTGCTTACTGGTCCATTTGGAATTCCCTCCACTGACCCATTGAGACCCCATAGCTACCTCAGATCTCCCCCTCTTGGGGACTTCAAATTCCTTTTGAACCATTTTTTGTGCACAGATCTTTACACAGATGCAAGGGGGTGGGCAAGTTCCTTTGACAGCTCTCAGAGGGCTTTGCAAATAAAAACCCAATTTTCAATAAATGGCTCTGAGGAAGGCCAGTCTTGCCTCCCTTGCAGTATGACAAAGAAGATGGAAGTCAGACCTCTCTTCTCCATGTCCTATCCCAGGGCATTCCCCCAAAGGTCATTTGGCTGCTGACCATTACTAGAGTCAGTGTAATCACTGTATCTCAATGAATACCACAGATGAAAACATTTTTTCCCCATTTGTATATTACAGAGTAGATCAATACAAGTCTCTTATTTAGTTTGCCTCACAAAAGCATAAAATGGTTGTTTCAGTACTTCAGTGACAACTTAAAGCTGTATAGGCTGGAATTGAATGTAGTATCAAAGTAAGCACATTTTAAAATATGGCTCTCTGTGACAGCAAAGGAGATCAGACATTTTGAAGACAAACAAATTTAATTACACAAATATTATTTATTTTATTACAAACATTTTGTTCCTGAGCATTAATTTAGAGGGGATTTTAGCCTGGCTAATCCAATAAAGAGCAGTGACTTGGAATAAAAACAGCAACAATTACTCCAAGTCCTCAGCTTTCTCTTGTAGCAAGAAGTGTGTCCCCTCATTAGCTCCTAAGCTCTCAAACACATCCTTTCCATCTCAGCACTGCTGACATTCCCCAAATGAGCTGCCTCCATGGACAGCAGTGTTTCAGTCCCTCCTGTCACAGCAGATCCTGCAGCTGCCTTATCCAGGGTACCTAATCAACCTGCTGGGGAGAGATGGATTATTACTAATGTAAGAGTGATTGAAATGAGTGATTCCGTCCACTTAATCTCAGTGTGAAAAACAGAGACTTTGCATAGATAAATACCAAAATATCACAAGCAAGTATGGAGCAAAATCCCCTGAAATACCTGGGCTGTTCTGTCAGTACTGCATGAGTTACTGGAATATTCTGTAAACCAGCTGAATGTTGATTCCAAGATTGTTTCAGACTGGCATCCTGGCTATAGCTTTGTACATGAATGAGTCATAAATATGACAACTTATTAGATTTCTTAGGGTAGATTCTCAAGGCTCTAGTCCCAGCCACATGCATTTCATAGGAAGTCTTACAGAAGTCTTTGAAGATGCAGCCAAGAGTTTGTGTATCTTTGTGATGGCAGGTGATGCTGAAAAAAGCCTCCAGCAACAGTCACAGATTCCCAGCCCTGGACATGGCACCCTGGATCTAGGATAGAGCAGAATAAAATAGAATTGAATCCAATACAATAAAATACATTATTTCAGTTGGAAGGGACCCACAATGATCACCTAGTCCAACTGCCTGAGCAGTTCTGGCCTGATCACAAGTTAGAGCCTCAGTTTGTCATGTCAAAAGGAAAAGTAGTGTAGAAGTCAAAGAAGAGAAATTCTGGCACCACCACATCAGTCTGGGAAGAAAACTGTCCAGTCTGTTTGAATATACAGCTCAGATGTCTAGGAAACAGAGACTCCACCAGAAGCACATGTAGTCTAAATTAATTTTTGCTCTTTCAGCCTGTGCTCATCCTCAGAGAATACTCCCCTTATGATTCCTAGCCCCCACAGGCCAAATGGTGAAACTCTGCTCCTGGGAGGGTGCCCTGAACCATGAACCAGAGGAGGACCATACTCCAATCACCCTCTCTGCTCCAAGCAGTGCCTTACATTGCAAGAGACTGTAATGAAGTCATTAGGTCTAATGGAGGAGAAAATAGCTATTTAAAGCAGATCTAGCACCAGAACTGGACTGAAGTGGAATTTTCCATTTTATACATATGAAAGATTAGCTGCTACTGCACCTCGCTGCTGCAGAATTAGCCATGGATCCAATTATGACTCTCCTCCATTCAGCCCTGCAATGCTTTCTGAATTCTCAGTCAGCGCTAAAGCAGTCACTGTTTATCTACAATGTTTATAGTGCTTCCCTCTCCCTTGTGCTCCTTGTCAGTTTACCTTTAAATTGCAAGAAAATATATTGCTTTTCCACCCTGGAAGCATTGCCCAGATGCCTGGGGAAGCCCTTCACATACCAGGTGCCGCTTTTAATGAGTGAGGCTTTTAACTTTCAGAACTATGGTGTCACTACCAGAAGTGCCATTTGCTGCATGCTGTGATTTAAGGGTGTAAAAAAATTTCAAAAAATAAATAAACCACCAAAAACCCCCAGAACCACCCCCTCCCCTCCAAAACCTCCAAAAAACAACAAAATCCTCTAACAAGACTGTCCACTCAGCCCACAGCCTCTCCCTGTCTTGGCTATAACAGAGCATGAGCCCTCTGAAGGTTACTTCTCTGCCAATTTCAAATATTGACCTTGATGTCCTGTCCCTTACAATATTCTTTAAAATCCATCATCTGCAAACTAAGTTTAAGTCAGGAAACCTAATTAGTAACAGAGACAATAAATAACAAGCTTAAGGGGAGGGAGGAGAGAACCTCTTGCAGGTGGCCAGATCTTAGCTGAATAATTCTCTGTGCAACGGTCATGCTTCAAAAATTTAATTCTCTGTAATTTCATTTAGGATGGGGAAAACAAAACAAAATGAGCAAAGTGATATAGGATTTCATTTATATTCTGGCAAGTACATTCATCTAAAGTTTAACCATAATAGCTGCAGTTACTGTATCTTTCTTACAAGCATTTAATGGTGTGAAGCAAGTGGCAATAAAAATTTTAAAAATAAAATAAAATAAAAAGGACCTACTTGGCATTATTATTTGCTATTTTTATACCAAAAAAAAGAGAAGATGACTCCCTACTGGCAGGCTGATTGTATTAATCTGAGATTCCTATGGTCTTTCAGACTTGATTGCTTTTGATTCTTGCTTAGTAGAAGTGGTGATGAAGGAGCTGAAATCATAATTCCTACTTAGAAGGCAAAGAGGAGGCCACTTCAGTTCTGCGGTGAGTGGCACATTTTGTTGTTTTAATTAAAAAGTTGTTCTGAGAAGCTTCTGCAGCATTCAGAGCAGAAAAAGATGGTATTTTCAAAGACACTTTGGGGATCACTCCTGCATTTTTTCTGAGCTATGTTGATGTTGCTTAAACCTACTAAGGAAGAGAAGCAATCATTGAATTTGAAGTACATTTTCTATCTCAAAAATGGTAAATCAATTCTCTCAATGATGAAAATATATTTTCCTTTATGCTGTTTTTAAATTGCTATCCATCTCTATTAAGGCTCTTAAAGAGAGATTTTCAGCAACAGAATACCCTCTAAAACAAACAAAAAAAATTATCTGAGTATAAAGAACTGAAGGTGTTTAGCCCAGAACTGCAATGATTTTCAAGTGCCTGCTCCCTTTGAGGTGAATGCCCAGAAAACTCTACAGAGCAAGGCTTGTACCCCTGAGAGTGCCATGGGTGAGGAGCATTCTTCAGCCATGAGCCACCATTCTCTTCTGAGACAGCAATGGCTGTCAGGCTCCTCAGTGCATTGCACAACCCTCCAAGCTAGCCAGACTCCCTCAAGACTTAATTTTCACTTTTAAAAATCAACACACTTCACTGGTACTTTCAGCTTTTCATATGACAGCAGCATTGAAAATTAATATTTTACTGGGATTGCTGAGGGTGGACTTAGGAGGGCATATAAGATTTGGATCACTTCAGAAGCATGTGACAGCTTAGGTAAGATGCTGTTGGCTTAGAGAAACTCAGATAAATCATATTAGGGTTTTTATTCAATGATGCCAGGATCCTTCACATTGTCTGTGACTCAGATCAGCTGTTCCTTTTGCACTGGAATAATGACAAAAGCCTCTTAGATTTAGCTCTAACCTCAACTCAAACTATACAGATGTATTTGAGGTGCCTGCTGTGTTTCCCTCTGCTCCAGGTACCAGCCAAAATAGCTCTTCCATGACAAAAGTAAAACTAGTTACAAGGGATGTAAAGGTCCCGACATTAAAGGTTCATTTCCCAATCTCTGGAGCTACACTTTACTAGAGCTGCATTCTAAATACCCCAAAATGCTTGCATTTACCTAAAAACTAACTTCTGGGTAAAATTTGAGATCCAGGTTTATCTGCTGGAAAAGTTAGTCAGGGAAGCCTCAGACTTGCACAGGTTCACCTACACATCCCAAAGCATCTTAGTGTGACCTTTCCTACTCCTACCTGGAACAAGGCAGGAATAGCAATAGCTCCTCCTTCATGTCCCTACAGGCCATGCTCTGTGCATTCACCAAGAGCTGAGGGAGACCAAAATCCCACCAAACCCCTGCTTGTTTCGAATGGTGAGGGAGAATTATTATGCCACACTTGAGGCTGCTCCATCAACAGAGGCCAAAAGGGGGTCTGGTTGTTTGTCCTGCTCTCCTTCACACATTCTGAGTAGCCCTGTAACACTCACTGTGAAGCCGAGGACAGATGTCACCGAACACAGGACAACACAAGCTGGGACCAAGCAGAGCCTTGAAATGCTGCGTTCTGCACTGCCTTGTGACACTTGAGGCAGCATTACATTCCCTGCATCTAATCCTCTCATTTGGAGTGGAGCATCTTCAGCTGCCCTAATGTTTGAGCTCAGCCTCACAGCTGGGGAAAACTAGCAGCTGGTTTGTGATTCAAAGGAACAGAACAATAACCCATTGAGGCTACTCCTCCTGTCTGTGGATGGGTGAGTCACATGAACAATTGGACAACACAGATCAGTTAAGCCTAATTCAGTTAATAGAATTAATTTGCAAATTAGTACACATTAGGTGAATCAGCTGCAATTCATTTTGACAGAAACGTTAAAAAATACTAAAGTAGTTATAATGAAACAGATAAATATTACCGCAGAAAAGATTCCAAAGAAAGCACTCTCCAGGTGGAAATTTTTATCTGTTTATGCTGTGGATGCATTGGTTGAATTTCATATATTCAGTAGGAAGCATATTGTATAGCCTTTATTACCCTCACAACCCTTAATAGATCTTAAATAATCATTAGAGATGGGCTGAGAAAGTTCTGACTGGGAGGCAGGCATAGATGTTGGGACTGATAGAGGGCCTGGGACTGATAGAGGGCCTGGTGCAAGGGAAAATAAATAAACTGTTTTAAATTTAAATGCTGGCCTAGAAAAATTAGTTGGTAAAATAATTTGGTCCTCTAACATTGTTCCTAGGAAAGCTTGGAAACATGTCTGTGCTCCTGTTATTCAGTGACACACAGAGCAGATAAACATCTGACATTCGAACAACATCGGTGTCTTCAGGGTAGTGATCACAGGGAAGAAAATGCCAATAGAATGATTTTATCATTGAAAGGCTTGGAAAATGCTTTGGGCAGGTACAGTTAATAGGATCTCCTGAGCAAAAGTTGAGCTGCAGCTCCTGGAGCACTAAGATGATTTAGGAAAATGCTGAGCTCTGAGCTGTGTGTGCTCAGAGTAAACCAAGAGGCAAGAGCAGGGGAGCAAATGTGCCACACACACACACACACACAAGGCTCAGAAGAAAACCTCCATTGTTGGCTTGCTGCACAATGATGGCAACACTCGGTGTTGAACAAATGTATCTGGAGGAAGGAGATCAAATCATGGCTGCATCAGTTCAGCAGTGTAATGTGACACCTCCCTGGGATCCACAAGCACCTGGAGCACACATTGCTGGGGTCACTTCACCATATCAACCCTTGCTCCTTCTGAGCCATACATAGGGGTTTGATCCCTAACCGAAACCAATTGTGCCTCTCTGTAGACTTCAGTAAAACTGCACTATGTACTTGATTTGGATATCACAAATCAACACTGTGTGCACAGGATTTTGCTAGCAGTGGAAATTAGGTAACAGTTTCAATAAACAATGTATTTCTTTTAGTGATGGTCCTTTATATTCTGTTTTACTGATACTTTCCTGTATGACAAGGATTCACAGGTGTAGCAAACCTTTTGTAAAGTACGTCACTGCAATCAACGTGACTTCATCCAAAAATAGTGGAGCTGCCACAAAAGCTAATCTATCTAAAAACTCTATTACCTATAAAATTTTTATTCTGTGTGTCAAGCTTCACAGGCATGCTATTGTGCCTTTCTGAAAGGATTTAAAGTTGCAGGACAGCCATAACAGTTATGTTGTCCAGACAATTAATTATACATTGAAAAAAACTGACCTAGCATTCCATGGTGTCTGTCAAACTCAGAGCCACCCAGCTCACAGTCATGGCTTGTCAGGTTTGATGGGGAGCTGGTTAAATGCAGTGTCAGAGCAGTTACCTGGGGCAGTGCACTGAAGGCTGCTTGCCAGTTGGCTGAAGGCCCTCTGATATCTATCAGGTCCAGCAAAATGCTGTAAAATAATTCACAATGTAGACTTCCAGTGACTGAGTCATGGGTTCCACTTTTCCATGTTAATGCTCTGTAAGTATGGATGAGAAATGAGCCACTGTCCCAGGCTCTGCCAGCTCTTCACAATCTCCTGCTCCTTGTACACATTCTGATTCACAAACCACACACAGTGATAGCTGGAACCCCCAGCCCACAGCTGCAGGACTAAGGCACAAGGGGCACCAGGCAGGCCAGGACTCTTTGTCATGTGGCCTTCTGTTCTTTGGCCTGAGGCATTTCCAGTGGTGGCCACTGACTCCCCATCAGCAAACCCTGGGAAGGCCAGTGCCAAGGGTGGATCCAGGTTCTTTTCCTGATCGCTTTGCAGCTGGGGAGCATCAGGACACCTTCTCCTTCAATGGTTATTCTCACTGCTGTCCCTTGATGCTCAGACTCCAGCTGAAATTGTGCTCGGCAGGGAGAGGCAGAAGTGGACAGAATAATTCAGTTAGAAGCCAAGTGACAAATGCAAGTGACAACAGCAAACTGTAGTGCTGCTGCCTCTGCCTGACTTCAGGCAGACTGCTCATCTGAAGACCCACATCATTGACTAAGCAGCTCTTGTGTAATCAAGATTCAGATCCTGTTGAAATAAAATAGACTTCAGCTTTGTCCAAGAGTCACATTAAGAGGCAACAAGAAAAACTGTAGATAGGACTCTCCCAGAGCTGCGTGCAGCTGGGGGAATTGCACAGGATTCTTGGCTGCAGAACACTTTTCCAGGACATGCTAGCAAAGACAAACAGCCCTGGGCTCTGGTAATCTTCATCCAGCTTGAAAGGAGGCTTTGCAGGCCAGAGTTCAGAGACATCTTCTGTCTCAGAATGCTCATCAGTCCTAGAGCACATCGACTGCTGTCACAGCATGGAAAACAAAGCCAGAGAACCAAGTGTGCTTTTAGGGCCTTTGAACTGCCACGGTTCTAAGGACATGGTGCAGAGACATGTCCTGATAAGGCATGTATGTAGGTAGCAAGTGATGTGCTGTAAAAGCCTTTGTTTGTGTGACCCTGGGTGTAGCTCAGGCCCTGGCTCTCTCCAGAGGCACAGGAAAGCCCCTGGAGATGCCCACGCAGACATTAACCTCGCGTTCAGGACACGGGTTATGTAACCCAGCAGCAGTGGGCTTTAACCATTGCTTCATCCAAAGTGCCCCTTCTTGTTGGGAATTTCACAGTTCAGCACACACTAAATTAATGCTTTTACTAGGTCAGGCTTAGTAACAAGCATTGATTTAAGCAGCTTATTGCGACAGAAGACTGAACACTGTTGCTAAATGGCAGCTCCCTGTGATCCTGCAGAGGATGGATTCTGCTCCTGCTGCCACACACCCCGAGACACAGCCCTGCTGGGAGCCTGGCAGGGCAGAGATTTGCTGCTGCTGCTCGGCAGCATTTTCAGGGAACACCAAATGTTATTTACTTCCTAATCTTCCTACAGAATATAAAGAATTGCTGCTCTGGGCTATTTCAGAGAGATAATGTGAGTGACTCATTTGAGTTGTATATTGACCTCAGGCACTGTAAAGATACATTTCACAGTGCTTTAAAAAACTACTAATGCAGATTTCTGTACTTCTGAACATCCCTAGAGTGCACTTCAAAGATTTTCCTGAAGTCTTAAACCACACATATCTGGTCAAGCCCCATGTTATTTGTTGTTATTAGTCAAATACCCCTAATCATTGGTCCTATCATCTTCCAGGCTATATCCCCTACACTAAAGCAGCTTCTTAATAACTTGCAGTCCCAATTTGCCTAGGCATAACAGCTCCATAAGAACCATATTAATTATAATCAGTGACAGATACATACTAAATCCTATGTTGAAACATGGGAGTAGTTTCTGTGACCAACTCTTATCTCTAAACCCAGAGCTGAAACCAAATCTCAATTCCCACAGTGTTAAACTGTTTAAAGACCTGGATTCAGCAGGTCTGTCTTTGGCTTGTATTTAATTTTTAAAACTCCCCACCACTGTATTTGCATTCTTTTTGAATTTTGCCAGTCTGAACATAGATGCTTTGAAGCAGATTTTGCTAGGCAGGGAAAAAGCTTTCACCATGTTGCTTCCATGCATTATCCACTGAGACGCCTGATCATAGATTCTCCTTTCCAGCAGTGAGTTTTAACAACAAGTTTTCTCAGGCTCTGCTCTTCTCCTGCAAATCATCTCTTCATCCTTTAGGCTTCCACAATTCCCATTGCACCCATTTGAACTCACCCACCTCACATCCGAGGGCCTCAACTTCCCTCCCTCTCCTTGTCTTTCAGTTTTCTTTCAGACTCACCACATCACAGCATATCAAAATACAAAAATCTCTCTCCCACACATCCCACTTTCAGGGGCCCAATGGCACTTCCATTTCACTAGGGTGACCCCACCCCTACACCTGGGCCCCCTATCAATGTGGTTACCTAGCAAAGGTATCACCTGTGTGGCAGGTACAAAATTGAAGCAGAGTTGAGGGGTGGAAGGAGTGAGTCCCACTGAAAACACAGACCACAGCTCCTTTTTGCCCAAAGTTCCAGCTGCCTACCACTCAGTATGGTACTGCACACCCATGAGCGAGTGACAGACCTTGGGATGAAAGGAAGGGATCCCACAATCAACAAAACATGGCTCAACCACCAGCATTCTGCAGATGAGCAAGGAAGGGCCTAGAGGGAATCACTGTGGAGAAAGTCCCCAAACCCTTCAGAAAATCATGCTGGGCACCCCTCTGAAGTACCTGGATATTAATGAACACAATATGGGGAATAAACATAAGACAGGAGAGCTAAGAGTCCCAAGAGGTAAGATGCTGTATGAAAGAAGGACACAAGAAAGAGAGTTAATATTTGAGAAAAAACTTAGTTGAAGCTCAAGAGCATGCAGTGCTGGTGCATCCCCCTCCCTGCCCCTCCTCAGGCCACACTATGATCTCAGAAAAGCTCCTCAGGCCACCCCCTCTGAGCAGGTGCTGCTGATGGAGCCTGGGCTGCCACCCCACTCCTTGGAGCTCACTTTCCCCACCACCTGCTGGGAAGATGCAGAGGCACCCAAAGACTTCACTGAACTCCAGGGGGATTTTTCACAGGGACCTTGTACAAACTCCTCAGTATGTTCATGGTGAGTTGTACATTGGTGAGCAGGGGATGGGAATGTGCTGCAGTAAGGGTACTGTGAATGCTCTCTCTTGGATTCTTGTGTTTGTTAGGTGTAGTAAGATAGGCTTCTAAGGGAGTTGGTGTGATTATACAATACTTTGTTAAATTGTTTAAATTAGGCTGTCAATTAAGTGCTGTTAAACCTTTAGGCTAAAAACTGTTGGTCACGTCTGGGGCTCACATTGGTAAGGGTGTCCACTCTGAACCTTGACTCAGTGGGAGGATGTCTCATTCCTTTTATCCCTACTTTTCTTTTCATCCCTCGCCTCCATGTAGTTAATTTTAGGTTGCTTTCAGTTTTAGATTAGCCAAATCAATTTCTTTCCACTGAAAGCACACAGAGGGGCATATTTTAAGCAAGCTAACACATGCCTGATTTTCCTTTGTTTCATTGGTTGGTTTTATTTTTGTTGTTTTTGTAAAGCATAACGTTACTTTAATGGCATATCTGCAAACATTTCCACTTTTATTTTAGCAAATGTGTTGAGGGAATACTGACCCTTCACAAAACCTGAAACATACTCAGGCAGATTGTGAGAGTGGTAATAAAGACTATGAATTTAATACCATCCCAATATACAACTTAATGTTTGTTATTTTTCTAACCAGTGCATTACAGAATAAATACAGAAAATACGACTGGAATTGCACAGATTTAAGTATTTATTACAAGAGGCGGCAAATCATTATGCTTTCAAGATTTTATGTAAAATCCACTGAGTTAATTGATTCTCCTTAGATTCCAATGGGCTTTGTCTGAGTTTCCTAATGATATTAAAATCCATCTGTTATTAAACATCATGTATGCAACAGTATGCAAATGCTGGGATTTGTAAATATCATTATGCAAAAGTTCAAGTCCAAACACGCTCCTCTTGAAGTTTGCAACATAAATTCTGTAGACATCAATAAGAATAGATTTGGGATATCTTTTTAATTGCACTGTATACAAGTATCGACAGAAGAATACAATAGAGTAGTCACAAAATTAAGAGGCTTCTATGAAACCTACCAAGTAGAGCAGCATAGAATCAATGAAGTAAAAGCAGTATTTCAAAAAATAATAAATCAGACCTGGCAGTTTTGGAAAATGTACGGAAAAAAAACACAAATTAATTGGCACAGTTTAACAACCTAATTTCTAAGTGCACTTCATAACAACTCTCCTTACAAGCTGCTGTTTTCCCAGAAGATGATGACAAAAAGCCTCATTAGAACATCACTGTTTTATAGTGACAGATTTTATTGCATTGCCAGCTGTGAATCTAAAAAAAAAAAAAACCACCTCCCCCCTAAAAACTTATATAAAGGTTCCTAAAAACCCTATTTTCTTTTGTAATTGTCAAAAAATAGCAACATAGCACTTCCATGTTTGTGAATACCCTCAATTCTATTTTTAAAAAAAATAGAAGTCAAAGAAAAGTGATTTTTGTTTAGCTTCAAAAATAATGTAAAGGAACATTTAAGAACATTTCAATGATCAGAGACATATGTACAATATGGTAGATTTGAGTCCAATCCATGTTCATGAAAGCAGACTTAGAACCTGTTGATCCTGAGTAACTGTAATTATAAACTGGCAGGAGCAGGCTCTTAGCTTCACCCATTATAAGCTTTTTCACAATCTGTCCTAGGCTAAAAAGTGTAGATACAGTATATACTCTGTATATGGATTTATACAAAAGGTCTTTTACAGCTCTAACCCTGTTATTGCTAGGCTAAAAAGTGACTATTTTGGAACAAGTTACATGCATCATAAAGGGTAAAACTGAGATGCAGCTTCTGATGACTGAATTTCTACTTGAGCCATTTTAAACTGGGTGCACTGCAGCCACTTGCGGAGCACAGACGAGCTATTGTTCATCTGTCCTGACCCCTGTAACATCCTCAGGCTGTGATGGTTGACATTGCTCTGGATGGCTTGGAGGCGGAGCTGAAGTCCAGCAGATAAATGCTGTTGAAATGATGCAAAGCATTTAGTTTCTTACCTTTAACATGTACATTAATATAGCAATGTGAAGGGTATTGGTTTGTTGGCCAGGGAGTTTCTTACACTTCCCCATGTCAAATTTCTTGCTTCCACATCCTGCCCTGTGGTGTTGCCAAGGAAGGCAAATGTGTTTACAGACACAACTCCATACTGAGACCAACTCCAAAATTTTTCTTCTCTTCACCAAAAATCTCTTGACTCACAAACCACAGTGCACCACCTTCCTCTCCCTTACAAAGAGGGCCAGATGGTAGTTTTACCCAAGAAAACAGGCCCACAGTATCTTCTCTAGAACCCACAACTATCTCCTGAGTCAAGAGTCTCAACCCTGATTTGTCAGGGAACTCTCAAGCCTAAGGCATTAAGAAAAACCACAGCTCAGGGAACAACCAACCTCAGTAAATAGCAAGGAAAGGCCCCAGTGCAGAACCTGGGGAGAGGAAAATGCTCCAGAAGGGAAATGGATAGAGCAGTACTGACTAGAGGGCAAGTGTCTCAGCAAATGCTCATACTTCAGAGCTTCATCTCAACTGCATACACTACAATTATCTGTCTTCACACATCTTATTTCCAGAATTTACAGAAATGTAAATTATTTTAAAATTTACAGAAATGTATACTATAAAAGGGCAAGGCACTAGAAACAACTTACCTTTAGGTTTGACTGTATCATTGGCAACCACATTGGTATGAGCTGCAAGAAGAAGTGCATTTTGTTATTGTACAAGTGACTGTAAACATGCTACAGTTACTGTGAGACAGAGAAGGATACATCTAATGCATTTAGCCATTTGACTTGGCACGGTCTGAACCACAAATTTGAAAATGGGGTTATTTTAAGTACTTGGAGAAGATAAATCTCAGCTGTAAAGAAGCCATTTTCCCTTGTTTGTAGCTTGATGAATCACCTGTAGCAATTATTGATATCCTGTTTGAGGTAATGATGAAAACACAGAATTAAACTTGTTACAGGAAGTCAGTTATTACTTTACTTGTAAGGGTGTTTCTGTATGTGCAGGTGAGCAATATTGGAGTAAAGAGACTAAACATTTTGCATGGTGATGTATACATCAAGAAATGGGAAAAAAATGCACTGGTTCTTAATAACAGGTCGTATATTTAAAGGGTAACCAACATTTTTTAAGCCACTAGTCACATCAGTGCTTCACTGCAGAATGTGAGATATTCTGTAGGCTGGGAAGCACCAGGTAAAATCTATCCAGAATGACAAGGTGAGGAGGTCTGAAAATTTGTCAGCTCTGACTGGACTGGAGTTACACATATTTCAGATTCCTGCTCTTCACAGAGCTTTTTCTTCTGAGGAAGTGGAACATGACAGCCCTATGAAAGCCAGAGAGGCATTTCTAGCAAAAGTATTCATGGTTTTCAAGATTAATTTAATGATTGAGGTTACTGTTCTAAAATGTTCCTCCAAATGGCATTAAAATTTGCAATTTACCAATTATGGTACTGGAGCTGCAAGTTAAACCTAATCACTATTGACAACATTAGATAAAGTGCTGTTTCCCTTGTGCAAGGAATGATAATAGTTTCAATTTCAGTGCTCTCTTGCTGGAGAATCATCCAACTCTGTCAGGACTCATTACTTAGTCTACCAATGAAGAACCATAGTCAAACCACAGCATTTACAGACAGATGAATGCCAAAAGAGCTGGAATGCAGCCAGATGCAGCAGATGTGTGACCTCTGCACACCCTGCCATGGACTCTCACACTAATGAAGTGCTCAATAAGCGCAGTGACCACAATCCCAAGGTGTGGTTTTGGTGAGGAGGGAACAGGTCTGGAAGCCATGCTCCACACCCCACTGCCATCAACAAAACATCCCTGACAATTCAGTCTGGCACTGATGGAGCTCCTGTGGAGTTAACCAGAGGAAGCAGGACTGGTGTCAGAAGTACATCAAGCAAGAAGGGAAGCCAGGTAGAAAACTTAGGGTACCCTCTGCATCTGAACCAATTCCCTGGACAACTTTTACAGTCAGCTGAGAGAATCAAGCACTTCACATTCAGTTCATCTTGTCCCAAAGCAAGTATCTAAAATAGATCAAGATGAATCATGTCCAAAAATACTGACTGCAAAGGGCGCTCATGGAAACTAGCTTTTATCAATATCTCTTCTGGACAAGTCTAAGGTCAGATACAGATCTTTGTCCTCCAGCACCAGTTCTGTCTTGCAGGGTCTGGACATATTTAAGGAAATGAACATTCTGCTGCATGCACAAGCAAGAAAACCCTCTAGTGCTACAGCTGCCAGATAGATAAGTCACACAAGAAGACATTTTTACGGAAGCACTTGAGTTTTGTTAACTAATCCTAAGCCAGATTTTCTTCACAAAGGAAGAATACAAAACACTAGTAAGAAAGAACAGCTGGAAGAACAGAGTGCTGTCAGACACTATCAAAATTTTGAGTTTATATTTTCAACAGAACTATATTGATTCCAGTTTAAATTTTAAAGGGAAACCAGGCTGTACAACAGGCTGGTCACGGTGCTGTTCTGGCTCTCCAAATCATCTGCCTGTCCAGCTCCCTAAAAAGCTACACAGCAGCTGCTGGGGCTACCTAAAAACCTTGGGTCTCTGCAAAAGGCCTTAAGCTGTTCTTGTCTTCACTGTAGGCTCCCAAGTTCCTCAGAGATGCATTTGATGGTCAAAGATGTGACCAGCAAGGTACTGGTCTCCCACACCAACGCCTAACCTGCTATGGCCACTTTCCCAGTTCCTCTGACATAGAAAAGCAGCAGAAAAGTTCAACACTTTCATTTCACAGTCACTGAAGAAGAGACTCTCTCAAATCTGATTTTTTTTAATTAGAGAAGCCACTTACTGGTTCCTGTGTGAATAAGCTTTGCATCACTGTGTCTCTGAAGGACTTCAAACATACAGTAAGTCCCTAAATCATGGCACTTATTTTTCACATCTACAATAAATATTTTTACAATCAGTTCAGAAAAAATAGTGATCTGGAACTATGAATCCTACAGTAATGTTATGCATGTATACTGTTAATGCAGGATTTCACTAGGTAAAGGGGATTTGGTCACCCAAATTTTCTCTTCCATCTCCCATCCACTCAACATGAAAGCTTAGCACCTTAACTCAGAGTTCCACAGTTTTATGAGCTTGATTTTATAGTAACAACAATGTCCTTTTAACCTGACTTAGCATTATATTGATATATGCTTTCAAACATAACCCTCTGAAAGCATTCATTTGATTTGTGACAGGGATTTGGCCCTAAAGGCCTCTCTTTTCACAGCTTTAAAGCCACTCTTCATCTTTGTCAAATTCTGAACATCCTGGACTGGCTAAAAGAGAAGCCCATATGTCTTTCAGACACAGCCATAATCACTTTAACAGCCCTTAGTGACAGAATTTCTGTAGTGAATCAAGCCATTACAAATCTGTATTTTCACAATGAGTGTGAATACTTTCATGTTGACATAAAGACTTTCAATTTTAGCTACTTTATTTTCAATTCTTGCTTGATCATAAAAGACTGGAGTAAAGCAATAGTCAGAAATTTCCTTTATGGCAACAGAAGAACTATATTAACCTTAACTACTTATGTGGAAACTCTCTTGCACTGGGAAAACATAAAAAAGGACAGTAAAATTGATTTATGCTTGTGAGACTACCTCAACCCTTCTGCAAACAGTGTGAAGACTGACTATGGATTTCCAAAGAAACAACTCATATAACAGGAAAATCAATCTGGCAAAAAGTTTTTGTTATCCACCTAAAAGAATGTGAGGCTCAGAACACAGAAGAGATCAGCAAAGGACCTTTGCTGAGTAAAAGACGCAGAATGGCTGAAAATTCAGGCTGTAGCTAGAGGTTCTCAAAGTCAGTGACATTAGTTGTGTCTATTAGAGGAATAAGATCATTACTGACATTAGTGGCAATGGAAATAGGAAGCAGATTAGATGTTCATTTAAAAAAAATCAGGAGAACTTGAATTTGAGATTGTGGTCTGGTCTTAGCACAGATTTTATTTTTCAGTATGCTCTGCTAGGGTATATTGTGGCATTAACATTCAACCTCAGTCTCTTCCACTCTCTCTTTTTTTGAGTGGGAGAGAAAGCACAGGACAATACATTTAGAAATCAGAATAATCAGGCAATATAATTTAGTACATATTCAGGATAGGGTATGCCTACCTTTACAAAGATAGTAGAGTTGCATTCTTGTAAAGCCTCCATTAAACTGATCACATGCAGGCACACCATTTCCACCATCTTGGAAAAGAAAAATCAAGCGTAAAACCAAATAAATATCCAGCATAACAATGTAGTAAGATAAGCCAACAGCCTCTAAGAAGAATCTTCCTGTATTTGCTAGGCAGTTTATTAACCACTGACACACAAGATGAAATATTACATGAGCACATATGGGATGTTTTTCTTTGTTTAGTTTTACCCCAATGTGGTAACAGCTATGTGTTAAGTATTTCAACCTTTGATGTATTTTAATTCTTACCACATATCAAAACAAGCTGTCTTTGGCTTTGCTCTTTTCAGACATCACAAACAGTTTTTTATGTCTTCACTATGCAATTCTCATCAATCTATGTGTCAGAAATTGTTATTTTTATTTATTTAATCTTTGCAAATTAACGTTCTCACAACGCCCATCTTTTTATCCCCCATCAAAAGACAATTTATTGTTTTGAACTGACAGCTAGTCCATAATTCTTCCATTTTGTATCATAATGTATGACAGATGCAAATATCAGTTATTTGGTAGCAGACAGCTTTTTATGTTTTATATTGTATAAAGTCACAGGTACAAGACAAACATCCTGAGCCAGCAATGACTATTTACAGTGCCTGTCTAAACTACATGTAAATTCCCCTTGATAATAATAAACTCAGCTTTTATGTTGTGCTTTTCATCTTCAAAGTGCTTCACAAACACTAACTAACTAACCTTACAACACCCCAGTGAGACAGGCAAGTATTACTATCTACATTTTACAGAGCAAGAGCTGAGGCAGAGAGCTTAACTGTGGCTCTAAAGCTACATAATGATATACTTTCAGAGAAAGGATTGGAACTTGGGACTTCCCAGTCATATTCTCATCCTAGGGCTTGACAAGAGGCTTTTCTGTCTGACTAAACAACTGGCTGGCTGGAAACACAATGCACACTTCCTGTGCCTTCAAATGGAGCTTCCTGAACTGCTGTTCCCAGCAATGGCTTGTGATCCACAGACACCCATCATGTCAAAGGCTAAAATATCATCTAGGGACAGCTTTAGGTGGTTCTTGCCTGACATGGACAAGACACAGGAAATAGCAACTGGCTAAGAATTTCAATTGCAGCCCATGCAATTACAATTACAAGGGCAAGGTCCATACCTGCCTGGGATGGAAGATGTTTCACATGGGGAAAGGGAAATTATATAAAGCAATTTCTATACACATAGCAGATCTACATTTAAAAATAAAAAGAAAACCCAAACAAACCAGGAATGAAAACCTTAGTAGCAGCAAACCTTAAAAACCTAAACCTTAAGAGGAACGGGCCATGTATAGAAATGTTTCCCAAAGCTAACCTCAAGCTCTCCAGAGCCAGAACTACTAGTGAACATCTCAGTTAAAAAGTTTTGATCTGTCATGACTGTCTGAGATGCCTGGACTGTCAGGAAACACAACAGAAACAAGCTCTTAACCCTAAGCCTGCAGGCACACAGAATCATTAGTCAGGTGTAAGCAAAGGAGCAGCTATGAGAGGGCTGCTGGAAGCCCTCTGGGTTCTTATTGTACAAAGTCGCTCCAACAGAAGAGAGTATTTGGGATAAACAAACATTTAAAGGTTATTTCCAAGAAAATTATATGGATGATTTCTGGACACAGTGAACATTTCCCTTTTAAATCTTATCTCTAGAGATGCCTCCTTCCACTCATTCATTACTCAAAAATGTTTCAAGAGATATTTATGTAGCTTATTTTTGATGAATAACCCATGAATTATGGGTGGCCAGTTGTCAGCAGTTGAGTGTTTTTTCACCATCACATGGTAAAAAATAACCAAATGGATATTCACAGAATTATCCTAGAACAGTTCATTTGTGCTATAAGGCAGAGTCAGATAAAACAACAGAGCACATTTAAGAGCAGGAATATTTACAAAATGAGATGTGATGCAAGGAGCTCATAATCCAACAAGCAGCAGCTCAAGCTCCTGATGCTGTTTCAGGTAGATTCTGGCTACATCCTGTTTCAGGCCCACTGTGAGGTTAAATCACAACTAATTAGCTATCCTTTAATTTCTCAAAAGCATCAAAGTCACTTTATGATGCTATTCATAGCCTGTTGTATTCCACTGAAACAGAGCCAAGCCTCCTCTGAGTTTAATCTGTGCTAAATCTGTCTGCAGCACCTGACTTACCACTTTGTTATGTGCCATTAGCTGCAGGATGCTGGGTGTCACTCGGCTCCAGAACTCCAGGGCTGTGAGGATTGCTGTAAAGCTAAATTCGTTCTGATTCTGGACTGTCGGAGCTACTGCTGTTTGTTCACAATACACTGTCCAGAGCTGAGCAAATATAAAGGCATGGAACAGGGAACACATGTGCAGAACAGATGTCTGTAAAAACAGAAAATAGAAGAAAATGTTTATTTAAATAACTCAACTGGGAGACAGTGCAGAGGCTTTCACTCCCTGTCACGTGTCCCGCTGTGCAGTTTTGCCCCTCACTTTCCCATGTTTCCCTCCCATTAGGAACTAGTAAGTCAAGTACACTTGATAACATCTTTTTCTTTTCCATGTTTATAAAATATTTTTTATATTTTTTTATATTTATAAAAACTGGATTTGCAAATATGCTCCCATGCAATCTAAGTGCCTGGCATGAAGGTCAGTCCCTTTAAAAGAAAGTTAGTTTTGCAAAACAGATATTTAGGATTATTTCTGAAACTTTCTTAATGGAAATCTCCACTGCAATCTGTGGAAGGCCTGAAGGCTCTGGCACATATGACTCCACTTCAGAACCTGAAAGGACAGTTATCATATAAAATACATGATTTTACATCTCTTCTGTTAATCTCCCATCCATTTCTGCTTTGCTGGGACTGCTCATAGTGAGAAGGAAATAGTAAAGGAAAGAGAATTCATTTTGCATACTCAGGCATGGCTCCTTGCTAATCCTTGTTATATATCACAGTGTTTGAGCCTCCAGGACTGCTGGACATTAACCACTTCATTACAAGAAAGATGCTTCTGGTCAGAGATGTTTTCTCAGTTTGCAAGAGCAAGAGGGATTCATGCTCTGTGGCAGCATGACTGCACCAAACATTGCAATGGTTGCTTGGTAACTGGAAAGAGGTATTTGAAAGAGCAAAAAAAAGGCCAAGGAAATGGATGGGAAGCACCAGTGTCTTGGCTGAGTGGAGGGAAAGAAAGGATTATTTTAGGTATAAGATAAATGTGTGATCATTCTGCTTCTGTCACTAATAAAAACCTGGTTGGTGTCAAAGACTGCTGCTATATTTGTGTTTAACTACTGTCACAAATGTCTTATAATCTGTAATAACTCTTCTTGTCCTGAAAACTTGAAGAAAAAAGTTGTGCTTGAATCATCACTGCTTGTAATTATTTTGATGATAAAATTATTACATGCTATCCAATGCAAATATACAACAAGAATAAATAACTATCTGAGAGATTTGCTACAGAGATGGTCACTGCTAAAGCCTCAATTTGAAATTCAGTTTTTCATTTCTCACTCCTGTGTTCAGACATTTTGAAATAGCCAAACCTCAAACTTAAGTGTACTAATTTCATCAGTCTTCTAGGCATGTAAGAAAAACTGTACAGAGATTTCTTTCCCTGGGTCCTGGGTTTTATTAAGCTTTTACCCCTCCTTTTATCTTACTAAAAATAAATGTTTGCAAAAAGGCCAATACAAAACACATCTCTACTTAAAACACATAATCCCTTACCTTTGATTGCTCTGGAAACCCAATCAGAATAACAATAAGGTGGTCAGCAATTTGTGAACCTGCATCCAGTGGAATAGGCATGCAAGATGATGGAGAATTTGGACAGACAACATTGTGTGTCAGAGACCCCAGAAGTAGCCAGGACAGCAAACGAATGTGTGAGACACATTCTATGAACTCTTTGGGCCTGTCAAGAAAGAGCAGATTTTACAATGATACTAAGTTTTCTGGCTTTCCCCAAAATATGGAGTCTCCTTATGCACAGTTGGCAGATGCAGTCTCAGTGTGCTGGAGACACAGATCATTGGGAAGATTCCAACCACACAGATCTTGGTGGCCTTGACATACCACATACAAGTCCAATAGAACCTATTTGGTGGGTCTAAAAAACAGTCTCTACAAAAGGTTAAAACATTCACAGCTTCATTGCTCCCATACAGAATGAGTTTTTTACACAGATATCAGATGGGAAGGACTGCCCAAGTGGAAATGCTCCTCTCAGCTCCCCTGGACACCACACAGCTGCCTTACCTCCACTGTGTTCCACCTCTCCACTGGTAAAGCAGAGTTAATTTCTGTGTTCTTGGGCATCTCCTTGCACATTTGGATTGTGTTCTTGAGGGCAGGGACTATGCTTTTTTGTAACACTTAAGTATTTGTCCACTGCCGAGTGCAGTGTCTAATTGCAAAGCAGTGTGCCTAGATAATCTAAAAAGGAAGAGCCCTTTACTGGTGCCATCTTGTCTGTCCCTTTGCTGCTTGTCTGTCCCTTTGCTGACTAAATACTCATTTGAATTTATAGGCACAGGAAGAAAATAATTTTTTTCCATCAATAAATCACTATTTACTAGGCCACTCTCCCTGCTGGTTTTAGTTTCTAATTTGCTGTCATTGTCAAAGACTCATATTACCCATGAGGCATTCCATTAATTTTTGGTTTTTAATAAAATCTGATACAATGCTCTTCCTGAAGTCCCTATACAATCTTAAAGTAACTCATTACTTTCAATTCAAAACATGTGTTCCTTTTTTTTTAACATGTAAGAAACTAAAATGCACGGATTTAAGCACTCCTAAAGCAGATATTCTCCACATATGCAGATGCAGATGTATCTAAAAGGACTGGAGCCTAAACACCTTAGTCCCCAGAATCCTGGACAGTTAGTCTAGGACAAAACTGGGACAGGAACAGAGGTTTGTTTAAACATAGTCCACTTGACTACACTCAACACAAGTCACTTGTCACTGTAACACAAGGGACAGTACTCTCCTTTTTTTAGAAAATAAAGCAGTGTACATCAGGATTTCTCTCAGTGAAAAGGGACAGAAAACATGTCTTGAGCAGGATTTCTCTCATTTAACTGTAGCCAGGTGAACTTAGTAGTTTATCATACATCAGTAGGCCTACACTTTAGTTCTCACTCATTTGTACTCCATAATTTCAATGGCCATTTCCTGTTGTATTGTCTATAATTCAGAGAATATTTTGTGTAATTCTAGGACTGATCAAGTGCCTGTGTGCTTTTCACTGTCTGCACCTAGACCAAGAATCAAGTTAAATTTCCAGTGTTACTCCAGTCAAGCCCCTGGAGTTACTTCCACTATCCTTTTGGCATGTACTTTAAATATTATATTGACAAACTCCTCAGTTAAGGATCAGGGAGCTGCTGAGCAGCTGTTTCAATGTCCCACTGCCACCATTTCCTAGTGTGGGTCTTATCTATAGAATCTGGCAATAGAAACATAATTTTGTGAAGATTTCCAACTCATTTTAGTATTCCATTTTGTGTAAAAGCGTTCTCACCCTTGTTGCATTGCTGAAGGAGGGTGGTAGAGCCAAGGCAAGTACCGGATCACAGCTTTGTTGTCCCTGTGGTTCCCCCGGGTGATTTCCATAGCAGCAATCTGAGCTAAACCAACTTTCAGATGTCCACCAAAGGTGTCCTCATGCAGTGGCTGAGAACAAGTCTTCATGTGACTCTGCAAGGCAAAGATCTGATTTCCTACCCACCCAAAAAGAATATTTTGCTTGAACTAAATTCTTCCAAAACCCAGCATATTCTATTTCACTCCCTTTCAATTCCTTCCCAGCATCTCTGTGTCTACAAAACAAAGCTCAGAAATAGATTTTTTTTTAATTCTCCAATCCCTATATTAGTAACACCAGTATGATGCAGATCTTTCCACAAAGGGCCACAATTCAAAGAAGGCATAATATAATAATATAAAGACATATTATAAATTGGGCAAAATGTATAGGCAGCTTTTGTATCAGTAAACTCAACAGCTGATAAATACAAACTAATGCTTGCATATCCAGAGAGGTTAGGTAAAAATGAAATAATCTAACCATTTAACAAGATAGCATGTGGGCAAGAAATGCCTTCCACGTGCAATATCCCATTTACATGTTCAGAAAGAAGCTCTCAGTTATTCTCCAGCACTATGTCTATATTGCACTAGTCAACTATACTGCACTAGTCAGTTACAAATGCCTTTAAGCTCTGGCAATAAAATGGCCAGACCTCTCACCAAGAAATATTCAAATATTTATGCTTGTAAAGATAATTTATTCTGCTTTGCAGTTTTAGGGATATTTCATTTCTGCTTCTTGGGATACTTCTATATTTCTATTCAGCTAACTTTGCATTACCCTCTCGTACTAGACTATAACAGAACACATGCTGACTGCAGTTGCTTGCTTAAAAGGAGAGCCATATGCTTTGCACAAGAAAATCAGGTCATCAGTTATCCAATTATTATAACAGGATAAAAATCAGTGAACCAATAATATTTTTGTACCAGATAAGTATCCAACCACAGAAACTTACACTCTCAAACTGCACTTACTTAAATCTCTTTGAAGGGAAAAACCCCTAGGTACCAGCATGAATGTTTAATGACTTTGTTATACAGACAGGTTAAAAGGATAGACAGTTATGAAGGCAGATACATTATAAATCTTCAAAAATGGTGGAATTTTCTAAATAAAATCCTGCCAAGCTTTACCAATTAAGATGTTATCTCAAAGGGAAAAAGAAACCATAACAAACTGAATAGAAACAGTACACTGAAATCAGATTATCTTGAGAATTAACATTTATACCTTTTGTATAGTGCAGTAGTTCCTAATATACGGGACTGAAAATAATTAGCCTCTTTCAAAAAATTATTCTTGGATATGCAGAAGAAGACAGTGGATATAAATAAACAGCTCCAACCAGGTCTGTTCTCTGAATTCCTACAGAGCGTAGAAATTTCCAAATTTGAATACCAGCATTTGAAAATCACCTTCTGCTGTTAGGATTGTTACTGATCCTATAAATCATATAGGATTCTTTGTTAACTATAACCCCAAATGCTGCTGATAATGCACACTTGCAAGAAATTGTACAACCAGATGGTCTTAGGACTCATTTTCTAGGGAGTTTTATAACTCTTCTGTTATAAAACCCAAGCAATGTAAGTAAGTATATTAAATGAGCTTGCAAGAATTTGAATCTAGAGGCTGTGAATTTGTTTGAAGTTCTGACTATTTGTAAACTTAGAAATGCTTAAAAATATTTTCTCAAACATGTTGAAACCACAAAGTTTTATCTCTTTAAATAAAAACTGCCTTTTAATTTTATAAGACACAAAAGCTTATTGTTTGCTATACATAAAATTATGGTTATATTTGACTCTCCTATTAAGCTAATTTGTCCTCAGATTGCTGTATTACATGGCTAAATCAAAACAACATGGGATTTCTGACTTAGTTTTAAATGGCCAGATGACTGATTTGGGAAGCTTCTCATCCCATTTCAAAACATGAAAGGGAAAAACTAGGTAAAGTTTTAGTTCATGTTCTACCTATATCCATATATAAAATTTTTAAAAACAAATAGTCCCACTGAGGATAAGAAGTAATCACCAGACTTCAGCATTTTAAGAAAAATTCTAAAAATCAGACTACAGCTCAAGGGAGGTGAGCAGAAGGAGAAAGTCCAAATGACAGAAAGTTTTCTACAGAAACATTTACACAGGAGAGAGGATACTTGTAAGTATAAAAAAATTTTCCCCATTCCTGGTTTCAGGTAAGCTGATTTTTTTTTCCTGTGGAACTAGCTTACCAGATGTATCTCTTGCCTCACTTATGATTCATTTGCTACCTATTCTGAAAGCAGTTCTGAACTTTAACAAAAATGGGTGAATAACTTAAGAGGATAGAGTGGGAAGGCAATCCAATTCAACTTCAAATGATTAATTACTTTGTGCTTTGAAGTAATTTCTACTCCAGCATAACAGGCTGCTTCCCTTAGACTATTTTCTTTAATTCAAAGAAATTCATGGCCAACAGGATAAGAATTTAAGAAAGGGAATATTTTGTCCAGTAAAATAAAGTTACAGAGAGTTTCAAGACACAAGTTTCAGTTTAGCTGGATTCTTCCTTTGTGGTAAGTATTATTAACATGCAATATAGTTCCCCTCTGGGGCACAAGGTAGGTTTGAGGGGCCAGAGGGACAGTGAACAAGTGAGTGTATGAGAAACTAGTAGGGTAAAAATTCTCATCTCACTGCTTGATAAATGAGCTTCAGAGCAGCAATGTTACTTAGGCTACTTATTTTTCAAAACATTTTAGAGAATTTCCATTCTGTCGGAAATTTAATAGGGACATGAAGTTCCTCCATGAAGCAGTAATTTTAGGTTTTGATTAGCTAATGATTACTAGGATCTTTGTATGAAATGCATTCCTAAATAACATATTTTATGTTAGCAGAAGTACTTTCCTATCACTCCTCTTAAAAAATTGTCATCCAACTAATATAAAGAAACCAAAATGCAGTTTGGACTACAGCCATTAAAGCTATTTGGTTTTTCAAAACAATATAACCTGACAATGAGAACAACAGCATCCATTAGAAAAATGACACCCCCCTTTTTTAGGTCAATTACTGCATTTTAATTACCTCTGAACTTCCAATAAATTTAAGAGTCTGTTTGTTATCTATAAGAGACACAGGACTCCTCCACAGGCGTGTACTTAGTTGTAGAGGCAGGGAGTTTTATGTTTCCCTGGGTTATATTAAACAAAACTACTTCTCAGAGTGACTTTGGTATGACATTTTCTTATCATCAACATTTCAGAAAAATCATGCCTGCATTTTTATTATGTGCTCATGATATTAGAATCAGCCTCCATTTCAACATCACATAAGCTACTTTTTACTGATGCCACAGAAGTCTCTAATCTATAACAGCACTAATATTTTTTTACAAGAGAAAGAAAAGAAACCTGTCAGTCACCCTCAGATACTTCCTACTGTGTCTCCCAGGCAGGTTCCTTACAGAAAACATATATTTGTCAAAAAAACTCATACACTTTAGATCAGTATATGCCAGAACCAACCTTCAATTTGGTTAAGGTATGCATATCTGCAATGAAATCCAGCACTTCTCCAACATACTGCCTCATGCATTCCATTGCTGCTGTTCCACACTAAAACATAAAAGAAATAAGTTAATGTACTGGGTTTTGCTTCACCAGAACACAATTAGTCTGTCTCAAATTCTTTATTTTCCTTTTTAGTTAAAATCATTAGGAATAGGTATTCTTTGATGTTCTTCTTCTCACTGTATTATCTCCTCTTATCTGATTATAGTATGAGAAGATAGCCCAGCTGCTGTAATTTCTTCATGCATCATAAAATACTCTTATCTATGACAGCAATAAAAGATCAACTGATGAAACTTTCAAGAATATTCTGGTATGTCATCCTGAAATTTACAGGTCCAGAATCAAAGTCTTAAAAACTCATGAGAATTGAACAGCTCTGTTTTTCAAGCAGCTGAGCATTTCTGCAATTAGAACCAATCAGTTACAATCAAAGAAAACAAAATTCAGTCACAGGCACAGATGTCTGTTTTTCACATTAATCACAATGGAAAAACAGTTTAAATAACTTCAGGTCTTTTATGTGTAAACATCACTAAAATGAACATCACTGAAATGTGTTCTGTTTTTTCCTTTATGCAAAAACCAATGAATATTTCCTGTATACTCCAGAAGAAAAAGCATTCAAAATACAGCATCTTAATGGCATTAAAGTTATGCAGTGTTCCAGTAAGACCATAAAGGTATAAAGCTTACTGAGAAGCCACCTGTGCCAGAGCAAAACCAACCTCAAAGGGAAAACAAAGGGACTCAATGTGGTGCTTGCTGTATTTGTGCACTACAGATTTTCATAATCCTTTTCCTAGAATAGTGAGAAATGTGAATCCGGCCCTTAGCAAGCACAAGATGAGCCCGAGGTGCATAAAGCAGTCAACAGAAGAAAGCTGTCAGATTAAATAAGGGCTTTGAATAGATCAGAGAGCCCTGCAGGGAAGCTTTCCAAAGGTGATGCTACCAACCCACTAGGTATCACATAAACCTCTGTTTATATGTTAATAGTCTGAGGTGAAGAAAATGCTACCTGAATTCAACAGGAACTATGGATGCCTCATTCTTAGGGGTCAAGTAAAAGAAATGCTTAACTTTTGAGGCTAAATGATCACATTATTAAATCAGATATCTTTTTGAAGTCACCAAAATCTACTTTATCCCAAGTCATAGGCTCAGGGCAGAGCTCTGCAGTAAAGTTTACAGAAGAAAACTACTGTTCTTTGACCTCTTTTTGATTACCTGCACTTTGAAGCATAGAAGCTGATTATCCTATCAGAGCATACAAATGAACTAGATTTGGTTTTAGTCACAGAATTATTAAGCCACAGTTGAGTTTTAGTGGCTGAAATCAGAAAAGCTGCTAGAATTCTATATTTAAAACAACTGACCTGGGCACTCCTCATTTTTGTATGTTCCCTTACTATGTCACCTCCTGGCATTTCAAATGTTGTTCAGTTTCCATGACAGAATAAAAATCAGTAAAACATGTCATTGGGAACCCTGTCAGTCTATCTTCCATCCACTAAGGATTCAACATGGGTTCTAGAATATTGAATAACAAAATTAAGAAAGAGACTACACTTCAGTCTCTGAAAATAAATGCTCAGTTGCACAAGACTTCTCTCCAACAACCTATTCTGTTTCATGCAAGCAGTAGGCAGCCTAATTTTCTACGGTTTCTTCTGAAATGATCACGCTCCTAACACACCTTGTAACACCAGTATTAGTCTATTCAAAGCAAGTATAAATTAAAATATCCTGTTGGGAGGAAAGGTATTATTAAAGATTGGCATTTTAAAAATCACGCACTTCAGAAGATACATGGGAAAGATCCTATTAAATCATCCCTAAAGCTGACACACACAAAGGGAAACAAGTTTTCGTCACTAAGCCTGTAAAGCAAACCTTGGCTAACCCTCTTCCATCTGCTTGGGTATTCAGTCACATGTGCCATGGAAGAAGTCAAGTCCTCCCATTGTGCTACTTCCTCCCATACTCATCAGGTGCACATTCAGTGCCCGGGCAAGGAGTACTTGTAATTTAGCTACACTCATCAGCAGGATATAGATGAATGACTTACATATTACTAGAAAAATACCATTAACTCCCTTCTTTAATCAGATAATCTTTTGTGAGAGTGGAGGCAATGGCTTGTAGCTTTCCATCCTGCTACCATTTTTTGATGCATTCAGCTGGTCTGCTCCCCACTGAGAACTGCAGATCTTTGATTTGTCTTTCTGAGCACAGGCTCCACTGAAATCAGTTACATGACTAAAGGTTATCAGTGAAAGTAAGGGAAACAACATCAAATTCAGAACTTTTCCACTGTTAATAAAAAGAATGAAGCATCTCAACCTTGCCTGTAATCCATCTTGGCGATCAGGAGAAATGAAAAAGAAAGAGCATTAAAATGAAGCAAAGCAAGCTGAAGAAGATGTATTTTTTTAAAAAGTCAGAATAACAGAACTAAGAAATGGACTTTGATTCAGTACTTACTCCAGGCATTGAGGCAATCATCTGTTTATGTAGGATTGTTGACTCAGCTAGTTTTGTTCCAGCATCTGCACAAACAAACTAAGAAGGAATTAAAAATAAGTTATTTTAAATTATTTTTTGAGGAACCTGAAGACACTAATAATTTATTCATTACTTCATTAAAATCAGTTCAGATCTCTTCTTGCTTTTATTCATTTGCCTTTAGAGATCTCTTTCTTTATAAACAACCTACTTAACTCACCATTATAAATGAGATAATTTTCTTGAAAAAAAATCTGACTTTAATGTGCTTAATTAACACATATGCAGTACAAAAGCAATTTGAAGAATATTATGTAACAAATCAGACTTTCTTTATAAAAAAATATATATTTGTTATTTCTTCCATTTATCAAACGTTTTTCTCATTATGGAGTGAACCATGATAGAGAAGGATAAGGAAGGGTGCCTTATTCTTCACTGTGATATTACAACATGTCACTGAAGTTCTACAATCATTAATTATATGAAGAGTTTCGAAGTTGACAACATACTAGTATAGTGTGATATAGCTTCTGCACCATACAACATAAACAAGCTGTTTCTGAGACAGAAACAGTGGTCAGTGTCATGCTACTCCAGTAGAATATCCCTCATTGCTTTTCCTATGCTTTTATTTTACCTTTTTTCTTGTTTCTTTTTGTTTCCAAGGGATTTCTTGGAATCTTATTGTTTCAAGAGACTCCTTGACCTAAAATCTCCAATGTCCACATCATTCATACATTAAACTTGCTAATTCTGTTATTTAATCATAATAAGCTTCAATAATGCATTGGATACCCTGCAAATGATTTGTTTGTTCCTACAACTCCTTGTCCTAACATTATATCTGCACTTGAACAATTTTTGTCCATACTGATGCAACGTAACTTTCTAAGCAAGAGAGACAGAAAATAACTGTCAACTAAGGTCTAAGCCTTAATCTTCCTTCTGATTAAAAAATTAATTGATACCATAGTACTTTCACAAACTGAGACAGATATTGACTGCCGTATTTTATGGTTGTCTAATGCATGCATGTTAGCAGAACTCTCAGTGGCTGACTGCTCTCCATGAAAGTATTTCAAAATATCCTTTACAGCCCTAGAATTTACTCTTACACTTCCACAAGCTTTACAACAGAACAGACCAAGTACACTGACTCTTAGAGACTGACTGAACAAGCAAATTCTAAAGACACACCAGTACAATTTGAAGTCAATGGAAATCCTAAAGATGAGTGCTGATGAAATGTGAGCAGGAGAAAAGTACTGGGAAACGAAATGCTGTGTGAAGAAGCAGTTCCTATGGAAACCCATGGAACAGCAGCATGTACATGATGGCTTTCCTTTGCTAGGACAAATCAAGGAGACAGTCTTAATGTGCCCTTTATCATCCACAACACCTATGCAAAGACTGGAGTGATCTGGTTAAAAATTCTCATTCTTTGTAAAGTGGGACAAAGTTAGCTCTCATCTTAGCCTTAATGTCACCAGTGACGCTGATGGCACTATGTAATCTGGATAAACGTGGGTGTCAAATGTACCTTTCTAGGAACTCCTTTGTTAGTCAGCCCACGACTGATCTATCATTAAATTAAAGTGCTCATAGCTCCTTTGTTATCTGGAGCAGTTTGACAGAATCTCTGCATTCTGTGTGCACTGTCTGTATAGAATCTTGCATACAGGCTAACATGTCCATGGAGAAATGACTGCTGGAAATTAAAACCATTTCCGTTTGCTGCTGTGTTAACTCTGCTATGTCTTTATTCATTCAAAAGCATACAATTTGAATTAATAGCCTGGTGGCTTTGTGTGGTAAAGAGGTGAACCAATCCCTTAATTCTATTAATGGCAGCAGAGAATATTTAAAAAATAAAGAGACATATGCATTTTTACTGGTAGATTTCTTAAATTACAGTGGTGCTTAAGATGGGCTTAGTGGTTACTATGGTGTTGCAATTCCAGAGGCTGTTGAGTGATTCAGACCACATACTACTGAGAGCTGCCAATTTACAGTCAATGGGAGAAGCAGTCATCATGCCTCCAGTAGGCATCTATGGCAGATGGTCTGAATACAACCCCTATTCTTCACCACTGACTGCATAAAAACAGAAGCTGGCTGCTTTGGATGGCAGGAAATATGAATCACTTCATCAGCCTCTGAAAGAGAGACATCATAAAAGACATTTATATCCACATTAGATGCTGTTGTGTAAGGTATGAATACATCCCAAAGTGAATACAGCATATGGGAACAGTTCTAGGAGGAAAACCCAGGCAAATACCATTTTATCTTTATGAGATAAGGTGATGTAAGAGAGTTTTGCTTACTAGGTCTCTCAGGCAATTGACTCAATGGGAAGCACAAGTGTAAATCAGTTAAACCCCACTACCAAAATTGACATGGCCTGTTGGCATTCTCAAATGACGAATTCAGGAAGGACCAAACTAGGGGATTTTCATGCTTTGGGGTAGTCACAGGACTGAATTATAGAAGTAATGCAGAATAATTGCTCTATTCTGTAATACATGAAAAATCAGTTCAAATCAACAAAAACCACTGTACCAATGCTATGAAGGTGCATCACTGCAGGTGTAAGACAGAAAGAGGCTGGTGGTTGTTATTTGATGGTATTGACTGGGACTGAAAAAAGTAAGTTTGAGTTTAATAATAATTAGCAAAAAAAAAAAAGGACAAACTTGGACTTTTTAACTTAAATGGATTTTAAGCATCAAAAGAAAAAAAACCCATGTTATTCTTCCCTTCCCAACTTCTGTCCCTAACACTGATGGCATAATAATTGTTTTCAGAGTTATCCTAACTGCCATATTATTTCATTTGTCAGTGTGATTTCTCTGTCAACTGGAAATAATTTACTTACTATGAGTAATGTACCAGTACTCAAAAGAAAATGAGTCCACAGTAAGCTATGTGAAGCTTTGACCTATAATGGGAAGGGAAGGAATGAATGCAGCTGTGATGCTGGGAGCATTATGGGACATCCATGTAATAAATACCTCACCTGGACCTTATGAACTGCTATTATGCTGGTCCCTATAATTTTAAGTTTCCAAGTTGAAGTTTCTAACATATCATTGTTATCTCATTGGAACAATGAGCCCAGTGCTTGTGATTACATTTTATAGACTTCAGCAAATTGTTTTGGTGACAGGCTTGTGATGCCAAACTGTGCCACACTTGCCTTCTTGAAGGCAGAAGTTTTCATAAGCCTGTATCTTATTTCCTCATATTTTCCAAGGGTAGCTTGACTCCACAGAATGAAAGCAGCAGAAATATTTTCAATGTATTTGTTGCTGGAAAACTACAGGTCAAAAGAAAATGGCCTTCAGGAACTGGAGACAAACTTTCTGCCAGAAACTGAGTTGTGACCCATGATCCACTAGCAGCCCTTCCCACACAAGCTGGTGACAGGGTTTCAGGCTAGGATATAAAGAAAAGGCAGCACCAGGGGCAGTTGCCCCAACAGGACATGATATAAAACTCAGTGGACTCAACCCTTCTGGGTCCCTTCCAACTCAAGATATATTCTGTGATCTTCAATATATCAGCAGTGATGCACAGGTCATTATCATTATGAGAAATTTGGATTCCAGATTTAGTTTCTTAAATTTTAATGTAGGAGCCTAAATCTATGCACCAATGCATACAAATGCAACTGGATTTGCAATAAAAAGTTCTTGCTTCCCCAGACATTGCTGGTACTTTCTGTAACCATGTTGGACTCAGTTCTTCAGCCTCTGCCCCACTCCTGAACCTGGGCCCAGACAGGATCAGTATGAGAATTACATCAGAATTTCCTGTACCTGCACCAACAGCAGCAGATTCATGTCTGGTAAGGGCGACTTCAACTTGAGTGCTTGCAGTAACTCCAATATAACACAGCGTGTCAAGTAGAACTTGTCCCTTTCCTGCAACAAAAAAACCACAGAATTATGAATGTCTTGAAATTCACTGACAGCCACTAGTAAACCATAAAGATGCTTTTTATCTAAGCTTGAGAATAACTAAATTACAAAAATGTACCAGTCTCTGTTGTCCAAAAAAAAAAAGCCAACATCACTCATAATTTATATAATTCTACAGACTTAATGAACAGACATCAATGAAGGTGATTTTTCTTTGCTGTTTTGTCAGACATTATATCCAAGATTTAGTATTTCACACATGAAATACTGACAGATTTTATAAAATAGTTATAAAACCCAGGTATGCAAACACAGCTTTCATTAAGGAGTCCCATGAAAAGAAAAAAGAGGAAAGCAGTAAGAAATTACACAGAAGAACAAAACTGGCATAGTATTTAGCATTATTTTTTCACTGAAGCTGCCAAAAACAGTCTATATTTCCCCACACTCTCTTTCTGTTGTTATTCCCCTTTAACAAAAGAGTGCCTCCACTACAGCTGCTTGGACCATCTATTTCCACTCATTAGACTGGCAGTACTTTTCCACTTTCACAATAAAAGCAAGTCTTGGCTACAGCTGCTACAACAGAAACACTTTAAAACATAGGGGGAAATCAGCCAGCGGAGATTAGAACACAGAAGTCTAAGAATAGAGTTGTAGGGCTGAGTCAGCAAGGAGGTACAACAGATAAGATGGCCTTGTTATACATCTTACTTTGACATTCTCCAACTTTAGACAATAAGATAAAAACATCAAACAAACCCATAACTTGCTATTGACCACAGCAACTCAAGAATTTTGACAAGCAGGAGCGCCGTGCTCTATTTCAGACAACCATTAGAGATGAAATAAATGGTCTAATAATGAGAGCATATCCAAAGTGTGCTTAAAATCTAAAACCTGATATCCTCCATCTTGTAAATCCCATGCACTTGCCTGTTCACTTAAGTTAAGTGTATGGAAATTCCTACTCAGTCAGGGCCTCAGTTTCTCCACAAAATCTGTAAAATGAGATTATCTGTCTCTTCCTCAGAGAAGTTTAATTAGTGAGAGAGAATTTGAAGGCCATGTCTAGCTGCACACAGGAGAAGCTGAAAGTGAGAGTGGGCTTCTGTTGCAGCAGACCAAGCAGTGACCAGTGCTCCTCTTCAGAGCACTGCTGTCCCCACACTAGCTGTGTGGCATGCTCTCTAACAAAGCTTGCAGCAGCAGTGCATGCCTCCCACAGCACCCACGTATCTCTGAATGAAAACAGATTTTAAATATCAGGCCTTGATCTGAGAGAAGGTGCCTAAACAACAGAATGGTGTGTATTCCATGGAACTTATGATGCCAGTCTGTGAATCAAGAGACCACACTTCAAGTTCCTAGTTTCCTCTTCAATTACATGGAGTGTGCAGACAGATAACATATTTAGATGACAGAATGGTCCCAAACTGCAGTCCTTGTCCTTGTCTGACTATACTGCTGCAGTCTAGGCAGCTAGACTTGCAGGAAGCTAACACTCCAGAATCAGCTGTATTATGAAACCATTTCTTGAGGGGACAAGTATTCAAAAGTCACACATTCACATGCACGAGTGCTGCTCTGATAAAAAATATACAATATAATGATATCCAGGAGAGGTCAGATGGGAACAAATGTCTTCAGTAAGTTATCTCCAACAAGGCCATAAGCAGAAGCAAAAGAATAAGAACAAGGCAAGCATGTATAATTTCACCAACTATTTTCAGCTCAGGGAACTTCTGAGCTTCTGTATAATTCAAAACTCTCAATGTATTTCTCTTCCACATAACTGTCCATTGACCTCTGGGACTCATGCCAACCTTTAGCACAAATGGTAAAGAGTCACACACTATTGAAGAATCAGTTCCCTTTACTTAGTTTGACTAGTTCCTATAAACTCAATATGTTCTTTACACTGGAAAGGAATGAAATTACCTAGCCCTGTCTGGATCACTTGGGACCTTGCAGACCTCTCTCACATTCCCATCAGTTCCTGCTCTTTCGGACCAAAGAGCTCTGACTTAGTTGCTCCGTACGTGGAACTCAAACTGTTTGATCACTCTTGCTATCATTACCTGAACTTTCTCTGACACTGTGATATTCTGAGTGGGAATCGAGAACCAGAATGGTGCATAATACCCACAGTTTAAACAAATCCTGATTACTTGTCAGAATTTCCCAGGAAGAGTATCCCTTCCCACCATCAAATGCCTTCGCAGAGCTGAGACACAGACACTGTACAGTGCCACACTCAAGTCAGTTGACATTTACATCCCCCCCAAAGAGTGGACAGAAGTTCCTATCAGTAACCCAGTCCAGTAGCCTACACATACTGAAAAGAGGGAAGATATAATTCTTTCAAAAGCATTCAGCTATTTTACATACCAACATCTATGCTATACAGGATATAACAGGGCCATAACAAATTGCTTGTCAGAACACTGGAAAAGAAGCACAGGATTCATGAACCCCAGCTTTTCTTGGCTTAGGGATAATACAACTGCTAACTGCCTCTTTCTCTAAGGAGTCTCCTACCTCACAGTCTAAACTCTTAAAGTTTGTTAAGCACATGAAGAGAGATTGAGCAAAATCAGGCAAAATGGTTTTTTGACATCTGATCTCTTGCTTCCTGCACTGTACATCAGGAGTGATGACATATAAGTCAATGGCCCAGAGTATCCTTCCTACCCACGTCTGCTTATTCCTATCATCCTGTTGGTGATAAATATGTATAAACATTATATTCTGCCAGAAAGACATTACTCTTTGAGAATAACATCCAGGGGAGCTATATGTATAAATCTGATACCAGAAGTGTCAAAATACACTACTTCAGTCACTGTTCAGCCAAATCAACTCTCTCACATGTCTGTGTATCCCTACAGAAAACAGCTTTGCAACCTTCAAATTGTAACTAACCACATGTCAATATGGAGAACAGGAAACTACTGAAGTTCAGTAGTACCTCAGGGTCCAAACTTAGTAGTAGGAGTCAATTGGATCTTTAATGGAGATTGCTGTCCTCCAAGTAAGGCAGTATAAAGCAAAAATCTTTATTTTATCATTGCTGATACTGCAGTAATTAAAAATACTGAAGATATGCCTCTTAATATTCTTTAAAAGATTCAATAGCAAAATCATGTGGCATTCTGCATTTACTTAGTAAGGGACAACAGAACACCAGCAAAAGGCTAAGTTTAGGTTCAAGCTTCTGCAGTTCTAAGAGATAAGAAAGCCAGAAAGTGTCCATTTAAGGACCTTAAGACACTTGAAAGGAAAACTAAAGATAAGATTACAATCCACAGAAGAGATGGTACTCTCAACTGAGAGTTACAAAGGCACCCAAAAACACCAAATTGCTGACCTGGAACAGAAACTCAGACAAGGAAATATCAGATTGACGTGAGTCTTCAGGCTCCAAGACAAGAGAAACTCAGATATTCCTGCCATTGGCTATTAGGAAAATGTTGGATCTTTTTCCGTAAAAAAAAGATTTGGAGTGGTTGTACAGCACTGACCTCCACAAAGTGCATGTCGGAGTAGCTTGCTCTTTGAAAAGACAAGAATCCTCCACAGCTTAGCTGAAAGTTGGTGTTTTGTTCCAGTCAGCACACTCAAAGTTGCAAAACAAGCAATTACATTTGAATAGTTTCAATGCTTACAATTATATTCCTTCTGGAATTCACTTCTATGCGGTCGTCTACCACAACACTCTTATTTACATACAGTGGCTTCCACTGTAGAGAAACACAGACATCATAACTGATTTGGTGTTTTTTCTAACTGCAGTCATTAATTTGACACTTCTAAGGCAAAACTACAATAAGCTTTCAAAAATAGCAAGGATAATGTAGTGTGGAGTTCCACTAAATTAACTATTCTGTGCCCATACAATGCAGAACATTCACTAATGCTTCCATTTCTGGGTCATCAGGTTGAATTAAACTAAATCAAGAAGATTTACCAAGCACTGTAATCCAAGCTTCCTGTGTGCAATTAAGTACTCACTACATAAACAGAATAATCAACCAGGAAGCATGCAAGAAACACGTGTGAGTTTTCCAATACCATGGTTTTAACTACATTTCTCTGAAACTGCAGAGCCTGAGGAAACTGAAAAATTTCCTGTAGGTCACAATTTGCTTTAGCAGATATATGAAAAACTCTGATAAGACCACAAATGCAAGAGGGGTATCTTTGCTTCAGTTTTAAATGAGGCTTTTCTGTTTCAGTGAAAAAAACCACTATTCAAGTTAATGCACTTTGTGCAAGGCAAAGTGAGTAAAATGTTAACTATTCAAGTTAACATTTTACTCACTTTGCCTTGCACAAAGCCTTAACTATAGATACAACTCAAAATAATTCCAAAAGCTAGGCAATCTCTTCTGTATTCAGGATTATTCCACAGCATAAACTCTTCTCTTTCAAATTAGACAAAAAAACTAGAACTTGCTTGCTATCATTAAACATACTGTTAATTAATTTCTGTTTAATGCTTCAAGCCATTACATTTGGTAAAAATGTTTCTTATTTTCTTGTGGCGCAGTTTTTCCACAAGAGTGCCATTGCTTTAATCATTTCTTCTCCACTGTTTGTACAGTGATATTTTAAGTCTTAACAAGACTGAAAGTATGCATGTTCCAGTTGTACATTATCAAAACAAAAAATCATGCAGCTACTTATGACAGAGTGTTTCCTGAGGATTAATTACTGTTCTGACAAATGTAGCAAGGATGGAAAACTGTGCACTTAGTAGCTAAAGCAACATTTTTGTTCAGTACCTTGACAATCTAGGTAATGGAGTATATATGATCATTGGTTCAATTGCTTTTTTATTATTAAACTTCTCACTGATAGCTACAAAAATGAATCCAAGTAATAACTGCTATTTGTACACCATAGCTTTCATCCAGGAATCTTCAAAACTTTTTAAAAGTGTACATATACTGTTCTCTTTTTTACAGAGCAACAGCCATGCCTGCCAAAGGAAAATACCCAATACAGAATGAACAGGATCTAAGATGGAAAGCTCCTAACTTGCAGTCTTCCATTTTAGTCAGTTGTCTACTGCTCCCCCCACAGCTGTGCTCTCCAAAGGAACTACCAGGAATATTTAAGTTTTTACTCACAAGTGTGAATGGCTAAACTTGTGCACTAGGAAAGATATGACTGATATTCATGTGATGCATGAATACCAGGTATTTCAAAAATATGAGAAAAAAGTGTCCAAGTCACAAAATCACACTAAAAAACTTTTCTGAGCAACATCTGCAGCAGGTTCCCATCATCTGTGTCTTTACTGTGAATGTAAAACTCAGCATTACTAAAAGGCACTATACCATGATCACTACTTGATTAACCAAACTATGTTAAAACTGTTGACAAGCCTGAAACTTGATAGTGATTCCATCTTTACTTCCAAACTACTTGTGGGAAGCACTACTTTGTCCTATTTTTACTTGTCCCTAAAGGAAGATGCAGTGTCACTGTTACCTTGGTGAAGGCTCGGTAGCACAAACCACATAGTTCCACCAGGTAGGCCAGAGTGAAGACAGCATTCTGAATTACAAAGCTCAGTAATTTTGAAAAAGGTTCCAGAAGACTCTGCAATGACATGTGTTACAGAAATCAATAACTCGTTGCCCAAAACAGCAAAGAAGCATTCCAGCTCTGAGATGCCTGAATGGAACAGCATTATTTTTAGCTCAGAGGCTATCTGCCTGGGATTCACACTGTTTTGGGCAAACAGCTGTATCATATGCCTTCATGCTTCTGTCAGAAGTTAGAAACAAAAAGTTAGAAAATAGTTCCACTTGTGACACAGTGTTTATAAGAGATGCTGTATAGTTTATGCAGGAAAACCTCACTGACTTCAGTGGAATTGTACTGAAAAACATCTGAGGAAGCTCATTAATCCTTTTTTTTAGAGAAAAAAAAAAGAAGAGGGGGGGAAAAAAAAGAGAACATCAAATCTTTAAGAAGATATACATTCACACCCACACAAGAATGTAATTCTACCCCCACTTCACTGTAACCTAGATTCCAAAGCTCCTATCATTCTCCAAACAGTATTGGACTGCACAATTTTATGCTTACATATAATGCTCTCCTAGCCAGGGGAAATGAACACACTCATACAATTGCACAGGCTGGCTGTATCTGAGGCAATAGAATTTTGTCTTCTTGGAACTTACCCTGGTGGCACTAGTAGTAGGTATCTTCAACAAGCAAATCATGATTCTTAAACTAGAGTCTAAAGAACACTGAACATATTTGGAGACAAAAAAGAAAAAGAAAAGAAGTTAGTGCCCTTCTGTGTACATATCTTGCTTATAGTGGTAGCAGCTATGAATAACTTACAAGTGAAGTCTGAAAAATGATCCCTGATGATTGATTTTTAATTACCTTCTCTAAACTGGCTTATCCTTGAACACAATCATGCCCCTTCAGTGGTAACATACACAGCATAGGTGCACACAACCAACCCTATTGTATATGTCTATGCTTGTTCTGGAGTATGATATTTTCCCTTACATATTAAGACATCTCACAACCTGCAACACTAGAATATGCCCTGGCAGCTGCTGTTTCAGATTCCTTAAGTTGTTCCTTATGATGTAATCTTTATTTTAAGTAAATCACACAGGTTACAGCACTGAATGGACTTTTCAGGATCAACCCATTGTCTTGCCTCACCCCTGCTGTAAACATCTATAATATCAAAGGGTCCCTTATGACCCTAAAGAAAAGAACAGGAGATTGAAAGTTCAAGAGCAAGCAATTGCTTTACTTGTATTTACTAATAATACCTCAAATGAATAAAAGGGAAATCAGAGTAAACCCTACACCTAAAGGTTCTGTGAATGGTGGATATGCAGTTGGAACCACTAAGATCCAATTAATTTGTTTTTATTTATTTCAGTTACATAAGATGCAGCAGATTGGGGTGGCTAGTACACAGAGGGAATGGTTATTGCCTGTTTGGCTTAGTAAGTTAAGCTGAAGGATAATGCCACAATTTACCAAAATCTAAACATGTTTCAAGATCTGACTATTGCATAATAGTGCCAAGGAATTTAATATCATTCATGTAGCCAGGTGGTGACAACCAATTTAAAAGACAATGTTATCAGTCACAAGTTTAGATTTTGGATCCCTCAGCCCATATAGAATAACACTTTTATGTACAGAAAAAATTACCACTGGGTTCATTCACACCACAGCAAACAGATTAAGTGCATCAGAATTCCATTTAATTTACTGGAGTCTACTGGAAAGACTCAGAAGTTTTTATTGTGTTTTCTAAAATATACACACCAGGAGATAAGATCCTGGTGTATGTCTTCTGAGCTCAAATAAATCAGAGCCCAGAGCTTCTGGATTCAGTTTCTGTAACAATATTCTATTACAAAGAGAACTACAACCTGGTCAGCCAAATGGGCTAAGCCCAAGTCCCAGTAGTCTCAGTTCTCTCTGCCTGTCTGGCTACTGTGTACTTTCAGCAAATTAATTAGGTGTTGCTGCTCTTCTTAAGAGTTTTATTTAGTTTCAACAGTTAAAACCAGATGGATTTTAATGTCTAAATACTGATTGTCTCAAATGCAGTATTCTAATCTGACAGAGACAGGGCATAGGAAATACATAGGAGAAAGAAGTGAAAAGTACCCCCGGTCAGAGTTGCTGTTGTTACACACAGAAAACATAATTAAAGGGACGTATCAGAGACACAATAAATCCAGTCCTCTGGAAACATCAGCTGAATCATTAGGAAACATTCCCAACAACCCACTCCGATTGGTTATCCACAATTTATGCACAGTTTCAGTACATTCTGACCAATGGCAATATAGCTTGTTTCAGATGCCCGCACATCATACCTTAAGAGGCAAAACACATGGGAGTTTAGTAAGGAAGGTCTGAAACTGATTACTAATTGTGGTCCAGAGGTTGCTGGGGGAATCCATCGGCAAGGCTTCCATGAAGGTAGCAATGTTTTCCAAACAGCGGAGCATCGCACCCCCTGCTGGCAAATTCTTTTTGTTGTTTAAACCCTGGGAAAGGAAATCAGAGCTGTGAACGATCATACACGTGCAGAAATGGTTCCTGACAAGGCATTTGGAAATGCTGAGTTTGAGACCAAATACTGCATGCTTGTTCTACTGTGTTAATGATAGTGTTGTCCTGGGAATTTGAGCTGTGTATGTGAAAATTAGTCTAGAGTTCCTAAAGTATTGACCAAAAGAAAGCCTAAATGTTACAAGCAGGGTCTTAACTCATAATCTGCTTAGACTGGCATGGCAGTAGAAAAAGCAAAACTTAAAGTATTCAGCAGCATTTTTTTCATGTTTTCCTTTAGACAGTTTCAAAGAAGATACATTCATTAATATTCCATAGACCATGTATGCTTTTGTGGCTTGTGTCCTAGGGTGAGGCCTGAAAAGACATGAGCAGTTTTAAAGTGATGCCAACATCTTGTATGAGGCAATTTCCATGTTCTTGGAAGAACAGGACACATGCAAGGGACTAGTTCTAGCAGAAGGAAAAATGGTACAGTAGAAATAAACCAGCTGCATAGAAGGCTGTCAATGAAAGGCAGGCAATAGATTTTTTGAATACTTAAGAGAAACCATCATCAGATAAAATGAAAAGGGAGAACTGAGATGTATGAGTAGAAGTGTTCCTGAAGACAAAAAGCAGTGCTTGGGGAAGGAGTGGGGTGCACTACCAGTGGTGAGGACAGCCTAATTACTTGCAGGAAGGGCAAAACAAAAATTCTGTGTTTTTCATGAAGCAAGTTTGAACTCAAATGAGGAGAAATTACCCTGATAATGCTAATAAAATTAGCATCATTTACACAGCCAATTGTCAACATACCTCTAACAGCTGGCTCAGAGCAGCGATGGAACTCAGCTCACTGAAGTCCATCAGAGATGTAGCCAAGGTCCGTAAGAAGCTTCCATCTGAAATTTGAATTATATTCTTGCACTGGCTGCTCATACAGAGGGAACTGAGGGTCAGAAATGCACTCAGGTATTGCACATTACCTTTAATAATGCTCTGGAAGAGCTGAGGGAAGATGCCATTGGGAGCCAGCTGATGGAACACACAACGGAGGAACTGCTTGGCCACACCTGCAGCATTTCCAGGGATCATCATGCTGAAAATGAGGGAAAAGAAAAGAAGACAAAAATTGCATTGCAGATTAAACACTTGTCATTGCTGACTACATGGAGGAAATAAAGATGATGCTATTATTTTTAAATATGGAATTGTTCAGTTATGAATGAGACACTCAAAAACAGAAGTGTCCTGATCCTGAAAGAAAGTACAGCATTTTGATTTCAAGACTTGAGCTCAACTATGAATAGATTAAAAAATTACATACACATACTTAAAGTATTTGTCTCAATAAATACCTGTATTTTTCCTGATTCCCCACATAGTTTTATGTGTGAGTTATCTGAATTTGAAATATAATCCTGCTCTCACCTTGTGTATTTCAGTGACACATAATAAGGTTTCTGGCTTTTCATGAAACACATGAAGAACAGGTAAACAAAAACATTATAATATTCATTTGCCTCTTGCAGTTTCCTTCAAAAGATGAAGAACTCCCTAATCATTCATAAATGAATGGTTTAATTTAAAAGCCTAAGTATTATCTATTTACTCATAAATTGCACATCTTAACATGCTTTACAGCTTCACAAAATGAATTTATCCTATTCAGCATCTGATTTACATAATGAGGCATCACTACCAGGGATTCTCCATGGCCAAGGAGGATTCACTTGATTGAATTTATGGAGATAGTTTATCAAGATAAATACTGAACACAGAACCAGTTAGAAAAAGCTGCACTGAAATTGTGAAGATCAAACAGCATCTGAATCTGATTTTTTCCAGCTTTAACACATATGAATATGGGCTCCTGTTTATCTCCAGAAAATACAGGATATTTCAAATAAGTATAAAGGGCATTTTTTTCCTTTTACTCACAAATATTAAATAACATTTTTAAAAGTTAAATTTTGTTGATTTTAGGGTCAGGGAAGATGATGCTTTAGATTGATTGTTTCACTTTTGTCAAGGTATCCTTTGCTACCATACCTTTCTGCTTGATTAGAAAAACTGGTACTTGATGCCAACCTGGAATAAAAATAAAAAAGAAATTGAAACTCATTTGCTTTTTGTGTGTGTGTGTTTTATTTTTAAGTATGATAATAAAGCGCCATTTTAAATAAATAGCACACATGAATTTTAGAGAACATTTAAAATGTTAACATAAAGATCTGAAGAGCACATAAATTCAGAAAAATCATATTTGCATGACATAAACTCTATTCAGTCTTGCAGTCTCACTAATGCTCAATTGCTCTAAAGACAAATCTTGCCTCCCTCTAGTAGCACAAGGATAATGAAGTAACGTTTTTGCCCTACAGCATATCATGGATAACAAATTTTTTTAGAGAGAAAAAAAGCTTGCCAGAAGCTGCCTACTGACTGAATAGTTTCTGATTAATGCAGCAACACAGACTAAGCAAAAAGTCTTTGCTTGGCCCTCTAAATTGAGGCTTCCAGTTTCAGATATTGGCACGTAAATAACTAGCCTAATTTCAAAACCACTAATTACCTACAAGCTCTCCCAAAGTCAGATGAGAACTATTGTATTCTCAAAAAATCAGGTCATTTATTTTAGGACCTAAATATAGACTTTAAAGGCAAATATGGGCAGTGAAAATCCTGAACACAAAGTAAAATCATGCACTTCAATATGCAGGACATGTAAATGAATAGAATCAGGGCTTACAATATCAAAGCAAAACACCTTTAATACCGAAAGTCACTAAAAGGCTGTACACTGTAAAGCCAATATAAAGATGGACACTAGAATCATCCCTTATACATAAAACAAAATTCTTATTTTATTCTGCTGCAAATCAATATTTTAGATGGTATAAGTTGATAAGTCTAAGGGAAAAGTTCATAGAGCTACACTATTTTATATCTAAACTTCAATGGGATTTTTTTGATTAATGATCCTTTTATCCTGGACTTAGCTATTGCTCATCCTTGGTCACCCCCTGTTCTGAAGACAGTTTCCTCTCTAATCAACTAATAAAATCCAAAAAGGACCCTAAGGCAGCTCAGTCAAATGCAACAGCATGAACCAAAATTATGGTGATTTTCATGAATTATGCATGACAAGCTGGGGACACAACATACTTCCAACAATGCAATAATCTCAAACTTGATGGTGCAGAGGACTAAAGATTTTATTATCTTCCGTTGTTCTAGCATAAATCAGAAAAACACATTAGAGTTCCTGACTTCAGTATTCTTAAGAGCAATCCACACTAAAATACAACATATTATTTCTGTTGTGCAAAGCTAATTCTGGGTGAGAAAGGTCTGAAGCTACCATCAAGCAATCATGGCTTTTATTCTGGAATGATTGCAGCATCAGCTGACATTAAGGCACACGAGGATTTCTGCAGAATGCAATGAGACCAATCACATGCCCAATGGACATGACACCTATTTTCCAAAATCTACTGAAGTACAGAAACACAACAATGTAAAATCTTTCTTCTAAAAGAAATCAAAGTCTAATGTTTTTCTCTCCTTTTGAATGTGATAGTGCAAGCATGGGGTTTGTGACAAAAAAAACAGTAGGTTTCCAACTTTGGAAAAACTTCACCTGACATGAACTAGAGTAAACACTTGGGAACATCTGAAACTTTCAAAAATGTACGGTCTGTATATATTTATCATTACTACTCTAAATATTTTATTGCACAAATGCCATGAACTCTCATCATTGCCTCCACTTTTCAGACCACAAAGCAGAACAGGAAATGGATGTGTTCAAATCTGTACACGTTAGGAACAGAAGTTAAGCTTTTCACAGTTCCTCACTAACTCAAGCCCAAATTTAACCTTCAAACACAGCTTTAATGTTTGGAAAGTTAAATCTCACTAAAAATCAGTTAAATAAGAATAACCAAGTCAAAAATCTTGATTGAGGAACCAGATCATAAAATTAAACGCATGTCAGAGTCTTAGAAACACTTCAACCTTTAATTGTCAGTAACCTGAACCCAGAAATTTTTTCCCTTCACAAAATCCCAACAGATGCCTATCTATGCCTGTGGGTACCCAAATAACTTTTGAAAATCTTTCTGTGTATTGTTTAGGTCCTGAAACACCTGGCACTTCCTAACTCCTTATCCCCTTCTAGGCATGAAAGTAGTAGCTCTATTAGTAAGAATAAAAGTGCAAAAAGTCTAATTCATTTTCCCTTCTGCTGTTGGATGGGTACTTGGAGCTATATATATATATATAGCACCACTCAATGAAAGACAGAGCAAGGTACATATATGAAGCACCTGAATGCCTCTCTGCTTATATTCACTACTTATTTGGCATATTTTCAAAGTAATTCCTTTGTGGGGAGTCTGTTATTGTATTTAGAATTTTTCAGAAATTCCAACCAGCAGGAACAAGACAGGACATTTACCAGGAATACCTCATGTTGCACTGTCATCTTGTGTTCTAAAACAATCAGCTGTCTCACTCTAAAGATGTAGCATTTCCCCCTCAAAACACAGAAAAAGGTAGCCCACTTATCCCTCATCCCTTGATAATTCATCTTCCAAATTATTTCCTCTCTGTGGCTGCAATACTGTTGTATTTACAAGAGTCACACAGAATGGGCAGCATCCGTCTAGGTCAGAAACTCTGCCTCCATCAGAGTTAATTAGCAGAGACAGCAGGGAACTGCAGCCTTGCAGTTAATGGAAATAGAGGACTTGAAGAGCTGCTGTGTTTAAATGGAATTGGGAGGTAGAGCAGAAGCAGGGCTGTGGAGATCCATGCCCTTGCAGAAGCCACAGTCAAGCAGTTTGAACTTCAGCCTCCAAAAAGAACGTGTAGGAGAAGAGCTGTGCAATGTTTCTGCACGTCTAGTGCTGCTCAGAAATTCATTCTGGAACACCCCATCACATCCATCCCACCTCTGAGGCAAGAAGTTGGGGAAGTGGCTGAGACAGCAACCACACAAAATTCAATGGTAACAGTTAATTATCCCATGCACACTGGGTAAAAGTAACAAGAGAAAAATAATGGCAGCAAATGTTCAAGATTTTCTCAGAGGCCATTTCACACAGCAGCTGGTTTGGAAGCCCAAGGCAAATTTTCACCTAGCATACAAAATATGGTTGAAAAGCCTGAGGAGTGTCAGGTATACTAATGAATGATCATACTTAGGAGTCAACACTCCTCCAGGAGCAAAGTTCAGAAAAGCTGACCACATTCCTGCATAACCTCTAAAGTAGGAGCCACATAAAAGTGAAAAATTGTGTCAAAGCAGCAACAAGGGGGGAGCCAAGAGAATGCAATTTTTGTAAGACACACAGAAGCTGTTTATGAGCATTATACTGGAAACACAGGGCCAAGGTACTCTAGTTGTTAACAAAGACTTCAAGAGAGCAGAAGAAAATAAGGTAAGGGACGTTTTTAGAAAAGAGAAGGCTTCTTTCAAAAAGATAAAGTCCTGTCTCAAATTCTCAAATGAAAGCAGACAAGAGCATAAATTCTGACAAATGGGGTATAAAAAAACCTAGGAGGCAGGACAAAAAAAAAAAAAAAACACCCAACCATTTTAAGGAGCAGTGAGCAGGAAGAATAAAAACTAACAGTAGAATTTCCTTTTCTTTCAAGCTTAAGAAGCACACCAATTGCTGCACCAGTCACTGTTCAGGTAACAAACATAGTAAATAAATAAGGGTACTGTAGAAAATCTGAATTTATTCTTTACATCACTGCTTACAGTGGGACAAGCTGAGAAGATTCCTGAGCTGAATTTCCCTTTGGAGGGTAAAAGGGAAGAATATCAAAGGAGCTGCCAAAAATTGAACTGACAGTGGAAGAAGTTACATAAGAAATTTATAAAATGATGAGTAACAAAGGCACAAGACGGAACCAGATGTTATTCACTTAAGAGTTTTAAAATATACACCTTTGTATACTGAAGTTTATGTAAACACAGTTCCAGGCACAAAATCCTTTCAATCTCGTTGGAGAGAGGAAAGTCCTGAATTTACCTTCCCACAGACTGCATGATGTCCAACAGCAGAGGAGCAGCCAGGTCTGGACTGAGGTGAATGAAGGTTGAGAGCACAACTATGGCCAGGCCGAGTGTTTCCTCATCATATTCTTCAAGAACAGCCCCACAGTCATGGCACCTGCAAGGAAATTTTCAATCCCTATGTTAACAAATTTCAAACAAAGCATTACTATACATAGATCTGTGTATAATTATGTCTTTTAAAAGTATTATTACTTAGTACATTCTATTCCACATTTATTTACAAAGACAATGTAATTGTGATCTTTCTATAATTAGTGACAGTCCATAGATTTCAAGGATTAATAAAACTTCTCACTAGCTACAGTGCCTGCTTCTTTAGCGACAAATGAAAGAGGGCCACAGGGCAGGCCCTGGTTTGGGTCTTTCATTGGTAATTGCAGTCCAGCTCCCTCCTCTATGTGACTGTATCAGTTTGCACTGTCCAAGAGGAGTCTGCGGCAGTCTGGCCCTCCACAATGTCAGCACAGCCAATTTGTGCAGCTTGGGCTAAGGCCCAGGCACCATGGACACAAACAATGACACTCACAGATGATGTTAAAGAGATGGAACAATTTCACACTGCCCTTCCTGTCAGTCATGAATTATGAATAACAAATTTTACAATTAGAAAACAATGATCTGATTGGTTCCCACAGCAGTTACAGCTATTAAGAAATAAATGAAAAGACCTCTCAGGGGCACAGAACCTTAGATGTCAGAAAAGCCTCCTTTCCCAGGGCAGATTTGCTGCTGAGTCACTTATCCTTCCTGAAATGCTCAAAGACAACTGATGAAGGTCTGAAAAGGCTACAAAATGTCTAATTATAAAGGGGATGTCAGATCTGGGAGAGATGAGACAGGCTTTCACAAACTATGAAAAAGGCAAACCAATGTGGGAAATCGGCTTATCTCAGCCCAGTAAGGAGGCTGCCTTAATTTGATCAATCAGTTGCTAACGACTCCAAGTGATTGTGAGATTTTATCTTAATGGAATTGAACAGTCAATTTTCTTACCTTTTTTACTGAACATAAAGAAAATATGGCAACAAAGTCATAGAAGTCAAGCCCAGCTGGTCTGTATGTTAATAGGTAGTGCCTGAGCTTTGGTGAAATGGCCAAAGGAAGTGCCACAGACCAGACTAACTTTGGGATGCTTCACTTTGTTACACAATAAGGTCCACTAGCAGTCACAGACTACACAATGGCCCTGTCTTTCTCCAGTGATCACCCTTGCATGTCTGTCTGTCCACTGGACTGAGCACACACAGGAGCTTGGGGTTTCTCTTCCCAAGTTTTGAACAAATCAATGCATGGCTCCCTGCTGACTGCTTTACTTCTCTATTAAATGAGTACATTTCTGTTTAACATTCCCTTTACAGGCATTTTAACCAAACAATAGATGTTTGCAAAACCTTTGAGGATCACTGAGTATCAGCATTAAAAAAGCTATGTGGAATACACATGATGACACATCAACTGCTACTGAATTCAACAGAAATCCAAAGGAATTTTTAAATGGAACTTCTTTTCTTTTCCTCTCAGAAAAAAGAGGTTTCTGATAGATCACAAGGAACCCTTGATTTAAAGTAAGATGGAAAGTGCTTCCCCTGACCTCTGTGGATACACAATAGCCTGAGTCATCATTTCACCTGTGCAGAACCATCCAGATCCTACTAAATTGAAAACATATCTTGCTAGCAGCGTTTAGAAAATGTTTACCTTGTGGTAAAAAAAAAAAAAAAACTTAGCATAGAGATAAATGGATTCTGTATTTGCATCAAGTATATCTACACTTTACTTGACACATTTGAAGTTCAGCTAGTTCTTTGAAAGGAGAGAAAATAACCCACTTACTTGTCAGTCATCAGAATGGGCTGGTCATCAGCAAATTCTTCGGGTGCAGGTACAAACATACTGACTATACTGGGTGCTGACAGCAAACTAGATTTTGTAGCACCTTAAGGCAATTAGGAAAAGAATTAAATAAAGAAAATACCCATTAAACAGAAATCCAAAATGCTTGATGAGCAGACTTTTAAAGAATAGCCATAATGGCTTTACTATGCCTAGAAATAAGAAATAAATTGTGTCTATAAAAAGACATATAAGCACATTCCTTGCTTCTGCCAGATTATTCCAATTACCTAGAACTATCAATTAAAAATAGATAAATCCTTGGGGGAAAAAGATAACATAATCAAAAATTCCAGGAAACTTGATGCAATTTTATCTACTAGGTAGGGAAGATGATTCTACAGTTGCTACAAGACTGGACATCAGGAGTTTTGCAGTATTCTCCCAAACATGTTGGGAATTAACTTCCCATAGTTCTCAGTTACATGAAGAAGGAATTAAGTTCACTTGTCTCTACACCAGGTCATCAATCTATTCATACTATCCTAACAGAGCCACAGGAGATAAACCAGGAAAGGACAGAGAAAAGAAAGAATTCATAAGGAATTGAGAACATTGGAGGGTTGATCATTAGAAATGCTTTCCATTGGAAAATCTTCAAAAGTATCTTTATCCTTCAAAGCTGAGTTTTTCAGCTGCAAACACAGCAACTGTGATCATGCCAACATGTGGGGCTCACTTTGCCTTTAGCAATTTTTGTGCACCTAATTTCTGATAGATGCTTATTTCATTAGGAAAAGTCATGTATTATGGGAGATCCAAACTCTTTGACTTCTCCAAGTTCTGCTTTCCTGAATTACAGTTTAAGTAATCCATTGCCACATTTCTTTCTGGTTGCTTCAATCTGTAGATTCAGATTTAATGTCAACATTAACCTTCTCTGGTAATATTTAACTATGGAAACACGAGGAAGCTTCTCTATGTAAGATTTAGATGGAATTTATTATGCCAAAACCCTGATTACTGCAGGAAAAGCAAATTTAACAACAGCTCTCAGGCAAAATAAGCTAAGAAGCTCCCACAATTTCTGAACTCAACATAAGTGGAGTGAAATGAGAATAAGGCAGATTTTAAATAACCATTTTATGAAGCATGAAGGAAACATTTCTTTCACATCCATAGTTCAGAACTTTATAATTGCTCCCTAAGGTTTTATTGGATATAAGCAGATACTTCAGGAAGACTAGAATACTCCAGTAATGTAGAACAACATCCAGAATGCAGGGGAGAGGTATAGATTTTGTATCCAGGTTTTTTCCCCTCTCAGATGGATAAAGATCTGTCTGTCATGACTTTCAAAGTTTCACTATCATATTCTCTAGATGTAAGTTCCACTGCAGCACACAAATGCTAAAAGCAGTCATAATGCATGTTACCATGTTCGAATAAGACTTAACTACTCAAAAGTGTTCTCTCTTGTGCAGTGAACAGTAGGAAAAAAACATGATTTAGGCAAAGAAAGTAGGTCACTGCCCCACTGCAGAGCTCTAAGAGAGGCTGGGTGTATTTCAGCTGTGAGGGAGAAGAGTTTATACAGAAATGAGATTCAGCCACTCTATACTTTCTGCAGGACAGCTGAGGGTTTTAACAGCTGAATAGAACACAAAATTCAGCACTATTTTGTATTTACCATTAAATCTTACTGTCAGTCTTGGCAGAGGACCAGGTCAAACAGACACTGAACTAACCTCTGATCCTCAGTGGTGGTCCCTCCAAATCTGGGTTTAGGCAAACAGGGACATTGCACAGCCTCTTTCCATGCTGTATCTGCTCTGTGAATAAAGAAAGAACTTCAGTCTCCAGAACCACAAATCCAGCACCTGTCACCAGTCAACTGCACCACAAGTCCTAAACAGCTAAAACAAGAGAAAGACAAATACAACTATACAACTGCTATAGAAAAAAAGAAAGAAAGGGGGAAAAAAGGAAATAGTTAATTTTTTAAGCATAGAAAGGAAGGGGCAAGAAAGAAAAAAAGAAGTCCATACAGGAAAAAGGACACAGACAACCTAATAAAAAAGGCATTTTACACAAGAGTCAATTAACAGGAAAGGAAGTGCTAGCCATAAAGATTCTACAAGATATGGAATATATGAGCCACAAAAAGAGGAAGAAACAAGTGCTCAGAAATACCAATACACTAGAAGAGGTATTTTGTATTGACTGAAGCCAGGCACAAAACAATTTTTTTACAGACAGCAAGCTTGGGAAAAGAGTGATTTGAAATAAGAATGGAAGAGACACATGACACCTACCCAAGGTATTAAAAAATAAATTAATAAAGCATGCATGGACCAAACACACATATTTATGTGGGATGAGACTACTTCCTAGTTGGTATGCATGACTATAACGAGTCTTAAAATTGTGGGGTGGCATTGAAATGACAAACAGTCACACTGAGCATTTGTCCAAAAAAAAAAAATCCAAAAAGGCCTTTCCAAATAAAAAGTTTACTTTGAAGCTAGTGGTTGAACAAGAGACTGAGAGATGCAAAGCTTTCCAGAAAAGAACATTTCATTTCACTTCTCTATGCTTGAAGGCCTTCAGCTGAATTGAAGTCATAGATGTTGCAAAAAAAGCTACCAGATTTGGAACTAGATTACCAAGAAGAAAGCTACCAGATTTGGAACAGGATTAACTAGACAGAGATTCTAAACAGTTTTGAGTATTTGACCTGTTCATTTTGAATACAAGTACTCCTTGCAGAACAAAGGCAGTAACTTTTAAATCTCTAAAACCCTGCCTGATCCAGCTCTGTCTGTTCAATAAATAAACTTACCTGCTTTTAGAACAAAACCTCCATTGTTACCACTGGCAAATTCTGACCTTTATGACTTAAGGGTCTCATGCTGAGCATGCTACTCAGCAGACTGGAATAGAAAGGATAATCCTGAACTATGCCCCATATCTTTAGCCACTCTTCAGCTACACAGCTTAGTTTGATGGAACTTGATGCTGAAGACTAAATCTACCAAAAATTTCAACTCAGCTGTCCAGGGCTGATGGTAACACATTCATTCAGCATGATAAGTTCCATACATTATTTGAAGCATTCCTTTCTCTAGATGCATCTGCCATCTGCTGATAAATTCCTGAGAAGTAGAATTTTTTATGTCACTAACATCAAAATGAGCACTAAAATATCTAGCATTTTTGACAAACCAAAAGGAATTTATTGTTTAGTGACATCTGCTATGAATTTGGTACAACTAAAAGTGTTATACAGAAGAAAACAAAAAACAAATGAAATGAGTAGTGAATAAATTACATGCTTAATTTAGTTTTCATTGCTTTGCATTCATCTTAAAAGGAGAAAAAGCAGTGAGTATGGTGAAAACTTCTTTAAAGAGAAACAAAACTGGCTGGTAGAAGGCACAACTCTGTGGTGTAACAACACCATTGTAAACAGACATACAAATAAATGATTCCATGCACCAGGGATGAAATCCTATACCTAATGAATTCAACTGTGATTATTCCATTTCTTCCAATGAGACCAGGAAATAATCTGAGTAATATGCACAATTAAAGGGACAACACTGTACCTCCCAAACATGTAACTATTCCAACACTTACTAGGTGATAATCTTGTACTGTCTATAAAGATTCACTTTAGACTTGATACTGATCACTTATTTGCAATAGTGGAATAGAAATACTCCCTTTTTCTTTCTTTTTTTTTTTTTTTTAAGTGGATTGTTACACAGTAATTGGTTCAGGAAATAGAAATAAAGAACAATAAATGCAGCTCACCAGTATCCCAAGTGCTGATATTGTGGGGAGCACTAGACTGGTGTTCCAGCTGCCTCTTCATTAGCTGGTTCATTGTCAGAGCTCCCAAAGAGCCTCTTTTCATTTGTCTGAACTGAGCTGCAAGTCAGAAATGCAAAAGGATTTCAGGAGCTCAGACAACATTTAGAACTACACTCATTTACTGATCTTACAAGCCAGCATGATATAAATTCTGAAATGGCAATGAGGGCTGGCTCTAAGGATCTTGCTCAATTCAATATGCACCTCTCATACAGCTACACAGGGTACAATTGTGGCCCCAATGCCATCAGTCAGAAGAGACTTGGGTTCACGGTGTCAACTGTCAGTGCCTTTTTGCCTCCAAGTATTATGAAAGCTAATCAAAAGACTTGGCATCTAGGAAGAGGTAAGATCCTACCCCAAAACTCCCATGCTGGGAGGCAATAAATGTACACTCGAGCCTCACTCACATGCATCGTACCAAGGAAGGAAACTCAGTCTCCTCCCAGCACAGCATGAGGACTGCTGTGTCCATGCTGACCCTAGGAAAGCAAATCACTGACACTGTGTACCACAGCATCCTTCAAGGGAGGCACGAGCTGAACTTGCCTCCTACACCCCACCCCTCAGGCAGAGCACCTGCACGTTCTGCTGATGGGTGAAGCCAGCAGCCTTTGAAGATAAGACCTTTCTCTAACTTCACTGCCATTTATCTTATAGAGAGCCATCAAGCAAGAAATATTCAATTTTTATTCATCCAACAATTTACTTCATTAAAAAGATTGATTTATGAGATATGTGTCACTCAGAGTAAAACCATAAGGGAGACTGAAGACTTTTGGTTCATATCAATGTGGTGCTTAGGAACATGACTTAGTGATGGACTGGTAGTGTTAGGTTGGACTCACGGATCTTAAAGCTCATTTCCAACTGAAATGATTCCATCTATTTCCTCTAATTACATTGAAGAAGAAAGAGAACATACACAACTTCTGACTTTCTCACTTTTTTCTCCATTCATTAAAAAAAATCAAATTGAACAAGCATAAAACATTCACTTGGACAATTGAGCCTGAGCAGTATACTTCCACAACTGAAACTAAAATCATTGCTCACTGTATGAAGACAGAGTTTTAAGGCCCTGCTTGAACAAGGCCTGTGAAACTGCTGACACAAGTATCCAGGAAAGCTTTTAAAATGTTTCCCTGAGAATAGCTTTAAGTTTTTCCTCAATAGGCCCTTAGAGCAAGACCAACAAACTAAAATCTTCTCTTAATGATCATTTTCATCTGTTGAACTACATTCAAGATCATTAAAAAGACCAATAACTATGAGGTAGTTCCATTATAAAATTCTGAACAGTAGCCATCTAAGCTGTGAAATTAGACACAGAATTTCACATAAATAGCTGTGACAAAGTAGTACAGATAAGGGATAAACTGCAACTTTCAGAAAGTCAAGAAGGATTGAGTGCCTTCTCCTAAACTTGCTCTACTCATTTTCTATCAAAGAGTTTAGAATTCAGAGTAAGCAGAGTATTCCCTCAAAAACAAAACAAACACAACAACAACCAAAACGAATACTTCAGTTAAAATCTGCACTGAAATTATTTTATTAGATGAAATATTTATGTTTTTACTCATTACATCCTTTCCAGTTATATCCTTCTGAAGTGCATTTAAACTCCATTTTTTGGCCCAAGTACAGCATTTCTGCAAAGCTGCCCTGGTATAACTGAACCTGTAGAATTGAACCAAGCCAAGAGACCATTCCATGCTTCAATTTTGAAAATTATTTTGCAGCTGCCTTTCACACAAATTAAGAGTAAAATAGAATTTCCATCATTTCTAGGACAATGATTTTAAATAGATGCTTTATCACTTTATCAAGCATAGAATTTCCTGATAAAAGAATAGCAAATAATGTTAGAACTGACAAGACTGCTTGGAGTGCAGATGACTGTCAAAATAGAGAAAATTATCTCTTTGAATTTTCTCTAGCAGCTTTTTGTGATTGCAATTAAAATTTTTTCATGAATATATCACATAATCAGGCTATTGTTGAGCAGGTTTGGATTTCCAGGATTATTTACCTGATTTCTCAGTGAGAGCAATGACTTCAAATAATGATAAGGAGAAAACAAACAAACAAACAAACAAACAAAAAAAAAACCCACCAAAATCCAAACCACCAGAGAGCTACCACAAAAAAAAAAAAAAAAAACCCAAAACACGTCACAGTTGCCAGCCTTTGAACAGTGCTGGATGCAGCATGATTGCTGTGGACCAGCATGTGACTCTGCATGCCTGTGACTGACTAGTGGCAAAGGGAACTGATCTGGTTTCAGCTGGGGTAGAGTTGGTAAAGCTGTGGCTGGTACAGGGCTGTGTTTTGGATTTGTGCTGAAGACAGGGTTGATAATGAAGAGATGTTTTTGTTATTGCTCAGCAGGGTTTACACAAAGACAAGGCCTTTTCTGCTTTCCACGCTGCCACTCTGGGGGTGCATGGAAGGCTGGGAGGAGACACAGCCAGGACAAGTGACCCAAACTGACCAAAGGGACATTCCAGACCTTATGGCATCATGTTCAGTATATAAAGTGGGTGAAAGAAGGAAGAAGGGGGGACACATTTGTAATGACAGATTTCATCTTCCTAAGTCACCATTACTTGTCATGGGGCTCTACTCTTGTGGAGATGGCTGTACACCTGCCTGCCCATGGGAGGCAGTGAAAAAATTCCTTTTTTTGCTCTGTTTGCATGAACAGGTTTTGCTTTCCCTATTGAAGTGTCTTTATCACAACCCATGAGTTTTCCAGGTTTTACTCTTCCCATTCTCTCCCCTGTCCTGCTGGTGGGAGCGAGAGCAAGCAGCTGCCTGGGGCTTGGATGCTGGCTGGGGTTAGACCATGACAGGGGGGAAGGTTTTCTCTATCAGGTTCTCTGCAAGAAACCTAACAAGCACGTTAAAAGATGAGTAACCTTCATACAGTGGTTTGCAACATTTTTCATTTGTTATCTACTGATCTGGTCAGCCCTGTAGAATTCTCTACTCAAAGAGAGAAGTCCAAAGGCAAAATCTTCCCATTGCAATGATGTATGCTTTGTGTGGCCAGGTTATATTACCTGTTTGTGTTACAGAAGTGCCTTGTGCTCACAGGCCTGATCAGGGCCTACTATGCAAAGCACTGTAAGGATACATAGTAGAAGATTAAAATCATTTCAGCCTAAATGTACAACAGACACAATGGAAGAATTCATACCCCTTCTTGCAGTTGGACACTGAGGCAAATTTCCAGAAAGACGAAAGAAATATTTACATAGGAATGCAGGTTCAACATCATATAGGTCAGGAATCACTAGCACTGGGCTAAAAGCAAGAGAAATAGGTCTTAACTGGACCCTCTTCAGCTGCTTTAGTAAGTGACATCTGTATCATTAGGTGGCCAACAAATGTACTCTATGAGATGCACATGACCTGGGATGCTTGTGGGAAAACTGGGGAGATACACAACTAGCATGTCTAAAATAACATTCTTCCTTTAATAAGCCAGAAACTCCTTCCAATCAAAACAGCAGACGATGAATTTCCAAAACTAAAATTTAATATTGCTATAGCAATCTGAAACTGAAGTTCAGCAGGACAATTGAGCTGACCTAGCAGTTCATTGGTATAAGAGGAAGTAATTTTCCCTCCCTTTTTTACTAGCCACAGTTCTGCCCCGCTGGCCTTCAGATGGGTCACCTAGATGGACACACCATTCTGAATTTTGTTCAGGTACCTCCACCTTAACATCTTATCTTCATTTGCTCTGTTAAGCCATCTGTGATGTCTACTGCAAACAACAGAGTTCACTTTCAATTGAAATGCTTGTGGGAATCCCAGACAAAGAGTTATCACATTTCAGCAAGCAACTGAGGAAGTGGCATTCAAGGCTTTTTACAAAAATTGCAAGAGATTTTTTTTTCCTAAGGTACAGCAAAAAAATGTACCAAAGGCCATAGTAACAGCCCTGTGGACCCTCATCTTCTGTTTCTGTGCACTGACAGTTGACAATGCTTTCTCACAGGGCAAAAGAAACATTCAGCTTTAGTGAATTGCTGCTTTTAGCTGCTACCTACTTTAATTCAAGAAAACCACATTTGTCAAACTTGCCATGTCCCAAGAGAAAATCTTTAGCTACTACCTGTTAAAATGCTGCTGATCACCAGAGATTTAACAGTTCTAATGATATCCAAAACAGCTGTACTTCAACGAATCAAAGGAACTCAGAGGAAGGAATTTACCTTACATGCTGTGCATCTCTTGCACAATACAGTAACTTTGATTTTAATCCTCAAACCAGAGGTAAACTTACTTGATATGGAAGAGTGACTACTTGTCTCTGGAACACCTGCTTCAAGGGTTGGTGCAGATGATGACTCTCTTGGCATTTCCAGCGTTGAAAGTCCTTTGGCAGCAGGATCTGCATGTGAAAATTGTGCTTAAACTCTCAGCATTTAAAATCAACAAAGTTTTTAATCTCCCTTCTCCCTAGATGCCCTTTTTGCATCATTTCAGTCATCCATTCACCATCTGGCATTCCCAGCAGTTTTAAAGCGATTCAGTGTGTCTGTCATAACAATTTTTATAGGGGAACAGGGATCTATTTCTTAAAATCACTTTTTAAAGGAGACTTCTGCCTATGGTCTTTAGAGCTCACGACTAATAAATGCACATAGAGATTGATATTGATCCCACTCAAGTGATTATTGGAACTACCAACATGGAAATAAGAGAGAGACCACTGAGACAAAGCTAGTTTAAGTGACAGCTTAGCATCTTTTAAAAGCCTTAACTCCAACATGCCTACAGTTTTCATTCAAGAGGCTGTTGACCTGAAGATTCACAGTTTAAAATTCTGCATTAAAAAGGTTCCACGTGGTGTTTCAGAACTGGAACGGCCCTTCCAAGCAGTTTCAAGGATAACAGTGTTCATTACTGCATGAAAACTGGCCCTTTTTAATGGTCAAAAAAAAGCACTGAGTCTAATTGCACAATTCTTTCAAGGCCACACTTCTCTACATGAAAGGCTCAAAAGCACTCAGCTCTCTTTAATTTTTATAAAGCTCCAGTAGTTCTTCAGCTTATTAGAACCATAAATGGGACAACAGGCCTGAAACATAAAGGGAACAGTGTAACTATGATTACACGGAACAATTTCACCTCGTAAAAGTGGAATATCCTAAGAAAAATTTATACTGTGATTCCCTCTGAAGCACTTAAGAAAAAAGTGAGGTCAGGAATGCATAAATATTCCCCCTCACTTCAACAGCCACAAGGAACTGAGGCCTCAAGGATTCTGTCCTTTTTCATTAATATGTTAAAAAACATGGTAAAATTCTAGTAACTGAAAAATCCTAGGGAAAAAATAGCCAAGAAATTTAAAAGGGAGCAGCATCCTATTTTTCAAACTGTTTGATAGATCCACTTGGAATCTGAGGAAAAGCTAAAGCTCACTTCCTCTTCACCGGAAAAAACTTAGTAACAGAACTTTGCATTGAAATCACCTGAAAAAACCACTTAGGGTATGTAGAGGATTGTCCATGTTTGAATTATAAACCTTTAACAAACACAGACCAAGAAAACTTTGTGGATACCCAGTACAAAGAAGGCTTCAAACAGATTTTAGTGCATAAAAATAAAATATATGCATATGTCTATGTCTAATGCTCAGCCTTACACTTTGTGATCCATTCTGCTTTCCACTGCCTTACGCTGGCAAAAGAAATAAGGACCAAAAATCACTACACCAAAAGAGAATCAGTGTAGCATGGACTGGATTAGGAGGGTAAAAGGCATGCAAGTATGACCATTTTTCTGACTCCTAGCATAAAGGGGACAAGGAGTTTCATTCCCTTACTTGGATATCAGAATGAGTATTTTTGTCACAGAACTCCACTTCCTTTTCAAATGGGTCCTTTAAACATCCCTCATACCTGAATGATTAGCACATTCTTTGTGAGAAACATACACCTGAAAGCTCTCAGCTAGCACATCAGATGCTATAAATACCCACATCTCACTGTAAATATACACATCCTTATACGGGTCGGTTACTAAAACCTTCACACAAAAATAAGCCTTTTGACTGGGTGAGTGAGCTCACCTGCCTCCTTCTGCTCTCCCAGCTTGTCAAGGATGTTAAAGGAAATGTCCAGGTATTCTCTCTGAATAGCACTCACAGCAATCTTCCTCTGCTTCCTCTGGCGAGGAACAATCTGAATCTTAAATTCTGACTCCTCAGTCTCCCCTTCTTGTTTCTGCTCTGTGTTTTGTTCAGTGTCAGATTCTGTATTGGCATCAAGTTTATCACTTTCTGTTTGCTTTTCAGAATCTTCAGGGACTTTAATAAGGACTGTCTTTACATTTGGGCTTGGAATTGTTCCACTAGGTTTAATTTCCTCCACACTGAGCTCAGAGTTATCATCAAGGGACATTTCTGGAAGGGCAGATGATTTCTGCAGCAGGTCCCTTTTCTGTTTCAGAGTTAGTGAGTTTCCAGAGGACACGTCCTGAAATTCTTCTGTCTTAACTAACTCTGAAGAGTCCTTCTGATCTTTGGTAGAAATAGAAATGACCTCCTCTATTCCTGCTGAAGTACTGTTGCTTGTATCCTTAGAACTAAAGTCTTTGGAGCAATCTTCGATGCTGAACTGCACCAGCGGAGTTGTGCTGAGGCTGAGTGCAGACACGTTGATAGGAGTTGAAGGAGATGAAACAGCGGTTTTGCCAGAGACCTCATCATTCAGCGGGTTTGTTGCTTCTTCTTCTTCATCACTCTCCACTATTCTAAGGGGAGGAAGTGGTTCAAAGACTAAAGAGTCACTGTCCGAAGTGGAGAGCACTGAATGTTTTTCAGGACCCGATGTTGAATCAGAGGACAAATCTATCAGATCTAAATCTTCCTTGGGATCAGCAATTTTAACTGGGGAGTCCACTTTCACTTCATAGGTCTCCATGCAATTTAGCCTAACCTCTGGTATGACAGGTCTTTTGGTTTCCTGGAAGCTCTCTGTATGAGGAAGGCTCTCCTGTGTGTCTATATTTTCGGCTTTAGTGGAGGAGTTCTGCCGAGAGCGTCCATAGTCGCTGTGCCTGTGTGTGGCAGGGACAGGAGGCTTGTCTAGCTCACAGCGGTCTATGCAGGACTTCCTGCGGTGTTCGTCTAGCGAGAACAGCAGGGAGTCTGCGTTCCCTATATCAAGAGATTTTTGTTTTAGAGAGCGCAGTTTTTTTTTCTGAATGCTTTCTTCTCTCACACAGCGTAGAATACTGTCTTGTAAGGCCCCCGTCTCTCTATATTCAGCCAGCTCTATTTCACCTGATCAAAACAGAAAAAGCTAATACTACCTCAGTTGGAGACTTTTGGCAGATACTTTCATCGTTGTATCACAATTCAACATGACTGACATTTTAAATACAAACCCAGTATTAGTCAAAATTGCCCACATTTTGTTTTAACCTCAGAACCAAAGTACATGGATTTTTACAACAAATAATAACAAAAACATGCTATTTAGATAGTAGAGTTTACCTAAATGCTGTCCAAAGTCTATTCATCCTGGACACAGGTACATGAAGATAGACTGTTTAACCTTGTGCATTGAAAGGAGATGTCATAGACTTGTAATTTCCACAGATACTTGGGATGGCTGCATGTAGTACACCTATTATTTACTGCAGCAGAACAGTAAAATGGATGCCTCTGATTCAAGAAGCAAGGGTAGTATTGGCAGTGAGGATATTGCAGCACAAGCCTGAGATCAGAGAATTGTTCCCTGGTGATCCTAGAACCATCAGTTATCAAGCACCCAGTCCTCCCTCCTCATGCTGGGGAGGAGGGCAGTGAGCACAGCTGCACCTGCTGGCACTGCCACTGCACTGGCACTTTGCTATGTGAACACACTCATTGAGAACATTTGCAAAGATTATCACCATTGCTGTTATTATGAATCATATATTTCCACATAAAATATGATATGCCTAATCATTACTATCCCCATATTTTAAAATACTCCACATGCAAATCACCATGCAGAAAAAAACAGTGATAGAAGTTTAAGTGTTCACTCTAGTCAGAATCACTTCCCCTCCCTCTGCAAACACCTAAATGAAAAAAAAAAAACCAGGCAGGTGGGTGGTAGTGAAAATTGCTTCAACTTTTTTTTCTATTGATTCCAGACACCAAAATTTGAAATAAAATTTTAAAAATTTTCCCATTTTTGCCAATGGAAAACCATAACACTTGCAGCAGCAAAACCCAATTTGCTTACCATAGAGTCCCACCTCATTAACAAAATCAACTTCTCAGAAAAAATTATTTAAGTAAAAAGTCTTCAGCCCAATGGTTGAAGCAAATTCAAAAAAATCCTCTTAACTGGTTTTTTAATTCAGAAGAGTAATGTTTCGAAAAACAACTGCTGATTTTAGGTATTTTTACTCTGGAGTGCCTATTTTGAGATTCCTGAGAGATAACTCACTCAGGGAAATGAGAGTTCTTCAGAGTAGTTATATTAAAATTAAGCAGTGCAACAAACTCTACAAAGATAGTTGGTATAGCTTGAAACTAAGAGTAGGAAATTTTATTTCTGCATGAGTTTATACCAACAAAACAATTCATACTTCTCTGAGCATTCATCTCAACTGGTTGATATTTGACCATTTTGCTGCCACCAATTCTCTTCAGTCTTGCAAAGAAAGTTTGAGACTCTTTATTGCAAGGTCCAGTTGGAGTATCATGAATATCAGATTCATCAAAAACACTGTCTTCCTCTGCTGAGAAAGAAAAAACGTTATTACTCTTAAGAGAGGGCAATTTCTTGAACAAAAAGCTGCCTATGTAACAAAACCTCAGCTAGTGTCAATTAAACCTGAATTGAAAAATGAAGTTTGCTAGAAAATTTGTATCCCTGGTTTAATTTGTCATTCTTATTACATCCCAAGTTAAGGTCTGAGAGAAATGAAAAATGGGTTACAGTGCAGCAAAAGTATAACAAAGCTTTTACCATTCTAAGGTGATCTTCTCTACTAATAATACATATAATACTTATAATAATACAAGATTCTTTAGTTAGAAGAAATACTCTAGATTGAGACTCTGACTTGAGTAAAAAACTTCTGTATTGCTCAGTCAGAAATGGTAAATTGAAAAGATGGGAATTAGTGAAAGAACTACAAGGTAAGGAATGAACCAGCAAAATAAGAAAGTGAAAAAGAAAGAAATGGATAATCTGGGGAAGCTGATAATGGTAACACTAATAGAATAAGACCTAAGAGTATGAATTATGAAATTACTGATCTAAGTAATAATAGTAAAATATTAAGCACTGATTTGAGACCAGCCAGACAAAAATGGCAAAGGAAAAGAAAGATCCAAATCTATTTATCTATCTAAAAAATGCCATATTGTCCATATGAAACCACTATTAAAAACTAAACAGAAATTAAAAAAAATTAAAAAAATCTATCTTGTGGAATCATTCTGTAATTCTACATCCAGTGATTCATCTCCAAGGAAATAAGAAACACTACTGGGACAATAGAAAAAAAACAGAGCACTCAAAAGAAAAACAAAGTTGGCCTTGTTTATTGTAGCAAGCAAATATGGAGAGGAAATGCATTTGGTGTCTGGGAGTGAAGGGGCAATAAGTCACAGAGCTAGAATGGACAAAAACTGAAGACTTAAATGAGACATAAATATTTTCAGTTCTGAAATTGCTGGAAAGGTGCTAGTACATATGAAGCTATGAAACTGCCACCTAAAGGCATCAGGGACAAGATCCCTAATTGAAACGATGAATCCAGAAAAATCAATCAAGGTTGATAGTAATAATTTCTACAGTAATTGGCTTTAATAAGTTAGAAGATCACTTTTAATGTCATGTCCTATGTGTAACTTCTTCTTCCCCTTACCAACAAATGCTTTTTGTCACAAGATTTAGCATCAGTTTCACAGCAGTCTGTACACTTGATCTCCACAATGAAGTTTGGCAGAAAAATTAGGAGAAAAGTTTAATACTGGCGAAATCCATCTTCAGCATATGAATTCTTGCTGCTTGACAACAAAATCCTCATCTGTTCACTATCTAAACACCACCTCTGATGATGACAGCAACACACCCACCCACACACACACTACCTGACCAGTGGTTAAACAAGTCTCTAGAAAAGGTGGGAAAGGCTTCAACTATCCAAGTCCCTGGGGAATTGTATTTGCTGCTTTTTGTAGGTCAAAGAAAACTCTTCTACATCCTCCTTTTCCTGCAGTCCTTCCACAAAGGAGGAGAACAAGCCCTGTTGTTAAGTCAGTATTTACAGAGTAAAATTTGCCCATTTATGGTCCTTTACCTCTGTGCAGCCCAAAGCCCTTCACAACAGCTTTGGAAAGCAAGTAAATATTATTCTCCTTACCATAAACATAAGGAAACAAAGCTGAAGTGAGACACAAGGCCACCCAGGGAACCAGTATGGGACAAGCTGGGTATTTGGTCACCTTAATTTGTCTTTAAAATATCTCAGAATCAATCCAGAAAGTTAATGCTCTTTATAAATGCATTAGTAAGTCATTATGAATTAAGTCATTAACTTGTCTCAAAATAAAGACAAATTCATAGTAAGGCCACAGTTGTGTTTTAGCCCTCCACTAGCAATACAAAATGTCAAACTGAGTGAGGTTATGCAATATGTAGTTTAGATCCACATTAAGATTGCTTTAATTTGCTAGAGCAGAGTAGTAGGGTGTTCAGGTAAACAAAATGTTGTGCTCTTGTTTTTGTTGTACATCTTTTCACAAGCAACAAGCAGCAAAATAAGAAAAGGTACTGACATGAAAACAAGAGAGTTTCTTGGATTTTTCTTCAGAAGAGTTTTCTGCATACTACAAACACTATTTGAGAAGGAAGATGTCACTATTTTGACATTCTGTAGCCTTCTTTCAGCTATTTTGCCTTTTAGCATATAAGCAGCTAAAAGGCAAAATAGCTGAAAGAAGGCTACACAATGTCAAAAGAGCATGTTAATCACTAACACATTGTGTAACAAACATCACAAACCTAAGGAATTACACTCAGTGACACTGTGGCATTTGAAGCCCCAAGCTTGCACCAGTTCATATCATCACAGTACCTCTGCTACACCTCATAAGCACATACAGAGCTCACCATCAGACACAAACTATTGAACCCTTCTTTTGCCCTTAGACAGCCACCTACACATTTACATTAACCTTGTCAACTTCAGCTCCTTTAAAGAGAAAAGCAAACTATAGACTCAGTTCACAATCTTTTCAGTATCGATATTTGCTACTATTTCATGTCATTACAAAGTTAAATCAGAATGTGGTGTCATACCAGTTGCACACCTTGTGTGATGTAGGATCAGCTAGCACTGCCTTAGGAAAGGCCAAGAACTATCCAGGCATGGTGACTGAACCATTATCTGTAAGATTCACTCCCCTGGGAGATGAGACCACTGTGTTATGCTCAGCCTACAGAGCAGCTGAGAACTCCTTTTACCACACATGGCTATCCTGATCAGGTAAGTCCCACTTCAGACTCAATTACAAATATTATCTTCTAAAGTTCAGACCATATTTACCATTCTACAACATCTGCAAGACTTAGTGAATTGAATCAATGGCTCTCATACAAACCAGAGTGTTAAAGTACCTTTCTCCTTTTCACTGTATCGGCTTATGTTACTGTTGTCACTATACAAAGGACCAGCAGTTGCATGGGGCTTGCAGCTGTGATACTGAGCGTTGAGGGTATTGACTGTGATGTGGATTAGGTGAAGTACAATCTTGCTGATTTCACAGTCTCTGTAGGGGTACTGTTCAGCAAAAGAGAAAAACTTCAGCTTAAAAACTAACTTTTCTCCTTGGATAAACATTTAGGCAGTAAAACAGAAAAATTACAATAATATTGTCAGCTGGATGTCCTTTGCATTCCCTTCACTATTCATTTCCAAATATATCATGAGAAGCAGGACTCTTGTCAGCTTTGTACACAGAATTATTTTAATAAAATATTAAAAGTCCATATTAGTAACATTTAGTGTCTGCACTTCCTTGTGCACCCTATAGACCTGCTAGAAATTTGTTAAGCATATCGAAAGTATTCACAGCTCCATTTCAGTGCATAAATGCATTACATTCTAACAGCATTTAACAGCATTAACTGAAGAATACAAACTGCTAAACTGGCACATTCCTCCATTTAAAGTCACTACTCAGTTGTTTTTTTTTTTAAACTAATTCGAAGTTATTCAAAATACTCCTCACTGGAACTCCATACATCATTTTCCCATTTTAATATCAGTATTTTCCTTTCTCCAGTAAAGTTTCCTCTCTCAAGTAAACACTTGAAAGACAATAAAGACTGAAGAAGCACAGAGGAAGTCAGAAGCACAGACTAAATCCCAACTATTTCAGACACTGAAATTAAATGCAGTCAGTGCATCAAAGAAAATTCTCCTTTACAGTTCCATTCACTTGCCATACATTTAGGTGTTCCCTGTAACAAATTTATAATTGAAGTGTAATTTTTTCTGTGGACAGTATCTTGTTAAGACCACTCACCTTGTAGAGAATAACAAGCAAAGCCTTTAACCACATCTGCCGAATGTGAGGCTTGAGGGACCAGAGGGAACAGCGAGGAGGCTGCTGAAAGTAATGCCTTAGCTGAGGACAAGAGCAATATTTCAACACCTGCACCACCAAGGGAAGAAGGTGTTTTCCCAGGTTGATGTTATAGTCCATCACCTGAAAAGAACACAGGAGTTACCTCACCAAAATCAAATCCACCAATGTTAAAAAATAAAATAATTAATACAGTTGAGGTATTAGGTAAATGCAAGGAAATCAGTGGTTTTAAGAAAATCTCACTACCATTTAAAAGCTTTCTGCTAGCTTGCCACCTTCTCATTTTAGCCAGACAAGCAGAATGAAACAAAGCAAATGTGTTCTGAAAGCCTTTCATCCAGCACAGTTTAAATTTTAAGATACACTGGCAAGTTCAGAAAATATATTATGCTGAAATAGCCTTGTATTATGGCACAAGTTGATCATGCTTCAATACACAAAACCATTTCATGTATATCCCATGTTCAACAGGATGTACCTATGAGTTTTGGGGGTTGAGTAGTTTGGTTATTTGGGTGTTTTGTATTAACATTTTAACATTGTACCAGTAGTTTTCTATATTTTTCTCAAAAGGCTTGCAACATTAGGCATTAGGTCTTTTTAAGCCCCAGGTTCTGGAATCAGGTATCACATTAGGTTCCCACTCTCCACTGAAACTAAGAGTGTCCACTATGTTATGCAGGAAGCTTATGCACACAAATCCTAAAGGATCTAAGACTAAAGCAAATGAAAATTATCTTGCTCTAAATAAAATACTCATCAATCTTAAGTAGTGGTGTTGCTGCAGACAGGTTGCTGTGATTACTGTTGGTCACATGCCTTGCCTCCATCACGACCTTTGAGGAGCATCATGCTATTTGGGGCCAGTGGTTTGAATCCTAGGAGTGATTCACAAGTGCAGTGAAGCCATATATTCACACCACCCTGGCACAACTGTGTTTCACTTGAAGCTGCAATGCCATTTTTTATCATCTTCCTATCAGTCTTCCAATATGAGCTGTTTTCAAAATCACACATGCTGAAATCAGCAGTTAAACTAGATCACAACAAGGCTCCACAAAGCCCTTGTGTCTGATGCTGCCCTATGCTGGTTGACACCCAGGAAGGTGCAGCAACAGGCCAAGGCAATTTCAGCACAACTCCCAAGATCTAATCAGCAGCTCTCTACATCTAAACAGACAGTCTATGCTTCTTTTGTTTTGTTTTGTTTTTAATAGAACAAGCAGAAGAGACTAATTTACAAACACTAAACTCGTGGTCTCAAGTTCTCTCCTGAACAAGCCAACTAGAAGTTTTTCCCTGTAAAATTCTCCAGTTTGACGTGCAGCTGTCTCAAATACTTGTGCAGAGCTGAACAGATGAATCCCGTGCCTATCCATGTAGGGTGAGCCAGTCGAATATATGATTTATAATCACCAAATTCGGTCCTAACCCATAATGCCGCGTTCGCCCAGGGAGCGAGAGTTACACAGCACGGGTAGGACAAGCTCGTCCTTAGAAAGGAGACAGAGCGCAGCCTAACGGAGCATATCCCGTAAAGCAAAAACGCCTGCCGCTGAGCAGAGCCATTTTCCAAGCTGCCGTGGGAAAAGAAGGAATGAAGGAATAAAGGAATGAAGGAATAAAGGAATGAAGGAATAAAAAAGGAAGAAAGGAATAAGAAAGGAATAAAGGCCGCGGGAGAGGCGGAGCGGAGCCCGCGCCGGGCCAACGCGCTGCGCAACAGCGCCACCGCGCGGGCAAACAGCGCCCCTGCAGAGCAACCCGGGCTGCCGGAGCCCACAATACTCGGAGCTCACGGTGAAAAATTTGATTTTTGGTTTTGGTTTTTTTCTAATCGAAGTCTCCACTCGAATCAAGCTTGGAATCAAAATCAGCGAACCAGCAAGAAAACCTAATCCCAACCTTTGTGGAGCTCACGGGGAAAAGCAAATATTTATGGCTTGGGAAAGAAGAGCAACTGAAATAGATCTCTTAAGAGCTCAGTACTAAATTTTCACTCTGTAAACACATCTTCAGATTACAAATGGCATTTCTCTTGCAGAAAAGGTGATTCCAAACACAAAGCAGCCTTACAGTAAGAAAATAATTCTCCCAAAATACAAATTAAAGTTGATGTCTGCTGCACAGAAAAAAATCCTGGACTACTGAAGCTCTCAAACTCCTTTTGATATCAGAGGAACCAGGATTCAGTTATAAAGATTTAAACACTAGTGGTGAATTTGGCTCACACAAGACATTTTAAAGGTGGAAGAGAAAGACAGGGGCTGATATTTACAGTTGCAGTAAGGAGCACTTCTGAAAATCAGTCCAATTATTATCACTGAAATTTGGGCTTCCAAACTTGGAAAACACTTGGAAAACAAATGTGGAAGATGCTGTTCTGTGATCTGAACTGCCACTTCCAGACTCTCAATACAAGAGCAACAGGTCTGAATCTGCTTTTACACTCTTTAATTTAAAACTGCACAAATGAAAGATGATTAACACAGAGCTCTGGGACAATGGAACCCAATGCATTTGCAGCTACTCAGTTTGCATTAACACCATCTATTCTGCTTCCTGAAATATGAATCTCTCCAGCTGTGAAAGTTTATCCAACTATCAACATCACATTTAACTTTGAAAAATCACTGATTCTAATGCATGAACCAGAAAATCTTGCTAAGATCTGCAGATCCAGAAGAGACAAGGATAGCTTTGAGCAATGTTTGAAAGTTACAGAGGACATCTGAAAACACAGCCCTCTTCATCCCCTAAGGTAATCCTTTATGAGAGACTGTGATAAGGAAAAAGCACTGAAGTGATGATGATGCTCCACTGCAAATAGGAATATTCTGCAAGTGCACAACATTTTTCAGACCACTACCACCTACTACTCTATCAGCGGGAATTGAGCTTTAGAAAAGTCTTGCGAGGTAGAAAATTATGGTCTTCCTTACAAGATGGAGAAAGAAGACACAAGGCAAGGATGTGCTTGGTCATTTATCACAGCAATATAGGCAAAACTTCATAATGGCAATAGCACTCCCTAGGAAAGGCAGAACAGAAAGTCCTGGTGCACTGTAAGGAAGAAAAATGAGCCTCCGGCAAAGTGCAGAATGTTGAAGAGTTCACTGACTGTGAACTCTTCTTCCGTAGGGAAACTCATCTTCCATAGGGAAACAAAACAAGAACAGGTCTTCCTGAAGAACAAAAGAGGAAATATTCATGAGGAAAGTAAGGCATTCAAAGGCTAGTGAAAGAAGGCAGAGGTTAGAAGCAGTCTCTAATTTCTCATACAGTGGTAGTATTTACAAGCCTCCATGCACACAAAACTGATCTCTTCGCCAGTAATGCAGCAACTTTAGACTACCAGTGGAAAGAAATTTCTTCACAAGCTGAAAATGTCTTGAAGTTTTAAGTAGGATTGTTGAGATATTGGGACACAAGACAGATGATGGACTTTGGACCTGGTAGCATAAGAGATTTGATAACAGGATACCTTGGCAAAAACAAACAGAACTTTGATGATTAAAAGAAGATTCAATCAGACTGGTTTACTGGAAAAAGAAAATTTCATTAAACTCTGCAAGCAAGAGATGTTGTAATATGCATAAGTTTGTGTTTTTAACCTAATCATTGAAGTAAATGTTACTAGTCTTCCTAAAACAGTATATAAGCATTGGTAGTGCACAACAAATTCAGATTCTGATCACCTATCAATCTTGCCTCTCTTCATCGCCGACATAGGATTATTACCTCATTCAGCCATTATTTCATTACAAAGAAGGCTGTGCTGTAATTATTTCAACAACAGGCAATAAAAAATAGCAGCAAAAGCTAGTAAGTGCCTTCACCTACTTGTGCTATTCCAGCAATAAAGGCGTTAAAGCAGGTTGAGACACGCATTTTTTGGGGTGCAATCATGAAGCATCCTTCCTGCTGATCGTAGCCAAGCAGGACGTACAGATGGCGCTTGACCGTGTTGAAAGCTTTGGCACTGCTGATGTCCGACTCTGCACTGCTCTCATCCTTTGCCATGAACTTCATCAGCACTGTGATCAGCTGGTGGACAGTCTGGTGGTCAATCCCAGCATCCTCTGGCAGCAGGTCTTTTATTGTATTATCGTTCTCTGGAGAAGGCTGTCCTATGGGCACAAGAGACATTGGTATCAAACACTGGAGAACACTGTGTAACCTCTGTAAATCCAAACAATAGGGTACAGAACACACCAGAATTTTTTCCCAGAGTTCATCGCCCCATTTCTGCCCAAATACAGCCAGTGAAATTGCAGGAGACAGGCATGCACTTCTGAGGACATTGCTCCTCTGTTGCCTCAGGTCCAACAGCACAGAAACACCTAATGTGTCACTCATCTCCATTCCTCAGCTTTCCCATGCTTAGTGGAGCACTTTATTTCCCATCCCAGTGCATTTCTGCCATATTGAACATTATTACCTTTCCACATCCATCAAATCCTACTGCCACTAAATTCTCATCTGGTATGGTTATCAGTCTTTCCTCAGTAAACATGAACAGATATCAGTCTTTGCCAGTGGAAAATGTACAAAATGGCAAGGGTAGGAAATATGAAAAGATGTACAAAATAATGATTAAATAAAGAATGAAGACTTCCCCTATTAGCACAAACCTGTATTTCTCTTAAATAACTTGTAGTATTAAAAATAACTTGTAAATAAAGAGTGTTATTTTAATATTCTAATTTACCTATATTGTCAATGTGATATTTGGCTATTCTGCCAAAGGATTCCTTTGCTGGCACAACTGCATCTGTCTTAGGTTCTTCACATGAAAAAATGCAATGCCTGTACTTTTTAAAAATAGTTTTAAAGTGTGTTGCATTTGTATTTGTGGGTAAACAGAAGTTTGTATGGCTGTTTTGCAAAGCATGGGAGACGGTTATCATTTCTATGACAGGTGAAAACTAAAACTATGCAGGGGGCAGGAATTTTTGGATCCACTTCTATTAAAAATAACTTTCCTTTATTGGTCTTATTTGGGTTGGAAGAAATAACAAACTTTATGTTATACAATATTTTTTATTCCAGACAGTTTTCACTGGAATTTTTAACTTAAAAATCCTCCTTCAAAATGGAAATTGTCTACCCAAGCTTCTTCTGGACTAAGATTTGCAGAAACAAAAAGAAAACAATGAATTCTGAAATAATTAAAATCAGAAATAAAGCAAAACCATTTTCAGAAGTACTTCAAAAATGTACACAGAAAGTAATCTTAGCTTCGTGGACATAAACTGAGAAATAATCTTTGATTCTTATATAATATTACACCCAGGTTAAAGTTTTCCATGGAATTATATCATAAAGACACAATTTTTGTAAGGATGATATCTGTCTGTATTATTCAGCTCTATTTATTTTCATCTCTATAACATGTTGTGAGATTTTCAATAAAATAAAGAAGGAAATAAAACGAAATGAATTATCTGATCATTTGGCTCTGAATAAATACTGGTTCTGCAAATAGAATTCAAAGAGTAATTATTCTTAAAAGATTAAACCACTTTATTTTCCACTTGCTGAACAATATAATTTAGAAGATTAGTGATAAAACATTCAATTTCAAAAGTGTTTCATAACTCTAACACAAGCTAACAGACACTTCCCAGGATGTTTCCTGACATTTTACTTTTCCAGAAATATTACTGCACTTTCTGATCCATTAAATACCTCATTTTGCATACTGCACCCTCAAGGAAAACTATACAGCAGGATACAGTGGACAGAGCTTCACCCTGATTTGTTTCACAGCCTTACTAAGGATCAAGACTATGGAATGTCATTCACTCCGTTTTTATTTTTGACGTGGGAACCTGCAAAAAACCAGCAATGGAGAACTACTTGTTTAAAACTACAGAAACTGTATCATTCCAGTTCAATCAATAGATCTTCAGAGTCTGGAAAACTTCTTCTGCTGTCTGGAATGAGTCTTAGGTTATAACAGGCCTGAACTAAACATTCATTTCATAAACAGAAGATACACATGATACCACATGAGGTGTTTAAATCCAAAGTAGGAATGCAAATCCAAGACAGCTCTGTCTTTACAGCGGCTAGGGTAACTTTTATCCCTTAAAATTCAAGAGCATTTGTATGTGCCTATACTAGGTATACAGATACAGACACCTATCCTCCCCAGACCTCATCAAAACCTTCTCACAAACACACAGCCAGGTAATATACAGCCTCCATGCCCTAATTCAATCTAGCCTTATCTCCAAAGATTCCTCTCTTTATTCATGTGTGCCTTATATCAGACCCCTTCACCTTCAAATTACTTTAAGATATATCACAATGCAACATAAAGCAGCAAATCAGAATGACATCATGCTTCATCATCCCAACTGTGATTTCTATAAGTGAAACTCTCTCAGTGACTGTCCAGGATACTGCATAGAACACAGGAATATGATCCTGGTGTTTAATCCATACAGAATGCACACTGAATTCAGCTTGCATTTGGACTGTGCAAGGATGCCTGGTTTAGATCTAGAAAGAACAGATGAGCATGAAAACTGGTTCATTCAAGGGCTATGTATAAAATACATGTTTTTCTACAACAGATGTACATCCTCCATTTAGGAGTCAGTCAGTTCCTTAGCTGAAACACATATGCTCAGAACTGCCAATGTAGCATTAAAAACTGAAACAAACCTCAAAAAAAAAATTTTACAAACATACAAGCTTTTAGGAAGAAATAATAAATATTGGGCAGGAGAAAAGGGACAGTAATTAGTCTTCTAGTTTCCAAATCATCTGCCATATCCTGAATCACATTATCAGAATTTTCTTGAGCTCAGTAGTTACAAAACATTTTATATACACATTTTTAGTGGAAACTTTGTTTTAACCTTATGTGATGAACTACTTAAGCCTGGAAAGTAAAGTGTAGCAATACCAAAATACATCTAATAAAACCACAATGGGTAACAACGCCTACTGTGGGACTGACAGTTCTTATGCAACAAATTCCTTTAAGCCCAGTATTTAGCAGGTGGTTGGTGCTGTTAAATGAAGAACAATCATCCACTGATATACCTGTTTATTGCATCATGATGTCACTTGTTCCCTCTGTGAGCCTGTGACAACCCACACATATGTTCTGTAAGGAACTAGTTTATTTCCAGCTCTCACTGGGCTAGCACAGCAGGGCTATATCCTGATAACTCAGAAATTCCCCTATTTCATTTCACAGCTTAGTCAGCTCCCACAGTGACAAGGTATCTTCTTTTCAGCTGATCATCAAATAAGTTGATATATTTTGATTAGGAATTTGCATCTGTTGGAAGTATTTCAAGTCTTGAAGACAGAACATGAAAAGATCTGAATCTGACATCTTTTCATTTCCAAATCATCAGCCTACACAGCACTCAGAGCAATAACTGTCAGTAGCCACAATTATTAAGAGATTCCTTGGATCCTGCTGTGCTACCTATTCTACAGAAGCCTGACAGAAGGGTGACATCTTCAGAAAATGTCAGTAAATACAAAATAAGGGACTTGAGATATTTATAAGCATGCAGAGTGTAATATACAGTACTGACAAGCAAAAGCATTCTGTCTGCTGTCTTTAAAATCTGAAGGACCCAAAGATCTGACTCAAAACAACTGACCCATGGGGCCAGTCTAGCAAATATTTACTTGTGGGCAATCAAACAGAGGAGGGTGAGGTACTGCTGGCATAGCTGACGGACTCCAAAGTCTGTGTTACAACTAGAGGCAGCTTTCATTAGAGACTGAGAGCAAAGCTTCAATTTACACTTTTTGGAACCGTGCTGAGATGTGATTCATTTAGACAACTTCCATCTTGTGCAAGTTTATCTCATGATTCAGCAAGAAAGTCAGAGTTAGAGCCTTCCTTTTCCTGTTCCATCAAAACACACCTCTTTTGTCACACCCACCTGGTGTTTGTTCTGGTGTTCCTCCAAGTGCTGGTGCAGACTGCTCATGTCTGGTCAAGCTCACAGCTTTAGAAAAAAAACAAGAGCAACTCTGTTTAATAAGGCAGCACTGCCATCTTACACTTAGCATACATTCAGTGCTAGCACATTTATGTTCGTTTACTCATGCACTGTTGTCAAGCAGTGAGTGTAACTGCTTGGAACATGTCACTTGTGTGCCCTACAGATTTTGTGCACTATGTTCTATAACTCTAATTTTCTCCATCATTTAATTTTGCTGGTACAAGAGTCAGCACACAGGAGTCCCTGTGCAGCATCAGTAATTGGTCATGAAGGATTACCTAAGAATTCCAAAATATTCAGGGGTACTGTGTTGGAAAGAATATATATTGTAGTGTTGGAAAGAAAATTACCTTTTAAGTTAATTGTTCACTAGCAACCAGGTTTGAAAGTTTTATCAGTTCCTATTACATGGGTAAGAGCAATGTGAGAGGTTCAATTTAAACATAAAGAATAATCTGTGTTTGCAAAATTCTCTAAATGAGAACAGACAAGCTTCATTTCTGCTAGGAAAGGTATCTGCATGGCAGTCCAGACAATCCCATGGTTTTCCAGCACTAAGTCCTCCTGTAGAAGCCATCAGGAAAGACATGTTGCACGGACATTGTTTCCTTACCAACAGAATGCTGAATATATTCAAAAATGCATTTGAGCCATTAACAGCTGTTTTTAAGACATCTAGCATATGCTGCATGCACTGATTAATAATTATAATTAATAAATATATTAGTAATAGAGGATTTTTTCAGTAAAATCTGTATCTATTTAAGACAAATCTACTGCATATTAGCTACAAATAAAAATAAAGATCTAGAAAAGACAAACTAGTTTTGGAGCATTTTATTCTGGCCTTTTAAACAGACACATCTAGACACAATTTGTCTAAGTTCTTTGTCAAATGCCCTAACTTGTCATTATCAGAAACCAACTGGATAAATATTGACAACTCCAATGTGTACCCATCGACGGGATACGATCCATGGGGAGAAGATAGAGGTGTGTCACACAAACATAAACAGGTACTCAACGAATTTTGGTGGTTAGGGTTTCGGGAAGGGAGAGCGCTCTCTTGGACTCGGCGGGTCCCTTGACGCTGTCCCGCAGGGAGCGCACGCTCTTCTGGCGGTTACGCGCGAAACGAGCCCTCTTGATCTTCCACATTGCCGCATCACTGAGGTTGGCCACGTTTGTCCTGACAGCAGTGATAGCTTTGCAAATGCAATGGACCAAGTTAGGATTCATTCCACACCATGGGGAGGGGTCCTACTGCTGCCAAGTGCCAAATGCAACTGGGCCCCGGGTCCCACTTCAGCCAAGAAAGTTTCAAATGGGCCCACGGGGTCCATTTGCAAGGTACTCATGTGCATGCCCTCATTCTGAAAACCATACAACCCCAAGAGGCATAACTGTGTTAAAACATTATGCTGGTCAAAAACAGATTCTTGAAGCCAAAAACTGAATTTCAGGCTAAAAGAATATGAGGTGCCCCCTATTTAAAACAGCAGAAATCTCACAAGTATGGATCACATTTGGTGTACTCAAACCTAACCATGGCCTCTAGTTTTGCCTTACTAACCTCCTGTTCTGCCTGCACCTACCATCCTGATTTTGAATTCAAAATTCTGTGAGTGTAGATTATGGAGTTACAGTGGTGTTATCAGCAGTATCACTGCATGTCTTAATGGGATCACCAATACTTTTTCACACTCATATCTACAGTGCACTGGAACCCTTTGAGTTTAATCATCTGAGTGACTGAAGTCAGTGAGCCCATCCTTTGCATCACCCATGTCTTTGAAATGGCAAAGAAAAAGGTTCAAAAGAAATCTAATCATTTTCTTGTGCTTATTTTAAATCACTCAAAAATATTCCTATTTAAAGATATTGCCCTACATTTGCAGCCAGAGGTGTTAGAAACTAGTGGCAAGACACCCTCCTCAGGCCACCCCAGCAGTTCCCAGCATTGGATCAAGCTACTCACATATGGAGAAGAATATACCTTTGCAGTTCCACCCTGTCCTATGGAGCAGTCACAGCACCTAGACTTTTTTAGGTACCGGGCTCCATGCAAATGTAGAAGGAAGCATTAGGCTGCTGAGGGAACATGCACTGTTCAAACAGCTGCTCCCATCTCCTCCAGGAAATGGAAATAGATCTGACTCATAGGCCACCACTTGGGTTAGGAAGTTTTCAATTATTCAGCATTCTAAAAATTTATACATGAATTAATTTTTAGTGCCTCTCTAGTGAAAGGAAGATTTGGTTTCTCATTTAGAAATCAAGTACGAACAGGACAAACATTTAAAAACATTTGTCACTGCAAAAATAGTTAACTGAGCACTGGCTCTGGGAGTCCATGTATCTCCTATAAGCACTGTGCCACACACATTGGGGCTTTTCAGAGGGTCAAACAGCTCCTAGGGCTGACTTTGTACAGACCACCACAGGACAGGACTGGGCATGATCTGGAACTTGAAGAACAGCAACTGTGACAGCATTAGAACTTCTACAATAGAACAAGTGGGTTAGTGTGGGTTGCAGGTGATCATAGAATCAGACCACAATTCAACCAAGGCTGGTAATCACATCCTAATGAGCAAAACACAACACCCAAAAGTGCAACAGCCTAATCTGTATTCAGGAAGTAAAAAATGCTAACTTCAATTTATTTTATTTTGGCCTCAAAGATTACTTAATTTCGGAGAATTTATATACATGAGACCTGCAACTCTGTCAGACTCTTGCAAGCAGCTAAAATTCCAAAAGCTGGTAAAAAGCAATCAGATTCATTTGAAATATGCTTACTTGTTGGGAAAGGAAATTCTTTGTTGCAGTCCAGATGAAGCTGAGCCTCCAAACTCAGGGTCTCAAAGCGATTCACAAAGAACTCCCAGCTCAAAGCTGGGATATCTGCTTTTAGAAAATGAAGTAGCAAAAGCTTACTAAGAATTGTGGGCCTGTCCTTGACAACTGTGTCAAACTGGAAATCAAGGCAGAGGCAGAGACCCTATAGAGGGAAACAAAGAAAACAATATATAACTGAGATATGAGATCTCTTAAGGATTTTTTTAAATAAAGGGAGGTCAAAGCTCATAACTTCTCCTGTCGGTTAATACAGGATCAAGGTTTAGCTCCTTTTTTCTACCAAGTCCTTTAAATCAGAACTAATGCTACTGGTATCAGGGAGAGAGTAAGGTAAGTAAAGAGATAAATAAGCATCATATTTTGAATGTAGAATTTTCTAAGATTTTGAGTAATACAAAGGTACAGGCAAAGTTCTATCCTACTGCATATTTGGTACATAATATCAAAGTGCTTTGCTCACGCTCCTCATCTGAGAAAAATGTTACATTTATGTAACTGAATCAAGCCCTTAATTACAAAAAGAATGAATCACCAAGGTTAAACAGGGGAAGCAAGATTAGACTGTGAAGTGTATCAGAGGCACTTAGCCCGAAAATTCTTCTGTACAATATCTGCACTAGAATTTTGACTGGACTGTTGAGATTTATGTTTGATAAGAAAGCCCACATATTGAATATGAAAGTGCAGTATACTGGTCTCATTGAACCCAAGTTCAGTAATAGTGTCACTGAACTCAATTTCTCTGGAAATTATTTTGAAAAGGTACCAAATGGAATTAAACTAGCAAACATTAACAGCTTTTTGTAGGCAGTAACCCTGAGATGTTTAAAATACATATTCATTCTATTCTCCACAGAACTAGAACTGAATTGTTCTATGAGATTTATTTTTTTTATCTTGCTTTTCTCTCTTAGATTAAATCTCTGCTTAGATTTAATCATGAGAATCATGACTGGCAGGCTCTCTGACACTCATAATATTACATGTCTAAGTGAATCTTGAAAAGATCAAGATCAGGTTTGGTTTTTCTCAAATATATTTTCTCACTGTGAGCTCAACAGGATCTCATAAGACTTAGAAATTTATTTTTTTAAATTATTTTCAAATATTAAAAAAAAAGTTGTTTTCTACAACAGCAGTTCAAACACTATAATCCTCTGCAGCCATCAAAATATTTATGGTTCGACTTGATCTTAAGAATTCTTTTTTGCATGATTCCAAGTTGGGGTAGGGCAGTATCATTCCCCTTGGTTATTTTGTGCATATGCCAAGTACCAAGACCAGTAATGCTTGCCTAAAGAAGTATTACAGGGACTGAGATGTTGTACATGTGAACTCCAGGTGAAAAGGCAGCTTCCCACTGGAATGTATTTTTTCCCCTGTAGCACACTCACCTGTAAAGCTGGCCTCTTTATGGTGTCAAGTAATAGTCCAGCTCTTGTAGCCACTGCTGGGTTAACATCTTCCACAGCAGTCAGGAAACAGCAGAATGCATGAGCCAAAGAGTACTTCAGTAGGTGGTTTTTTGTCACAGAGTGAATGTCCAAAAATCTGCACAACACAGCCACTTTCTCAACTGTAGCAGTGAGACGAGAGGCATATTCATTTAGGCAATGCTTTATGTACTGATTAACACACAGATTAATACATAGAAATATGCACAGCTGAGAAAGTAACAAAGAAAACTAGCTAGAAAGAGCTATAATTTTGATTTTTATTATCCAAAATGTCTCATCTTCCCCTTTATTTTACTGCACACTGTTTTGTCATAGTTTAGCACCAAACTATCTCCAAAACTCTGCAAAGCAGCAAAAAGTTCTGCTATATGTCTCCTCAGTTACTGCAGAGAGAGCTCTACTTCTTCAGAGAAGAAACAAAGGGAAAATAAAGTACATTTCTCAGGCCTACCTGCTTCAAATCTCATCTTCCAGTCTTTACTGTTGAAATTGCTGTTTATGATTGTCCAGAAAATGTCAGCTCCATGAGGAAGTGAAAGGGCATGAAGAAGAAGTGGGACTGCCAGGGAAGAAAGCTGAGAAAATTCAGACTTCACAACTCCCCATAAGCTGGCAAGACAAAAAAGAGCAAGCCTGCTTATAAAGACACTCCCTTGATATCCTTTCTTATAAATGTAAAGAACTTTCCATGAAAATCTCTATGAGCCATGCTGGGCATTTATGTGAATACTACAGAGTGGATTGTAGTAAAAACAGAGTAGGAAAAAAGAGCTACTTGCAAATCTTCAACTACAGCATTTTTAATTGAAAATCTAGGTTCAAAATTCCTCACTTTGAAGTATTTCATTTTGAAAGAGTTTGCCTAGTTCAAGACAACTGCCATGGAGCACAGTCTATGCTATGAATTAGGAGTTTCAGCATGACCACATAAGCCACATGAACTATCTTGACACCAAAAATCATGTGCATCCACAAATAACTAAGAAGCTGGATATTCACAATTTGCTGCTATAGATTCAGGACAGATTCTCTAGGCTGCTAAAACCCTCAGTCTTGTGAGATGCTCAGTGAAATTGATACAGAGCAGCTGTTAAGCGCTGACAAACAGTATTTCAGAAGATGATACGCTGATGTTTACTCAGCTAGTTTTCTTCAGAGTCCTTTTCTCCAAAGAGAATCTTAAAAGGCACAGATTACAATCCAATTCACTCTAAGTGAACAAACTTCCTGTCCCTCACAAAAAATAAGGTGAAATACTATTGTTGTCTCAGCTTTAATGCTAAGGCCCTATAAACTGTGTGCCTGCCTTCACAACATCCTTTATTTTTTTTTTGTAGAGTATAGGAAGACTATATATATATGTATACTGATATACACATCAGTCTCAGGTAATGGTATTATTGAATATGAGAGAGACTGACTCATTGCAAAAGAGGTGGTTCACAATAGAGTAGCCATGATGGACACTGCAGGGTTACCCTGACTTCATTTACATCTTAATTAGCCTGTGCAATAACTTTCTTAATCTTTCCACAATTCCTCTACCACTCTTGTTAATTTCCCATAGTAAACTTGCAAATTCTTCAACACTAACAAAAATGTATACCTGGAGAACCAATGAAGTGTGAAGACAAAATGTGCAATAATAACCCACCTTGAAATCAACATGTGATCTTGAATATAGGCAAGAAATTGTGGATGGTCTTTTCTTGCTATATACAGGCATTCCCCATGAAGACACAGGATCTTCAGACAATTCAGCATGTTAAAAAGAATGTCTGGTTCTTCAAACCTTGACATTTCCTGTGTAAACAGATGTTTCTCTCTCAACACAATGACATCACTTCACCAACAATACAAACTAAACTAACAAGCAATCAATGTTACCTGCAATATCGTGTATATGAGCTTCAAGGTAACTGGAAGCTGCTGATAACAAAACTTCCTTTCTGTGTCATTCTTTATTGCTGTTAAAAATGTAAGATACAGACAATATTAAAATTCTTTTATCTATGAATTCAAAATTAAACTAAAGGATGTAAAGGTGATGAGAGATAAATTAGTTCTAGGCACATTAACCCTACAGTCAGCAAAGTTTGCATAACATGGAATGTGGCATCTAATGTTTTGGCTACTTTATATGTTCAAAAAGCCTAGACTTCTTTTAACACTTTTGGGAGACAGTCACACTTGCTATCAACTTTTTTACAGCCTATCCAATTAATATGTTGAAAGAATTAAATGCATGATAAAAAAAGTGACTGTGCACTGTTGGATTTAAAAGACTGCTTGCATTGTATATGAGTATAAGCATTTCTTTTAAAGCCTTAGTGCAATAACCTTTTCAGCCTCTACCTACCGGCATTTTCTGTGGTCTCTGTGTGATTTCCTGGGTTTTCTCCATGCTTTGGTGCTGATTTGTCTTCCTCTTCTCCTTCAGTTCCTATAATAAACTCAGGTCTAGTATACAGAAGACTATCCTCGAGGTTATCTGTGGGCTCCTTTAAGAATATAATAAGTTAAATTCATTTCTTGATGTTACCTACATACATGAGGCCATATCCTGCTGACTAAGCTACATTTGGTGTGACAAACTGAGCTCAAATGAGACATTCTTTGTTTAGTTCCTTGTATATTTATGCACTCAAATCACCTGCATATCTAAAATTTTGCATCAGCAAATGTATACTGACAAAAAAGTGTGTTTCTGACATTGATTTAACAGAAACTGTATATCCATATTGGAGCTGAGGTGGATTCAATCTAGGGCCAATACTTCACCAAGTTTGTCATCCTTGCCTGAAAGGAGTAACAGACAGGAGCAGGGTGTTTCCTGCACTACTGTGGAGTTACAGGCTTAGGGGCAGGACCTACCTCAGCCACTTTTACACTGAAAACTGTAAACTCCAGGCTGTGTGGCAAGGAGCACAGGATTAAAGGCTCCCATTGTGATATTTATGTTGTAAATTTCAGGGTGAAGTCTGGAAGTGTCCCAGCACCCAAAAGACTGCACTGCTCACTAATTTGCTATTGAGATGAGAATCTGTACTGGAGGGGCATGAGATGATTTTTCTAGCATAAATACTATATTGACTACTATGTGCAAAATATCTACTTATCACATACACATGAAATGAAATTCTGAAAATTTGACACATAACAAGCCATCACTATTCCCTCCATGGAAGAAAAAAGCTAATAAAAATCTGCTACTAACACACTACAGCAAATGAGCATCAGAATAAATGGAATGATGCCTTCTTCTCAACTACCAGATGGAACAGTTACATGTAATAGATAACCAGCTTAAAATAAATTCATCAGACCACCACCACCACACGAAATTTTCCAATTCTTCTGCAAAGCTACAGAGAACTTTAATGATAACTAGTGACTAGAGAGTACATATCTGGGTCTGATAAAGTTGGATACTCAACCTGAAGTAAAATCATTTTTCATACAGTGTTCAGGATTTCAAACAGTCAAGCTCCAGCTAAGGCTTGCTCACTTGACAGCTGCTTCACTCAAAATCATTAATCATTTCAAAGTATCCACCCCTTGCTTTTAACAAAAGGTAAGTATTAACACTTTACATTTTATTTGAGACAAAGTAGGATTGGAGTGATGCATGTCCAAAGTGAAATAGCACTTCAGTGTTCATGGGGAAAGAGTTCATGGTGGATGAATATTGCCATCTTCCCTGGGTTCTTTGAATCAGTTCAAACTCAGGAAATTTTACAGTTCAATGGCATTTTGCTTTAACCTCCCAAATCCTTCATGCCAAAAGCCAGTGTAGCTTTGCTTCCTGAGCACAATGGAATGAGAATAGTGAAGGAGTTGCAGCACACCAATAATACAGATTCTTTCCTGTTCTACTTACCACAAGCCTGATTTCTTCCTTTGGAGCAAGCTGCTCCAGCAGCTCAAAACCCAGCTGGTAACACAGAATGCTGGACTGGCACAGACCACATTCAACTGATTTTTCATCTTTCTGACAGGTGTGAGAACCACCCCAGGGTGCCTGAAACACATTGTTTATGATGGATATTATATCTTTTGAGATGCTGTTCTCTAAGCCCAAAGTGACACCATCATCCTGGAGTTCCATCTGAAAGAAAGTGAAAAGAGTAAGGATTTATTATTAATTTAAAAGGCAGAGTATAAACCATCTGCCTCTTCCTACATTTCTGCTAGTTTTATATTACAGTACTGGGAAGAATCTGAGATAAACTTTAACTCAGAATTTTAAATTGCCATTGGCGTTAAGGCCCAAGCTCAAAAAGCTAGAGTAAATAGACAATTTCAAGAATAGAATCTATTAATTTTACCTGGAGACTGTAATCCAAAACAAGTGTCTTTGAATTCACAATGTAGAAACTTAGCTATCCAAAAATTGATAATCTAAGCTTATCAACAAATCTCTGCCTCTAGTCCGTAAAAATAAACAAAGCTCCAAGGAGAAGTTCCTTTCACTAGTGTCAGGTTAATATCTAATCTGAATGTGGAGCTATCTAACTTCTTTGAACATTAACCTATAATTTCTATAGAGATAAAGACAGATGACAGCTGTACTGGGATTTAAATGCCTTACACTTCATGCCAGGCCCTTAGCAGAAAGAGAATCAATACAGGATCAAAAGAATCAATGCCAGGCCCTAAGGAGAATGAATAAAGGAGAGCCAAAAGTGACTACAGAACTTCAGCGCTCCTTCCACGTGGATGTTTTTCTTCTGCAAGTACCTGCTTCAGGATTAGATCAAACATCAGAATGAAGCAATTAAGATTCATTTCCTCATCTTCACACTCAAAATCAATTGTTTTTCCACTAGGATGTCCAAAATTCTTGAAAGGGCTCTGAAAAGGACTACGTATTGGGCTCCGAAATGGGCTCTGGAAGGGGCTTGGGAAAGGACTCAGCATGTTGTGCTGAACTCTGCGCCCAGGGTCAGAAGCAACGCTCACCTGAAAACATAAAAAAATCAACATGTCCAAATGACTGTTAGACACTTAAGCAATCTCATTCTATAAGAAATGCCAAAAATAGCAAGAACTCTGACAGCCCTGCCACTCCCTTGTGTAGCTTTTTTTGCAAAATATACAGGTGTCCCTTATTAACACCACTGAGCAATAAGATACAGTGGAAGTACAGGATTCTTATCTGCCCATATTCTGCCCAGATGATACATTCTGCCCAGATGATACATTCTCTCAAGCTAAGTGGCTGACATCCATTATGTTATTCCTCTAAGGAGAATTTCAACATCCAAAGCCAAACTGAAAATTGGTGCAGGCAGTAAAACAGCCATCAGGGTACAATGATCTGCTCCATAATCCATGGACACTGACTTTAGCAGGAGGCTAACACAGGAGCCCACCCCAAGAGAACTTTGTTAACTTAGACTGTACCAAGGATACAGCTAGCTGGAAATGAGCTAGACACAATGGCAGTAAGTTGTGTATGTCTGCACTGATTTATGCCCACACCACAGCTAAAACACCCTGAGAACTTCTAGGCATTGCAGGGAGATACACACCTTGATGACACACCAGGTCAAATTTCACACCAGCTATGGTCTGAAAGACCAGACAGAAAGTTTAATCATTTTTTCTGCTTAGTTTAGAAGTGATCATGGGCTAGCTGTGGCAGTGCTCTCTGCAGAGCTGTATCAGAAGACTGGCAGACTACACATAAGGAGTCATCAACTGCCTAGATGCTCTAGTTCCTTAAATGTAAGGAATCAGATCTTTCAAGCAACCTTGTTCCTGGTGTCCTTGAAGCACTTCATCCAAACTACTGAGAAGTTAAGTCACATCAGACCAAGTATGTGTAGTACCTATGTATTTGTACATATTCTCTTCCAGACCATAAGCCTTTGACAGACAACTTTAGATCACATTCTGCATCTCTTGTGTTTGGTACAAAAAATGCAGGGAATGAGAAATAAATTTTTCTCTCTCACTCTTTCAAAACATACCTGGGCCCACCAAATTCATACCAGAATACAGAAGGTCATTCTGGATGACCAGTTGTCCATAACAGTTTGTTCCTGATGCAAAGAATCAAACAGCTTGAAAAATATCCTGAGTTCCTACCTGTGTTACCATTACTCTTTTATATGACAGAGCAATATTAACTTAAGTCATGCCAATTTTCTTTGATTTTCAAAATGTATTCTGTTTTCAATCAAATGCTGCCATATTGAAAGATGTTTTTTAATTCTTCACGTGGACTCTATCAGGAAGATTGTTATAAGCAAAAAAAATAACCAGGATAAATAACAGTTACCCTCCGAGCTGCAAGATTTCCTGCCAGTTCACTGACTCTTGATTTTCTTTGATTTGCTAATTCTTTTACAGAATTAACTCCATCAGAAAACATGCTGATTAGTAACTGAAGAGGAACCACAATGTCCAGTTCAGACAACACCTAAGGAAAGACAATAAATAAGAAAGCACGAGTTTCAAGTTGGATCACAAACACCAGCTACTTTATATGCATTTTTGTAACATGATCCTCAGCTCAGCAAGTTCTCTGCATTTAATTTTGGTATTCAATGAGGTGAGGTGCAAGCTTAGATTTCTGTTATAATCAGGGCAAAATAAAACAGGCACTTTCAAAATATTTGTTGGCATCCACTTGGTGCACCTTGAGAGCAGTTTCATGCACAAACACACAGGGATGTGCAGTAATTCCACAAAAATATTTTTGTAAAGCAGAAATATTACCAATACTTGAACTAATAACTATTTTTAAATTATTCCTTAAAACTGAATTGTTTATTTTATTCTAAGAATTTGTTCAGAATGGTAGCCTATAGCTGTCAACATAGTGACAGAATTGTTAATTGCACATCACTTGGAGAACATTCCCAATCTATTATTCCTCTGTTACTCAGATAAATATAAACTCATTTGCACTTGTCATTAAGTGTTATTAATTCAAGAAAAATCTAAAAAAAATCATGCTTTACTTGAAAACTCTGTAGACCTAAAAACTTAAAATTACAGTCAGGTAAATTGGTCTTTGTAGAGGTTTAATTAAAATAACCCTCAGCAGGAAAGAAACAATAATGAAAAGTACAGGTATTATTTTGAGGTGCTGTGGAAAATTTTGTACCCTTTTTGAATTCATTGCCCTCATCTGACATGATTATCCCTGTAGCTCCCTGTAACATTGGGTGAATGCCAGTTTTGTGGGCAAATATAGCACAAAAAAGGCGAGAGCAGCAGAAAACTTGGTGGGTACAGAGCTAGTCTAATCCAGCTCTTCAAATGCAGAAACAACTACAGCTGTTTCTGGAGTCTGGAATTAATTTTAGAATCTACAGACCAATTTCTGTGGAGACTAAAAAGTAATGCTGTAAAAAAGTCAGCCAGCTGAATGGCTCTAAAGACTCAACTGACAACAAAGTTTTTCTTTAAAAAAGGCTAAAGAAATTTCCAGGCTTCCATTTTTAAAGAATCACAAAATCATTTAGGTCACAAAAGACCCCCAAGATTACTGAGTGCAACCTTTGACTGCTTCCCACCTTGTCAGCTAGGTTATTGCTCATGATGGGTTGGCAACACTCAGGGTCTGTCTACTAACCATCCTTATATTGTGGAGCTAAGCAAAGGGCAGAAAGGGTGCATCAACTTCAGAAAAGCAGATTCTTTTTCAAAATTATAAGCTGTTTCAGCATGACTTGTCAAGCAAGGACACTTACATGCAGCCAGAGCAAAGCCTGCTCTTGCACAGAAGATGGATACCCTGTGAATCGACAGCTAATAAACCCAAACATCTCCTCCAAGGAGAAAGGGAGAGGACAGAGCTCAGTGTCAAACATTTTGCTGAAAAATAGAACAAAAATGTAGCATCACTGAGTTAGCATGGCATACACTGTGTGAGATAGAAGAGAAAACTGGTAGGAAGCTAATCTTACTTGCAGCCTCACCCTCCACGGGAGCTGAGCTAGGCTGCTGATACCACCTGTCCTGACTATACAAGGCCATCTCTCAATTTGGTGATGCACCTTAAGAATTCATACCACATATGTCCAATTTCATTTGATAGCAATATCTTTTCCAACATCCAATGCAAAATTTGGAAAACTTCTCATCTCACTAGTCCATTATTCCATGTTTGCACTAAAAAAAGTTTACAGCAATACCTACAAACATTAACTTACAGTCAGTTTCAGAGCCCTGTCATCAGTTTAAAGGCAATGTGAAGTTTTACCATCAAAGTCATAAACCAGACATAAAATTATGATTCCACCACCGATCTTATTCTGGTGTTTCCTTTGCTCAAAGGGGAAGATATGAGCTAAACAAATACAGCTCTACTAATCCCCACCATTTCTCATCAACTGGAAAGGAGGAGAAAGATGGTCCTTCCAACATGCTTCAGGAAGGACCAGCTTTCTAAAAATTTGTAAAAATATGCATTGCTCACATCAAAGAAGAATCCATGTAGTTGGCTCTCGACTCAAAGATATGGGGGGCAATAAAAGAAAACTTTCCCAAACTTAAATCCTTTAAACATAAGATAAAAAACAAATCCAAAGCATTCACTCACTGCTGCCTATTGCACACACAGGCGTTTTAATTAGTTGCCACCATCTTACAATGCTAAAACCCTCAACAAACATATGCAAAACCAGAATGATTCCAACATATGCCTACATACCTCAGCACTTCCCGAAACTCTTTCAGTTGGTTATCAGGCACTTCTGTCCTTATAGCTTCCAGCCACTCTGGCATGATACACTCCCACACCGACTGGTTTATCACATTGTATGGAATCAAGCAAAGGATTCGGTTCAGCCCTTCTTTTAACTGGGTTACAGCACTACATGATTTGTCCCAGTATCCACCAACCTGTGGGTATTTCAAAAAATCATACTGATGAACTATTGTAAATGCAGGTCCACCAATGAGGGGAGAGAATGATGCATCTGACTCCATCTTATCAGAAGGCTAATTTATTACTTTATTATACTGTATTTTATTAAAGAATACTATACTATACTATAGAATACAGAAAAGATACTTACTGCATGTTAAAAAGATAATAATGAAAACTCATGACTTTTTCCAGAGTCCTGGCACAGCTTGGCCCTAATTAGCCAATGAGTCAAAACAACTCACACTGGAGTCCAATCAAACAATCACCTTGGGTAAACAATCTCCAAACACATTCCACATGAGCACAACACAGGAGAAGCACATGCGATAAGAATTGTTTTCTTTTTCTCTGAGGCCCCTCGCTGCCTTTCAGCTTCCCAGGAGAAAAACCCTGGGTGAAGAAATTTTTTTCAGAGAATGTGAATACCACAAAGAACAACATTTCTAGTCCCTGTAACTTGCTCATTATCACAAATTTGCTCAGTGTGTTGCAGCCAGAAAATTTTTGGAGGTGATCGTTAATAACTTCAAGGCAGAATTTTGAATTCAGCCATGGAGCTGCATTGTTTTTTCCTCTTTAATTTCACTGACAGTCCACAAAAGCCTTGTCCAAGACTTAAATGAAATTTGCTCACTTCCAGGGCATGATTCAGTGTATTATTATTTATAATTCTCAAAAAGGCACAGATGTATTTGGTCAAACTTGCAACATCAATTTTTTGCTCTGGGAAACTTGTTACAGTACTGGATCTTTATTCTGAAAATCTTGGTCTGTACAAGGTGTTCTTTCATGGGTGTTAGTTCAGGGTTTTTTGAACAAAGGTTCCCAGTGATAGAAGCAAAAAAATATGCTTCTAGTATATAAGTAATTGGCATACAGAGATTAATTATTCTAACTGACCTCAGCTCACATCTGCTGTTCCTGACTAATGGCTCTAGAGATGCCTGCTGTTTTGGCAGCAATTACTGGTAATCTCAGCCAGCAAACTATTTTTCCTTCATTCATCACAGCTAATTTCATGGCTATTTGTCTTCATGTTCTAGTGAAGTCTTGCAAATCTGGCAAGTTTTTGGTCCAGTCTTAAGTATTGCTGTAGGGGGTAAAAAAACTGAAAAGAAGGGCTGGATCCAAGGAAAAAAACTGCAAGAGATTACAGCATGAGCTTCAGTCCTTCTTTCACCCCTTGATCTCAAAGCCATGGTCTCTTTTGTTCAGTTTCTAACATTTGAAGCATCCATCCACCTCTCAGTGTGCCCCAGCTGACCTACTAGCATCCCAGCAGCAATGGTTACTGAGTAAAACATGTCCATGCTGGTCTGCACATGTACAGCAAAGCCCATACATTACATCAGGAAAAACCCACAATGTACAGTTCATGTCTGATGATGTAATACATCACATGAAGTCTTTATGGCTCTTCCAAGTCTAGCCACTTAATTTTATGAAACAAGCCCAACATGTCCTCTGGACATTTTGCATGAGAGTCTCAAAAAAAAAAAGTCTTACAAAAGCATGATTAAGTGGTGAGTTCTGCTTCATAACTAATGGACAGAAAGAATGACTCTTTTTAGAAGAGGCTGCACCAATGGTTGCACTTAGGCACCCTGGATAACCTTCCAGGTAAACCTCTCTCTCTCCATCAGCACCAAGGCAAACCATGTCAGACTGGGATCTTAATTGAGTCACTCAAATTAGGTCTCTGAAGTTAGCATCAGTGTTCCCAGAGTTCCCTTCAGTAACAACTGTGTGATTTCAAAAACCTTAATTCACAGCTGCAGAGATGAAGTATGCAAAGAACAAAGAAACATACTAAAGGATAGGCTTATATCTGGGAGTAGGCAAATGATACCTTTTAGCAAATACGTGTTTGGGTACTTCAGCAGCATAATGGAAATGTGCCACTATCAAAAACATACAGTATCTTTCAATATCTATAATATTCTCCCAAACTGCCTTGTAAAAATTGTAAAAAATGCCTACTTTCTAACAAAGTAAAACTAGAAATGCTGTGAAAAGGAAAAATGTGGTGGTGTTCACGGGGAACTTAGGATGAGGGAAGAGACAAGAATGTTCATGTTTCAGAAGGCTTGATTTATTATTTTATTATAAATATTATATTAAAACTAAAAGATTATAAGAAAGGATTTCATCAGAAGGCTAGCTAAGAATAGAAAAGGAATAATAACAAAGGCTTGTGACTGATTGAGACAGTCTGGACAGCTGGACTGTGACTGGCCATTAATTAGAAACAATCACATGAGACCAGTCAGAGATCCACCTGTTGCATTCCACAGCAGCAGATAATAATTTTTTAGATTTTGTTCCTGAGGCCTCTCAGGAACAAGCTTCTCAGAAGAAAAAATCCTAAGGAGAGGACTTTTCATAAAACATGTCTGTGATAGAAAAATTCCCAATTTCCAGTGCTCCCTCTACTACTGAGATTTCATTGTCTTGTCAGAGCTGGGAAAGAAAAGGTGATTTTACTCAAGACCTTAATCTCTGCAGCAAATAAGGGAGCCTTCAGATAAATCATTCCTACCCTGGCAAACTCCATTGGCTTGGGCAGGAGGCACATAACCATGACATCAAACCGGACATCACAAACAGTCTTCAGCCACTTGGTAACAAACTGGGGCTTCAGCTTCTCAACCAGGCTACCAACTTCATCATCCATCATGTAAGCTGTAGAGTGAAACCACTGGAACACCATGCTGACCAGCCTTGCCAAACTCTCTGTGGGTGTATTCTCACTGGGAGTGCAAAGGCTCACCTGGAAGAGAGAAACACAAACCAACTTTCATTTCTAGAATTAAAGGGGGAAATTTTTGATTTACTAGATTTTGCATGTTGTCAGAGTTATGAGGATGCAGATTACATATGAGACAAATGAAATAATCGGTTTTAAGTAGAGGTAGGTACAGGACAATTGACAAAACATTTCCTAACCAGAAAATAACAATAAAATGGGGAAAAAAAACAGGCACTGAGTTTTTTGTTTACTTTCAACACTGAAAAAAATCAGTATAGAGTGCTTTGACAAACCTTTTGGTTTGAACTTCAAAATTACTTTTAATTTCAGAAGGTATTGTAAATCTAGTAAAATATATGCAATACATACACACACACATATAAGATGTACCAGATAAAAAGACAAGTCAAATCAAGAACTTCAAAAATTCTGAAAGAAAATGCCTACCTAATGTAATAAGTGATCTTTACTTTGCAAAAGATTCCAATCTTGAATTTTTGTCTTCATTTGGGGCATGAATATGAGTTCTAAGTCCTCAGAAAATCCCACATAATGATTAACATTTGTCACCCCTTCTCTGAACTATCTAAAATGATACCTGGACTGCAAAGCTGTAACAAATCTGAGACCAAGTTTCTACCCCAGGTCACAGGCCAGCACACTGCTAAGCCATTAATTACCTGATGTTTGAGCTCTTGGCACCCTCTGGGTACAGGAGACAAAGTTTCAAATCAGGTTGCTGCACTGAATGCAAAGAATGGACGACAGGAGAATTGAGAAGCTCCTTTAGCCACCAAACAGCTCATTGTCATTTCCTAGTGAAACCTGCACCCTCAGCACTTGGCAACCTGAAACTGGTGACCACTGCCTGGCAGCACGTGAACAACAGAGCAATGTTTGTGTCATATCTGGAGAAAAAACTGACAGATCTCCTTCCCAGAGAAACCAGAACCCATTGGTTTTTCCTCCATGATTTTTCTTGAGCTGAGGCAGCTATCAACCTTCTTGTCAATTCAAAGTAAAGTCTTCTACTTTATTGCAGGTTGAAGCTCAGGTGTTTTCTTCCTTGAGCTTGGCTCAGCTGAGCATTAACTCAAAGGCAGTATTAGCTGGCAGCCTTTTTAAAAGGAACTCTTGACCCCTTATCCAGTTTCTCCATGAAAGATAGTCATTTTATGGAGGAAAACAGCAACCTAAGATTTCTCACAACCTGTGAGGTCATCTCTGTCAATACCCACTACAGAGACCAAGAGATTTTAGAGGAATAGAATGGAGACAGTGAGTTCTTCCTCCCTACCACACAAAGATACACTTTGAATGTCAGGGATGAGGCATGTACAGTGAAACATGACCTGCTCTGTTTGCACTTAATTCTACTTCTGGAAATATAGACCTTTAGTCTTTATAAAACATTATTTAATACAGAATAAATGTACATGGCACAATAAAAAAAAAAAAAAGAGATGTCTTTACTTCTAAAACAACGTTAAAGATATCAGCAGAATATAAAGTTTATTCATGTAGTTCCTTGAAACTGCAGAGCAGCTCTTTTGGCACTATGGAACTCCACATCTACCACCCTGCCATCCAGAGATCCTACCTCTGTTTAGACAATGGATGAGGGTCCTGCTATTTGCTCACCTGTCACTGGGTGACTGAAGAGAGAGCCTGAGAGGAAAGGTGCCTTGGAAAGAGCCTGAGGAAAAGAATTCTCCTTAAGGAGAACTGCAGAATGCAGTTTCTGAGGATCTGTGAGGCTGCAGCCTGGCCTGCTCATGACCTAGCCAGGAGCTATCCTGCTGTTTTGGAATAATCTCTGGTAGCTGCTGTAGGGGTAGAACACAGGGCTTCATTCTGTCATTCACATCAGGTGAATGGAGTAGACTGACTGACACAACTTGATCAAGCGGACTGCAGGAAGGAACAACATCCCACTAAGAATCCTCCTTCTCTCTTACCTATTCAGAGGTAAGAGAGAAAGCTCTGTTTCCAGAAAGTGATGTTGAAAACTGGAAGGAGAAAAATGAATTTCTAGGGGACTGCCTTTTAAAAATCAAAAAAGGCCGCTCACCAGGGGGCACTTGTGAACAGAAGAAAACAGAACTCAATTAAAAAACAGAGTGAATAATTCTGTTATATACTTTCTAGCAGACTCAGAGACAGTCAGCAGCTCCACCCAAACTAGTTATGAAATCTCCAAGTCTGACAGCTTCACAGGAAAAATTCTTGCTTACAATTCAGAGTATGTCTCCAATTAAAGCCAAGAAGTGTGGGAAAAAATAGAGGCAAAACAGACTTCAGAAAGTAAAGGGGAGGCAACCACGAACAGAGAAGAAAGCAAGAATTTCTTACCAAGAACCATATTCCAAACTGGCTCAGGAGGCGTTGGTCATGCTTGTCATCATCTTTATTATCAAAGTCTGTGTTGTCCAGGGAGTGATGGGAAGAGGAGAGGCCCATCTGCCTCCTTCGGTTGAGTTCATGCTCCCTCTGCTCTGCATGAAACTCTGCTTCTTTCAGCAAGCTGTAAAACAAACCTGTGGTCAGTGAATGCACCTTTCCTGCAGTGGACACAGGTATCTAACCAAGAGTAACTAGATGTTAAACCATATCATGTCATCACTTTCCTGAAACAAAGTAACATCAAATTCTAGGATTCCAGGCTGCCTTCCTCATCAGGACAACACTCACAGAATCACAGAATAACGAGGTTGGAAGAGTCCTCTAAGATCATCGAGTCCAACCTATGCCTAACACCTCAACTAGTCTATAGCATCAAGTGCCATGTCTGGTCTTTTTCTAAACACATCCAGAAATGGTGATTCTACCACCTCCCTGGGAAGAGCATTCCAGTACTTTATTATTCTTTTAGTGAAAAATTTTTTCCTAATATCCAACCTATATCTTCCCTGATGTAGCTTGAGACTGTGTCCTCCTGTTCTGTCAGTTGCTGCCTGGTGGAAGAGACCAACTCTCACCTGCCTACAACCTCCCTTCAGGAAGTCGTAGAGAGCAATAAGTTCATCTCTAAGCCTCCTCTTCTCCAGGCTAAACAACCCCAACTCCTTCAAACATTTCTTGTAGGACTTGTGCTCCAAGCCCCACACCAGCCTTGTTGCCTCCCTCTGGACGCGCTCGAGCATCTCAATGTCCTTCCCAAACTGAGGGGCCCAGAACTGGACACAGCACTCAAGGTGTGGCCTCAGGGGAAGAATGACCTCCCTGCTCCTGCTGGCCACACAATTCCTGACACAGGCCAGGATGCCATTGGCCTTCTTGGCCACCAAGGCACACTGCTGGCTCATATTCAACATGTCTGCTCCCCAATTATCCCAGTGAAACTAAAATCCACCTGTGCACAAGATCTGCAGGCAATATGGACACCAAGGCCTGATCCTGTCTCATGTACCCACAAGCTCACATTACCTGATGACAGCCTCCACAGTGCACACAAGCTCCCCTGCAATATGGACACCAAGGCCTGATCCTGCCTCAAATACCCATGGCTCACAGTACCTGATGAGAACCTCCACAGTGCACACGAGCTCCTCTGCAATATGGACACCAAGGCCTGGTCCTGCTCACATACATTACCTGATGACAGCCTCCACGGTGCACACAAGCTGCAATATGGACACCCAGGCCTGGTCCTGCTCACACACATTACCTGATGACAGCCTCCACGGTGCACACGAGCTCCTCTGCAATATGGACACGCAGGCCTGGTCCTGCTCACACACATTACCTGATGACAGCCTCCACGGTGCACACAAGCTGCAATATGGACACCCAGGCCTGGTCCTGCTCACACACGTTACCTGATGACAGCCTCCACGGTGCACACGAGCTCCTCGGCGCCGCACTCGCGGGTGTTGATGGGGGGCGGCGAGGTCTGGTACAGGTGGGTCTCGGCGGCCGCCCCCAGCTCGCTGTGGTGGTTGGAGTGGCACCTCTTGCAGTAGCGCACGGGCCGGTTGCCGTGGCGGCCGCAGCAGCCCGCCGAGAAGCACGTGACAACCGCTCTTCTGACGTGGGAGCTGCAGTTCTGGGAAATAACAAAGGGCTTGTCAGGCCACAGGTTATCGGGAAAAGGAACCGAAAACAGGGATGAGAGCCAGCACCAGGGAGCTGGCTCAAGTGCTGGCAATTTCCAAAATCACTCTGTCTAAGCACAACTGTGTGCACCCTCCTGATGCCAAACATCACTGACCTTCCAGAAAGACAAGCTCAGGACTAAATGCTGAGCCTGGACTTAAATGTCACAGTTGCTCCTCTTCTGAAACACCAAAGTGACATTTAAATGATCAACCTCAACCTCCTGACTCGGAGCAACCTCTAAATTTTACAGTAGTTCTTTTAACACCTGTTTATGCTTCAGAAGGTCTTTTTAAGTTACAGGTAGCAACAGGTAGATCCTTAGGAGTGCAAAAAAATGGTGCCACCATGCCACAGTTTATGCTATGTAAGGATCTGCCTTATCACAGGAAACCGTACAAGCCTTTGAAATAAGCACCTGAAATTTCTGCCACCTAGTAATCCAGCCCAACAGAGAAGTTTTCTTTGCCACATGAGAACTGGAATATGTTGTACACTGTATCCTTTGCTATAAAAGCCTTATCAAAACACATTTGCCAATATGTACCGCAAGCAGATTCTTTTTGTCAGCAACCTTTTCAGAGCCAAGCACTAAAGATTTTCAGTCCACATATTTTTAAAAATACACACTTTACAGTTTGATTTTTGCCCAATTTAGGATCAATCCAAGACTTCAAGGACATGAGAAGATATATAAACTCTTAAATTTAAAATTCATCTCTTGTTCTATCCTCTTCATAAAGCAGAATTATAGAACACAAACAGAGCTCAACTGCATAATTGGATTGCTTTACTAATTGCCACTTAAACTAAAACCTACAACTCAAATCAACATTGTCAGTTTCAACAAAAAGAAACCTGCTGCTGAATTTTTCTATCCACCAATAAATGCATTCATGGATAAATTGTGAGATTTTGGAATGGTACAAAGAAGAATGCACTATACAGTGATGGAATGACATTACACACAACATCAAATCATGCCCCATCACACAAATGGCTGAATCTTACCTTCTTCTGACATATAGCAGAAATTTCAGCTGTAAGGGGAAGGCATACAAAACATGAACACAAAGTGACGATCTTTGTGGTTTACTACGGCAGCCAGGGGAAAATGGAAGACATCCTGCAAGGAAGTCTCTGGGCTAAACTTGTGTTTCCAGGTACCACTGAAACCCCTAAGCCTGCATAAGTGAGGACACTGTACACTTAAGCCTATGGCTATTTCTACTTTGAAATACAACAGCCTTGGTGCATTACGTGTGGTGTGCTCTGCAACCCCTCCACCTTCTGCTTATGCTCCTGCCCCTCAGGCAGACTTGTAAAAGCACACCTTGCACACACAACTGTGGCATGATGTAGGAGACATGGCTCAGGTGGGCCTACACTGCTTGTGAAAGCTCTTGGCATAAAAAAACAGTGAATATGGATGAACAATGCCAAAGCAGCCACTATGTCTGGCCCATAATTTCAGAGTGAAATGTTTGCAGATTCAACCTGTAAGCAGTAGCTATTTGATCTGTTGCCCTAGCAACATATGATTCAGTAAGTTTAAGGGGCTGATTAAGAAGATGTGCTTCCCTTAAGTAAATAAAACATTCTTTATGGGTAACATTTCAACTAAAAGCAGACAGCAAGAAAATCTCAACTGCTTAAGAATTTTCAGTTTGCAAAGCAAAGAGAGGCAGTGTCTTCATTCTATCCCTGGAAGGGTTATTTCAGATAATATGCTGACCAGTCTGTCAACATGCTTTGTCTGCATTCTAGTAGATAACAAAATATCAGGTTTTCTCACTGACCAAAGAACAATGATTGGATCAATGACTGGATCACCAAAAAGTATTTTATGTCCTTTCCTGATATCCTTTGCACTCTCGTGTTACAGATTTTCAGCAGCTTTTAAGGCTTTCAAATCAGACCCAGGTTACTGGAAGATTTTTGCCCCATTTTTTGGACAGCACTGTGGGACACAAGTACTTTTCAAAAACTTGGCTCCAATTGTGAATGTGTCAAGATTTGAAAATCTGTTCAATTGTTTCTGTTTCCTCACACATAGAGAGTTGCATAGTATTTCAGATAGAGGATTAGCCAATTTTTCATAGTACTTTAAGGACATTAAGCAGTATTAAATACAAACTACTTTAAATTAAAAAAAAAAGGCAACACTTTTGAACAGAATGCAGCAGTTCAAGTAATGCAGTATGGAGAAATATCAGCATAGTTCTTTACAATTAGGATCAGTTTGTACCTACCCTTAAAATATCTCTTACCTTGTGGCAGAAGAACATCAATCAACCATTCACTGTGATCCCTGTAAAATGTATATATAATTAGCTTTCTTTTTATACATATATATATATACATGGATTTATTTTTGTACAGAGGAAATTTAGATAAATCAATGTGGTAGGAATGCCATTATTCTGAAGCTGCTTTTTTTCAAATGCAATTTTATAAATTGCAGACTGCTTTCCATAACATCTCTTGGTTGTGCTGTCTTACCATAAATTACCACTTTGATGATGTTGGTCACCATGTTCAAGGTTTTCAAAATTACTTTTGAGATCTAAATTTATCAAATTAAAAGAGAGTGTCCTCTGAAAGTCTGACAGCTAAGAAATGGTAGTGAAGAATAGCAGATGAATGTAGAAAATAAACCAAAGTACCAGTATTGTTTTCTTTGTGTGTCCTTAGAAGCCATGCTTCTACCAAATTCAATTACTTTTTCCTGCTTTAGTCAATTACTTTTTCCTGCTTTAACTCAATGATGACTTAAAAACCTAAGGTGAGATGTAATTGTTTTTCCCACAGCCAGTATGATTTACAGTTGTCTGAAACTGAGGAGAAAAACACTCCTTTAGGTTCTGAACTACCTGTAACCTTGTCCATTTGAAGTAAGGACAGGCACTGACTGTAAATATCAGTAAACTTTGTATATTAATGAGAATCAAATTAGCAATTGAAAGGTAAAAAAGACAACCAAAAATGAAAACAAAGTGAGGTTATTTTATTTCAGGGTACATTTATACCAAGTACTGGCCAATCCTGGATCAAATTCTTTGATCTCTGCTGCTCCATGGTATATCTTAGAGACTAATCTGAAATATATGTTACAAAACATTAGTGAAAGCTCTGTAAAAGAGCTTTCACTGGAATGTTTGGTTTTAAATGACAACTAATGGCTGAGGATAAAAAATGTTTTATAAGCATAATGATGTTTCATGAGCATTAATGAGGTTTCCCTATCATAGTCAATGCATCCCACAGTATCTATTTTTTCAGAGATACAAAATTAAATGCTCTGTTTAAAGGTAGGTGCAAATGCTGATCATGTAAATATCTGTAATCCTTATTCATATTGAGTGGCAGTGTGTTCCATACATTTCAACAGGTTTACCTATACAAATTATATGCAAATCATACTCCAAAAAGGCAAAACTCCAGAGTTATGAAGTCTGACAATATTTATAATTTTCCAGCTCTTGGTTAACCTACCCTGCAATTCTTTGGCTGCATTCTTCACAAAGATATAGGGGAGGTGGCTTATCACCCAAAGCCACAGACAGGGATGGGTCAATGCACATCTGAAACACGGAGAAGGAAAAGGATTAACAGCTCTGTTCATTGAAGCTTGCTGAAAAAGTACAATATGTTAATGCTACGACATAAAATGTAACACAGCTTTGATATGTGTTAAGAGCATTTAGTAATGAAAGAAAATACTCAGCATGTGGTGTACTCTCAAACTATTTCTAACAAAGATAGGGATCTGAGAGCCTGTAAAAAATAGGACATATTGCAGTACCAATATTATCACTTTCTGAAAGATAAGTACGTTTTGTTATATACTCACATCACATATTCACTATACACTGCTACTATTTTGCCCCTAAAAAGACAGCACTTAGAGGATACATTGTTTAGGACAAGGTAATGGAAAGGTCTAGATTTTTCTATCTCAAAAATGGCTCTTCCAGCAAAATCTAATTTTCAGTCGTCACAGTTTTCAAGTATGGAGCACAACTGCAGTGACAGAACAAAGACTCACAGTTCCCTTGGCAACATAGGTCCAGACTTTGTCTTGCATTAGCTTTTATCCCTCCACATAAGTCAATTACAGAAAACAGTTACAGTTAAGAGCCAGTTCCATACACATTTGTTCAAGTGTTTTGTACTACAAAGGAAACACTGAATGGTAGTGTACATACCCTACATCTTAACCACTCTGATCACTCTTACTCCACTGGAGTGCAAGATTTTATAAATAAAGACAAATATCTCTTTAAATGTCAGTTTCTCATCTTTGTTAACTAAATCATCTACTTAGGACACAACAGGCTGCATTTTTCTGAGTGATGACTGATCAAAACTGGTTCTGTCAAAATTAGGCTAACAGATCACTCAAAAATATGCAGGTACTTAATCTGCAAAGCTTGAAACTGTACTTTTTTAATATTTTATTCTATTGTGTTATTAGCCTGAATCTAGTGACCACCACAACATGAAGCACCTTTCAACATTTTTTCTGTGAGAGAGGAATCATTGAGAATGACTGGAGTGGGCAGGAAGGTGGCCCCTTGCAGGACTTTCGAGGTAAGTGCCATCACCATGTCCTAGCACAGCCTGTGGGAAAGGCTCACAGCAGAACTCTTTGACTAAAGAAATTATATTAGTATACAAATCAATGCCAGGAAAATTGGTTGTACCTACATATTTAACTAGATACAAATTAATTAATCAGTACACCTAACTGCAGTATGTTCTGGACTTGGGCTGCTGTTCTTGCCTCTGCTATCAAATTGCTCTGTGAGCCTGGTCAAAGTTTTTCCATTTTTACTATGCCTGCAAACAGTAAAGATACAATTTACTTTCCTCAAAGAGGGCTGCAGAAAAGGTAACCAAAGCTTTGTTGCTATTTGCTTTAGGACACATTCCAAGCAAAGGATCATAACCAAAGTAGGTGCATTGTATGAGCTCAATCAAGATACCAAGGTGAACATGTACCTACAGAAACTGAAGCAGTTTCCTGTATACAGTAATATTTGTGCTGATATTTTTACACATATATGTGCGTGTTCAGGAAAACATTTACATGGCTTAGCCAGGAGCCAGCTTAAAATTTTATAAAGTACATCTACAACCATCACCATGTTTAATTTCATGATTTCCCACAGTAGTTTCAGGAAAAAACCTCATCTTGTTTGAGGCAGGCAAAGAACATATTCCCAAAGGTGTGCCCCCCTTGGTGCCAACAGGCTTTGCTGCTCCCTTAGCACCTGCTTTGGTCACCTGCACACCACCACAGCTCATGACTGAGGTAAAAGCACAACCTCCCCTGTCCCAGAGAGCCAGGTCTGGCCCCTGAAGGAAGAGCAGTACCTTCACAGCAGGTTTGTTAATCGCATTATGGCATTCAATGTGCTGGCAGTGAATAGGATTCCAGGCTGCAAAACCAAAACATGGCTGATTAATAAATGAGAGGAGATATTTATATTCTTTCTGTCTAGCAGTCTCAATTGAGAACAAGAGCCTCTTGTACTAAGTACTATACAAATATGAGTATGATACAAATAGCCATTCCTCATGAAGCTCAGTAATTACAATAAACAACCTTGAATATACCTGCCTGACTTATTTACAGTATAATTAAATGAGCCATGGATTCAGTAAGAAAATGAAAAAAGTAAGACACAGACATTCCTGTTGCAGACTCAGTCTCACCAGCATCTTGAAATAATTGACTATCCTTCCACTCCAGAAGCAAGATGGCTGGAGTAGCTGAGTAAATTCAGTTACTTTCCCAGACAAAATGAAAACACAGCTGGGACAAAGGAAAAATAGTCCAGTGACAGAAGGAGCCTTGGCTGTGTAATGACAAGAAGTAAACAACAAAGGGATGCTCAAACGGCATCACTTGGATGCTCTACAGGATGCCCCTAGGTCAAAATACCATGCAAATGCAGATAATACTCATCACATTCTGGGGTATATTAACAAAAAACTTACAAATAAGGGAAAAAGCCCAGTCTATCCAGTACTAGTAACAGCTCAAAAAGAATACTACCATAATTAGTTTACAGACCTGCTTGCGTGGAAAAAGTGATGCAGAGCAGCACATGAAGAATTTTTTTTTTCTAAATAGTCAAGAAAATTTATCAACCCTTCAATGGAAGGTTTTGGAACAGATCAGACAAATTCTACCGGGAACATTCAGGCTGCACTTGAGTTGGTCTAGGGGTCTTCTAGGATTTCTTCCAACCCTTCATTTTCATGTCACATTTAAAATGTCACATTCTGGTCCAGGAATTTAAAAAGTGAACAAAATCTATGTCATATGACAGAGATTGTTTGACACAGGTTGAGACAGACAAGCAGGAAAAGCAATGAGTTGCTGCTGGACAGTCACCCCTGTAGCAGCACTATCCCATCAGTATCTGGGCAGTCTGGCAGACAGAGGACTTTGTACCATGAACCTACTCCAGCTGCACTCCTGACTTTGTCCCCCATTTTCATCCTATAACCAGCCTTGAGAATTTATCCATTGTACTAACTGCACCTGACATCACATGACTTTTTTTGACAGTAACAGGCAGATAAGAAGTCATAGCAACAGCAGCAGTGTTAGCAGCTGACACAACAAAAGCAACCAAAGCAATAATTGAAAGGAACATAAACCAGATCTGTTGGGAGGCCCAGGCAGCAGTTTCACAGGCTATTTGTTACAAACATGATAGTTATTTCTTCTCCTATTCAGGTTTAGTTAATATTGTGATGAAGACAACATGTTTACTAGCTATGAGCTGAGTTTCTATTTTTCATTACATGTTTTGAAAATGCAGATAAATGGATATTGCATATTGTTATGAATGTACAATTTATCAAACAAAAAGTGTCAAATACATCATAGAACTGTAAAAATGTGACTTTAACACTTGTTATAATTTATTTATTTTGGCCTATACAAAACCAGCTGCACTGACCTGTGTACTGAAGTCCTCTGTACTCACTGATCGCCCCAGGGGGTTTTAAATTGGGCCAATAGTGAAATAACATTTGTACTGCTGGAGGTTTAACTTGAGATGGTCCATAGGCTATTACATATAGCAAATCCTAAGGAAAGACACGGACAAAATGTTCATTTTTGCAAGGTAACACACCGCAATTCAATATATTGCACTTCTGTTCAAAGACAGCTGAACACACAAAATTAACACATTTCATGCCCCAACTTCCTTTGTATGCTCTTAGAGACAGATTAGATGACCAACTTGAATGCTTCTGAGTTTGATCAGAGCATGCAACAGCAACCACCCATCCCACAGAGCACTACCAGAGCAAAATGAATTCTCTGGGTAGTCATGGAGCAAAGAGGTGAAATACAGATAAATCAACCAGATTCAGAGCAGACTCAGACAACAATACTCACAAATAGGTCTCATAAAAGTCCAGTCCCACATGAACTGAGAAGCTTGCTCATTATTAAAATTTCCATCACTGGAGCCACAACCACATAGTACTTAGGAAACAGAGCTCATTTCTATAAAACACGGAACTGCCTCTGTAAACTAAAAATTAGAGTGACCTTCCTCTCCATAATCCAGAGGGAGGACTGGATATAAAGATCATTTACAATTTCTTGGCATACAGTCAGTTCAATTTCCAAGCCATCTGGTTTTTATTACTACCCAAGCACAGTCATTTCCACAAAGTATATATGATCATAAACTTACTTTCCATACTTCTTGCTTATATTTCATGAGACATTCCAATAATTGGCAGTGATACACTGAGAGAGAAAAGACAGTATAGACTTAACATGGACATGGAAACTCAGGCTACAGAAGCTACATAATCAGCTGATTGGCTTTGCTTTGTCCATCCAGAACTCTATGCCTCATTCAAATATTTTTATTTTAAAGGGCTTGCTAAAGAATCAATGCCCCAAGAGTCATCACAAAATATAAGAAACCGAATATTAGTAACTTCTTTCTGACAAAAATGCAGGAAGATGATTACCATGAGGGTACAGCTTTTTGCACAGCAATGGAGATCTTTTTCAAACACATCCAGCTGAAAAATACCTGCTGATTCACTAGAACTTTGTCCCTGTGTCACAGTGTAAATGGGTATCTTGTCATTCACCTTGAGGCAGCAATGGAAGTCACATTAACAATAGATCATTCCCACATATACAAAAGGCTATAGGAGCCACTCTGTATCAAACAAACATGAGAGCCAAGTGAACCACTTTACATGTCTGACTTCCCAAAAACCACAGGGCAACTTGTTCTCTGACACAGTTTGAACACAGAAATCACAGAAAAACAAAGACAGAACATTTAATGAAAGAAAACCTGACTTCTGCAAGCAGCTTTTAGAAATGGTGTTCTGCTTTTATTTACCTGTGTGAACCAAGTTAGGCTGATGTGACACTCCTCACACAATGCAGTGTGGGGCTCCTCCACGCACACCATCTACCCATCCACACAAGACAGGAGATAGTTGACAGCTGATGATTATGCAATGTAACAGCTCACTGGGGTTAAATATTGTTTCAACTTGGTTATGCGATCCCAATGGTTAAACAGGGACTGCCTTGTTGGAGAATTTTGCTCAGAAATGGCTCAAAAGGCAGCTGTGAGGAGCAAATTCTCACAGCCTGTTTCTGTAAACAGCTAAGTTCTCAAGCCTGTCTTCAATAACATGGAGGCCTTGAGAACTTTCATATCAGGGTGAGAACACAAATCTTGATTTCAATAACAAACCACAGGTATTGAAAACAAAAGGAGGGGTTGGTGTGTAACCTGTGACCTATGATGAGCTCGAATTTTGTAATATGTATAAGCTTAATTAACACCACTATAAAAGTGTGTGAGTGAGATCAATAAATTGGAGTTCGATGCTGATCAACAAAGATGGGTCGTCTCCCTTCACTTCAATACTGCCTCACTTTTGTTTAGATACTCCTAACTACATTTAACTTCATTATAGTTCCATTAAGCCTGTAGCCAGAATTACCTGCCTTCTTTAGAAAAACAGTACCAGTTGTGAATTCAGTGATATTTGAATCATAGTATAAGACAGTTACAATGAATTTCTGTAGTCAAGGTAAGTGGTATTTGTCTCCAACATTGACATTATGTATATCAGTACTTTATTCTGATGTCAAACGTGAGTAGATCAGGGTCTCCAATCCTGGACCAAATCCTATTTCTCCATCACAAAGAGATCTCTTATCTACATAAGGATTATTTCCAGAATGATGTTCAGAAATCTCAGTTTTGACTAAAAGAAAGAATTTTCATACTGTGCTGGAAAACGACACAGTTTTTTCCCATAATGAAAACTTTTCTGATTGCATTTGACAATACTTCCTGACTGATAGTTTCAGAATGAATGATACCATGTTGCATGTTTACACATACCTGGGTTTGATGTGTACTGCATTGCAATCATCAGCATTGATGATGCAGACAGATTGACATGTGCTGGAACACCTTCTCGTTTTGAAGATCCCACTTAAAAGAAAGGAAAAAATAAATAAATTTTCTATTGTAATAGGAAAATCAGGTGAGAATAGCATGTAACTGATTTCAGCTCATGCAGATAAAATTCCTAAGGTGCCAGGTCATGAAAATCAAAAAAAAAAAAAAAAGTGGAAGAGAAAGAAGCCTAAGCATTGACCTACAGAGCATAGACGTGCTCCTGGTTTTCTACATCAGTGTGACTTCATCCCTAAAACTGCATCAATCAGTTGCCTTCTCAAGCCCTCTCCTTCAGAACCCCCAGACTGGTCAAAATAACATCACTTGTACAGCCAAGTGCACCTAGGCCTTGGATTGTAGGATCTGCTGAGAGCTCAAGTTGTAGCTGCAGACCAGAAATATCAGTCCCACAGTTATGTGAACTGTCCTGAGATAATGATGAACAGCAGCACTGACTGTCTTTTACCTCAGTATCTTTTACCTCACACAGGAAGTGGCTGGAGTTCCTCCTGGTCTCCCATGAAGTGGTTACTATTAAATGGCATATATTTGGAAAAACCCTGCAGAACTTTCACATGGCAACATGGCTTTGAAGGCAAGCTCCTACACAGAGATGTCACAAGTATCTTTCCACCCTCACAGCACTTCCCCAAGCCTGGCTGCCAGGACCCAAGTACCAAGCATTTGGGATAGAAGCACAGAACTGTAGCTACCAGCTCAGCGAGCTGTTTTCATCCCTCCCATCTGGCTCTCCAACTGCTTAGACAATCTCTTGCATCCTCCCTTTTGGTTTGAATCAGAACTAAAGGCTAAGGGAAGGAAAGGTTCTGCACTTGCCTTGCAAAGGAGCATATAATTCCCAGCAGGGAAAGACAAGGAGACTAATTAAAAGAACACTCAAATAGAAATGATGGAGAGAAGAGAGAAAATGGAGAATTTCTCCCTTTCTGTTCTCCACATGACCCAAGATTACTATAGACCTCTTCACTGCACTCCATTCATTTATTTTTTAATGTTGTCCACACAAATAATTGCCCCCAAAGTATTACAGAAAGGTGTATTTTTATGTATTTAAATTGACAAATACTCGGCAGCTCTAACTGGGCAATTAAATATAGCCATCAGCAAAAAAGTAGGACACAGTACTAGATTAGTAAATTTAAAAAGCAGCAGACTGGTTTCATACAGAAATCTCACCAAAACACATAGAGAAGAAAGCCAGCATGACAAATGCAAATGCAAGGATGCAATCTCTATCAGGGGCAGTTGGGGAACAGCATCTATTTAAGTAAACCAAGCATTCGACTCAACCAGTTATTCTGAGGTATAGTTCTGTAGATCTGAGCACAGACAGGATAAGTCACCATCTTCAGCTGTTCTTTAACAGGTTACAGCAGTGGGAAAAAGAGTTGTTTAATGCAAAATTCTGTTCTTAACACAGAGGACTTATTGCACATTCATATGAAATATATCTTAGCACTTTTGATTTGCACACTGTCATTAAATGTCTTAAAATTAATAGAGAAAACCTCATTAGGATGTACTAAAAATTAATATTTTACATGAGAAAACTGAGGCCCAAGAGAGTTAGAGGACTCTTCCAAGATCATTGACTGGTCAGAAAATACCCATGATAAATTTGTATTCAATTTTAATCTCAAAACACTGGACTATACTTCTTTCAGCATCTTCTGCATGCTTAAATGACATTAGTCTTGACCTTTGTATAAAAGTTGTTCACATTTTCCCACAAAGATTGGGAATACAGAGGTAAGGAAGAGACATTCTCACAAAATCACAGAATGGTTGATGTTAAAAGGTACCTCTGGAGACCATCTTGGCCAATCCCTCTGCTCAAAGGCACTAGAGCAGACATCCAGGGCAAATTGTGTTTTGAGCATCTGCTAGGATGGAGAATCTGCAACTGCTCTGGAAAGCTGTTCCAGCGTTTGGTCACACACAGTAAAAGGCTTGTTGGTTAAAAGTGACCTAATATTGACCCTAATTATTCTCTCTGCAGAAAATGGTTACATTTCTCATTACTGGTAAGTCCCATCAAGCTTTTTGTCAGGTACATGGACAAGCATTCAGAACATGCCTCAAGATCCACACCGAGCAGGGAATATGATGTTAAGTAACCACGTGACATCTTCGTAGAGGGGGAGTAAAAAGAAAGGGGAGGAAAAAAGGCAGGGACCATGAGATTCAGTCCTAACTTCTATGCATAGGAGACACTGCAGGCACAGTCATTTAGTATAGAACTTAGAAAGTGACAAGAAGACAGAGAAGGAGAAAACCAGAAATTCACCACAACATCATCACATTGAGAAAAATCATACTCATACATCCAGATATAGTCCAGATGCAAAAATTATGCATGCTGCTATTGCATCTATTATTTCAGGAGCAGTTTGCCCATTGATTCTGTATTCACAACTCCCACTGCTGGCACTGAAAGTTCTATGAGTCTGAAAACAGTGATTTCTTAAACAAACATCACACTTTAAAGGAAGGAAGAATTCACACCAAAACACAGTGCAATAAATAAATAAAAATTATAGAGCTATTTCACTTTGAAAATAGTCACATTATTTAATATTTGTAAGGAGGTTGATGGAAGGAAGGAAATTATTTTATATTTGTAAGGAAGTTGATGTTCCATTACAATTCTACGATAGACCAAATTTTGACTTGTACAGTCTGATACTGTTATGTGCCAAGACAAAACAACACTAGAATGAGTTCTACTTACATATAGCCATAGGCAGAAAAGATGTGCTGAGATACTCTATAATATCCTTGTGCAGAAATGGAGGAAAGGTGGCTAATGTTGAAATCATTGTATAGGGTAAAGTACTCAAAATATCATCACTGAGAAAAGGAAGTAAGCATGTAGTAGTGTAAAAAATTGATTGGCCAAGATCTGTTGAATAAAATGAAAGAAATATAGAATCATTACAATGAAAATGTAATTTTGACTATGTACTTTCTATGTACAAAACTAAAATAATTAATTATATTTTAATTCCAGCTTTCCTCTCAAAGTAATTTTGAAAGATAATCACTGTAGACAAGTGAATTCACCCTCAATTTTTAAGCCCCTCCTAAAGAGAGGGAAACACCTGTTGAACATTACTCCAAAGAGTCTGAAGGGAATATGAAAGCTACAGCCTATAAAATACTCAGTTAAAATCAGTGTTGATATTAATAATATGGTAATTATCATTTGAGGGCTTGAATTTAAGTAGAGATGTTACTAGAATCAGAATTTGAAATGTACATTATATTGAAGGCCAGATTTTGCAAAAATCATTCTAGTCTTTATCAGTCATAATAAAATAAGAACTTCATCTTAATTACCCTCAAGAATTCTGCAAAATACCTCACATATATTGACTACAGGAAGAGTCATTGCATTTTTCAAACCACACATGATTAAACTACAGATCTTGATTTCCAGGGAAACCACTGAGGCTAAAAGTGGCCAGAGCTTAAAAGGACAGGAATATTTATCAAGATTTTCTGTACTTATTCTAATTAAACATATTGTAACTCTTTGGAAAGGATATTTAATAACTGTGCAACATTTTAAGATGCAAAGGGAAGGCATAGTTTATTGTGTATCTGGGCATTGTGGAATAATCTTTATACTCTCTCCCAAATGAGAAAGTGAGCTGGTGCCCATAACCCTCTGATAAAGGTTACAGCACTCAGTAAAGCCTGAGTATGAACATTTCTCCTGCATTTGTTAATTATTCCCCAGCCTTAAGTACATCACACAGGCCTTCAGTCTCAGCTGTGCAACTGGTGTGACTTCAAACTGCCTCTGTGTAAAGCACAGAGAGATCTGTAGCTGTAAACCTCCTGGGTCACAGCAAAAATTAAAAGTGGCAGCCCATTTCAGTGGTTCTGGCCAGCCTTCTATGCAAGAGTCTAATGAGACCCTCAGTGCTACAGAGTGCTCCTCCTGCAATCCATATCCACCCTCCTGCAATACAAATCCACCAGCTAAATCCACTCTTTTACTACCTGATCAGGCCAAAGCTCAGGATTGCCTTGCACAGCAGCTGTACTTACCCAAACAACACGGATTGTTCTGATAAAAAAATATATATTTCTTTTAATCAATTACTAAGCTGAGGAAGAAATAAACAACAAGTTGCACTGCAAAATTTGATTCTCCGCACACAAAACCATACAAAACAGCAAGCCATCTCCCCTTGCCCCAGGCATGAGTCAACCAAATTATTCCTGGCACATATTTATCTAAAATGTTCTTAAAAACCTGCAAGACAGTTCACTCCTTCTCCTGTCAATTCATCCTAATGCTTAATCATCCTTATAATAAAAAAATCTTTTTCATTAAAAAAATTTCCATTGCTGTCATTTAAGTGTGTAACTTCTTATCCTGATCAACTCTAACCACAAATAGATTGGTTAAGTTTATTTCTCCTCACAGCAACCTTTACATATTTTCATATGATAATCACATCTCCCTTCCATTTTTCTCTAATCTAGATAAACCAAATTTTTTCTTGTTTTCTCTCACTGTTCACATGAGAGAGACCTCAAATCATTCTTGTTTTTTTTTCCTGGACTCTTCACAAATAGTACATGTTTTCTTGAAGCTAGATAGACAAATCTGAAAATTTTACTCCAGCTGAGGCTTTACTAGGGCTGTTAGAATAATAAACATAATGCTTTGGGTGCCTCATACATTAAAAAAATGTTTACACATTGCTAGAATAATATTTATATGTTAGTGACTTGGTCTTCTCTGATCTACTGTTAACACCCAGAGCTCTCTGCAGTACAGCTCCCAAGCTGGTATCACCTCTATTTCCTTTAACTTCCCTCTTAAGCAGAGTATTTTACATTTCTCCTGTGGAGACACTTCAAAACAGAATGCAACTTGCCACAATTACTTGAATCATATATCTCTCACATAAAGCACATGCTAGCAAACATCTTGATAACACTTGTAAATACAAATTCTATCAGCTAAGTAAAAAAGTTAAATTATTTAGTAACACTAGACCCAGCAGAGAGTCCTGTAAGATTTCCCACTGTTATACCCTTCCAGCTGCCAAGCCACTGGTAATAATTCCTAGAGTGTTTTCCTTACTCAAGTGGGGATCATGTCCCAGGATTGCCTTTTGGTGTAAAATGGCACAGCAACAAAAATGTGACTAGGGACAGGAAAACCACTCAAGGTGAGCCACTGTGTTGCCATAAAAAAAAGTTTAAAAAATAAAGTCTGCCCAATGTCATTTGTTCTTTACAGGTCTCCACTGATTGTTAATCATCACCATGTTATCTATTTAGGAAAAGATTTTTTGATAATTAACTCCACCATTTCTAAGAATTTAAGTTAAGTAAAGAAGCCTGTATCTTGCTAAAGGCCCTGCTTTTGGGGCATCATACCATTTCCTAGTGCAGCAGTCTTGGATTCAAACATACTGCTGCCAGCTCAAAGGGGATTCAGCACTTAACAGAAACAACTTTCCTCCTGAAGAATTTCAGCAGCATTATCAGATAGAAAACCATCTTCCCATAGTGAACTATGTAAGTAATACATCATGATACCACAGTGGAAATAAATATTGGCTAATACTTTGGGAGAATACTGGGCTACTGAATCCCAGTAGGAAAGGCTAACAGGTTAACAAGCCAGACAGATGCAGAGCAGAACTTAAGGAAAACAATACAAATACAACACCGTCACAAAACCACTTGTAGCTAATTTAAAACATAAGACAATATTGTTTTTCTCTTAGTCAGACAGAAATACTGCTATCTATTTTACACAGGAGTATTTTTAAGCCATCTCAAAGCACAATTACTGTAGTTTTTTCTTCAAATAGATATATACTATATTCTGTGTAGAGATGGACCTTCACCAGAACACTCAATCTGTGCATTTCTTATAGGCCAGATACACATTTGCAAGCTCTCTGTGCATTTTTAAGAGACCCACCCCAAAAAGACAGACTGAAGTTATCTCAGCAGATTCAAGTTAAAAATCTGGGTATTTTTACACCCATCTGTGTAATTTTTGTTACATACAATTGTATTCTAGTTACATACCACCAGCACATCACTAAAAATCAGACAACCTCAGAATTCAAACCCAAATCCACATTATGCAAAAAAAAATCCTTTATTTGAGAAAGTCAAACAGAACACTTGGATATAAATGCATCCCAGGAGATTTGAAATCCAGATCCAGGTCAGTTTAGGCCCATCTCTTCCACTGGATATATGCACCACTCATGGATTCACAGCACTGGCATCATTCAAGGGCCTGCTTACCATGTTGCCCATGTTGTAGCAAGGGAACTAGATCCAGTAGTGTCACCAGTGTCACGTAAAGTCCTTGATAGTCCAAAGATGGGTAGTCTGATAACTGAGCATCACGACTTTGCTGGCCACGTTCAGATGGAGCATCTCGCAGGACGCTGTAAAGGAGGGAGCGAGTAACAGTAGGGTTGATGGAACTGACCTGTGGTCTTAGAGATGGGGTGAGTGGGAATGGCACAGGAAAAAGACACATGGTCATGGGCACTGTCAAATTGGAGGCATCTTGATTCTCCTTCTTCCCTGTGCGGGACAAAATGCTGTTGGGGGGACAAAGAAAAAAAAGAGACAACAAAGACACAAAGAACAGCACATTACATTGAAATGACACTATAAAACAAATAATAAAAGACCAGATACATCCCACATAAGATGCAATCACTACCAAAACCAGCATGTCTACAAATCTAGCAACCATTTACTTCCATGCTTCAAGATAAGAGAATTAAAAATTGACGTCTAGGAAAATTTCATTGCATCTCATGTGTTATCTGGTTCATAAGGAGCAAAAATATAAAAATGCATGTTTCAGTGCCCTACCCATGTTTCACAGTTAAGAAAAATTCTAAGAATCAAAAGTGTTTAGCTGTGTCAAAACAGGCTGGTATTTTGCACTGAGATTCTGAGGATTTTGAGAGATTTATTTCTTCCCCCCTATAATCATTTGAGCCAACTGACTGAAAACATGCAAAATATAGGTGTGGCACTTGCAGAAACATGTTTTAGCAAAGAATAAACATGTGTGTTTGTTAAGATAGTCTTAAAAATCACATGTTTATTGCATTAAAATAATGTCTGTATGTATTTTATGATACTGTTTCATGACCACTCACTCAGTATCATTTGAGATAATGAAGTTTAAACAGGCACATGGATTTAGAAATAATATAATATTTCTAAAATGTTAACTAAACTACATTTGGAAAAGTCATAAAATAATATATAGTAGATGGTCTTTAGCATATGTTTGTGAGCTAATGATAATGGTTGTTTATGTGTGTTTTTAATTTTGCCCATGTTTAGGGAGGAAACAATTTGCTTTATGAATACAAACACTCCTTGGGTAAATAGTTACCTTCAAAAAATCTAAGGGCTAAGCAAGCAAGACCAATTATGTAACTGCAGATCAGACAGTATGTTACCATACACTCCTGCTGTTACTTACGTTATTATTCAACATAACTCACTATAAACTAAAGGAGAGATAATTTCAAAAAATAAAAATAATTTAGTGGGAATCAAAATAGAGGCTATAAGTCAACCAGCTTGTTATGTAGTTTTAAAATTGTTGCAAACATGGTTGTAAACATGGTAATCTAATTTATTTTAAAAATAAACCCCACTATTTTAAATAGAAATAAATTCTCACTTAAGCAGTGTTATATTTTAGTTATCAAGCACTTATAGGGTTAGTTCATAATCTCCATATGTGCCTATAAAATATAATACACCTTTTAAATATATTACCCACACACAATACTTTTTTTTTTCCTTTTTAAGCACCTTTTGCACCTCTCAGTCATTAGGATTTCCAAAAGCAGTTGCAGTTGGTTTAACTCTGTTCCCACAGTCAGTGTTAGACTTATAAAAGACAAGCCAATAGCACTAAGATTTCCACTGACTCATGTAGAGCAGAATTATATCAAGAGAGAGCACTTCTGGAAACCTCTCTTCTCTGTAACAGTACAGAAATCCCTACCATACAATCACCTCAGCAAAGCTTACCCCCCAGTTAATTCAGCAATTTACACAAGTAAGCCAAACTCTTGCTAAGGTGCTTCTAAGATAAGGTGTCATTCATTTGCCATATATAAAAACACTTTTACAAATACAATTATTTGCCAAGCGGCTACTATCACACGGCTACTTGGCCACTATTACATCACCCTTGCAGTCAGAGATGACAGATATAATCTGTCTGATAAAATTACTTCTTATTTTTTTCTTTTTTTTAATCGTGCCTCACATATTTGGCAGACGATTTTGGTTTCTGTTACCCAATGTCCAGTAAGAGAAACATGATCACTGTCATGCTTTTATCAGAACATCACCTAAGATCTAGTATGACTTTAAAAATTAATTAGCAGAGTGCTGATTCCTTCTAATTTGCTTGATGTTCATTTGCCATATTTTATAGCTTATGTTTAGAGATATGAAGGTACTGCACTACATTCCTTTGTTGTCTACCAACAGATAATACCAATTATCCATCTCTTTACTTGCCAAGACATCACTCCATGTGCACTTATTTCCAGAAAGGATATTAATCCTTTCTTTTTACACTGAGCTACAGGCCCATCTCTGGATTAGATGCCAAAGCACACTTATTTTATCTTGATCAGGGCATCCTTTAGTTTAACAGCAATAACACTAGATCTCAAGTCCAGATGGAACCACACCAAATTTATTAAAAAACAAATTTTAAAAACCCCAAAATTTTATGTCCAGGCTCTTGCCTGACCTGTATTTTTAAAAGGCAATAAACAGAGGAGCCAAAATTGAAAATCTAGGAGGTCCCTTAGGACCAAGATACAACAGCAATTTGCTTCTGGTTCAATTCAACCAAGTACTGAGAATTTGGAGTATCTGCAAATCATAACTCCATACTGAACTTACTCCATACTGAACTTGCTCTGCAATAAGGGGCAAAGCTACCGAGGCTGGTTTCAAGATGTGTATATCTTTGCTGCAAATCTATCCCATAATTACTGCCTTCTTGGACAGGTTTCCTAAAATGCCTACAAGTGAAATTACATCTCACCAAGGCAGCACAACAATGACCATTAATTAGCCACCATGGCATTTATAACTATGCCTCACACAAAGTATTTTACTTAGAAATACATATGGAGAATTTTCTTCAGGAAAATGTGAAAGAACAAGCTTTTCTGCAGGATGTTTATTAAGCCTTAGATCATTCCTCAAATGAGGGAGAAATCACTGAAAATGAGTAGGGCATGAAACAAATTCATGCTGTAATGTAAAGAAATGCTTTTCCCAAAGAGAAAACTAAAGAAGAATTAAATGAATCAATGTGCTATGCATTGTGTATGGTGATTTTATGTGATGTTTGTTATAGAAATAAGGAATTTTTTTCAGTCATTCCACATCTGTTCCCCCCACCCCTGAGCTTGTAATTTATGGAGGTTGCATACAGAGCAAAGGAGCAAATTAATCTCTTGTGCAATCCATCTTTAACCAGCAAAATGACACCACATATGAATGTGATTCAAAACAGTGGGCACATCCCACTGAAAAGAACACAGTCAGCGTGTCCATAACAGGGAAAGGTAAAAGTGTAATAAACAGTAAAATCTGCTTCTGTAAAACCCAATCATTATGTGGAATTTCTCTGACTATTCCTTCATTATTTCTATGACTATACATGTTCACCAAGAATTGTTTGTCCCTAACAGCACAAATTCATTGCACATGCTCTGTGTTAAGCCAGAAAGATTATTCTCCACCATGTACTTCTATTACTGATGTTAAACCTTGTACAATGGAGTCTCAGTGTAGGAGGCAGAAAAGAGACTCAGCATGCAAAATATTCAAATAAATTTTTGAACACGCTCTTCAGAAAGGTTTTTAACCAGTCTGTTTAGTTTTAGGGTAAATCTTCCAGAGATCTGCACACAGTGGGTGGGAGTTTCCTTCTTTCCATCTGCCACACTAAATACAGGGTGTGTTGTTTTGCTTTTTTATCCATCTTCTTTCTTAGCATCAGCAAGTGTATAAACTTACACTGGTTCAACCATAGCACTGAGCCTTTGACCCACAGCTCAAACTCCCCAGTTACAGGGGTTTGGAATGTGAATTTGACCTTGCCTGAGTATCAGAACTCAGTCCACTTAAATTTAGATCCAAGCCCTGACATTAATTTCTCATACCCTTTTAGTTCTGGGGCTAATCAGATCCCAGATTATGAAGGATAAAGCCATTTGTGTATGAGATATGAGTAGCACTTCTGCCCCACGGAGTTCAGCATCATCAACAAAAGGATTTTGGTTCAGTCCCATTTTGAATATGAAAGGAAACAAATGGACTCGCTAAATTGTGCAATTGCTGCCCTGATTTCTGATCTGCTCTCACAGTTGCTAAGTACAAAGCTTTTTCAGTAAGCCCAGGAACATCACTGCTCCAGGAGTGTGAAGAATTTATCAACAGGACAGGTCAGCTGTACATTATACAAGAAGACCACAGAGTGGGGGAAAGATGCTTTCTTTAAGCAGAACATTCTAAATCTATCCCGACCCAGTGAACTTCTGACCAAAAAGAAACATATCTCATTATAGCACTCGGTAGTCACAGCTAAAAGAGAAAATGTTCAGAATCAAGTCCAACTTTCTAGCTTTAACAGCTTAAAGGCTCAAAGTATTTAAGCAAAAGCTGTCTCATCATAAATAATCTTACTTAAACGCAATTTAAGTGTGTTTTGTACAAATAGTCCATCATAACAGCCTGATGTGGGAACAGAGACACATTTCAGAAGTATCTTTTGTGACTCTTTGAACATTTTTTCCCACTGCTCAATACAATGAGACAAAAGTTAATTTATTAACCCCCAAACAAAAAGTCCTACTGGGTGCTGCAAGTTTCCTCAACAGTCTAAATGAGAAGGGAAACAAACAGTTTTGCTCTTGAAATTTCGAAAGTAAACAGGAGGTTTCAAGTTTGCTGTGAAGAGACATTCTACTAAAAACTATTTCTGTCTATGTGTCTCTCCTTTTAAACAGGGTCAAGGAAAATTTTATGTATCCCAGGTTCTTTAAATGTTAGAATGAACTGTTCTCATTCTCTCATGTCTAAATTTTTGCTTCTCAATTTGTATACATCATAGGAGTATATGTACAAATATATAGGTAAATTGTATTCTGTTAACGTTTCCTCCTCAAATAAGGCAATTAGCTTGATTTCCAAACTACCCTTTGACAGCAGGGACAATCTTTCCAGGTATAAATCAGGAAGCTATGCATAGAAATGTAATTTGAACTGCATTTTTCTGGATGTGAAAACTAGTGCCAGCCAAAACCAGCAGATAAAAATCCCCTATTCATGGTCAACAGCCATTTTGAAAACAATCTGGAAATATGAATCCACTAGGCAGCACTGTGGAATGTACATTATTCCTAATAAAGTCTCACATTTTTTTCCTTTTTTTTGGAAGACAAGAATAGTATTTCCTACTCATAATGTATTCTCTCTTTGTGTGGTATTTAGCACTATGTATTATTACTAATCATTAGACTACATCAAAAATGTTGGATCAGAACAATCCTGATGTGTTGTTACCACCCAAATCCAGATCTGTACACAAACTTTGTGTCTGCTCCTGCTGCTCTAAGGGACTGAACCAGAACCCAGAAGAGCTGAACCCAGTGAGAAGGCAGATCCGCTTGCTCCTCTGGCTCCACTCTGGGATTCTGAGGCACCAGGACTGTCAAGGAGGCCATGATTATACACATCTAAAACTCTACAGGTCACTTTCTCCACAAGTTCAGCATGTTTGTGCGTTCAGCTAAGTCTTAGGACCAAGCAAATGCATAATCAACCAAGTTTATTCTAGAATCAGCCACTCAGTAAGGGGGCTTAACTGGGCAAATTGGGCAACAGCCACTGAAGAGATTTGTTCATACCGTGTTTTTGTTAAATTATGCTCTGACTCTTTTTGGCTGACCATTGACCCATTAAATCTGGCAACCAATTCAAAGCCAATCAATATTCCCTACAACTCTTTAGCTCTTTTTTCTTCAAGAGCATTAGTCAAAACTTACCTCAATAACGTCTGAGAAAAGTATTTCAGAGTATTTGCAATGTCAGTTCCAGAGGGCACAGGGTAAATGTTGTGGAGAACCCGGTTGTGGTATTCTTGAAGGTAACGGATTTTGGAAGCAACTACATAAAAGACAAAAAGACAAACACAAAAACTTTCATTTAGGCTTTCTGTAGACTTTGACAGATTTGTGTCTGTTTCTTCCATTTTCTTTTTTTTTTTAAATTTAAGTATTAAACTCAAAAAACAGTAAAAATCTCTCTGTTCCTTCTGTTCTGACTGAATAAATTGTAAAAGACTGCCAGGGAGAACACATGGAAGTGAATTTCTGCATCTGTATTAGGCAAACTTAGTGCCAGCAAATTAAAAAATATATATTGCCACTCTGCACTTCTTCCATGTCTCCAAACATCTCAAGAGTCATTTATAATGAATGAGTCATTGGATCACAGGAGGTTCATGTGAGACAGATAAGTATTTCTACAGCCAAAGCAGAGATATAAGCTAAGACAGAAAGACCTTATGTGATTCACTGTGGGCCCTACATTTACTTTGTGCAATGAACTAAAGATATGAAAAGAGTGAAGTTTCTGCTGTTTATTTGTCTTGGGAAGTGTGATCAAGCAGATAAGGGGATTTCAAAGAGCAGCAGCAGGTGTACATCTCCACTGAAACCAATTTTTGTTGTATTACAAGTAACAGTAATAGGAATCCTTGTTCAGGTTTGGGAAAAAAAGTTATTACCCCTCCTAGTTGCACTGCCTTACATTGCCTATACAGCACAAGCAGTTTCATGCAGAGACACCTACAGACACACAACTCTTCCTGCTCCACTCAGATGAACCAAGTCTGCTCAGAGAGAGCATTGACTGCATGGGGCAGAGGCTGCTCAGCTGTGCTGCGCTGCACACACAGCCTCAGAAAGCACAGCTGCCTGGGAGCCCTGCAGCGTGCTCAAAGTGCACCAAGAGTGCTACAGGCAGCTAAAAGGGGAGATGCTTCTGAATTCTTTCAGCCCTCTAAGCATATGGATTATAACAGCCTTTCCCTAGACCAAGATACACCTTGCTCCCCTACAGGACTCCTTCAGTGTGGAAGATAAATCATGCTTCCTAAACAAGCAATCAGTCAATACTTGGTTTTATTCTCACAGTCAAATGGCATTTACTAAGGAATGAATACCATTAAGTCCTGCACTAAACAGAAAGGTACGAACTACCTGGGAGACATTGCTATGCCCCTCACTGCTGAGATAGCAGAATAGTTCGTGAATTTCTGATTCTTTTCTGGGCCACTGGCAAGGTGAATGAGAATGGGTGACATTGTATCCATATTGCAGAAAAAACTGATGAACAGACACCAAAAGCAAAGTGTCTGCAAATACTGATGGAGGCTCAGCTTGAGATACTGAGAGCCCTTTTGCCAGTATAGGTAACTGTACTCACTGGACTTTCACATCCAGAAAATAATAGATTCCTTGAATGGTCAGCCACACAACAAATGAGGTTTGACAATTTCAAGTCAATTATCCATAAAATGAGGAACACTCAAATAATCATCAAATGAAGAAAACTGTTTTCTTGAATGCATGACAAGAAATCCAATCTAGCAGCACCAAATCAAGGTCATTCTTTAACTCATTTCCTGCTGTAAGGAGGGCATTCCCCAGTTCCTGCAGCAAGTGAAGCTTCTACAGACAAAAGTCTCCCTCATGATATTACCTGGCTTCATCACAAGGAGAAAGCCCATCATGTACCTGAAGGGCTGGGGTCTGTGTGAAACAGTAAGCAAAAATGCAACCACGGACACTGTCATAATGCATATGCAAAACAACACACTAAAAATGCATAAGCATCTTTAATTACATTTCCTTTAAATCTTTTACTGCACAATTTATGAATAACTAAAAACAATCATGACTTTTTCCCCTCTTCCTCAATCAACTGAAAACAGGATTTTGTCACAGAGACTCAGATTGCCACCACGTAGGCCTGTGGCACACGACCTGTGCTCTGCAGGAGCTTATCCTGAGTGAGAGCAGCCATAACTGCTCAATGCACAGCCCCCAAACCACTGGGCTGGGAACATCTGGGCAGGATGTGTTCACTCCACATTACAGAGGCTGACTTGAGCAGTGCAAGGCTGTTTTCCCCTTCTCATCTCATACTTCATCCTTTCTGCCCGCTAATCTCAGTTTTAGTCCCAGATTTGCAGGCCATCTATCAGATTATTTAAAAGGTAGACATTTATTTTAACTGTCATAAAACTAATCTAGCTTAGTTTCTAGATTAAGAAAGCAATGACTTCATAAACATATTTTGTGATGTTGCTTTCTCTGGTGGGAGGAGTAAAAAAGTATGAAACCAAGTATGTTTGTAAAGGACACAGACTGAGCAAGGCAGTATCCAGCTAAGAACAATGCACAGCAAGGTGCACAGATTACTGTGGCTGCCATGGTTTGCCGTCAGATATCTGTAAATTAAATGGACTAACAAAATGCCAAAGATTATTACAGAATTCAGATCTAGATGTGTTTCAGAGAGCTGTGTGCCTCCTTACAGTTACTAACTTTCAATAAAGGGCATAATGTATCTAGAATCACTTAGAAGAGCTTCTTTTTAATAAAGGTGGAAATCCATTCATTTTTATTGATTGGCATTGTTGTGCAATTGTATCAGGCCAAATATCAAAAGAGAAAACTTATTTATAAAGCCTAAATATAAACATTAGCTTTAGGCTAAAGGTTTCAGCCTCACTTCCCAGTTCTGTTTCCCAAAACTCTGTCCATTTCAGCACAGCCTCCCAGAACACAAAGAAACTTCTAAAGGAAAGCCCCAGAGCAAAAACTTTGCCAGCTTTCAAGTTACAGCAAGTGTGTGAATGACCCAGCTTTCTGAGTTTCTGAGTACCCAGAGACACACTTCAAAAAGTGGTGTCACCCTGTGGAAGCACTTGGGCACTCTCATAGGGCCACCACAAAAAACAAATAGGTTTCTCTCCAGTATCTACACAGACTTCACTAAACTCCTCAGCCCCAGTGTCAGCACTGGCTGAACTGAGAGTGAAACCATTAGGAGTCCTCAAAGATGGCCTTGCTTGCTCCACTGTCCTGGAGGGGAACACAGCAGTCATCAGGCATTCCCAGGGCATTACTTACCACAACTAAACACCAATTACTGCTTTTTAAGGTGATAAAGAATTCATTTTCTTTGACTACAACAGAACACCTTAGGCATGCTGCAACGAGTCAAATGATCAAACTCACTGTTGATATTTCTGGTATGCAATACAAGATGTGTGTGGTCACAAAAAAGAGCAGCTTCTCCAGCCAACCTCCAGACTGACACCATTTTACCTGTTGTACATAGAACCTGCTCAAGAGCTGTGGGATTCAGCTGTTTAGATCAGCACATCTTCTGTTCCAACCAGTGATTCCTCAGTTGCAGTGTTTCACTGATGCTCTTGGTAAACTGAGATTCATTATGACTTGGAACTTGAGTCCTTCCCAAGACATTCTGGTTCTTGCCTGTCACTCACTGAGGGCAGAAGCAACAACAGCGACAGCTGGGGTTTGAAAGTTTGACTGGTGGTGATGTATGCACACCAACACATCCTTGTCAGAGTCCATTACTCAAAAACTGCTGGTGAGAGAATCTTGAAGTTATGTAGAGACATTTGGTAATGCCATAAGAACTAGTCAGGGAAGCAGCCTTGGTAAAAAAATACATTCAGCAGGTTAGAATGCACAGGATATGTCCATTAACCAAATACTCTTCCTGGAGTGTCATGAAAAGAAACATTAGAAGGCAGAAAGATCTGAAATCTGGATCCTAAGTAAATCTTGAAATAGAGAGCAACAGGGACATGGCAGGCCTGGATGCAGTGTCTTGAAAAGTACAAAGGGATGAAAAGAAAAAACAGCCAAGGATAAAATATGTAAGAGGAGCTCAAACAGAGCAGACCAAAAGCCTTAGGAACAGAGGAAGAGAGAAGACAGGACAGAAAAGGAAGAAAATGCCAGAGCCAGTGCTAGGACAAAAAGTAGCACAAATTCTTCCACATGGCAGTGTGAAGGAAGTGTAATTAATGTATAAGTATCACAGGAAAGAAGAAACAATTACAAAACTCAGGTGCAAGATGGGGAAGGCAGCAACAACAGAAGGGTACAGATCCAAACATTGCACAGTTCAGGGCTTCTGCACAATCAGAATATTCTGTCTCTAATTATGAGGCTAGAACTGCATCTTTACAGTAAAAAATTAACATCTGCGTAATATTTTTAAAGCAAGCTCATTCATCACTATAAATAAGCAGTAAACCCTAACAGAAAAAATTACAGGTATTCTTTTTGTTAGATGGGCTCAGCATAGGCATATATAAACACAAGGATCCTTCTCAGTGACCTGGAGGAAGAAGAGAGCAAGTCTCAGCATGCAAAGTGTCAAATCACATCACGTCATTGTGACAAACATCAATCCAACCTCCTGGTCACAGACTGCCTGTTCATAACCATGACACTGTATCAGGCAAGAAAGTAGCTGTGACATGGGTGACAAGCTCAAGCACCCCAATATTTTCTACTCAGCATCCCATCAGGGCTCTTGCAGACACACAGGTGTCATGAGCAACAACAGTGGGGAGCACTTCCACAGCCCAGATGCAGGTATCAACCACCATGTCATCCACTCCTGCTCTGATCAGCTCTAGCCAACATGGTGGTTCCAGCAGCCGTGACCAGGCAGAGGCAGGCTGGCCGTGGGCAGGGGATGCCAGCACCTGGGGATCCTGCTGGGAGCGGGCACTGTGCAGGCGGCCTGTAGGGGACACACAAACCCCCAGCCTGCATCCACCCGGTGAAAGGTGAGCGGCCCGGGCACGAAGGGCAGCACGACTCTTCGGGCTCCATCTCACTGCAAGGCCACCTGCAGGGTGGCGAGGCGTGCGTCACCTCTGCTCCCGCAGGTGGCCGCATCCTTCGGGACACGGCGCCGGCACACGGGGCAGGCTGCACCGCTCCCGCCGTGGGGCGGGGGGCGAAGCCGGCGGCCTCAATACCGACTGTGCTCCCCGATCCCGCATTTCCCCGCGGGCTCCCCGGCGCTGCCTTTGCCGCCCCGAGCTGGCCGCCCGAACAGCGGGGAGCTCCGGGGGCTGCGGCCACCAGCACCGGCGGCGGCTCCGACAGAAAGCGCCAGAACGCCGGCAGCCCCCTCCCCCTGCACCGCCCGCCGGCGGCCGCCGCACACCGCGGCACACGGAGCCCGGGCAGCGCTGCCCCGCCGGGGAGCAGCGGGCGGGAGGCGGCGGCGGGGCAGCGCCATCGGCGGGACGGCGCCCCCGGCCCCGCTCCCCTCCCCTCGGACGGACCCCGGCCCGGCGCCCGCCCGGCCCCACTCACACTGCTCCGCCTTGGTGGACATGCTGCCGGCCCGCTCTGCCCCTGGGCGCCGCGGAGCGCCGGCCCCCGGCCGCGATGGAGCTGCCGGTGCCCGTGCCGGTGCCGCCGCCGGTGCCGCAGGGCTGCGGGCCGGGGAGCGGCGGGCGGGCGGGACCGGGCGGGAGCGCGCTTAAAGGGGCAGCGCGCCTGGCGGCCGCGGCAAACAGCATCCCCAGGGGGCACGGCTGGGAGACGGGACGGGGAACAGGAGACTTGATGGGATGCGATGGGGAGAGGGAGACCGGCTGGCCCCGGGGCACCTGCCCTAGCGGGGCTGTGGCCCCGCCGAGCTTGTCACAATGCCTAAGTGGGAGCTGCCGAGCAGGGAGCTTATCCACACCTTGATAAGCGTCGGCGATGCCCTCGGGGCCGCCAGAGTGGCCGCGGCTGCGGAGGGGATGGCGGTGCCCTCGGGGCTGCGGAGGGGCCGGCGGTGCCCTCGGGGCTGCGGAGGGGATGGCGGTGCCCCCGGGGCTGCGGAGGGGATGGCGGTGCCCTCGGGGCTGCGGAGGGGATGGCGGTGCCCCCGGGGCTGCGGAGGGGCCGGCGGTGCCCCCGGGGCCGCGGAGGAGCCGGCGGTGCCCCCGGGGCTGCGGAGGGGATGGCGGTGCCCTCGGGGCTGCGGAGGGGCTGATGATGCCCCCGCGGCTGCGGAGGGGCCGGCGGTGCCCTCGGTGCCCTCGGGGCTGCGGAGGGGATGGCGGTGCCCCCGGGGCTGCGGAGGGGATGGCGGTGCCCTCGCCCGGCCCCGCGGGCGGCTCCGCGGGAGCTGCGCTGAGCGAGGACAGCGGTGGTGGCACTGCCCGGAGCTGCGCTGTGCATCCGCGTGATCTCTGTCACAAACAGCGCCCTGTTCTCCCCTCGGCCCCCGGGCTCCGGCTGTACCCCGGGCGGGCGGGCTCTGGGTCCGGTGCCTCTGGGCCGGCTCTCCCCGCCTGGTCCCACCGTGCACCGGCACCTCGGCACCGCCAAGCCCTTGCCGAGGAGACAAGGGCTGCGCTCAGCCCCGACTGTGCCCCCTCCATCACCCGGTCCCTGCCATGGTGACTGCCCCAAGACGACGATGGGATGAAAAGACCTTTGTCCAGTTGTGGTGGGAGTACAGTAATAACAATTAAACTCATTTGCTCCAGGAGAAATTATTTCACTGCTGTGTGTCCTGTCAGCTTCCCCAGCGTCCTGACTTGACCTTACCAGGTGTCAGAAATTAAGGGTGAGCTATGAGTTTCTTCTCTGAAACTTTCCATACGAGTTTTTCAGATCCTCCCTTCTCGGAAAAAGCTATGTGGAAGCAGCAGTATTTCATCAGCCAGGCCATGGGAGTCTTGAGAATTGTGCTGTGGAGGTGGAGAAAAATAGATATGTTTTGTTATTCATTGTAGAAGGCAATGCCTCCAAATTACTGCTGCCCTGATTTGGGACAATGCACATTCAGTGCTATGAACCACAATGAAGGGGCAGATGCTGCTCACTGGCATTTAACTGGTTTGCTTTTTTCCTGAAAGAAATTTTCTAAAAATACTGCATGGGCAATATTCTTCAACACCATTTAATTAGGTACAAAACAGAGCTCTTACTGGAGGCCATAATTCTTTCCATGCTCCCTGCTGCTTGTGAGCCCCAAAGAGAGAAGTCAACTTATACCACTGTTTTCTCTTTTACATTCAAATATTTGAGAGTAAATATTTAAGTTTTTTCTTTTATTAGAAGCTTTATTTAGTGAAGAGAGTTATTTAGTGAAGAAAAGTTATTTAGAGTCATTTAGCCCAGAGAGGTCACGTGGTGCTATAAACCTGCTTCCCCCAACTCTATGTCTCACAACATGGAGCATAAGTGATGAATATACAGACAAATGGCTTTCAGACTTCATTGAAATAAGATATTGAAGACAGGTTTCATCTTTGAATTTCTGTCTGTTGATGCAACAAATCAATCTGAACTGCTTTATTGCTCATTACAATAGAGAACTCTCTGCACTGAGGGGAACTGAGCTTCCATAAGTATCTTTAAATTATACCAAGTGTTCATGTACCAGAGTGGTGAGCTTATTAAAAACACTCAGGTTGATAAAGCAGGAGTATACTGCGAAAATATTAATTCCATTTCTCATGTAAAATTTCTTCTTTGGTTTAAGTGTCTGAAAATTGCAGCTATGCCTTCATTTACTGAACAAGGTCCTACAGAGTACAGCTTGTAGTTCAGGTACATGGTAAACAATTTATTGCTTATGAGTCCTTCTGCATTGTCTAAACAATGTCTAAGCCCTAAATAAATCCTATACAAGTAGTCTGTTGTTCAGTCAAACAATTTAATACTTGCCTAGCTTGTTAATTCAAGTATAGAGACTCACACTTTATATTGTGAACAAATGTCATTAAGGAGCAACTATAGAAACATGGTACTCCGGGAATTAATTTCTCAAGTCTCTGGGCTGAACCAAAGTCATGGTTTCTCAGCAAGATCCTCATGAATATGCCAAACAAAATGGATACAGTGCTCCACTGGAAACCATTTTAAGCAGCTAAGGTTTATGTCTATATGGTTTTTGCCTCTGCACACAGTTAAGAGAACACATAAAAGCTGCAGGCATCTTAAAGCCCACAAATCATTAATGAAAGAATATATTTTTAACATTAAAATAATGGGGAGTGGAAAATTCACATACCAGCTGATGAAAACTGTAAGAATAAATGCTATTTTCTGGGTTCATTAACAGAAATTTCACAAATTCATGGAATCTTTGAGGTTGGAAAGATTGTCTGGAGAGCTTGTCTACCGTCTTCCTTGCTCAAAGCAAGGTCAGCTCCAGCAAATTGCTCAGGGCCATGTCCAGCCAGGTTTCAAATATCTGACCCCACAACTTCTCTAAGCAACTTGTTCAAAGGTTTGACCATCCACACAGGAGAAAGCTTTTTCTTCTGTTTAAGTGAAAATTCTTGTATTTCAGTTTGTGCCAATTGCCTGGGTCCTGTCACTGAGCTCCACTGAGAAAAGTGTGGCTCCATCTTCTTAGTGCCTCTCCTAAGGTGTCTGTACACACTGACAGGACCCACTCCCCACACTAAACCTTCTGACTTTGGTGCTAAGCAGTCCCAGTTCTCTCAGCACCCTTTTATATGACAGGCGCTCCAGTCTCCTCATCACTTAGCCCTTCCCTCAAATTACTCCAGTATTTTCAAGTCTTTCTTGTACTGCTGAGTCTAGAACCAACCCAGAACTCCAGTCAGGTCTAACCAGTGCCAAGGAGAGCAGTACAAACACCTCCCTTGACCTGCTGGCTGTGCTTTTCCCACTGCAGCCCAGGATCCTGTTGGCCTTCTTGCCAGGCTCATTGCTGGCTCCCAGTCAGCTTGGTGTCTGCCAGGACCCCATGTCGCTGTTTGCAGAGCTGCTTTTCAGCTGCTCAGCCCCATTCTGTACTGGTGCTTGATGTGCATGACTTGGATTTTCACTTGTTGAACTTCATGAGACTCCTGTTGGCCCACATCTCCAAGCTCTCAAGACTCACTTGGATGGCAGCACAACCTTCAGCTGCTGGTGCATCAACTGCTGCATCTCCCAGTTTTGCATCATCTGCAGAAGGTGTCCCATCACCTGGCTCACAGGCAGAGACGCGAACCAGCACTGGGCTAGGGCTGTTCCCTGCAGAGCAGCACCAGTTTCCAGCTGGTTTTTGCCCCTGAGCAAAACCTTCTGAGCCTGGCAGTTTGTTTGGCCACTTTTCAATTCACATCATTGACAAGTCCATATTGCCTAGTCCATATTTCGTTACTTTTTCTTTGCTGATGTAATGGGGAAACATTGACGAAAGTCTTGCTAAAGATAAACTTTCTCTGCTTTCTCCTCCTACACTGAGTTAGTAATTTTGTTGCAGAAGGCTATCAAGCCGGTCAGGCACGGTTTTCCCTTTGCAAATGCACACTAACTACTCCAAATAAACTTCCTGTCCTTAATGTGTTTGGAACTGCTTTACAGGATTATTTGCTCCATCATTTTCCCATGGATCAAGGTGAAGATAAATGACCTATAATTTCCCAGATACTCCTGCTTGTCCTTCTTCAAAATAGAAGTGACTCTTGCTTTCTTCTGTTTCTCAGTTGCTTTGACCTTTTTAAAAGGTACTAAAAATCAGTCTTACAGCGTCACTGACCAACTCCCTCAGCACTTGTGAGTGCATCCTATCGTGCCCCATGGACTTGTGTATATCTAGTTGTTTTGGAATGCGGCTTTTGCAGGATAAGATAGATAAGGTGTGGAAAGGATTTGGAGCATATTGTTTCTGTGAATTGTGCTGGCTTTTAATTAAGTTTTGCCTGCCTAAGAGTGTGTATTGTAGTTACAACATAATTCAGGAATAAATAAATTCTCTTTAAGGAGAAAAGAAGTAATCAAGAGCAGAAGTCACTATTTATGTGACTGTTGTCACTTTGAATTACATTTTCAAGTATTCAGCTCCAAAAAGACACAAAATCTAATGTTGTTCCCTTTTTTTAAAATCTCCATGCATTAACAAATCTACTTTTAGAAAGGTAATCCTTTCTGAAAAATACAAATCCTAAGCCTTCCTACCTTGAATCACGTACAGGAAATTTATTAAACTGTTCATAAATTGAAGTGAATTGATGCATGTATAAAAATAAATCATTGTATCAGTTCACACAGATATATAGTTGCACATCTGTATCCAGACATGTTCACTGTCACCAACACTTAAAACATTCTCATGGTGTTTTCCTTAAAGGCTCAGCTTCCTGAGTCATGTAATTACATGGGTCTCTATTTGCATTTTAAATAAAAACTAGTCCTTGCCTGACATAGTCAAAGACTCCAATGCAACATAAACAATGTTTGAAACAAATGAGGATTTCAATGCCTGAATGAGAGGCAAGGACCTAAGTTTTATCAAAACACAAAACAAAAACAGCTAACATCCAATTCCATATCTTTTAAGCCAATATCTCAATTTTTTTAAACTTTTGGCAGGATATTATCAATAACTGCATTGTGATGGGAATATTAAAAACTGCAGTAGAGGTGGGGACAAGTTTGAAACATCTCAAATTTTTCCTTTAATCTCTACAAGTCTATCTGAATTGAAGTCTGTGGCATGGAGGGAGCCAAGGGTAATTGCAATTAAAAAAAACAAACCCAGAGTGAATTGAAGCAGGAGGAGACAGGTTTCTCTGCCTCTCAGCATTTTTCAATCTACATGGTGCTTTCTGAATACTTACAAGGCTAAACTAATGCCAATGAAAGGGTCCTGGTATGGAACTGGAGCTCCTGAACAGCTCCTGCATAGGGACCAACCTCCTCCCTGTCAGAGTCAAACAGCAGATGGAGTCCCTGAGGCCCAGATGAGTGTATTTCACAGCAATAGTTATATCATAATAAATTAAATTTGTCTCTAAATCTTTGCTCTGAAGCAAAGAATTAATCCTCATGAATGATTGTAAAATATATAATCGCTTGAGGAAAAAGTCTATCTGGGATTAAACTGAACAGTTAGGCTTGACTCAGGCTACAGCAGGTATCCTGGAGCAGTTCCTCAGGGCTCTGACCCCTGGGTCAACCAGCTTGAGCCAAGAGACAGTGAGCAGGGAAAGCCCCTCTTCTTGCTCACAGAAAGTCATGTCTGCACAGAAGTAACACAATATTACTGACAGCTTCTATAGCCTTGTGCAGGGAAATAATTTCTTCTGAGGTGAAGATACCCAACTTTAGCCTTTGTGCTGAGACTTAAAAATGCAAGGAAAACTTCCTTTAGTGGTACTATCACACAGCACTATGTACAGAAATAAATATCAACCCAAACTTCCTCCTGTGGGAGGGCAGGAAATTAACTATTCTGAGAAGGAAGGTGTAGAGGAGGATAGACATTTGGGTAGGGTAGAGAATTAGAATAGAATAGAAAACAAGTCAGCAGTAATGGCAGAAGTGATCATGATGTGGCCAGAAGCTTGGCTGAAGCCACCGACCCATATCAGTTATGCCATCTGGCATGTGACAAATTCATTTCAGTCATCACTGACTGGGGCTGCTTCAAAGTGAGAGATGGAGCAGGAAAGGGCTCTGTGTCTCATTGCTAGCTAGCACTGTGTTTCCAACAGAGTAGCCAGATTGTGATGTTGATATTTGTTCCTTCTTTCCCCAATTTAGAATAATTAAGACCTCGGGAAAACAAAATGTCATTAAGAAATACGGTGGTTATTTGATTGTACTGACAGAACTGTGATTTTCCTCTTATTCTGATAGTTACGTCAACTAAGTCTGTGGATGTTTGCTTTATTATTACATTTGTCAGCATCTATCACTGTAAAATATCTGATAAATCCCCCCAATTTCTCTTCTAGAGTAATGTCATTAGCCTTTAAGTGATCAAAATACTTAATTTGTTGCTATAGCAGTGGAGTTTGAGAAATACATGGTGACCTGCATAAAGAATTAGCATTAATTTGATAAGCATGCACTAAGACTGTTATAAAACCAGAGATTGGATATACTGCTCTAAGAGGCACAGTCTTTGTGACAACTAACACACCAAGTTTGTGGAAATTAGCACCACCCTGGCTGAATTATATCTCCCCTGCAAACAGCTGGGTTTTTTTCTTATCTTTAATATCAGATTTGTGCAGAATTGACTATACCACCTACCTGCATGGCTAAAATAAAAGCTCATTGTAGTGGCAGTAATGCTTTAGGAATCAGAATGACAAGTGTCAAAATATTGCCCTCTTAAACCTATCATATCATCATGGCCCAAAGGCAAAGGAATGAACAGAGAAATCAAGAAAACCAGATATTTACTTTGTTCTAGTATTTCTACACTCAAGTAAAAACATTTGTAAGATGTTTCTGCTGGGCAAAACCAGTTACAGAGAGAAAAAGAAGGCGTGAGACTGTCCACAAGGAAGGGAAGAAAAAGCATGTGACACTCAACACTGCTGACATCCTTGGTGTTTCACCACACCTGTACCAAGTTTGTGACCCAGGTGAGGACCCTGGCTCAGTAACAACTAAAGCTGACTGACCTTGCTCCTGATTTGAAGGCTGCCTCCCTAGCAGCTAGTGGGCTGTCTGGTCTCTCCTCCAAACCGGTTTGCTGCACACAGGAATCTAGGAATAACCTAAGATGAAACAAAGGCTGGACTATCAGACACAGGAACCTTGGTGGAAACAGAAAGTGAACTAAATTGATAGAACTGGGACACTCCTGAAGCAGCCTGCAGAGAAGCTGCTGCACTTCACATGGGAATGTATTTTTCTCATCTGCAGATCCTTACAAATTGTCCTATCTATTGCAAATTCAGGCCTCCTCACAATTGCATAATACTCCCCAACTACTTTTTGCAGACCCAGAGTGTTTATGGACCATAAGCTGAACATTACTGGGTCTCTTAAATTAAGTGTAAGCTCATCCAGACCATCCATCCTTATGAGGAGACAACAGAGTGGCTGAAAGACACTTCCACTTTCTCAGAACTATGAGTATTTTAGCTTAATTGTACACTGCAGCACATAACCATAACCACAAAGCATGTAAATGTTTCAAAGTTTAGTTCAATACAAGATCTTCTGCCTCACCTGGGATGGCTGCTACTTGTGTTCCTATGAAAGAACAGGTTTCAGCCACTTACCCTTAGGTATATATGTGTTACCTGTGCTACTTATAGTCAGCTTAACACCAGTTTTGGCCCATCTGCAAGAAATGCAAACCATTGATGTAGAGATACCATGAGAAGCATGGCAGGGAACCATCCTTCAACTCTATTTCCACCTCCTGCTACCCTGCTGCCTTATCTTGGGCAAGCATTTCATGTTTGGTGCCCCCCATCTGTGGAATTACAGGAGGGAGTCTCTTGCCATTCTTTGCAAAGACCTTCAGTGATGTCCACACACAGAACTCAGCATCACTCAGGGAGCCCTGAGTGGTACCAGTCAGGCTGCAGGCAGGGTCACTGCTGTGAAATGACAAACCCACCAACCATCTTCACCAAACACCAGCTGTAGGAAGCCTGAGGAAAAAAGCAGCAGTTGGAGCCAGAGCCCTGGGCACTACTGGCTGCATTTATCAGCCCAGCTCTAGCTGTGGCCGGTTTAGACTAATAAATAAACACCCTTGCACTTAATGAAGAGCATAAGCTCATTCATACCACACTGACAGCAATGAAGGTGCCTGCAATGACCTGGCTCCTCTCCTTTTCATCTTGCTTTTCTATGCACCACATTCCCCAGAGCTTCCAGTTCCAGGATGAAAGATCCATTTGCAATCAGTAAAGAAAGCTACATGAACACTGAAGTATTTTTTAAATGCCTGTAAAATGTAATCATTAGTACTTTTAGGAAGAAATGCTTGAAGTAGACTGAAAATGAAAAAAAAAGTATTTGCGAAAAACACTTAAATTTTAAGTAGCTCTTCAGGTAAGTGGATTCTAAAAATTCTCACTGCTTCAATGTAAACATCCCCATATATCTGTTACCTCATTTCATCCAACACAATTGTCAGTGCTTTGCTCACATCCCCCGAGTATGTATTATAACCAGGCAACCTTATTACTCATGGCCATAATTTCACAGGACAAGTACAACAACTGAAATGTAATATCTTACCGATTTATTTGAGCATTACTAGGTGAGAGAGGGATGATGAAACAAGACACAGGACAAGCAGATACACTGAAATATTCAAAGATTATTTTTACAAAAGATTTTGAAAAAGAGCCTTATTATTCCAAAGGATGCACCCACAATATGCTGGAGCAAAGCTCCTTGTCCAAGAGCGTTTCAGTTACTGGCATTGCTTTTCCTCTGGATTCCAGGAATGCAGGCACATATCCAACACTCATTCAAATCTGTGGGAAACTTTCCACATACACAACTGGGCTTTCACATCAGACTGTTTGACTATGTAACAAAGCTATCATTTCTTGGAAAAAAAATAAGTCAGTATGACTTTCTTTAAACACTCAGGATGAATGTTTCCATTCTCATCTGAAAACTTCAGTCATGGTTACAAGGCTGAAGGGAACTCAAGCCATTTATCTGAAAATAATACTTTGGAAGTACAGCAAGTACAATGCTTTCACACATTCACAGCCCTACTTTAGGAATCTGTTTTCATATTAGATATTACAAATTACTTAATGGAATTTTAAATTACATTCTGCTAATACTTAAGCATCACAAAAGATTGATATTCTGTATTTTCTTGCAAGACAGACTTGAAATTATTAGAAGACATTATTTTATTACACATACAACATGGCATAACAACTATTATTTACTGCACTTTTCTCAAATTTAGTCTAGACTTCAAACTATTTATGATAGTGATTGCAAATAGGAATCATGGGGAAATCTCTCAAAAATCTTAATCTAACCTGACAATCATGACCTGCAGAAAAACATTTATCCTGGTGGAAGAGGAACACACCAAAAGAACACATGTAAAGATTAAAGAAAAACTCTCCAAAAAATTGTCCTAAGTTCTCAGAGGTTTAGTGAGATGACTATAATTTTTTTTTTCTCAGTATATTTTCCCATTTATTTACTTTAAACTTTTGATGGTACCTGTATGTGCTGGTGCAGAAAGGATGCAGGAATAATGACAAAACTCATGGATGAAAGGCAAAGACTAAACTCATTTTTGTAACCTCACCAACCAGGGAATCACCAAAGCAGCAGCCAGGAAAGGCACACAAATGGGAACACAGGCACTGCAAAGCTTGGTCTATGGTGGAGGATCAGCCAACCTGCTGCTTTTTCCTGTATTTCAGGGACTCACACAAGTGTTATTTACCACTGTGCTTTAATCTTGCCCACAGGAGGGCAGGGTTCTCAAGCACGTTTGAGGGGGTGCCTCTAAGTCTGCCACAGGCCTGTGTTTCCTACTCACAGATGTTCTACCTGTCTGAAACACAAGGCCAAACAGCAACCAGTGTGATAGATGTGGTTTTCAACAGCCAATCTGAATACACTGGAGCATGTTTACAGTCCTCCTCCTCGCTCTTCACTTCTCCCAGGTCCTGATGGCAGATCCAGACGGGTCCAAGGCTGCAGCAGATGGCAGAGCAGACCTGCCACCACTTTGTATCATTTCACCACTGAACATCTGGGTCCAGTTCTACAGTACCTGCAAAAGCTTTCTGGGACCTGGCCCATGGGATGGGTGACAGTGGGGGAACGGGGACTTTCAATTGGAGTATTACAGTTTATTGTAGCCTTTAGATCTTAATTTTGAAGAGATGTTCTCTATTTCTTCTTATAGCTTGAAAGGTGGCACAGGAACCATCCAGGTGGTCCAAGAAGTGCCAGTGAAACTGCTGAGAATCCAATTATTGTCTCCTAAATTAAAGAAATAAGGTTAAATAAAGCTAAACAAATTGAAATGCTCCCAAACTAAGATGTCCATTGCCAAGCAAATTATGTGGTATTATTGAACTTCTGCAGCTATAATTCCAGAGATGTGACAGACTGTAAAGGAAAAATAATCCACAGACCAGAGATGTGACAGACTGTAAAGGAAAAATAATCTACAGAGGATTATTTTATGTGTTTGAACTAAAAGCACTAGCAATCTATGGCAGTTGGAAAGAAAAGTATCTTAATCCATTCCATGCACCAACAGGATTATACAAGACTCATTTAAAACAATAAAAGGCACATTAAAAGATATCAGGCAAATATCTTAGTTTCCTACCGATTCAGTATATTTTGTGCCTATTTTTTGAGTTTTTTTAAATAAAATCTTTATAGAAATAGTATTATTGGCTTAATAGTTACAGTAGCACAGTTTACCACTACTCAGATAAAGGAGCTTTGGGTATTTACCCACACTGGGAGTTGATACAATAACTCAGAGGGTTGGTGCTTAATTTTTAGTTAAATAAATTGAGTTGGTCTTCTATAATCACATGGTCTTCTTGTGCTGGGGACTATAATCAAAGACTATAAAAGGCACCCCACAGAAATGGATTTTGTGATATGTCTCTGTAGGATGCTATGTCAGCATTCCCTTCCTCTCAGGCACAAATTTCCCTTCTAGGAAATGGAAGGAGACAAATTTCTTTGAGGAGTGGAGGGAGTTCCTGGGCAGAGCTGGCTTCTAGCTGGGATGAAGAAAACAAATATTTTCTATATGAAAAAGAACAGCAAGAGAAAGCTCTTCCAAGAAGATAGGGTTGCAAGAGAGAGAAAAAAGAAAAAAAGAAGTTTCAAAGACAGAACTCACCAGCAGTCCCACTTTGTCCTCAGGTGGGGAGCTGTGCATCCAGCGAGTGCTCCAAGTGGCAGACCTGAAGCAGAAGAGCCGGGACCCACAGTGCTTTACAGGGCCCATTATTTTTATTTCAGCCCGGGGAGGAGAGAGCACAGCTGGGATATCCTGACTGACAAGTGACTACCGCTGCCCGGAATTTCTCAGCCCTCTGTTATTTTCTGTTGCTCCAAGCCTATGGAATGATGAATTCCCTTCAATGAAGGCTGCTTGACAGTGAAGTCCCTCCGTTTTTAAGCTGGGCGGGAGCAGCCCCACGGCAGTCCCTGTGTGATGAGCGGCAGGAGCGTGTCCGTGCCCGCCGCCGGGAGGGGAGCCCCGGGATGTGGCCGCCGCCTCCCACGGCCTCGCTGGGCTGTGCTGTGAGCCCGGGCGCTGGGAGGAGTCTGCCTCTGCTGATGATGCTGGGAGCAAAGTGGAGAAAGCTGTCTGTCTTCCCATCTACAAAAACCTTTAAAGTCTTTTTTTCCCCTCTGTGCATATGTGTCTCCACACAAATTGCTTGCACCCCAATTAAACACTCTCTGGAATTCCTGCTTGCTGTTCACTTACTACTTTCATCCAAGAAACTGACCCATAAATGACCAGTACCTTGAATAAAATACTTCCCTGCTCCCAGTGCAGAGAATATCTCCTTCTTGCACACCCTGCCCAAGCCATCATTAATCCATGTGCACAGTGGAGCTGTGAGGCTTCCCTGCTGAGAAAGCATCCTTCCACAGCAGGGAAATGTGAAATTACCTGCCTGGGCTCAGGATCGAAGCAAAGTGTGTGACAGGGTAACAGGCAAAGGCAGAAAAGTGTTATCAGCATTTCTGGTAGGAGATTATTTAAGCACACAGTAGCTGGGCAGACACAGAGATGGACGTGGCTGCTCCTGTGCATGCAGAATTGCAGAGCCACAGTGCCACGGCACTAACCCAAGCTTAGGGGCTGTTAGCCCAGGAACCAGCCCTGTGCTAATTGAACAACTCATCCTGCAAACTGGGGCTGCTTTAGAGCTAGCCAGCTGTCAGCCACAGCAATCAGTCTGTGCATATCTGTTTAAAATGTGTCACTTGTGCACTCAGAGCTGGAGAGGCAGGGCGGTAAATAATCCTCCCCTCAGCTATGGACTGGGCCATTTCCAGGATGGACATTTTTCATAGATAAATTCTGTGCCTGTTACATGCAGACATTAAGATTTTTACTCAGTTGCAGTAAATAGGTGATTTATTAGAATCCCTACTCATTTCTAAAGAAATTTCATTAATTTTTGCTGTGCTTTCTCCTGCTTTTAATTATCAAATCTTGAATCAGATAACTCTAGCATCCTTCTCTAGGCTTCAAGTCAGAGTGCACCCTTGAAGCTCACTTCCAAGACAGCCTGCAACACATTGACGGTGGGGAGAGACTCAGCATGGGGGATTTTTGACAATGTCCAGAATATGCTGGCAAGGTGTGAAGAGCAAAGAGTTAGAAGTCTACATAAACAAACAGTTTGTCAGCTGGATCAGTGATTAAAAAGACATATCTGGCATGTTATCTGCCAGAGCTGTGGTTTGGTTATCTCAGTAAATTTAATTGCTTGACTGTATAGAGGACAAAACAAGTTTTTTTTTCCTGTAAATTCTCCCTAAACACTAAATATCCTACCTGTCTTTAAAAGATACAGAACTTATCCAGAAATAAATATGTGTGAAAGATGTGCCTAAAGTAACCAGAAAGCAAAAGACTGATTTACATTCATCAGCTGAGGCAATAGCAGCTAAGCACACGGTGGATAACCCTAAGCAACCAAACTCCCTGTGCCAGATCTTCTGACCGCAAGAGATTGTCTACGATACATGATACATGATATTTTAAAATAATAGGGTTTGAGTTCTGCTACTTGTTTTCAGGTATTTGCTTTTGTGTCTCATATTCTCTACATTGACTTTCTTCTTCTCTACAGCTGTGAGGACTGGAAATGTCATAAATTTATGCTGAGATTCTCCTTTCTATCTCCTGATCAGACTAACATTAATTCCTATATTAAAATGAAATTAAGCACTGTCCTACAATAGCAACAGTGTCTCTAATTAATCTTGCCATGCTTGGCACTTATTTTTCAGCTTTCTGAACATTCACTAGAAAATGAGATATAATCTTATTTTTCTATCAAATCTTCCGTGGGGATGAAAGGGTTAAAAATAGAAGTTTGGCAATGAGAGAGAAAAATAAGTTGTTTCTAACACTGTTTTCATTCAAAGACCAACCTTGCACCTGGGAGATATTTCTCTCAGTGTGAGAAAATTCATGTATTTGTGTTCAATTTGGGTTGTTTTCTGTCTGCTCTAGAAGAGCTTTCTCACCCAGATAACAAAGTGTTGATAACAAACAAAACAACGTTCCTCAGACAGGCTGGCAGCCTTTCCTTAAGGGGGAAGGGAGATAAGAAGCTCAGAGATTGTAAAACACAGCCTGAGGAGGATTTGTGCACGCCCAAACCCCTTTTTTTCTGTAACACAGGACTCAGGCCTAGCCGCACTTTGCCCCTGATAAAATGAGCATCATATGTATCTCTGTTTGATTTTGGAATCCTCCAGCCAATGAAATGCTGGAATAAAGCTATTTTTTGCACTTCAGCTGTGAGCTGTGGTCATCTTTGTGTTTCCTGCATGTATTTGGTTCACACACCTTGCAGGAGCTGAGCTGTAAATCCAAAGCACTCTTCCCCATTACTCAGGACAGTGCTGCACCCTGGCACTGACAGCCCAGCACTGCTATTTCCACATGGCACTGAACAATATTTGTCCAAAGGGTCCCCCAAAAGGCTCAGCTGCTCTTGGCTCAGCACTGGCCCTTTTGTTCATCCCTCAGTCTGTCTCATGCAGTGCCTGGGGATGCTCAGCCTGCTCCAGCCTCCTCCACACTTGCATTGCCAACCCTCCCAATAGTACTTATACACCACTTCTGAACACCAGGAGTTTTCTCACATCAAGTTTAGATTTGAAAAGCCTTTTGCTGTTTCTAGATTTGTTATTGGTCCCTTCAGAATGGCAGGAGGACTTCAAAACTCTCCTGGCACAGCTTATCCAGGTACTTTCTTCTTATTGGCTGCCATAAAAATACATTCTGTATTTTTCCCAACATATGTGGGATTTCCCCAAATCCCACAGGGTAGTCCTTTCTCCTTCACTCTTTCAAAGCCCTGCTTTTAAGAGTATTTGCTCTTTAGACTGCTGTCACTGGAATAACTTGCTGATGAATTGCTGAGGTCCCTTGTTCATCAGCTGGAACCATTTCCTCACACCTGAGCTGGGAGGGCAGGGCATCTTCTCCAGCCACTGGTGCAGTGATACAAGTAATAACATTCCCATTAGTGCCAGTGCAAAGCACTTTCAATTAACTATAGAGACAGCACGACCCCCTGATTTGTAGCTCATTTTCTCCTTCATTTGCTCCTGGGGGAAGATTGTAGATAATAGTGTAAGGCTGTTTCAGCAGTTTGATTTCTGTGTGAGGCCACTTGTTTATTTTATTTAAAAAGGTGAGTCGAGTGTGAAGGAAGATAATGCTGGGTTACATTTTCCATGGTACTTGATTTCAGAATATCATCTGAGGAAACCAAGTCTGCTGCACAGAGAATTGTTAACCCTCCCAGGACATAAACATTGAAATCCTTACTTTAAAAAGAATAGAACATACAGAACTAACACATGTTGAAACTTCTCTAAAAATTATCATTCATTATCCCAAATCTTCAGATCCACAGTCCTAAGAAAATTACTCCAATGGCATTATTGGAGAGAGAATTTTTAACCATTGGTGATTTTGTGAGTTTTTTTCCTGGGTCTGTCTATAACAATATTCCCACAAATAAATCTCTTGATATTATATTTGAAAGACTATTTGTGATTGTCTTTGCTTTTTCACAGAAGAAAACATTTCAGTAGGAATGAATGAGTTTCTGACCTATCACTGCCTTAAAAGATTAAAGATGCATCAAGATACAGAAGAATTCAAAACAAGATTCTTACAGCAATACAAATTTAGGACAATTGTACTGATGGTGGTATTTAACCTGTAGAACTATGGTGAAATGTAAGAATATAATTTGAAAATGAAGTAACTATAATTACCTTGAAGATTGTTGAAGGTTGGGTATTATTTTCTTTTAATGAGAAATTTCTAACATTTTAACTTGCCCTGCATAAGTTTCATATTTGGAAGAAAATAAATTCTATTTCTACTACTTGGACACATTTTTTAAAACTGCTTTCAATGAAATTAAATACATTTGACATTTATAAATGTGCCTGATATCAATAATATTTTTCCATAAATTGCAACTCAATAATAATTATAGTAGAATAGAAAGGATTTGGTTGTTATTCTACCTTGAGCTGCTTCTTTAGGTACAGAACAACACACCTTGCAATAGACACAATCTAGATGAGTTATTGCATAAATTCATGACCTTTTCTTTCTGAACCTTAGTGGAACACTTGTTTAAGCTGTACTGGAAGAACCTTTGGAAGAAAAGGTTGGGTAATTTTTTTAATGCATCAATGGGACTTGGCCAAGGTGAATGGACCCTCCATGCAGGGGAACCTGTGTGTCCCTGAGTGTAGGGGGAAACAGTATCAGAAAATAAAGGTAGTACAGAAAGTAATCTTAGCCCTTAAGGAGTTGCAGCTGAGCTAATTACTAGAGATTAGGAGCAGGCCTGAGTTTAACAGGCTGCACCTGTAGCCAATAAGAAGAGTGTTATACAAGAGTGGATGGGTTGGCTGAGGGGCACTGGAGTCAGCGGCTGCTGTGAGAAGATGGAAGAGTCAGTGCCTGGAGGAGCTGCCTATGAGAAACATCAAGGAGGTGTGAAACTCTAGCAATGTGGAACCTTTGTAATGTAATAACAACACCCAAGCCACCACTCAGGTGTTTGTGCCTCTCCGGGGAGCACACCCCACCTGGGGACAGCAGAGCTCAGCCCCATGCCTGTTTCAGAGAGGAGAAGCTTGAGTGAGGTTTCTCCTGAATTTCTGGAATGTATCAGAGAGAAGAATCAAATGCTGGGATCAGATGCTGCATGTTAATAACCCAGAATACGTATTGCTCAAGAGCATTGCCCAAGAAGCCTTAATAACACTGAAGTCATCACTGTGTTTTGAATAAGCAAACCATTTACAAGCTAATTATAGATAGCATTTTGCCTTGAGCATTTACTGAGTATTTGATATTGTACAGGTTGCTTCTGAGAAAAAATGAAAGCAGATATTTCTTTAACATAATCCTTCTGAGAAAAACAGCTGATTAATTCTCATGTCCTTGAACACAGACAAACCAGCCTTCTTGTTCACAATTCTACAGCTGTTTTGATTTTAAAGGAAAAAATATTGATGGTGTCCTTCCTTTCAGCTCCTGTCTCCAGGGAATTCATCCCCCAGATTTTATTGAGATATCAAAGTTAGGAGCATGGACACCATAAATTCTTTCTACCATTGTTTTTGATTTCTTCAAATGTATCGATCTTCCCTTTCTAGCAGTGTGCACCTAAAATCTGTCTTCTTCCTCTATTGACTTTAAGAGAGGCTGTGCTCCTAACAAAGACAACTTGGTTAAGTAGTGACATTTGGTGGCCTGAGTCAATGCTTGGCTAGTCCTGGGCTCAGAAAATCAAGCAAGTTTTCACAATTGGTGTGGGTTCTCTGTATGGATCTATGAGCATCCATACTAATCAGTGAGAATGGGTATTTCTAAACACTTATGAATTACCTGGAAAGAATGGCTGATACATTATGTTACTGCAAGTATTGCTTCAACATTTAATAAGTCTGCTATGCACAGTATGTATAAAAAAAGGAGAAAGTGTGTTCTTGAATTTGCCATATACTAGCCTGAGTACCGTAGACATAACACCACTGACATAAGAAAACAATGGATCTAAGTGCAAAGACATATAAGTACTGAGGGGAAATGGATGGAAAGAGGAAAGGAGAGAGAGGGGGAGCAGTGAGGAAGGTTGTGAGAAACCCTGAGATCAGAGCCTGCTTCTTCAGCTCCTATTCTCAAATCTATTTAATTTAAGAAATATCAGTAGTGGCAAATGCAGAAGTCAATCTCTAGTGGTATCACCCAGACATCATTGTTAGAGGTTCCACTTAGGCACTGAGGTGCTGCAGAAATTGGGATGCTGCTCTTGCTTTCAGAAACTGATTGCCAATTTGTGTAAGAGTTTAAGATAACTCCACACCCAGTTGTCAGAAACTCATTCTCCATCCCAATTTGTATTTATGGCATGTAAAGGCTGAAGCGCAATCAGGCTTAGCCCTCTTGCTGTGAGACTGTTCAAGAGGATAAAGAAGTGAATCATTCAGTTTGTCAAAATAAAATCCCGTTTGGTTTACTGCCTGAACAGAGCACATAAGAGCTAATGGAGACAACTTCCTAGGTGATGAATAGGTAAAGCCCAATCAAATGTTCATCTGCCTTGGTCAAGGACACAGCACTCCAAAAGGGCAAATGTGCTCTTAGGTTTTGATTAACTGCCTTAACAAGGAAAACAACACAATATGGAGTTTACTTAACTGAGTTCAGATTCTCTCCTCCTGAAGTGGAGGTAAGTAATACCAATGACACCAGAGCACCCAGAGCAGGTTTGACATGCTATTGCATAAAGCTTATTAAGAAGGGCACCAGGTGACATTTTGTCATTTACTTCAAGCTCAGTTAGATCAACAACAGCAAAAATAAACAAGCTGAGAAAAGAAATTCTGTAACATATGAATACATTATCTATGCTGGAATCAAGCATATTCAAAAGCAAAACTTTTATTAAACAATGTTATATTTTCTATTGCTATTTCAATACATAGCAAGGTTTTAATTTACTTTCTTCTGGATTTTTATCATGTCTTTATTTGTTTTTGAATTGTAAGGTATTTTTTTGTGCATGGTGTTTCGCTTTGAGTGTAGTTTAAACCTCTGACAGCCTTCCACCTTCAAGACCCGTTTCACACTGTAGATGGCACTAATTCATTGTGCAACACTGAGCAGGCTCAGCTGATTGGGTGTACAATGCCTTTGCTCTGGTTTTGTTCTCCTGAAGGAAGGGATTTTTATCCACTTGTTAAGTAGCAGGAAAAACAACTTAAAACTTGCTTGAAACCTGGGATAAAAGATATTCTCTGCTGTGGTTTTGGCTGCTGTATGCAGTATACAACATTTTTGTTCTGTAAGCTCAAACAATAGTCAATGGTGTAAGAGCTGGGATGCAGGGATTACTTAACATGACTAGGCTAAGATTTCTCCCACAGTTCTGGCACAGCTAAATCCAGCGAAGTCCCAGCTGAAAGTGTGAGCCTCTGAGTGGCACGGTGCTGTGTGATGGCTGCTCCTGGCTGTGCTGGGGGCTGGCAGGCACTCTGACCCAGGAGGATGCTGTAAGGAGGATGCTGCTTCCCATTCTGTTTCACATTCAGTACCAAGCAACTGCTTGGAGAAAAGCTGAGCATTTTGCAAGCTCTTCCAGCAGATATTTCTGTGGGTGGTAAAGACCCAAACTGGCTGCTGCTTTTATTTGCAATCACAAAAATAATCAATATATTGCTAACACTGGTAGAAGCAATGAAATGCTGAATTCCCCTGAAAGCTATTTGACTTTCCTAAAGGGCCTTTATGACAATTTGAAGATTGATCCTACATCCACCAATCAGTGATAGTGTTGCAACCAATTATAATGGGACAATATCAGCTTTTTGACCATTTTCTTGAGACACCAAAATTTCAGTACTTTACCTCAAACAGTATTTAGCTTTTCTCTTCTGCTTAAATGTAGATGAGACTCTTTTTTTTTTTTTTTTTTTTTTTTTTTTCCCTTGTAAAGAGCAGTAAGAGAACTAAGTACTATTTATATTTTCCCCTCAGAACCTGATGAATAAGCAAATCATAGTCAGGAGTCCCAGCTGGTATAAACTGGCACTCTACAACTGTGGACAGTGGCACTGGGCCAAGCCAGACAGCAGGAGGAGACAACTCATGGTATGATTGTTCAACACACTGGATTTTGGACAAGACAATAAAAATTTTATCCCAAGAGTTGATTGTTATCAGCTGGAGGCTTGTAAAAGCAGGCTAGTCAGTACCTCCATTCGTCCAATTTGCATATATGTACTGTGCCTAATTTTAAAGTCACCAGAGGTGATCCTTTTTCATGAGGTCTCAAGAAAACATTATCTTTTGGCTTTTTTTCTGTAGTTATGGGGAGGTATCACAAAGTAATTGCCATGTTCACCACTGGAGGATGCTGGAATCCTGGGTCCAGTCCAGAGCCAGGCCATCCAGTTGGTGTTGTTTGACATTTTTGTCTTCTGCTTGCAGCAGTGATTTTATCTACAAAGTTTGCTTGCAGAGAATTATGGACTGAATGTGAATACTAACTGTAAGAATCTAGGGGTACATCTCTGTGCAGCAAAGCAATGCCCAATACCTTGCTAAATATCTGTACTGCTCCTGGAATTAGGTTAATATCCCCAAGCAGTGATGTAAGAGCTGGGCTGCATTAGTTCCATTGCTCTAATAAAAGACTTGTTCATCATGCCTAATCCTAGACTGGTGTCTCCAGAGTACAGGTGTAATTCAGCAGGTTATGGATTGCCAGTAGATGTTATGCCACAAGGCTGGGTGCTATCCATACAGCAACACACAAACTACTGTAGGAGCTGTGCTAGAATCTAAACAGGTCAAATAAAGCAATTCTTTAGAAAGTGAAGTAGGAGGAGAATCAGACACCAAGGGGAAAATTTATCAGGATTTGACATTTTTTCTCCCAATGTCATGAAAGGAAATGGTGGACTCACTGCCCCAAAAAAACCTCAGAGGCCTATCTTTACCCTAAAACACCATTTTCACAGCCAGATTATGCCTTGACATCCTCAGACAGCTGCAAAGGTCTACAGAAGCAGAACTGGTCTTACCAAGCTAATACCTTCTGGCACATGAAGCTCTTTTATTTTGAAAGTGGTGCGTAATGAGGTGAACACCACATGCAGCACAGCAAACATTAGCAGCTTATCATTGCTTATAAGATTCATAGCAGAAATTAACTTTAAGGAGGGATTTGAAAAAACCTTTCACACAGATCTCCTCCCATATACATGGGATGGCCTGAGGCAGAGGATGAAAGTGCTTGGGAGAAAACAAAGATCACTCTGCAGTGAATGTTAACTTCAAAGGTAAAAAGGGAGGCAGAGCCAAAATCTTGAAACGTAAGCAAAACCAGACTTTCAGCACATTATTAATTTAAATCACTGTGATGTGCTATCAATTTCAGTTTGCTGCATTCAGGGCTCACTTTATCTGCTAGGATCTGCACCTACACTCTGCATACAAAAACCCTTGAATCATCAGTCAGCACAGAACTACATCTGACACAGCTTAAACCCACTTCTATTTAAAAGGGGCTTCCAAAGCAATCATGTCATTCAGGCAGTTGCTGTAACTCTGGCTGTTAGCTCCAAGCTTTTCATGGGATATATGAGTACTACCCATTCCATATTTATTGTGGGCAGGTACAGCAAATTCCAACCCTTGTTTGTGGTGTTCTAGGGATACTAGTGCCTCATCTCCAGCAGTTATCCCATGAATATAATAGGATCCCACTATGCTCGTACAGGACCTCCTTATCTTAAATTCTTATTTAAAAGACTCATTAAAATCTTAATGTCAGTATTTGTGTGATTTTCCATGCACTTTTTCTTTCGTAACAAGACACTGCTAACACTCTTAACGTTATCTCAGATCTCACGGTAGGAGTCATAGGTTTTCATTAACTACTACTTCTGAACTAAAACTTGTCAATAACATTTCATTTATCTCTGAAATGCTTTGTGGCTTGGTGTGGAGTTGCAAATCCCCCTGGCACCATCAGCACTACTACTGTCAGGGAGCAAAACAGGTTGGTCCCACCTGTGGAACAGCCAACACTGCTGTCATACACACCTCTCAGTCTGAAAAGGCGAAGTATCTTCAGCCAATGCTTCATAGCTTCTTTCTTCCCAGGACTTGGGTCATAAGATGAGGAAGCTCCACCAGTTTAGTGATAATTTCCTCATGCTCTTCATCCATGTGAGTGCCAGGGATACTGCTAGAAGAGAGATTGAAGGGGCGGGTAGTAACTGTGAGGTGCAAAGAGTGAGGGTGAAGCAGCAGGAGTGTCACCTTGAACTCTTTTTTTATTCTTCCAGTTGTGATTTAAGGGCAAGACAGTGAGAAAGCTTGAAAATGAGCATATGTCTGCATAAATTGTAGCAGCAGAAGAGCTTGGGTTCCTGAAACACTGTTCTACAAATTACTGGGCAGGTGTTCAGTCCACCTTGTTAAGAAATAAGGATTGGTATCTTTGCTGTGTATTCATAAGGGTCATAAGAAGGACAGTGAGTGAATTCCCTGAACATCCCAGATATTTGTTTATTAATGCAAGAAACACAGGAAATAAACAAGAAATGCTGGGAATCTTAAATACAATGAACCAGCTACTACTGAAGTTGCACAACTGAGAAAGGAATAATCCATACTGTAATATTAACATAGGCATAATGACAAAGAAGGAAATGCACGAGGGTGGTGTCACAGAAACACTCAACAGGGCAGATGATGCAGACAAGGCTTTTTGAGACCAGCTAGCAGAATCAGCCAAAGGTACAAATTTGTAAGCCATGGAGATTTAGCATCTGCATATTTATTAAGGAAAAAAATATACAGAACAGATTGTCCAGAAAACTCTTATAAGATATTTAGCAATGTGCTTATTCTGAATAGGTAGAAGAAAGCTCACTTTCCATTTGATTGCAAGCAGTAGACAGAAACTGGTTGAGAACGTAGAGAAAAGGTAGCTGAGACTAGGACATAGATGTTCTTCATTTTTGTGAAGGGGATGAGGAGGAACAGCAAAATAAAGACCATAAAGTCTGCTTTCTGTGCAAATCAGTGAATATGACCAAGAAGAAATGAAGTCTCAGAAAATTTGTCCTTCCTTAGAAAAACATGAATGGCACAGTTGCAGGGTAATGCAAAGTGGAGAAAGAACAGCAGGTGTGTGTAATGAAGCCAACTTGTCTCAGTCACAGGCAACGCAACATGAAGAAGGGAAAATTTAAACAAATAACTAAGGACAGAATATCCTGCACCCAGGATAACAGATCACACAAAATACAAGAAGGTAAAATATTGGGAATATCACCTGTGAAGCATTTCAAAGAGTCCCTACAGCACATGTTATTGGTATAACCTGTACTGCAATCTGGCATCTAATTTGGGACCTGGACTTCAAGAACTAATCACAAAGACAACAAAGAAGTGTAAGGAGAATAACCAAGAACAACAATAAATCCACAAGGAAAAGCTGAAGAAGTTTGAATTCTTTAGTCTAAGTACAGAAGGAGGGCAGAAAGTGACTGTCTTCCAGACTTGTGCAATAAAGGTATTTGAAAAGACCAAGAGAATAACCTGTTTCCCATGTCTGCTGCTGACAGAACAAAAAGGAGTGAACTTAAATTGCAGTAAGGAATATTTAGATTTGACATGAGGAAAATTTTGTTGGTTGAAAGCAGTCCATTACCATGCTCAGCTCTGTTCAGGGAGCTTAGATCTCCATCATCTACTTTGACTGCTTTCAAGGTTGCCTCCCTCTCTGACCACTGGCTGCTCTGCCTGTTGCTCTTACTTGGCCTTCCAAAAACTTCTGGTTTCTTTTAGAAACCAGACTCGCTCAGTCTGGTCTAGACACTACTCAACTTCATAACGGGTTTGTTGCAGACATTTTTCACAGAAATCCTTTCTTTGGGACTTCTTCATCTTCTGGGAAGCAGAGGCCCCAGAAGGAGAATGTAAACAATTGTTATCAGCTGCTGTGAAATGCAATAGGATGCACCTGTGATTGGTTCATGTTCCACGTGTACCATTAAGGGCCAATCACAGGAGCAAGCTCGGGAAAGATTTCCTAGACACAGAACTTTGTTATAGATTCTTTTCTATTCTATTCTTAGCTTAGCAAGCCTCTGCAACTTCTCTCTTTATTCTTTTTAGTATAGTTATAATGTATTATATATTGTATATCAATAAATCCAGCCTTCTGATCATGAAACAAGATTCTCATCCTTCTCTCACCCCAGTGACCTCCTCAGGTCACTGTAATACAGGTTCATCATCCAGGTTTCTTTGTTGAGCCTGTAGAACAAGAATAGCAATAACATTACAAGATTTGTCCACTATTGATCAAGCAGCTTCTCAGGAGGCTTACCAGCTCTGCTTAAGTACAAAGAACCAAGGAAGTGGTCACAGTCCCAAGACGAGTTCAAATAGCATTTGGACAACATTCTCAGGAACAGGTGTGAGAATAAACAGGATAATTTAGTGGATTATAATCCATTTCTGATTATTTATCATGGTGTGAGAAAAAACCAGAAATGTGGCACATTCTCACGGCTGTACTGTGCAGGACCAGGACTTGGGCTTAGATGATCTGTGTAGATCCCTTCCAGCTCAGGATATTTCAGGAGAAATTTCTTCACAGAGAGGGTTGCTAAGCATTGGAATGCCCTAGTGCCCAGGAAGGTGATGGAGTCACCATCCCTGGAAGTGTTCAAGAAATGGCTGGATGTGTCACTTAGTGATCTGGTCTAGTTTTCAGAGTGGAGATCAGTCAAAGGTTGGAGTGCATAATCTTCAACATCATTTCCAACTTAAGTGATCCTCTGTGAGATTCTGTGTGTGAATTTCTTCATTGAAATGGTCATCCATAATTGGAACAGGCTGTCCAGGGCAGTGGTGGAGTCATCATCCCTGGAGGGATTTAAAAGATGTCCAGATGTGGTGCTTAGGATGCTTAGGAATATGGCTTACTGTGAACTAGGCAGTGCTGAGTTAATAGTTGGACTCAATGATCTTAAAGGTCTTTTCCAACCTAATTGAGTCTATGATTCTATGAACAGGGTTTATATGCATATCATCAGTTCTTGTATCTCCCACTGATCATCTATTGTCATCTTTCTAGCACAAACTTCCTGATCAGTTTGTTATTTGATCCATACATTAAGAACATAGACAAATTCCAGTCAGCGCTACAAATTCAGCTGATGCTATGTAATCAAAAGCTGGATCTAAGTTCCAGTGGAAAACCATTTTTAACATCAGTAACTGCACTTCATGATGCCCAGATCCAACTGGGTCATAGCAGGGTCTAAACAGAGAGATGATTTATAGGATGAACCTATTCTGGGTATAAATAAGGAATGCACATTTAAAGAAAAAAAATGTCCATATGTTAATCTTTGGTCAGCACGCTGCAGAACTTGGAAGGCACAGATGGCACGAGGCAGGAAATTTTAGGAAGAGAAATGACTGTATCTTAGCTAAGTGCTGTCCTGGGAATCCAACCTTGCCTCTGCCAAAGAATAACAGTGTAATAATCAGTTACTACTTGAACTTCTCATGAGTTGTAGTTAGCTGTTTGTTCTTTGTGTTCTGAGTGCTTGACTCGCAATCCTGCAGGCAAGTCTGCAGGAGGGCAGCTCACAGCTGCCACTGAACAGAACAGGGCACAAACCCTGAGCACAGCAGGTGCTGCAGCACTCCCAGAGCCCACAAGGGCCTGGAACACAACTGAGCCCCCACACCAAGCAGGCTCTCCACCTGAATAATTCTGTGCCTCACATCATCATCTAGGTGGATATAGCAACTGCCTTGTGACAATGCATCAGTGTCGCAGACATTTTTTTCATAGAAATCCTTTCTTTGGGATTTGTGCATCTTCTGGGAAGCAGAGGCCCCAGAAGGAGAATGTAAACAATGATTATCAGCTGCTGTGAAATGCAATAGGATGCACCTGTGATTGGTTCATGTTCCATGTGTACAATTAAGGGCCAATCACAGGAGCAGCTCGGGGAAAGATTCCCTGGACACAGAACTTTGTTATTCATTCTTTTCTATTCTATTCTTAGGTTAGCAGGCTCTGCAACTTCTCTCCTTATTCTTTTTAGTATAGTAATAATGTATTATATATTATATATCAATAAATTCAGCCTTCTGATCATCAAACAAGATTCTCGTCCTTCTCTCACCCTGGAGACCTCACCAGGTCACTGTAATACATCAGTGTTTGTCAAGGACTCAGGGGCCACAGGAAGGGCTTTAGGAAGGTAGCAACTCTGCATTTAGGCTGGAGTGTGCTGCAAAGTAGGCATAGTGTCACACTGAACTGTGAGGAGAGATCAATGCACTGAGCAACTGCTCATTCCACAAACATCTTACATTGTGCACACTGCACACAGAAATGGGGGGAAAAAGAACCATTTGATAAGTACTGCATGGTAGGAAAAGACCAGCAGTGCAGGTCTACACAACCAAGGCAAGCAATTGCCATCATCATCAGTGGTTTGGTTTTGGCATCTTTCTCTCTACTGAGAAATTGCAAAGAGCATTTACCAAGGAATGCAGCCACAGGATGAGTGATTATACCCTCACCAAGACCATCGGTAACACTGTAGCACCAGTAACAACAACCAACACCCTTATGTACACATAACATATGTGTCCCCTCCTTTAAGGGCCCAACTAAAGGTTAATCCAAGTGAAATTTTGATTTTTCAATAACGTAACACTGCTTTTAGGAAGGATTTGGTGATCAGAACTAGAGATATTCCCTGTGAATGTGCAGAAGTTAGCTACATAAAGGTCACACAAGCAAGCCAATTAATTTTGTGCTTCAATTTGAGATCTTGATTAAACCTCCCAATGTAGGTTTGTCTAAATGTAATGATCATGGGCTGCGCAGCACTGCCAGCCCACGGACTTCAAAGGCCATTTATTCTGTCAGGTTTAACCTCCTGGCATAAATCACCACCAACTTTGTCTTCATTTCTTAATGTGTTGGGTTGTTCCACAGAGGGACACATCTCCAGGCCTCCCTACTTAATCTGATGCTCCTTCCTTCCTTTGTGCTCCTTCAAAGGCCCCTGCTGTACACATCTTTTCTGCCGCGTGCTTAGGCCCGGGCACAGAAGTTTAACATTTTCACAGTAACAGTTTGTACTTTTTTCCTGCTGGATACAACTATCCCACCTCACTCAATTCACCAGACTCCCCAGAGTGGCTCTGTGCCCTTCAGCTTTCCCCTGCACATACTGAGAGGGAATTCTCTTCATCACAGAAGAGGCAGAGATCTCATGGCAGATCCCATCATGGCAGCCCCCGTCACAGACGTCCCTGGGCAGCCTCCTTCTCTCCTGCTTGCAGCAAACAAAATCCTTTACCCTCACTGTCCCTCCTCAGCTCTCTTGCCAGAACATAGAGCTCTCTGTGTGAAGATCTGGTGGTTGAAGGAATGAGCAAAACCGGGGCAGAAAGAGCATTTCTGTCACTGCTGTGCTTCCACAGCACCTATTTCACACAAGGAAGCACAGGTCTTGCTCTGCCATCACTGGGTTCATAAATCAATTACTGTGGCTTGCATGTCAGCTGCAGTCTGTTCTTTGAGGGTCTCCCAGCTGATGCACAATGAGCAATGTGTACATGAGTGTGGCAAATAACCATCTACACAATTTTAAAGTAGGTTTAGACAGCGAGAAAAGCTCAGATAGTAAGAAAGACAACAGACAAAGAATTAGATTAAAAAGTTAATTATGGTCCAGATCTACATATTCACACAATCTCCTCAATACCACTGATAAAAATGAAGCCTGTTTAGAAAAATTAGCTTCAGTCTTCGATCTATTTTTCAGCCTTTGAGCATTCAGTTATTGTGGATCAGTTACCAATAAACAAAATATTTTAAATATTCTGAGCTTTTCTTTACCCAGTATATCCTTCCCTGAGTGCTGTAAAATTGAACTGAAATACACTAATAAAAATCAGGATAAACTGGACTCTAAGGATGTTTATCTTTAATGGCAGAAAGTCACACTTGAAATGGTCATGAATCAAATGGTGTTATTTACAAGAACAGAACCGTGTTTTCTAGCTAATGAAACTGACATTATTTCTGTAGTAGGCATGGTTCCTAGCGGTACCTTCTGCAACACATTGTGTCACCCAGCTCTCACTGAAAATTACACACATTTGGTTTTTTCCTGGTTTGCAGGAGGTACCGTCCATGATCACACCTTCCAGTTAGCAGGTAAATTCTCTAGGCCATGTACTGTAATCTGTGTTTGGCAGACCATCCAGCAGAGAGGGACCCTGGGGCTGATTACAGCCTCCACAGAACACACCAATAAATATGTTACTAATAATCACAAACAGTACACATTTGGAATGAAAATCAAATGAAACATCTAAAAGTCTAAGAAATTAATCACAGACAAAAAATGAAGCAATGGAAGTGAACTGGTTGGGTTTTTTTTTTTCAAGTGTATTTTCTCTTCAATAAACTCTGATAAATATCATCCAAAGGGCATTTCAAAGCTTGATCTTCCTAGTGCAAATGAAGGGTAAGTGAACTACAGCAGACATTGGGGTTGTTTTTATTTTTAGTAAGTCGTGGCACATACTCAATTTTTCCTAACACTCTTGAGTTTGTAGATAAAATGCAATGTATATGTACAGTGATTATCATCAGTAAGTATTTTATAGAAGTCCCTGCAAAAACATGAATCATTCTGTATGAGCAGAGGTACTGAGAACCTTTGTGCAGCTCAGACAGATTCTCACTCTGCTTTGTTCTAAAGAGGAGATGACATTTTACAATATTTAGGGCATATATAGGATGGTATTCATTGGGACATCAAGGGATTACTTTAAATTGATCAAAGCAAACATATCTAAATCCTGATAAAAATGGAAGACCAATTTCTTCCTCAGAATGTGGAGTGAGGATTATAATTAAATGATCAGGGAAGTGATGTGAGTGCACATGCTCTGGGGGTGTTTGTCAGACAGTGTGAATCTCCCATCCTCTCATCTCAGGAAACACATTACCTGCATGTAAATGCAATTAGCTTCCATTTCCCACTCCTCCACAGCAAGGTTTGTAACTCAGTGTTTTATAACCTGTCTTCTGCACTGAGATCCCAGGTGGCAGAAGGAGTTAGCTTACTTTGGTGTGCTTCCCAGCTGTCTGGTCCATGAGGGCACACAATCCTCAAGGACAATGTCAGCGTGCTGCAGTCGGGGGGTGACCTCCATGCTGTAAAGTCCAAAGTAACAGAAAGCACATGGTAGCCATCCTCACTTCCAACCTGCCAGATGTCTCCCCTAAGTTGTTACCCAACACACTGTTTGTCTCTGAGTCATAAGAAGGAAGGTTTATTTTAGCTACTAGAAGGATGACTATTGCAGAGCAAGATCTTTATACTTTAATCTAACCATCCATTTTGACTACATTCTAGTTAATGATATTGGAATGCTAGAAAAGACCACTACCAAAACAAATATTCAGCCTGCAAGTCTTCTTTTCCTTTCTCATTTTCATTACCTAGAAGATTATGAGCCAAGTTTGCTGGAGAATTGACTGGTCTTTTTCACCTAACAACAGAACTTGGGGAACAAATTCATAACTGGTTTCTCTCACCTGAAAACCAAGCTGGTGTACCACCTCCCTTCAGTCTAAGAGCTCTGTGACCTGAACCTTATTTATTTAACTTCAACTCACTCTTACTTCTATTGTGCTCTCAGCAAGCCACTGCTATAATTGTAACAATGATATTGTAAATCATGAATGACACAAAGATGCTGGGGTTGTCTCACACTGTTCATATTTAAGAACCTCATCTGAAACAATTTGTCCTAACAGATACATTTAAATGAACAGTTCCATGTGTTTTAAAACTACTGCAGTTTAATTTTCAAACACTTCTGTCTGTTGGTTGCCTGACTTTGGTGCCTCAGTCTTTCCTGAAGTTGCAGTGTGCATAAGGACCCAAATGAGAAATGGATCAATGAGTTAAAAATATTTTAGCACATAGGCCAGAGACCTAAATCCTTATATGTCCAGGCAGGCAATATGAACATATATATCACAACTCTACAGAAAAACAGGGTAAAATAAAACTCAGATGAACACTGTGTATATGGTATTCCATGTCAGTGTTCCTAATAGCAGGAAATGGAAAGCAGGCTTAGGGCAGGAGCAAGAAGAGACAGAAATAGAAGGTGGGGAGGCTCTAGCAGACAATAGCTCAGAGGCTGAGCTCTGCCTGCCAGTCAGTTTTATGAGCTCTCATGACAACAGCAACAACAGCAACAACAGCTTGCAAAGACATCCCATTTACAAGAAATAGCCTCCCTTGAACAGATACGAGTATAACCCTGACAGCATGAACTTCACCGAATAAATTCCAATGATAAGAATTCCTTCATCTCTGCTACTGCACAGATATGGAAGTCAGAGGTTGTGATGCTCTCATATACCACAATATCAGAGAACATATAAATAACTAAGATGGTTAAAACCCCAAGGAGTGCATAATACTGTCTGTAAACCCAGCTCTGTTTCTCCTCTGCTTTTAGGCTGAAACCAGTATGAAAACAGTCTACAGCATGGGCAAATATATTAGAGGCTGTTTTATCCCTAGCTCCTTGGTAAGCTGGTGAGCACTATGGGATGCCATGCCAAGTGGTAGTTAGGGAGGTCTGCAGCATTCAGGCAAGCTAATTACAGAGATGGAGGACAGCAGGATGCCAAGTGGGAGGAAGGCTTCCCTCCAGGAATGGACTGTCAGCAGAATCAGGAGGGGATGTAATCAGTCATAGCTTGATTTCACCAACCAGAAATAATCATAGATGTGGCTTTCAGCTTGCTGAATATTTTCTAACATGTGATTTAATAAAATTTTTAGCCCATGCATGGAATATTTCTCAGACCTTCTCACATTTAGACACGTGGCATTTCACTCTTTTAGCAGACACAAGTTGTTCAGTTCACTTAAGAGTTTTTATTGTTCTAATAAAATGCTGATATGTATTTTTGTTCACTCTCACTGATTTAGAAATCAGTGATCTTACAGACGTGGTGGCAGATACCTGCCGATCCTGACTGTACCAACATGCACCTTTTTCTGAAGAAAACGTAGCCGGCGTGGTACCAGCAATGGTGGGAACAGCTAGAAGCATTTCTACTGCTGGCACCGACTTTCACCCAGACCAGTGAAATACTAATTTTTCATGCTGAGAGGGGTTATCAGAAGTTGGAAAGGTGGTGGGAGTTTATTTCCAGGCGAGCAGTATATTCCTAGCATGAACAATAAAACTGGAATCTGACTGTGCCCTGCCTCTAACAAGCTCACGGCAGTTTAGCAAAGCAAGGAGACAGACATAGGCTTAATATAAGCAGCTTACGATAGTCTCAAGGACAAAGAACACGTGCTGACACACCACTTACACTGCAGCCAGCCCGGCACCTGGGCACGGCACCGAGCTTGGGAGATGTGACACACACAGCAATACAGGCAGTGCACGCGGCGTTAGAACGGGGATGCCGGGAGGGGCACACACGCCGGGCTCCGCTTTTCCCCACGATCCCACAGCAGCTGTGCGGGGAAAAGCACCGAGCTCACCGACCCCACCGAGCTCCCCGACCCACCGGGACCCACCGGGACCACCGGGACCCGGCAGCACCGCCCGCCCCGCGCCTCCCCCTCAGCCCCGGCCCGGCCCGGCCTCCCGGACCACGTGGCTCGCGCGCCGCAGCGCCGCCGCCGCGCAGGCGCCGTGCGCGCTCCCGCTGCCCGGCCGAGCCTGGGGCTCGGGAGCAAAATGGCGGCGGCCGGAGCGCGGCCGGGCGGGAGCGGGCGGCGCTGAGCGGGAGGATGGCGGCGGCGAGCGGCTGCCGGAGGTGAGGCACCGCGGGAAGCCGGGCTGGGAGGGGATCGCGGGCTTGGTGTCACGACGGCGTAGGGGAGGGGGCAAGACCGTCGACGCCCCCACGGCGGGACTCGGTGCGCGCCCCGCCGGGCCGGCTGCGGGCGGCTTGTCCCGCTGCGCCGCTGCCAACCCGGAGCTCCGCGGGGCCGCGGGAGGGAGCCTTGCTCCCCGTGCCTCTCCCGGCCCGCAGGGTCCGCGCTCCGGAGCGGCGGCGGCGGCCTCGGCTGTGCCTGTCCGCGCTGTCGGGTCCTGCCTCGCCGCCCTTTCGCTCTCTTCTCCTCTCCCTCCTTCTCTGTCCTCCGCCCGGCGCACTCCCCGCGGAGCTGCAGCGGTGCTCGGAGCCGTCTCCCCCCGGAGCTGGTGCGGGTTCGTGCTCCCTGGCCGCGGAGCTCCGCCCGTGCCGGGCCGGTGGGAGCGCGGCCGCCGTGGCTGCGGGGCTCCCGCCGGGGCCGCTCAGCCCGGCCCGTGCCGTGCCCGTGCCCCTGGCCTGGGGCTGCTGCGGCTGCTGCTGGCCCGGGGTCTGTGGGGTCCCGCCCCGCTCCGCTCCTCTCTGTACAGGTGTTACCGCGGTCGGTGCTCCTGGAGAAACTTGGAGAGCTTTGTCGGCGATGTGTTCGCTCGTGCCTCTGGAATATTCCTGCTGCCCGTGGGATAAGTGCTCTTCTGTTGGTTCGTGTTTCTACTTGCTCTTCCCCGCCGTCCAATATGAGACCGTTGGGTGAAAGATGACACACATGTCGAGTACTAACATAAAATACGATAGCAGGATAATAAAATACGTGTTGATGCAATGATAGTTTGTGGGAGAATTTACCTTAGGCAGTGTAGCATCGCTTGAGGCTTTGCTTCAAACCTATGTAATATAATAACAAATTTAAAGTGTTTGGCAGATATACCATTGGGATGTGATCACCTCAGGTTTTGCCACATACTGCATGCTCTGTTTTCATTTAGAAATTGAGAAAATAAAAACAGAAGTTGAAATAAAAATTTTTTAAACCTTGTAACTCATGGTGAGACACTGAAAAGCTTGAGGAGATAAAGCTTTACCCTCTTTGTCTGAAAGATCTCAGGGAAGAGGATGAGTTTTCTAAGCTTCTCTTGTATTGTTTCAAACACTTCATCCTAGTTGTGTGTTAGTACCCTTCTTCACACAGGCTAGTGCAGGGAGGGGAATTTCTTCTTAGATCCTTCTCCATTTGAACCTTTTGCTTAAGAATTCAATGAAAATACTTTTTCTTCCACCTCTTGTTGACTAAGAGTCTGCTATCAGTGTAACAAAAATAATTCTGTAGATGTTATTTATGAGGATGTGGAACAGAAGGCTGTTAGTAATGTACAGATTCTGTGGACCGTGATATTTACAAGGCAAGGTCTGAGTGCTTATTATGTAAAATATCTGTGTGAAGATAATGAATTCAGAAGGTATGGGTTGTGATGTTTTCTCCCTTTTTGGAATAATTTATCCACTAGATAACTAGTCTCAGTTGATGGACCAAAGCATTATTGAGCCATTTAAGAACTTGCTACTTTGCTGTGTCAATTAGTGTCGTGTAAACAGTACTATCTGTTCGTGCTTATATGTAAACATGTGATGAATGTCACAGTAAATCAAGCTTGTATCTTAAGTTACAACACAAAGCTGCCAATTGCTCACTGGTTTGTATTCAGCTCTAAAGTTAGACTTGCATAGTTGGGCTGCATGCAGGTAATCTTGGAAATGGAGCTCAGTGTTTTGTGTCAAATGTACAGCCAGTGTTTGTTTTTGTTCACTGGAGATGAAAACAGCTGTTGAGCCCTTTGTGTTTCAGCTCAGCTGCACTGAGCATTGTTTCACTTGCTTTCAAACTTCAGCCAATGTATAAATGGGTTTGACATTCTAATCTGACCCTGCTCCTTTTATGTTTAAGCATACAAACCAGAAGTTGTCTTGGTTCATTTACTGTGGCATTGTTGCAGTTGTTGCCATTTTAAAACTCCTTACCTCTCACATTAGTAAGTAAATTCTCTTCATATGTCCAGATTCCCTTGCTGAGTCATAGATACAGTGGTGGTGTAGTGCTTATAGCTGGCATGGACTGATTTGCAAAGACTCATACATGAAGGAACAGAATTACTTTTATAAGCTCTCCTGGAAGACTTGCATGGATTTGTCATAGGGATTTAAATTTTTTTCCCCTCTTAGTTTTCAAGCTTGTCAGCTTGTCTGAGAAGCTCCAAACTTTGTGTTGTGAAGATATGTTGCTCACTGTTGAATTAGAGTAGAATGTGCTGCCTTTGCAGCCAGCTTCTTAAGTTTAATTCAGTGAAACTGCCAGAGCTTGATGAATTAACAACAAAATATTGAGTCTTCATTTTGAAAGCAGCCTTTCAATTTCCTGTATACATGGTGTCAGGTTTACAGATTAATTGTCACTGATGATAATTAATCTCAAGGTTTGTTGTGGATGAATTTTAGGCTGGGACAATGTCTTCTTGTGTCCTGTTAGTAAGCTGCATTGCTGGTGTGGTGTCTTGGGTGCTGCAGGTGGCCACAGGAGGAGGTGGGACATTAACCCTGCTTGCTCCTCTGCCACCCTGGTGCTTGTGTGCTCGTGATGTATCAGACCACATGCAAGGAAAGGGGAGTTTTTTCTGATGTCTTGGGTACACTGTGATGACCGAGGTAGTTGTGGCTGCCTTTCAGAGGCAAAGAGATGAATGAAACCATCCTATGGGCATATTGATGTGTGTAGTTCACATTAATCAATAAATAGATCTATAGGGAAACTGTGAGATTGCACTTAAGAAGAAATATCCTTATGATACTGATGAGAATTACAGCAAATCTTGATACAGAACTGCAAGTTTTAGTATTAACTCTAAATTTCTTGTTGTTTGTTTGCTTTTTCTTAACATATTTAGATGACTTTTGATTTCTGTTACCACATGAATGGCTTTTCCCGTTTTTTCACACTAGTCTGGAAACCTGATATACAACTTTATTTTACATGCAGTGGGGACCAGGAATCCTAGTTCAGATATGTTAGGTGAGCTTCCAGAGAGTCCTCTGGCTATTGCTTTGTTTAATTTCCCAGGTTCTTTGAAAGATAAACCTTGTCAGTATCCTTTAATCTTTGAATAGAAGCTATTGTGGATTTTTAGAATGCTCTTTCCTGTATTGGCTTACTAGTATGCCTGAACTCTAAGAAGGAACTGCAGATGCCACAAGTGATCTAGTCTTGCATTTTACACCCATCTAGTCTGTCCTGCATGTCTCCCAAGAAGGATACAATCTGTAATGATGTTTTCTATATAATCAATGGACACTAGGAGATTGAAATTGTTATTATAATATGATTATTATATTTTGGTTTATTTAAATTATTAAACTGTACTATCTCAACCCATGAGTTTTACTGCATTGTTTTTTCTTTGCTTTCTGTTCTTTCCCCATCCCATTGACAGGGGGAACCCACAATAATAAGGATGCCTGTGAGGTTCTTGATTGATGTTTAGAGGCAAAGTTGGTTTAAACACTTTCAGTCCCCTGCTGCTTTCCCTTACTTCCTGCACTGTCCCATCAGCTGTGTTGGTAGGGCTGTTTACATGGCTTCACTCTGAAACATTCAGGAAATTGATCTGTATGAAAAAGAAACTACTAAAGCACAAAATAACTTCATGTCAGATCCTTCATCTGGGTCATCACATTGCTGTGCAAAGTCTGTTTGCACAGTGTGGAGATGAGGCCAGGGAGCTAAAGGGGAATGGGGTGGAACTGTGTTGCCTGACGTGCTGGATTCAAGTACATACCTAACCATATACTTAGCTAAATTTAAATCTGATTTGTTTGCTCCATTGTGTGCAGGTGTTGTGCAAGCTTACCCCAAACACTGCTGAATGTGAACTTTAACTGCTGGTGGCCTTGCAGACATGTCCAGCCTGTTGGGGATTTTCTATCATCAGTGTATTTAAACTGGTTATTTAGCTGTTTGAGTGCTAAAGCATGCAAGAAAAAAATTAACAGCAGTCAAAACTGATTAAGAAGAAGCTTTTAGTACTAAGTGTGGAGGTATAGTGTTTTGGACAACATCTTCTTAAATCAGTTTTATGTTTCAGAAGTATCTTCTAAGTGATTTTACTTTGTTTTTCAAACTTGGCATTCAAGTGTGAGCTGTTACCTGTATAACTGACTGATAATTTTCTAAATCCTATTTGATCTTTGTCCTCAGATTTTGTCCTAATTCAGTGATCATTCATACTGTATATTTTTTATGGCATTCAAACGTCATTGTATGTTCAGTCCTTCCTGTATTAAAAAGACTGGACTTTTTGTATTCATCCTGGCTTTTCTGTGCTATCATACCCTGTTTCCAACCCACTGTAGTAAATAATAAAGAGTAGAATTTAATTTTCTGAAATCTCTTTTAGAGCATATCTTTCTAGTTCTGCAGTTACTGTGATTCCCCATATTGTTAAAGAGCCTTTTTATCTCTACTCTCTCCTCCTTCTTACAGGACCATTTCATTATGGCAACTTGTAGCTTTTAGATTTTTTTTAATTAATCTCTTTTTCTTCATGGCTTCTGAACTTTGACATTATCTAGTGGGAAGTGCTTTGGAGAGAGATCAGGCTAGTTAATGATATGCAAGATTGCACTAATTTGGAAACCTTGTCCAAGATCTGTTGAAACCTAGTCTCAGGATAACGATGAGGACATTTTACCATTCTGCTGATGGTAAGAATGGCTAAACTCAAAGGAGTTGATGTAAACAGTAATGTAATCAGTGACTGCTGCTTGGTTCTTTAGTTGGGCTTATTATTTTGTGACCTAGAACTTGCAGAAGCTCTGTGGGATCAGTAGAGCTGTAAAATGTATCTCTGTGTGCTTGCCTGTGCATATTAAACTGCAACTTGGGTGAGAGAAGATTGTTCTCATAGTCTGCCACTGATTTTAATCAAGGTTTCATCTACAAAGAGCAAGAATACCAGGGTCTTGTGAAGGTGGCCAACATGAGTAAAACATGAGTAACTATTTATATGAAAATTGAAGTATTTTTTGAGTGACCAAGTAGATCACATTGCATTAGTGAGAAATTGAAGTGCTGCTTTGCTTATCATCTGCTATTCCAGATCCCTGTACTGCAGTGAAGAATATAAAACACTTCTGTAAATGGGTAGGTTATTTTAAGTGCTTTAAAAATAATCAGTATGAGTGACAAAAGTTCCTTTTCAGACTTTTTTTCTCCTGACCCCAATATTGGAAATGCTGCTTGAGAGCTAATTAAAAGCATTCTAACATAACAAATGCAATCAGAATGCAAAATACAACAAGACAGTATTTTGTGGACTGGTGCTCCCTTATTCTTTGATCTCTTTTGATCTTCTGCTTTAGCTTTTTTCAAATGATGATTCTTCCTGTAAAGATGGGGGAGAAGTGGTTCATTGACTGTTAGAACTGGGTTTATTGTGGATTTCGTGATTTTTTTGACTTAGTCTAGGAAGATGTCTTTTTTAAAGCCTTCCTGCTGCTGTGATAAGTATACTGCTTATCCACTTAAATTCTGCAGTGTATAAGTTCTTGTGCTGAAGTTCTTCATGTACCCAGATGTATGTCTTAAAATACACAGATGACTAACAACCTCTGAAGCTGCTTGTGATACTTAACTGAATGACCAGGAGATTTCCTCCTGAAGAAGGAAGGAGCATAGGCATACACAGAGGAATTTTGTATTACCCATTTAAAATACCCCTGATGAATCCCAGATTAATGAAGCACGTGAATATATTAAAGGCTGATGTCTTGAACCTTGGTTCATCCTGTACTGGTCATCTCAATTTCAGGCATCTTGAGAGATGAAATGAAATGCATTTAAAATGTCTAGGATGCAGGTAGAGAAGATAATGTTAATAGGTTCATGGATTTCTTTGCAGTCATTCTAGTAGTGACTGCTGCTCTCTGAAATACATCAAGTTGCTTATACTGTCGTTTTAAGTTGAAAATGCCTTTGCCAGTCTATAATGAGGTACTTCTAGGAAGCCTTTGAAATTGTTTTTTATTATACCACAGTGACAGGCAGGGTATAAGAATGCTGAGTTGACAAAATGCACTCTGGAGATGGGAAGCTTTGTGTTACTCAGTACTCAGTGTAGTGATGGCCTCGGTGCTGAGGGAGGAATAACCTGGGTTGTGTCAGTACTGAGAGGCAGCACTTGTTAGTGGGGAGCTGCATGCAAGCCCCACAATCTCTGCAGAGGAACCTGTGTGACAGCATGAGGAGCTACTCAGTGTCCTTGTGAGCCTCCCCACACTCGCAGTGTATCAAGTGTCTCCATCTTCTCTGCAGTTTATTTTCATGAGTGATTAGCTTATCTAAATTTTGGATAAGAATGTGTGTTTAAACACACATTTAAATTCTTTAAATTCTCAAATCCCTTCTTGGCTGACTGTTTTGGTTTTTGGAGGTTTTTTTGTATGGCCAAAGATAATATTTAAGAGAATAATTTGATGTATCCTTTCTTAAAAATACATTAAAAGGTACATGATTTAGGTCAAAAAGTACCTTCAGCTTCTTATTTGGTCATTAAAATCTCTTTAGGGTTTAGTCCTCCATTAAGCACTTCTGGAAATGTGTATTTGGACTTGAAATGCCAAAATATCCTTCTAACACAGTAAGGTTAACATGCTGTATAAGGCCTGTCTAATTGTATTTTGTAGTTCTAGGCATGGATCTGAAGACCTGGTAACCTCTGGTAAAGTGACTCTCATAAGTATTTCTGCAGTGCATCAAAGCTGCTTGTCTTTAACTGCAGTTGACTGCAGTCTTTGATGTTAGAGCCGGGGCAATTGCTACTTGAAGTTGGTTTTAAAGCTTAAATTACATGTCCTCTGAAAATGATGTTAATCAGAAGTACAGTCTTATTACAAACTTTCTAAAATATCTGTTCATACTACTCAGGGCTTTTCCACTACAAGTAAAGTAAAATTTGTCGTGTCTTGTTCTGAGTTTCTCAAGACATTTGAATTTCTCTGCTGAGAACATCTGAGGTAATTTTGTTACTGCATAATTTCTCAGTTAATTATTGGCTCCAAGTTTCCCCTTTGGATTAACAGACTTGTGCTGATCTAGGTATTTCCCCACCACTACCTTGGGCATCTGCTGTCCTTTCTCCTCCTTAACTTCTTCCCTCGTTCTGTTTTTTAGCTACCAATTTATTTTTGCTGGAGAATTAAATTGGAAAGTGCCGCATTTTGTGACTGAATGTTAGCTACATCAAAGCTCAGTTGTATCAGGCACTTGCCATCTTCAATAGTAATGAGGGTGCTTTTATTTAAATATCTTGTGGATCTAGAGTTTCATCCTTGTTTTATGTTTGGAAGGAAAGGGAACTTGCCCTTTTTTCCACATATATGAGATTGATGTGTTTCATTATTGAAATGAACCTTTAATTTTTTGTTAATCTGAAAACTGATCCAGCTAAAAACTGTTCTGTTCATTGAACATGAAAGGAGAGTTGAGTGGGAATGATCATCAAGGTAGAGAGGGAAGTGAGATTTCTTTTTTTTTTTTTTTTTTGGGGGGGGGGCAGTGTTGTCTTTTTTTCTATACATTAATGAACTTTTCAAATTATGGAAGAATCAAAGGAGATTTGAGGAGTAGAGCACAGGCTGGTAAAGTTTCTGCATTTTGCCCTTCCTTTGAATGTGAAGGAATTGTGGTATCAAGGACAGCTGTGCATGAAACAGAAAGATGAACAAAATGTGGTATAAAATTACATTAGGAGCAATGGGCTTCTTTAATGAAGTAACTCCTATAATTAGTGCAATGCAACGAATTTTGCTTTTCTCCTAAAAGTTTTGTTTTATTTCTTTGAAAAATCCAGTTATTTTTTTAGTATTCTAGGACATCTGAAAAAAGCTTCAAATCTTGTGGGGAGAGAAGGAAGAGTTAAGGCATGTCAGCAGTCTGCTCAAAGGGCAAATTTGCCTTAGCAAATAGTTAAACAAGAAACCACCCCATAAGCTTTTCTAACTCTGCAGCCTTTAAAAGTCTATGTTCATGAGTTATGTGTGTATGTTGCTGAATTAATGAAATTAAATGTGTACACGATTGGTGCCTCTGTTTTCAGAAACAACGTTATGTCAACATTCGTGATGCTCCTTTAACTGTTCTGTAAAACTTGCATATTCATGTTACAGAACAAAAAAATGCTTTGGAAGTGCAGAGAGAGCTTGTTGCAGGAAATGTGGAAGACATAACTTCCTTTTCTTGCCAAGGGGAAAATGTAAACAAAGCTCCAACTTAATTGTAGGCTAAGTACTAGTCTGGTTTTCTGACTAAGCCTTTCCTTCCTTAATTGATTTCTTTTATCACTGAGAAAGTGTGTTTTCTGAAATGAATTCCTGTAGTTTTGGGCAGGACATTCCTTGAAGTTTGTGAGCTTTTAGTTCTTGCTCCACTTTTATGGAATTTAAATGTAGGTATTAATGAAGATAACTACTGAAACTGAAGTTACTGGTATAACTTTTGAGGGAAAATATTGCAGTATTAATGTATTTTGCTACTATCTTCAAAATGGCTGAAATCTTTGAAGTATACAGCATAGAAAAATTTCTTGGCATCAGGTTATAAGTGTTAGTTGGTAGTATCAGTGTGGCTCTTAAAAATTTTCTGCTGAAGTTAATGAAATGAAATTAACTGCAGAAGAGTCCAACCAATGGGGACATCTTTCAAATGTGTAAGTTTTTAAGTAACTGTTAAATCTTAGTATATACAGATGTAATTGATTTATAAGAACAGGTATAAGATCATTGTGTTAGTTGTGGGGGGTTGTCTTAAAAACCTCTAAATACAAGGAAAATGTTCTGTGGCTTTGACCAGGGATTTCACCCTTGCTCAGGGAGACAGCAGTACATAACCAGTTTACATGGTCTCAGATAAGGCAACTGTTGTATAAACGCCATGTACAATGAATTTTATTTTTATACAAATTGATTTTGTATTGCTTCCTGCAGCAGTGAACAGAATAGACTTGGGAAGGTGTGAGTGTCACATCTGGTGCCAGGCCAGTGTGACTCGAAGAGAGAACAGAAAGCATGACTGCAAGGGTATAGTTTTGGGGAGGCAGTCTGATAGGAGTAGTCTGCTCTCTTCATGTTGAGAGCTGTGAGATCCTGTTCCAGTTTTAGCTGCCTGTCAGACAAACGTGCTGGAGTTCCCTCTTCCTGTCTGTTACCTGCCACTCGCTCCAGCAGTGGGATGATGGATCAGCCATTTGAAATGACTTGGTTTGTGATCATATAATCTCTGTATGCAGTGTGAGGGGGAGCAAGAAAACCCCTTGGCAGGATGGAGTGTGAGGGAAAAGTACAGTTCCCTGTTAGTTTGACTTTAGTGGTAGTATCAGATCACCCTGGTGTACCTGTGAAGAGCTGACAGGCAGTGAGTCCTGCATACATGTTATCTTCTCTCTGTCAGAGGATGAGTTCACTACATTGAGGGGAATATACTTAAAATTCACATAGGCTTGGCTTTGTATTTTTTCCTATATGAGTAATACCTAGATGCATGTATATTCTGGCACTGCAAATTTAAAATCATCCAAGCATTCAAAAAAGCAGCAGCTCCCATGGACTTCTATAGTAGTGATGGCTGCTATGTGAAGTGTTGTTCACCAGGGAGGGAACAAACTGTACAGATACAGAGGAAAATAAACACAGGCCAAAGAAGCAGCAATCAGCCACCTGGATACTGGGAGCTCTGTACTGGTGAATCCCAGCAGTAGCTGCTGCTGTCTAAATTGCCTTTCTCTGCTAGGACTGCCCGAGCTTTGCAGGTGATTTTTCCTACTGTTAATTTTTTAGGAGCTCTGGAGAAGAAAAGTGTATTGCAAAGGTATTATAGCTGCCCACTTAAAGTAAGATGTTTCCATTGACAGTGGTAGTTGGCTGAGTGAAGACTGAGGCAGTGCTGTACTTGGGCAGCAGCTGGGGCAGCCACACCAAAGGATCAAGTGAAAACAAACACGGTCCAGTCAGGACTTGCATGGCTTTCCAAACATCTGCTACAGTGAGGAGGTACAGCTCTGCTGCAGGAATAGGTGCGTGGGGACTGGCAGTGTTTATTTTTTGAAGACTGTGTCTACTGAGTGTTAGTCAAACTGGATGTTGTGTTTGATTGTGGGGAGCAAAGTAACCTTTCCTTGCTGTTCTTCCTTCTCTGTGGCACCGTCTGGGTTCCTTGAGCCATTTGGTAAACTGGTGCAGGGAGCTGACTACACTGGGGAGAAAAAAGTCTCACAGAAGAGAATTCCTGTGTTTAGTTGCTGACACAATGGAGGAGCTTTGGGGAGATGCTGGTGGTAGCTGTGGTGAGCACTGGCACTGAAGAAATGTGTGTGGAACTAATATTGGTGAACCAGCTTAGGTTTGTATACACCAAATAATGGATTTTGAATCCAGATTGCAACTGTGGTTTTGTTGGATGCAGGACTTGTCATGGCTTGTGGCTTACAGTTTAAAGTATTCAAACTGTACCTGTAAAGAGTTAATTTTATGGCTGTGACTTAATGCTCTTCAATGAGGGAAGTCAGTGTTTCTTTAATAAAATTCCTGATGTCTCATGAAATGACTGGACTAGATTGCTTTTTGAGTTTTTACCACACCCTTTCATGTTCCCCCTTCCAGTTTTTCTGTTGTATATAGATGTATCCATTAGTGTTAAATGTGTAAGAAATGATGCTAGGAGCCAATACTTCAAACTTGTTTTATCAAAGAGAAGAGGCTGAGTGGGTGAAACTCCTGTTGTGTGATGACAAAAGGACCCACAGAGAGGATGGTGTACAGAAGAAAAGGAATGGTGGTGTATTAAGGCCTGAAGTGTAAAGAAAATTGTTTTGGATATACAGCAATATTGGTAATGGCAGTTTCTAGCCACAGGCAGGGGTTTCAGTGGAAATAGATGAGCTGTGTATTGTTACCAAGCATCTTGGAGGCTTGAGTATAAAGAGTATTGTATAGAAACACTGTAGTCATGAGGAATGATGTTCCAAGCAACAGAAATGTCACAAGATGTTGTTACTGATACAGTGACTGGCTGGCAGGATGAAGACTTGATTGCAGCCCAAGTAAGATAGAAGTAATTTTTCATCTGATCTATTAAAAGAGGCCACCTTCATGGGAAGGCTGATCAATATGTGGGTCCAAGACTTTTTAGTTTGCTTTGATGTTGGAGCTATTGTTGTGAAAACCCCAAGCAGTGTCATCACCAGAGATGACTCAGGCTGTGGAAGTTAATAAGGGAGCTGAAGCTGAGTGATCAAAAGGTTGCTTTGTGAAGGTGAGTTGAAAATAGTAAGTCATAAGATAGGGTGGGTGCTGCTTGCCTGCTGAGGTAGGCACAGAGCAGTGTCTGGGATTGCCCTGTGAGTTACTCTATGCACCCTCAGAGGCAGAGCATGTTCTCAGAGGAAGTGTGAATTGTGCACTGAATTTACAGGCACTGTTGTGTACAGGAAACTCCCACGTCCTCATTCAGAGTAAATGGCTTTCTGTGAAATAATTGGGCCTGGATAAAAGGGGAAAATAACTCCAGTACAAGGAAAATTGTAGGGTGTATGGATCTTCCATATGATTGGGGCTTGAGCCAGGATTTTCCCATCTTAGTAGATTTGTTAATTGAAAACAGGATTTTGTGTTGTGGCTGGGTCCCAGCTTGAGCAAGAGGAGGAATTCCCTTTCTTAATGAGACACGGAAGGATCTTTGGAAGGCACTCTCAGAGTAAAGGGATAAAATTCCTTGGGGATAGAAGACTGTGGAGATGAAAGACTGCTTGCCCTGTTCCAGAAGAAGCAGCAATCCCGTTGACAGATAAAGAGTACAGGGATAAGAAGCCTGTGAAATAGGCTCTGTAAAGGTGGTACAGCTTCATGTGGAAGGTTTTTACTTCTGCTCCACTTTTGCCTTTTCCAGAGCGGGAAAAAGAACAGGTGACCATGGATATTGCTGCAATAATGGACAGTCATTATCTGGAGACACACCGAGGAGGAGAGTGGTCTTACCTCAGTATCCAAGGCTGAATGCAGCTGAAATCTCCATGAGTTAGGTAGCTGCCTGACAAGACAAAGTGTTGGCCTGAACTTTGATTGAAAGAAATAATGCAGGCTACTTTAAAAAAAAGAAAAAAAAAAAGTCTCTTCCTTTTTCTGAGGTACTTTTCATGTAATTTGGAAGTTCCTCCTTTTTGTCTTAACCAACTGATGTGTTTGTATATGTAAACCAAAGAATATTTGCCATTCCTAAAAAAAACCAAGTGGGTAATTTTTGCTCATAAGAGGCCTTTTGAAACACATTTAGACTTCTCAAAATTTATCACAGTATATCAGACTATGCTGCAATTATTCTAGACTGGCTAAAATTAATTATCCTCATTTTCCTGTAAATGGATATGTTCATACCTAATTACTCTGTTTAGTGATATTGATAAAGATTTGGTGGATAGGATTTTTCTGATTTTCTTATAAAGTAGATTTAATTATGTTTTTATCTAAATCAGATAATGTTCCTTTCAAGTAAACTTGTGAAAAAATGGAGTCATTGAAGAATACATGCTGTCATTTCACTTCAAGAGAGTCCTAGAGGGCCATAAATGAGCTCTTGCTCATTTGGCTGAAAGAAGTGTTTTGAATTCATCTTCAAGAACATTACTTGAGTCTTTCATATGAATGTTAAAAATCAGAATAGACTTTTAGTATATTAGTGTGGTTTTGCAACTGACTGTAAGAATCACTGATGTAGAGAGATGAAAATTTATTTGCTGGTATATGAGGACAATTAAATTGCTTGGGAGGAACAGCCTATTCCATGCAGGATTGTACTGCTGTAATTCAGTCTCTGTGTGCTTTGTGTGTTTGAATTTTTTAGCTGCTGGATTTTTTTGTGTTTAGAGGAATCTAAATATGTTGATGTCCCCCACCTCCCCACTGCTGTTAGTGATTTGACCTGTCAGTCCCTGTTAATGACATTATTTATTTACTTCTACAATATGACATGTTCATATCATACTTGAAGTTGCTTTGCTGATCATCAGAAATAATACTTTGAGCACTGTGTGCAAAGCCAGGATTGAAAAGAGGTTTTCTTTCCTGTAAGTTCTGTGGGTTTTTTACAACTGTTGAAATGCTGCTCAGTGTCTTCAATTTCTGTAGTGTGTATATCTTCAGGACTACACCTTTGTGCTCTGTTTGAGCATAGTTCTTTTAACTTTCACTCTGACTCCTCAGAGGAAATGTTGAAAATCAGTACAGGTTGTTTGTTGGTGGGTTTTCCCCACTAAAACTCAGTCCAGTGATTCTCAACAAATCTAGAAATAAAAAGCTAGGACTGTTGTGGTGTTTTTATCACCTCTGTTTTGAAAGAACTTCTTGATGGAGAAGCATACTACTTCATGGAAGAGAAAATGCTGTAAATTTTGTGCTTAACTATAAGAAAGGGTTCTTTGTGGTAGCTGGAACACATGATTCTCAGCAAAGACTGAGTAATGCAGTCACTTTCATAATCTGGTTATATCTGCTTTTTCTTGCCCTCTTGAGCTGGTAACTGCTGATGTGGCTTAAGTTCTGGTGCTTTTCCTTATTGGATTTTTCTTTCTTTCCAATGCAGTGAATAATGAAACAACACAGATTCATTAGCCCATGTTGTGTAGAACATTACCCATTTCTTATATTTGTACAGAACTGATCCACACCACAACCTTTCAGCTGTTTCAGTTGCATCTTACTACTGTATCATCCAGTTAATTTTGAATAATGATAAAGGTTGATTACTTGACCTGATTATAAAAAGGAGTCAAAATAGGCTTTGTGTGGATTTGCATGTGTGTCAGACATAATCAGCTGAGCCTTCAAATTTCAGTTGTTTCCTTTGAACAGAAAATCACTTGCCAGTTATAGGATTTCTTTAAGGTACACTGTCCCATATACATCCAGTCCTTTAGCATGTACTCTTCCAAGACTGGAGACTTGACCTCCACAAAGTCTGAGAATGTGCCAGTACCTCTGAGTGTCCCATCCATGGAAAAAGAGGAAGGTCAGGACAAGTAGCACTCAGTTCCTGTCAGCTCCTCTTACTTGGAGAACCACTTTCTCCAAGGAAATTGAGGTAAATACTCCATGCATATCTGAACAAGCAGTTGGAGCTCCAGCCACAAGCAACTTTGTCTTCATTTTTAAGAGCTTGTGCCTTTGGATGTTGGTGACTTGTAATTCCAGCAGTGTACTGCATGAAACCAGCATGGGCTGGCTCTGGAAACTTCCCAGTGGATGGGAACTTGCTTCTGTTCTTCTGAGCATGGGATTGTTCCTGAATCACTTTGGGATGGCTCAGGGCTCTCTATTGGCCCCCAGATCGCTGTTCTGCTGGAGGCAGGTTCAGGATGTTAAGGCTGGTGGGATACACTTTGGGCATAATAGCAATGGTCCATTCTCACAAGTTCTTTCTGTTTTAGTTGATCTACCTAACTTCTATGGGCATAAGTTTAACCTTGCTGAAATTTAGTTGATGTGTTTCCTTACTAGGGTTGGTGCTTTTTATCGCTGCATCTTGTTATCTCATCTTGCGGTAAAGTTGTGCTTGTTACTCGAAAAGAGCTGTTGGGGCAAAATAGCAGAGCATTTTTGGGCTGGATAAAAATCTAAGCAAATGTGAATAAGTTGTTCTTATGATGCCTGGGTTGTCATTTACTCCTTGTAAATTTAAAGCATGTTAGGTAAAATGAAAACCTGAAATACCATGTCGGTACAGGTATGTGCATGTACTTGATATAATTTCCTACTTTGGTTTTAATATTATGCTATTGCATAATCCTATGGCAGAAACTCCAAAAGAAATACAAAGGTCTTAAAATTTTACGGGGGAAAAATCAAGTGGTTGTAAAACCTGTTGTAGTACTCTTGACTTTGCCCTTTATATTAATTGGATCCCAGTGATTTACAGGAAATTTTATGAAACATTTGTATTGAGTGATGATATAAACAAAGGGTCACTGTTACACAAAGTCCATTCTGTACAGAGACTTTTTGTTAAATCAAAATTCCCAGTCCAGGAATACCTGGCTGTCAGCCCAGATACCTCAGATGCATGTCATCTAGCTTCTTAGGATTTTAGGTTCAGTGTGACAAATATTGAGAAGACTGAGAATTTTATTTCAGGCTGAAACCTTTAAGCAGACTTGTGCTTATTTTAAATTTTACTCTGAGTATCAGTATAATCTGAAAGTCACTTTTGTGCTGTTTTGTAGGATTTGGAGTGGTAATTTTGGTTTCTATTAACTTCCTCATTACACACTTCATATACTTTTTCTGCAGTACAGGCTTTTTTAAACAAGCTTTGACATAGTTGAACTCCTTTGCTGTGTATGTGTGTACGTTCAAACACATCTGTACGTGCGTCACTGCCCTCAACAACTGCTTCACTTGGTCAGCAGATGTTGAATTTAGTTTCACTGTGGTAAGGCTTATGGGGATGCATGCAGGCTTTTTATTAAAAGTAAAGAAAAAGCTCACCTAATGGTGGTTTTTAAAACAAAATTCCATGGGTGTATCCTGAGGCTGACATGCAATTTAGAAATTCTTCAGATAAGCTGAAATAAGGGAACTTTTGGTATGCAGGATAACTTCTGCAAGAAAAGACAAAATCTGTCTTTCCTTTTGAAGCTAAAGATCTAATTGTTTGTGGTTTTGGAGCTTTTCCTCTCCTTGTACAAGTGCCTTTTACTGTGGAGAAGCTGCATTCTTGACTTGGCATTTTTGTAGTAGCTGAGTTGTATTGACTGGACTCAGCTAGTTATGTGCTACACTAACTGCTGTTCAGGTAGGTTGTGTTTAGTACAGAGGCTGAAGTGGACAATAGCAAGCAAACCAAACCAAAAAAGGGCATCTAAATCCATGGGTAGTTCAAGTACCCTTTGCTGTCAAAAGATGCAGTAGTGCAAGTATTCAAGTGATGCCCTAACAAACAAATTGGGTGGCTGATACTGTTCCAACTTCTTGTTCAGGTTGGCTCTAATGTGGGTCAGTTCATCTGATTTACAAACTGCTTGGGACAGAACCAACAAGGTAGGAAAAGTGGGTATGAGAATGAAGAGAGGAAGGCAGGGCTTCCTCCAGGACTGAGTTCACCTCTGGTGCTAGCTAAATTTTTTGGGAAATGCAACATGGGTTATATAATATTATCTTGTAAAATTTAGTGCTGTATTAAAAAATAAATGTACTTTCAGTTGATACATGAGGTTAAGGACACTAGTGGAACTAAAGCTATGATTGGTTTTGAGCCATGGGGCCCAATACACTTTATGAACTACAAAATGTTTGAATTCAAGATGCAAAATACTCTTAAGAAATCAGCCTGCACACAGATGACTTAGCAGTGCATGGAAGTTTTGTATTCTAAATTTAGTGAACCAGGGACTTGGTTCTGAATATTGAGTGCTTATTTATTAAAAAAAAAGCCCAACACTTCTTTTTTCTTCTCTCTTTTACTTAGCTCCTGGGCTCTTTCCTGTGTCAGGAAGAACTGAAAACTATTAGTAGACATCTAATAGACAAATTATCACACCACAGCTGAATGCAGAAAAGTGGAATAACAATGGCATTATTTCAGGACTCAAGTCCAAATGAACCAAGTCCAATTTTAGGTGAGAAAAGGGAAATTGTTGGCATATCTGCTCAGGTTGCTGGCCTTTACCTGTAAGCAAGTTAGCATTTAAACTAAAAGGTGACTTTTGCCTTCACAAAGTTTGTCCTGGGTGTAACTAATTCCATCTAGAAATTTATGCCACATTTAAGCAACATATTCTTGGTGCGTATAGAAATCACTTGGAGCTTCACTGTTTTAATGAACTTATTTTCTAAGTGTTTTTTCTAAAGTCAGTGAAGTTTTTCAGAAATGAAGTAGAGATCCACACCGTATGGATTCAGTAACCTTTGAATAGCTTGTTTCTGCACAAGGGAGAAGATGAGTGCATGCAATGGCTAACACTGAACTAATCCAACACCTTGTGTTTGCTGAGAAGATCTACCGGTATTTGCTGGTGTGATGTTTTGTGTGTTCTCTGGTTCTCTCTTCATCCTGAGTAGGCTTCTGTTCACGTAGGAGGGTATTTTATCTTTGTTTCCTGATGTGTAGCAGGCTGGATCTGCATGGAGGCAAGTGCAAGATTGCATGCAGTTGAGGTGCCGTGGCTGTGTGGCTGGGGAGGGCAGGCATGGGAGCTCCTTTTGCTCATTTACAGGCCTGGAGTTTGCTTGAACGCTGCTGTGGTGGTTTCAGGTTTTGTCTCCTGCCCTAGCAGAGCTCCCCTGGTGCTCAGCAGGCTGCAGCTGTGTGAGGCCACCCTGGGTTATGCACACACCAGAGCAGCAATTCTGCCTGATAACCTGGCTTTACAGACACGGCTTTCAAACCCTTCCCTACTCTTCCTCCTCATGTACCCAGCCCTTGTTCCCCTCACCTCTGTGCCTACAGCAATTTGCAGCCTTTTTTTCCTGCCCTGTCTCTCACTTTCTGCTCCCTAGGATCTGCACTTTGAAACATGCACTTGCATGTCACTTTCTTAGCCAATTTAACATGCCAGAGACTACCAAGAAAGGAAAAAAATTTAGAAGCATATAGCAAATCCATATGTGTTCACAATATTCAAGGGAATCTAAAAATTTCTTAGCACAGACTTTATCTTTCTGTTATTCTTTATCTTCAAGTTTGTATTTTGAAAGGGGACACAAGATGACAGTTGTTCTTCATGTGGTAATTTTTATTTTTCAGTATTAATATTTTAACACTGCTGATATTGGAATAAATTATAATGACTTTGTTGTACATTAGCAATGAATCCTTGTTCAATTCACCTCAGAATTTCTAAGATGTTTTCAAATACCCAACAAACCTTTAATGAATCCTTAAATGCCTTTTTTTACTATTGTGAATGTACTTCTAGGTCTTCTCAATTCTAAATTTGAAAAGCAGTAATGAATGAGAACTATGTAAATGTAATGAATAAAATGCAGCTGAAATAAGTCATGATGGTATAATCTCCATCAGGACTGGCTTATTTAGCTTTCTCAACCAGTATAATTCAATTTGAAAATTTTTAACCATGTGGGAATAGGTATAAACATGCCTGAAAAGTCACTCTTGGTATAGTCAAAGGAGAATACCTAGTCTACACCAAGTTCTCCTTGAAAATTTCTTAGCTAAAAATTTGATAGCCATACTGTTCCGTGTTGCAATTTATCATATGATTTTGAATAGTTTGGAACATTACAGGTTCTTTTGGGGAAGACAATATTTCTGGTCTTGATTTAATCATTCAAATAAAAGGGTATCTTCAAAGTGTTTGAGGTTTTATTTCATGAAAATACTGTGTGCTGGAAGCTGAGTTTGTTTTATCTAAATCATGTAACGTTTAGTGACAAATAATGAAGTTAGTTTATTGGTGTTTTTGTTCTTCAGAAATGGAGGAACAGGACGCTGGACCTGGGATTGAAGATTTCTAAAGGATTATGGGATTATACATTGAAGAGCCAGCAGGCGGAATGCCTGAGTGACTGAAGAAAATGGGTGCTAATGCATCAAACTACCCTCACTCGTGTTCCCCAAGGGTAGGGGGAAATTCACAGGCACAACAGACATTCATAGGTAACTCTTTCCAGTTATCTTGTCACTTACATAAATGACTGGGTGGATTGTGAATGCACTGGATTTGATTTGCTTGCAGAAATGTTATGGAGAGCTGCTATTTTCTAGGTCACCAGTTTGAATCCATTCAAGCTCAATCGTGCATGAAATTCAGTACTGTCCATCTGTTTGGCCTCTGTGTGCAATGAGTTGATCTGCCTTTTGCCAGTAAACAGTTGCCAGATTATTTAAATAAAATAAGTGGAGCTTTTTTATAATTAAGCCATGCATGCTAGTTTTCCTGGTTCCAGAGCAGTCACTTTCTGTTAATACTCATACTGTTTTCTGCTCTTCCTCAGAATTTCTGTCAAACTGTGTCAGAGCATATAAAAGCCTTGATCATCAGTATTCATTGTAATATTGACATTGTGTCCAAGTGAATTACCTCCCTACTGCTAGAAGGGGTATCTCTGGTAATAAACCTGTTAAAGTAACAAATAAGCTTCTCTTCCTTTTCCTGTTTCTGTAAATGGGGAAGGGGGTGCTTACTGTCCTAACAGTGTTATTTACAAGCCAGGACCTTGCTTGGCTGGAGACATGTGTCGAAATGCCCTTAAGAAAGTATTTTCTCATCCTACTCATAACTGGGGCAGCCATTACCTTTATGTGTTTTTCAGTCTAGTACAAAGAGACCTCAGTGTAGATCTAAGTACTGTCACACTATAAATAATAAACAGCTATGTTATGAATCTGAAAGAAGGCAGTCTCTGAGAAGATAAATATTCCTTAAAAAAAACTCAACCCTGACAGCCTGAAGAATGATCTTAGCAGTAAATAACATCAATAGTTTATAAATGCTTTTCTCCTTTGTGCTTCAGTTTGCAACACTGCATAAGTAGTTATTGAAATTCAGTGTTACTTCTCTTTTTAATCACCATTGAAAGCAGAGTGATATCCTTAGCAGAGGAAAAATTGACTCACTTTGTAAATTTTCTCTTTTTTTCTCAGCTTTCATAGCATTCCTGGCTCTGAGGTCTGTCTCATTTGAGGACAGATCACAAACTGTTACATTTAAGGATGTGTGTGCTGTCACAGCATGTCAAGGAAGAACTTTTAGTCCTAACATCATGGATATTCATGCTGTAAAGTTCCCCTCGAGGATTTATGTATTTTCAGTGTATTATACCTAACTAGTAAAAGATTTGCTCCAGTCTGCATATGTGCTTTCTAAAATGTGGCTAAAATGCTTCTCTTACATGTCTTGGTGTTTTTAATCTGCCCCTATATTGAGTGAAGAGAAACCCTTAGAGGCCTTGAAACAGGCAGATTTGCAGACTGAAACACCTTTTGAGCAGATTTGAAGAGATTTCCAAAGGCTACAATAAATTCCCAATAAACTTTCTTCATGATATGTGGAAGGTTTAGTTGATGCTCTTTGTTATTAAACTCAAAATAAAAACCCATTATGTAGTATGTCACAAGAAATTTACTGACCCTCATAACCTATGGGAAATTGTGGCTGAGACTCTTTTTGAGGAAAGTCTAAAACCATGTGCTTGTCTCATCTTAGGGAAGGCAGATGAGCTTTCTGGGTAAAATTCTTGCTGAAAATATCCTGATATTATGGGGTTCCATGAGTGTGCTATCTACATCACATGGGTACATGTCTTCTTCTCACTTAGTGGCATTTGGCTCTTTCTCGTTTTGATTTTTGTTTCCATTATTGGTTTTTGTAGCTGTCTCAGCAGAAAATAGGTGTATCCTAAAATTGATAGCTGAGGTTTTCATCATTTGCTAATACTAATGTTTTAACGTTAAATCAGCTTTTACATGTTTGGGGTTTAGGTGTTGTGGGGTTTTTGTTTGTTAGGGGGGAGTGGGGTGGAGTGTCTGTATTGTGAGGTTTTTTATGTAGAAGGCATTAGATCTATTCACTGCCCTAAAGCAGATCTGGAGGACAGAGTTAGAATAGCTGTATAATATGTATTAGTTGCCTTATTCCTGGAAACTGGATGTAGGCCTGTAGGTTTGTTTTAGACATGCTACTTTGCCATTAAAGCACTGCACTGTGTTTCATGCTAAATGTAGGATGAGTGCTGAAGTCTGAGAACTGATATGGGCAAAGCACAGTAGTTTCATAGTGTGAGCTCCTATTGTTACTTTACTTCATCCTAGTTTGCTTATAGTTTATGAAGAGGAGATAAAACAGTAAAAATAGTGTAGTGCACTTACTAGAAATAATGCTTTTGTTTTAGCAAAAGCTTAATTAGTCATCTTCTTGCTGTTTTGTCTGCGGCATTCAGGGGGAGGATTTCACACCATTTCCTAGGGTGGTACATCTGTTCAAGATGTTTGCTTTTTTATATAGAGCTCTATAATTAGATATTATAATGTGTGGGCATGCAAAGAACTAAACAGATCCCATTTTTCATTTTCAAGTTCCCAAGCAGCTCCCCTTGGCAGTCATCTGTTTCTGTAAATATTTGTCTGTCCCAAGCTGGGTATGGTCTAGGAGCATGAAGTAGCAATTGCTTTTGAACAGCATTTAATAGATTGATACCTTTCAGTATAGTGCTGAGGAATAATTAATTTTTTTCCTACTTTTAATGCTGCTACCTTATGAAGGAATACAGGCAGCCCAAAAACATTCTCTTCCAGATTCTTTTCTTTGAGGGATATGGGGCCAGCAGCTGTTGTGAACCCAGAGAGGCTATGATGGTGCATCTCTGTTTCTTACAAAAAGCAGTTGTGTGGTGGTGCTTTTGTAGCAGTGCTTTATCTCTTTGTAAGGGTTAATAGCACTGTTTGCAGTACATCCAGAGTTAAATCTTTTAAGTAGCTCAGGGTACACAAAGGTTTGAATGGCGTTTTAGTGTTTTGTGGTGATTCATGTGCAAGTAATACCTCACAGCAGCCTGTAGGGAAGAAGGAAATTGAGACTTGCCGTGTCCTAGTTTTCCTTTAGTGGAATGTTAGAGAATGTTCTGCACTCAGATTTGCCATCAGAATCCAACGTACTTCAAATAGAAATGAGCTGGCATGTTCTCTGGCAAGAGAATCTGTCATTATAGAGTGACCAAAGTGTAGTTATGCTTCTATTGTGAAATGTACTGCTTTCAATGAAGGAGGAATTCTACACTTGTCTCTATCAGCAGGACGCTGAAGTGCTACTTTTCCATTGTCATATTTAGTATAGCATGTGGAAGGATTTTTATGGTGGATTTTGCAGCACAACCTCTTTGTTGAAGTTGTCTTGAGTTACTCCCATTATTTTCATTTAAACTGATATTCTTTTCATTTCTTGAAATTTCAATATTGTTAATAACATGTTGCATGATCAAGCAAATTTTAAACTTGGATAAAATGGTTAGATGTCTTTCCTCAAATAAAACCAAGTTCTTTCCCAAAGTTTTTACTAATAGAAGAATCATAAAACCACTGCATTGCATGATTTGTGGGAGTTTTAATTAGCTTGACGTAAAAGCCACTGTGTAAGTTATTTAGTTATTGAGGCTTAAACAATAAAACAATTTACAGAATTGTTAGGTTGCTACAGCTGCCTTAGTCTCAAATACAGCTTTGAATTAGTACTGTGTCTTTCAAAGTTCAGGAAATACTTGAAATTACATGGTAACTAAATGCTCTGTGTTTTGTGAGACTGGGCCATAACATCACTCTCAAAACAGCCACACAAAACAGCATCACAGCAAATCTGCCTGTTACAGGTGGAGCTGTGAAACTCCAGTGATAGAACACATTGTAAAAGGCCCCAAAAGTTCTGGTCCTAGGGTGGACTTTGGAAGATTAATAAAAAGGTAACAAGTAGTGAAGCTACACAAGTGTACTAACAGAAACATGAACTATTCCTGACAGAAAAGAGACAAACACTATTTCAGATGAACCTGTGATTGTTATTGATCTGTGTAGCATTTGCAAATGTTTTCTTCTGATTCTTCTTCGGTCCAGAAATGGGAGTTTGGTTTGTGTACTTCCTTTTCTCTTTTCTTGTCATGTCTGAGGTTCTTCACCATCTGGCTTAGAGTGAAAGCTCTGTAAATAAACTTGAATTAGAAAATAACCCTTTAACGGAAGCATGACTCTCCATTAAAGCTATGTTTTTTTAACTCCCCTTTTTCCCCCTAAAACACTACTTTGGTTTTCCATTACTTGTTGAAATGCAGATTCTAATTCCTTTTTTCCTCACTGAATTGCTATCAGTATTAGTTCCTAATGAAATTTCCCTATAAATTATTTTTTGAGAAGAAAAATAATTATATGTATACTTTAATTGTATAATGCTCTGTTCACAGGAAATCTTCAATAATACAGTAAAATTTCCATTCTCCATATTCTTTTTGATGGTGTGTATGCACAAATGAGTATTTGTAGTTCTGTGGAAAGGAGCCCATTTTATGTGTCTGACTTTGGCATTACTTGATTATTGCATGACAGGATTTTTACTTTTCTTTCTAAATTATCTCTGAAAATAATCCCTGAGTGTTTTGGTACTGTGTTCTCTCTTTTTCTGTTGTGACTGTAGCTATCTGATACCAGGTATGTGTCTGTTGTTTTAGTGATGCTTAATGCTAGAACAGACTTTGAAAACACTTTGAAGGGAGGATTGTGAGTATTTCACTGAGATATTAGGCCTAGAAAAAGTTAATGCAATTACACTTCTACTGTTACAATTGCAGTATTCTCTTCCTACTTAGATAAGTGTACCATATGCTCTAGAGCTACATCAGCTGGCACTGCTTGGTTCTTAAAATTGAATATGTTTTTTTAAAAACCCAACCAAACAAAAAAACCCAAACATTAAAAACCAAACCAAAACACCTTGAAACCCAGCAAACTACAAACTTTGTAGATGCAAATAAAAGGCTTTGTTTTTAATGGCCAGAAAAAGCTTCAGTTGTGAAATTATCTGATGTGAGGAGAAGGAAGAACTGTATAACTTTCAGAATCATTGATGGAGTATTTAGGTGTTATGGACCTTCCTTTTAAATATAAAGAATAAATGTGTTCAATTTTTCTTTTTGCCTTTAGGGACATCATCCTACTCTCATCAAGGTTTTGGCTGTGAATCAAAGCTGTATAGCCTTGACCATGGCCACGAGAAACCTCAAGACAAGAAAAAGAAAACCTCTGGCCTTGCCACCCTCAAGAAGAAGTTCATTAAGCGTCGGAAATCGAGCCGCTCTGCCGACCACGCCAAGCAGATGCGGGAGCTCCTCTCAGGCTGGGATGTCAGAGATGTTAACGCGTTGGTAGAGGAATATGAAGGAACATCAGCCTTAAAGGAACTTTATCTACAAGCTAATTTGGCAAGACCAGAAGCCAGGACGCTACAAAAAGACATGGCTGAACTTTATCAATACAAATATTGTACCGATGTAGACTTAATATTTCAAGAAACTTGTTTTCCTGTGCATCGTGCGATATTGGCAGCAAGATGTCCATTTTTTAAGACGCTGCTTTCTTCCTCACCAGAGTATGGGGCAGAAATAATAATGGATATTAACACAGCTGGCATAGATATGCCTATGTTTTCTGCTTTGTTACACTACCTTTATACGGGCGAGTTTGGAATGGAGGATTCGCGATTCCAAAACGTTGATATTCTTGTGCAGCTTAGCGAGGAATTTGGAACACCCAATTCCTTAGATGTTGACATGCGTGCCCTGTTTGATTATATGTGCTACTACGATGTGGTTCTTAGCTTTTCATCCAACTCTGACTTGGTTGAAACTTTTGGTGGCAGTCAGAACTGTCTAGATGAGGAGCTCAGAGCACACAAAGCTATTATTTCATCACGGTCTCCCTTTTTCCGCCACTTGCTGCAGAGAAGGATACGAACTGGTGAAGAAATCACAGACCGAACTCTACGGACTCCAACTAGAATTATATTGGATGAATCTATCATACCAAAAAAATATGCTAAGGTCATTTTGAACTGTATGTATACAGATGTGGTAGACCTCTCCGTTTTGCACTCCAGTCCTTCGGTGGGCAGTTTAAGTGAAGTTCAGGCTCTTGTAGCAGGAAAACTAAACATGACTAGGGCTGAAGAAGCCATGGAGCTTTATCACATAGCACTGTTCTTGGAGTTTAACATGCTTGCACAAGGTATGTAATACTGTCCTTGTTGTAGAATGTATGACCTCATTAGAACAAGTTTTAGCAATTTTGCAGTGTAGGGATGCTTATTGTCAGCTGTCAGTGGCTGACAGTTCCTTTAGAAATGGAATTTGTTTTCCATCTGTAAGTTGTCAATAATGCATCTATTTTTTAGGGACAGAAGGAATGTCGTGCAAGAGATTTAGTTGTATGGCACATCATTGTTGAGGCATGTTAATTTTATCTAGTATGTATAACTGGTCTTGATATTTCTAATGCTTATCTGCTTTCTGTAATCCATTTTTTGGGTGTAAACTACAGAGAGATCCTTGCTAAGAGGAGAAAATATTTGGACTTGTTAGGAAGTGTCCATGTATGTTAACAGAGCAGTAAACTTGAATTACTATTTCTGTAGTTTGTGTCAAAGACACCAACCCTGCAGTCTTCTTGTTGGAAGGAAAACTTTAGCAGCTTAATTGCAGTAGTCTTAGGTCTTTAATGTCAGCTCTATGACCAGAGCTGAAGGCAGGGTCAGTCAGTATTTTCAGACATAAAGTTTAGAAAGTTTTACTGCTTCCATTATTCAAATCTTGATTACATACAACCTCCTGACCTGAATTACTGCAATCTCAGGTGAGGTGTCCAAGCACTGATCAGTGTACTAATGGTGCTTCTTGTGGTAGCAGCAGCTTTGCCTACAGTTTTGTCTGTTGGTGTTTGAGCTGTTCAGTGGCCATATGATATATAATGAAGTATGAGAATTGCTTCAGGCCTTGCTGATAGGGAATAAGAATTTTACTTTTGAGCTGAGAAAGGGAAAATGGAACTCACTGATATATCAGCAACATAATTTGTTTAAATTAGTTTAATTTTTTTAAACAAAAGTAACTTTTTACAGTAGGTCTGTACATCTAGCTGTCAGATTAAGTTTGACAAGCTTGAAACCTTGTATTGTAAGCTATAAAGTAGTTCTGAGTAAAATAGGAAGCTTGATAAAGAGTGGACAGGAAAGGGTGGTATAAGCACTGCAGGAAGAGGTCATATTTTTAATGAGTTCTCCTAATAGTTACATGAAACTGAGAGTGATAAGGATCTGAGAAACTAATAGAACTACTGTAGCTCATGTGGAGTTTGCTGTTAGGAAACTAATTTTCAGATTGTGCTGAAAGCTGAAATAATCGTACTGCAATAAAACTGGCACAGATAAAAGGGGATGTGTTTTCTGAGGCAACATGCTACAGGGTGCAATTGAGCTGTTCTTAGGCTCAGAATCATCCAATCCCAGAGCAGCCTGGGTTAGAAGGGGCCTCAAAAGATCATGGGATCCAACCTATCCAAGTGAGAAAGTGAGCTTAAGTGAGATTGTCCAGCATTCTGTCCAATCACTTCTTGAAAACCACCAGTGGTGTGTCCCTGGGGAGATGGTCCTGGTGAAGTGACTGTTCTCATTGCAAACCCTTTTTTGTTGAGATGTTTTCTAGTGCAATTTATACCTGCTGCCCCTTCATGTGGCTTCTTTAGAGAAGAGAACCTCTGTCCTCCTTATAGCTGCCCTACAGTAGCTCAGGGTCTGGGAATACTGTGACAAGGTCCCCTGAGCCTTCTGTTCTTGAGGGAGAAGAGACCTCACTTCCTTCAGGCTTTCCTTGTAGGCTAAGTTCTCCAGTACTTTGATGGCATGGCACTCCTTCAGATCCTCCCTTCTCTGTCTGCATATTTCCTATTTCTGTTGTTTCCTTCTCAGTATGTTTCAGAACAGGCAAGAAGTTTTACTATAGTTGAAGTATGGTATTAAGTTAATTTCTGTATAATATGCACAAGTACTATATAGTAGTACTTGAGAACAACTCTGTAGATCAGCTGAAAGCCAGGAAGGAAAATGGGTTGAAATTAAAGATGTGGTGGAGTTTCTCAATTTTGGTGTGTGCTAAAAGGATTTAACGTGGTCAGAGAATACTAATGAGAGAATTAAATAGTGAATGAAACCCTCCGTGAGACACTGAATAGTTATGCACATAAATGAAGAGGGTGCAATTCTTTTCCTCAGATTGGAAACCTAAACTGGAACAATTGTGATCTGGAGGTGCTCTGATGAAGCAGTGTCAGTTATAGCAAAGCAGAAAAGCAATGGCAGATAGAGAACTTTCCATAGAAACTTAGGTAAACTTAGAAAATAAAAGCTATTTTCCTATCTATATGTTAGTAAATACTGAAAAAATGAGCTGATATTTTATTTGGTGTTGAGTTTGTTTCTGCTCACTTTAAGTTGAGCTCACTTGGATCAGCATGTCCTAAACTGGCACTCTTTTCAGTAGTGCACTGCTCTGGAATGTATAACCCATGAGTCAGTGGTAACAAGATCTGTGCTTTTTCCTGGAAGTTGTCCCCAGTACTACCTCTAGGAGAGTGATAATTGAGGCAGCAGCAGGAGCTGCACTGGGCTTCACTTCAGCAGCACACTTGAGTGGCTGGAGCCCGAGAGTGCAGCAGGGCAGGCTCAGTGCTGTGGCCCTCTGGATGAACTGGAGCTGTAGTGTTTTGGGGGTGGTCATAGGGAGCAGGTAGAGGGGTGCAGTGGCATTCAGAGGTTTTCTTCTTTCTATAGTAAATCCCTTTCTGACTGCAAAAGTAGTGAGATTGAGGGGTGGGGCTGTTGTTACACAGGGGAGAAATGCAGTAAAATCAGCAAGTGTTGAAATCTATTAAATTATCAAATACTAAAAAATGTAGGTTTGGCACTCCTTCAGATATTGAAATTCTAGATGTTAACTTCACCTAATTAGGATTTTACAAATTGGTGCTGCATTCCCTAGCTACAGGAGAAAGTAGTAAGCACTGTGTAGATCTGTATATGCCAGTGGAATCAGAATCTAATAGTTTCATACTTAATTTGCAGAGTTCATGTTTAGGTCACTGGTACTGTGCAGACATGGAAGAACTGTTCTAGTATAATCTTATAATCAAAATTAAAAGGAAGCTGATTTGGTCAGGGAAAACTGTGTGCCTGCGCGTGACTGAGATCACTTAAAGATGTGCTTTAGTCATGGCCACTGTTCTTGTTTCTGACTTAATTGTAGCATCTTGTCCTCATTTATATGATACTTAACATGAGGTAGATGGGAAATCTTAATTTCAGTAGTGTCCATCCTATTCCCTGGTTTCACAGCTAGGAGACTTCTGTGCTGGAAGCTGTCACTCAGACACCTGACTTGCAGGTGTTATGCAGAGTGATGGGGAGGAGGCAGCATTGTGTAGGTGTTGGAGGTCACTGAGCAGGCAGTTCACCTGACATCATCTCTTAGCCTGGATCTCTGGCAGTGTTTTTCCACGCTGTGGTGCAGCAGGTGTCCAGTTCTCCCCAAGTACTGACTGATCCCATCAGCTGGCTTTTGCAGGAGCTGATGTCTTAAGTTTCTTCTCTAGATTTCCACATCCTCAGCTGAAGTTTTTTGTTTCAGTTCACTCCTGCTGGCCAGTTGTGAACTTGTGAAGGCTTGTCTCCCTGGTTTCGTGGAAAATATTTTGGGCTTATTATGTTAAGTCTGGATTCTTTTTCCAGTTCATTTTTCTCACTTCCACTCAGTTTTGCCTGGGTGTTTGTAACTGAGTGTCAAGTGAAATTTATGTATTTTAAAGCTTCTGATCAACTGTTTTTATTTTCAACAGATTTTAGTTTGATTTGTCTTCAGGGCCTAAGTATCCAGATGTTGTAATTTTTCTTCAGTTTCAGCAGATGATTCAGCTTTAACTATTTCCATGGAAATTTTCCGATTCCTAGCACAGTGATACTTCTTTTTCTGACTATTATGATTTAATAGGTTAATTAATTAATTTCCCTATGGTGAAGACGGTGATGAGTATGTGCAATGAATCTTTACCATCCAAGTGAAGCAGGACAACCTTTATCTAGAATTTCCTCTGCCTTCATCTTGATTTGTTTTAGCTGAGGGGTGTTACTTATCTTTCAAGAGAAACTGAAATGAATATTTCAATGAACTGTTTTGAGTAAATGAGCTAATCAGCAAGCATATCTGGTCAATAGAGCTGATCATACTGAAACCTATTTGTACCTAATAGGACTGACACTGCTCTTAGGGGTGCTCAGGTAATTTTTACTGTCAGAAGTGAAAACTCTTCAGGGGTACCACAGAGGCTATGAGCAATAGAGCCCTCTCCAGGAGGTTGGAGCACATCTTTAGTGAGATGTTTCTGTGCTCTGCCTGCCTGTTTCTGCCCTCTGCTGCAGTTTTTCTGTCTTCATGCTACCTTACTGCTGTCTATCAACTGTACTGGTGCAATTATTTTAACACATTGATTCATAAAAATTTGGTTTAATATCACTTATCCCTTGTTCTTCTGTAGTACAGTTACTAAAATGAAATTAGTTCCCTAGTCCTGTTCATCACAGATTGTTAAAATACTCCCCACTTCCAATCTTACAGGACTGCCCTGCTGTTGCAGGGAAGTTGGATTTCAGGCATATTAGTTTTAATAGATAGCTGTATTACATATATGAATCCTCTGCTGCATCTTGGCCCTGTTACCCACTGTCATGAGTAGTCCCACTGAGGTGCAGGTACAGAATGTTTTGCTGTGATAGGCTTTTGGATACTGGGACCTTATGAAATAGTTTTGCCTGGGAACCTTTTCTGTCACCTGATTAAAAGAAGTTTTCTTAAGAAGATTGGCAAAAAAACCCCCTCTATTTCTGACTTTTTGCTTTACTTCGCTTTTATTTTAGGTGTTGAGTTTACTCTTGACAAGTACAAGAACTTAGAAACTTTATTGGAAGTTCTGTTATATTCAGTAGTACATTGTTTGATCTAGAAACAGATGTTGCCTGACATCAAAAGTACTCTTGGTTATAGGAGGGCTGAAGTGCCAGGGATCCCATGGTAGCAGTATTAAATACACCTTCAAAAACTATGGTTCCTGTGATTGCCAGCATGGTCTCTCCTAATGTGACAAACTTAAAAAACATTGAATAGCTTCTAGATTTCGGTTCAGTGTTAAGATGAATTCTTACTACTTTTTTTCATTAGCTCCACTGGTGTGCACAAGTTTAGGGGGAAAGTCTTCACTACAGAATGAGCTCAGTCAAGCTAACAGCTCTGTAGTAAAAGGTTTGCTCAATGCCACTTTTGCTAATTGTTGAAGGCAGTTGACTTTTCTTCAGCAGGTCTGTCAGCTGTCCTGATCCCAAGCCACTGGCTAGAATGCTAAACATGGGCTCAAGCTGTTCTTGTCTGGAGGGACTGTGGGGCTGCATTTGGGAGAGAACTGCAGAAGCAGCCAGGACCTGATGGCAGGAAGGCTCCATTGGCATCCAGCAAAAGGAGTGCATGGAATAGCATCATTTGTGCCAAGTGTGACAGTCGTCTTTCCCTTTTATAGATTCTAGGTTGAACCTCTGAAGGATAGCAATGGTCACAGAAGCTTGTGGGACACTGCAAATGGATCTTGGGCTGGTTGTTGCTGCCTGAGTATTAAAAAATAATATTCACAGGAAAAAAATGCTCTGTTCCACTGTGAAGAGCAATATTGTGGCTATTAGATGACTACTTTTTTTGCCAAGTGGCTGATTGTTAAAGCAGAAAAAACCTCTGCCAAAGAAGAAAGGAAATTGGATTCCTTCCGTAGCTAGAATTGGGTTGCCCCAATTTATTTAAAAGCTCAAAAAACGCTGTAATTATTACCGTGTGCTTACTTCAGAAGAAATACTTTTAATAATCCCACACTTCTGACCCATTGCTAAAATTACTTGGGAAGAAGACTTTCATTTGCTAGTCATCCTTAGTGAGCTTTTCACCTGATGTCATATTATTGTTAGTTGTGCAATAATTGAACTTGACAGAAGAATTGAGACTGAGCTTATGCACTGATTCTATAAATTGGTGTTGCTCAGATCTTTGGAACTGCATTTCTGGTGTCTTTTCAGGGGGCAGGCATCTTTACTTTAAAAATAAATGTCAGATGAAGTACTAGGAATGGCATTAATTTTGAGATAAGTCTCTGCTGTTGTAGTTTGAGTTTCCTGGTGACTGATTTCAGTGTGTGGGTTTACTGCCTTTGAAATGGAGCAGTCCTTATGTGTGATGTTCAGAGTTCAGGGAAATGCAGTTTCTGCTGAAGTCAGCTTGCATGCAAGCAGAATAATAGCATGCAAAAAATTGTGTTAGGATTTAGCAGGGGAAGGCTGAGTGCAGATGACCCTAAATAATGGTTTCAAACTGTTTTGTTTCTTATTCATGGGAGTCAAACTCCTCTCTTAAAAAATTGCAGCTAGTCACCGCTTTCATTCACGTGCCAGGTTTGCTGCTAACAGAACATTTTCCTTTCTTGAGCCCCAAAAGGAAAGCTGAGAGAGACTCACATGACAAAGTTAAATGCAATGTCAGCCCTTTGCTGTTTGGATAAAAATGGATCCTGAAGTGGAAAGCTTCAGACTTTATTTACTCTGTGTTTCTGACATATGCTGAAGTATTTTGAACTTTTTTTGATGATAAGTTGGGTTTTGAATGGTTTAGTTTCTTACTGTTTGTTTATCTAAGGCTGTTTCTCAGAATCTTGACCAGAACTTTTTAAGACTTAAGATTTCATCCTTTAGGAATCTGGGGAATTCCCCCTTCTAGAGAGGGCAGTTTCACTAACCTGTGCCTCAGCCCAGGGAATGTATTTCAGAACAGTTCTCTTCCTCTGCTCTTACCTGTACTGGTGATGACTGGAGTGATGCTCCAAGTGCCTCCAGCCCAGCTTTGTTGCCTGTGCCCTGCTCACTTGAGGCCAGTGCTTCCATGCAAGTTAGAGATTAGTATCTATAGTGAGGCATCTGTTCTTACTAGCAGTAGTAATGATATATGTAACCTCACAAAGATAGGTGGCTCTGAGTAGTGCCATACTATTTCAGGATGGAAATGGTGAAGGACAAAGCAGTTGTGTTGAAAGCTGACTCACCACTCACCCCTTTGTCAGAAGCAAGTGGAGAGTCTGTCTGGGGATGCACGGTGTAATGCTGCATGGGTCACAAATGTGTGTGCTTTGGGTAGCCCTTCTGTCAGTGGCTGCATTCACTCTTCCTCTTCTTGGGTGAATCACACATGTGAAAAAAAATCATTCAGCTGCTTGTTGAGGAAAGTTTGGTTTAAGTATGAACTGGTGTAAAATGCATTACTGTTGGGGGACAGACATTACTCTTATAAATTGCTTTAGAAATTTAGAAATTTAATAAGGATTGTGTCCAAAATTGTGTATACATTCAGGCATATTCCTGAAAAGCTTAGAAAATTTATTGGTAGAATATTGTTCTTACAACTACCACATTGTGGTTGTTATAGCATTGGGTACAAATATGTGTGTCTAATAGGACAGGTAAATTTATAACCAGTCTCATGTTTAAACTGTGCTTTCTACTGCCTTCTTAACTCTGCTGTTAAAATTCCCATTTTAGTGACTTTACTTCTAAGTAGTAGATCCTTTGACAGATTCCCTCCTACTTGAAGAAGGTTGTTCACTTGTTACTACCTATTCCATAGCTTTCACATTATTATGATGGAAATGGAATGAACATATATTCTGTATATATTCATATATTCTCTATGCTGCCCTATGTAGAAAAGTAAGATTTTTCTTTTATTTCTGTGAATTGTTGCTAGTTGTTGTTTTATCTGTATGCAGCCGGTACCAAAATATGTACATCAGGAGACCTGTCTTTGTCTTGACTAGGGTTGAGATTACTGTGCTAAACACTTTTTTACTCAACTTATTTCAAGAGCTCAGTAATGCAATACACATCCCTAAACAACAAAGTTTAGTTTTTAGGTATCTTTGAGAGAAAAATGATGATGTACAAGAAGTAAAATTGCAGTGTAGCCATGTAGCTCTGAACTCTCTAGGCTCCTCTTATAGGCATAAACACAACTGTAATTTTGTGGCTGTAGTGGGTTGAGACTGGAATGTATAATTCTGAGGATTTTTTTCTTTAAATTGCTATCTTTGTGCTAAACCAGATATACAGATGAAATCAACAAAGTGCTATTGGAAACTTCAAGTTATCAGCGTTGTGGTATCATCTCTTTTAGTCCCAAGTTCCCATGTTTTCAGCCCTCCCACAGCATGTCTTCCCTCATTTCTTCTAAACCAGCTCCATTTCCCTTCAGGAGTTTTAACTGTACTCTCTGTCCTTCAGAAGAGGTGTACTCTGTGAAAAAGTAAATCCTAACAAAGCGGTGGGTAGGAAGAAACTGTAGCAGACTCTCATAAATCTGCCTCCCTTCTGCTTCCCTGTCAGAGAATGTGCTCCCTGTCCTGGCACCCTCTGTGCCTTGCTGGATATTGAGGCCATCGTGGTGGCCTGGAGCAGCCATCCACTGCTTCCTGCCTTTTCTGTGAGCCAGAAAATAATGCTTTGCTGCCCTCATCCTGTACTGAGTAGCTGAGTACCAGCACTGTTACAGCTTGTGTTTCTTGTCCTCTACATGGTCTGTCTCAGGAGGGTCCATGACCAGTGATACAGGCAAAAATCCCACCTTTGTTACAGTTCATGGGTTTCTGTGAATCTGCTGTGAGCAATAGTGATTCAAATTCTCAATGTTAAAATGTGTTAAACACTCAGATAACCAAAGGGGGTTCTGATTGGGTTGAACTAGCTTTCCAGTTGTTTATCCAGGCGTGCCAGCAGCCATGATGCTTCATGTGCCTTAAAAAAGTGAATAACTGTATAATTGGAATCATAAACTTAAAATCATTGTACTTCTAGTCAAAACACAACCTTGTTTTGTAGGGCACCTGTCTTTACTCTCACTGAGTGTACATAACCCTTTCTTACTACAGATTTAGCCACATGTATTGTTCCTTCAGGGTGAAAGTGCCTCTGTAACACCACTGTTGATTGCTGCCCTTGTTTTGTAGGGTGTGAAGATATTATTGCTGAGAGCATCTCCCTGGACACCTTGATTGCCATTCTGAAGTGGAGCTCTCAGCCCTACGGCTCCAAGTGGGTGCACAGGCAGGCGCTGCATTTCCTCTGTGAGGAGTTCACCCAGGTCATGACTTCAGAGGTCTTCTACGAGCTCAGCAAGGACCACCTGCTCACAGCCATCCAGTCTGACTATCTGCAGGTAACCTGCAGTGCAGAGTGCTGCTCTCCTGTAGAACCAGCAGGATGTGCTCTTCCATGATTGGAAGTGCTTGGCAGTAGTTGATTTTAAATTGTAGGCTGAAGAGGGCTTCTACACACTAAGCACTCCTTCTATAATATGTAAAAAAATTAAATGGAAATAGTGATTAAGAAAATGGTTTTGTTCTTGGATTGTAACACAACCCAAATGTGGTATATGCTGTTGCTTGGAAGTCTAATAATAGTTTATAAATGCATGCAAATTATTTTAAACAAAGCATTTCTGAATCTAACATTTGCCTTGCCTGTTTAAGAGATTTATAAAATTACATGATGGGAGTAGTTTTGCTGTAACAACCATGCTAATTTGGGGCAGTGGGAGCTAATAAACTAGAAATGGTTCAGAAAACTCAATTTATTTTCATGAAAAGAGAAAAATACAGTCTCTGACAAGTATTGCACAATTTTTTAAATTTTTTTTTTTGGTGACTTGCCTTCAGTGATTGTGTGGTTTTAGGGAGAGAGAACTGTACTGGCCAACAGAAAGACTCTGGATTTTTGCTGCCACTGCTCTTCAGAGGAGATATCTTTATAATGATGACCACCCCTTAATAGCGTAAAGATTACTAGATTTTTTTTTTAAATGCATTCATCTCAATCTTACTTCTTTTGTAAAGGATGAAGTGCTAGAGGTTATTTAAAGTGTTTTTTTTAAACTTTTGTTAACTTGAAGCATTTCAGAAATTAGTTAACGGTATTGTTGATCTTCCATGAGAGCTTATATTGCTGAATTTGTAATGTTAAACAAAAGCTTGAAATGCCCAGAGGTAGAACTACCCCTTTTAATTAAATTTAGTAATTCAAACTTTATAGCTGTAAGTTTCCATACTAAATAAAACTTTTCCTTCTGTAGAAAACTTCTTCCTCTTCATAGGGATTCAGTAAGTAATATGAATGTAGAAATTATCGTGGTGATATACCTGTAGTACAGCTTAAAATATTAGGAGAAAGTGGTAAGCAGATCATAAAGGGCAAGTACTTCATGCTTAGGTACAACTGTGTTTCTTTAAACCTGGAGAAGACCTGTGATTTATTTTTTTTGTGTATGTGTGCATGTGACATTAAGCAGGTACAGATTACTGACTTCCTCTTTCTACAGGCAAGTGAACAAGATATTCTGAAATACCTGATTAAATGGGGAGAACACCAGTTGATGAAGAGGATAGCAGATCGAGGTGAGGATCCCTTAAACCATCCAGTACTAAACCAAATAAACCCAAATTTCTGGCAGTTCTGTTTGGTGAGTCTTAGGGAAAATTAATCTACTTTGTCCATAGTATAGGTCAAAACAAAGCGAATGATCTTGCTTTCTTTAAAGGTTTTGCTATCTAAAATGAGAACACAGCATTCTGAGAGAGATGGGATTGTTTAGCCTGAAGAAGAAAAGGCTTAGAGGGGATCTTAGCAGAGTCTATAAATATCTGATGGCAGGAAGCAAAGAAAATAGAGCAGCACTTTTCTCTTGGCACCCAGGACAAGATGAGAGGCAGTGAGGCACCAGCTGAAATACAAGAAGCTCTGCAGGTGGTCAGACCCTGGCACAGGTTGCCCAGCTGGATGCAGTGAAGGGCAATGTGTTGTACCTTACCTGGGAGGTGTGGACATTGGTGGTGACTGATCCAGACTTCTAGAGGTCCTTTCAACCTCTATGACTGTCTGATTTTGAAATCTTGTTGGCTTCCTGTTGTCTCACAGTTATTCTTCTTGTAACTAATTCACCAAATAAAAACCCTCTGTGGTATCTTGTTATGCAGGCCTCTCACAGTAGTCTTACTCTTAGTTTACTGTGTCAGCCTTTCACTTCAGTTTGAGTGTGTGTCTCTGACAGGAATCTGTGCTAGTGAGAAACAAGCCAACAAGTGGCAGCAGTGTTTTCCCTAAAGTAGATGTAAATGTATTTTTATGAGCCTAGATGCACATTATTGCTACAATGGTAACTTCAAGAGCAATCTTAACGTGTTGGGTATGGGAAGTAGGTTAAACATGTATGTCCCAAATAACAAATGCAAGGATCTTATAGTTCATCTGCACTACAAAGTGTCAATCCCACAGTGCCAGAAGAGGAGCAGAAAGGGAAGAGCCTGCCTGAGTAAAAACAGAGCAGTACTGGTGTAACTGCTGCCTTGGGAAGGCTGGCCATGCTTCTGAAATCCACTGTCACTGCTTGCGACACAACTGCTTTGTCATGGACATGTTTATGAAATGCAACAAAAAGCTAGTTAAAGGATGTGTTTCTAGTGTCCTGAGTAAGTATTTACCTATTTCCAAAACAGAATTTCCCAAGTGTTTGTCCTAGGGCACACTGGAACATAATGGAGCCAGTTAAACAGTAACAGACCTGGGCTTGGGCAGAAGCTGCTCCTTTGGGATCACTGCACAGCTTCTTGCTCTGGCATTCATTAAGTAACCAGCTCACATCTCTTATCTGGGATCAAGAGAAAACACAATAAGCAAAAGCAGAAATAATGGCGACGCCAAATTCGGAGAGATTAGGGCCAGATTTAGTCTAGTAACTTCATTTAAATTCCTCAGTGGCACTCCTTGTATTGCAGCTCTGAATGTGTGATGGTGTCAGTGCCACAAAGCATTGGAGAATGTCACAAGCTGTGGCCAAAACTTGAGCTGCCTGTACTGAGGCAGGGTGGATATGTTTGGGAGATTTCCTCAAAGAGGGAAGCTAGTCAGTCACATGCAGGTTGGGCACAATACCTAAAATACACATGTGGCTGCATGGTCATCTTGCTGTCTCCTGGAAGATGCCACTTCTGGTACGAATAGGTGTCCTGTGACCATGAGAGCAATTTGACTGGGCTTGACACCATGTTACTGAGGTGGGTTACACAAGGATGCTAGAATAATGTATCCCTGAGGACTCTTCAGACCTTAATTGATAGAAAGTGTCTTTGAAAACTGCTGGGGAAAGGCAGAGGAGCTACAGTGGAGTCCTTGGGAGAGCTGCTAGCAGGGAAGTACAACTGCTTTACTGCTTTCATGGCATAGCTCTTAATAGAGCTTTGCAAATGTTTATGGCAATTACTATGTTTGTATTTTCTGCCTGGCTTACACTTTGAAGCTGGCAGCTGTGCCAATGACCCGTGCTGGTATAAACTGAACCTGTCTCTGAGGATGCTTCGTACAAGATTTTAAGGCAAGAGGTAGAATCATAGAATCATTTAGGTTGGAAAAGACCTCCAGGATCATGGAGTCCAACCTTTGACTAATCCACCACCCTGTCAGCTAGACCATAGCACCAAGTGCCCTGTTCAGTTGTTAGTTTTGTGGAACAGTGCTGATGAGCCCTACTGGTATAAAATGAGAATTTTCCTTCCATCTTTAACCTCCCCTGTAAGGGTAAGCCTTGTACCTCCTGCTATCCTCTCTAAACTTTCTGATGAAGACTTAGCATGTGTTGTTCCTTCCCACAGAGCCTAATTTACTCAGTGGTACTGCTCACAGTGTGAATAAAAGAGGTGTGAAGAGGAGAGATCTTGACATTGAAGAGCTGAGGGAGATCCTGTCTCCACTTTTACCTTTTGTCCGCATTGAGCACATCTTACCCATGAACAGTGAAGTACTGAGTGATGCAGTAAGTCAGTAGTCTCATACAAATACATCTATGCATGTTACAGTGTTCAGGTGTGAAGGGTTTTTTTGCATTGGTGGGTGTTGGTTTTGTTTGTTTATTTTAAGGATTAACTTCTAAAATGTTATCATTGACAGTAATAGATGTGTAACACTGGTTTTCTGGTTAGGTTTTGTGTTCTTTAAATCTATCAAAAGTCTAAAAGTGTAAAGAATGCATTTATTGCGAGTTTTTGCCATATTAGTATTTAAAAAACCGTAAAACTCTTTCTTGATTCTTAAAGATGAAGAGAGGCCTGATTAGTACTCCTCCTTCAGACATGCTACCAACTTCAGAAGGTGGAAAGTCAAATGCCTGGCTGCGGCAAAAAAATGCTGGAATATATGTGCGGCCAAGACTGTTCTCACCATATGTGGAGGAGGCTAAGGTAATATCAGCAACCCTTGACTGTTCTCAGCTTGGAGTCATCAGGGGGTTCTGTAAACAGGGAAAGATTTTGGGATGTTTTCTCTCTTTACATGTACTGGCCTAAAATACTAACATTTTCAGTTTAACAAGACTTACAAGATTGATCATCAGGCTCAAGTCTCTAGAACTGGTCAGAAAAATTTCAACAAAATTTTTTTTTGTCGAAATTGAAATGTTTGCGAGACAGATGTTGATGAAATTCCACCGGAAACAAAGCAGCGTTGTGAGGGAAACCTCCCTGGTTTCCAGCCAGCTTGCCGGCCCAGCTCCTCGGCAGCCCTCCTGGCAGGCGGATGGCAAGGTGAGAGCCTGAGAGTCCCCGTCTGCAGCTAGTCAGCAACCTTGGTGCCAGCTCTTTCAGGCTCCCCAGCTCCCACCAGAGCTGGGTGGGGAACTGCTATTCCACTCGGCAGAGGACTGATATTTCATCACCTTGTTTAAATCAGAACATACCCAAAATCTTGTGATCCTCCGCAAAATGGAATAAGTATCCTGTGTCCGATTTGAATGAATTTGTTTCCCTCTTTGTTTCTCTCTCAAGCAGTTGCTTCTCTGTTTAATTTCTTGCATGAGCACTGTCAAGCTGAAGGTCTTGTAGCATCTCTGGTGGTGATGTTTGGTGGCAGGGTGGAGATGGTGCTGTGTGGGGCAGGAATGTGCCACGTTCTGTTGGACAGAATGGGAGCCTTCTGTGTCACTGACCAATGCCATCACTTCAGGTGGCTCTGATCTGAGTTGAGAGCTTTGAGTTCCAGCAGTGCAGGTGACAGCAGAACAAGATGGTTAGTTGAAGCTGTGTACATCCACATCACTACAGACTCTGACATGTGCTCTGGTGAATTTGGAGTTTTTGCCCTGTGCCTGGTTTTTAAAGGTATAAGATGTTGTTGACTGGGGAAGGGAAGAAATAAAACTACTTCGCATTTTGGGCACAGCAGTTAGAGAGAGCACCAAGTGGCAGTAAAATAGCAAAAGAAGACCAGCTGGTTAAAATGTTCTCTTTGTATCTTGGATTGCTAAAAATAACAAACAAAAGTGTAATAGAAACTTTGACTCTTAGTTTTCAGGTGTATGCTGTGGGAGTGCTTAGTATTTATCCAAAGTAAAAAGTGCATTCTTACAACCCCCATATCCCTGTAAGAATTCCTGCTTGTTAGTACTGGTTTCATATTATGCTGTTTGTATTTTAAAATAATTTTAAGGCTTTTTAACCTTAGAGGGAGGACTGTCATAGTCTCTGGTAACTTTACTTAATTGTGAATGAGTGGGGTTTTTTTTGGTTTTTTTTTTTTTTTTTTTACTCCCCTGCTAGTCTACCATTTTTTGAAATAAGTTCATTTGATCTTAAGTAAGAATCTTCAAAGTGTAGGCCAAAATCCTTTTCTATTCTTTAGATGTCTGAGAAAAACAGGTTTCATTTTCAGGCTAGTGCCTTCTACTCAATGACACAGAAAGTTGAGACTCATAGGCAGTAATTGTCCTAAGTCCAGAGGGTCTGGCTTCGAGAAGATCAGTTCTAATCTGACAGGTTAAAGTAAACAAAGCATCCTTCCCAGACTATTCTCCTGCCTGTTCGTAGCTCAAACTCAGCTATGATCATGCCTGGAAAATGGAATAGAAAATGCTAATTAAAAGCCAGATGTTGTTTGTGACCTGACAAAGTGTGGTATGGACACAGCCAGCCTTGTGTGGCTGGGCTGTGCTGGCAGCAGTGGCAGTGGGGGCTGTGCAGTGCCCTCACAAGGCTCTGGGGCTGTCAAATGGTGGAGCAGCCCTTGTGTGGCTGGGGCTGTGCTGGCATTGGGTGTGTGCAGTGCCCTCACGGGGCTCTGGTGCTGTCATTGCAGTCGGTGCTGGATGAGATGATGGTGGAGCAGCCCTGGTGTGGCTGAGCTGTGCTGACATTGGGTGTGTGCAGTCCCCTCACAGGGCTGTGGTGCTGTCAGATGGTGGAGCAGCCCTTGTGTGGCTGGGCTGACAGTGGGTGTGTGCAGTGCCCTCACAGGGCTGTGGTGCTGTCGTTGCAGTCGGTGCTGGATGAGATGATGGTGGAGCAGCCCTGGTGTGGCTGTGCTGGCATTGGGTGTGTGCAGTCCCCTCACGGGGCTCTGGTGCTGTCAGATGGTGGAGCAGCCCTGGTGTGGCTGGGGCTGTCCAGGGAGCAGGGTGTGTGCAGTGCCCTCACGGGGCTGTGGTGCTGTCAGATGGTGGAGCAGCCCTGGTGTGGCTGGGGCTGTCCAGGGAGCAGGGTGTGTGCAGTGCCCTCACGGGGTTCTGGTGCTGTCAGATGGTGGAGCAGCCCTAGTGTGGCTGTGCTGGCAGTGGGTGTGTGCAGTCCCCTCACGGGCCTGTGGTGCTGTCAGATGGTGGAGCAGCCCTGGTGTGGCTGGGCTGTGCTGGCAGTGGGTGTGTGCAGTGCCCTCACGGGGCTGTGCTGCTGTCGTTGCAGTCGGTGCTGGATGAGATGATGGTGGAGCAGACGGACCTGGTGCGCCTGCGCATGGTGCGGATGTCCAACGTGCCCGACACGCTGTACATGGTGAACAACGCGGTGCCGCAGTGCTGCCACGTCATCACCCACCAGCAAGTGAGCACCAACCAGAGCAGCCCTCCCTCAGTTATAGCCAACGAGATCCCAGGTGAGCTCCTGAGTGTGTCCTGTGCCGAGTCAGCTCCTGGGAGTGTGGGGGTGGAGTGAGTTTCAGTTATTGAATTCATCATTTCCTCAGAGAGTAGTTCTGCACCAGGAATAGTCCTTCTGCTTTGGTCTGTCCTAGAGACATTAACTGGTTTTGCATGGCAGAGTAACTAGTTGGACAGCAAAACCCTTGGACTGGTTAAACACAATAGAACGCTTGCTGGTGCCTGGCTCTCTATTCTCAGAATTTTCTATATGGTTCTCAGTTTTCTACAAACCAGTTGTCCAATATAGGTAAGATCTGTGAGTCTGGAAAACTTCTTTCAAAAATCAAAAGCCAGAGAACATAATTTGTAAGGAAATCAGCTGAACTCAGTATGCCAGAAAAGTACTGGAAATGAGAATTCAAAACACATTTACCTCAATTTACAAAATCCACTTTAGCTTTGAAGCCAAACCAGCTTAATTCTTTGTGGAAGAATGTGTCAGAGTGCATTTTTATAGGCTCAAGTAAATGTGGCCTCTCCTGACTTCAGGATGATTGGTGTGACATTCCCCATAGGCAAGCCAGGAAAATACATACTAAATATATTTTGTCATTTATGCATATGAACTTTTGGTGTCAGACTGGAAGAATTTATCTAGTGAGGTTCCTAAAGCATCTAGCTCTTCCTGCCTTTCCCCTGTCCCATTAATACTCAGTGTGCATAGAGAAGACACTGTCAAAGCTTGCAGCTGATGACAAGTTGGCAGGGTCAGTGGATGTTTTGGAGGGCAGGATTAGATAGCTAAATGACCAAGATTACATTTTAATTCAGTGAAGGAAAATGCTGTGCTATGGCATTCCCCATTTTATAAGCTCTCTATATATCAATTAGGTCTCTCTTCAGTCAGCTATGTTGAAAGGAAGTAGATAAACTGTTCCTACAGATGCTAGACCCAGGACCAAAGTAATGGATTGAAATTGCTGCAAGAGAATTTAATTTGAAGTGTTAGGAATATTCGAAACACTGTTTAGTTCTAAAATTTCTAGGAAATTTTGTGGAATGGTTTTGATCTTTTTGCTTCTTGTAGTCTGGAAAGGAACTTGATAAAGCTGAAAATGAGCTTCTGAGAACTTACTTTTGAAAAATTTGATAAAAGTACCAATTGTTTGTTTAGAAATCTGGAGCCCTCAGCAAAAGTGTGGCATCTCAGCAGTGCATTATAGTACTTGGACTTCCCTCCCTAGAAAAGTGTAAATATACTTAGCATGAATTGAATATAAAGTATTTCATGTAAAATAGGACTTTGATAACACTTTGCTCAATCCTAATTTCCAAAGAATTTGAGAAAGGCAGCAGGTTCTCAGAGGTTTTCAGTGTTTTGCCAAAGTTCTCATGTTCTTAAAAAAAACTAGCTCTGTTGGCAAGCATGAGACATCTTGACCAATCTGAAACTCCCCTGTGTCTTGGTTCTGTACAATTTAATAGGTAGGAATTATTGCCAGTCCTTTGATTTGAACATAGATATGAGCTCTGAGCCTGGCCAGTAGTTGGAGTGCAGGAATTGTGTCCTGGCAACTGTTTGCTTTGCTTAGTCCTGTAATTAAGCAAAATAATTGATTGGTTTGCCAGTGCCTTTTTGCTAGAATGGGCAGATGGGACCCATTAATGTGAGGAGATTAAAGCCTGTCCCAACCTCTAACTTGTACAGGAGTCCATCCTGAAGCGGGGATGGAGCACAGGGAGCCCTGGGGGCAGAGCTGGGCAGCGTCACCTCCCTCTGTCCCTGCTTCTCCTTGGAGCCTCTGCCTGAGCACTGTGTTTGCACAAACCTGCTGGCAGTGTGTTTAGTGCTCTTCCTGCAGCACTATTGTAAAATTAGTTCAGCTGAAGCCTGCTCTAACTTGAAGCCAGGTTCTGCAAGTGGTTGGGTTTCTTTACGCATTTTCCAGTTTCAGTCTAAATTAGAAGTCTTGCAACTGAGATAATTGTATTTTTTTATACACATAATTGTTCTTCCATGTGTTTCACATGAATAGTAGTAAAAAAAGAAACAAAAAAAAACTAGGGTTTGAGAAGACAGTGTTTTTAAATGAAATCTCTCTATCATTTTTATGCCTACTAGTTTGGAGATCTGCTTCAGACTTCTCTTAGATCCTCTTTTTTAAGTATTAGCAAAATACTGGCTGTACCTAAACATCTGGTTGCTAAAACAGGTTTTCTCAGAGGAATTTAAGTGTGTGGAGGGTAGAGCCTTGAAGACTGGTTAGAATGGGTTCCTTCCCTCCCCTCTCAGTACAGGAACTCCATTAAGGAGGGGAATATTTTGCACTGTATTTTACATATACTTCTCCTTTATGTACCAGTGTAAACTTCATGAAATTGGTACTAGTTGTAATTGTGTGGTGTTTCTCCTTCTCTGTTATGCAAATGTCTTTTCACACTGTTTGCTGTATGATCTGGTTAATTTTTATGAGCTTTCATTACAGACATCTATCTGGTCATGGTAGTACATAACACTTGTAAAGCTGGTAAAGGATCAGACACCAGGACTTAGGTTTGTCTTCCCTATTTATATGCACATTTTCCTTAGGACAGAAACACCACAGAGAAATATCATTCATCATCAAACGGCAGTAAGAAGTGGCATGAGAAAGTTTTGCAACAGGATAAATACCCAAAGATATACATTACTTTCTTTTGGAATGGTTTTTTTTTAAATTATTTCAATATGAGTGCATAAAACAACATAATTTTAACCGGTTTTTGTTGGCTTACACTTTGTGTAACTTGTGTAAAATGCCCTTTCTCTAGTTACATACTGGTGTAATGGTCTTTTGATTATAGAACTACATTAGAAGTATGAAATGTATGCCAAAAAAATCAATGAATTCTTGGCCTGTGCAATTCATGAGGGAACATTCAGTTGTTACTTAAGATATCCTGCCCCCACCTCAAATCATGGAATTCCTGCATCATGAGGGGTTTATAAAGAAAGCTCTATTTGAGGCTCATTCTAGCAGAAGCTAGAGAAGCGATGTATGTTTTTATCATTTGTAGGATGTGTGTTGTCCCATGTGACTTAATGATGCTCCACGGAACATGTGTTAAGTTGAACAATTCTTGGCAGAATGCTTCTTAAAAAAAACCAAAGGCCAGGACAGCCTGATGTTAGATTTTTCCTTCAGAATAAATCTAACCATTGCAATCGAAGTTACTGTCTGACAGTTGAAAGAAAGGCCTCTCTCTTATCCCCCCTGCCTTGTCTGTTGTCCCGCAGTTCCCAGTCTGGTGGTGGTGAAGGAGATGATCCGGCGGCTGCAGGAGCTGCGGCACACGGAGCAGGTGCAGCGCGCCTACGCCCTCAACTGCGGGGAGGGCGCCACCGTCAGCTACGAGATCCAGATCCGCGTGCTGCGCGAGTTCGGCCTCTCGGATGCTGCTGCCGAGCTCCTGCAGGTATGGAGCATGGCTGGGGGAGAGCATGAAGGGACTGGGCTGTGTGCTCTGCATAGGAGTGTGTATACACTTTCTGTGTATACACACAAGTGCTTTGAAATGCCTGCGTGACTGTCCAGGTGCAAAGGCCAGTTGCATTTGATGTGTGATTTTATAAAGCTCTAAGTGCAATGTATATATAGTTTTCTGAAGAGTCATTACCATTCAGGAGGCTCTTATTGACACAAATTTTGGAGACAAATTAAAACTGCTAAAGGGAGTGGATGAGAACAGTAGAATCATAACTTGAAACTTAGATTATTATTTATTCTTAAAACAGAGAGGAGGAAAAGTTGTAACTTATGCTTTAGCTCTGACCGTACATGTCAGAGCTGGGAAACTGAAAATCCCTCTTCTGTTTATACACTGGTGCTAAAGCAAATGCATCTGTTGGTCAACTTACAGTGAATCTGATGCTTCTTGTCTTATTTCAGAAAAGCCCCAATCAGTTTTGCATGGTAGCTCTAGTCACCTTGTAGCGTTGGTGAGTTTGTATGTAGCACAGCCAGGCAGTTACAGTATTAGCATGTTTCTGAGGGTGTTAGTTGGGGAGATTTTTCTAGATGTCTTCCTCCTTTGTCTTGTAACATGCTGGGTGTTTTACTTCTGCAGAATCCTCACAAATTCTTTCCTGATGAGCGATTTGGGGATGAGAGCCCACTGCTGACAGTGAGACAGTCTGGACGATGTCGCGTCAACAGCACTCCCACTGCAGAAACCATGTTTACAGAACTGGACTCTTTCGTGGCCTTCCATCCACCATTGCCCCCTCCTCCACCTCCATACCACCCACCAGCAACTCCTATTCACAACCAGTTCAAAGTGGGCTGGAAGCAAAGGGTGCCAAGTCAACATCCCTCCCGTTCCTTCTCCTACCCGTGCAACCACTCTCTGTTCCACTCGGCGCGCGCCGCCCCCAAGGCCGCCGCTCCCGTGTACCTGCCCGGCGGCGGCGCCAAGGCCGCGCCCCCCGACTGCACCAACACGGCCGCGCTGGGCCGGCAGACCGTGGCGGCGGCGGCTGCTGTCATGGCAGCTGAGAAACAAGTGGTAAGTGTTGGCATTTCTCCTCTTTTGCCTATTTCTGGCCACTCAAAGTACCTCATCGAAGGAGCTGGAGAGAATGGTTGTGGTGAAGTACCTTGGCTTTGTTATATGAAGTCAGCATCTTTGTTGGTTAGGAGGTTTTTCTACCAAACTGTCTGTCAGGATTCTCTATCCTAAAGACAACTGAGAATCCCTATAGGAGAATGAACATTCCAGGGCAGGAACATTGTTGGAGGGCCAAATGGCACTCAGGAATCTTCTGAAATCATAGAATATCCTGAGTTGGAAGGGACTCACAGGGTCTGTTTCAGTGTCCAACCACCCTGTGGGTGAAGAACCTTTCAGTCCTGTCACTGGTCACAAGAGAGATCAGTGTTTGCCCCCCTCACAGGAAGCTGTAACTGCAGAGGGGTCTCCCCTCAGTCTCCTCTAGGCTGAACAGACAAGTGACCTCAGCAGCCCCTTGTGTCGCAAATGTAGTTTGGTCTACACTAAAACAAAGCATAAGCCAGCCTCAGTAGTGCACACTGTAATTCACAGGTAGAAGTAGTGGGGATATTTTGGCTATTTACAGGTAAGTAGTCTGAAGTAAACAGGTTGTCTTTATACATGTGTGAAGAGTATGAAAGCTTTACGGCTGAGAAGACAAGCGTAAGTATTGAGAAGTATTTGAAAAGGAATTGGCAAGCAGAAATTGGTAATTGCTGATAAAAAGGAGTTTGTAACAGCATGTAAAAGCAGTCATTATAGTTGCTGAACTACAATATGATGCAATAAAACCAATAGACTATAAGATATCCAGTAAAGACAGCTTTATAAAATACAGGAAGTGCTGAATGAAGAATTTCATCATTTATTTCTGCAGTGAAAAAACTGTCAGTGCATAGTTGTGCCACATTAGGTGCAGATTTGATCCTCAAGTTCTGATTGGAAAAATGGATTTTATTTTCTTCCTATTAACAATTGTCTTAAATATTTTGCACTTCTTTTTTTATTTTAGAATAAAATTTGTAACTTCATATTAGAAATGTGTGCCATTGTTTGGTCAAAGGTGGGATTCATAGCATGTCACTCTCCTTTGATCAGTACTGACTTCCCTAAGGAAACCATACTGTAACCTTTTTCATATCGGAAACATTGCTGCCAGAATGTGTCCATAAGTAATGCAAGGGGGAGCATAGGCTTAATATAGGTGATATTTTTGTTCTGTATTCTTTCTGCAATTTGTGAGTTACTTAATCAATGATTACTAAAGTTGCTTTCGTGAGAAATTATAAATGCAAGTAGAAATTCTCACTCTTCTGTCTGGAAGGCTGTGATATGAGCAGTTCTGCACTGAGGCAAGCATGGGACAGGTGAGAAGAGCGCCACACAGCAGCTTCCATGTACTCTGTGGGTCTAGTGAGCCCTGTAACTGAGGCCCCCCCCGAGCCTGTCCTGAGCACACATGTCTGCAGTTTACTGACTTTAAAATGGGGAAGCAGAAGGGTTGTGTCTGTAGTGATGACAGGTGTGTTGTGGCTTCCCTGCACTGTGTGCTGTGGCAATTTGTTGGGCTCTGCACCAAGTTCCTTGTTTGGTTGATAATTGTATATGGCTTAAAGCAAGCCTGCCTTTAAAAAGTTCAGCAGTACATTGTCCTTTAAAGCATGTTCAAGGCAGGATGCATTTAAGAGGAGTAAATGTAATTGTGACATAACAGCTTCATGAAGGAGAGAAGCAGGAAGGTGAAGGTTGGTGGATAGATGTCTTCCTTAAACAGTGCAGGAAACTTGCAGGCTGAAGTTGACAAGACTAAAGTAGATTAAGAAAATGCCATTTTAAATTACAAAAAGTATCCTAAACAGTTTGTGTTTAGCCTAGTCTTTGTTTCCATGGACCCATTTCTTTTCTTTTCCAGTGCACTCAGCCCCTGCTGAACGAGCTGATGCCGGACATCGCGATGGGGGTGTCAGCAATGTCTCTGAAGGACAGAAGGTTGCCCGAGCTCACGGTGGACACGGAGCTGAGCCAGGCGGTCACAGAGGTAGGGCCCGGCCCACCCCAGCACATTTCATGCATTCAGAACAGACACCTGCCTACTTCTCGGAAAAAACATGCAATAGAGCAAAAAATAGATGCTCGAGAAAACCCACAGGAGTATCCTGACTTCTATGACTTCTCCAATGCTGCATGCAGGCCCTCCACTCCAGCACCCAACAGGCACAGTCCTTCACCTTCACAAGGCATTTATTTTGGCCCAGATTTGTACAGCCACAATAAGGCATCACCAAGTGGCTTAAAGTCAGCCTATCTACCTTCCCAGATCTCTCCTAAAAAGCAAGAGGATTCTAGGAGGGAGTACCTGCTCTCCCAGGATGGGCATCAGCACAGGCAGAAGAATGAGCCAATACACCTCGATGTCTTAGAGCAGCCCCCCCAGCGGCTGGACTTGGCACTGGCTGCCCAGGAGAGTGCTGGGAATGGCCCTGTTCACGTCAGGGGAAGAACAAAAATGGAAACGGATTTAACCTACGGGCTAACCTCCAACAGACCTTCCCTCTCTGCATACAGCTCTGACGTGCCAGAAGAGAGACCCAGTAGGAGACTGGCAGATGATGAGCCATTGGAACATGGAGCACAGAGAAATGCAGATTTGGAAAGGGAAGATGGAGTAAGCAGAGGAAGGAGGTCTCCAAACAAACCAGACTTCCTGTACAAAAAATCTGCCCTATGAAAGCAACCTCCACTATTTCTCTGTGCCTAAGAGTTGTAAACATCCCATTCCTTGCAACTTTTGGCCTGGCTTCTGTCAGAGAAATTCTTTCATGCCAGCAGAAAAATTCAGCTTTGCTCACTTGTTTTGTACATACATTGCTTTATTAGAGACAGCATGTTATCAGTTTGGTTTTAATGCTGCTTCTGGGTTTATTTTGTTGCAGTTTTTTTTTTGAGCAGATTTAATTCAGCCTTTTAAAAAAACAGAAACTGGTACCTTTTTTCTACAACCTGGTAGCCTTTTGCACCTGTACATCTATTTTAGTGTATTAGTTTTGTACTAATATGTTAAACTTTAATGTCACATTTAAAGGACTGTATTTTCATACTTTTGCATTTACCCTTTCACATGCTGATTCTCTATGTGCATTGGGTTGCACATTATGAAATGTATTTTCTTATGAGATAATAACAGTGCGTTTATTTTTTAATTATAGGAATTCCAAAGAACAGCACATCAAAAAAACTACATTTTTAGTTGAATTTTTTTTTGTTTGTTTAGATCGAAATCTTCCTGATTTTTATGACTACAGCAAGAATCCAATCTAATATTTTGTTTGAAAAGTTCTGGCAGCTGGTCTTATCTTTAGATACATAGCAAACCCACTTCAAGAATTATATTTGGGGTTTTAAAAATCCAGAGGGATATTTAGGAATCCAAATTCCTGTGAAATTCACTGGAATATGACAGTATGAGTCTGTTTACTTTTGTTTCAGCCGTGACCATGGAGGACTCCATGATCACCTGGAAGCAGGAAGCACTTACTAGACAGACTAGAATTGCTGATTTGCCCATTTAGAAATAAATGTAGAAATACTGTAAAAATTACAGTAATTACTTGTTCTTCCAGCTGCTCATCTGTGGGTAAGCCAAGACCGGGTGAGCGGATTCCTGCTGACTCCTGGGGTGTCAGGAAGCTGAGGCTCGGAACCTTCGCTGTTGCGCAAACACGTGGGAGGGTTTCCCTGCCGGGGTGACAGCCCATGGCCTTGCTCTCTCCTGCCTGTGCTTTCTAAAGGGCTTCACTCTCAGTGACAGTGCTCCTCTCGTGGTGCTGCCCCACAGGTGCAGCTGTTCTGTGAGCAGGATCCAAGGGAAGAGTCGCTGCTTCAGCATCACCACGCTTTGGCGCTCTTAAATTACACCTCCATTGCCTGATTTGCTTTTTGAAAGCACAGAAATGAGATTGTCCTGTTAGCAGGGTGTGAGGAGGGGAGGATGCTCATCTGGGCTGGCTCCTGCCACTGGGGCAGGGTTCAGCAGAGCACCAGGGGAAGGGTTACAGTTATGAATTACATCCTTAATACTCATGGTGCAGTTCTAACCACAGATTCATTGCATTCATTGATCCCTATCTGATGCCACTGCAGAGTAGTGATTGCTGGTAAGGTCCTGTTTAGTAGGAGGTTAAATGCAGTTTCTGTAATGAATTTTTCTATAGCAGAAAACTACAGTCCCAGGTGTGACCTAAGGACTGCTGTTAGGTTAGGTAGGATTGTTTCCTGCAGCTCAAAGTGCTTAATACTGTTTAACAGAAATCTTGCTGCAACTTTACTTTTGGTTTTAGTTGATAGCAAATTCTTACCTAATGTGTTTCATTAAAGTATGGAGGGCCTAGTAACAATACAGTGTTACTGAAATATATTGAGTTCTGCGTTTCCAAACTACCAAATAGCTTCTAAATGAATTAAGATATGGGTTCTTTGAACCAATAAACTCTGTGTCTCCTGAAGACACATCTATAGGCCTGCTTCTGTAGTGGTTCTGCAGGTGTTCCTTTTGAGATGCAGCCATGGAAAGCATGGGGTAGGGGCTGGAGCAGAAACTTGCCTAAACTCTGCAGGTGATATGTCTTGTGCGTGAGGGGAGATTTTTTTCCTCTGTCAGCTTTTTTTAGTCTTGTTTTTTGCCCACAGTCAAGGCACTGGGTGGTCCTGGCTTCATCACCCATGTGTGGGATTTCCATGGGACTGTGGTGTAGGACACTGCTAAATGCAAGGAGGTGTCAGTGGGGGGATGCTGCTGCTGCAGGTTCAGGGGCTGAGGCTCTCTGGGTTTCTCCTGAAGAGCTGAGCACAGTGCTGACTGCATAGCTCTAACCACACACAAGGGTGTCATCCTCACCAGAACCAGGACCTTTCAGCACACACCCTGAAACTCCCTGGACTCGCATCATGTATGTGTTGGTAGCTTAACTACTAAAAAATTACAGCTGCCCTCAGAAAACTTATTATTCTCAATATTTTTGCCTAAAACTGATAGATGTACTTCAGGAAAACTACTTTGATTATCACAGTTTGATGTGGCACTGTGCACTTGGGCAGAGGTGGGACTGAGATCTACAGATAAAACTCTAAAGCTTGAAATTTGGGGAGGGGGGTGTGGCTGATGAAGATGATAAGTTCTGAGGTAATGTTTTGAGGGAAATCATGAAATGCTTTGGCTTTGGAATAATAATTTCTGGTGAGAAATGCCTCTGGGGAGGACGTGTCTGCGTTTTACAATACAAAATTGTTTCTGAAGTCTCAGGAGCTGTGCAGTATTAAAAAAAGGATGAATTAAGTGTTTAAAAGTAGATGCAGAATGAAATACAAGTCCTTCTGAGGCCACAAAGACAATCAGGCCATATAGACAATCTGTTTTCACTTGCATATTTTGAATTGGGAAGAAGATGGCAGCTAATGGCAGCTGGTTTGAAGTGGAAAAGAAGGATTTCTTGAATTACTGGAACTTTATTTTTGTACTCCAGAGCAGGATTTCCTACTTGGGATGTGCAGAGGGGTGAGACCATTTTTCATGGCAGCGTTATTCAGAAGCCAGTGTTCATCCTCCATCTCACTTGCACACCACACATACCTTGCTACCTGCTACTCCTTGTTCTCTGTCTACTGAAACTTTGGTGCAGAAGCTCCTTGTTTACATGAAGCACTTTCTGATTAGGCTGGAAATTGACATCTTTTCCTTCTATAAATTAGATGGAAATGACAGATTATTGACTATTTTGCTTGAGGATAGAGTTATAAACATTGTTTTTTTGAATGAGGGAGACTCATGTTCCTTGTTCTGTTAAAGAGAGAGGTCAGACTTGCATTTAGTGAGCAACATGCAAGAAGGTCTTATTCCCCTTTCCCCAAACCCAACTCCTCTTTTCCTTAATATATGGATGAATAACTTAATTCCTAAAACACATTCTTCCTTTGAAATGTTTTGTTGTTCCACAGAATTACTGTAGTTGTGTATTAGTAACTGCTGTGTTGATTGGCAGTTTCATGTTGTATTTTCCTGTTCTTAAGGATTTTCACTTATGAAATTTAAGGCTGTGGCCACCTGTCCTTGTAAGCCTTGGGTTTTGATCCCAGAATGTCCCAAATGTATGTCTTTAGGGGTTTCTTTGGTTTGGGAAAGGGGTGGGGGCGAGGAGGGTTGGGTGTTTTGTATGGGTTTTTGGTTTGGTTGTTTTTCTGGTTTGTTTGGTTTTTTTTTGAAAGAACACTAATGCTGTTTGAGGCACTGTTCTAATAATTGTATGCTTCTATGGTAGAGGTGGTGCTGAGCCCTGCTGGATGCAGGGAACAGCTTTGAGGGAAACTTGTAAAACCACATTTGGGGTTTCTGTAATTACCTGTACTGCCAGAAGGCAGCCCTGCCCTCGGCAGTGTTAAGAATTTGTTTCTTGTCCTTGTGTTGTTACTGGTATAAAGTCAAGTGCCTTCAATGCTAAAGGCTCAGAAAACTTTCTTAAACTGACTTCATGTCCTATGCAAGTGTTTTTTCTACAACCTGCATAACCAGTACTTTGTAAAACTTGTTTACGCTTCAATTGTACATAGTGGTTTTTTTAAAAAAATAGTATTTTTATTTAGGTACCTCCAAACTTGAATTCTAGTCTTGTGTGATGCATTGTAAAACAATACATTTCTCTTTTGAGTACCATTACAGTTGTAAAAAGGTTTTCACTGGTTCTATTTTTCTACTGTTGCTGAGAAGCATGTAACACTGACTTTATCCTACGTATAGTTGGCATTTCAAATAAATGGCTTGTATAGAACGTGGTTGTGTGGCTGCTTCCCCTGAGCTGCTGCTCCTGGCTGCGCCCAGCACCCTGCCCTGCTCACTCCAGGCTGCAGTGACTGGGGCTGGGGTGAAGGAGCCCCTCCAAGTGAAAAGGCTTTTGGGAAAAAAGGGGCACAATAATGCTGTGAACACCAAAGCCGTGGTATCAGCCAGTGTGTAAAAGAGGGGTTTGAAATGAGTCACTGATCAGGCAGTTAATACAAGTGGAAAGCATTTCAGTGAAGTAGCTCTGTGAGCTCGGGCTGGAGCCTGCCTGCCTGAGGCCGTGCCCTGTGGAAGGCAGCAGGGCTGCTCTGCGCTGGGCCTTGGGCCGCAGCCCTGCGTGCAAGAAGTGGGTGTTCATTTTCTCCTCAGAGCAGCTGGACAGATGTTCAGTACCCAGCATTCCCAGGCTGCAGTTTCCCTGCCAGGTATTCCAGCTGACAGTTTATTACATCTGGGTCTCAGGAACAAGTGCCTCACTGCTTCAGAGCAATGGCTGAAGTTCAGAAGTGTCGTCTGGCCTGGTCCCACTCTGGTGTACAAGAGCAAAATACCGTGGGTTACAATCTGACACGGAGCACAGGTGGGTTAGGAGAGGGAGAACTGTGTGGTCCCACATGTTAATTACTGACACCTTCACTCCCACACCCAGGAAGATGAGTTCTAGGAGCTTCCTAAATTAGAAAATTTTAACATTTTTTCTTACAGACTGTCACTTTGGAGCAGTGCTTCTAAGCTGGCCAGCCTTAGAGGAGAGGAGGATGCCTGCCCCCTTTGCTTAGGGGAGGCTTTTTGCATTGGAAAGGGAGACTTGGAGCTGGGTCCCCTCAGGTGCACCCTGCTTCAGTCCAGGCTGATGCCAGGAATGGACAGTGCTCATCTGGCCCTGTGCTCTGCACCTGGAGCCACAGGAATTCTGCATTTGAACTCACTCCTTCCATCAGTGCTATATTTTCTTAACTACAGCAAGGCTGGCACTGGGCCATAAAGCATTTCTGTGATCACTGGGGCCTTTCCTGTGGAAGACACAATTGCCTTTGGGTACCCTCTCCCCCACTGAGTTACAGAAACTGCAGCACAGAGGAAACATGACCCTGTCCTGCTCTAAACTGTACTTGCCAGCAGGCTGCCATCCCTTGTTTCACACCTGGGTCAGGTAGAAACAAAGGTCTAGAAATCCTGGGTTTGATTAGCCCCCATTGTGCACCTTGGTGGCTCGGCTGACAGCTCATCACTGGGCTCCCTGTCTGCCTGGTTCAAGGATGTAACACTACAGCAGCACCGAGAGAAAACAAGACAGTACACAGTGAAAAGTTATTTTAATCTTTATATATTGTAGTTAGATGTGCAGTTACAGCTCCTGTAACAGTTGCTACCAAAAAAAGAGCATGTACAATACCCAGAGTTAAATTTAAAAGCAAACAGGAAAGGGCCCTGGGGGTCGATGACACATTGAGCATGAGTCAGCAGTGCCCTGGCAGCCAGCAGGGCTACCCATGTCCTGGGGCATCAGGCCCAGCACCCCCAGCCAGGCCAGGGAGGGGATTGTCCTGCTCTGCTCTGAGCTGGGGCAGCCTCACCTCGAGCCCTGGGGGCAGTTCTGGGTGCCACAATATAAAACAGACACAAAGCTGTCAGAGTGTCCAAAGGAGGGCCTTGAGGGGAAGCCCTGTGAGGAACAACTGAGGGCACTTGGTCTGGTCAGCCTGGGGGGCACTGAGGGCAGACCCCACTGCAGTTGGAGCTTCCAGTGAGGGGCAGCGGAGGGACAGACACTGATCTCCTCCCTGTGGTGCCAGGACTGAGGGAATGGCCTGAACTTGTGCCAGGGGCAGTTTAGGTGGATATCAGAGAAAGGTTCTTCACCCAGAGGGTGGTTGGGCACTGAACAGGCTCCCCAGGGCAGCGGTCACAACACCAGCCTGACAGAGTTCAAGAAGAGTTGGGACAATGCTCTCAGGCACATGGTGTGACTCTTGGGGTGTTCTAGGCAGGGCAGGGAGTTGGATGTGATGATCCTGCTGGGTCCCTTCCAACTCAGCACTGTCTGTGTTCTATGAAGCTGCTCAGCTGAGCATCTATGCTAAACTACTGTTTGTAAATAAAATGGTCAGAAACAGTTAATAATGAGAATGATAAAGTCTACCTTTGCTTTTCAAAAACCATTAACATGGAAAGGCAGAATAGTACCCCATGATATAGAAATCCTCAGAAACTAGAAATTTAATGTAGGTTTTGGGGTCTAACTACATTAGGATCCAAACTTACAAAATCTTAATTTTTAATTGCAGCTACGTGTAGTCTTAAAAGTCAGTGAAACATCTCCTGTCCCATGATTATCACAGTGGTTATAAAAAGAACATTCCATATTGTAGCAAAATACCAGGATGCTGCAGTGTTTTCAGCAACATTTATAAAGTAGAAGAATTTGCTGTAGGCTAGTTTTTAAAATCAAAGCATATAACAAACCCCCCCATGCTTAGTTTGTAATTTAGTACCTCCTCCTAGTTCTTGTTTTTGTTCTGATGAGCAAATTAAGATCATCTGAATTTTTTTTTACCACAGAAATCATCCCTGCCCAATACTAGAAGTAAGTATTTTTAATGTATCAAACCAGACAGAACACTGTGTTGCATCAAGCCTAAGCTCTGCTTCCCCATTTGCAAGCAGCCCGGGCAGGCAGCAGCGCTGGCTCAGCCCAGCCCGGCCAGCCCCGGGGGCCGCGGCAGGGCAGGGACAGGGACAGGGACAGGGCAGGGACAGGCAGCTCCTGGCGCCGGGGCTCACCGGAATGGCTGCAGCCCCGGGGCAGGAGGCAGCGCCATTGCGGCAGGAGAGCGAGCAGGGCAGGGCAGGACAGGGCCGGGCAGGTTCAGCACAGCTCGGCTCCAGCCCGGCAGGAACCAGGGGAGTGCAGCACACGCTGCTCCCGTCCCGCCCTCCTCCCCTGGAGACACGGCCGGCTCTCCCGGGAATGCCAAGTCCATCGGTACTGAAATCCCTCTAAGCGCAATGTAAGGATTTGTTAAGAACATGTTTTAGGTGCTACAAATGAAGGACGTATTAGACAAAATGATGATGTTTCTTGGACAGCTGGATTTTGATGAGAAGCCAAAAACTGAAGATGCTTTTTCTGTTTGTGAACATTGTTTAGCCAGGTGTCCTTTCAGACCCAAACCCTCTCAGTTTAACTACAGTAGTACTGCATCCTGTTAGTCCGTCGCCTTTTCCGAGACTGAAATTCTTCAAAGAAGTGCTGAATGTCTTCTCTTTTAACCACCTAGGAGAAGCAGCATGAAACCCAAGTTGTGGTGGAAGAGCTTAATTAAAGGATCCTGTTTTATCTCCACAGATAATACACAAAGCACAGAAAAACCAATACCCTGAAATTTCTCTGGTACAGCTTTCCTGTTGCACCTGAAGGAGAGGATTAATGCCCAAATTCTATTGTAGGTAATACAAAGAGGGAAATGAGCTTCCCAAAGGCAGAACAAAGACATGGACCAAAGCTCCCAATGGCATTTTAATGACTTTGACCTCTTGCTTTTATCATCAGAAAATTTAACACAAAGCAAGATTTTCACTAGCTTGCTTCAGGTCATTCCAATGTAACTAAGAATGGCAATACAGCAAGTCAGCCAACAAAATGCAAGTGATACTTAATGATGGCATGCAAATTCCCGCAGGAAAACAACTGACAAGACTGACAATCATGGTCAGTCCTTTTTCTTCTAAGGGTTTAGAGTCAATCTAAGAAAAAACAGAAAATTTAAGACCTTGTCTTCCTGAATATCTTACCTAGAGCAACAGAAGTTTGATTTTAATGTAAGAATTGCTCTCACTACCTTGCAGACAGATTTCTGTAAAGTTCCCATTATCTCTCAACAATGTCATTAAGGAATTGTCAAACTTGAATGAAATAAGGGATTTCAGATTTCTACTGTAGTACCAGCAACTCCAAGAGACAAGAAAAAACATTACAACAGAACATCATGGTATTCACCACCCAGCCCTCAGCAGTTCTTTAAAACACATTTTCTGGCAAACAAATTCTGGAAGTTGCACCTTACCGTGCCCTCATCTGCAAACCTCCTGAGATAGTCAGTCAGTTCTGTCTTCAAGTCATTGTATTCTGGATGGCAAAGCAAAGGAAAGAAAACAACAGTAAGATACCCAGTTTTAATTTAACATTGGCTCAAGAACATAACTTGTTCTACTTCCTCTTGTCATTTGTTAGGTTTACTTCAGACAAATCTAGGTTTGAATTAGATTATAAATAACAATAATGTAAACATGAGAAGCCTAACAATTTATGAGACTAACCTATGCAGTGTGAGTGTCTGTTGGGGTTGATTTCAGAGATCAGTGAGTGAATCAGTACAGGTAACCAACAGACTGGCCCTGCTCCCAGCTTCCCCCACACAAGCACATGTGGAGCGTGGTGGGAAGGCCCAGCCTGCAAGTGGGGACTGTGACACTGTGACACTGTGACACTGTCCTTGCCAGAGTGCAGAGCCCTGGCTGGAGCAGAGAAACAGCTCCAGGTGTAAAACACCTCAGCACTGCCTTGTCACTGTGCTCTGCAGCAGAGCCACAGGGCACACCTGGCTGGCACTCCCAGCCAACAGGAGATTGCCAAACAACAGAACAGGGTAAGATAAATCAGCCAGACAGAAGAAGTTCAAATTAATGTTTAAATATTCACATCATAATAAATCACTATCATCACAGTACCTAAGATGTTAAACAGGATGAAAGTTCATACACCATGCAGTGTCTCACTGCAAATTAAAGTTGTAATGATGGGCCAGAGAGGACCAATCCTGACTGAGGTGTGCAACCTGTCATACAGCTGTCTGCATGTAACTTCAAAAATAATTTGACACTACACACTATACATCAATCTCTGCAAACTGCTCAGGTAAAGTGTGTTAAGAGAGACTCTAAAAATGAAGTTGTATTTACCACAGATGAGTTCCACTTGCTGCACTCTGTTCATGCTGTTAAGGGTGTCCATTAAAGGATCTCTCCTCTCTGTCTCTTGGTCACTGGTACCTTTATTTTCATAGGCCAAGACAGTGTCACATTCATCTGTCAGGAACTGGACTTCAAGCTCTGAATACATTTTCTGGAGAATGAAGTAAAATTGATGTGACAAAATTTCTCAGATGGAGGTGCTCTCCCCCAGTGTTTCAGAATCTCCTCTTAACAACTTCCAGTCAACACTGGATTAAAGCAGCAAAGAAAATACAAACATTTAGAAGCCCTTTCCTGCTATATTAATCCCACAGGATTCAATGTGAATCTTTAGGTGGAATGAAGGGAGGTTTCAGCATTAAGAACATTCACACAGATTTTACCTAAAGCTTCTCCTCAGTGATGGTGTGGGAGCTCCTCCCTGCCTGTCCCACATGTGTGACGGTAATGAAGAGAACATACATACCAAACATACATACATATGAAGAGAACATACATACCAAACATACATACATATGAAGAGAACATACATACCAAGCAGTCTTCACAAGTGCATAATTTGCTCCTCCAGTTGGATGGCCAAAAGGTGGCAGTATCTTTTTTTACAAACGGCTTGCTTTGGAGCTCTTTCAGCTTGCAGATGGGCTCCTCACTCTTAGTAACTACCTGAAATAAAAGGAGAGTGTTCAGTACCCCATAATATCACTTCAAAGAGACCCTGTTCTTTTTGGCATGTCCTTCTCCTTAGGCAAGAATTTTCTTTTGTCTCAAACATTTATTTTTATAAACAATATATTACTATATTACTATCCACATGAGAATTCTGATGTGGTTTCAGCAATTTCCATGGAAAATTTCTGTAAAAATTTTCTGCAATAACTGTAAGTATTTAAGAACTCAGAGCTGGACCATCATGCAACTGCAGTTACACCACATACTGGAACAAACTCAGTGTACTGGGCAGGTGGCTGAGAAGGGACAGATGCAGCCCATCTGCAAACAGACATTACATCTGTCAACAGCCCTGCCCCACAGCTCACACTGTGCTCCACAGAGACTGCAGGACTGAAGAGGAGCATGGGAACAGACTGAACTCCCTTCCCTGAGCCTGCACAGACTGAGGTAGGCTTCCCTTCAACTGTCAGCAGCATGAGGATATGCAGGTGAGAGCAGAAGGCACATTTTACCTCAGGACAGGCAGACCCAGAGCTAGTGGATGGTTCACTAAATTGTTCCAATTGCTTTTCCTCCTTTGTGTCATGGTGTTCCACTCCACCTTCTTTTTTTATTTCTTTCTTCTGCTCTTCACTTTCCTCTACCTTCAGGACAATCCCTTCATCTTCAAGGGAGCTCGCTTTGGTCAAAGGAGGAACTGGAAGATAGATACCCATAAATAAAAATAGTGTGCCAGAAAAAGTACAGGTCACTACAGGCATTGTCTCTGCTTCTCCTATTCTAAAACACTCTGCTTCCCAAAATCTAAGCCCTAGGAGAGGGAAGAGGGTATTTCAGAGTTCTTCACTACAATGTTTGTCCTTCTTGACACCCTTTGCAAGCTATCAGTGTCAGTAACTGTCATGTGCTTTTTTGTCACGTGACTGGGTTGGAGTTTTTAATTTTCTCCAAACACACCTCAAAAACACCACCACAGATCAACTAAACTAATCTCTTGTTTATTTAAAACAAGCTTCTGTTTGATGCTGATTCAAGTATGGGCCCTGTGACAAAGCTGGTTAGAAGGAGGAAAGCAAAAACCAGACAAACATCCTGTTCTGTGCCATTTACATTAGAAGGAAAAGAACTCCAGGTAGCCATCCTTGAAAATACCAGTGAAATTCTGGGCACATAAGGAATCTATCAGCAGCTGACAGAAGCAGTAATTTTAGGACACTGTGAGAAATTAATTCTTTCTACAGAATTCAAGTAATCCATTCTTTTAAGTCCAGAGAGCTGGCGTGACCACAGGGAACGTGTGTCCTGAGCACAGCCCCAGCCCTACCCAGATTAATGTTAAACATATCCATTCCAGGGCACTCTATCATTCACTCTTTGCTGCTCAGAGCATCTGTAAGAAGTGTTTGTCTCACTGCTTCCCTTAGGATGGCTCTTCAGTTCTTTGATCAGTTTAGAAATTAAATTCCTGGACCCAAGTATTAAATCTTCACACATTTTGTGCTAGACATCTTTGATAAAGTAACTAGAAGCAAGCAGCACTGAATCAAGATTTAAGAATGAAAACAGCTTTTTATTTTTTTTTTCACAAGTAACTGCCACCCCTCATGTTCCACTGCTGAAGGTGATTGCCCAAGACAATTAATATTATTTTTCCAACCACTTAAAACCAGTATTATGTCATTAACCAACCATGTATGAGAAATACATGCTCACAAAATACTGGCTCAGATCTCTTGACTTTCTTTACCTGCTAATTGGGATGCATAAGCCCATAGGAAATGGCAACGTTTCATGCAGGCCTGGCACACCATTTCATGGAAGTCTCCACTTTCAGGGGGAATTGCACCAAGATGCTGTCAGAAAGAAGTGAGCACACAGAAGTGAAACATCTATATTGATCACATACTGAACTTGAGGAGAATTCAGTCCCAAAGTTGTCCATAAATTGATGAGAACTATTTGGGCAATTAGAAGCACTTAGTGGCTTTCTTCTGAAAAAGCATTCCTGCAAAGCTCACAGTATGCAGCACAACACTCTTCATTCATACACTTAATACAAAAGAAGTTTATCTACAAGAACCCATAATTGAAGCCAATCATATTTTTTTTACTCTTTGATCCTGCAACTTCAAGCATGGAATTTCACTTGTGCTCCTCAAGGCACAAGAGGCTGAATCCTTAATGCTTACCCATTAAGTAGGGCACCCACTACAGTGCTTGGCTGCTTTCAAAAGACTTCCCTAAAGTCTGGAATCAAGAATGAACAGCACAGTCTGTTCCTTGCTACTTGAAGGAATGAAGAGTTTAAAAGACATTCTTTTGAAGGAAAAACTATTCACATAGTTGATCATGATGTACCTCAGTAAGCATCTTTTCCTCACCAACTATGCTGATCAGAGTTTTCTGTTGCAGGAAGAGCTATTTGTTGGGGATGAGCCATTTGTCGGGTGCAGGGAAAACTTGAGACGCCCAAAGAGATCAGCAAGCTCCGTTTGTTGAAGAGAGCATCAGACACTTACACAGCAAATAATAAGCTCATGAATATTCTGTAATTTACACCGTCCATTGGCCACACCACAACATCAGCTCTTCCCCATTCCTCAGGGGTTACATCTCCCTTTTCTCATGTCTCTTTCACTGTTTGTTATCATACTCCAGCTGGGCCCAAGGACACGCTATCTTGCAGGTGCAGGACTTGGAATTAGCCACGGCCTTGTACTTTTCTAATTCTTAGCTACTCTCCCAACAGTTTTCTAATTAAGGAGACAGTTATAAAGTTATTGCTTTATTCTGCAGTGGTAACTTCCAAAGAGGTAGGACTCTTCCCAGTATGTTTTAACTGGAGTGGACAGCAGTGCAAGAGTAGACTTTCAATGCTCCTTTACATAAGCTGAAAACAAATGCCTTGGAGCTCCTGTAATAATCTCCTTTGAGAAGTACAGCACACCTCCCAGGTAAGAATCACCATACAAACCTAAACACCAACTCCATCCTGTGCAAACGGCAGTTCTGCTATTTATAGTTTCCTTACCCTTCCATGGAACCAGTCTTCACAAACTATGCATTGGATCATCTCATCTGGAATCTAGATGAACATTCATGTTATTAGCATTAACAGCAACCTCCAGAATCTCTCACCAGTACCATGCAAATCCTGCTCAGTGGATTGCATTTCCCTCTTCACCCCTCACAGGGAGCTCCCATTAGTAAGTAGTTAGTGCTTTGTTGGCCAGTTTGCTCCCCTCAGGTTCAGCACATGTCATCTCTCTCATGACTGAGGCTGTGACATCCCATTTATTACTACAAAACCAGTCTTCCCAGCAGGGCAAGACTTTCTCACAGAAAGGTGATAAAAGTTAATACACTACTGGTATCCTTCATCCTATAAACAGAAATGCATGGGCAGCTCAGCAGAAGAAAGATACTGATATTCACACTGTCATCAAGTCTGTGAAAGATGCCAGAATCAAACTTAACTGGACACCACACAGGACAGTATGAAATGCTTTGTTATTAAACAACTATTAATTATTTATTCAGAAATGTTTTTAGCTGTCTCTGAACTTGAGAGAGGGGGAGCTTATAAAATGGGGTTTTTTTAGTATTTGAAAGACTTGTGGACTCGTGCCTTCTGTGTTCTTTAGGACACCTGATTCCTGTGACTGCAAACAACAGCATGCACATGCAAATGCAGTGCTGTGTTTTAGTGTTTCAGAGAGACAAAAAAGTGTTCTGGCTACCACCTGGGACTGTAGCTAGTGCTACAGGACAGGACAGACTCTCTCCATCCCAGAAGCCTTGCCAGAGCAGTGCTGCAGGCACAGGGAAGCACATTCTGATCTCTCCTAACACATGAAATGCATTTATTCTGCACTAGGCCACATTTCTCAAGGTTATGATAACCCTGTTCCCTAGGGGAACTGTGCAACTTCAGGGAACTGCAGCACCATTTTGTCCAAATGACGACTTGTCCTCCTCATCTGTCTCTAAGGCATAAACATACTTTACTATTAAAAAAAAATTATCAAGTCATTACTTCACATGACACATGAAAACCAATGTGGAACATAAGATTTCTTGAAGTGGGATCTTCCTTGAAAAGTAGCTCAGGGATCACCCTTTGCACAGTATCTACCATAAACACCATCTATATATGATTGCTACTGGATTTTGTATTTCTTACCTCATCTTCAGGATCAGGATAAGGTCTTTTGCATGTACAGTACAATCCATAGAAGTTGTCATTATATTTATTTCCTGAATTCACCTTACCCTTTTCCTAGGAGAAAAGAGAAAAAGTTTCAAAAGACAACACAGTAAAAACTAAAGACAGTAAATGACAAAAGACAACCATTTCTGTTCCCTTTTAATTCCTAAAACCATCATTATTTCAGCAGCCTGAATATACAAAAAGAAATATATTCTCCAGACACCTCTGCTTTACACTGAGCAGCAGATAGGGCACATGAGGAATGCTAAGTTCAAAACTAAAGAGGAAAACAGTCTGCTCACCCTTGTAGCAAATGGCAACCATGGTGTCAGACAGATTAATGGACAGATGCTAAGCTCACTTAACCTGTACAACTGAATTTTCACTGAACTGAAGCAGAAGGAACAACCATGTGATCCATTTCATTGACTCAAGTGAGAAATGGTAACATCTTAAATTGTCACAGGTGTCTGTAGGGATCACTGCACCGTGACTTTGCTGACTAGCTCTGGATCTAATTCAATTCTCCCAGCACAAAACAGGCATACAAAAAAGCACTGTTTGTTTCAATGTTTGAGCAGCTATTATCCTGGGAGCACCAGTGCAAGCAAACCAAGCAGCATCCTGTTGCTGCCTCACAGAAGATTGAGACTGCAGTTAATTGAAAAGTTCAAAATGCCCACCAAGGAGAAAAGTAGAGGCAGCTTAATACAGTAAAGAAACATCCCATCAGTAAGCTCTGGTGACAAACTATTAGGGCACTAATGCCATCACAAAGAAGGAAAGGGAATTGTCCCTCTGACAGCAGCACAGCCTTAAACTTTCTTATTGCAACTGCGAAATTGCATCGCAAAAGGTTATTCTGAAACAGCTTAAAGCTAATGAGATGTGTCAATGCAGAAACACCACAACCTGCTCCTGGAGGTGTGCTGGCCATGGATGCAGAACTGCTGCCCTCATGGACGGCAAGGACCAAATGTTCCTTCTGCTCCCAGCATTTGCCTTCGGTCCCTCAACAGTTTTACTCTTTGCTGTAATATTCCCACCTTTTCTAACTTCCTGGGAAGACTGGAGGCACGGCATGAATCAGCACTGGCTGAGGCAAGGCACCACCCACCCAGGACTGTTATTTTGACTCCGAATGCCTGAAACCTGTCTGAAACTTACCGGGAGTAACTTGCACTGCAGATTTTTGAACTTGCTATTTCCACAGTCACAGCGGAAATTCCTGAGAGAGAAAAACGTGGCGTTTCAGGGTTTATATGAAGTGAGAACACGCTGGGTTTCGTATTCTGAACAATCCCCAGCAGTTTTATCAGGAGCCACGAGGCTCCTACACGGCCGCTCCCGCCCCCCCGCTCGTACCTCTTGGTGTAGAGCTCGAAGAGGCGGTGGGTGCCGTGGCACTCGTAGCTGCAGGCCAGGCAGATCCCCGCGGGCTCGGCGCCGGGCGGTGTGCAGGTGCTGCAGGCGTAGAGGGCCTGCCGCTTCACCGCGCCCTGCGGGAGACACCGACCGACAGACAGACCGACGGACCGAGCGTGAGGGGCGCTGAGGTGGGGGGGCTGCCCTGCCCTGCCCCGCCCCGCCCCCCAGGCCCCGCCCCTCGGGCACGCCCCTGGTCACGCCCCGGGCCCAGGCCCCGCCCCCGGCCCCCACGGCCCCCGGCCCCGCCCCCACCTGTGAGTAACTGCAGCGCTCGTGGTCGCTGCCCCCCAGCACGGCCCGCGCTTCCTTCTCCAGCTCCTCGTTCTCCGCCAGCACCTCCGCCAGGGACACCACGGGTTCCTCCGCGCCGCTCCCGCCGCTCCCCGGCTCGGCGCCCTCCGGAGCCGCCGCCTCCATCGCCGGGACGCGAAGGCCGAGGAGCGCGAAGCGAGGCGGGAAACGCGGGCCCGAGGAGGCGCCAGGGGGCGCCACAGCGGAAGCGGAATGGCGCGCGCCCCACGTGACCGTGGGCGGCGTGTCACGGCGGGGCGGGGCGGCTCGCACGTGACCGGCGGGGCGGGCACATGAGCGGCGGGCGGTGATGGCGGAGCTGGCGGCCGAAACGGAGCCCGAGCCGGGCCCGGGGCGCGATCTGGTGGCGGAGCTGCGGGGCCGCGACGGGCGGACGCGGACGGTGCGGGTGCCGTACCCGGCAGCGGCGGAGGGCGAGGCCGCCCAGCTGCGCGGGCTGCGGGCGGCCCTGAGCGAGCTGCAGGAGCGGGTGGTGGAGCTGCTGGCGCCGCTGGTGCAGGAGGAGCGGGCGGCTGCGGGCGGCGCGCGGCGCGGTGAGTGGCGGGGGGGGCGCGCCGAGGGGGCTCCGCCGGCCCCGGGGCGCCGCCCGCGCCCCGCACCGTTCACCCGCGCCCGCCCCAACTCCGGCAGGTGCTGGCGGGGATGACGACGACGACTACGATGACGAGGAGGAGGATGAAGGCGAAGACGAAAACAACGTGGACGCGGCGGCGAGCGGCGATGACCCTCCCGTGAAGCGGACGAAGGTGCAGCAGCCGTGAGGGCGGCGCTGGAGGCCGGGCCTGCGCCCGGACAGGCTGTACCGACTGTAAGTGTCCCGCGCCCGCTGCACGGAGCCGCTCCCGCCGCGCTGCTGCTCCCGTTTAAAAGTGAAACGCCCATCCCGACACTGCTTTAATACGGAAGCCTTTCCCAAAGGATGCGCCTGGGCGTGAGCAGCGTGTTGCTTACAGGCTGCCAGTCTTATGGTGGCGCCAGTTTTTTGTAAACTAGTTGGCAGGTACAGACTTTTCTCACAAATCTTCTGATTGGTATGTTTTTTAATAACTTATTTTGAGTCACAGTATTTCTTCATGTGACACCACTTTTAAAATAAAGCAATAAAACCTGAAAAGAGTTATTTTGTCAAATATGATCTTTGAAAGACAGCTTGTGTTTGTATGGAGAAAAAGCAATATAAGACCACTATAAGTATCAAAATTAACAAGCATGTATAGGACTGTGCCTGTTCCTGTACAGTCCTACCGTGCAAGATTATTTTTGCCTATCATCAACAAGGTTTGGTCACCTGTCAGTCAAGAAGCTTCTGTGAACAGGTATAAAACACCCTTGATAGTCATTTTATAGAGCCTAAGGCCTGAGAGTTCTCTAGCAGAATTTAACTGCCTGAATGAATACTGTGAAAAGTACTTTGGGGGGTTATTTTCATTTTCTTGTGTTCTCTGGGCACAGTTTGTTTATATATTACAGGACCTGAGCAAATCTTGAGACTTACATATGTAGGACAAAGTGTGGAAATAAATGAACTTTTATGAGGACAAAATTGTCTGCATTCGTTTGAAATGCAGGGAAGAGCCAGAAATTAGGTCCAGTAGATGTGTCCTTGACATTTATGTACTCAGATACTCTAAGATACTCTTGGCAGATGGGATAGAAGCAGAACTGAAAAGACCAACTCAGGTTGTACACCTGTTTTCCCTTTTCCTCCAGACAAACCTTCCAGAAATTGTATGAACTGTCTAATGGCTGATTAGCAACATTTAACATTAGGCAAGAATTTGTGGCCTTTACCTATAAACTGTGTAAACACTCCACTGGCATGTCATGGACTGAAAATGTTTGGTCTAAAGTAACAGACCCTAGCTTAGCACAGAAGTGCAGGTAACATTCTAGTAATGGGATGCCTTTTTTTTTTGGTCAGCCTGGACACAGGAATATGCTGCACCTAAGCTCCAGAAAATACCAATGATCGAGTCAAAAACTTAATACTCAATTTCTGTCTTTAAAGAATCCTTGCTAGTCCTTGTAGCTACCAAAACTTTGAAATTACAAAAAGAGCACTGGAGCTTCAGGGAATCTTATGCATCTCTTGTAGGTTGGCTTGTGGCAAAAGTGCCCTGACTCAACAGACTCCATTTTTCTGAGTGTTGGCTTGGGAAGCTTTAGTGTGATGTGGTTCCCTACCCTCCCAATCCCCTACAGCTGTGTTCTGAACCCCATCTAATCCCATCTGGAGAGCCCCATAGTTAGCTGTGGCCCCAAATTTTAGGCAGAGGAGGTAAGCCTCAATGGAAAAAAGATGCTGTATTCTTCACCTCAGAGAGAGGCAGTGCAAGGGGGCACAGAACAAGCTCAGCTCACCACATCTGCACTGCTCAGTGCACTTTGTATGGGCACAGAACAAGCTCAGCTCACCACATCTGCACTGCTCAGTGCACTTTGTATGTCTTACTGATAGAACTTGGTTTTACTGGCCCAAGGGAGCTCAATGGATTTCCTCACTAAAATAGAGGGGAGAATGCTGGTGTGTTTGTATGGAATTAAAAGAGCTGATGTGCTATTAAATTCTTGGTGGTTAGATGATAACCAACTACTTTTAGTAGTTACGAAACATAACAAAAAATGCCAAAGCATGTCTCCTTCATAAAGACTGGGATTATATGACGTACTCTATTGTTATTGTTTTGAAAAACTGAACTGCTGGTTCAAACAACTTCGAGGCTAAATTCATGAACTTAACAGATTGCAAGGCACTCAGGATAGCTCTGTGAGGGAGAGGAGGTAATCCCATGATGCCCAGTAATTGGGGCATTGTCTAAAAGTGCAGTGCCCTTCCTATCTCCCAGGAGAGGGATCCACAGTCATCACTTTCATTAAAGGATTTGAATGCCATTCACCCATGGCAGCCCATCTAAAAGGTAACTTATCCATAAGTTACCATCTTACCATCCATAACTCCATCTTCAAAGGTAACTTATCCATAAGCTATCATGAGTATCAGGTTCTCTGTGAACTACCCAGTAGTCTGGGAGCTGGGACATCATGAGCCTTAACTTGGTGACTGGGTGAGCACTCAGCACTGTGAACACCTGAGCAGTTCTGCACCAGCCACATGGGCTGGACATGGGCCCTGAGGGCTGAGTTGAGCAGATGCACCTTCTTATGGCTGTAGCATGTTCTTTCTTCCCAAAGAAACCTGCACCATCTTTAAAGAGAACTAAGATAAATCAGTTCTTAAAATTTAACTACACAATAAAATTATTAAACTGCTTTTGTGCATTAGGTCATTTGTAGAAAAGTGGTTCTCATCAAAGACTGTGACATAAAAATCAGGATTTTTTAAAAAACTAGTATGAGAAACTAAAGAGTGTCCTTTTAAGAAAATAATGGACCAGGCAAGAGAAAATAAGGAGAGGTAATATGTATTCTGCAACAACTGGAATGTTTTGTTCCAGGGATAAATCAATCCTCATATTTTTAATTTAAAAAAGGAATCAAGTTTGCAGTCCTACTTTGCTGCTGGAAGAAACATGCCACAAGGAACACATTTTACTGTAACTTACTTCTGTCCATGCAGCCTCATGTTGTGCTCTTCATTGGACCTGCTCCCCCATGGCAGGAATGAAAGACAGGTTTAGTAGCAATTGTGGCAGACACATCCCTGAGATGGGAAGGGACTGTCAGGTAAAGGTCAAGCAGCTAAAGAAACTAACATTGAGACTGCTCAAGTGACGTTCAAGGAGTCTGACAATGCTTTATCTTGTGACACAAATGAAAAAAAAGAAATCTAGGGTAAGTGGCATACAGATGATCATTAATCACCCTCGTGTTACAGCTACTCACTTTGTTGGCAGAACATTAAAGCTCAGAATGTTGCAAAACTTCAAGCTTGATTATCCCAAAAGTTTGTATATGATGTAATTTTCTGTTACAGACAGGTCTTTGGTGATTCAGATAATCAGCCTTGACAATACTTATAAATTTTCGGAATAATCAAGCTGAAAGTTATTTCAATATTTTTTAATACTACAGTAAAAACCAATTTATCATTCATTTTTATAGTCTTTCCTTTACTTACCCTGTTGGTAAGATTCCACCTGTTGATGTTCCCCTAGTGTCAAAAATGCTGGAAGCACCAGCAGAGCTAACTTAGCTCTTCTCCTACTCTCACTAATATTTGTATCCACTATGTTAATAGTTCTCCACTGCTGCTTTCCCCTTCAAGCTCAAATGCTTACACACATAGCATTTGCTTGAATCAGACTGTGTGTTTTTCTGTAGTTAGCTGCAAAGCAATGCCTGTCAACAGCTGGAATCCAAAACCAGGCCTCTGATGGCAAAGTCTATGAACATGAGCCCCAGTTCTGCAAGCCCCCACCATGCCCAGCACGTGCTCCACAGCCAGACAGCTCTGGTCACCCCACCAGGCCTGCCAGTGAGTTTGCTAAGGGTCACATGCTTACATGACAGAAAATTAGGTGGTTCTTCCTATCATTTTCTATTTCTGATGCTTCCTCTTATGCACTTGGCTCTTTGAATAGTTCCATCTGCATACAATGTAACTGTTCAGTTTAAAACTAGTGTGAAGTTAAAAACAGTCCAGCCAGAGGTATCTCTCTTACACAAGAGTAAAGAAACAAGGGGATTCCATTTCATCCAGCAAGCCCCAAATTTCAGGCTACAAACAAGCAATTAGGGCACAGAGCATAAGAGGACAACAAAAGATGAACTGAACACGCACACTGAGGGAAGGACATGAGCACAGGCTATAGCAACTAACAGCTAGCACTGCTGCCTGCCACCAAACACCCAAAAATACCCCACTAAACCAAAACCAAACAACAGAAATGAAAAGCTATTGATGAGTATCTGCATTAATAGACATGTGTTTACAAACATTGAAAAGTTTTTATTTTATAGATAAATAGCATGGTGATTTTAAAAGTTGAGAAACAATACAACTTAAAAGCTCTGACTCCCCAAGATACTAACTATTAGTCAGAGTTTATAATTTACTCTTACTCCAGCACAGTAAGATGGCAGCTTCCTCCTTTTCATATTGCACTTAGAACTCAAACCCTTCTTGCAAAGGCTACATTGTTTTCAGGTCCTAGCACCAATGCTGACAATTGAAACCAGTGTCTCAAAGTATCTCCAAGTGCAAACAGAAAGTTTAAGGTATTGGAACTGCCATGCTTAAACACAGCAACAGTGAAAATAGTGTTCTCTTTCCAAAGCAAGAGAAAGACAACTTTCCAGGATTCCCTTAAAGCAGTCAGAAATAGAATAGCATTTGTGATGATTAGATATGGACAATCACATACAGCTGAAATTACAGTCAAGGAGTTTAGCTCATAATTCTTTTGAGCCTACTGCTTCTGAGAAGTATTTTGCACTGTTTTCATATTTGTTACTTCCATCATGGCTGGGACAAAAATTTAGTTCTCAGAAGAAATAAAAATGGACAGAAAGAAAGAACAGATTCAGTCTTATTCAAAATACGCTATTCCAAAATAGCACTGAAAAATAGAGGTTGAAACTATGGCAAAGAAATCTCAATGGAATTTCAGTATGACTGAAGAAATTTACATTCATTACAAGAATGAGAAGAAGGTACCTTACTTCTTTGAATTTCTGGAAGAAACATGATTATCTGTCTTACAACCTGTTAGTAGCATCCCCCAAACAGTTAACTTTCCCAAATTCAAAGTTTTTCCTAATATATCAGTTGTCTTGGAGCACAATTTCCCACAATGTCTGAAGTGAAACTGGAATGGCTATAAATTTCAGTAACTTGTAATTTTATCAAGGAAGATGATAGGAGAAGGAGACACAAAAGAATTTTTGTGCAGACTGCAAGCCAATGCCAGCATAGACTGCTTTTGATGTTGTAGGAATAGTTTAAAACACCAAGCTCCAGGCCTATACCACTCCTCACTGCCTGCCTATTACAGTGTGGGACTGTTGTGACTGAAAAGTAGCTTACCGCAGAAAAAAATGTACTTTTTCCCTTTAAACGTTTGCACAAACTTTATTCTTTGCTTCCTGTTTTTGTATCTAAACTTACTTTTAAAAAATTCATTTAAAACAGCACTGATGTAGATAATAAAAAAAAAAAAGAAAAAGCAAAGAATTGCGTTAAGTGCAGCTTTTATAATCACATTCTTAATTTCTTTTTTCCTTTTACATTTACCACAAAAGAAGTATCTTTTCATTGATTTCACTCCAAGGGAAAACATAGGAAATCACTTTTTTGCACAGAGGAGTAAAGTTGTGGACCAGAAACTTGTTTCCCCACAGGACATTTCAGATGGAGAGTTGCAATTTTGCATCATTAAGGCAAAATGAGGAATACTTCCATCACATGTCACACAGGTCTCTCCCACTCTGGCCACCGGACAGATCCATAATTAAAAACCTTTGTAATTACTTGTTTGTTTTAAATAGAAAACAGTCATTCTCTTCATTGCTTTGAAAGAAAAGGCCCCTTCCGGCCTTCACCCAGAACTTCAGTCTTGTGATTAGATCAAGCAAATGCAATTGCTTCCAACCAGCAACAGAAACTAGCAGTTGAGCTAAGTGTCAATTAGTTGTAATCTACTGATCTGATTAGAGGCCTTCACAAATGTTTGGTGCCGATTGCAGATAACAGCCAAGCAGATAGGAATGATGCAATACCCAACAGTTTTGGGATCAGCTCTCGTACAGGAATAGAGGAACAGGAACATCTGTAAGTACGGTATTAAAAATATTATCGTCCACAGCCAGAAGGGCAGGGATAGCAGTCGGACTTTTAAGGAGTGTGTCCATGTGGTTCCTTCCTGTGGCTCCTTGGGGTGTTGCTGAATGTGCTCCAGTGCCAGTTTGTTGTAAGTCTCATTGATTTCAAAGACATAATAAAAAGCTGCAGCACTGGCTAACAAGTACAGCCCCACGCCAATCCAGCCCATCCTCTGGCGGAAGTTCATCATTCTCCATGCTCTGCACCTGCAACAAAAGGGGACAGAAACATTCAGTACAGCTTGCAGAGAGAGGCAACAGATGAACCTTGGTTTGCACATGTTAACTTTCTGTAACTTTTCATTGCACATTAGTTAAAACACACACATCCACTTCTGAGTTTTCTCTACATCACAGAAAATCATTACTCTGCCAGCAACAGCTTAATGGCAACAACATAAGAAGCTCCACTGATGGCTCTGGGTGGTTTAGGGCCTGCTGGCTATCAGGATATACCTGGCTTAAGCCAGATACTCACAGAATAAAACAAATGTCATCAATTGGGTAAGTTACTTACCCCATCTGCCCTCAATGCCTCTACACATAACGTGAGATTTTCTATAAATAAACAAAGTTTGGAAAGTTCTTTGATGCCTGCAAGACAGCCAGTAATGGCACCATCACTGCTTGTCTGTGGTGCAGCAACATCCTTTTCCATTAAGCCCTAGCTGAGTGCCCATTTATGAACCACAGAAAGGGATGCTTTCAATTTGAACATGGCTTAGGCTGCACTAAAGGGACACACTTGCACAAATTACTGGAGGCCCAGAGACATTACTGGGCTCAATTTGAGCTGCTTCAAATCTCCAGCTGGCTGCATGGGTCAAGGTGACTGGAAACACTCTTCAAAGCAGTCACTAACAGTTCAGCTGGAGTGTACCTCCACACAAATGAAGTCACCACCTCTTCCAGTCCAAACAGCCCTTGCACAGGGCAGGGAGAACCACTGCTTCTCTGCACCCGATTGGGGTTCTCCAAAAAAACCTGCTTTTTCAGACCTCTGGGCTTTTACCTTTTGTACCTTTTCCTACAGAGGGTAAAATCCATCTATGTAGTGCTGTTTTAAGAAAATATATCAGGCCTTTAAAATACCACACAGAAATCTTATTGAAAAATGAATTATGCATAGAAAACAGTAACAATTCATGGAAGCATTAGAGAATTTACCATAAATGATACAAAATCATGACACCATTCTAAATCACCCTTTCTGAGCCAGACTAATCTGCCAGTTTTGTTGGCAATCCTGATTTTACATAACTGAGGGATATTCTCAATCCTGAAATGACCGAATGATCAAGACAGCCCTAGAGAAATTGTTCTGGCCCTCAGACTCCTGCATTCATGGTGGCTAAAAGAATCAAACATTCAGGGACACAAATACCTGAGAAGGAACAGTAAATACCTGAAAGGGAACAGTAAATACTTGAGAAAGCTATTGTGGATTTAAGTAATGTCAACTTCTCGTTCAGCTGACCCTTCTACATAACTCAGCTGCACGTTTCCCTTTATTACCCCGAGTCAATACGTTTAGTAGAACAACTCAAATTGTTGAAAGGAATTGTTAATCTGTAAGATAAAAACTTGAACGCCAGGTCTGCGTTTACCCGCTAAAGAAGCCGCTGGCTGTTTTTCCAGCAGTTCGACATATCCGAGCTGGCTCACGAGTTGTCGCCTTCGAGGAAAATAAACCGTCACAAGTTATGTACATACTGAAAACATAAACACTATCAAACCAGCAGCAGATTTAAGCAGGTAAACATCAGCGCGTTTTGATCCTGCCCTTGAGCAGCAGCCAGAAGAGGAGCCTTAGCTCCCGGTTATAACGAAAGAGGCTGAGCTAACAGAGTCTTCTCATTGTTACTCTCCGTTTTCAGACCCAGCTCCAGCCTGCAGCTTTTGGGCACACCCGCGACGGTTCTCGGACCCCTTCAGCCCACAGGGTCTCTCCTCCGGCGACCCCCGCGCACACCGCCCGCCGGACCCGCGCTCCGGGCGAGCCGCGCTTCGCCGCCGCGGCTCCTTCTGGGCGCCGGCAGCTCCTTACCTTCCTCCGGCCGAGAAGGAGGGAGCGGGAGGGCGGCGGCGGGCGGCCCGCTCCCCTCAGCCCGCGCCGCGGCGCCGGGAGGCGGCGAGTCCCGCGGGCCCGCCCCGCTGCCCGCCCGCCGCCATGGCCGCCCGCCGGCACCGGCACTTCCGGCTCGGCCCGACGGCTGCCGGGGCGCGCGCTGCATCCGGGGCGGGCGCCTTGGCCGGCGGCCATCTTGGCTCGGGCGCGCGCCCCTCAGCGGCCGGAGTGGCCTCGCCCAAAATGGCGGCGTCGCCCTGAGGCCGCGCTCGGCTCCTCGCGGGGTACAGACATAAAGTATGTGTGTGCCCGCCGAGGGAAGTAACAACAACGATTACTAAGGAGGTTACAACGGAGACTGAAACAGTCCAGCAAGTGGCAAACGTGTAATGAAGCCCCAGTATATGCTTATACATAAACATGATGTAGTGGGTTATTTATATCAAATGAAATTATCAGAAGATATTATATGCTTATTATCCCATAGCAACGGGGGTTGGGAACAGGTCATCTTTAAGGTCCATATGTCTCTATGGTCTAGTGGAGAAAAGCTTTTAATTACGCTAAAAGATGGTTTAAATTGACAGCACAATTACACGCTCAGGTGTGTACTACGGAATGACGGCGATGATTTTGGGAGAGTTTGTGAGAACGTGTTCGCCTGACTTCAGGAACTGGGACGTGAGCTCCGTTAATGCCGGTTAATGCTGAAACTTCATTGTGTTTGCACAGAAGTGAAAACTGTTACTAAATTGTATCATAAAGTCATGAGAACACTACGCTTTCTTATTGTGAAAACAGCAGTGGCCACAATTCACTCTCATCAGCTCTTATTAAGTTGAAGGGGGCTAAAAAAGGATTTTAAAAGAAATGCCCAATAAGAAACAAAAGTTGCTAAAGCAATGACTTTTTTTGTTTATGTGTAAATACTTAGGATCTTCTGCCACTTTTCTTGGGGAGGTAGCAGGTGCATGTGACAAAGTATATAAGAGCTGCTGCTAAATCAAATCTATGATGGATTACCCTGCTATGTTTGGTGTTTCAATGAAAAACCTTAGAAGTTGGTGGTTTGGATTATAGTCAGGACAGCTGATGAAGAAATGCACGGAGCTGCAGCTATCAGTAGAGAAAAGGGACACTTGAGAGCCCACAAGAGTCAGAAATATAAATCCCCTGTCATAGAGCAACTTCATATTAAGTTGTACTGTTTTGGGTTTTGTTTTATGGTGTTGGGGTTTTTTGTTTGCTTGTTTTATTTTGGTGGTTTTGTTGTTTGGTTGGGGTTTTGGTTTTTTGTTTGTTTGTTTGGGGGTTTTGTTGTCGGGGTTTTTTGAATTATTATTATTGCTTTAATGCTCATTGAAGGCCCCAAAGTGACACAAGATGGCGCCCAGAACCACAGGCAGAGCCAACCTGAGCAACGCCCTGACTCCCAGGTCAGAGATTTTACACTTTACTTCAGTTGAATGAAGATTTCATTATCTTTCCTGAATTTTAAATAAACCTAAATAAACCACTAAATTAGTGTAGTTCTGATGACAGATGTAGGTATGAATTGCTACATACAGGTAATTACGCCTGGAACAGTTCTCTCAACTAAATCCCATTCTTTCCATTCTTACAGGTGGTGAGGTCCCAGTTGATCTAAAAGTGAATAAAGCTCCTGTGTGGCTGACAGACCTTCCACTCAAGCATGGCTATATTGCATTTACTTATGTTGAGGTTAGAGGTAATGATGAACCAGTTTATTTTAAAAAAACCCTCCTAGATGTCAAAGAGAAGGCTTCCAGTGCAAATTAGTATGTGACTGTGTGAATGTATGGCTTGGCAGTGGATACATGTGCTAAGTGTAAAGCCTGCATTTGCACTTGAGTTTCCTAAGAAGAATCAGTGAAATGTGGACCTTATTCCTAGTTAAGAAGCCTGTCTTTTCACTGAATGGTTGGAGTTGGAAAGAGAGAATGGTTTAGGATTTAACCTGCTTGTAAACCATGTAGGTTAAAAGACTCAACCAAGAGTCTTCTGTGATAAACATAAAGCCTGAGATTGTGGCTGTAAAGAGAAGGATCTAAAAAATTTGAAGAGTTATAACAATCACAAGCTGCCTTTGAAAGCTAAGGCATAACACCAGCGTGATTTGTAGTATTTTTGGGCTAGATCTCAATCTGTATAAATTCAGTGTTATGCTTAATTTCTGCCATAGTAAAGAAGGGACAGAGTAAATAACTGAGGGTTCATTGGTTGGTTAGTTTTAGCAGCATTCCCCTGAGGGGGGAGGGAATAATACCAAAATTAGTAGAACAAGAAGCAACTGTTCTCAGCTTTAGACAAATTCCAGTCACAAGTGCTGGTAATAATAAGGGGAAAGAACTGATAACTCTGCATATTGAAATGAGAACATACACCTGGTGGGACTCAAAAGGGTAGTATTCAGCTTGGGAAACCAGAGAAGATAGAAGTCTGCTGAATCCAAAGGAAATAATATTTCCTGAACAGAATCAAAGAATTAATCATGGGATTTTGCAGCATTAAAAAAGAAGTGTTTGACCTAGTTTTGACATGCAATGTATTTTTATAGAAATATTTGGTTTATTTTGAAGGTAAACAAGAGAAGCAATGGAGCAGCAAGAGCTGGCTGCTCCATAGAGGGCAGGAGCCAAGCATAATAACACAGGTGATGTCCCACAGCCTTGTAGGACACTGATTTGTGATTCATCTAGAACATCACAGTCCTGGATCTTTTCCTTCTTAATCCTAACTCTAAACCACACCTTTGGCTAGAGAACTCTTAGGATCCTTACAGACTGCATATATCTTTGGATGCCAAGGAAAAAACTCATGTGAATTTTTATCAGTGAGTGCATGAATGCCCAAGCCCAGTCCCACAGAGCCTGAGCAAGGCAAGCAGGGAACCCTGGATTCAGACAGGAGTACAGAGCATCAGGCAGGAGCAAGGTCAAGATGTGAAGGCAGCCCCCAGGCTAGGGTCAGATCCAGTGAGAACTAGGGTCAGACATCACCTAGCAATTGCCATGAAGGTCTGTACTGATAAGAAAAGACTGAGGGCAAGCTAGGAAGTCAGTCTGTGACTCCAGATCCAGATAAACATGGCTTGGCACAGCCATGGCTGAGCTGTGGACACATGCTGATACAGGTCAGGCATGAAAGCACAGGGCTTGGCTGAACTGGGGCTCCTGAGCCCATGGCAGGGGTCAGGTGAGGATTGTTGGGGCCATTAAGGCCTGTTAGGATGCTCAGGATCCTGACAAACTACATAGGATAAATGAGAGTTGACAAGAGGAATCAGAAGGGTTAATTGTAATCTCTAAGTCAAACAAAGTTTTCATAACTCAGTATTAAGAGAAAGTCTTTCCTAGCTTAGATTTTGGCCAAAATAGAAAAGCAAAGGTAGAATACCTGAGATGATTACAAAATCAAAATTAGCTGGCTTTCCAAATGGAAGGCAGAAGCTGAAGGACAGAGTGCATCTCACATCCTTGTGGGTAGATCTCATGTTTATATTTAGCAGAGTTGTGGTAGGTTCTCACTGACAAGTAATCAAGAAGTGAGACTCTAATAACAGAGACCTTTCTGTCAAGATGGCATTTGCCTTCCACTTTGTAGGACACTGATTTGTGATTCATCTAGAACGTCATGTTCCTGGATCTTTTCCTTAATCCTAACTCTAAACCACACTTTGGCTAAAGAACTAGGATCCTTAGAGACTGCATATATGTTGGGATTCCAAGGAGAAACTCATGGGAATTTTTATCAATGAGTGCATGAATGCCCAGTGTTTCTGCAGCTTGTAGCAGTTTCATTTATTAGATGTAGTTACAGTGAATTTTGTAGTATCCTGTTATGGTGTAATAAGTTGTTTTGATCAGTTTCTTATAGTTTAGTGTGAGTCAAGAACATTAGTTTGCTTCAATTAATATGTTTTATTTTATGTTTCATGAATCTTTGATTTGTGTTTTAGACCTTTTGTTTTTTTTCTGAAAATAAGGTTATAATCTTCTGAGTTCTTTTTTTTCTTGGGTAGTTGTTTTGTCTATACTGCTGTCTTTCTTTGAATTTTTTTGTTGGATACACCTGTTTTGTTCTAGAGTGTGGCACATTCATTTCGGAACATGCAAGAAACTTTTCTATAGGATTGAATTTTTATATTTTATTTTTTCTCATTTTAAATTGAAATAGTATATTTGCTTGGTTTGGCTACATTGACCACATGAGAAAGAGCTATTCAGTGAGGTGAATGGTGATCTTTATCACTTTTGACTTACTTTGTATACTTTGAATTTTTGGGACCTTAAATTACCTTAATCTTAAATTCTCAGTTCCTGAAATTCTGCTTCTACTGTTTGTTTTTTTGGCAGCAGCCACATCTGAGTTAAGCTTCAGGCAATTGTGTTATCCAGCTTCTTTGAATACCATCCATACTTTGTTCCTATTTGTAGAAATATTTATCATCTTTCCAACAAACTTTTTGATATTTACAAATGGAATAGTGATCTCACTCTCTCAAACATCCACAGTAAACATCTGTCAAAGGAGGAATTACACACTACAACCCTTTGTCAATGTGCCTATAAAGAACTGAGTCTTTTATGAAGAAGGGCCTTGGTATTTTAGACAGAACTCTTCACTGCACTGGTGCTCCTGTTCATTACTTACCTCTGAATGCACACCTCATGGCTGCACTGGTCATTACTTACCTCTGAATGCACACCTCATGGCTGCACTGGTCATTACTTACCTCTGAATGCACACCTCATGGCTGCACTGTTCATTATTTACCTCTGAATGCACACCTCATGGCTGCACTGTTCATTACTTACCTCTGAATGTACCTCATGGCTGCATTGTTCATTATTTACCTCTGAATGCACACCTCATGGCTGCATTGTTCATTATTTACCTCTGAATGCACATCTCATGGCTGCATTGTTCATTACTTACCTCTGAATGCACACCTCATGGCTGCACTGTTCATTATTTACCTCTGAATGCACACCTCATGGCTGCATTGTTCATTATTTACCTCTGAATGCACATCTCATGGCTGCATTGTTCATTACTTACCTCTGAATGTACATCATGGCTGCATTGTTCATTACTTACCTCTGAATGCACACCTCATGGCTGCATTGTTCATTATTTACCTCTGAATGCACACCTCATGGCTGCATTGTTCATTATTTACCTCTGAATTACACCTTGTTCATTGTTTACCCTCGTGGCTGCATTGTCTGTGCTAAAACAATTCCGGCCGGAAAGAGATAAAATCTTTGCTTTTACCTTCTCCTCTGCAGCCAATTACAAAGTGGCATCAAAGTTGAGCAAGAACTGACAAAACATACTGAAAGGATATGGGCAGGGGTGTTTGGTAACTGACTATTCCTCTCTGTGGCATTTATTTAAACAGAGGACAAACACAATTTATGCAGAAGCAATGCAAATATTGATCTCACAGCTCCACTGATATGACCCAGCATTGTACTGGCCTAGGAGGAAAGAGAACTTGCAGAATTTTTGTCAAACTAGTTTACAGTTATAAATTGCATTTAAAAAAAACATTATTCATTACAATTTATTGTTTTTGATGAAATCCCCACAAATAATATAAAAACCACCCAAGTCCACTTCCAAAGCCACCATTAAACTCCTGAGAATTCTGCTTTTCCATGTTTTCAACTAAAGTCATCTCATACTACCAGAAAGGAACAGTTATTAAATTTCCATGCTGAGTTTGCTGCTGTCAATATATTCGGTCATATAAACAAGTTAACTGAAAAATGACCCGTGTTAAGAAGAAAAACAGAATCCTTCTGTCCATATAGATAGTCCAAGAAAAAATCTGACATCTCAGAGTGACTGCTCCATCCTCACAAGAGGAGTGATCTTTTTTTAAATTTCCACTAATTATCTCTCCTTCAGCGGTGCTTATGTGCAGCAAGTCAGTCATACCATAGAATTATTGTAGAGATTTAGTTATTGTCTCTTCTGAGATTTCCTATACCTATCTTGCTCTAGACTGTAAACTGTATGCAGCAGGCAGTATCTATATTTAGATTTTCCAGAAACATAACTTTCTTTCACTAAACAAATAGTGAAAGAACTCAGTTCAGATCAGGCCTTTTCCCAAGTTCAAAGGATCCCAACTTTTTTGCATAGACCAGGATGGAGGTTTGGAGGAGGTAGACAGCATAGTGTTTAAGATTTGCAGAATCCAAACTTTCAAAAACAAGAACAAAGACCAAAACAACAACAAACCAAAACCAAACAAACAAAAAACCAAAGAAGGTTCAAAACCCCAACAAAACCAAACCAAACAAACATAAAGAACTTTGTGTGTGTGTCTTTTAGGAACCTCTTCCCTCTGTCCTGTTAGAGCTTAGTAATTATCCATAGTTGCTAACATTAAAATGTACTGCAAGAGGCATATGTGTAAGATATCCACCCATATAATGTGAGGCTTGAGAGGTTCTTAGTGTCAGAAATGTCTGCATAGATTATAAAAAAGCAGAAGTTGTCTGAGGCAATGGGAAATCACAGTCAGAGGCAGGCTGGATGCCAGAAATACCTGATGGTTTATCCAAGCTCCAGACCTGCAGAGCACCTCGTTTCTCATGGAAGTGCTCGATATCAGCTCAGCTGAGAGGGCCAGCACCAGAGGGGAGGCTTTCATACAAATCAACTGGAAGGAAATCTTCATCCTCATCTGTAAGGAGGGCTCCTGTTGTTGTCCTGTTGTTTATCTTTAGTGAAAGATAAAAGTCTGTTCACTGTAGCTGTGAAGCTTTTAAGTACTCACTTACCCTTTTACCTGAATTTGCCTTTTTCTGAAGGCCATGCTAGAGGTCTGTACCAGAAATCAACACAGAGATCCAGAATGACTTGAACATTCATACAGAGATATTAACAGCAGTTGATGGTTACTCTCAAAGGGAAAAATTCAATAATTTATCAGTAAGCAAGTATTTGCATTTCATTTAACAAAAGCACATTAAGCAGTATTTGCAAATCTTTAAAGCAAAAGTCATTATCTTTTTTCCTTACTGTGCAGAATTTTTAAGCTGCTGCTCTGTGCTATATAAAATGAAATTTCAGTAATGCCTACTGTCATATACTCTGTCACATAATTCAAAGTGAATATTTAAATATCTCCAGCTTACCACATTTATTATTGCATTTGTTGGCATTCTTAAAGAGGGGAAATGTCCACTTCTCCACACAAATGTATGCTTGATTTGCCTTTCACCAACACAATGTAAACATAGTCCTTCCTCATAAAAACATGAAGGTACTGGGAGAGTAAAGAAATACACTACTATGAGACTGTAAGAATTGTAAGTACATCCAAATCAACCCCTTCTCCACATGAAAAAGTATCTGGCTTAAATTAGTGTGTCACTGTAGGTGCATTTCTGCACTGCTTTGTTTAATAGGAGTTAGAGCACCTCCATTCTAAAATGATGCCTCTACACAGTGCAGGACTTGTTTGCCAGGAGTTTGTAGTGTTGTGGGTAACTGTTTCCAGCTGAAGTGCTTCACCAGTGAATCCAGTGCATAAATGATGATGTTGCAATGGTCTGTGATGCAAACTTAAACCTATCCTGATCTGGGTGTTGAAGCAGAGATTACCATTTCAAGGTTCTTTCATCTTCTATTCTGTCACTCCTTTTTCACCAGCTAGAAATTATAATTCTCAGGTTGTTGGCAAGTTTTTGAAGTGCTAGTTCTAAGTGCTCTGGCAAAACAGCCTCTGAAGCAGTAGAAAATCTTTAGCTTGGTAAAATTAGGCAGCCTGATACTTTTCTGGAGTAGCTTCACACAGCGAAAATGCTTAGAGACTTGGTTAGCCAGCACTGCACTGGTGGGTGAAAACAGCCACCCTAACCTGAGGATCAGTGGAACAGAAAGTGTAGATGCCCCTTCTCTGGAAATCTGCACAAATAAGGCCCCCAAAACCCCACCAATGTTAGCCAGCAACATAAGAGTTTTGTAACTGTAGTAGAGTCTGTGACAGCTGCAAGTTCTCCTTTCCCCAGCTGTGTGGAGAGATGGAAAACCAGTCTTTTGGGGCTATTGTCATTGATAGCAAGTGGAGATGATTAGCAAAGAGTTCAGGTTTGAATTCTCGCAAGACTGAGTAGGTGAGATCCTTTGACAAGACCCACATGTGTATTATTCTCCCCCACCCCAATCCAGGCTTCATCATCTTCAGAAGATGTCCTACAAATTGTGGTCAATCCTTCTGGCAGGCTCTTTTGGTTTGCAGAGTAGCCAAAATCTAACCTGAAACCACTATCAGCTTTACCCTTGAGACATCTGAGCTGACTTCTAATTCTCTGGCTTATAAAACCATTTTCTTGAGAGAACTCTATAGTCCAAGTAGCTGAAAAATTGCTAAAGTGCTTGAAACAGTTTTATGACAGCTCCTTGTCACATCCTAAGGTCCCTGCCATCTAAATGGTGGCATGAGGGCTTTCCTCTGGTTTAGGGTGTTCCTCAACCTGTCTGACTTCTCCTAGCAGGTCTCTGTGTAAAAAAGAAACCCACTTCATAGGCTTGGTGCAAATGGAGCAGAAATAACCACTGCACAAAGTTCTGAGAGCTCAAGAAGAACATTCCTCTAACTTTTCCTCTATTTGATTTGTTTAGCTTGTTTTCCAAGTAAATAAAAGAGAGAGTGTGTATCTATCTGCATTTATTGCACAGTTTCAAAAACAAGTACATAGACCTCTTTTGGGCATTGAGCTTTTGTATGTATTGGGACAGTTGGCACTTGGGTAGTGATGAAGGGAATAGGTACAATGTTAGCTCATCCCATAGCAAACAATGGGAATCTTCATAGGCACAGGTTAGGACAAACTTTTCATCCATGTGAAAAGCTTTCTTCAGAGGCCACACGAGAAACTGAGGCTCAAGGCAAGCAGTCTTCATCCAATCAGTCACTAACATTGCTTCCCCTCTCCAGAAGCTCTGAGAGAAGGGAATATCCCAAAGGGCAGGATTGGCATTGTATGTTCAACTCTAAAAGCTGCTCTTGTACATGTGATCCATTAATATGAAGCACATAATTGGCCTGTTCAGAACCACTAGGAATATTTGCTGTGATCCTGCCAATGGAAGTGTCCCTTTTAGCTGTCAGAAAAGTGACTGGGAAGCAATACCTGTGCAGGCAGCTCCAAAATGACACTCCAGGATTGTAGCAATTCCTGCATTCAGATGTGCTCATTGCCTAAGCTTTATTTACAGACTGTCAGGCACTGAGTATGTGAGATAATAAATTTAATAGCACAGTGATACAACAAGTATGAATGGAATTTATCATCTGTGCAACTACAAGTGTCTTACAGGGTCTAGGCAATCTGAAATGTCTGAAAGTTTGTGATTCTAAATGAGCTATCTATTTCACTTTACAAGCCTAAGCATCTAATAAATGCTCAGAGCTATAAGCAAATTGTGGTCTCAGTTGATTAATTCCAGCTCTTTTTGTTGATGGTGGTTTGGCTTGGCTTTTTTTTTTTCCTTTTTCCTTTTACATTACAGCTGATTAGCTCCTGTTTTCTAAGACTTGTCTCCTGAATTTCCAGTTCTTTTCTACATGACCTTCTTCTTTCAGAAGGGCATGCAGTAGGAGGCAGAAATGGGATGTTACAGGACAGAGTGTTGGTAATGTGGAGGAGATGCACATGTATAGTTTAATCCTTGTATATGAGACTGGTACTTGAGCAAAAGGGAAAAAAAAAAGCCTCTTTTGGTTATTGAGTGTGGGGATTAGATAATATTTCAGAATGCACTCTGAGTGGGAAAAAGCCAAGGATGGGGGATGACTGGTGGAGCAAGACAGGTTGTGTTCCTGCCTCTAGGAGAGTGGTAAGTAGGAGTCCAGTCAGTGCACCATTGGTGTGTAAGTATGAAAGGTTTGGGAGCACAAGAGGAACAGCACCTGACAAAGCAGGCTGTGCTTCTAGATTATCACCCAGAAGCATCTTGAGTTAACTTCAGGACAGTTGTGGCATGTCCAAAAGAACTCTTGTCTGTCCAAGGGAAGCTCATTTTGGTTAGGATTGGGGTTGTTTCCAAAAGCTTTTCTACAACTTGTTGATGAAGCTTGAGTTTCTTCTGTGTGTCACTGACAAAAATGATGTGTTTCCTTCTGCAACATCCTCATATACTGGGGATACTATTAGATGGATTTGGTTTGTTTGGGGTTTTTTTCTTTAATACACTATAGTTAGTTGGTTTTGGAATACTGCTGGCATGGGCTTTGGAAATGCTTTTCTCCATCTATTCTTTTTGCACTTGTAAGACTGTACATTGTGGCAGCTTTTGAAAAAGATGGAAATTGCTGCCCTTCCCAGAGAGAAAAGCCAGTATCTCCTGATGGGGCTGTACAAAATCAGCAAGCACAATGGCCTGTGAACTGCTGGTGAACTCTAAGCATTTAAACAAAACAGGAAAAGGGTCCTCAATCACTGGAGCCATGAGAAGAAAGTGCAAGTGATGGTGTGGCCCATTCCGGATTTGTATCTTTCCTGTTTTGTCAGTTTTAGCAGTTTAAAATGTTCAACTGTAGCCCCAAACAACTCATGGAAATGGAGAACCACTGGAGTGAGGACATGTTCTTTAGGTCACCTTGAACATGTCCTCACCAGGAGAAGCAAAGACAGATGTAAGCCAGCAAAATATGGGACAATAGTGGTAGGATTCATATATGTCCAGGTCACTTTATATGAATTTATATACATGAGTTATGTGTCCATGTCAGTCTGATTTACATTCAGTATATTAAAATAGCTACTTTTTTTTTTTTAATAATAAATTACAGCAATATAAAATATGTGGTAAGATGGCTCATTTTGCTGTAAGCGTGCTCCCACAGTTGTTATAGGTACTTAAAACCACCTGATTAAAAAATCACAGCTATAAGCAGAATAACTCTCTTAGCATGAAACTGTTGGTGGAAAACCTCACTGCAGCCTAGTCCTTATCCAAGTCTCAATCCAAACCTTGATAAACTGTGAGGTCACCCAAATCCTTCAGAGAACAATCTTTCAGGATTTCCTTGCACATAAAGTTTGAATCATTTTAACTACACTGAAGCAACCACCAAAGTATATCTCTCCATATGTCTGCATTGACAGAGTTTGCATGAGCATTATTTCCACAGAGCTGCTTGCCATAGTAAAAGGCAAGACAGCTACAGTAATGTAGCTGTGTGTCTGTGTCCACAGTTGGGTTTTGACTAGCAGAAGTTATTCAGTTTAAAAAATCTGCTCCAACTGACATAATTATACTGGCACAGGACTTTGTCATCTTTTGTCTTGGTCATAGATTTTTTTTTTTTTTTGTGGCTTTAAATTCTTTATTCACTGGTGAAATGCTTTCCTGGGCTTATACAGAGTCTGTCCCCAGCATGTTACATGACAAGCAAGCAAACTTGGCAGCCAGGCCTTTTCTTACTTTCCTGCAGCATACACATTCATCAGAGCTCAGGACAGAAAACTTTTTGAGCTTTAAAGTAAGCTTACTTTTTTACATAAAGTAAGATGTACCTTCTCATAAAGGTGATTTCCTTGCACTTTCAAAAAAACCCTTAGTTATCCTGTTTTTGTGGCTGGAACAGAAGAGCTTGCTGTGCTCTCAGTGTGACAGGTGGCCATCTAAGCAGCACTCCATTGAGGCTGGTGCTAGCTCAGGAATCCTTGAATGGCCCTGCATGGGCTGGTCATCTGCCAGACATTGTTATTCTCTTTTGTAAGGTTTTTGAGCTTTTCTAGCTGAATTTCTTCTTCTGATCTCTAAAAGGTTAGAAGTACCAAAGAGCTGCAGGCAGTACTCAATAATCCTTCTTTTCTTTATAAAATCAGAATACTGAAGCATAAACTGCATAGGTTGTCAGGTGAGTGGGGGAGTGGAGGTGAACCACTCCTTCCCCATCCCTGCTGCTGCTGTGAAGTAGGATTGCCACCAAAAGAGACAGTTTGATGCCTTTTCTTCCTGGCTTCTTTTTTCCAACCCATTCACTGCCTTGTGCCATTATAACCAGGCAGGAAAAAGAATGGTGATACAGACTAAGGAGTTGGTTTAGGCTAAGACTGAAATACTGTTGGCAACTTCTGGGTTTGTTTAAGTCCGCCTAAGTTCCTGGCTCCCTTATTCTGTTCTTGCACAGCCACATAAGCACATGGACTGTCGTGAAGGAGGGTGTGGCAGAAAGTGAGAAAAAATGTCAGCTTCTGGAGGGACTGTGGCTCTGAGCAGCAACACCTGATTTAGCTGTCTGTACAATAACTGTCTGATTTCCAGCTGGCAAGGCCTGATTTCCACCTGTGCTCTCTCCACAGGCACCCAGTCCCTCAGAGCAGAGCAGCTGGGCAGCATCAGGTGCTAGAAGGGTCCCTCCTGGGAGCCATGACCAGAGCCCCACAATGGGCAGGTGTCCTGTGGCCCTTGGCAAGGGATAGTCGTGCTATGTTTGAATTCAAACATCAGAAATGAGCTTTCACCCCCAGGACTAACCTTCACTGATTTATCATTTAAAAGCTGCTGGCCAAGAGCACAGTCAGAAAAGTTTCCAGGCAATAGCTGCAGGTATGTGTTTTGCCAGAAACTGGGCAAAAAGCAAACATAAATTGTAGAAACTTAGCTTCTGTCATGCACATCCTCTAGTGAACCACTGTGAAAGAAGTTTTATCTGTCCTTTTGATGAATCTTGCAATGATTAAGCAGTTGTAGAGGTAGCAGAGAGCTGAGGAAATGGCAGCCCACCATGCTTCTCATACATTTATCTCTGGCTGCCTCACTGGTGTTGAAAAGTTCCACATGCTGTGTGGCACCTGGACTACTCTTTGAGTCTCTCTCAGGGCCCAGAAGCTGCAGTGCAGCACATGCAGAGTGTTCCTTGTGTTCCCTCCTATCTACAACCTCACTCCAGCAGTGCTGTGTTAGCACAGGGTCTGACTTGGTGGTTTGGCTGACTGGAGAAAGGGGAGACCTGTTCTGATACAGAAGGCTCAGCCCGCCCTCCTGTCCATCCACAGCAGAGTTAACAACTGTCTTGTAATAATTAAAAATGCAAATAAAAGTAAAAACCCCAAACTGCAGGCAATGTAAATCACTTCACCACCTTCTTTCTGCTCATTGCAAAAGATTCTATTGTGACTTCTGCCAGGTGCTGAAAAATAATTCAAAAAATACTGAGAAAATATACTTTGATAGCTAATTAAGTGGGGATGTCTCATATTATCCTAAAATGAATTTCCATGGAATTTCACTAACTTGTGCCACATTGCAAGTATCCAGCTTTATCAGAGCTCCTGTATTTGTTGAAAGGGTTAGAAGACAAGGTGTGAGAGGTTCCAGCTAAACAAGGGAAACCTGCTTTGGCCTGTAGCTGAAGCTAAGATGAAGAGGAAGATAGTTCTGATTGCTGGAGGGCTCAAGATCCTAATCAACCCTCACCCCTTTAATTAGCATGAAGCAGCTCATGAGCTGCAGCCTACAGAGTTGGGCCACAGAAAGTCTCAGGAATAGTCAGCTTGCTCCTGATCAGGAATTGCATAAATATTACCCTGGGGCTTCCTGTGGTCACAGGTTTGGCATTGCCTGAACAAGCTCTGCAATGTAAACACAGGATTGTAATTTATTTAGCAAAATTGTACAGCAAGATGCAGTGCAGAGGCACATCAGGTAAAATGTTTCCCACATCTGCAGTTGTTCAAGGGTTAAGATTCAAAAAGTATAGCTTAAAATGAAGGCATTTCCCAGCTTTCTCCTTCCTAAGATTGAACCTGGTCTTTGATATATGTCACACAAGTTTGTATTGGAACAAAGCAAATTCCTCCTTTTTAGTGCATGTGCTTCATTTCCACAGGAGTTAGGAATGCACAACACCTCTAAAAACCTGCTCTCCTGCATCTGGAAAAAAGTACATAAATATTTCTGTCTCTGCAGATTGTGTTTCAGGTTGGTCTGAAGCCATGATATTTCTTAAAGAAAAAAACATTCAGAAATAAATAATTTTGGTCGTTGGCTTCAATAATTTCATATTTCAATACATTCATATTCCATTCTGATACAAATATAAATTTTGAGCTTAATATACTGATGCAAATTTTAATAAAGTCTAAAATAAGCCCATGAAATGATAGCTGAAATAAAGCACTGATATTGGCAAGAAAAAACACTTCATAACAAGAAACCCAAGTAAATTTGTTTCAGGATTCTTATATTAATATGATAATGTTTGATAAAGTCTTGTATTTTTGAGTTACAACTTTTTTCCAAAATTACCATGCTCCCATAAAATGTTCAAATACCAGTGAAACATTCTGCAACAGGAATCATGTTGTCAAAGTACATTTACTAATTCCAATTACATTAATTAATAAATTAAAAAAAATGTGTGAATATGATTAAGATAAAAAGTGTTTGGTAAAATAAAGATTAGAACAAAGCAGTGGCAAATAAGATGAAGGAGAAAAAGAAAGCTATTTATTCCTCAAAGCAGCCACAAATGGAGAAAACATATTATGATACAAATTTTAAAAAACCTTTGGTATGAGGTCTTTGCAGGTGGTTCCATTCCTTGCCTATTTTCCAATATACCCTTGGGTCAAGATGACTGCACTGTTCATGTGAGTAATGACAGGAATGTAAAATGCTTTGTACCAACTCCCTAAATCAATTACCCCTTTCATATTTCGTAGGGCTTTCACCCTTTCCTTTGCATGGATACTTCCACCAGTACTTTTTTTATTTTCCAGTACTCTGCTGGAGTTATAAAACCGCATTTGTTGTGGCACTGTGAGTCAGCAGAACTCGCTGAGCAGTTCCCACTGCACAGGGCTCCAGGGCTGGTTTCACAGAAAGCGTCATCACAGAAGCATCATCTGCACCTCAGCTCAGGATTGCAGGTACTGCAATCCAACCCCTCTCTGAAGGACATCGTTGTTGTAAAGGCCGTGCTTTCCGTTCCTGGAGAGACAGAGAAAAATGTTCAGACTGAAAACGTGATCGTTTCAGATGAAGGGGAAAAACAAAAACGGGGAAACGATACTTTGCTATGAGACAGCACAGTAATTCAGACTGAAAGATTCTTCCTCTAAAATGAAGCACAGAACACCTGCCTCATATGAGTATTTAAGGATCCACAACCCAAAAATTAGAATGCCAGTCCTTGCTTGCATTGCCTGCCTTCTGCCTCTTGCAAAAGAAAGTTAAATATCAGATAGCCATTATTGCAAACTCTGTTTAATCCCTGCAGATACTTGCAAATTCTGGAAGAAGGCTCTGCAGTGAAGACTCATGTTTACTTGGAACATTTTTTCTGTGAAAGATGTAGTGACCAAGTACTTCCAGGAGCACCCACAGGAGGTGTAAGTACTGTGTACAATGTTCCTCCCTAGGAAACCAAAATCCCTGGGGCATCCGCGGCCACGCCCCCGGGCCCCGGCCGGCCAGGCCCAGAAAGGGGCGCTGTCTCTTTAAGGCGGCGGCGCGCGCGCCCCCTGGCGGCGGCGGAGCGGAGTCCGGGGGGCGGGCGCGGCCCCGCGGTGCTGCGGCGGGGCGGGAGCGTCCCGGTGCCGCCCCGCGAGGTGGGTGGGAGCGGAGCGGAGGGGACGGCCCGGAGGAGGAGGAAGTGGAGGCGGCTGTGAATAGCGGGCAAATGGGGAGCTGAGCGGCTGCAGCAGCACCAGCAGCACCGCGGCCGCGCAGCAGCAGCAGCGGCGGCAGCAGCAGCAGCAGCGGCGGCGCCGGCGGGCACGGAGGCGAACTCGGCGGCGGGGTCCGTGCGGGCGGGCGTGCCGCGGGGCGGGCGGCAGCGGCGGCGTGCCTGCTCGGCTGGGCGCTCCGGGGCTGGTGCGGGGAGCGGCTTCTCAGTGCCTCGGCGAGCTGCCCGCCGGTGCGGGGAAGGGCCTGTCGGGGCTGCCCGCCTGCCGGGGGCTGCCCCTGGCGCGGCGCGGCTCGGCGGTTCAGCGGGGCGGGCGGGGAGCAGCGGCCGCCGCGGGGAACCGGCTGATCCTCCTTTCTCCGCTTCTTTTCCAGCCGTCGTTTGGCAGGCGCCGAGTGCGAGCGGCAGCCGCGCTGCCCCGCCGCCCCGGACTGGTCGCCTGCTCGCGGGGCGGCACCATGCAGACCTTCCTGAAGGGGAAGCGGGTGGGATACTGGCTGAGCGAGAAGAAGATCAGGAAACTGAATTTCCAGGCCTTCGCCGAGCTGTGCCGGTAAGGAGGCGGCCCTCGCCGCGGGGAGCGCCGGGGCGGCCCCGGGATGGGGCTGGGGACGCTCCGTGCTCGGCCGTGGTCCGCGCCGCCCTCGGGCGTACCGCGCTCGCTGCGCGGCTCCGCGGAGCCGCCTCTGCCCGCCGGGAGCGGGGCCGGGGCCGCAGCGCTCGCAGCGCCCCGGGCACCCCGCCCCGCCGCCGCCGGGCCGGGCTGAGCGCTCCGGCTTCCCGCTCACCTGGGCGCTGCCGGCCGCTCCAGGGAAACACTATCCGGCATGGTGCGGCGTCCCCGTGGGTGTGCCAGGGCCCGGCACAGCACCGCCTTACTGCCCGCCTGAGTGCGTTCCTGCCCTCTGCTTCCACAGAGGTCTCTGGCATTCCCGTTGAAATAGGGTAATTTGGGATCTTTGCGGACTCTCTTCCAAAGACGAGTTATTATTAGAAAGAGTCAAACGTTTGGGAAGAACTTCCCTTCAAGTTATGTGAAAGCACGTAGAATTAGGGTCTGCAAACCCCTGAGTAAGCTTGTACTCATTTGGGATGTGAATGAGACATCTGAAGATGGTATAACTGTCTGAGTTACACATCTGTTTCATGTTGTCCCAGAGGTAAAGGTTAGTTTGATAAGCTGTAATTAGACTTTATCTGAATAGCTGAGAGGATAATTTTTGCAGCATATTACACAAGTTTATTATTTAATTGGGAGTTTAAACTCCATGTGTGGGTCCAAGGTCTTGTGACACATGCATTACAGCTATGGGTACTGAATAATAGCTTTTTATCACATCATTCTAATACTATGTTTATAACAAGGAGACTAAATCAGTTTTGATAATTGAAAAATATGCTACAAACTTTACAGCATATGTTGTATGAGACTTCAAATACACTTTATTTAAAGCATGTCATGCTAAAAACACCAGGTCCTGTGAAATTTCTTTTGACAGCACTTGCTTCTTTCTGTAAAGATGAAGGAGGCAGAATAGAAAACTGTTTCAAGAACGTGACAAACTTTTACATCAGCTTTTGTACTTGGCATTCTGTATTCTCTCTGTCAAACTTCAGCAAAATGTACTAGACTTTTTTAAAGTATAGAAAGGGCCACAAGTTCTGGTTTAATGTTTAATTTTATGTGGTTCTCCAAGCAAAATTCTTGTCTATGAATAATGCTAAATTTTGCCCTTGTATGAGATTTTAGGTTAGTTTTGTGGTGCTCAAAAATGCGCTTTTACCTCTGTTAGGCATACAAAAAGTTTTTTAGGGCCTTGAGATATGATATAGGCTGTTTTTCATGCCTGGGAACTGTAGTGAATCTCAGAAAATCCATTAAAAACTTCTTGATATTATTGTCTGTACATTGTTATATTTAGCAATCTCCAAAAGAGACTTTTTCTCCTCCGTTGTCCTTGTTTCTCTTTTTGACTAAGTGCTTTGCTTCCTTTCTCTCTACCTTAGAAATTCCTTACACTTGTGTTACGTAATGTGGATCTACAATTTCTTTGTGTACTGTACGAACTTATTAATAGTTTTGGGTCATCATGCTGCTGTGAAAATTGACCCCAAAGTGTCTCTCTTGCTACACTTTACTAATTTTTTGGTGCAAATTAGGCTGCCTCATCCTTTTCAGGCTAAGCTCAATTTGAATAGCATTTACAGACACTGGATAGAGATGACTGTTCATACATGCTTTGATACTTTTAAAAGCATTATTAGCATTTCTGTACAGGCAGAGATAAATGTTTGGTTTAAGTATCAGTGCATTCATTGGAGCACATTCTGCTGATATCTTGGATGCTCTGTTTTCATTCCTAGCAACTTCTATTGACACCAAAGGGAAGTTGCATTCATTTAGGCAAAGATTTCAAGCATTTTATGGATAATATCAACTTGATAACTTGTGTGCTTGTAAGCTTTTTTGCTGTAGAAGAAGTCATGCAAAGCTTAACATATATCATACTAGAAATCTTGTGGATGGTAAAAAACAAGACAAGCATTCTCATTCCTGTACAGTGATTCATGTGTTAGAGTGGACTATGTATCTGTCTGTCTACTCTATGTGCTTTATGGTGACTGCTACTTGGAATTTATTTGTCTGTTGCCTAGGGATATACTTTCTGGATGACTACAAAGTTCAGATTTGTTTGTACGAGTTTGCAATGAAGCACTTATATAGTCCAGGAGAGTAAGAGGAGCCTCCTAATGAACTCATGAAGCATGCTGGGTTTAATCAGGGGAATTATTAGGATAAGGAGAATCTTTATTTCTTTACAGTTAGCCACTTCTTGTGCAAAGCACTGACATCATAAAGAGGCATGGACAGACACTTTGAAATCTGTTCAAAGCATTGTGTGAGAGACAGGCTCTAAGTGCTAGGCTGCTTTCTTGAGCGTGGCTCCAGGTTTTAGGTTAGATTGTCTGAGCTGAAATGAGACTCTAGCCAGGGTGAGTGGACCAGAAGCGAAGGTGTAGCTTTGGGGTGGAGGCAGTCATGGCTTCAGCTTTCTGCTCCACAAATACTGGGCAGGAACCTTAAATACTTTCCTCGTGTTTGTATCCATCTTGAAACTTGCTGTATAACTGACAGGAGAGCTGTTCTGCATGAACACAGTGTCTTGGAACTTTTGCATAATCTTTTTATCCTCAAGGGAATCTTCCTCTTACCAAAGGCCTTTGAGTTCACCTGCATGTTTGGTCCTCACTGTGACAGACTAGGTGTGTCCTACTTGAGCTGTGTTCTTTGTAGAGATAAAGGTAGTGCCTGTGGTTGTATCTACCTTCACATTTGTGGCCCAGACCAGTGATACCAAATTGTTGAGTTGCACCCCAGTGCAGACCTTAATGCTTCTACATCTCCTTGGGGGCTCTGAGCAGAGTGATGACCAAAAAGGCAGTGTGTTTTCACAGGCCTGTTGCAGAGAATGAGTGATTTCTGAATAGTGCCTTAGGAGCTGTTGACCTGGAGAATAGAATACTTGGCCTGTCACCTGGGAAGCCTGGTTTCAAGCTTGTAACTGATGTCTCTCAAGGGATACAAGGGATACCAAACCTGAAGATGTGCTAAGCTCACTCTGATCCTCTGGCTGAACCTGACACTGTGTATAGAGAGGGATGTGACTTTGCTTCCCCAGTGCCAGGTTAGTCATTCTCCCTGCTATGTCTGAAGCACTATGGCAAAGGCATTCCTTTGGGATGAGGTGTGTCCTCAGTTCTGGTCTGTTTCCTGGGGTGGTTTTTGGGTTTTCCTAGCAGCTCTTTTCTATATGAGCCGCTTTGTAAGCTGACATTGGAGCAAGACTTTTATGTTCCCTTCCATGCATCAGTACAGTTTCAGTGGTGAGAAGAGAGTTTCTGTCTCAGTCTTTCTGATCTGAAGGCATTCCTGTTTGAGTTGTGATACAGGGTTGAGCTCTTTTGTGTGGAACAGGGCACTTGGTACATGTTTCATATACTGTCAGGCAATTTATTACTATTGTCAAGTTGTCCTGTGCTTTTAGTAAAGCTGCTAGAACACCATGCTTTGTGTTGCACTTGGAATTGTGTGCATTCCAGCATACATGCTGCTGTTCCCTGAGTGTAGGGGCCTTGTGGGACTGCAGCATGTATATGTCTGGTTGGTGCATCTCAAATGGACTTTCTTGTGAACCTTTATGTTCTGCTCCTCTAAGATGGCACAGTCTGAGACTTTAGGTTGCTGTCTGTTGTCAAAATATGGAGTATCTATGCCCTGCTGAAAAGTAAAGCAAGGTTTCTAGGCATAATACTGGAATCATCTACCCAGGGAGGTGGTAGAGTCACCATCCCTCGAAGAGTTTAAAAAAAGACTGGATGTGGTACTTGGTGCCATGATCTAGTTCAGGTGTTAGAACATGGGTTGGACTCGATGATCTTAAAGGTCTCTTCCAACCTAGAATTTCTGTGATTCCTAACAGAGAATTTAAGAGCCTGTAATATAAGTGTGTAGTTGTGATGTTGTCATGTTTCTGTGCTGCTGCTGAAAGGAACAGTTCCTCCTTTCTCTAGCTGCTTAGTCTCATCTTCTGTTTGAAGCTGGGTTTAATGGTTATGCAGTTGGCAAAGGCTCTCAATCCAATCAGTTCCATGCTCATCACATTGACCTTGGAATGGCTGTCACTGTGCAGGTGCATGAACACTAATATGAGGTTAGGGAAATGGAGATGCCACATTCCATTATAGAGATGGGAGAGCTGCTGTGTGAGTGTCAGATGGTGGTAAGGACTCTTGGATGCCCATGTCATCAATTTGTAAAATATGCCTGCTGCTGGGTCTCTGTGGACATTGTGAATGGAAAGACTCCTGTTTGTGCCATATGAGAAGTGGCATATATGTGTGTAAAAGTGCATATATTTACTCAGAAAATGAGTTGTGTGTGTGTTTGGCACCAGTTAAGATTAGTGAGGTGCATCCATTTACAAATGTTTCTTTGCTCTGTAAAAGCCTCCATTTCCTTGGTAGTTGTTCTGCTTGTCAGCTGTTACTGTGGGCTCTTCTGGGAGCTCTGGAGATATGAGGCAGTAAGGTCACGGCAATATGAATAAGTTATAGTGATGTGAAGTGAAATACACTTCATCCAAGAGGAGACAATTTAAAGTCACCCAATTCTAAATTATAAGCTACTTCTCAGTTACTTTGGACAAAAGCATTCATCAGTGCAGCTTGTAAATTTGCATGGTAATGTGGTAGCTTTTCTATGTATCTATATACATAAAAAGTCAGAATTTTCTTTTAATGGCATGTAGAAAACAAATAGAAAAGGAGTGGAAGAATTGCCTGAAGATGTAATTCATGTTGTAATAAATCCCACAATTTGACTGACAGAAGAGCTGTGCTTGTACACTCTAATGACCAGGTTATTTATGGTAGGATTTTACTCTGCTGTGGATTTTGTTGCTGTTGTTGATTTTTTCATAAAGCAGGGTAAGCATGTGGAAGGGAGACGTTCCTCAGGAAGTGATAGACATGCTGCAAAACTCAAATTCTGCCCACAGAAGGCAGTGGAAGCAGGCTGATTGAGTTATGCCTTCTAGTTAAGGCCAGTTGTCTTGGTTTTTAGTGAGCAAGCCAAATTGTCATCTTCCCTCCTTGTGAGATCATCCATGGCAAACTGATAGCATCCCCTGACACAGGAAACTGAGTTGTTTGGGTCCAGTTTGGATTTCCAGGCGCTCTACACTTGAGACTTGAGGCCATGTTCTTGAATTGTGGCCTGCATCAGTTCAGCAGGCCTGGGATTCAGCACAGAATTTTGGATATGTAGCTCTACCAGAGCATCTCTCACTGTGCTGAAGACAATTTGGTTTTGACAGGTCACTGTGGTGTGTCGCTTTGTTGGGCTTGTTTCATTGAGTTATGATGAAGCTATTTTGATGCCAGGTCAATCTGCTGAACATAGCAACCAATGATTTTTTTTCCTGCCAAAATATTAGTATGCCTAATTTAAATTTCTGTGTGGCTTGAACTTGTTTGGGTCCTTTTTCCTTTTCTTTAGGCTAAATTGATTCTTCAGCTTCTGTCCATTTAGTTTTTGTGATATGGTTAAGTCATGTTCTAGCACATGAGAAATCACACTATTAGTAATCTATGGTAAGCACTGTTGTCAGTGCTGTAGATCTGTGTGGTTGTCTTTTTCTCTTCTAAACTTTATTTGTGGTCCCTTGTGTGTCATGGCCTGTGCACAAGAACCTAAACATGAATTTTAAGACAGATTTAAGAATAATGCTGGTTTGAGGGTATTAAATTAATCTGTTTCTTTATATAGCAGGCAGGAAGTATATTACATATTTTTCCAGGAAGAACTCAGGGGATTTTCTTTAACCCCAATTCCCTACAAAAAACCCTAAATACTACTTTTGTTGAATATCTGGCTTGTGCCAGTTAGCTTTTACAACCTTAAAATCCATAAAAATAAAACGTACGTGTGTTGATCAATAGCTCCCATTGTTGGTTGTGTTAGTCTGAAATTCTATATCATGAGAAGTAACTGGGGGCTAGATGGGTGGGTAAGTTTCTTTGACATCAATTCTTAACAAAGACAACTGGGCTAATGGTAGAAATTATACTAAGCCATGAGAAAGTGTTGAATGTGGTAGCAAAGAGGGGTGTATTTCTTGAAGGAGAAGCTCACTCCATTTCTGGGTTCCTGCTCCTTCTTGTAATGCACAGAGACTTCACATTCCAGAAGAGCTGGATCTGTGTGCATTTTCTTAATCTCTGGGAGCACCTACTGTCAGGCATTCTTCTCACACAAAGCTCACGGTGTTATGCTTGCAGAACCATTTCATGGGAACACAGCGCAGCTGCTGGACAACACAAGTGGCTGTAACAATCACCCTTTCATAGCAACTCACTTTTGTGGTCTAGCAATCATTTACCTCAGGTTCAGGAAGTTTGTGTGTTCCTTATGGCACATCCCTTCACCACAACCTGTTGGAACTGATATGCGGCCAGGAACAATAATAAGCCTGGCCAGGTGGTAGCTTTCCTGAGAAAGATCTGCATTCTTTTGCAGCTCACAGGCTGAATACAAATTGACAGTGTTGCCAAAAAAAAAAGCCCTGAAAACCCAAGCAAATGTCATCTTGGGGTGCATGAGTTGGAACAGAGCCTGCAAGGCACATGAAGTAATGTGTCCATTCTGCACAGCCCTGATAACGCTGCTTCTGCAGCAGCCTCACCTACTGCCATTGGTCTAGGGCATGGCATTTCAGAGAAAAGGGCAATCAGCTGGGAAGTGCCCTAAAGAGAGCAGAATCCTAATGCCCTAAAGTGAGAAGAATTGGAGGTTTTGTAAATACAGTGTATTGTACTGTGCTGTTCAGCATAAAGAAAAGGCTGGAGATCATCTTGACTGTAAAAAGTTGTTGTAGGAAAGAAAAAAAATAACACATGTTCCCCCTTCTTCTGCCAAGCATATTCTCCAGTTCTGTTGTAGGTAGAAGAAAAGTAGTGGCCTTCCACTGTGCCCAGGAGGGATGATAGGTAAGTGAAAAAGACAGTATAGTTGTGCAAGTAGGCAGGGGAATTTTTTTCTTGAGACCTCTGCAACCACCTCTGACAAATATACTGGGAATGATACAGATGCTGTTTCAGAGCTGAGATGTTGCCTTCTCCTGAGGTCAGTGCTGTCCTGGTTTGGTTCAATCTCTAATAGTGCAGAAGGTACCTTAGAAACCATTCTGAGTGTGCATTAAGTAGCTTCAAGTCCCTTTATTTTTTTGGGAGGCATGACTTGGGAAGTCTAAGCACCTGGTCTAAATGTGTGCAGATCTCTTGAATATAGAGGCTTAGTGTGAGTAGGGTGTCAGAGATGACAGAAGATATTTCCTCTGCCTTCATGTGCTGCACCTGGGAATCGATAGCATGTCTCCTGATACTGACCAGATAAAGTGCTATTCATCTCAACAGCTGACACTTTTTGGTGAGATGACTTTTCTTGAATGTGTTCCAAAGAAAGGAGGAAGAAGTGTGTGTGAAACACAGTGAAATCAGTGTGATAATAGATAAAATAAGCACCTGTGCTGGTCACATCTGTGTCATAGAACAAACCCTCTCTTGTCTGATTATCTTCCGTTTTCTCATTTTTGGGTTCAGTATTCAGCCCTTGAAACAATGGCTTGTTTTGTGCTGATGGAATTTAACTTTGCTCAGAAGGAGTTATATGCTTTATATGATCCAGGCAGAAGCTGCTGATACTTCCATACTGTCCAAATACTACAGAAATGCTAGTTAGCATTCTGTCTGTCTGCAGAGAGAAATCCTGTTTGGAGGGCAACCACTGCTCTTTAGGAATGGCTTTCAAAATGACTGAGTTTCACTGAAGGAGGTGCCCTTTATTTCCTAGCAGAATGTTTCTACTTGTAGTTCTTTCCTCCCAGCTTCAGTGCTTGGGCTAATTTGACTGGGTTGTGATTGCCACTCATGAAAAATGATTCCTGTGAATTGGGAACCAAAGCACAAGTCTGCTCTTTTCCCCAGTCAGGGTACTACCTATGCAGGCAGCAGGGTGTATGCACACTGAGAGGTTGCTCTTATCTGTAGAGTGGAGAAAATCATGTTTCCACATCTAATGGCACTTCTAGGAAAGTAATTGGCAGAGTCAGGCGCAGGACTTGGAAGCAGGTTCAGTTCTCATTGAGCTGTTTAATCTTCTGCCCTCTGATGCCAGTTAGTGAAGATTTGTAATATGTCTTGTCTTATATTGCTGAGTCAATTTTTCTTGCTTGGAAAAATTTGAAGTTGGTCCTTCCTCCTCAGAAACAGGCTTATTTTTGCTCTTCATCATATCCCTCACAGACTTTTCTTCCCTCTTGTCAAAGAGGCATCTTTGGTTCTTTCCCTCTGTAACACGCTGGCTCTGCATGTCTGGTCTGGGTCCTGGGGTGCTGCCTCCTGAAACTGAATTCTCCATAGTGCCACTGGCAAAGGAGGAAAAAAAAGTGAATGAGACATGTCTGTAGCAAAATACAGAATACTAAATCTTGAGCTGTGAAGTCATGATGCTCCTGCCTTTTGTTCTGAAGCCCCATGGTTGTCTCATCAGACTACACCACAAACATTCATGGATACTGAGTGTCTCTCCTCGGAGAGTAGTAATGAGCTAAAAAATCAGTGTTTCAAGAGACCTGGTTTGAGTTGAATGTTTTGGCCATAAGCAACATAGATGTCCTTTTCTGAAATCTGTGTTTTAACATGCTGGTGATTCTTTGTATTTTCTGTAATTTTCTCCCTGGTGTTAGGTATGGATAAATACATGTAATACTGCAATGTGCTTTGTTACAGCAGGAAGAAATAGTTCAGAGGATTCTCTGGAAAGCAGGCCTTTGGCACTGTGTGTTGTAGGGCTTGGTAATGACTCTTGCTGCCTAACCTTGATAAAGTTATCTTCATGTTGGGGTTGGGGCAACTGGTTAATAGCTGATAGAACAAGTGATGTCTGGGGTGATTAATGGTGCTGGAAGGAAATGATACCATAAAGGTTCACTTACAAAATGCCACACCTAACCTGCTGGCAGCCACAGTGCTGCAGTCCTTTCTCCCTGCCATTCTGAAATGACTTTTGTCATTTGGTTAAAAAAATTGGTGGGATGACTAGGCTTATTCCTTACCTTGTCACCGTGCTTTCCCTAAAAAGAGAACTGTCATCATTGTACTGGTGGGCTGGGAAACGCTGCCTGCTTCAGCAGTATGGTATGTTTTAGTGAGTCCAGCAGTGATCACTTAAACCCAATAGGGTATGTATGTTTCAAGGAGAAACTTGGTTATTTCCTGGTAGTTAAAATACAGTCCACAGAGATGAACTTAATACAGAACCCTGTTGTTCTTTAGCTCTGCATGTCGTGCAGCTGCGTGTGGATGCCGCTTTGTTCAGGAACATGCCGTTCCTTTGATTACAAAATCTCGTCTCAGTTTTGGGGAATTTACAGGCTGAGGCTCCAGCCCCCTGTGCCTGCTGTCCCTGGAGTGTGGTACCAGTGCAGATGGAATGGGCTCTCCTTGCTGCAGTTTGAAGGGTGAGAGGGTGGCAGTGCTAATGGCGTTCAAGTTCATTGATATGTTTTGCATTGTAGCAGAGGCTGTAATTGCTTGGAGCTGTTTGGGGTGACAGGCCAGCTGGAGAGTGTGAGGACAGCCAAACAGACCGGGACTCACCAGCCAGCACCTGAAGGGATGGTTACAGCAGATGCCTAGGGCAAGTGTGAGGCACAGAGCAAACGTGTTCACCTTCCCCTTGGCAGACCCTCTTCTGTCAGTCACTTTTAGAGACTTTGGTGGCAGCAGTTGTGTCCATGGTACCACGTTCAGTTGCCACAGATGGATCTGCTCCACATGAACCTTTTAATGCATTTTTGAACTCACTTTCATATCTGCCATCACAAGAACATAGAGAGGCTATTGGCATTTGTTGGCAGCTCTCTAATTTGGCTGTGAGTAGAAACAGAAGCAAATAGAAAATTGAATTATCTGTGATGTTGGTTTTTTGGTTTTATTTTGGGTTTTGGTTTTGTGTGTTTGTTTTTCAAGCCTGCAAAGGAGTAGGTATTACTTATTTTTAAGTATGTGTCTTGGTATTCACTTTACAAAAACAACCTGGCTCTTAACTAATTAAAAAAAAAATTCAGTCAAGTTGTCTTGCAAAGTTCAGATGTCAAAAGTTCTTCCCCAAAAAGAAAACCCTTTCCTGCTAAAAATAAAAAAGCTTCTAGAAGAGGGAGGAGGAACTAAGATTTGGTTCAGTTTAGAATCCATCTTCTAACCTAATCTAGTGCATGGTAATCTGTGACTTGAAACCAACAGTGGAGGGGTTTGTGGAACCTAAAAACCCCTTGTAACTGAAGAGAGAAGGGTGTCTGGATCCTCGTTTGCTGCCTGATGAGGTTAAATGCTAACATAGCAGAGGGGCACTCCCAGAAAGTGAAGCACTGTATTAGTACTGCAATAGTAACAGAAGCCCTGTCTTTTCTAGCATTTATGCTAAATGTGCAATTCATTTTTTAATAAAATCTGCACCTGACTTTGATCTTATATTGACAGCATCAAGTTTTTCTGGTCTTCCTATTGATTTTTTCAGTTAAAATTGCCTTTCTCTGGTCTCAAGTATGACTTTAAGAGTTGCTTCAACTCTGCATTCTTTCACACTGTTACCTAAAATGGAATTTTCTTTGCCAGCCAGTCTTTAAGCACAGATGTGCATGCCCTCAGCCCAGCCTCATGGTTTTAGAGTTAGTGTGCTGTCTGGAACAGGTATATGCTGATAATGTGTTGAGTCATGGTGTTTCCAGCATGTGTAGCTTTAACATAAGTGTCCTTTGAGATAGGCTGGGTAAACCGTGTTATCAGAGGCTCTGTACAAGGCACCCTGGCATGACAGAGCTGTGTGTGAAGCTCAGCATTCAGATACACTTGCTAGTTGGAAGGGTGGGAAGAGAAGGATAGAGGGAGCTTGTTCTGAGGTTGCCTGTGGTGCTGCTCTTGTTTTGTTGACAAAGAGGGAGCTTAATTCACTGGAGCTGTCAATCTGGTAGTTTTCAAGCCTTGAAAGAAAACTCCTGTAAAACTGTGTGTAAGAGGAAGGAAAGGGAAAAAGAAATAAGCAAGACTCCTATTTTGATGAAAGATTAATGATATAAAAATCCCCCCACCATTGTAGTTGCTGACCTCTGCACTGTATCTAGTAGAAAAGGGGAAAGCACAAGAGTAAAAGGGAAGCATTATTGCTGTATATTGGGTTGGAGCACTGTGTGCTGGGGAAAAAGGATATGATGATAGAATTGAACTGCACCCTTCGTCCCTTGGTAGAAGTTTTACTTTTCAGAACCTTATAAAGCTCATTTAATCTGTGGAGAAAAAGTTTGTGCTACACCTTTGGTTGTTGCTGGTTGTGTGAACTGCAAGTGGGAACTGGGGCTATAGGAGGAGAGAAGAGCTGTTTGCAAATGAACTGGATGGGGTTATATTTTTTGACTTTGTGGCTTGATGTTTTGGTGTAACCTTTCCTTCTGCGTCAAGAAATAGGTCAAAGTCCAGGGACATTGTCCAGCTTGAAGTGAATTTTGAAAAGAGTAGATCTTTTTTTGATGTTTTTCTTGAACCAAAATTTTAACGCATTTTAAATGCGAAGTACCAGTTTGCTGCTAGATAGGGGGTTGAAACTCTGTTTTGTTTTTCCTTTCTCTTTCTAATGCTATTTTAGGCCCTCAGTTTGCAGCATCTAGGAGGATGTGTGCTTTAAATTTTGGTTTCTGGTTTTTTGGTGTTTTTTTTTTCAATAATTCAGTAGACTGAAAAAATCTTTGGTCATAGGCATCCACCAGTCTAAATTACTTTTGTTTGGGGCTAGCTTAGTTTCAAGAACTCTCTAGTAGTTTCCTTTCTGATTCCTTTTTTAGTGCAATGTGACTAGCTTTACTCTTTATGTATGCTATAGGGCATTGATCTTCATCACTTTTGTTGCTTACTAGTGATGGATTGCCCATTTTCAGCTAGTATTGCACCCCAGGGTAGAGCATTCTTGTGGATCAGAACTTGCTTTTCCAGTAAAAATAGTGGATCTTGGTATTGCCTGGTCTAAATGTAATTTAAAGGCTCTCTTAGATACTTTAAATATCTGACAGGTTGTCATTGCTTCTGGATATTGTAATCAAACCACAGGAAACTAGTGTATAGCTCATTCTCCCTGAGAAGGCTCTGGAGAGTAGAGAAGACTCTGCTTGATTGGTGCTGGTCAGCTGCTGTGTTTTAATTGTGGTGGTGGGATGTAAGTGCTCATTTGAGTCAAATAGGAGTGGAGCCCACAATGTGAGGAGTGAGAAGTGGTTGAATGAGCAAGGCATAGGGTCATTGGGGAGTTCTGTCTTTTTCTCCGTGTAAAATAAGCTCAAGTGCATAGCAGAGAATTCTGATTGCAGCAGACTATCACTTCCAGGTGTGCTGTGCTGACCACCACCTCTTGTGGTAAAAGTCTTTCCTCATTTTTGTGCTACTGTGTTCAGTGGTTTCCTGATCAGTGAAGGGCTGCATCTTGGCTCACAATAGCTATTGTTTGAGTGGGGGTTGGCACAATATTTTTGTGCTGTGATTTGATCCCTAGTTTGTCTTGAATAATCTATTAAAGTGTAATGCTTAATCCCTTTCCTTTTTGGCAGGTTTTCCTTTAGTATTTTTGCTGTAGTAATGAAACAGTGTAGCTTGGCTTGCAAGAGAATCGCTGAAGAAAAACAGTATTTTGGGATGTTTCTTTTGTGTCTTTGGCTTAGAACAGAAAGAACAGCCAGAGGCAGAGCAGGTTAGACTTTCACTCTGATGTGCTGTGTCTGTTCATATGTTAACAAATAACTTCCCTGGTTCCTAGTTTCTCCTGTTTGTCATTGTGAAAACGTTCTGTAGAAACAGATATTGGGAAGTTTCTTCAAAAGGGAAACGTTTCTGAAATCACAGAACATGGTTAGAGCATTTACTACAGCTAATGTGTGTTTTTAAAGTCACTTTGGTAGCACCAGACTGTGGAAAAGCATGTTTCTTCCCTGCCCCCTACCCCAAATTACACTAAATGCAATTAGGAGGCCTTAATTAAAATGCTGGGTTCGTAGCTTGGGCAAGACTTTGGAAACAAAGTAATTTATTCTAAGACAGCTCTACCAAAGATTTCTTCTGGTGCAAAGCTGTTTCCTGATGTGTAAGATCAAGATCTCTAAATCTTGTTCCTTAGCTGAACTAGATTGTGTACAAGTTCTTTGTGCAAGTGCTTATTCCTGAAACAGTAATCCTTGCATATGAATTAGGCTGAGATTCAGAAAAGCTCCTACTTTTTAAGGTGTTGAGTTTCTTTGACCTTGGTGGGAACCGATCATGTTTGCAGATCTTGGCCTAATCCAGCTCCCTCTGAAGCTACGAGGAATCTCTAATTGGATTCCTTGGGAACTGGATATTCTGAACTGGTGTTCAGATTTTTTTTTTTTAATGGAAATCCTGAGAGACTTGGAATGGAAATTGAATTTGTTCACATTGGCACAAATTTGATGGCAAACCTGGATCACCACATGGATTTCTTTCACTGTCTCATTCTTGCCTTGTTGTGCCATAGCGAGTGACAGCAGGCACTTAGAAGATATCATAGCTTGATAACAGCAATTGATGGCCAAGAATCAAAAAGGTGGTAGGTAGTAATTAAAGCATGCAGCCATGGTGCCATTGAAAGTACACTGAACACCTGCTTGGCCCAGGGATGTATCCAGTAGTGTAATTTGAAATTTGTTTTTGTAGGACCAAGTGTAGTATTTGAGTTTCCTGTTACTTGTTAGTGCTGTTGACACCTTTTCTTATGTTGACTGATATGTGGGTGTGAAAGCTCCCTGGCAGAATAGACTTCTTAGCACTCTTGCTTCTGGTGGTGAAACCTGAAACACAAATGTTTGTTTCTGAAAATGTGCATGGTCCATGTGAACTCTCCCAGTTCCCTCTGCCTTTAACTGGAAGTAGATTGCCAGTTGTTTAGGGCTGATCCAGGCATAATGGAGCAGCCTAGAAGTACTATTAATATTATAGTAAAAGGCTTGTGCTGGAGAATGTTTCTGGTTTTATATTTTTTGGTCTTTGAAACAGTAATGTCTGTGCAGGGCTGTTTTCAGCAGCTGCTTTGGCTTTGAGAGGATAATTGTTAGAGCCTTCAATAAGAACAGGGATGAAGGTTCTCTTTCAGTAAAATTTGACCTCCTTTTGATAAAATAAAAACTCTTAAAAAGTTAACTTATTCTTTGTATGTCTTTGAAAGTGAAATTTTTTTCCTTGGCTTTTTTCTTCCTGTCCAACACTTCAGGAAATTAAATTATTTATTTTAAATGGCTGTTGTTGGTGTTGGATGGCTACAGGAACTCAGAGGTATTTCTGCAAGGCCAATCCCCAAAAAACCTGAGAGCTGGCTTTTTCCTGCTGTGCTGGAAATGTATAGTTTGACTATGAGGAGTTTTTGAAGCGTGCTGCCCAGATAGTTCAGAAATATGAGCAGAGTGCCAGGTGTGTATAGATGAGCTGGGAACAATTGAAATGTGTTCAAATCTTGGTGTCTTCCATGCATTCCCTGGGATGGGGGTTGTACAGGGAATTTGCAGATCAAGGAATACTCTCCTGTGCAAGAGACTGAAGACCCTTGAATCAGGCACAGGCCAGGACAGGGTTGGCTTTTGGCTCAGTCACAGGCTTCACTGTAACTTAAGTAAATTAGTGCATTTTCTAATTTACATTTTCTGCCTGTCTGAAATAATGCAAACCAGTTTGAATGCTGTCCAGTGGCTGAACATTGCATGTGCATTGCTCATAGATCGTTGGATCTCAAAGAAGAGCCAATGTGTGTATTGCTTTCTTCTTGTTTTTCAGCAGCTCTTGATTTACATTTAGTTGTTCCAACATATAGTTCAAAATTAAAAATTAAAGTTGTTATAATTTGTCTCCTTCTCATTGATTTCTGTGAAGAAATATCATTGGACCTTGTTGAGGACACCAAGATGTTTTAACAATTTTAATTCATTCAGCTGCTGTTATCTTTCAGACCTGTTTAGCTTATGAATATTTTCAGTTCATATGCAGAGTAAGTAACTCGGTTTTTGCCAAGCTAAGATTTCATCTTCTTGCATTGACTTTCCTAACATGGTACCTTTAAGCTGTGGTAAAAGTAAAGCTATGGTTTGAAAAGCAAAGAGAGGAGGAGTCAGGAGGCAATGTACCAATCCAGTGCAGAAGAGGCAGTGATGGTGATAAGGATTGTTTTCTTGCTTACATTTTGCTATTCTTCTTTTGTGGTTGCCTGACTTCCAAGGAGGCCCTTGCAATTCTGTAGAGCAAGTAGTTGCCATTTTCCAAGTGCACATGAAACCTGCACAGCAAAATGAAAACTCTGGAAGTTGCAAATAAATTTGAGCTTGAACATAAACCTGCTGAGGCTAATGGGAAGGTTTACCTAACACAGGAAATTTGGGAAAAAAATCCTCCAAAGCAGGAGTCACTTTATTCTTCTTATAGCAGCTTATCCATGGAGGTGCTCTAAAACTTATCTAGCTTTGAACTAAAAAAAAAAAGGACAAATAATGAGTTATCAGAAATTATTAATTTTCTTTCACATCTGTATGATGTTTACTGGGACCAGCTCTTCCAGAAGTCTGCACTCCTCTTTGTTTATTCTGCACAGTTTTACTTGTATTAAACATCTGAAAGGTTCAAATGAGGTTGCTTCAGGGTTGTATCAGCCATGGTAACAGCTTGGTTTTGTCATGCTTATTTGAAAACTAAAAGATAGGTATGGTCTGCAGCTTTTTTTTTTTTTTTCTAAAAGAAGCTGCTGTTCACCATTGTACCAAGAAACTATTTTTTCCCTTCTAAATGAGGCCTGGATCTCCTAGGAGATTTGAAGACTGCATAGTTATTTTCTGAAACCTAGGATCATTTGATGCATCTTCTGAAATGTTTGAGAAATAGCACCATAGCTCTTTCCAGTGGCCCGCAAGCAGCACACTGCAGTGTTTCAGTCTTCCTTTACAGGTGGGGATGTAGCTGTGGGAACCTCTGGCCTCAGATCCCATCCTAGCAGTGACAGTGGAACAGTGTAATCTAAACACTCCCAAGTGGAAAAAAAGGGGGCAGTTAATTGACTTTAGAAGGGTCAGTATTTTAAGGTGAGCTCTTTTATGTTGGTTGTGTCAGTCACAGGACTGAAAACAGTATGGCTGCAGAACACAGTGTGTTCAGGTAATCTCTGGGTATGTGGAGGTTTCAGGGAGTGCTCTCATGGGAAAGAATAAAATGCCAAACTAGAATGAAACTTTTATAGACTACAAGGCCCTGTGCCTCCTCTCCTGGCTGCTTTTCAAATGGACAGCTGTGAGCCATATCCAGGAAAGAAGATGGATATGGCAATCAGAGTGGGCTGCCTGCTGTGATGCTCTGAGCTGGTCTGAGCACCCTTTCTGATCCAATACAAGGGTCATGCATGTACTTAAGCTGGGATGCTGTTTGTAATTCTTCTGAAGAAAGTTCATGTTGTGGAGTTGGCCTGGTTGTGAGACTGTTTTCATTTTACCGTGACTTTGTGGATTATTTGTGGACAAGTACTGGCTTCTGAAGCTGCATGTTTGCATCAGGGAAAGGAGATCCTTACTGTGTGTGTTCTTATTTTATACTCAGACTGGCAGCATGCCATGGATTTCCCATGCTGTTGATCTGTTGGAGAGTGCATTTCTGGTCTCTCTATTGCTTCTCTAAAGTTTGGGGGTTTTTTTTTGTCATCTGTTTGTTGGGTTTTTATGGGGTTTTCTTTGTTTTTTTTTTTGTTGTTGTTTCTTCAAGGAGGAGATTTAAATGTGGTCTTTTTCCTTTTGGCTTTGTAAATCCTTTGGAAGAATTTCTGTATGGTCTCACTTGTGTTGAAGAAATTATGTTAAGAAAAGCTGTGACTGTGTGCCAGGGGAAGTTTAAGTTAAACATTAGGAAGAAATTCTTCACAGAAATGGTGATTAGATGCTGCAGTGGGCTGCCCAGGGAGGTGGTGGAGTCATCCTTGGAGGTCTTTAAAGAAATATAGGACGTGGCCCTTCCTGTCATGGTCTAGTTGATGTGGTGGTCTTCAGTCAGAGATTGGACTTGATCTCAGAGGCCTTTTCCAGCCTAGTTGATGCTGTGATTCTGTGTGTGATTTGTCCATTCTGCAGCTGTGTGGAAAGTGGCAAAGGGCTGCTAGAGTAGTTTCCATTCTGGTTGGAGTACTTGGGGATGGTACTGGCCCACTGTCCAGATAATCCAAATGTTGTCTGGAGCATGTGAACAGAAGTGATGAAATTCAGAATCACTGTTGCCATGCAGGTACCAATTTATGGCAACATCCAAAGTGCTCATTATGTTCAAAAACTTGCTGCTGGTTGCTTTGAGTATGAAAGACAGGATGGTCCCTAGCAGGTGGTTTTCTCTTTCCCCCAAGACCACCATGCTGTGAAGGATAGAAAGGACAACACCACAGCTGCCACCTTGTTTTGTGTCACTGGTGTGAGAGCAGCAGGGATGGCTGCAGCATTGCAGTGCCCTCCCAGGCAGGGGCTGCCAAGGCTGAGGACTCTTTAGGCTGTCTTTGGCTCCCAGAGTGCACAGGTGTCACAGGGTTTCTAGTAACAGCAAATTGAAGGCTGTGGGTATTGCAGGATGAACGTGGAAGGACTCAAGAGGAGTTCCTTCCTTTTGTGTGGAGTACAGGACAGATGGGCCTTTGGAGGGACATGCAGACATAGCCAGGGTAACTGCTGAGCCTGTGGGATGCAGCTGGTGCAAGCCTTGGTGTGATCCAGGTGAGAGAGTAAACAGCACCATCAGTAAAAGTGAGGAACAGCATGGGAGGCAGAAGTTACAGTCCCTGAAATGGGTTTTGATTGAGACACTGATGGGACTCAGTACATCCCCCTCAGCAGCTGCAGTTTTAAAACCCATTTCATGTAAAACAGCTCCACTGAAAAACTGAATTCTAACTTTAGCTCTTTACAAGTACCTTTTTATCTGGGTTTAGAGAAGAAATACAAACTTCTGTTAAGTGTGTGAAGTGTCTGTAATGGCAAGCTTCACATCCACAGCTTCTGTTGCCTGTATTTTCTGAGCATGTTCATCATCAGTGGAGGTGTTTGGTACTTGACAGCATAAGCATGCCCTGACTACTTACGCTGCTAGAAAGGTGCAAGACCAGTGATGTTGGGCTTGGTGCCATTGAATTACAGCACAAGAACTGTATGGCTGTAGGTAAACAGAGACATTAGTTCTTGAGCAAGCCTATTGCCAAGGAAGTGGTAAACTTTCAGGAAGAAATTAAAAGAAACTTGCTCTTTGGTGTTCTCTCTACTTCTCTCTTGTGTATGAGCAGAGGGAGACATTTAATGGCAAATGTAGCACACAGGTTATCTTTGGAATCATCTGTAAGCAGTTTACTGTAAGATAGGATGCTGGACTTTGTGGGTTAGAGCCTTAGCTCTAGTGGCATATTTTACAGAGAATTACTTGAAAAAAAGAAATATTCCTGCTTTTAACAATATTAAAATTCTTGTTTATTTTCACATAAAGACTTATTCGTTCTTTCTCAGTTCATTGCCTTAAATGGCCAAAAATGCAGTTTTACATTTTTTCTTTCATTTTCCAATTGTTTGTCTGTAGGCTTTTTTTTTTTTTTCAGTAGTGATGTGAGTAGAGAAGTTAATTTTTACCAGGAAAAGTCTAGGTGTGACTTTACTAGGATTTTTCTAAGGAGAGCACCACAATATGAAAAGAATAGAATCATAATTAAATGATTGCTTTTTTCAGTGTCACTTCTGACTGAACATGCTGCAGACAGACATGGACATAAATGAAGCTGTAGTGTACCTCTGTGAGCAGGGTCTGTGGTTTAAAAGTGCCCTGCAGCACTTGGCTGCTGCTGCAAACTCCATTGGAAATTAGTAATTGGAGCTGTAGGTATTATGTCTGGCCAATATGTAGGTCAGTGCTTTTGTCAGTTCAGAAAATTTGCACTTTAGTGCTTTACAGTGGAACTGGCCTTCTCTTAAAGCCAGGCCTTGAGAGAGGGTCCTGCTGCAAAGTCGGGGCTGGCTGTGGTGCTGCTGCCCTGCCCTGGTGGGCTGTTGTCCCCTGTGCTCCCTGCTCTGCAGCCCTCAGCTCTGAGAGCAGCTGTGGAATTGGGGGGTGTTGGCTGCTGTCTGCCTTGGGGCAGTGGTGTGGAGACATGCAGGCCAGGCTGGAGGAAGGTCTTTTATGCTACATGGAACTTGATGCTAGAATTCAGATGGAGGGGAAAATGCAGGTGTTCAAATTATTCTTGCAAAAATATAAGTAGCCTGGCAATTAAAATGAAAATATCTAGAAACCAGAGAAGATAATTAGGGGTGATGTGGTGTTTCATTGAGATGTGAGGGCGTAGTCCAAATAATATGACAGTTTGCAATCTCTTAAGTGCAACTTTTGTAAGGTTTTGACTTTCATTTTATAGCCATCATGATGATATTATGGTCAACTGGGATGATTTTGAAGAGGAATGTTTTTTGCTAAATTGGATTAGCTTTTGCCCTTATTTAAGTTGATGCCTGTGTGTTTGGCACCTTGGACTGTGTGCTGACCAAGAACAAAACCCTGCCAGTGCATCTAGGCAGATAATGCCCAGGCAGTGCAAGAGTGAAGTCAGCAAGGCTGAGCAAGGGGGTTATGTAATGCTGGGTGTGGAGCAGCCTCCTCGCCATGAAGCACAGCTGACTGCAGGGATCTGATGTGCAAGGAGCTGTGAAAGCATGCTGCCAGGGAAAAAGGCTTCATGGAATAAGAAATCCTGCTGTTGCAGATAGATGTGCTAGGAGAGTGTAAAAGCAGACACTTGTTCAAGGATTTTCTTTTGTCCTCACAAACAAGAATTCATGAAAATATTCTGAGCAATTTTTCTTTATTTACTAAGATATTTGGAGGTAAAAGTGTACATTTGCAAACTTTAGTAGTATAATATAGTTCAGTTATTTTAATTAACTGTTACTTTATAACTTAAGTTACAGCAAATTGGATAAACAAAAGTCATATTACTTATAGTTCAAAGCTCTAAGACATTCGGGATCTTTGACATTATTAGAAGCTGTTGTTTAATGCAGGTTTTTTCTTATGTGGAGTGATTTTTCAAGTTCTTATATGTGTTTTGGAATTACAACTGTTTTAAAGTTGTTACAAGTCCTTTTCCTTTGTGTTGATTTTATCTCCAATTAACCTGTGATGTAATTCTGGCAGTATCTTTGAGCTGATCCTGTATGTAACATGTTGAATGTGAAAACCCTAAAGAGAGCACATGGGGTGCAGCAGTTTGCATCCAATAAAGAGCAATGTGAGATCATTCTGAAACAGCAGAGGAGTGGGCAGCTTCTCCTTGCCTTGTGTTGTGCAGTCACCCATAGGTTTGAAATCCCAGAGCATGGTACAACAGCATCTCCACAGTGCTCATCCCTTGTGTCTACAAACAAAAGAAGTGAGCAAGAGAAAATGACTGTGCTTGTCCACGGGAGATTGGTTCTGTGATCATGTGTAATCAAACATGTAATCAAACATTTAATAAACTACTTGTATTTTTCCTTCTAATTAGTTGCTGCCAATTACTGGGATTGAAGGGTGAGTTTCAGGGCGGAGATGAACAAATATAACCCAGAGAAAAACAACTAACTGCTACTGTGCCTTTGTGTGACTGCCTCTCCAAATCCCTCCCAAAAGCTGCCTCAGCTGTTTATATGTCCACCCCCTAAGTGATAAGGACAATGGTAATTTGGTAGAATAGAACAGAAATGCAGCTTTTCCCTTTTCCTGTAAGAGGAATTTAGGTTATCTTTTAAAGTCATCGGCATGTTGTGATCACAGCAGTCCTGTAGTGGGGAGGGGCAGGTACCAGAGAATCTAGAGAAGTCCATAAAGGGAAGCAAATGTAAAAGATGCAGCTGAACTGTTTGGCCTAAGGCTTTTTTTCTGAGAGGGAGAAGTAGGATATGAGTAACAGAGCTCAGGTATGAGGTAGGATTTAGCTCATTGAGGCAGCATCTAGAAAATCTGAGGAGGCCCAAGAAATTGTCTGGCTCTCCCCGTTATGGGGTGTAGCAGACCTCCCAGCAGGTCTGAATCTGGGTTAAAGCAGAGTCTGGTTAGAAAATGTAATAGCATTTGCAGGGCTGTGTATCAGCTCCTGCATGCCCTGGCCAAATTTGGCAAAGTTGTCATCTCAAAACATGTGTTCAGTCACTGATGGAAGCATGGGTGTAACAGCTGCTGTCTAGCTAAGGCAAGAAAAAAAAGTAAGGCCAGGATTAATTAGAGAGCCCTTGTGTTTGTGTGTACCCCAGCACCAGGGTGAGAGAGAGGAGCAGCAGCATGTGCCATGGAAGGTCAGGGGTGTGGGGGACAGCAGGGCACATGCTGTGGGTACTGGCTCATGGCAGAGCTCTGAAGGGACCCCTTGGGCAGAGGTCATGCCTGGAGACGGGCTGAAGGTCATCAGAAAAAGAATGTTTGGTTCACAGAGATGGGATGCTCTAAATTTCTTGCAACAAACAGGATTTGTTTGCTTGAACAAGATTGTTCAACTTGTGTCTTTATCATTCACTTCACCTTTCAGACAGATGTATGTTTTTCTCACAGCTTGGATAAAAACCAGGCAGTATTTGTGTTTTATGATTTATCAGAGGGTTGGGTTTTACTGCACTGTTAACAATCCACTGAAGCAAACAAGAAAATGGGTGTTCTGGCAAATCTATACATATGCTATTGCTTAAAGCAAGAACCCTTGGACTGAAAGAAATAGGGAGAATTTTAATCTTTCTCTAACAGCAAACTTCAATGTAATCTAGAGTAGATAAAAATAGATGTATTTGTAGCACATACATAGATGTGCTTCTCTGAAGTGGTTTAGTCACCATGATGGAATTTGCACCAGCTAGGGTGGAGATGTCTTGAAGATACTATGTTGTGCTTTTCAGGTGCAGAAACTGTGGTAAACACGGGAGACATTTCATCCCACTGTCTGACCTCTGGTCCAACTTCAAGTTTGTACTTTCTGACCTTGGCTGATCCTGTGCATAACAATCCTATGCCTATCTCTGCTCAGAGCTTTTGGTGTATTTCTGTGAACCTTAATGATCTATATTGCATTGATATTAAGAAGTTTGCGGTAGAACCTTCTTCTATATGTTATATTTCCAGCTCCTCAAACTTCAGCCCTATCCAATGAGATCAGTGGAAAACTCCGTTCTCTTACCTGAATGCTTTTGCTCAGGGTATGTGTGTGTTGGGGTTTTTTTTAATATATTCTTTTTGATCCCCACCCCAATTTTCACATTAGCTATTAAAATGATTCTGTACGCTTTATGTAATAAAGAACATTTATTAAGTTTCTGTCCATTTAAATGTAAGGCCATACTCAAATATTGCATGTTGTAGAAATTTTATTTCATTTTCAGGATCATGTGCAGACCATGAAGAATATTCACTACAGCACTGTCAAATGCTCTGTCCTATTGCTTCTCATGGAAATTGGCCACATGCCAATAAATGGAATATTTTCAAACATTGTGATCATCACTTGTTGGAAGCCAAGCTTTTATTTTATTGTGAACCTGTCTAGTGAGGCTTCCAAATAAAGTAAAATAATTTTTCTGTGATCTACATTGATGTAAAATTGAGCAGAAGAATCAGTTACAGTGGAGGAAATTCCCATTATTGGTATTGGCATCTGCATCTGTTCAAATGGAGAAAAGCAATTCAATTCACATTTCTTTAATTTGTACTGTGTATTTTCTGCTGAACATCATTTTCCTCTCAAATAGAGTAGCAGACTGCAGAAGTGCACGTCTCAGCTTCTGAGTGCTTGTCTCTTTTCCACTGATGTGGTTCATACAGTGGGAGCTGCTTTGGGGGAGCTGCATAGTGAAATAAAGGTGAAATCTAGTTTCTGATGCTACTGAATTGCTTTTAACCAGCTTTTTATTTGGGGCTTAACCAACCAGTCCTCTTTAAAATAACAGCTGTATTTGTAAGTACCCCGAAATAAAGGATGAGGCTTGAAATGCATCTCAAAGGAACAACTAAAACAGGAGCTGACTGAGTAAGTTATGTGAGCCTGAACTGATGCAGAGTTTGAAGGGGAAAGCTTTCTAGGAATGCTAAACCTTTGCATGGATGTCGTTTTAACCTGATTGTTACTTGTGCCAGTGCATTTATGTGGCCACAATAACTTCCCTGCATAGGCTCCTGTTATTGCTTATGTCTGTGAATCTATGGCTGATTCCAGTTCCATAGAGGAAAATTTGTTCCTTGCATATGCGAACAGTGGTCACTTGGTGAGTGTAAAAGACAAGAAATCACAAGGGTTTCAAAGGTGATGAAACTTAAGGGAGGCTTGATGTCTGACTTGTACAGTGCCAAAACACAGTTCTGTATGGAGGGGAAAAAAGGAGTTGCAATCAGGTTTCTTCAATGAGCAGACATGCTAACTTTCCCTTGTTTGCATAATGAAGTTTTGCATAAAGAAGAAAGCCCCAGACACCTATATATCTTACTTGAAGCCTGGCTGGAGATGAATAGTCGTTTTTGCATGGCAAGTTGCTGAACTTAAATAAGTCTGTAATTTCTGCCAAAAAAAATGCCCAATCTCTTTTAGAGATCCAAGAAATGAAAAAACATTTTGCATATTGCACATTTCTCATGCATGTCTCAGTGGATGTCTGCCCTCTATGAAAACTCCCAAAACATTTATTCAAGGCTGTTTGCCAAAGTTTTGGAGAGTTGTAGAGCCTATGCAGCCTTTGGTTTCAGAGTTAGTAGATTAAAAGCCCTTTCTAGGTGAAAGCTGGCTTGGCAGACATGCCTTTCTCTCTGTACCCATTGGCTTTAGCAGAGTGGAGGTGTGCTTTTGTTTTGTCTTGTGGTGTGCAGATCTGCAGAACCTGCAGTACCAGGCTGGGGCCTGGCAGAGCCTCGTCTCACTGGCCATACTGAACTGGTGGTCTTTGTGCAGAGAAGATGAGAGCAGCTGAAGCTTGTCAGAACACCAAGACACATCTCCAGTCTAGAGATAAAGATGTCATGTGGGACAGTGCCAAATGCTTTGCCCAAGTCCAGGTTGATGCCATCAGTTGCTCTTCCTTTAGCCACCAAATTTGGCAGACACAATTTGCTAGCTGTCCCCAGTCACCTCTGTATTTGCCAAGACTCTTAGTATGGTTTCTAGGAGGATCTATTCCATGATCTTGCTGGGGAGTCCCCTGTGAGCTTCAGGTGTTGTGAATGTAAGGCTGTTCCTGTCTGTGTGCACAGGGCCTCATCTGCTTGTTCTCCCTGGTCAGGTGCTCTGTGTCTCCTGTCCTGACCCAAAAGCTCTCGGTGTGCTCCTCATCCATTGCCAGGCACAGCTCCTTGCACTCCAGCTGCTTATTGACATAGAGAGGATGACTCCCTTGCCTGTCCTTCCTAAAGAGCTGGAATCCTCCATTCCAAGTCCCCAGTAATAGGAACCTTTGCACCATGCTCATGTTTCTAGAAGCCTCTAATACCTTCTGCAAGAAGAGTTTTTTTAATGTAAAGATGAATACCATGTCTGTCCCTGGAAGGGATATTGTCTTTTGCCTCATGATTCTACTGCCTCTTCTCAGGTCTCTTTGAGCCATCACTGATGTCTCATGACCTTAGAAAGACTTCTGAAAGGGATGGGTCATGTGTTTGCTTTCTGCATGCTAAGGGTCATATTAACATTGGGGTGACTGGGGTCATGAGGAGACAAAGGGAACAGGGAGCAGAGAGGACGTGTGTGCTCTTTGCAGTGCTTAAGGAAGCAAGCAGTTTATTGAAGCCAAAGGATGGTGCTAGAGCAATTTAGCCTGCAAATTTGAAGGACTCTGACCTTTGGGAAATTAATGTTTTGTAATGGAAGATACAGTTCCAAAACAGCTTGGTTTGAAGGTGGTTTTTAATAAGGTTATAAAGAGATCACGTGGTGTGGCTGCTTGCCATAGCTGGGAGCTGGATCTGATAATGTCTGGTGGGGTAAGGCTATGGCTAAAGGCTGAACCCTGCCCAGTTGCTTGTAATTGTCATCAGGTACTAAATCTGTCTCTGAATGTCTGGTAGGATGAATAACTCCTGGCCTTTAATAATTTTTCTCTGCAGCTGTTAATCACTCCTTCTTCCCACTGATGATTTTTCAGGGTTTTTTTTCCTCTCAAAAGACTGTGGTTAAAGGTTTTCTGTCCTGCTGGGAAAGTAGCAAGTAGAGGCTCCCAGAACCTGGGGTCACTAGTTCCAAGAAAAGAGTCTGGCAGAGCTCAGCAGCACTGATCCATCTTAAATGCCTAGTTTAAAAAGAAAACAGATTCTTTTGAGTTTGTATTTACTGGCTTTTGGTTTTTATAACTTGGGATACACAGATTTTATTTCCACACTAAGTGGGTTTATTTAGTGCTGAAATTAGGAGCTTTGTAATGTTTCATGAAACAGACTGAAACTTTGTCTTAATATTTAGTGACTAAAGGCAGTTTATTTCCTTTAGTCACTGCTTGCAGTGCCTGTTTTCTTTCTTTTATGGCTTTTTCCACCCTTTTGCTTGAATGTCTGAAGCATTAATGTTGGATGCTTCACTTTATCATTGCTCCTTCAGGATGAAGGGTTAGTGGGCTTCCAGCTGTATCTTTGCTGTGAAATGTTGTGTGTGTTGTAGTGGGAATTTATGGCACTGCAGGTGAATACCAGAGCGATGCTGCTTGAGCTCTACCAAGATCCTCTCTTATTTTCTAGTCCCTTTCAGGGCACTTTGTTCTGATAACAGCACTCTTAAGAAGCATTTTTATGGCTGTAAATGGGATGATATAATGCTTTGAAGATGTGGAGAATATCAATCAGATGGTTCTACCAAATGTCATGTGTGAATGGGGTGGTGGTGTGAAAAGCACTTACGGTGTTGTAGTGTCTGATGTATGAGGGCTTCTATTACTTAGACTGTTCCCTGTTTATACAAACAAGGAAGAAATGCACAAATGTGGCTGCCTTGTGCCTGTGGAGTTTTATCCTACTTGAAAGGTGTTCCATGACAGCCCAAAGTCTTGGGGTTTTTTCAGCCCACCTAAAGAGCACTTAGAGTTTGAGGTGAGATGTTTTCTCTCCTGTACTGCATTAGCTGTACCTACCAGACTGTAAAGGTGCACTCTATTGCCTTTCTTCTTTGCATCTGTGATGCTTTACAGACTGAGGAAATTGAGAACTCTCTCCCCCAAATGCCAACTTTTGGTCCATTTCAGACATAAAACTTTCCAGAATACAGATTAGTGGGGGAAAGCTTGCTAAAAGGTAAGTGTAGTTGGATATTAATTGGTAAAAATAACTGATTAATTGCCTGCTTGATAATCTGTGTGCAAAAAACCAAGCCACAAAAGGTCCTCCCTCTTTTTACAGCTGAGTCTGCCATGTTTCAGATGCCATGTCCACGTGCACTGATGGCTGTGGCTGTGAGCTGGAGCCCCTGGACAGTGAGCACCCAAATACTGGAGTTACTGCTTGGTATTTTCCCTACTAGACAATAAGTTGGCATCTATCAGTGATGAAAAATAATAAAAGCAAGGATTGTCACGAATATTTAATAAAAAAAAAATGTAAAGTATTCTGCTGATGGAAAAGCTAAGGCAACTGAGCTGAGCTTGCCTTTATGCCAGGAGGGGAAATGGGCGATCCACAATGCTGGGGCTCCTGTATTGGCTGGTTTTCAGTGTGGTGGAAAGTCTTAGTGACTACAGATTTTTGCTCTGATGCATTAATATTTATAAGCTCCCTCTGATGTCAGTGTATTGGTTTTCTGTGAAAATGCTTTTTTTAAGATTAAAGCAATACGTTCTTCTTTTTCTTCTTCTTATTTGCTACTTCTTTACATAGGAAATTTTCAAAGTGATATCTGAAAAAGTTAACTTCACTGAATGTATGATAGAAAGTTTGGCTTTACTTTTCAAATTGTAAATTCCATTTGGGATTTTTCATTCTATCATACAGGAAAAACAATTTGCTTAATTTAACCATGACTATGATATACAACCTGATAGTAATTTTCTCTCTTTTAATTATCATTCACTATGATATTCAAGTCCTAGATGCTGTGGGGAATTAGTCCAAACAGTTTACTTTGAGTGTTTCAAAAAAACCCAATCCCAACCCCAAAAGCCAGCTATTCTACATAGTTTGAGGCTCTGGTAAAACATCAATTTCAAGACACTGATTAATGTGCTTTTAGTAACTTGATATTGAATTCTTCTTTAAATCCATACATCATTCCAACTTAAACATGAAGTCAACTAGCATGGTAATTATTTTAATTGCTGTTGAGTACAGGGAATGTTGCATTATCCAGCAGAGTTATTCACTGGTTTCAGGTATAGAGCTAATAAGCTGGAACAGGCTTTAGGCATCTGTTTGATATTGCAGACTAATGCAGCAGTTACTTAAATGTTTCTGGTTTTCCTGTAAATGTTGCAGTGTGTAGATAATCTTTGAAATTAGAAGTATTTTAAAATTAGTGACCTCTGGGAATGTAGTTTAGAACTGACCATTTTTCAAATGTCTATTCAATGAAAGTAGAGAGACACAGTCTCTCTTTGACACAGCTGAGTTGCCTCTTCAGAGGCAGAAGGGAAGTACAGCTAATAATGACCTTTCTTTTTCCTCAGAAAGAGAGATTTGTCAGGAGGCAGCTAGGCTAGCTGGGAATGGGAGCCCTTCCCCTGGTAGCCAGTGGCTCACTTTCAGACTGCATAGGGAGCTAGAAAGTCATGGACAACACCATGAGGGACACAAGAATAGTTGTCAGCACACCAGGTGAAGTAGTTATCCCATGCTGTCCTGTCAGTCATGCCCTGCCTGACCTCTGCTAAGGAAACAGCCCAAAAGAATGTACATGAGAGTGGTAGGATGTATTTTTCTTACTGGCTTTTTAAAGCACAGTAGGAAGAAGTGGTAACTGGTCCATGGCTCAGACTCCCAGCACAGTTCATTCAGCAACTGTGTTGTCTCCATTGTGTGTCCTGCACAGGCAACCCCTTGTTGGGGAATTATGGCCCACAGTCTGTTTCATTCTCTCTGTTTACTCTGTGTTTTGAAGGTCCTAGAGTTTCTTGTGCATAGGATCAGCTATCTTTCCATGCCTGACCCCAAACCCTTTCCCAGGTGACGTAAGGCACTGTGTGTGGTTAGGTGGTATTGCATCAGGGATATCTTCTGCCCTGAGCCTGCTGCTGTGACCTGCCTGGCTGAAAAGCCTGAAGTCACTGGCTTAGGAAATCTTCTGGCCAGGGAATCAGCTAATTACAAAACAGGTGCATGGTAGCTTGACATCCTTATTGTTTGGATACTTCTTGTTTTTAAAATAACTTATTTTCAAATTACAATATTTTGGTAGAGGATTTTTTCCCAAATTAACTAGTCCTCAAAATGCTCCTATGGCTTCTTGTCCCCTGGGTTTAAGTAGAAAAGGCTCTCATATTTCAGGTAACAAAAAGGACATCCTGCTGCCCTCTGAAAAGGGGAAGACCAGCTACAAGCCAGCCTTGGTAATTGCTTCCTTCTTCCTGTACCTTTTTAAGCATGTGTGGCATTGTACCTAAGAGCAGGCACCCCTCCTCTCCATTCCCATGTGCTGTTCTGGCTTCTTCCCTCCTGCTGGGACAGTGCAGTTGGTTCCAGTAAGTCCCAGAATGTTTGCAAAGTTCATTTTGGGGGGATTACAGAAACCATTTGGACTGATTCTCTCTCAAATGGGTTTGACACCCAGCTCACGAATATTTATCTTCCTCAAAGTAGAATAAAAGCTAATTCAGTGTGTATGTAGGCTGACAAGAAATGCAGCTTTTGCCATCAGTCACTGTCCTTCCAGGGACTGTGGTGCAGTTTTGTCTGAAGCTTGGTGTATTTCCATGGTAGTTTTGAGTTGTTTTGTTTACTCCAGGGCACACACAGCAAAAATGTTTGATTATTTTAAGTTTTAGCTTACAATACCTGGAATGCTTCTGAGTAGTCTGCTGCCCTAATTTATAAAATAGCATTCCCCACCTAATTTTTCCTATTTTTCTTGCTTAGCTCTGTGAAAACCATGGTTTCAACAATTTGGCTATTAACTCTTTCTCTGCAAGATTCATATTTTCTTCTCATCACAGAGCTGGAACACATCTGGCCAGCCTCAAGTGATGATCTACAGTTGGGCTTCCCACACCATAATAGCAGTATATTAAACACCCACCACTTACAGCTGCTGTTATCTGCAAGAGGGCTTTGAAATTCTTTGCAAGAGGTGCTTGGTTTCATTTTCTCTTTTATTTCCTTGCTGAGCTCTCACAACAGGCTCTCTGCTGTGTCTGTGCATTGAATGCTGCTTCTAGGCCAGAGAGACTCCAGACTGGTAAAGTGGAAGAGGGGACAATTTGTGTCATAGATGCTGATTGATCGCCTGTCCCTTTGGGCATCCTTGTAATGGCCTCCCAGAAGAAAGGCCTACTGTCTTGGGTGGAAAACTGGAGGAGCCTTTGTGTATTCAGCAGTGTGCAGCATTTGTGACTGTGGACAACAACAAAGACACTCTCAGATAGAAAAGCACTGAGGGCAGTTAGGCAGTCCTGTTCTATGACCTCCCAAAAAAAGGGGACTTTGATTTTCATATATAGGGCTACTGGCACAAGGAAGAGAGATTCCTGTCTTGTGCTCACTGAGGCTTTTCATTTTTAGGTTAAATTTCCTATGTCTTCAAAGTGAGAAGATTCTAACTTATGTAAATACCCTGCATGTACTGGGAGGAGGGCATGGAGCAGGAGTGGCTGGGCTTTGTGCCAGGGATTCAGTTCTGCTCTCAAGCCTAGTGCAGAAATGGTTTGTTTGGCTTGATAGCTTGTCAAAGGCAGTGACTGAGTGTTTCTGACTGCATGTACCTGAGTCTCAATTCTCATACCATCAGAGTAGACAACTGTCTCTACAGATCTGCCTAAGTTGGCTCTACCAATTGCAGTTCTCAGCATTTTGGTTTATAATTCATAGGCCTCTCCAGTCTCTCATTGCTGGAGATTCAGGATCACTGGAATGATTCTCCATGTGGCCAAAGGCTTGGTCCTTTCTGATAAACCTCAAGTATTGGAATTGTGCTCTTGAAGGAATCAGACTGACTGCAAGTCTTTAAACCTGAAGTCTAGGGTGGGATCCTGTGTACCAAGATGATGGGGGTAGAATAAGACTCTAAATAAGAGGATAAATGGCTGCAAGGTGCTGTCTTAATTCTCCTTGACATTTATACATGTATTCAAAAGAAAAGATCTGTCAAGCATGCAGAATGTGCTGTGGTGCAATTTGCACACTCTGAGGGCAGATGAGAAATGAAAAGCAAACTAGATCTAATTAAAACTCAGATGCTTCCTCTGTAATATCAGCCACTTCCTACCTGTGCTCACCTAACAGCCCTGTCAGTCCCAGCACTGCAGCTGCTTAGTATTCATCTTGCCTTACTTCTGGGGACATGAGTCAGAATCTGCCAAAGTGCTTCCTAGACAGGGAATGAGACTGAACAAGTGCTTTCCTGAATTTGAATCAGGTTGTTAGTGCAGATTTTTATTGTTTGCATTCTAGTATGAAGCAGTGCTTTTCCATTAGTTTTTGTTTTTACATTTTCCCCACATTTCCAACACTAACATTTCCTTTTTTTTTCTTTTTTCAGGAAAAGAGGCGTAGAAGTAGTGCAGGTGAGTAAAGGTTCTATTTTCCTGTAAAGAAGGCTTACTGATTTTAAATGCTGTTGTTTGGATGCCAGTGTGACCTGGGCTTAATGATTTTTCTTTCCATTCAGTTCTTTGTGACAGATACTGCTTTTGGATTGACAGGATTCCCCATTTATGAAGCCTGTGTTGAAACCACATGCAGTCCAGCTTAATAGGTGCCCTAGTGAAAGTGGGAATGCAGTTAGGCTTTTCTTGTGTCTGTCAGTTAATAAGTTCTGATAGTTGATTAGGTGATGTTAGTCTTTTAATTGCATTCACAGAATGCAATTAACAGAAACAGGATATGCCCTTTGAAAAAAGAAAGCTATGGCAGAAGCAATGTTCTTGTAACCAAATGAGCAGAGAAATGATACTAAAGTGCTTTCAAGTTGTGGCCCTTCTACAGATAAGTTCAGGTGTTGGCTACATTTGTTCTTTCCCAGCTCTGAATGGTCATATTTCACACAAGATGTTACTTAAAGGATGGTGTCAGCTTGTGAAAGGAATTATGTTACATGTCAGCTGTAACATAGAGCACTATAAGCTCTAAAAGGTGAAGGGGAAGCATGCTCCTCCTTTCTGGCTTATTTTGTGTGCTTAGAAGAGCTGTATGTCATAGGTTTCACTCTTGCTGATACTTACCTGGTGCTCATTTTGAACTCTGAAGTGGTGAGTTCCTCACTGCCTCAATAGCAGCAATAGAAAAGAGAGGAGGAAAATGGTATGTTAGCCTTGGGTAATTAAGGTTGCTCTGAAATCCATGTGAAAGGTGCTTCCCAACACCACCAGGGAGCAGGAGAAAAGCACTTAACACAAAATAAATTGAAATATCAGGCCATGTTATTTTAAAGAATCCACTGTCAAAAAAGACTTAAAAACTTCTCATTGCTAGTTAAAATGGAGAGTATGTCTTTCAGTCATGAGTGGTTGTCAGAGAACTGCATTGTGTTAGAAGGACAAAGGGCACGTACTTTACTGGCTGTGTTTAACCTATCACCACTGCTGCATCATCTTCCTTTCCTGTACCTCCTGTTGCTCAGAGCTAAAGGGCAGTTTCTTTCATCAGTTTTGATAATGGCATTACCAGATTGATAAAAACAAACCTGCATTTACAAAGCACAGCTCGATCAGGAGCACAGGGAGAAAGCTAGCCCATATTTGTGTCACTGTCTAGGGGACATTATTATTTAATACCTCAGTGTATTACAGCTCAATGCCTGCATGTTATATGTGCCTTGCACCTGCACTGTACATTTATGCAGCAAGGGGCTCATGTGAGATGAATTCAGTGATGCATCCATTAGTTGAGCAGAGGGCAGATTCCATTTTACCTCATGGATTAAAGTTATTATCTTTCCATAGGTTTGTGTAGCTTAATGGCTACAAAATTATTGGAAAGTATTTATTTATTGTAATAGCATTTTGGGAAACATTTGGACAGAACTAGACAGGACTTTGTCCCCATAAAAATGCTTTATGCTCTCATAATTTATCATCTCATATTTGACAGTGTGGTTGAGATGTCAGACTGATCTATAGTGGGAATTTGTGCCCCAAAGGCATACCTCAATCCCTGGTGCCTGCTGCTCCGCTGGAGCAGGATGTATTGAAGTGTGTGATCACCCTTTGCCTATCACTTGCATGTTGCTGCATATAACCCAGTGTGCTTCAGCCAGTAGGGAAGGTATCAGGAATGGGCTCTTGGCTCATCCCTTATTGCTAGAAACTTTTGCTTGAAGCACCTTGCATGACCTGTCCCCCTAGCCCTGCTTCCAGATGAAGGATTGTCTTGATGTCTGTCTGGTGCACAAGGTTTATTTGACAGAGGGAATATTGTCTTCCTGAGTCAAGCAACTGCAGCATTTCTTTGATTTGCTTCCCCTTCTCCTTTAAAGAACCTGTCCTGTTAGAGAGAAACCAGCTCTTAGGTCTGAGAGTAAGCATGTAAATCAAAACTCAACATACACAGGATGTTTACCTGATTTCTTTTTTACATAAATTCAGAATTTTTCTGAAGTAGACTTGCTTTCCAGTAAGAAGTAGTGAGTTGGAAGGTAAGGTTTAGTTACTGGCTTCTAGAGAGCAAAGCGTGAGGGACTGGTATGTGCTGACTTCTGTGAACGTACATCAAATTATTCTTTTCCAAAGATGTTTCACAGGAGCAGGAAAGGATTTTCTACTACTAAAGCAAAGTCTTGGAAGTCTTCAAATAAGCATCTGTGTGACTTCTGTTTCCCTCATGCAGGGAGGATTTAGGATAGTCCTCTCTTCTTTGGCTAGACAGATTAAATTCTTTTATTTTGCTTTCTTAGAGCTAATTGTGCTTTATAGATTGACTGAGCTGCTGCTAGACCGCAATTAACCTTTCATGACTTGTGTTCAGGTTTTGTGTTTTGTCTTCTCTCACCCTTCCACTTTCAGCAGAGAGAGTGGTTCCAGGTTTCTATTTTTATTGAGTGGGGAGACATGCACATCCTCCAAAGAAAAATAAAACAAGAGTGGCAGTGGGATGCTAAGCAGGCATTCTCCTTTATCTAGCAGTAAGACCTTAATTAGAACATCACATTGAAAACAAACAGAAAACATCTCAACTTGTGTGGTGATAAATAATTGGAGTTTTTTAGAAATACTGATTATTTTCTAACATAAAAATTCACTGTGAACTCAAGGTGCAAGAGCTGAAATGTGCAACATTATATAGTACAACTGAGTAACATCCACCAAGCTAGCTGGCTTAGAAGATGGTACAGTAGATTAATTAAATAAAAAGCTTTCAAGGTTATGAACTTTCCAAAGACAGTATGAGTCTGAGCCTGCACCCAAACATTTGGGAGCCTGAATAGGATTAACTAATTTCTGTTTTTCTGGTGGACATGGCAAAACTCTGAGTAGAAGCATCCTTAGAATCTGGCAATGTTCTGGATCTAGGTTTGCTTTCTGCAGCTTAAATACAAGTCAGTGGGGCAGCCATAAACCAGTGTTATATTACAAGGAAAAAAACCAAAAAAGCAATTTACTAGCTTTTCAAGGTGGGCTCTTGACAGAATACTGTGCTGCCTCTCTCACCTTATTATGGGGCATTTACTTATTTTTTTTAAAGCAGGGATCACTTGAGTATCAGGGAGCTTTTTGAATTAGTGCTTACTTGTTGGTGAGGAAGCACTCTTGTTCTGGTTTTGCAGGAGGAGAGACTGAAGGATGTGTCCCATTTCTCCCAGGGAACCTGTTGCAGTTCCAGCCCCAGTGCTGCTGGGGTCTGTGCTGCAATCTGTGCTGCAGAAATTTCAGCTGCAGCTCTTCTGGGAAGGGCACTGGGGCCACTGGCTTGTGCTGTTGTGTGGGACGAAGGCAGGAGCAATGAAAGGTGGTCAGCAGGGCTGGGGCCGCTGGCTCTCTTCCAGTGAAAGGCAGCTTTATTTAAAGTGTTCTGGATTTAAAGTACTCTGAATGAAATGCATTTAAAGTATTCTGAATTAAATGCTCTTGTGGTTCCTGTGGCAGTTCCAAACCTTCTCCTTTCTTTCTGGCTCTTCCCACCATTCGCAGCTGCCTGCTCAGCTGGTGTGGCTTGAGCTGGTGGCCAGAGAAGAGTAGAGATGCCCTGAGCAGGTGACAGACATGACCAGAGCCCATCTGCCATGGCCTGCAGGCAGTTGCTAGGCAGGCAGCAGCTGGCAGGGCTGAGGCAGAACAGCTCTTGTGCTGGCATTGGGGTGACTTGCCAGAAAATGCTTAAACTGAAGCATTTCTTAATCAATTCATCACTGTTTCAAGGGGAAGACTGCTTATGAAGCTATGCAGTGGATGGCTGATGAGGTGTTTATCATTAAAAAAAGCTATTTTATGTAATGACATCTACAAATAAGGGTTTTTTATAGTGTCTTCATACCTTGTTCAATTTCCAGCCCTCCATCACTCAAATTAGTGGAGGGCAAAATTTAGGATTGAAAATTGTCGGTTCTTCTTTAGCTAGTAAAGTAGCCAGTTTCTTATGACTGTGCTCTGGTAAGGGAGAGAAAAAACATCTACCTTGTTTTTCAGGAAAAATCTGTTGGCTTAGTTTGAAGAATGTAAGAGTGAAAACATGTGCACTGGAGTGGAAATCATCACAAGTACCTCTGATAGAGACATGCATTTATTTTTGTTTCACAAGCTATGCAAAACCAGAATAATTAGCTGCAGCCCTTTGGCTTCTGACAAATTGCCAGTCTGGCTTTTGTGTGACTGAGTTTGGAGCCTTCGTATTTCTCGTGACTTCAAAGCAGTTTCAAGCACTTCCACACCCAAACTTTCCTTGAGCTCTTGCTCACATTTTTGAATTCTAAAATAGTGAAGATTCCCTATTTTGGGGTGGGTGATTTTGGATCAAATGAACACTAGTGCTCTTCTATCTTAGAAGGATGTTCTAGTCAGTTGTCTATAAAAGTGGGATTAGTTGTATTTCAAAATGCATGTTTTTTAATAGCAGTGGGATATGAAGGAGAGCATGTTTTCTGATGTGGAGCAACTGATTATACAATGGTCTCAACTGCTGTCTTGTTTGTCCCTCAACTTTCTGGGAATAGAGATATTTGAAATCTTTTATTTTGGAGAAGACTGTCCTTTTAGACATGGGTTTTCTTGAAGCCTGCAAAGGAGAATTCAGGGTGCCCTCCACACTATTTAATTCTTCAATCAAAGTGCAAAACTAATGACAGTGGTTTCTACTATTTGTTGCCAGGGATCTGTTGTTTTCTAGAAATTAGGAGATGTTTATTTTCACATGAAATATTAATGGAGTAAGCTTGAAACAGCAGTGTTCTAACCAAGAAAATGAGCTTGTAAAATATATATTTGGTAGCATGTACAGAAAGATGTAACTGGAAAGCTTCCAAAGCAAGCAAGGTTGTTGAGATGTTGGAGGGTTGGCCCTCTAGCACCGGGAGAAGAAAGTTTATTTTTACATGCATGCCAGGCCTTCAGTAAAGTCAGTCCCTGTTTTCCTAAGAATGGCAGCCTGCTTTGCCTTTGGTGCATTTTTGGAAGTGATGCTATAGAGGCTCTCCAGCCCTTCCCAGTCTGAATTGTGTTAGGTACTTTGCATGTGTTTGAAGGTGGGGGGACACTGCTTAAAATCTTACAAAGCTCCTGATACTTCTTAGTGTCAGTGCTACAAAGGGTGTGCTAAGCACACAAAGTAGGATCTTCCAAAAAAGTGCATTAATCTCAATTTGAACCCAGAAACAGCAGAAATGTGGAACAACAAATCCCAGGCAGAATCCTCCCCCAATCCTTCTCAGTAGGGGAGATCCTTTTGTGTGAGACCTTTGTGGCAGCTGAGCAGCAGCATTACCCAGCAGGAATGCAGCACAGGTTCCAGTGCAGGGAGAGATGACCTTGGCACAGTGCTTTACATTGCATCAGCACGCTCGTCACTGACGTACAGCATGGGCCCTTCTGGTCCACTGGGGAAGAAGAAGAATAAATACACATCTGTTTGGGCAGGGAAGGGAGGGAAAGCTATGGAACATTCTCACTGTGTGGATTAAGCAGATCAAATGGACAACAAACACTTATTCCTAAAAATTAGTCAGAGTAAGCCAAACAAATCAAATTGCATTTATTTTCACTTTTGGTGAGTGAGTGAGAGAGAGAACCATGAAGAAATTTTTGTGTCTCAGAAAGAGTCTCTTACTGACTGGTTTGACTGCTTTCTTTTGATGGCGAATCCCAGTTGGTTCTGCAGTCAGTTGCAGGCAACACCTGTGTATGTGAAAACGGTGCTAAGATTTAGAAATGTGTAACTAATGCATAATGAATGGCTGTCAGGTTGGAGCTTGTACTGTTCTGGCCTATGGAGCCAGCTCTACCCAGTGCCTTTGCCTTCCCCCTGCTCCTTGGTATGTAGTGATGAGGCAGTGATTCCTAACAGTGCTAAAGGCAGGGAGCTGGGAAGTCCTGAGTGGAAATCCAGTCCCTGTGGGACCTCTCCCCAAGATTTGGGTGGCTGTAATGGGATTGAAATTGCAGCGGGGAATTGCCTTGCTTTGTCACTTACTGCAGGCACTTCAGGCAAGTCCCTTACAAATTCTGCCTCTGTTTCCTAACAAAGGTAATATTCCACATAGTGGAATGCTATTTAAGTTACTTGAAGATATCTAAATGGATAGATTTAAAGACAAATGAGTGTGTGAAGGAAAACAGGGCTGTTAATTTCTGAAGACTGCTGTATAATATTCATTCTGTCATTAGCCTAGGTCTTCCCACATACTTCTTCCAAAGCTTCATAAATCCCTCATCAAGAAATGGTACGGATAAAGTAAGACCCTCAAAGAAATGCTGGCTTGTAAAACTATTTGCCTATTTTTGGAGCCTACAGTCCCAGTCTTTGCACAAAATCACTGTTAGACAGTGCTTTTTTGAGTCATGATTATTGCAAGTGCCTGTTGGCCAGCAAAGACTTGGCTTTGAGTCTGCATTAAACAATAGAATTATTTGTCTCACTGGATGCAGGTGTTGTGATATGGTATCAAAACAGGCCCATAGAGTGTGTTCAGAGGCACATGATTCAGGAAATGCCTCATTTTAAAACCAACCTGTCTCATTTGTGGTTTTGCTGAAACTGCACAGTCAGTGTTGAAGTACAAATATGCATGTAGCTCTTTTGACCTTTTCTGAAGTTTTTTCTTGGAGTAGGAAGGATGGGGAGTTACTATGATACCATGACAAGTGTGACTGTATCTTTGACTGTACTCTCCCAGATGAATGCCCTGTCCTTTGTATATTTTGGGGGTGAAGTCATGCAGTTCTCTGCTCTGTCAGAGTTGCAAGCTTATTCCTGTCACAGCAGTTGAAACCTTGCCTTCAGTCCTGGGGTTTGGTTCCACAGAGATGTTTTTTAGGAGCCATGACTCATGTACCCACTGTAGCTCAGACCTGGTTGCTTCCAACAGAAGCTTTACAGAGAGAACATCATCAGAACAGTGGAGGAGGCTGTGTGTGTGCCTGTCCTCCTCAGTGAGGGTGCTGGTAGGTCTGAGCTGCAGAAGTTCAGTGGAGCTTGAGGAAGTCTTTTCAGTGTATGTTGACTCTTCTTTCTCCAGCTTCTGCAAGACTTACTCCTTTGATCTGTGGCCTGAGATAATTATATCTGAAAATATTGCATGCTTGTTTAGTCTTCTGGCACTTCACAATTAAAGGGGATAAACATATTAATGTTGCAAGGGTGAATGGTTCCAACAAAACCTGGTGCTTAAAGACATAAGCCCTAAAGTTTCTTAGGTTTTTCTGTATTTGGTCTTTAGCCTTAAGTTAGAGAAACTCCTAATGCATGTACTTAAGCTGCCTCTATATAAAACAGAGCACAATCAAATACAGCCAAAACTGGAAATGTTTTCCTCAACTTCATTGCCTTTAGGAAATACAGCAGAAGACAGAAGAGTGGCTTCAACTTGGACAGCGGAACTTCTGCCCCATCCCCTTTTTTTCTCTCCAAGGGGCACTGTGTTTTAAGGATGATGTCTTTTGCTAGAATAAGTTTTTTTTTTTTTTTCACTTTAATTCTGCATTTCTGGTGAAAGCAATACGCTTGGTTTTCCTTTTAATTTCTTTTTGCAAAGGTGTAGACTGCTTTGCTGTACGTCTAAAAGTAGAGATCGGACAGAAGGAGTTTCTGCATATGTTATAGGGGTTTTCTGTGCCTTTGGTTGTTACTTTGCAATATCTCTGTGGTGGTTTGAAAATAACTTGGTTTTTGGTGAAGAGGAAAAGGAGTCAGCCATGGAAGTGGCTCTAATATTGACCTTTTGATGGAAAATACTTCCGGACTTTTTGACAGTTTATTTTTAATCACTCTCAATTTTTCAGTAAAATTTACTGCTAATGGTAATTTTGCATGGTACCAAAAGCAGTGCAATTAATAATGTAGGGTGGAAATTGTTGAATCTAGGGTTTCATTTTGAGGAAGACAGGAGATTACCAGGAGAAATTTAGATGTTTGAGCATAGTTTCTTCAAAGTGAGGTAGAAGTGGTTTATCCCAGATGCGCGTTTCTTTAACATAAGGTCACAGAGCTGTAGTATGTTAATTTTTAAATTTACTTTTATTTTTTTCAACCCTTTCACTCATATGACTTGTCACAAAGGAGTTTGCTGCTGTAGCTTTCTAAATTAGATCAGTGTGGTTTTCTACTGGCTATGCCAGGAGCAAGGGTGGGCAAGCACACTTAACAAATGGATTTGAATATCATTGGATACCTAAGGGCATTGATCTGCCCTAAACAGTCCCTTAGTACCTGATGGAAGTAGACCTTCCTTTTGGAAAGCTCTTTTCAAAGAGAAGGTTGAGGGCAAGAGTTAGCTTCTCTCCAGGTCACCCCCACCCTATGGGAATAAAGTTTTCTCCTGCAGGTTCCTGTGAGTCTCTCTGTTGCTCCTCTCTAAGGGGAGAAACTTAAAGACAGTGTGCTACTGACATAGTAATGAAAGTGTATAAATCCCAAAGCCAGAGGAGCCACAAAAGCCATCCAGCTTTGTGCAGTTCTGAGGCAGCTTTGCTCATGGGAGGCACAGTTTGTGCTCTGCTGCTTCTCCTCAGCTCACCTTCCCACAGAGCAGGGAGACTTTGTTCCCAGGAGGTTCCAGGTGTGCTTTCTGTGTCTCAGCTGTGCCTTAAAAACACACCAAACCCAGCCTGACTTCAGTGTGCAGATTCATTGCTGAAATGGTGATGCCATAGTACATTTTACTTTAATGGCTCTTTTCTTATGTTAAGATTATTTTTGTCAAAAGGAGTCAAAAGAATTATTTTTTGCCCATATTATAGGTGAATAAAAGCCTGTCAAGAGAATTTGTCCACTATGCTTTTGGTTGAAGTTTGCTTGTCAGCTTGTAGGATCCTAAGGCAATGCTGTCAGCTAACCAGTCAGAAAGGTATCTCACATTTCAGTCATGATTTAAAGGAAAAAGATCAAATTGAGAGTGGTGCTGCTTTGAAAACTGGCACAGCAGAGCTTATGGGTGGGAGAGCAGGAACTACACCTATGTACAAACCCATAAAATGCTTCTGTCGTTGTGAGCAATGGACTTAGCTTACCCTGATTTTGGTTGCTATTTTAAGATCCTTGATAGTTCAGTGTCTTACTAGAATTCACTGATCAATTTTTCAATATGAGCTTCCTTCAGTAATTTATAGTTGACTCATTTAATTTCCCACTTGGCATGTTTCCTTGAATAAAATCATGTTTAATTTAAATTTATTGTTATATTTATGTTATATATATTATGTTATAATGTTATATTTATAACAATGTATAACATTGTTATACATGTTAACTTCTACATAGTGTCCTTGTTAGAGTATGTGTTTTAAGGTGAGCATTAAGTAGTTAGTGAGGGCTTTTTTACAAAAAAACTATTCCTCCTCCTCCTGGTACCTTGCCAAAATGAAGAGAAGTTATTTACAGTGTTTTGACAGAATCATCCCAGCATGGGATGGAAAAGATGCCATTGGGACTGAGCTAATACTGTAAAAGACTGAAATGTAAGGAAAACAACTGTTGTAGAGGAATTTTTGGCTGACTTTGCAATCTGAGAAGCTTTTTAGCTTTGTTTTTGTCATATTTTGTTGATTGGAGCTAAGAGCTTCCTTTACTCAAAGGTCTAAGTGCATCTGAAATAGTTTTCTTGTACAAGAAGCTTCATTGCACAGCTGCAGTGTCCTGTAACCTCAGTGGCATGGCCAGTGTTAAATTGTTCCTCTCCTTGCTGATGGCAAGATTAGAGAACAGGCTGACTGCTTTCTGTACAGAATTTATGTTGATTGCAGAGAGGTCTTTTGCCCTTTAGGTTAGCTTGGAAAATGTTCTTTCCTGTGGCCTAGATGAGCTTATTTTGTAATACCCTTTCCTTTATGATAACAACCTTTAAGTGGCTGAAAAAAGAGCGGCAGCTATAAAGAGGGAAACACAACTTTTTAAGTACAAAGCAGTTGGAAACTGAGTTCATGAGCCTGTTGTAATGACTTACATGCCATGCAGGACTTAATAGCTGGTTAGCTGGTTATCAGTGAAGTAAGTGACTAAAAAGGAGGTGGAGATAGCTCTTGTGCCCTGCTAATGACAGATCCTTCCACTGGTCCCTGTTCCTGATAGTTTTTCCACTTCTGAGCCAAAAAGGGCATGTTAGAGTTGATGACCTCCATTGGCCAGAGGACCTTTTTGCTACCAGTAAAGGGCCATGTTCTCACACTGCTTTCAGTTCCTGTTGGGTGAGGAAACTGCACCCTGGTGGTCGATCTTGTCTGACAGGTGTGTGGAATGCTCAAGTTCTCTGCTTTCTTTTGATAAATGCTGTGATTGCTTTTCTTCAAAGTAGCTGCCTGCTGGGTCTCTTCTTAGCTTCTTCAACCTGCTTGTACAGTTAAATCAACACATTTCTACTTTTTCTGTGCTTCCAAAATTCTGATTTTTTTACCTACTTTATTCCATAACTCTGTCTAGCCTCTGTTGTAGGTCAGCCTTTTCAAGGCATCGAGTGAGTGTGCAGAAGTGGATGCACACAGAAGCTGGGCTGGCTCTGTGAGCACTGTGTGCCACATAGGTGTGATTATGCTGTGCCTGAGCAGGTACAGCACCCTCAGGGACCAGCACAGTGCTGCTGCTTGTGCTGTGGCATGTTCAGTCTATGCAGTGCCTTTTAAAGGCCTCTTGGTATAAAGTCTTTTCACTAGTAAAGTTTAGTGCAGCCAGCCCTTTGTACAGCAGCTCAGTGGATTATATTTACTTCTGTATTAGTATAGAGTAGGTTTGACTTCAAAGTAACACAAGGAAGGAGGCTGGTGAGGTACCCTGATGGGCAGTGGGTAGTTGGTGTAGTGGAAGCTTAGAAGGCAAGTGGAATTGCTTTTTCCAGCTGTCTCTTCAACTTCTCCCTTGTCAAGGTCCTTTTTTCTTCTGAAATGGCAAAGTGCTGACTTAGACACAAGAAAGACTTGTGAAAGCATCATTTAAACCTGTTTTCACCACACTCCTGGCTTTGCTTACTATGTCTCTGCACTGCCAACCACTAAATCCCCTTGTGTGCAAGGATGGCCTCTCCAGGCAGGAATGGAAGTGAGATTGCTGTACCCAACTGTAGTCCCAGTGAAACACCAACTAGAAGCACTAATGCTACCGGTGAAGAGCATCTTGCTCAGTTTGGAGGGAGTGAGTTCAAACCACAGGCAGGCATGGGCAGCCCACTGTCCTTAAACCACATGGGTCTTGTTCTTATGTGGTCACATCCTAGGAGCTGTGGTAGTCCTGAGTTAGTGGAGATTATTGTCAAGTGTGCTGTACTTTCTTAGCAGCTAGTAAAGGGTCTCTTGGTGTTTTTATAACTCATGGCTCTTTGACACTATTGATGTGTTCTTTTCAAAGCAGTGAATCTGACTGCTTTTGCCTTTTCCATAAATCTGAATATACCCAGTTTTGGAGGGCTGTTTTTTATAACTACTGTCCAAGACTCCTGGAGGGGGTACAGCCGAACTCTGCTTACAGCAAAAATTATTTTGAAGTAATGCTATGCTGTCTTTTTGTTTAAGGAATCAGAATGCAAATGCAGCATAATCATGCATGAAAAATGATCTGTCCATGGAAATGCTGTCTTGATGGTCTACTTTGTTACTGCCCAGATATAACAGTATGTAGCCAAGTTTTGGTGCAGGAATACCATCAAGTTAATGTTTAAAAGAAGAACTGACAGAGTTTACTTCATCTTCAGTAAAGAGAAGTACTAAGCATAGTTGTTGATGACTGGGAATTTTAATTCCTTACAAATTTTCTTAGGATTGATGTGCTGCAACTTTATTTATTGAATCTCTCAGAATTGTTTATGAATTTGTCTCAAGAACTTTTGTGTTTGCAGAGGATCACTTAGCAACAGTCCATGGCACAGTGACATGCTCATGCTAGTACGATGAAGTATAAAACAATGAGGAAACACCCAGAAACACCAAGTAAATAGAAATTTATAGCAAAACAAAGTGACTTACTTACTGAACAGTTCCACATTGATGTGGAGGGGCTTGTAAAATTCTTTACTTAAATGTTTGTAATCTTGATCTAATGATGCTCTCTGCTTGTGTAGATGTTCATGGTCATGGGACATCTCCATTTGTTATAATGAAGCATCTCCTGAATATTTAAAATAGAAGGAACTATTTGATATTGAAACAATTCAAACTTTAATCTGTTAAGTCTTCTTAATTAGTGCTTCACCAAGTAATAGATAAAGAATAAAAGTTCAGTGGAAGGGTTTGGGATCTAGACTGCTTTTCCAACTTTACAGCTTTATGCACTCTTTGTACAGCTCTAAGACTCTTCTCCTTCTAATAATCAATATTTCTTTTCCTATGGTGGGGATTTTTTCTTGCTTAGGTTTGGGATTCTCTTTGATTGAGAGGAATTATAAGTTCAGGTCTGAATGTCTGCATATTGCTGGCCTTTTATTATTGTATATTGATGCCAATAATGTGCTTGATTTAAATTACTTCCAAGCACTAACATGGAAAGGGACCTGGGAGTCCTGGTGGATGGCAAGCTGAATATGAGCCAGCAGTGCTCTGGCAGCCTGGAGGGCCCAGTGTGTCCTGGGGCATCAGGCCCAGCATCCCCAGCTGGGCAAGGGAGGGGATTGTCCTGCTCTGCTCTGCACTGGGGCAGCCTCACCTCGAGTGCTGGGGGGCAGTTCTGGGTGCCACAATATAAAAAAGCCATCAGGCTGTTAGAGAGTGTCCAAAGGAGGCCACAAACACAGAGCTTTTGAAGAGCAAATCTCAAACTTCAGACCACTCTTTGCACCAGCTCTGCATCCTTCTTTGTTTCCCTTCAGAAACATCTGCGCTGTGGTGTTCAGAACAGACTGTACTGAAGAACCTGTGTTTGGAGCCTGTCCTGTGCTTGTACTTGAAAGTTGTCTGGAGGCAAGCCAACTCCTCATTTTAAGGTTGCAAAATTGTGCTAGCATATCAGAGGACTGGCTTTGTTCTCCATGGGTCTTACTAACCTCCTGAGCCCTGTGCCAATATCACCAGGGCCAGGCAGCATCCCCAGCAGAGCCAGTGTGCATCTGCTTTGGCTATGGAAAGAAGAGGCAAATTGTGCATGTCTCTGCCCCCAAGTGACCACAGACCTGCCCAACATGTGTTAATCCATCCACACACAGCATTGGCTTGTCTGTTTCTGTAGAGAGCGCACTGGTGATGAGAAGCCTCCTGCTTTGTGATGAGCTGTTAGGATGGTTCCCTCTAAACTGCTTGTCTCCCTTCTGCTCCTTGCTAGCTGCATACCCTGCTTACCCTGCTGTGTTTGTCACACCTTGTTCCCTGCACTGGGACAGGCACAAGTGTGCCTTGCCACCAGGGTGTGGCTGTAAGCTATGGTGCCAGCTCTTAGCTGGAGGTGACAGCCTCAGTGTTTCAACACTTGCTGTTGCATCCTGCAGCCAACCTGAGAGAGGAGTGCTGCCTCCTGGACCACTGCTGAGTGCTGAATTAAAGCCTGACTCCAACTGTAATCTTCTGAAAGACAAATGTGGCAGAGCTAAAGCTGCCAGCACTAAAATTTTTCATAAGTTCCTTTCAGTTTTGAAAGGTGATTTTCTTTTTTAATGGCATAGAAGGTGTAGTGGGAACGTGAAATTTGTAGTACTACAGTAGAACTGAGTAGTACAGTGGAACTGCTCTAGTGAGGGGAAATAATCATTAAAAGATTGTATTAGGTATCAAATTAGCTTCATAGTTAGTAAAAACTGTTTGTGGACATAATAAAATCATTATTTTAAAGACAAGTATTCCATCAGGTCAGTTATGATGGAGGTCATGGTGAGGGGAAGTTCTGTGCCTTGGGTCATAGGACAAGTCAGATGACTGACCATACTGGTCCTTTTTATCTGAAGTCTGGAGTAAGTTGCTAAGTAATGAGCCTGCTTTTCAAAGGTGCTGACCAGCTGCTGTTGAGGATTTTTTATGCAAAAAAAAGTGCTCTGGTTTTTTAGCTATTTCCTTGGGGTGTAAATAAGAATGCAGCAGCCCACTCTGCACAGACGTGTGTGTGAGAATCTCATCCCATCTGTCCACCCGTCCAACAAAGAATTTTAGCTGAAAATTTTTTTTCAATGAATTCCATTATCGAATGATGGCAGATTTTCTGACCATCTTTACTGTTAAACTGCTTGTATTTCTGTTGTTCTAGACCTCTTGTATTACTTAGTGGTGCAAATGTGCACAAGTGACTTGTGCTTTTGGGGCACAGGAATGTAGAGCCTCTCAGTTTGTGTGGTGAAGCTAATCCATTGGTGTCCTTCCCTCTGTGAACATTCCTAGAAATTGCTGTAGTGTTTTGGCCATATTTGAGGGACTTTTCTAGCCTCAGAGCAAAATATAATACAATGCAATAGCCTGTGTTATGCTTTACAAAGTAGCATTATTTTGCTATTTGTTTCTCATGGCTCTATTTTAAAAAAAATACTGCATTGTGAATTTGCTATAGGAATTAGGCTCTATAATCCTTGTGGGTCCCTTCTAATTCAGGATATTATATGATCTCCTGATACTTAATGACAGTTCAGTGGAAGGAAACTAAAATTACAGGCTTTTAATGTTTCAGTGATTACACTTTTATTCCTTTGCAGTTAATGAGATACCAGCATATGCAGGGGAACATGCATACTCCATAGGCATGCAAGGGATGTGGTAGGGAAAGAAGGCTTGCAATGCTAATTTCAGGATGAAAACTTCCTTTTTTAATGAGATAATTTCAGTATTCAGTGAGGGATTTTGGTTCTGTGGGAACTGGTCAAATATAGCAGACATAAATATAGAAGGCAAGTAGCATGGCAACTTGGAGAACCTCTGCTCCTATAATATAAAAAACCCAAACATACCAACATTATTGCTGCATTTTTAGTATTCTTTTTTGAGAGTCTGAAGGGGTGAGGGTGTGAGAGACTGCTCTCTTCAATAATGTAGAGAGATTTCATAAAATCCTTTTCTGTAGTCTGGTACATCCTGTGGACCAAGGAGGTGGCTCTGGGCAGGACCTAAGGGAGTGCTGCTGTGGTATGGCTGGGAAAGTGAGGTTGCAGGGAGTAGCCTTTGTAGGTAACATCTTTTCCACCTGGCCTGGGTGATCTGCTAAAGAGCATGAAATTTGTAGTTAGGTTGTTAATCTGGACCAAAGTCAATCCCAGTGTGTCCTCCTTTCCCAATTTTCCTAGGAAGATTCATGCTAACATAACATAAGTGTGGGCCTGTGACTCAGCCATGCCTCCCATTCCATTTTAAAATACCATATATTTTAGGTAGAGCAGTCCCAGACCTGGTTTTGAAGATACCACCCATTTTCTCCAGAACTCAGGACAGCCTTTGGATTCTGAAATAGCAAACTAATGTAATGAGCTTGAAATGCCTAAAAAAGGGAAAACTGCAAAAGAAAAGTTTTATTACCAAAAAAATGAAGGTCAGCCTTCCTGCAAGCACAGGATGAAAAGGGGAAACTTTATATTCCTGGTAAAAATAATTCCCTTGATGTTGCTTTCTAAAGTAAAATCCAACCAAATAAAAAAAAAAAATCCCCAACAAAGTAAGTGAAATAAATTGTTACTCTATTGCTGTCACCTTTATAGTAGGTAGTTAACTTATGTCTAACTGCCTTGTGTCAGTCTGAGATATAAATATAAGTGATAAAATGCACTTTATTGGATGTGCTGGAAATTAATTGCTGTTAGGTCTTAGTTTTTTCTCATCATGTTTCCCATAGAAGGAGACAGCTTGAAAGGGACCCATTTTTCATGAGCTATTTTTATTACTTAAAAGTTACTTGAAGCACTTATTTGAGGCATTTATTTTCAGCAGAGAAGAAAACAGCTGAATTCTCCTGTGTATATTCTTAGTTTCTGCTGCAAGGTGAATTCTGCAAAGCCCACAGCTGTGGTGTAATACAGCTGGATTGCAGTGCCTTGCCTCCACAGCGCCAGCTGTGTGAACCTGTGTTCTCTTGGTTTTAACCATACAACCAGTTCCTGCTATACATTACCAGGGTAAATTCAGTGGTACTTAGCAGCATGTTTCAGCCACTTTTCCATTTTGCTTTTGTCTATAGGCAATAAAATATTTAACATTGAAATTGCCACTGTTAGCAGGAAATCCAAAGGTGAGACTGCCCCCAGCAAAGTCTATGCACCCTGGAGATGAGTTGGCTGCTTTTTGTGCTTTCTGGGAACATCCTGGGTTTTAGAGTGCATAAGGCAGGAAAGGGAAGAAAGATTATAGATTGCAGTGAGAAAGGATGACAAGCCTTGAAGTCTTATTGTCAGTTACTCATGGCAATAATAAATATGACATGGCATCCTTTCTGTGACTTACCTTTGTCTCTTAGAGCATCTTTGCCAGATGTAGATACTCGGTGTTGAAACACCTGACTCAGGATGTGGTGTGGAAGTGCTTGTTCCCTAATCCTTGCTGCCTGGCTTCTGCTGAGCCCAGGTTTCCTCTGAAACCTCTTATCAGACAGTAAATAAAATCAGTTTTGTTTGCTAAGGGAGTTTCCTAATTGCACTGGTAACTTGTTTGGTGTTGAAGTGCATATGCTGGAGAGACTATAAACTTGCCAAATATTGAAAACTGTCACTTCTGTAAGTTTCTTGGTGAAGAGAGAGGCTGATGTCCCTTTGTCAGATGAGCTGGATGTTTAAAAATGCTGGTTGTTGATAGTCAATGCTAGGAAGTGCCTGGAACCACAGAGCACATTGCAGCACACACACTTCCCAAAATACACTTACATTGGTATGTCTCTGCAAATAGCTGCAGGTCACAGCTGTTAAACCTGTGGTTACTCAGCCCTGCTGCTGCAGGATGGTTAATGGGCTGAACTCCAGCTATGATAGGCCTTTCTGTATTACTAGTGGTAATCAGATACACTGTTGTCTACTGCACTGTGAATGCCACAGAGCTGAGCTGTGTAAGAGCTTGTTAAACCTCAGAATAGATTTATTTGGAAAGCTCTAGTTAAAGCTTGCATGACACACGTCCATAGTAAGCAATAAATGAATATTCAGAACATGAGCCCTGCAAGCCTTCCTCGGTTAAGGACATAGCAAATGTCTGCAGTCTCTACGGAGTGGAGGAGGCCAGTCATTTTCAAATGCAGGAGGTAATTTTGTTGGCCTTAGTTTCACATCTTGCAGGCTGGCAGGGTCCTGAGCTGAGAGGCACCGCAGGGATCGGAGCTGGGCGGGCTGTGGTTACAGGGACAGGTCCTGTCCCCCTGCATGGTGATGGTGTCATGCTGTGCAAAAGTGGGAGCAAAGGTTCTGTGACAAGGAAAGGATTCCATTCTAGAAGATTTGTGTAAAGCTTTTCTGGTTAGCTGAATTAGGAAGGGGGGGCTCTGTTTATGTGGAAATAGCTCTGCTGTTTGCCTGAAGTGAGGAATTACTGCTGATGTCTTTTTCTGTTGTTTGGTTACATTTCTGTTGTTTGGTTACATTAAAAACTTACAACTTTCTGTTGTAAGTTTTTTCATAAAGCTTCAACTGACTGGATTTTCACCAGTTCCCATGGGATATTGCTCCATGGTCTAGCATGTTTGTGTGCCAGCAAGTCTTCCTGGTAATCTGCCCATACATTTCCTTCTTGTCACCCTGTCAGTCCTGGTTAACCCGTTCTGTATGGTGCTCATATTAAGTGCTATCTCTCTTCTAGGGCACAGCACCTTTCAGATGCTGATTCTCTTGCACCTTACCACATGCTTGTCATGGCTGAAAGTAGGGTTGCTCCAGAGCTACCTGGCCTTAGAAGTTCATGAGCTGTGAATCCGCACCCTTTATCTTGTGGTAACTTGTTTGCTTGGATGTAACCTAAGAATTTCAAACTAACTGCCTAGGAAATTTAGGTACCTAAAGGTCACAGCTGTGACCTGGAAACCTGAATCCCTATGTTCTCTAGGCTATCTTAGATATCTTTCACCTTCTTAGTGGAAATCAAACCCTTTTGCCTGTTTTTTTTTTGTTGCTGCTCACAGTGTTTCTTCCAGCATTGTAATGCTCTTTTTCCTGTCAGCTTTGAAAGGTGCAGAAAATAAATTGCTTCCATTCCATGCATTTTGCAAAGATATCGTGTATTGACTTAATGGTGTTTTGGAAAGAGCTGTGGTTTACTTTATGTAAAGCTTAATGTCATACAATTGGAGTTTGTTCTCCTTTTTCTCCCTCCTTTCCATTTGCACTTGAGAAAACTCTCCCAGTTTAGGTCCCACACCCTGCAGCAGAAAGATTTCCTGTATTGCTGGTCTGGTCTTTTCTGCATTGTATTACCACAAAGGTGTATTTCTGAGGCACTTACACTTCTGCTTTCACTCAGTATATTCATATTGAGGCAGCCACCTGGGGAGTGAACTTGGGTAAGAAATACAGTGCTGTTTATTATGTTACACACCAACACAGCAATGTGAGGAATCTTCTGTTTTGATTTCAGTCTTATATCTTTCCCCAAAAGGTGATTTTGATGTGGAACAGGCTTGCAGGTAGTATTATAACTTTAATTTTAAAGCACGTTTTGCCAGTAAATAAATGAGTACATAAATACCAAGTGGTTGCTGGTTTTCTGCTTCCTTTCCCTGCTATTTCATGAAACCCTTGAAAAATTTTCTGCCACTCAGAAGTTTCCATTGTGCTGAGTATAACAATCCTCCAGAATCTGAGGAGTGCTTCAAAGGGTTCCCATTCACTCTTAGGAAAGTACTGTACTTTCACAGAATTTCCCTTGGTTCAAGATCTACCTATGCCAGGGTTTCCTAGCAGTATTTCAGGCTGATTCAGGTGAAGCCTTTTGCATGTTGATTCATTTTTAAAATCAAGTGAATTTGGCAAAACTATGATGGCATTTTTTGCATATCTTTAATTTTCCTGCTTCTCCTAAAGAACAGTTTGGCCTTTCTGAAAAGGTTCTCAAAGAGCATTCATCTAACTTGTCATATTTGATTCTTATGTATTGCACTGCTCCTGGGAGTAATCCTCCAGTTGTAGCATGGTGCTATTTATCCCCCCCAGTGGCATCCCCAGCTGCTGCTTGCCTCTGGCAAAGAAGACAAATGGTTATTGTGTTCTGGAGCCATGCCAGGTCCTCTGTGTCTCCACTTGGTCAGTATTGTTGTGTTTTATTTTGGAGCTAGCAGAGTTTGAATAACACTGGTTTATTTTGAGCCTTTTCTTCTCCGTCTCCCCACACTTCCCTCCTCCTCATTAATTTTTTGTTTACACACCTGGGCTTAGTAAAGGGAGACAGCCCAGCCTGATGAGCTCCTTAAGTAACCTGAGAAAATACACTTTGAGCTTGAGGTTTTACAATAATGGGGAAGAAAATGTTTAGTTTTTCATACAAATTTTGGAGATGATTGTTGTCTTTTGTTAAATTGTCTTGCTCTGAAGAGAAATGTTACCAATTTGAGTAAATTGTTACACTCAAATGTCACTGAGAAGAATGTGAATAAGCAACTCAGCCAGACTTTTATATATGCCTGTCAATATTTGTTTCAGAGTAAACATACCCTCATCAAAATCAGATGACTTCTCTGTTTTTATTGTCTACCCTTAACCTGTGTCTGCGGTGCTCATTTTCTGTGATGATTTAAACAGAATTGCAGCTGTGATGCCTCTGTTACTGCTCTGAATAGCAGGTGGCTTCACAGGACTGATGCTCTGCTGAAGGCTGGTTATCCCACACACATACCTGTATAACTCCCTGCCTTGGAAAGCCTGAAGGGCTTCACAGAAATAGAATGGTTTGGGTTGGAAGGGACCTTGAAGATCATCTTGTTCCAACCCCCTGCTGTGAACAGGGACACCTTCCACTAGACCAGGCTGCTCTAAGCTCCATCCAACCTGGCCTTGAACACCTCCAGGGATGTGGCATCCATAACCTCACTGGGCAACCTCTTCCAGTGCCTCACACCCTTTACTGTGAAAAATTCCTTCCTAACATCTAATCTAAATCTGCTCTGATTCACTTTGAAGCCATTCCCTTTTGTGTTGTCACTCCATGTCCATATAAGAAGTCCCTTTCCATCTCCCTTGTAGCATCCCATAATGTTCTGGAAGGCTGCATGAGTAGCTCTCATGAGAGCTAAGGTGAGCATGTTCCTGTCTTCTCTTCAGCCAGGCCTCATTTGGCAGTCATACTCATAAGTAATGACATGGCCTAGCTGAGAGTGATTAGCAGACTGTCCAGAATTTTCTCAGGGAATTGGGAATGTATCTTGGTCATCTTCTTATCTGTACATTAGGGAAATTGTTTCTGTGCCAGTGTTGAAAGGGGCATGTTCTGTCAGCATATTTTGAATAATTCCTGAAGGACGTGAAAAGCTTGGAACAGCTGAAATCAGTAAAGAGAAAAAAAATGGAATGGGGTGAAAAATGAAATGTCAAAACTCAAGATCCACTGATAGTCAAATGACTTTCCTTCTTTTAAATTGCACAACTGAAAATGTCACATTACATGAATATGTTAAATGTAGCTACAACTTTTCTTTCTCCATGTCTTCATCTTACAAGTATCTCTGCTTATGTGTGTGTAGGGATGGGAATGAGATTTTAAAAAGGCCTTGGACATTCACCTGAACAACAGAAATGCCTGGTCTATGCCTGCCAGATGTTCTAAAATGTATTATTCACTTCTAATTTTAACCTTATCACATAATTTTAAATCTGAGTTTAGCAGCAGCTTGAGCTCAAATTTCAAAGATACTTTGTAAACCAGTATTTTGGGTTATGCAGGTGGTGGGCTGACCCCAGGGGACAGCTAAGACCCCAGCCAGTCCCTGCTCAGGAGGGCTCAGGTCTCCCAGGTGTGCCCCCTCCCAGCCTCTTGCCCACTCCTTCCACAGGGTGCAGGGGCAGCTTCAGAAGCAGAGGTGGCCTGGGCAGTGTGCAGGCCCTGCTCAGCAATAACTGCAGCACTGGCTGTGTATCAACACTGGTTTTGTCACCAGCTGAAAGCAAGGGCTGCTGCTGAGAAGAAAATTAATTCTATCTCTGCCAAACCCAGCATAAGCAGTGACTGCCCTAAAGAGCCTTATTCAGAGATCAGTTCTTGCTCTCTTGCAAAAGAAGGAATGTTGGTAGCTTTAGGAACTTTGAGAAACTTTTTCACAGAGAAGCAGCTCCAGTTGGGAAGTAGTAACAGACCCTGCTCCTGGCTAGTTGCAAAAGTACAATAAAGAAGCTGTCCTAAACACAGAGCTTTATGAAGCTACAGGATCCTTGACTTCAGCTGATGTTGCTGAGACCTGAAAAGCTCAACAGTGGAGATATAATAGAAGAACCTGGGTGTCATTTCTGTTCCACTAAGGCTCACAGCTGCTGTAGGTTCATAAGTGTGTCTCTGATGTCCTGATCCAGTTTTTAAAGACAGAGTAAAATGGGCTAATGATAAAAATGCATGATGGAGGAAATAGCTTGAAAGGGCTGAAGTGACCTCCTGGATGATGAACTTCCAGGTGAGAGCACAACAGACACTCCAGCTTAAAGGAAGAGAGTCTGCTAAAGCTTATTAAGGTAATGCTGCTAGTGGAGGGACAGAAACCAAGCCTTCTCAAGGTGAGCCTGATGCCTTGAAGGACAGCTTATTGTATTTTAGTTTAAATATTGCAGTTGCAGCTATAATCTTTGTGTTTTTCTTCTGAAAAGCTGCTGTGAAGAATTAAAAATCCTTGAATGTAGTGCTGATGCACACTCTCCAGGCCCAAACAGGTCCCAGAGCTGTGGGTCAGTAGGAAGCTGGCGTGGAGGATGCCTCTGGTTTTCAATCTCTGTGTTTTTCTGAGGACTTGGCTTGGAGTTCAGCACTTCAGGGCATGCATGGAGATCTTGCAGTGCTTCCTGTTTGTCAGCAGTTATGCTTTCAGTGCACTGTAGTTCTTGTTTCCATTATACACTGCATGTGGTTGCAATTGTGCAGGAGGCACCAGAAAGGTTTAGCTCTGGTTTTACATAAAGATCTCTGCCTTTCCCCACATTACCTCCTCAACACCCTGCCTCTTGTTCCCATGCAAATAGGGAGAAATAATGGTAGTGTGCCATTTACTACACACGAAATAAGCAGCTTTCTGATTCATAGCTGTCCAACATCCCCTGCTCCAGCTCAGATAAGTTGATTATTTCCTCCTACCAGCAGATGTAGATAGGAACAATTGGAGCTGTGATATCTTTATCTTTAGTAGGGGCCAGCTGGGTGAAACACCTTCTCTTTCCTGTCTGTAAGCAGCAGTGAGGGATGGCCCTGTGGGCTGCTGGCAGGGACTGAGCTGACAGGAACTGGCTGGAGAGGAGGGAGATGCCAGTTCAGCAGCAATCCTCAGCTGCCAGGGATGGAGGGAAATCAAGGAGGCTTGTAGGGAGATGCAGAGTGGAGAGGGAAGTCATGGTCAGAAACACTTTTTAATGTCTCTGGTAAAGTGAGAGTAGGGAATTGGACAGCTCTGGATCACCTGCCTTCTGCTGGGGGTCCACTGCTGAAGGCATCTGTACTCACATTGCAACACAGCTTAAAGGAAGCAGCCTTGGGAAATTGCCTTACCAGCTCCTGCTGGGAAATAGTTTTTTCACTCAGCTGTGATGTGCGGAGTGAGCTTAATGTGCAGGAACTCTTTTTGCCAGTTGTCTGGGGTTTTTAAGTCAGCTTTTCAGTTCCAGTGGGTTGAGCAAGTACAGTAAGTCAGGTGATGCAAAGGGGGAAGATTTGGCTCTGTTTTTCAGCACGGTCCATTAAAAGCCTCATTACATAGAAGTTTTCCCTGAAGTTATGTGAAGATGATTCTTATGTGACTAATGCCCTAAATTAAAATGGAAAGTTTGTCCACATCTTTTGTTTTCAGTAAGGAAAGGGGTTTTCATTGGAAATACAGATTTATCCTGAAAGTTTCAAGTGTGCTTGTGTCCAAGAGCTTTAAAGATGTTTTCCTTAGGCTAAGAGCAAAGAGCAAACACTCAGGAAGTTTGTGGAAGGGGTTTTGTCAGCAAACAGGCCCTTTTTGCCAATTGGATGGGAAAAGTTCTGGGTATAAAAGCCATGCCAGCCATGATGTGTGATTTTAGTTTTTTCTGCTCAGAGAACATGAAGCTGACTGGTTATGGTGAGGTGCTTGGCTCCCAAGTGGAACAAAGGAAAGAGTTTGTGTTCATGTCATAGTTTTAAGGACTAATGTCGGATACTACTTCTGATTATCAGGTGATGTCACTGAAATGCAATGTAGGGTTTCAAGCCCCATTTCACCCTGAAATGTAGGCTTTTAAATACTCTAGAGGTGACAAATGACTACAGGGAAATGTGCAGAAGCTCATAAGTTCTTGGTTTCTGAAGATTGTTCAGAGTGGCAGTGTGGTGGTTTCTTCTCTGCCATGTCCTAAGTGAAAGTTAACTAGTTAGAAGCTAAGGGGAAGAAGATCATGTGTATGTAGATCTTCTCCAACAAGGGCTTTTAAAAAGGTAGGAATATATATGTAAAAGAAAATATATAAATGTCTTTACCATCTATAAATGTGTATATTACGCTTACCTTTTTTTTGAGAAAAACATTTGTCAGTGGTCAAGGCTCTAAGTTCAGCTGGGATGCCTCTGTGCATGTTGTTCTGCCCTTAGAATTTCAGTGTCCTTGCTCAAAGGAGCAGTGTCACACCCATAAGCTTGCTTCTCTAAATCTAGGTGTGGTCAAGCTGGTAGATGGAGTCAAATAGACCTTTGGGGAAAAGGCAGAAGATTCCTGAGCATTTGGCTATTTATGTCATTCCAGCAAAGCAGGAATTGGAAAAAGGGATATGAAGTCCAGCAGTGGCAGAGCTGTGTATAGGTTTATGGCAAGCTTTTCTGCAGTGGAAGCAGCAGGATGCAGGAAAATGCTAAGGCACTGATTGGATTTTTGAAGCAGGCTGTTGAAGTTGGCTTTGTGGGTGAGTGAGAGGTAGGAGAGAATAAACTCGAGAATTTTGAAGATGAACAGGGGAGGAGTTCCCTCTGATCCAAAAGAAGGGTGATGTGGTGAGAAATACAAGGAATCTGGAAGGTCTGAATTGCAAGAAGGAGAAAGTTTGAGAGAATTGATGATGACTTCTAAATAGCAGGCCCAGTAGTTTGGTGTTCACATTCACAGAGACTGATGCCAGAGGGGAGCTCAAAGAGCTAGCTGGGACAGGAGCAAAAGCAGAGGTTGAGCTAAGAGCCAAAGGTAGAAAAGCAAAACTAGAATTGTAAACTTGAGGTCCAGTTACAATGAAGAACACAGCTGAGGGGAGGAAGCCCAAAGTGTCAAACTGAGGCTGCTGGGAATGTCTGCTGCAGTGGGGTCTGGGGGCAGACGGGAGCTGGGTCCAGCCCTCTGTGGCACCTGACAGAACGGGTTTGGCCCAGGTGAAAGCAGTGGAGAAGTGATGCCATGATGAAATTTGGAAAGAGTTTGGAGCTACCCTCATGCAAAAGATTGGAGAAGGAAAAGAAGCAAATGAAGCAGGATCTGTGCTATGTATGAGAAGCAGTGGAGGGCATCCTGACAGACAGCTGAGTGACAGTCAAGACAAGTGCCTGGAAATCAGAGCTCAGGCAGAGTGTGTGTGCAAACATGGTTGAAAACTAGGTTATAGCATGAGACCTTCTAGGAGTGTGTCTGGCACTGTCTGTCCTAAGCTACACAGAGACAGGCTTTTCACACTCTAGCTGTGTCCTTGCATTTTAACTATTTTACCCCCTTCCCATCCTTGCCTGTTAAAATGAGTTTGAATAGTGAAGATGAGTTCTGGTGTCTGTGGAAGGCATACCAACATTTTCTTTGGATGTTTTACCTGTTGCTGTGACAGGAAGGCTTGACATTCCTGTAAATAGAGTTGAGTGAGGAATAAAAAATGCAATTTTAGCTCTTCTTTTTCTAGCTCATTTAATTACCCCAGCATTCACTGTCTTCCCTGAGCAGGAAGTAATTTTTCTGTTCAAACTGCAAAAAGGAAAAGAAAATGAGTAGTGAGGGGTGGATTATGTAATTTTAAAGACCCAACAGTCAGATGGTAGGCTTGTGAGACAAAATCTGAAACTGTTATTAACCAATTAAAATGAAGTTTGACCTAGTTTTGTGTCACTGATGCTCCTGTAAATCAGGCCAGCCATCTCAAACAAGGTGTCTGCAGGATCCTTGCACATGTCCAGCATGGCCTGGCTGCCTTGCCACGGGCAGAGCTGCAGGTTCCTTCTCCATCTGGAGAGGATGGCTTGTCAGTCAAGTGCATGAGGGAAGGCACCAGAGTAGGGAGTGTGCCAGACCTGATTTACAGGTCAGTGACAAAGTGCTGCTTTGCCTGCTTCTTCCTGAGGGATGTTTCTGATAGTCCTTTTTTAATCTTGCCTCTGTGCTGCTCACTTAGTGCTCTGTTTATAAAGTGGAATGCAAGATTGAATAATCTGAAACCTGAGATTCTTTCATTTGATCTCCATTGCTGTACCTCCTAGTTCTTTTGCTCCTCTGAGAATATTTAGGGAACTGCAGGAACAAACGTGTTCCTGGATAGCAGATTTCAGTTTGTGCTGTACACCCCAGAATGCCCATTTATAGCATCAAATCAGTTGCAATTCCAGTGCAGCTACGGTATTTATGATTAAGGTAAGCTATTTCTTGCCAGAAGGTGGTTAACACTTAAAGAATCTGCATCGTTTATAAGGATCTGTGGCCATGGAATGTGTGGAAGAGATTTTCTGTGTTCTTGACACTGTAACTTAAAAAGTTTAATTGAATTCTTAAGCCTTCTTTTCATTTTGATTTTCTACTTCTTGTCATGGATGCTTGAAGTGGGTGAAGCTGTTCAATAGGGCTCTCAGTAGTGCCTTTTTCAGTAGTTTAACTCTTAAAAACCTCAGGTAAAATACCTTAATCCTAGTGAAACTGAGGTAATTTTTGTCATGTCATCATCATTAATATTTTGTATTTACTCAGTGTTGTTCTATTTCTGATTCTCCCTTGTGCATGATACTGCTAAGTGATGGAGCCAGTTACCCTGTGTGGATATTAAGGTCTATCAGTAATCTACTTACTGTGCTAAGACCACTAATGAAGATATTAAATAAAATGATCAGAAAACCAGTGCCTGAGGAATGCCACTAGCCCAGGCTCTCTGGTTTGCCACTGCTGCTTTCAGCAGGCAAGCCATTGTCAGCTTCTCTTTTATTTAACCCTTCATTCACCTTCCTCTGCTCCTACAGGTTCTTGTCTTTTCTAGTTCCACCTGCCTGCATGCTTGACTGAGAAAGAAAAAAAAGAAAGAAAAAAAAAAAGAAAATGCTTTGCTGCACTTTCTCTGTCTAGACAATCAGTGGTCATACAACCATTTAGATGGGTCTGGTCTGTCTTTTTGAGATTCATGTCACTTTTTACTGCCTTTTTTTATTTACACCTGAAGATCTGATTATTTTTCTGCATCTTCAAATGTACTGAAATGTTGTTATACTGCTAGGTCAGGTGAATAGTAAGTAGCCATCTTTTTTTCTCTCTTCTCTTTTCCTGTTATAGTTGCCTCTTTTTTTTTTTCTTCTTTAATTGTTTGGAAGCACTGTATAAAGGATACAGTTATTCAGAACCCTTGTATCACCATAATCTCCTGTGTAATGTTTTGTTTAATTGAATTTTGTTTTCTAGAGATGGGAGAGGGGTGGTGGTTTTTTTTTTTTTTTGTTTGTTTGTTTGGATTTTTTTAAGTATACAGTATGGGAGAGACTAGGTTTCCCTTCACCTCAGCACATTAAACTCTGGTGAATCATCTGACACCTGTGCCACTCCACTGGGCTCCTTCTGATTAGGCATATTTCAGGTGTGATTCCTCTTATTCTAGAACAGTAAGGCTAGAATAGTAAGGCTAAATGAATTTGAAATGTCAAGGTGTTTATTCATTCCTCTCTGACTGCAGGAAAAAGCCTGAAATTATTGTAGTTATTGGCTCCTGTGAATCTCACTCCATGAGTTCTGGCTTTGGCTGCTGGTACCCATAGATGTATCTGGATCCATCTCTGGTCACCAACTTGCCTTGCCCCCATGACCAGCCTCCTTATTCTTGTTGAAAGCTGAAACCAAACATTTGTGTAAAATTTGTGGCTATTTCTATATTATCTTTGATATTAACCCTACACTTGCTACACAGAGATCCCATTTTTTCTTCTTTTTTGAGTACTCAAAAAATATGTTTTGCCCTTTGGCATGCTGGCAAAAAGTGCTAAGCATCCTTTATTATGAGTTCCTGGAGCTTTTTACAACTCAGCAGTCTTTACTAATTAGTTTTTGTTATACATTTTCCATCCTGAAGTCATAAATCTGCTTGAATTGTATACTATTTTATCCTGTAATTTAAACTAACACAGCTTGATGTAGTATTCTTTGTATTACTTAATTTTATGTTAGTTTTCCTGCTTCTGAATAGCTGGGCTATAGCCTCAGAGGGATTGTCAGACAATCTCAGCACAGCAAAAGCAAGAGCTTTTATCATTCTCATTTAAGAGGAATTTTACTTGAAATGTTCTGCCTGGGCTATTGGTCTCCATATGTGTTGGGCAGGTGCTGCATTGGGAGACTGTTCACCTTAGTAGGAAATAATTGTCTGGTGTGTGGCTGAGCCATGGACCACTTGTGAAGACTTCATCAGACATGGTAGAAAGTAAAAAGCAAATCTGTTTTGCAGTTGTTGCAAAACAAACTTTTGGCCATTAACTATTGATCACTACCTCTGTGCCAGGGTGTTTGCTGATGCAGTGAGTCAGACCAGATGAGGCTCCAGTCAGAGCACTGCCTGTGTCCCAGCCACCTTCTCCTGGCTTCATTTTCTGCTCCTTTCTCACATACCTTCTAGCAGTGCAGCACCAGTGAGGGATGATTGTAATCTCCGCCTGTGCCCTTCTTCCTCCATTTGGGAAATGATGAGCTGTTTCACCTTTGCAGCTGTGTTCATTTCAGACCATTTCAAATGCCTTTAAATTCACCCTTGGAAGGGGTGGTTTCATCCTGTTGTCTCACTGGGAGCAGTGGTTTCCTCTGAAGTAATGCTTTGTAATTGAAAGGCAACTTCATTCTTCCATAAATAATGCTTGCTGGAACAGAATGGAAGGGAATGCCACAGTCTCTTCAATCTCTTCATGATCTCTCTTCTGATTTCTGCTCATGGAGCATGGGGATATGATATAGGTCAGCCTAAGCATGGCCTTCTCTATGTTTAAGAGCAACCTTATTTGTTTTTATTTTCCCTTTAGGCTAAGTCTTCTAAAGCTTTTGTGTTTCTTCCCCATCTTATTCCAGTGTACTTCTCCCTCCTCCTCCTCCTCTGTCATTTGCAATTGCACAAGCATTGCTAGCTATTCAGTGGTCATGAGCAGCACTGTAAAAATGTGTTTGGAAGAAGAGGGATTTTTTTAAAGAGAAGTATGTTTCAATTTTGGTTTGTTTTTCAGAAGGGATCCTAATTAGTTTAGGCAGGGGGTGAATAAAGAGCATAAAAACTTTCTACTTGGACAGCTATTGCTCCCTCCACATGTATTTAAATTTCCTAGTAAACAATAAAGAGCAGATAAATTCATCAAAGTGATGAGCAGACTGGTTTAAATGTACTTTGGGTGCTACCTACATTTCCTTACAACTTGGCCTTGTCCAGAGTCTCTTGAGAAAGGGAAATCACCTAGAGATACAGCTCTCTGGGGGCTAGTAGCTAACAGAAATGAAGAGGGTTCTGGCAGCCTGGCTGTGCCAGATGGGAAGCTTTGTTGAAAGGAGAATCACAACAGAGACATTGGCAATTTCATGGGAAGTACAGCTGCACACAGGAGCTCTGACTGCTCTTGATGTTTGACAGGTGCTGCTGAAGAATTATCCAAAAGCTGAGCCTGATCTGTGTGGTGTAAGCCCAGAGCTGAGCTTTGTCAGCCCTTAGGATAAAGGGTAGTGGCCAGGCTTTCTGGGGGGTGTTTCTTAGTATCAGCTTTTCTACTTATCTAATCCCATGATCAAAAGGAAGGAAGTTAGGCAGTCCATGTTTGTGTGACTTCAAGAGAAACTTTCAAAATATGCTTCCTTCATCTTAACATTCTCTGTATCCAGTAGTTGTTAAAAAACAAAAGTATTTGTAGTACTGTAAGGTCTTGATGTTTTGATTCCATGTATGGTGATATAGTTAAGGTTGAAAGCATTAGAGGAGTAAAGGTTCACCACTCTTGTGCCTCTCCCTCTGCTTACCTGTGCTGTACTGGCTGTAGTGCTGCAATATTTCTGTATTCTGGATTAGCTGGAGTGTTCTCCATGGATAGTGTCTCCATTCCACTCCTCCTCTGCTCTCCTGCAGGGTTGATTGAGCTGTCAGCTCAATAACTGGGCTACAGCTGACCCAGCTCACTCAAAATATGATTAAATTCTGCCATGTAAAGTAAAAAGAAGGGTTTCTGGGTCTGATTTGCCCATTCCAGAAGCAAGCAAGAGATTCTGTGAACCATGTAGCAATTTTCCCATACCTGCCACTACTGAAATTTCCTCTACAGCATTTTAATCTGGTGCACTGAACATTGCTTTTTTGATAGTTCCAGGAGTTAAAGCAAGGCAGGTTATGCTGAGCTCATTCTTCTGTGTTCTTTTTCTATAACTTGCTTTCATTCTTCAGAGCACTAATCCTCCCATGTCACACATTTTCTGTTCAACTTTTCTCCTCTGCTAATCTGTGGATTTGTTCTGCTGCCCTTCTTAATCCACAGGAGCCTTGGTGACCTCAGGAGACACCCTTGGCAAGAGGCTTTTCTGGATTTGGGTAACATTGATTATTTCTCCTACACTGCTGAAAATCAGCAATTGCCTTTCAAACCATCCCTGAGTAAGACTGAGCTGCTTAACCACTTGCCTACAAAAACCTGCTCCCTGCAGTCCAGTCCTAGTGGGACATGAGCTCTCAGTTTATTATCATGCTCAGAAACAGCCATTCCCACATCTTGGCAAGTTCTGGAAAGAACTTTCTGCAACTGCCAAGGTATTGTACAGGTCATAAACCAAGCTGTTAAACTTTAATTGGTAGAATTTATTTTTGTGTGTGTGTGTTGGGCTCTAAGTCTAAAACAAAGTTCTAGTAACAACGTTCCAGTCCTGAGTAAAACAGAAAGGCTGAAAATGGTTTCTGTGAAGAGCTTTAGCCATGGCCCAAACATGGGATTTCTTGTCTTGCTTTTAAAGAAGCAAAGGGGCAAAGCTTAGTGCTGACAGGAGGATGATGCTGAGTGGAAATATACCACTGACCCTCTATACCAGGGTGAGAGGAGTAAGGAGGGAGATCAGGGGAGCAGTGGGAGAGGTTTGAGTAACTGGGGTGCAGTAACTTATCCCAGTGTTACTGCACAGGCCAGAGCAGTGCTGGCTCACTCTTGGCTTTTGTGGGAGGGGGCAGAGGAGGCTGGGGAGAGGTGATGCTCACCAAGGTCCTGGGGGATTGCATTACTTGGGACAAGCCTTGAATGTACAACAACTGTCAGTTTGTGTAGTAGTTGGGGAAGTGATCCATAAATGGTGTCTGTGTTAGTATATGTAGTGTAAAAAACCCTATGAGCTTCCTTTGCCTTCATTTAATCTAGAATACAGCTAGAAGTGAGAACTTCCCAGATGTTTCAGACATAGTGCCAAGCTTCCAGGGGAACAGCTATGTGCTACTCCTGAAAATGTGCAGCTTGCACATACTCTCTGGCAACTTGTGCCCAGCAGAATGCAAAGTAAACACAAGAATGCAAGAGAGCACAAAGAAACCATCTCTTAAACCCAGAATCTTCTCTGGTGTTAAAGTTTCAGTACTTGGGAAAATGGAAACCCAGCTTCACAGGCTGTGTTGTGCTGCTCCTCACCTTTAGGCATGTCTTGATCCCTGGGATGTCACTGATATTTGCCTGAGAGTCTGCATGACCTATCACAGGGTGGGACATGCTTTCCTTCTCCTTCGGTGGTGCCATTGAACTGAGCTGGGCAGAGGAACAGCAGATAACCCCTAGTGCCTTGCAGTGGTAGAAGGGTAAGCTCATTCCAGAAAGACCAGGAGGAAGGTGCAGGGTATTTCCAAGGTGTTTCCTTCCTGCCTGGGGAGAGTTGCCCTGCCAGGGGGTGCCTGTGCTGCAGTGCTGCCCTCTCCTGTTGTCACTGTGGGGGAGGTCTCCTCACCACAGCGGATTTCCTTCCTCAGATTGCCACTGCTGCAACAGGATGTGCAGGTTCATGCTGGGCAAGGGGGTGTGGAGAGACAAAGCAGCACCTCCTGGTGTACTTTTTGCTCTTTATTTACAGCCTTTGTTTGCTCTTTGCAATGGGACAGAGCTGGGTTTGTTGCCTAGGGGAGTTCATGTTCCCCTTTGGTATCCTTTGGCCTCATGAGCAGCAGCAGCAAGTGCTGAATACTTTTGCACTATCTGGGCATGATGAAAGCCCAGATAACTTTTTTTCTCAGAAAGAGAGATGAGGAGACAATCTCCTAAATATACAAATATTTATTTAGTTACAATACATGGATATTTTAGGAACTATGGGAACCTGCATACTGCTGAAAATGCCAGGTACCATAATGTCTTTCCTGGTTAGAAAATGTTTAGTATACTTTGTTACCTTCCATGCTTTGCCAGGGAGTCATTTGTGTCAGTTTTGTGCTGCACAGACCTGACAGCTGCTTTTTAAAGTGTATAGTCCCTGGAGGGACAGGGCAGGAGGGAACTGCTCCTGAAGGATTTAATTCATGAAAGAAGCATGTGCTGGTCTTATTCATCCTTACGGATTTCCCTTGGTTTGTCCCAAGAGCAGTCAGGTTTCTGTGCCATTCTGTTGCTGTGCACAAGTAGGTCTTACATGTATAGATGGACATGCACAACTGTTTTCCTGATTTCTACCAGGAAATTTTCCCACTTTCTTTCAAAAGCAAACACATTCTCACCTGTAATTAGAATATCATCTGTATTTTTTAGTTTTTACAGTGGGGTGAACAGTGGGGTGAACAGTGAATTTGACAGTATTGATTTTTGCTGCTTCTCTTCCCTCTCCAAAGTGCTTAAGGTATTTTTAGATGCTTTCTTCAAATTTTTTGGGAGAGAACAATGTCCACCAATAGATCAGCTGTCAGGGTTCAGCTTTGTGAAGATTTGCTTTCTCATCTGAGCTTGTGACTTTTTTTCATTATGACTTGCCCAGCATTGATGCACAGCACAGGTAAACACTGGGGCTGGGGTTGAGACAAGAATTTGAAAAGCTTTATTTTACAGGCCTTTTGATATAAATGTATGTGATGAAAATGCAGGGTAGAAAATAGCCCCAGGAGTGGAAGATGAGGGTGAAAATCCTGAAGGTTTTCATGCAGTGGAGTTTAAGAAGCTGAATTAAGACTGAAATAAACACCACATGTCGTGGGACCAACAGAGCCTTACCTTGAGTATTTGAATAGCAGAATACAATAGATTTGTGTAGAAAATTGCATATACAAGAATAATTAAGGAGGAATTAAGGAACAAAGAAGTCGGGTCAGGCTGAAGTTGTATGTCCAGTCCACAGGGAGGAGAGTGGTTAGATTGCCACAAAGGGACTTTTGGGCTGTGACTGGTGAAATGTGTAGCAGAGAGCATTGACTGGTTGAACCAACCAAAAAGCTGAATGGATTCTTTCCCTTCTGTGGCATTTTATCAAGTTAATGTCTGATGATTTGATGCTGCCTATTGAGAAGGCTTAGATTTCTAGTTTACCTTCTGCCTTCATTTACCTCCTTTGGCTGAAAGTTTCATGAACATTTTCTACCTGCAGCATGACAGGCTGCTGTGAAGGGATGTGCACTCCTGTTCAAAGGATGCACATCCTAGAGCACCCCAGTCTTAGCAGCACATCAAATGAAAACATAGCAAGAACTTAGAGCAGCATCCTGGTGAGTGGAGTTTGGTAGTGGGTTGGAGAATGGGAGCAAAATGCTTGAAGAATAGCTGTATCGGTCCTAACTTTTAATGAAAATATAATAAGAGAAAAGTGAGGATAAACAGAAACATAGACTCTACATTGCTCAGGGATATAGCAGTGGATATTGCTATCTGGTTCAGATAAAAGAATATAAATACAGGTTGGTATTAAAACTTCATTTCATATGAATGCTAATCCTAAAACTATTTTGGAAGAAGAGCTTAAAAAAAAAATAAAAATCAAAGTCGCAAATCCTGATCAGACAGATTCTGAAATACAGCTGATTATACCATGGACTGGAAACACTGAATAAAACAAAAAATACACAACTATTTTTAATCTTTATTATAAATTATATTTCTTTTTCCTAAATCCAGCATTTGTAGTTGTTTGGCTTGGTTTTTTTCCCCTGAGTGAACAAATCCAGATTTTCTCCACTTGGACATAGTTTTATTTTTAAACACAGCTTCCAGAAATGCATTTGTGTGGGATTGCAGTTGGGACCAGTGGAGAGCCATGGCACTCTGCCAGGCACTCACCCTGTCCCTGCAATACAGATGGATTGCCAGGGTTCTGGAGAAAAACAACCTCAAAACTTTAAACAAATTATGTTTAATGGAAATAAACATTTTTTGCCCTTCTCTATAATGATTTGGATAATGTGCTGGCTGTGTGTTCCTGGAGGACAGAGGAAGAGTGGAGGGGAGAGGAGGGCAGACAGAGCTCTGCGTGCCTGTAACTTGCTCTCCAGTGGGTTCTCTGGGAAGCCTGTGGGAGAGACTGTCATTTCTAAGCTTGGAGTGTTTTGTAACTTCCAGCCCATCCTTCTATTAAAAGGTGGGCAGGCTGGCTGCAGCCAGCTATGATAAAGGGCATTTATCTACTGCTTGGTTTCTTCCATATATGGATTTGAAAGACCTGGAAAGGCATACAGAACCATGTAATCATTTAGGTTGGATCAAGTCCAGCTGTTAACCCAGCACTGCCAAGTCCACCAATGAACCAGATCCCCAAGTGCCACATTTACGTGTCTTTTAAACATCTCCAGGGATGGTGACTCAGCCACTTCCTGGGGTAACCTGTTCTAATGATGGACTTCTTTCAGTGTATCCAATCTAAATATCCCCTAGTGCAATTTTAGGACATTTCCCCATGTCTTATTACTGTTACTTGGGAGAAGAGACCAACTCCCCCCTGGCTACAGCCTCCTTTCAGGTGATTGTAGAGAGCAATATGGTCCCTCCTTAGCCTCCTTTTCTCCGGGCTAAACACCCCCTCAGCCACTCCTCATCAGAAGCATGTTCTGGACCCTTCCCCAGCTCTGTTGCCCTTCTCTGTTTCAACACCTCAGTGACTTTCTTGTCATGAGGGACCCAGAACTGAGCACAGCATTCGAGGTGTGGCCTCACCAGTGCTGACAATCATGGGGACAATCCCTGCCCTGGTCCTGCTGGCCCCACCATTGCTGGCACAGGCCAGGATGCCATTGGCCTTCTTGGCCCCCTGGGCACAGCTGGCTCGTGTTCAGCTGCTGTCAGAGGGCACCCACAGCTCCTTTGGCACCAGGCAGCTTTGCAGCCCCTCTGTCCCCAGGCTGTGGCACTGCCTGGGGTTGTTGTGAGTGACCCAAGGGCAGGACCTGGCACTTGGCTTTGTTGACCTGATACAGCTGGGTCTCAGCCCATTGATCCAGCCTGTCCAGATCCCCCTGCAGAGCCTTTCAGCAGATCAACACTCCTGCCCAGCTTGGTTTGAATTGCAAACTCACTGAGGGTTCACTTGATGCCCTTGTCCAGATCATTGCTAATGACATTGAGCAGCCCTGGCCCCAGGACTGAGCCCTGGTGAGCACCAGGTGTGACCAGCTGCCCTGCAGATTTATCTCCATTCTCCAGCACTCTCTGGGCCTGGCCATCCAGGCAGTTTTTTACCCAGAGACAGTGCACCCATCCATGTCAAATATATGCCTTGTATATTTACTGTGTACAGCATTGATGTTCCCTTCCATGTCATGCACCTGAGTTTTGCTGGGTTTTGGTGATAAGTGACAATGCCATTAAACCAATACCTGGTTGGGATTGGTTTTTTAACATAAAGAAGGGCAAGCAGAGTATGCTGCAGGCTAAAGCCTACCTCACAGAAGAAAAGGCACCATAGATATATCTCCGGTTTTTCAAGTTGGTGCTGATAAATCTTTTCTCTCACTTCTGTTGCTATGGTGTAGGTTCTTTGCAATAACAAACCTTTGGGTCACCATGTCAAATGCAGAGATCATTCAGAGAGATGCTGAAAGGGAAGGGAAGTAGGAGAGCTCAAATTCCAGCTGATGACAAACAATGAATCAGTGTTGGTCTCAGCAGAGGGCCATCAGAAATTTTGCACTTTGCTTTCACTGACTTCTTTTTGGGTTTGATACTCCCACTTTGAAAAGGCTTCTTTTTACCTTCTCAAATCATTTTTGCCTTCTACTTTTACTTTTTTTTCTTAGTGCATAAAAGGAAGGTGGATCTCTTCCAAATTCCACACAGCCCAGGAATATTTGCTTTCTACACCATGGCTCTAAACACAGAGAACTTATTCTTGCAAATGGTTTGATCATCCAATCCACAAAATACTGGATCAAATTTTGAAGGTTTTTGTGGCTAAAATGTACCTGCTGTCCTTTTTGAGGCAATTGAAGTGGTCACTGAACTTCCTTCCAGAGAAGCTCCTTTATCATGCTGTCGTTTCTCACACTGCTTTACTGGTGAGGGGGAAGTAAAACAGTGTTAGGGGGAGCCTTTTAATGCTTTCCAGTGTGCAAAGTACCTGCATTTGGTTTTGTTCTCAAAATATACCTGTTGTGTTTAGCTGGCACAACTATTGTGAAGAAGTTATCTTGCCCAGATGTCTTATGCTTGTGGAAAACACTGTGCTGGAAATGCCTGGATTTGCCTTGAAGGCTTACTTCTATTCTTGGGTCAAGGCTGAAAGGGAGGACTGTTCTTGTTTTCTGAATGTTTCCGTGCAGATTGAGCTGAAAGTTCAGGAAGAATGTAGAGGGGTAACCAATCTCAAATGCTTGCTTGCTTCTTACTGCTTTTCAAACTGCAAGTCCAGAAAATGGATTAATTCAGAATTTAGTACCTTGGCAACCGTGAACTTTCTGACCTAGTTAAATGGACTCTTTGTTTTGCTGTTTCCTTCCAGATGTGATAGGCAGATGGAAAAAAATCAGGAGCAGCAGTTTAGTCATCTGAGATTTCTTTTAAGGATATTAACTGATTTTTCTGGAACTTGCTTGAAGAAGTTGATTATCTCCTTCCATGTTCTTTAGCCAAGCTGCAGTTCACTTCATTTTGCAGACACTTAGGCTGTCCCCTGGCCCTTGTGCTGCACTTCTTGTGAGAGTGAAAATATGTCAGGGCAGCCAGACCTCCTGTGGACTGCCTCACCTGGCCACAGCTTACCCATCCCTGAGCACCCACACTGTCTGTCCTGCTGGTCTCTTGACTTGTAGGAGTGGCTGCCCACCTGTGAGCAGTGCCTCTGTTTGTCTCCTTGGAAGTGAGACACACACTGTGTTTTCCAGCTGGATTGGAATCTGCATTAGGACTTCAGAGAGCCCTAACCCATAACTGTTAGTAGGAGCATACAGTAATGGGCAAGCAAGGATGGTTTCTGAGGGAGGAACTGGCAGTCTTTCAATTTGTTTTTGTGCCACAGGTACCTTCAGTTATTCTGCTCAGGGAAGCCTGGCCCAGATAAGAGTGCCTACACAAGACAAGTAATTCAGCTCTGTGGGTCAGTTACATTAACAACTAGCAAATTAATATAAGGCTGATAGATCTCTGCTGGTTTGGTTTTCTTCATTTGATCCTGTCTTATAGCTTCACCTTCTTTAAGCACTCACTCCTTAATTCAAAGCAGGGCCATTTCTGTAGGGTGGGAAATTTTAGTAGGACAAAACTCAAGCTAATGAGACAGAAAACAGCATCAGCAGCAGCCCAGTACTCCTCTCCCTCCTGTGCCTCTCACACCCTTCTTCACCAGAGCTGAATAAAAAAGAAAGCAGCAGTAGAAAGGATCATGCAAGTAAAATCAGATGCTAACTTTAGTAAGCACACATCCATCTTTCCTCTCAAAGATGTTCCTGGTTTGGCATTTACAAGGTTAAGTTGTCATTGATGCAGTAGGTCTCACAACTGGTTGAATTGACTCTCACAGCTTTTGTGCTGTGAGCAGCCTGTTGTGTTGAACATGAGCCAGTTCTGACTTACACTGAACTAATGTTAAATCTGGTGAGCTGCTTCATGGGATCATCAAGTCCTGTGAGCATCTTGGGGCATCTGCAATGCATCATCTTCATCAAAGCAGATTTGACATTAAATTTAGACTAACTTACTTAGGGCTTTGCCCAGTCAGGTATTGAACATCTTGACAAATGGAGATCCTGCCACCTCTGTGGGACTCTGCTGCAACCACACTGCCCTTGTGGTTGGTTTTTGGTTTTTTTGGAGTTTTTTTTGCCTGATTTAGTCATAATCTCCATAGTTTTGATTTATGTCCTGATAAATCCAAGCCCTCACAATAACACTGGCCGGCTCTCTTAGGATCCTTGCATGCATCTCATACAGGTCCAGTAAGCTTCTTTGCATTGATATTTCATCAAGAGAGAATTCCTCAATCCTTTTCCAGTGCAGGTGGCTCCTCTGCTCTTGAACCCTGTTTTGGTGCTGATACCAAGCCCTCTAACACATTGCCACTGTTTTCATGCCTTCCTGTGCTGTGTGGAGCAGACTTTCTGCACACTCACCCCAAATCTTTGTCTCCTACCCAGCTAACTGCCAAAGTTGCTACTGGGAGTTGTCTGGGAGCTGCACCCCTCCTGGTAGCAGCTAAGTAGCTGTCTCAGTAGCAGATGAATTTCCACAGATGCTGACTCACTTGCTTTTGTGTTACCTTTATTCCTCTCCTGAGTGCTGTTTTGTGCAATCCCAGTGGGCATAGCAGACCTTCCTTTTATTAGTGGTGTTACTCCTTGTTGGCTCATTCCTTTTGCATGTATGTGAATGTACCAGGAAGCTGTGTGAACATGCCAGGAAACTGAGCTGAAGAGCCATATGTTGGTTTAGGGTGGAGAAGCACAGGGAGATGTTTGGATGAAGGGTACTTGCTGATGACTTTGCTGTTTTTCATGGAATTAGAGCTGCACTGCTGAGAAACAAGTGTCTGAGTAAAGTTTTCTGACATTCAGTGATGTGTAAATTCTCAGAGATTTGGATAACATACCAAAACAAAGGCACTGTGTAAAGTAAATGTTATCTGTGTGGCAGCAGCACCTTGGATGGTGGCAGGGACAAGAGCTTGGATCCCCCATATATTAATGAAATGTTTCTGTTTTTTTCAGCTTGACCTCACCAAACCCATTGAAGATCAGGGCCCTTTGGATGTGATCATACATAAACTGACAGATGTAATCCTTGAAGCAGACCAGAATGACAGCCAGTCACTGGAGTTGGTTCAGAGGTTCCAGGTAAGTGGTTCTTTCTGCATTTCAAGCAGGAGCATGATTTTGGTGCAGCAAATTCATTCTGATTATAGTGCAGTTTGTAGGAGTTTGGTGAAAAGAGCTGTCTGGCACACTGTTGACTTGCTGCTGATAGCCCAGCAAAAGTGGTTTTGTCAGTTTAAAATGGACTTGCACCTTGGGAAGGTTTTGTTTTGTATCACTATGGTTAGTTAGCACTGGTTTCCCACCAAATGTTCTTATGTCATTTCAAGAGTATTAGTGCTGCTCACAAAGAGGAACATGTGTTTGCATCCCTCCATGACAGAAGCCACTGAATTAGTTTGGCCCAGCTCTGTCTAGTCTTCCCAGTTCCTGGAATGCTAATTTCTGCAACATCAGGATTACTGTGAGTGACTCTGTCCTCCATTGCTGAAAATCCTGTTATATTTTTTTTTCCCCTCAAGTTTACATTGAAGGTCAGAAATATGCAGGATGTGTGGTACAGAGAACTGTTTTCCCCAAGAAGTGTCTTAAAAGATTCTCTCCCAGTGCCTTGCAAACTTTTTTATTTTGGAAGACAGGATGAGATAGAGGGTAGGGCCCCTGTGAGCAGACATCTGAATAATATCCTCTCTCCAATAAAGTAAGGCCTTAAGCTTTTGCTTCTGCAGGAGACTGAGTTGTGCCACATCACTGGCATGCAGGAAGCTCCCACAGCAGTAAAACATAACCAGGAACCAGTGGTGCAGAGCACAGGCCCTTCTGTGTTGAATTACATGCCAAAATGTGTTTTTAGAGTTTACTCTCATGTAGTTTCATCTCCAGGGCAGAAACTATCTGCAAATTGCTGCCTGTGTCAGTCTGTCCTGTATTACTTTTAAGATATTGAAAATCATTAGAAATTAAGAGAAACATATTCCATAGGAAGAAGAAATTTTAAGAATACTTTATACTAAAGTATGTAGTATAGGGTTGTTGTTTTGGGCTCTTAAAATCAATGAGTGACCTAGAAAATGAAAAATGTCCCCTTGCAAGAAAGCTGTTTGTATGAGTGAGGTGTTATATAAGCACTGTGGTATTTCTGGCACCTACACACAAGTGGAAATAGTGTGGTTCTCTTATTGTTGACTAAGTTGACTGAAAAAGTTGTGATGATCTTAACCAGACCAAACAGTGCAAAATTCATTATGCTTTTTTTTCCTGCTATTGAATATAAATGTGACAGCAAGATGATACCTGGCAGCAGTCTTACTGTTGGCTCCATAAAGCAGTCTTCCAGGAAGCAGAGAGCAGGGGATCCTTGACCACAGGAGGAGGAATGATCTGCCAGACTACATTTATGACCTTTTTAAGAATGACTTTTTTCAGATCTATGTTATAGAGGCCTTGACCATCTAATCTGCAAAGAGCTGAGGAGGAAACTGACTTCATGTTTACATGACTCTGTGTCCCTGCTCTTTGGAGTCTGTGATGAGCCCTTGTAGGGTCTGGCAGAGAGTTCTAATAGAACAGGAAGCCTCTTGGCATGCCATTTTCTGACTGTTTTCAGTTGCCTTGGAAAAAAAAATGACAGGAGAATGAAAATGGTATGGAGGAGTTGCCTGTTGACAGTGGCATTTTTAGCACCAGAAAACCTTTAGGGCTGAGCTTTCTGAGGTCTTTGTGCAGGTTGGATGTGGTATGGAGTGCAGTTTCTCAGGAGAATACTGGTGGGTGCAGCTGTTCTCCACTGCCCTGAAAATCAGTGATGAGTGCCTGGTGATCTCATCCAAAGCCAAAACAAAGACTGCATGCAACACCTAGTGTAGTGCACGAGATGAAAAGTGGAGAAATACTGTTATTTGCTTTTTAAGACACTAAAGTCCTTATTTTGGGGGATGAGGATTATTTGTAGAGATGATGGTCAATCTCCCTTCCTACCCACTGTAACACAGGGCTGGACTGATTGAACACAGGTAATTAGTTAACTCTGAGAATTGGTTAAAGTCCTCAGTGGTTCCTTCTTGACCAGAGGTACATGGAGGGGGTCGGGTGAAGAGACAGAGTCCCCAGGGTGCCTTTCACTTACTGGTGCTACAGTTCTGCCTTCTTGGTAAGGAAGAAAACCAGCTACCCCAGTTCCTACTTTCTAGACAAAGTATATGGATTTGAAAACTGAGTATGTTTTGGCTCCTGTAAGACATTGGGGAATCTTTGTTAGTCTTTCATTAGAGCAAAATGCTCTCTGAGCAGCTCCCTGTCATAGTTGTACAGGGGCTTGAGTGGCTTCATTCATTGCAGCTTCATATTGCGTTCAAAATGATGGCTCCAGTGATGGAAAATCAATAGGGTTATTAATTTGTCTTTCAAAGCTTTTTCTGAGCAGGTTCTCTTTGCATTAGCCTACTTAAAAAGACAGATCAGACACAGTTTTTATGCCTAGTCTTTTGTTATCAGGTTGATGAAAATTTAAAATGTTTCCTCCCCTACTGCCCTTCAATTCTTGACTCTCCCACTCCAGAGTTGCCCAGGATGGTCTCTTCTAATCTTGATTGAGAGGCTTTCTTAGAAGGGTTTGAGACTAAAAGGAAGGAAAATGAGGGAGATATTTTGGAAGGTAAGGAGGTAGGGGACTTCTCAGCTGAGACGAGGCAAGCAAAAAGGAAACTATTACGTCTTAGTAATTCTTTCATAATTGGAGGGACAGGTTGATACAAAATTGAAATGGTGTATTTACATCTGAATTCACAGGCCAATACCTGTGTTTTATGCATTTGAAAAATAATGATGTCTTAAATTATTGGAAGAGCCTTGTAAACAGCAAAATTAACAAAAAATTTGTCATTCAAGTGCTAGGGGTTAGGATAGCTTCCTGTGGGTAGGATTTGCAAGATGAAGGAGTAAAGGACTTCTGAAGGCTTCACAGGACAGCTGAATACACAGAAAGTTTCTTTGATATATACAGAGAATAGAGATGTAACAGAGAAGATAATTTCCCCCTTCCCCTTGCCACACCCTTCTTTCCTCCTAACCGCTGCAGAAATCTTTTCGATTTAGAGACAAACAATTTCGAGGTGAGCATTTATTGAAGACCCAATACACCTTCACCTTTCCTTTTGGAAGGAGGTGTTCTTGAAAAGAGACCATCACAGCCTAAGACAACTAAAAGGAGCTTTTAAATCTAAATCTGATTCAAATGCTTTAGACCAGCTTGTGTTTACATATCTTTCTCCCTTGGAAAATGTTGACATGTTTTTACAAGCAGTCATTGTCATGTTTCTGTATGTGGGAAAACACAAATCCAAATGACATTATTGTTTCTTTTTCTTACTTGTTTTCTTCTGGAATATTTTTAATGGAACTTTGTTTAATATTAAACAAAACATTATGTAAGTTTTATTACTTAGTAATAAAAGCAAGTCAACGAATCAGTGAGTCTCTTATCATCTAATGACCTATTATTTGCAGTAGATACTGTATCAACTTTCTGTTAAAATATTAAAATCATTAGCTACCTTTTGGGGTAAAATGACAAGCAGCTCTATCCTCATCTATACACAGGCTCCTCAAGGAAAGTATTTTTTTTTAATTGCTGGATTATATCCAGAGGTATTTAATTGGAACATGAAATATTTGGTCTTTTTCTGATTTCAAGTTTCATTGTTGGCCTTCTGCCAGTAATGGGGCTGGTACAAAGCATGACTTAACACCAGGCCTGGAATACAAACAAAGGAGGATCTGCTAAAATTCCTTGTTTGTTCTTGTTTGCTTTTATTATGTCAAAGATTAGAAAGAGGAAAATATAGATGTTGTCTGGGTCAAGCTGAACTGCAGCCCAAGGACAGATCCTTTTCAATCTATTGTTGGAAAGCCTAAATATCTTCCACATTGTTGCCTGGGTGGTTGGAATCTGCTGTTGGATATCAGTCTTCAGTAAATCCACCAAAGTAGAGAGCAGAGTTGTTTTGCAGGAAGGACGAGAGAAGACTTGAAGGTTCAAAGTTGAAAGGTTGTGCTGTACTCTCTTGGCTTCAGTGTTTCTTTTTTCCTTCTTCAACTGCTTCATTTTCAAGTTCATGTCTATAGTAGCTCATCTGCTTTCAAAATAATTAGGCAGAAACCCGACATGTTTGTGCAGATCTGTATTTCTGGTAGTGGAGCCACTCCGTGCTGTGGGAAGAGTGCTGTTACTTGTTACTACATCAAGAGTTCTCCAGTCTCTCAGGTGATCTTCACAGGTCACTTAGTGGTGCTGCAGTTCTGCCTTCTTGGTAAGAGAGAAAGCCAAACTACCTCAGTTCCTGCCTTCTAGACAAAGTATATGGCTTTGAAAACTGAGTGTGCTTGTAGTACATGATGTGTGCAGCAGTTTCTAGTAAAGAATCAAAGTTTATGAAAGGTTTCACATCAGCTACCATAATTGTTCCTGTGAAACTAACAAAATTGACTTTTCTTATTGTAATTTCCTGTTGGTGTAAGATTCAGATCTTTTAATTACTTATTTAAAGTAGTTTTCTGTGCATGGGTATTGAAACTTTCTTTTGCTTGTGTTGGTGATGTACTGGTGAGAGGTGTGGGAGACTGGGAAAGTGCTGGCAGCCTAAAGGCCCAAGGGGAAGCTGGAAGCCCCTGCACAGCTTCAGCAGTTCATCTCTGGCTGTGTTCAAACAGAAAGGATGCATACAAATACACTGACCTTGTTCTGCATTGAGAGTCTCTTTGAAAAGAGGCTGTTTCTGGATTCACTTAAAAGGAGAGATGTGTGGCTGTCCCCAGATGAGCTCTAGGAGACACTTCAAGTTTGAGGTCTTGCCTTAGATGACACAGATCTTCACTGCTCTTTTGCTGTTCCTGTGCTTTCTGGCTGTCCAAGTTCCTAGGCCTGGAAATGGAGAAGAGTTGGAGAATAGTACCTGACATAGATTTAATGCTGAGAAATTTCATTGTTTTGTAAAGAAAGCTGATCTGCTCAAAAGCCTTTGGTGTGTGTTTGAAGGGGCTGTTGCCTTGTATTCATGCAGTTCTTCTTGACATTAGAGTAATTTGTTAAAGTTCTTCAGACTCTAAATGGCTTTTGGAAAACAGCTCCCACCTCCCTCATCTTCATCAGTTATTTCTTGTTTGCCTTACAGAGCTTTTTGGAGGCTCCTTAAGGCAACAGGATGAGAAATAAGTCACTGGAAAGTCAACTTAGATGCTCATCTCTCTTGACATGTTGACTGGTGTAGAATGGCCTTGAGCTTGTTCCTTATTCCTGGTAAACTTTGTTATGCTGTGGCAAGCTTGGTGCTTGGATGATCTTTAAGTCTGGTTTAGGGCTATTACCATTAGAAATAAAGCACTGTGAGGTCCCTTTGCAGAAAGCACAAAAAAGACAGGCTCCCTCTGGAAATAATTAGAGTAACATGAGCCAAATTAACAAGTAGAATACATAAGTCCTGGGGAAGCAAGGATAGTTCTCAATGATGATGAGAATGAGGAAGATTCAGGAAGGTACACAAGGAGCTGAGAGACAGAAAAATCATTCCATCTGGGGAGGGCAGTAAAGGCAAGAGTCCACAGGCAGGCAGGAGGAATGTATATGGAAGGGGAAGGATCAGTACATGCACAGGAGGAGCTGGGCCAGGATGGAAGTCCAGGGAGCTTGAAGTCAAGGTGGAACCAGAGACTGGTCAAGACAGACAGGTGGTCACCACAGTGTGAAAGGAAGAGCTCGTACACACATCAGGAGGTTTGCTGTCAGAGCTCTGCTGAGGCCACTTTCAGAGCTGTCACATGTTAGTCTGGGTGCTGTGCTTGCCTCCACCCCCATCAGCATATGGGCTCTCTGTAAGGAGCTCATCCTCTCAGTGTGCTGGGAAAGACAGTGTGGTAACTCCCTGTCTTTTAAATGGAGGCACAGAGGGACTAAAAGCTGCCTTGTTACACTCTGGAGATGTTGAGATACTCAAGTCCAGTTTCACTATCAGCAAGTTCAAGCTAATGCCCTATCACTGGATCATGCTAGCTCCACAGGGTGTTTTAGCTGCTGCATATAAGGGCACGTATGCATAGACATGTGTGGGTGTTTAAGAGGCATTAGGTAATAAGATACTCTAGCTCTGAAAAGAATAAAAAATCTCATCTGTATTTGAAAGCTGATTGCTCTGCTTTAGACTCTGGAAGTACTAATAGACAGAAGACTGATGAAAACTGCATGTTCTGGGGTTCAGTGGCTGGAAATGAACCCACCTTCTGCTCCACTGAGCTGATGAGGCTTTTCATCCAGGCTGTATTGCAAGGGTGAGACAGCAGCTAGGTTTGGCAGTTCTGATGACCAGCTGTGTGAAAGGCTGTCCCTTCCTCTTCCCATGAGGCAGCAAGGTTGAACATGTCTTTGGGGAGTTCGTTCTTTGTGTTCTGCAGGGGTTACTAAATATGTCAGACACAAGTATTGCCACTGAGGGGTGCCTTGTGCCCCGTGAAGGAAAGCTGCTTGTGTCTTGGGGGTGGTGCAGTAGGTTCATTAGACCCTAATGCTGGATCCTCTCAGCCTCAAATGAATAATCTCCTTTCAGCAGCCATCAGTTCAGACTATGTAGTCACCAGGAAGCAACAGGTTCTGCATCCCCAGGTAGTATCTGGAACAAAATCACTTTCTGGGAATAGATTATGCCATTCTTTTCTCTCCAGCAAAGTGCATCTCCTGAGGCCATCTCATCATACTCTGAGTATCTTTTGTAGTATGTTTTCTTCTTGGAAAAATCAATTTAAATGAAGTAGAACTTCATGGAAGTCTATTAATTGTAGGAGCTTTTGCATTAATGGGTTTAAAGAAGTAAGTGGAAACATTAGGATGGCTTTGGGAGGTTGGGTGAAACAAAGAGAGACGCTAACTTTGGATGTATTTGTCTGATTTTGAGTAGAGTAAGATAGATGTGTTTCCCACTGACTTTATAGAGCCAGGTTGATGATGAAGGAATTCAGCTTCTAAGAAACAGAAGGGAGTTTTGTTGGGTTTGCAAGGCTGATACCTGGCAGCTGTGTCTGTGTTCCTGGCCAAGATGCAGTAGTGCAGTCATGACCTCAGTGAACAGGGAATTGAGTTCCCAAGCTGAAGATCCATGAGGTCATTAACATTACTTTGTTCTTGCAGTCAGAAAAGGAGAGTATGAGCATAGAGAAGTAGCAAGCAATGAAGATACAGTGAAGCAGCAATCTCTTCAGCTCTGCCAAAAAAAATTTCGGCCCTTATCATTCAGCCCTTAACACTGTCTTCAGCCCAGCTAGAAGACAGCAATAAAAACAACATAAAAGAACACAGATGTATTTCTGAGCCTAGTTCAGATAGTTGTGATGTTCACATGCAGTAATTGAATGCAAGGCTGACCCCAAGATAGCTGTGTGCCATCTTTCTTCTCCTAATGGCTTTTCTCAGTCTTGCTGTCAGTTCTTACTGTGGCACTTTGCCACTGGCTCCCTTGTGAGCTAATGTGGTTGCAGGAGAGGTTTTGCTCCTGATGGAGTCTAGAGGAGGAATTTGCCATCTAAACCAGTTAGCTGTCATGTTTGTGTTTGATTCAAGTGTCAGTGTTTTGACTGTCTGGGGACTTTTTGTGTTGCCAAAGTCCATTTGGCTCCCCTTGAAGAGAAGCTGGATTTTTAACGTTATATATTCTCTTCCCCATTATTTTCTCTTGTCATTATTTTTCTACTCTCTTCAGCCAAGCTAATGCCATTTTTCCCCCTGTCTATTGTTTTGCAGGAGTACATTGATGCTCATCCAGAGACCATTATCCTAGACCCTCTCCCGGCTATCCGTACACTCCTGGATCGATCCAAGTCGTATGAGCTCATCCGGCGAATAGAGGCATACATGCAAGGTAGGCCAATATCTGTGCTCCTGGAGGCTCTTGTTGTGACTAGGGAAGAAAATAGCTTCCTTCTGGAGGCTGGATGTGAAGTTTGAAGTAGTGGTTTTGTGCCCTTTGCATTGTCTCTCCATGGGAGCACAAACACTGAAGCATTCCTGTGTCACAGGATTGCCCTCTGGAATCCTGTGCTCTTCTTTTTCCATATACACGAAGGAGGTTTGTAACTGATTAAAAATACGATGTGGATTTAATGGGGAGCATATTTACCACAGTGAGCACTCTCAGAAATCTTCTGGAAAACATTGTCTTCTTGTTGTGTGCTGGTAAATTGAAATGACTGTACAAACTCAGCAGCTTGTAGTAAGAATTCTGAGGCCTGAAACTGAGGGAGAAAGAAAAATTGGTTTTGGAAAGGATCAAAAGAAATTAAAATATAAGTAGGGTTAAGATCTTTGAGAAGTACTGGAAGCCTATTGCACAAGCTAATTGTTGGAGGAACATAAATGCATGTCTGGTGCTGGCTTGTTACCTGACATAAACTATTGCCCTTAACTGGTATCATTTGAGTTGTATTCTATGTTAGGAGTCATGCCTTTTCAACCTGAATAGTTCTGTTACCTTCTCATTTTAACCATTGCAGCTGTTGGGTTAAGTTAGTCTTTCATTCCCATTTTACTTCTGCTGCTGTCATGTTCTTGAAACATTTATTGGCTTTTGAATTTAAATCTAGAATAGCTGTGAAGTAACTCTTTCATATGTTAGATGACCGTGATGGGGGAAATTGCATTTCTGAACTATTTTCTAATGGGATGTTATTGGAAATGCCATTGAGATTGTGTTATCACTGTCTTGATGGGCAGGTAAGAAGCTCAGCAATTTGTATTTTTATAGTTGTGGATTTATGGACATATTATTTGCATATAACCTGCCTGGCCATACTGGCACCATTCTTATGTAGAAATAAGATTAATAATTCACAGCACTCCCCCTTGTCTTTTGGAATCTCTTAGGGAGAAAATCCTCAGTTAGTTCAGAATGATTTTGTTTTGGAGTAGCTGTTGCTGTTTGTGAGTGGGAGAAAGGTGCTGAGGGAAACCTGTGCACTGAGGGAGTGACTGGGATTTTGTTCCAACAGCAGAGAGATTCAGTAGAGTTTGGTTTTTTCTTCTTTTCCTTAAATTGCTATCAGTACTATTGTCATCCCTGTGAGAACAATATGTTTGGGAGGATATCCAGTTTTTGAAAGTAGTTTGTCTTCCGCATATTTCAGCCTGCTTTGGTCGAACTGAGGAGAAAAATAAATAAGTCCTTAAGGAGGAAAAAGAAAAAGGAAATTTGAATTCAGGTAAAACTGACAATTCAAAAAGAAGCTGTTAACAAAGTTGAGGAATGAAGTAAGGAATGGCCTAAGCTGTTGTCACTGGCTGCTGCAGTGTTTGGTAACCATTATTTCCCCTGACCCTCTGTCCCCCTACCCCCAGCACTTTCCTCCCCAGTCCTATTTCTGGCTCATAATGAGAAATATCATGACCAAGACCTTGAACCAACTCTGCATTTAGCAAGGGAAATCCCAGGAGAGATGAATAATTGTCTAACGTCTTGTTCTGGCCTAAGTAGATCAGCCTCTGTATTCCTGCACATGATGATCTGCAGTAAGAGAAAAGTTACACCACTCTAGGCAGTGCTGTGGGTTTTTCTCCCCTTCCTTGTTTTCATCTGCAAAGTTGTTTTCTCTGTTGCAGCTACCATCTCATATCCCAAGGCCTTGAGCATTTAGAAAACCCAGACAAGAAGCAGTACATCTGTTAATAGCATGAACTCTTAGGAGCCACATCTTTATCGTTCTGGAATTTCATTATGGAAGTAACTACTAAGAAAATAATATCCTAGTCTGTAGCTGTAACTAGAGAGCCTTTTTTATCACAGGATACAAAATTAATGTGATGGGTTAAGTTCACTGCAAGGGATTGTCTCTTCTGAAGGAGTGCTGTAAATTCAGGAGGGTTGAGTTTATATGCAAGGAGAAGCCTTCTGCTATTCAAAGTCTTTCAAACGAAAATTCAGTTTTTATTTACAGATCAGTTTTGGATTTCAGTGATTATTGCCTCTATTTCAATTATGTTTTTAAGTAACTATAAATGAAGTATAGTCTTTATTTATGATCCTCAGTTTACACTGAAGATTTATTTTAACACTGTAGACCTTAGGACAACTAAAGATTTGCACCAGTTAGATTAAAGAGAGGGTCACTATGTGCTCTGCTGAGGTGACTGCATTCTGCAGCAGTAGGGCCCCATGGTCTATAAACAGTTTAATTTTAACTCTAATTATTTTTCAGATGTCCAAGTCACCGTCCTTTTGCCATTCTCCATGCTTCCTGAAAAAGGGAAATGTCTAGACTGGGTGTGTGGACATTGTTAGGCTTTCTGAAAGTCCTGTATCCTGCTCTTCATGGAGTCCAGTGTCTAGTGATAAGTACTTTGATCCAGCCTCCTGGGAATGGTTGCTGGGACACTTTGTGGCTGAGGCACTCCTTGTCTCTGCTGCCAGTCTGTGGCTGCTAAAGAAACTGAGGTGCAGGAGAGCTGGGCCACAGTTGTACCAGTGGTCTGAGGGAAAGCCTGGGGTTGAGCCAGGGCTTTCCATGTCCTAGTCTGACACAGCAACCACTCACTCCTTGCAGAAATAGAAGGTTCACAGACTTGCTCAGTCACTGAAGTTGGAAAAGGCCTCTTGAGAACACGCAGTCCAAGTCCCTGTTCCAAGCAGGATCTCTACAGCAGCTTCCTCAGGTCCATGTCCAGTTGGGTTTTTGTGTTTCTCCACAGATGGAGACTGCATAACCTCTCTGAGCAACCTGCTCCAGGATGCCCCTTGAATCTGGTGTGCTAGCATGCTCCTAGCAGTCCTGATGTGATTTGCAGGGACTGTTGCTTTACTCAGTATAGACAGGGGTATCTCCCTTGGAAGGAAGTAGGACTCCTCTGGGAAAAAAACAGCTTTAAGAGATATTTTAACATTGATTTTAATGGATTCTATTTTGGAATCAATAGTCTGGCTGGAGCTGTGACTTCCTCTTTTTCCTGGTCTCCGTTATTTTGAGTGCAAGCTCTAAAAGAGCTAGTTATTCGGCAACCCATACTACTGAATCTTTAAAAAAAAAGGTTTGAAAAAATAAACGTTGCATTCCAGCTAGTGTCCTGTATAGCTGTCAGGTGTATGTTGAAATGAATCACTAAATAGATTTTTTTGGTGTCACAGTTGGTATCTCAGCAGTTGTATTGCTTTGTTTACCTATCTCTAAAGAATTGCTTCTTACATAAAAGAGCTCTTGATCAGTTTCAGTGATGTCTGGTGAAAGATTAGGAGCATTATTTAGTAACAACTTCATTTTTAACAGGGTATTGTATGGTTGGAACTGTGTCAGCCTTTTAAAAGCTCTAACTTAATGAAAATAACTAAATTTTGTGATGTGTGTTGAAAAGTTGTGATCCTTCAGGTTTGAAATTCAAAATTGGACACTTAAAATTATGCTTAAGATGGTAATGGATGATCACTTTGGTCACTAACTAAGCTTTTCATATTACATTTTTTGTTTAAAGATTGAAAGCTTTTGAATTTCCCTATGTATCTTACAAGTAATAATCCAAATTGAAGGAACTTAAATGAAAAGGAAAAGTGAAGTGAACATGCTACTGACTCAGTATGCTATCTAGTTAGTGTTCCCATCTGCTCAGCTTCCTCTTCTGTCTCAAGTGACTTACTGGTTTCTCTGATAACATTTGAACTTGCAGACCCTGAAGTTAATTTCTTTAACCACTTGCTCCTGGCTTTTTCTTCCATTGTTTCAAAATTTTGTTGTTCTTAAATTTAACTAGAAGTCTAAAATTTGTACAGACAATAGTCTTTATGGAGCTCTCCTAAAAAGGAGAACTCCTGCATAAGCTGAGCTGCAACTCCTTAATTTCTCTCTTCCTAGCAGTTGCTTTTGAAGCATGGGAGCTATTTCCTCAGGACACTCTAAACAGTCTGCAGCCCTTTAGCTTCAATATTTTCATCCTGGCATGTAATTAAAATAATTTATTTTTGATTGTTTACTATTATATGAGATGCAGTTGCTGCTGTATATGCTTCTTTCTCATTTTGAGGGATATTACAGAACAGATCACAGTATCCTCTATTCCCTGGATTTCTTTTTATCAGATTCTGTCTGTCTTAGAAATACTCCTCTCACAGCTGCATGTATCTTTTGTTACTGTGAGGCAAGCTCAGTATGAAGAAATGAGTAAGGCATTTGATTTAGGTCTTGGGGTTTTCTGCTTGGTGCTGGTTCTGTCTTGCTGTGTGATTTTGGACATGGAGTGTCACCCCTGTGCATTCTGGCACTCCTCTGCCTGCCAAGATGCCACATTGCTTTGGGCAGGAACTCTTCTCCAGGTGTGCAAACACCACTCCCATACAGCAAGTGTCTGTGCCAAGCAAGCTGTGGAGGTATTGTTCTAACAGAAAGTGTGGACCTGTTTTGAGTAGAAAACTGCATCTACAATTCAACACCAAAGCAGATAGTCAGGGTTGGGGGTTTTGGACATTATGGAGCATGTACATTGTTGGAGCAGTGCATACATAGAGCTTCTCAAAATCAGGCCACCCAGTTAAAAGTGCATGAAAATAGCTGTATATACGTAGCTTTAGGCACTCACCTTTTGAAACTGTAGCCTCTTTTTGCTGTGGCCTACTTTTCAGAGCTGTTTTGGTCAGAGGGGAGAGAAGATTAGTCACACAGGTCAACTTCAGACACCTCTTATTTTTATTTGAAGCTCCTATTAAATTAAAGCCAGATTTTTCTTTTAATTTTAATGCCTCTTAATCACCTACCTGTCACTCACTTCTTTATGCAGGGACATATCAGTAAGGTATCTTTATTTAGAGGGCAGATGCCAGCTACTGTAAATAACCACACCAGTTTTTAGGTGCAGAACCCTGCCTTGTTGATTGTATGCTCTCTTTCCACCAAGACAGATGTCTTATTACCTCACTCAAAATGTGTTGTCTGTGTTCACTCACTGGATTTTAATTTCTGTCTGAAACTAGCACACCTGTGAGGAAGGAAGGAGTTGGAATGGAATTGATGTTTTCTGTGACTGTAAGCAATTTATCCAAAGTGCCTCAGCTCCCAGCAGTGTTCCATGTGGCAGTCTCTGTACCCAGCTGCCAGCACTTGGTAGGCCTCAGTGCTGCTCTGTGAAACTGGAAGCACACTGGGACATCTGCCCCAGGGAAGTGTCACCTGCCATCTTTCTCATAAAAGCTCATTCATTCATCTTGGAGGAGGATAACAAAGAGATGTCAGCATGTTGGTGTTATGATAACAAGCCCTGGCTTTGAAATTGAAACTAGACAGCTGCTTCCAAAGTACTAATCCTGTCCTGAGAGAGGTGGCAGGAAAACAAAGTGGGAAGCCCCCCCAAAAAAAGCCTGGAATCTTCTGTCTTGTACCATGTCTTGCTCTTGTTAAAGCAGTTTACAAAAGGATTTTCTGGGGTAAGACTGTTGAAAGTTAGCAATTTCATTATCAGAAAATATGAAGAGGGTCTCCATTCCCTTCCTGCCTCTCCTCTCTTCCTTCAGATATTCATTATTTTGAGCTGAGATCTCTGTCCCAGCACAGGTAGGAGGGAGCTGGGAGCATCTGTGGCTGTGATGGGCACAGTCCCTCTTGTCCCAGGCAGGAGTGGCAGCCAGCCAGCCTGCTGCCACTGGCCTCCATCAGCTTGGGGCTGTGCAAGGGACTCTGCAGGCCAACACGCACAAAGCCCAGAGAATAATACAGAAAACATTTTATTGTTTTGTCTCACAGTGTGCCAGCCAGAGCTTCTTGAACCAACAAACAATCTTCATCTTGGATCCTAATAGTCTTAATGGCCACTGAGCTTTCAAAATAAGCCTGCCTGTAAAGTTCAAATGTTATTTTTGGATGCACTCTTTATCTCTCAAGTGCTTTTTTGACCAGATATGAGAAATCTGCACCCTACTTTCACTCTCTTTTGCTTATCTGAATCTGAGAAGAAACAAGGCTGGACCTTTTATCCATTTATTACATACCATTGTTGGAAACTTCTGTTTTACATTTACATGCATAATTTCAAAGCATTTTTCTACTTGATAAAGCTGAAAAAGTGAAAAGGTTTATGTCTATTTAGGTGAGAGCTTCTATGAATTTTGTGTTAAGGGCTTGGGTGGGTCTGAACATCGACTGAATCTGCATTTTATGGGGTAAAAAAATAAGCCATGACTGCACTCCGTGGTCATAGGGCATTCTTAAGACATCTCCAGTTTGGATTTTATGAACAGAATGTTGATTAATTCTTGAGGATTATTGTCTCTCTAGAATTAGGATAAGAGGAGCAGGGATTCTTCTTGTCATGATGAAGTCTTCACTGAATAAACTGGATGTTTTAAATTCCAGCATGGTTGTGTTTCAAGTTATTCTGATCCTCTTGAGCAGAAATTTCCTTGGCTGACATCCAGATTTCCTAAGTATCTGGGTGCTAGAAAAAGTAATGAAGGAGCATTGAAAGATAAATGGCTCAAAGTATAGATGTAAAACTTAACTGGGAATACTTTTTGCAGTAAGTGGCTTTTCACAGTGTTTCTACTCATATTGTCACAAGATCAAAGGTCAAGAAATAAGTCTTGAAAAATAGGACCTTTCATCTGAGTTGGAAACCAGGGTTTGGCTAATAGAATATTACTCCAGTTCTGGTGTAATGTGTTTATATCACTTTTGCTGCTGAAGAAGCAGTTTTTTCTGGTGTGGACAAGAAAAGTAGCATCCCTTACATTTTCTCAGGTAAGTATCAAGCCAGCTTGTGGTAAACCTGGTGAGATTAGAATCTCTCCTCATGCAGAGTCCAGCAGGACCTTAAGGCTTTATCAAGGTTGCATGGAATCAGCTGATGTTAACACTGCCTAGGAGGATGCTTTCCTTTACTACTAGGGCCACTAACATGCCATCTAAAATTGGCTCCCATTTCACTTATCTGCTGGCTTTGTGCAACTGTTCCTGCTGAGTGTATCAGTAAAGAAAATCATGAGAGCTTGAGTGCATTTATGTTCCTGATGTCAGTAATTGGGTCTGTCTCATGAATTTTCCAAATGGCTTTCAGGAATTAGAGTGGATGGGGCTGAAAGTGTAAAGGTTCATGAGAAGGATTTGAAATGGTATGAATTTCTTGAATAGTTTATGACGGAGTGGAACTAAACCTCTATGCTTGATAGTCTTCCTACACGAAGTCATGTACTTGTCATTGTCATTTGATACACTACACTGCTAACATCTTGCTTTTCTCTCTGTTTGGGATACCCTGTTTACAGTAGTTCTTGGAAAGTGCTGATATTTTGTTTTTCTGATGTATAAATGCTGCATATGGGGTGGAAATAGAAATCCCAATACCTTCCTGGGCTGATACGGCTGTATGGAGACAGTTGGCACCTCTGGGAGTGTCAGTAATTATGGTTCAGGAAAAAAACCTGAACACCTTTCCTTACATACACCTTTATGTGTAAAGGAAACAAAACTGATTCAGCAGGAGACAGCTTTGCCACATGAAAACAAAAAGATGCTGTGTTGAGTACAAAAAGCAGTACTGTCATAGCCACGTGTGGCATCCCTTCATACCCTGTTGGTGGGCAAAGTGTATGTGGAGCATGTTTCAGAACTCCTGCCATTTGTAGGGAAATATGCAATCTGTTTAGTTCTCTACACTGAGAGTGAACCACTGCTTGTTAAATTGGGTTAGAATCACAGAATCACACAGGATAACAAGGTTGGAGAAGACCTTCAAGATCATCGAGGCCAACCCATGCCCTAACACCTCAAATAACCATGGCACGGAATGCTACATCCGTTTTTTTTTTTTAAAAAGACATCCAGGGATAGTGACTCCACCACTTCCCTTGGCAGACCATCCCAGTACTTTGTCACTCTTTCCATAAAAATCTAATATCCAACCTGTATTTCCCTTGGTGTAGCTTAGGACTGTGTCCTTTTGTTCTGTCATTTGCTGCATGGAGAAAGAGACCGACCCCCACCAGACCACAGCCACCTACCTTTCTGGGAGTTGAAGAGAGTGATAAGGGCACCTCTGAGTATCCTTTTCTCCAGGCTAAACACCCCCAGCTCCCTCAGTCATTCCTCACAGGGTTTGGGTTCCAAGCCCACACCAGCCTTGTTGCCTCCTCTGGACACGCTCAAGCATCTCAATGTCCTTTCCAAACTGAGGGATCAAAACTGGACACAGCACTCAAGGTGTGCCCTCATCAGTGCCAAGTACAGGGGAAGGATGACCTCCCTGTTCCTGCTGGCCACACAATTCCTGACACAGGCCAGGATACCCTTGGCCTTCTTGGCCACCAGGGCACAGTGCTGGCTCATGTTCAGCTGGCTCTTAAGCAGCACCTCCAGGTCCCTTTCTGCCTGGGCACTGTCCAGCCACACCGTCCCCAGCCTATAACACTGCAGGGGGTTATTGTAGCCAAAATGCAGGACTCAGCACTTGGACTTATTAAACGTCAGTTTACTGGACTCTGCCCATCCATCCAACCATTCCAGGTCTCCCTGCTGAGCCCTCCCACCCTCCAACAGATGAACACACGCTCCCAGCTTAGCGTCATCTGCAAATTTACTAATGAAAGACTCAATCCCCTTATCCATGTGGTCAGTAAAGGTATTGCACAGAACTGGCCCCAGCACAGACCCCTGAGGGACACCACTGGTGACTGGCCCCAGCTAGATGCAGCACCATTCACCAGCCCCCTCTGGGCCCGGCCATCCAGCCAGTTCCTAACCCAGCACGGAATGCTCCTGTCCAAGCCTGGGCTGCAGCTTTCCCAGAGTGTGCTGTGGGAGACAGGGTCAAAGGCCTTGCTGGAGTCCAGGTAGACACATCCACAGCCTTTCCTGCATCCACCAGGAGGGTCCCTGGTCATGAAGGGAGACCAGCTTGGTCAGACACGACCTACCCCTCCTAAAGCCGTGCTGGCTGGGTCTGATACCCTGGCCATCCTGTAAGGGCTGTGTGATGACCCTCAGTATAAACTGCTCCATAACCTTACCAGGTACTGAGGTCAAGCTAACTGATAGTTTGAATAATAGAAACTGTGTATCCCTCAAATAGCACTGTCCATGTTGCTGTAGTTGCCTCCAGGCCTTCTGATTAGAGTTCTTGGAAACTGTCAGCTAGAAATCGGATATCTGAACACAAGTCAGCACATTGAGATAACTTAAAAAAAAAAAAGTCACTCCTTAGAGGGCAGATCTTAAGTAAACTGAAGCATCAGAAAGTGCGTGACAAAGACCAAAGGCATGGAGGAGATAAATTCCTTTCAATCTGGCAAACCAAGCATCAAGTGGCATTTCAGGATTTTTATTATTAATGCTGGAAAAGGTGGATGAACACAGTATACCAAATTTTTTAGACAAGTCCAAATTGTTATGTTTTTTTCCAGACAAAGGGAGACAGCAATATCAGACAGGCTTACCAAAAGACAGTGAAGAGTCAGCATAATGTTAGATCCACTTTATAGTAGTCTCTTGGGCCTATAAAAAATAATATGGACATGCATTGTTAACTTCTGCATTAACTCACTGCTCAGGAAAGACCTCAGCTTTACACTGGGAAGCTCACTGGAAACTTCTGCCCTCTCAGCCTCAGTAGTCAAAAGAGAACGTGCCAACAGAATCAAACAAAAAGATGGTGGTGGCCAAAAATAGCATTGAAGACACTGAACATACAGTTGTGTAAATAAAAAACTTTATTTTTCCCAAAGACTGTTTTCAGTTCTGCTTTCCTGAATTTAAAAATATGCATTAGAAGCGAAAGGAATCCTTGAAAAAAGGAACGTGGTCAATGCCAAGAGACAGCCACAAGTGAAGAGTAAAATCAGTCTCAGGCTAGCAAAGGTGGAACAAAACCTGAGCAAACAAAACATGAATAAATGGAGAAATGTTCCCCTTTTGCTTTTCCGTGTCAGAGTTAGAGTTTCATTGAATAGCTCTGCAGTTGCCATAAAATATCATCTAAGATCATAGCTGGACTCTCTAGGTTTGAGAGGTTCACAAACCATTGTGGTTGGTGGTAGATAGTACTGACTGCAGGATGTTAAAAAGAAACTCCATGATAAACTGTGAGCTCCATAAGTTGGGATATGTTGGAGGACAATATGTATTCCCTTTGATTTGAAACCCACTGCCAAGTTGAAAAGATGGAGATAACATGGTGTCAGCTTAATTGTGTTCTCATTTGGTTTGATAATTCCAGTGTTCATTTCTCATCTCCAGGGAAGCAAGAAGGCCTGAAACTGTACCGAGGATTTAAAGCATTTTCTTTACTCCATAAGCTTTAAACCTTATGCAAGTAGTAATGCTTTGGTGTTTTTACTGTCCTGTGAATAAAGCCTTGGTATTTAATATAAATCATTATGAATGCTCAGCACGTTAAATGGGAACTCAGATAGAGACAGATGTGTTAAAACTGTTATTCTTTCAGAAATATGGCTAGATGATGTGATTGTGACTCTTTTCTTTGATAGCTCTCTCTTTTACTGTATTAAGAGCCTGTAGAGTGAGACAGAGAGTCTGTTCATGAGAGGACAGAACTGAGGCATTGTGGAACAGGCCCTGTGACACATGACAGGGAGGAAATGGTACTGAACACTCTTGAAGAAGTTTTTCTGTCAGGTCATATTCTGCTAGAAGATCAAGAAGGTCACCCTCCAGATCACTCTGATGCATTGTCTGGGACAGGGCGTTACTTAACACTCTGGAACTTTTCAATTTCTAAAGCATTTTGTTTCATTTCCTCTCTTGCTCCCTGGCAAAATCATGAGGAAGACTGACCAGTTGCAAAATTTATCTCATATGTAATTATGAAAATGATTGAACAGATAATGTTTCACAGTCTCACCCACCTGCCCACCCTAACAAGCCTGTTCCATGATCAGAATAACTGCAGCTTTTTCCTTGCTGCAGTGCAGCTGCCAGCTTCTGTGGTGTCTGCTGGGCCAAGGAGGGAAGGGAGCACTCAGCTGTTGCTGAGGGTGTTAACTTTAGATGTGGCATTGGGTTTCCTACACGAGGAGTGTTCATATCCCAGGTCTTTCTTAATCAGCTTGAGGATACTATGTGGGTGTTTGCTCTGTCTCTGATTGACTGCCAGCAAGCAGCCAGCAGTGAAATCTTTCCTGCAGAGATGCAGAGTGTCAGTCTTGCAGACATGTACCCACCACCCATCTGCTGACAAATGAATATTCTGAATGAGGTCCTTTTTTGGCAAGTGACGCTAAACACACTATGAAGGCAATGGAAGATGTTCAGGAAGAGCTTTATATTTTCTGATCTGTATTTTTTTAATGTTTGAGGGTCCACTGAGATCTTGGTTGTGTGGGACAGTTGATCTTCACTGAAGCAAGTCCTTCAATTAAAACTGAGAGTTTATTCTATCACATCACCTTACTTAGGCACTGCTGTGTTGACAAGACACCCATGCAGGTGAGTAGCAGGACACTGAGTAGGAGCCCCATCCTGTGCTAAGTTCTGGTTTAATGTAATACAATTAATCTACAGGCAGCATTGTGGGCAAGGCACAGCCTCTGAGATGTAAAGGATCTGTAATCATAGAATCATGGAATGGTTTGGGTTGGCAGGGACCTGAAAAATCATCTGGTTCCAACCCCTCTGCCATGGGGTGAGCAAGAACATGGGGTGCCTGCAGGGGCACCTTCCAATAGACCACGTTACTCAAAGCCCTGGCCAACCTGACCCTGAACATTTCCAAGGTTAGGGCATCCACCACTTCTCTGTGCAACCTGTTCCAGTGCCTCATCACCCTCACAGTGGAGAATTTCTTCCTAATACTCTAATATCTTATTAATTGTTGAGATTCAGGGCTTTGACAACAGCCCTGCTGATTCTCTTGATCTCTAAAATGCCAGCCCAACCTCCCTGCTCCCCCAGAGGAACCTTTTGAGGATAAGTCAGCACTTGGGAATCCTGTGAATGTGCTGTTTAAACACTGGTAGAAGTCTTAAGTATAGGTAAGATTTTTGCTAGCAAGGCTGTTGTAGAGTTGGGGCAAACTAACAGAGTAGTTATTGATCTCCTGTACTAGAGGCTTTGGGAACAGGCTGGGTAGATGAACATCTGCCAGTGTTGGTGTTTGGTGCATTTTGTCTTCTCTGAATGCAATAGAACTGGGGTGGGTAACCCCGTAGCCTTCCCAGACCATTACTCCCTGATGCTGATGTTCCTTCAGAATGAAAAACATCAACTACTGACAATTCGAGCCAGGGGTCTTAATGAGGTCATGCTGAGTGTTAACAGACATCTGTCCTGTGCAGGGCCAGCACAGAGGAAGACTCATAGCACACATGTTTACCTGTTAACATGAGAGTTAATTAAGGAGTCTGTGAAGTCTTGGGCTTCCACTGAGGCAAAGTTTTCATGGGTCAGTGCAGCCAGACCTGGATATGATGGGCTGTGCTCCCATAGAAAAACCAGCATGTTTCACCTGGACATAGTCCTGTTACTCTGGCTATTTGACTTCTGGGCTGAAGTTGGCTTCATTCTGCTTTTTAGGGATGCCAAGAGAGGAGCAGTGGGCTGGCTGCACCTGTTCATGTAGATGTGGAGCAGCAAGAGCAGTATTTCCTCCTCAGTGAAGAAATGTGTGGAATGGGTTTGTCACTTGCTTCACGAGGGTGAGGCAATTGAGCTGTGCATTCCTGAATCAGCAGGCTCCTCTTGCCTTGGGCGCTCTTTGGCAACCACACATTAAATCCAAAGCTATAAATTGTATAATTTGCATAAGATATTAGACAGAGAAGCACAATGGGACAGATGCTAATTGCTGATTTGGGAAGCCTCACAAGCATTTGCTAGGGGATAAACTGCAGTTACCTCAGTGTTGGGCAATTCATGTTGGTTTCTAAAAGGAGAGAAGCGTATCACACCAACTCATTTCTTGTACTGTGTAATTTGCTGATTTCATTGTTGCTCTTGGGGACAGTTTTTTAGTTCCTTTTTAAGACAATATTTTTTAAAAACTTGCTATTTTTAACAAGGAGGCAAGTGCAGTTTGGGAGGGATATTCCCACCAAGAAATTGCAAACTCCTGTTTTGCTGCAGCAAAATGAATTCTACCATAAACTCTGGCATTTCATAGTCCTATCCTAGGTTGCCATGCAGGTGCACCAGATTGCAAATTAGAGGATTTTGGTTGATTTTTGCTGCCTTTACAACCCAGACTTTGGTATGATTTTTGGGGAGTAAAATTTATGCAGCCATTTTATTCTGGTTACTATTAATTTCTAATCAGCTGTTAGACTGCCAGTTAGTTAAACTGCTAAATCTTAAAATGTGTTCACCTTAAAATGTGCTATGGGGAATGTAGATCTCTACATTTGCCAGGTTTTGTAGTCATTTGAGTGTTGTGTCTTCCAGTACTTCCCCCCAATGTTTGTATGCCTTCTGTTTTATGAGCTGTTAATGAAATACAGGCAGTTCTCTACATGTGATGCTTCCCCTCAAGGTCCTGCACCAGGGCAAGGTGAATGTAGACAATAGAGCTGATTGTAATTGCTTTTGGTATTCAGTATTTTGAAAGAAAATAATGTTAGATCTGAAAATATCAATTTTATTTTCACTGAAGAAATGATCATCTGTAATGAGCCTAAAAGGTGCAGTGGAGAGAGTTAGCATTTTTCAGATTTCAGAATTTGGAAGAGAAGAGAAGAAAATTACTCTTTTACTCCCCTTCCTCTCTCCCACTCTTACTCTACAGCTTACTGGCCCAAAATTCCCAAGAAGAAAGGTGTCTTGTTCTTTTGGACACTTTATTTGAAGTGAAAATAAAGAAGCTTTGCTTTATGTTTTACTGAAAAGCATCTTACTTCATACCTTGGTAAAAGTGCAACCACTTGCCGGCAGTTTGGCCTGTCCAATTGTTTTGAACTTAATGTTCAGGACTAGTATACCTGTAAACTAGTTGAATATAAAGGTAAAACACAAGCTGCTCACACCACTGGGGGTCTAGAGTTACAGGAGAGTCCCATCTAAGAGATTCTGTGGGCTTGCCTTCATTAGGTGTGTGGCTTTTCATTCCTTCCAGTGAATGACAGTTCTGATGTGGATGCTCTTACTCAATTTCCTGCGTGGGAGGAGGGATGAACAGTACCAGCAGAAAGCAGCTTTGTAGTCTGTGTAACTACATCCTTGCAGGTGTTGGGGCAGGGTTACCATTCCAGTAATTGCACCTTTGGCAGTAACTGCTCCATGGATGCACCTCTTTGCAAGTGCATGCTTGTCCAGGATCATGCCACGTTTTGCCTTTTCCCTCTTGCCCTACTCCTTTACAGTGATTATTTTCAAAGTCACTGTTGTGAAGTAGGAAAAACTCTTTGAGAAACAGGCTCAAGATGTATAGCATGTATAACTGCCATCATTTAATTGGTTAGAAAAGCTTTTAAAATTATGTAACCAAATAGGTCAAACTGTAGTGGAGCTCATGCCAGACACAGGCATATGTTGGTCTCTGGAGGCAGGTATGGGTGGAGGACTTTACACAGTTGGTTTGTGAAGGTTTGTGTGCTTGTGATTGGATTCATGCACTGGATGCAGCAGTATTAGCCACCTAAGCTATTGCAGAGGTGAGGGGGAAGAAAAGGAATAGCTGAGAAAGCTACAACATGTGGTACATTTGTGCCTGTGAAGCTGTCTCTCTCCCCCAGAACAGAAATAAGAACCAGACAGACAGACTGGTTGTGCACACCAAACCCACCTTTTTTTTGTTCTTCCTGCAAGGAAATGGTACTTTCTGTGTTAGTTCAGTATCCAGGCTTATCAGCAACATAAACAACATAGCCAGGATTATTGAGTTCTGGCTTGCCTGTTCTAAGCACTTTATCATCCAGCCCATTCCAGAAACCCAGCATGAGCCAGTGAAAGGATTAGCCAGGTTTTCACCTTCTCCCCATGTTGTTAGAAACACGGAAAGGACCCTTACAATTGAGCCCATAGACCCAGCATTCCCAAGCCCATCACTAAACCATGACCCTGAGTGCTGTGTCTGTGTGTCTGCTAAGTAACTCCAGGGTTGGTGACTGCACCACTTCCCAAAGCAACCTGTTGTAATGTTTGGCAAGCCTTTCATTAAATGAATTTTTTCCTAATATTTAATATAAATCTCCCCTGGAGCAATTTGAGGCCTCTTGAGTGCCTCTTGACCTATGAGTTGTTACTTGGGATAAGAGACCATCCCTCACCTGGCTACAGCCTCCTTTCAAGTGGTTGTAGTGAACAATAAGATTCCCCCTGAGCCTCCTTTTGTCCAGGATAAACAACCCCAGCTCCCTCAGCTGTTCCTCATAAGGCTTGTGCTCCAGACCCTTCCCCATCTCTGTTGCCCTTCTCTGGATGTGCTCCAGCCCCTCAATCTCTTTCTTGTTATGAGGGGCCCAGAACTGAGCACAGCATTCGAGGTGTGGCCTCACCAGTGCTGACAATCATGGTGACAATCGCTGCCCTGGTCCTGCTGGCCCCACCATTGCTGGCACAGGCCAGGATGGCATTGGCCTTCCTGGCCCCCTGGGCACAGCTGGCTCCTGTTCAGCTGCTGTCAGAGGGCACCCACAGCTCCTTTTGCACCAGGCAGCTTTGCAGCCCCTCTGTCCCCAGGCTGTTGTTTTGTGTGGGGTTGTTGTGAGTGACCCAAGGGCAGGACCTGGCACTTGGCTTTGTTGACCTGATACAGTTGGTTTGGGCTCATGGATCCAGCCTGTCCAGATCCCCCTGCAGAGCCTTCCTGCCCTTCAGGAAGCCAGCTTGGTATTGGCCATGAATTTACTAAGAGTGAAATAACTCAACCCCTGTGTCCAGGTCATCAGTAAAAGTATTGGATAGGACTTTGTGCAGTACTGATCCCTGGGGGACACCACTAGTCACCAGATGCAACTGGATGTCACCACCAGCCTTGGGGTCTGGCCAGCCAGACCAGTTTCTTATGCAGCAAAGAGTGAACCTTTCCAAAATTACCAGCTCTGTGATTTTCCCCAGCCTCCAGATTGGGCTGACAGACCTGTAGTTCCCCAGATCTTCCCTCAGACAGACAGCCCATTTGCCAGCCTCCATTTGTTTGGGACCTCCCTGGTGAACCAGAGCTGCTGATAAATGATTGAAGGTGACTTGGTGATCTCTTCCACCCTCTCTTCTCTGCTGTGCCCTCGGGTGGATTCCATCCAGCCCTGTAGAGCACTGTGTGCTGTAAGTGGTGCAGCAGGCTGATGACCATTTCCCTTGGATTAAAGAGGCTTTATTCTTCTCCCTGTCCCTGTCTTTCAGCTGGCAGCTGGCTCAAGAGCCTGGGTACTGAAACAGCTCAGAATCCCTTCTAATTTCAAATCCAGGTTTACAGGTTTACCCACAAAGAGAAGTAACATCTTGTAACAACACGAATGTTCAATGTTGGCTGTTTTACAGTTTGTTGCAGCCTGAACATGTGCACAAAGAAAACCAGCTCGTATTGAGGCAGAGCTGGGTTCAAAGCAGAATAGACATTTACTGTATGAGAATCACATCTAGATTCTGTGAAGCTGGCAGTGCTTGTCTTATCTTCCCTACTTATATATCAGATTTTCCACAAGAATTTTATCTTAGGGAAACAAAAGTGTTATAGTTCTCTATCTAATCCTACGATCAGGGTGAGGTTTTTTTCCCTTCTGGTTTAGGAATAGAAAGGAATCCTCAAACAAAATTTATCTCCTAAATAAAAATACACCAAATTTTAGTTGCATTATTAACCTTTTTAATTAGTGAATTGCATGGGTTCATTAGTGTTTGTTTTATTGCAATGAAAGTCAAAGTCTGCCTGGAACTGACGAGTAAAACAAATGCATTTCATATTTAATGTAATGTGTATCATGACATGCAGATGGTTTTGATCCATTTCCCTTTTGTCCTCTCATTCAGTCTTTGTTTTTTATATTATTTTGTCCAAAAGAATTTCTTTTAATAACCTTCCATACTTGGTTAGCCTTTATAGAAAAATTAATTTTTCCTTTTGTAAAGGTAGACCTATGTGAACTGAATGTTTATTCAGGCTTACAAAGAAGTTGTGTTTTTTTCTTTGAAATCTAAGTGTAAAACCTCTTCTTTTTTGACTTGAAGAAAACAATGGATTTTTTAAAAACATTTTCTGTTTTGTGCTCTGGTTGTGTGGTTTGTTTGGGGTTTTTTTTTGGTTTTTTTTGGTTTTTTTGCTCTATGCACCATGTACTGCAACTTGTAAAGACCAAAGTGTTGATGTGTGGTTTTAGTGGCTGTAGGGCACATAGTATTAATCTAGGAACAGCACTGTCATTATCTTCATTAAAGCAAGGGTACTGTGACAGCCAGAAAGTGCAGAGGGACATTGAAGTTGTTAAATGTTGTTGGAGAACTGCATCTTGCTGGGACTTGGAAGGCTTGATCCTGTTTCAAGACTTAGTGGTGGTGCCTCAGTAGGTACTCATCTCTCCACCTCCTTGTTTCTTCATTTCACACCCTTGTCCTTTACCAGTCCTATTTGTTTTGAAACTTCTCTGAGGGGGACACCACCTATTGTTGTGTGTTTTGCACAGGGCTCAAAGTGCAGCCCTTGCAATGCCACTGCAATACAAATGATGTCAGGGGAAGATGGTAAGGCTTCCGCAGCATCCACAAAGGTTTTCATTGTAACTGTTTACAGAGGAAACCCTTTGAAACTGCATTGAGTGGAAGCTAAATTTTAAGCTATGACCTGGTTTCTTTGAACATTCAGGTTTTGTCATTATTTTGAAGCCTTCAGTATCTGATGCTAAAAATACACTGTATGGAGCTTCCCATATGTAGGTAGTTACATAAATCTTGCCATAAATAATACTGGTTCACTTGATCATCATAGAAATGTCTCAACATGCAGTTCATAAGGGATTTGCTCAGAGCAAACCAAAATTGAGTAGAAAAACATGGATTAGAATGAGAGTTCCTAGACCTATTTAGATCATGCTTTTATAGCATCATTTCAATCATTTCATAGCCCAGTTTGTAATTTTTCCAATATCTAGACAAAGCTGAAGAGGGCTAAGCAGAATCCTATTTAATTTTTCAGTGAGCTGTGAAATGTGAAGGGCTAGTACTGCGCCTTTACAGGTGCACATCTTGAAAAGGTATAAGTTAAATATTATTTTTTCAAATTTAACATTGTTAGGTGAGTAGAAGCGTAGGGTGGAATGCTGGATTTCACAGCTCTTTTGTAGAAATGCTTCAGACTATAAAACTAAAGCACTACTACTAAAGTGCATACTTTACTACTTAAAAGTACATACTAAAGTACATACTACTAAAGTAGTAGTAAAGTCCTGGTTGTTGATAGGTGTTGGAAAAAAGTGGATTTTATAAATAGGAGGGGGAAAGGCATAGATGAACTGATGGCATACAAGGCAGCATTCTTCAGAGTGGCAAGAAAAGTCCAAGTGAATTTGAGCTTTAAAAAAAAGAGAGAATTTACAGAAGCTTTTCAGTACGTAAAGAGGCTTCCAAAAAGGCTGGAGATGGACTTTTCACAAGGGCAAATGGTGATAGGATAGGAGGGAATGGCCTTAGGCTGAAGGGGAGAGCAGGTTTACATTAGATAATGGGAAGAAATTTTTACTGTGAGGCTGTGGACTCCCTGTCCTTGAAATGTTCAAGACCAGGTTGCAAGGGGCTCTGAGTAACCTGGTATAGTGGAAGGCATCCCTGCCCACCACAGGGGCATCAGAACTGGATGATCTTTATGGTCACTTCCAACCTAAATGATTCTGTGATTCCATTAAAAAAGATTGGTGCTGAGGAGGGCTTATTTGGACAGCTGGCAGTCTCAAAAAGCAGCTCCTAGGATATCACATATAACTTGCAGGTATTAGTATAGGAAAGCAGAGATCAAACATTAGGAAAGGAAGGAAGCTTGGGCTAAGCAAACTGAAGTGAAATCTGAGATGGGAGTGAGTGGTGCAGTTGAGCTCTGAAAGAGTGTTAAGTAGCAAGCATATGTCAGAAATTCTTACTGAAATCTCAAGATTGGTTTAATTAGGAAGAAAATGTTTTGACTTAATTCTCAGAAATGAGCAATCCCTACTTGCACGAATCCCAGTTTTGCCTTAGGCTCTTCTGTCAAGGGATGGATGTCATCAGTGCCCAGCCTAGCAGTCCCTCAGCCTGATCCATCACCTTCATGCCTTCTAGTTTATTCCTGCACATCCTGCTTCAAGTTGAAAAATAAGATTGTAAAATCATTGTATCAGGAACTGCTGTGAAATTTGTTTCTGCAAAGAAACTAAATTGCAGTTTGTTAGACCTATTAGGAACTCTTTGGGACCTAATTCAGACCGCAAAATAAATATTGTCAGTGAAAAACATTACAGTGCACAGAACCTCAGGGCAGAATGCTCAGACAGCTCTGGGGGAGACAGACCTGTCTCCCATGAAGAGTGGATGGTTTTTGATGCCCAGCTCCTTCTGTCCATGGAAAGGCCAGCCTCCATGCTCCCCAGGAGCCTCCATGCTCTCCTCCTGCAGAGCCTTTGTTATGGTAGAGCCCTGGAGTGGGAAAAAGATTTTAAGCAGCAGATGGACTGTAGTGTTCACTTTAAAAGTATGCCATTTTTTTCGTTGGTCCCAGATCTCATTTCTTTACAGAAAGTGACAACTGTGCTTAGCTCTGCTTTGAGTTACCCCTGTTCTGGATGCAGTAAGGGTAATTTGTTGTTTTGCAAGTGGAAGATGAATGGAATTACTCAGGTCATCCTGGTTTACCTCCAGCAGTTCTCATCCAGCTGCTTTGATTCTAACTAACATTTGTGGGTCAGATCTGTGAGCTCGCTGCCTTTTGATGTAGAATGGTGTTGCGAAAGAATCTCTGAAACTTTCCTGACCTTTTGTTGTTCTCTCGTTTCTCTGCCTCCCTTTTTTCATTCTGGCTACATGGTGAATGTAAGATTGAGCAGGGATCTTTTCCAGGAGGATATTCATCTACTTCGCTTAAAAAGCAGACAGGGAACATGAGTGAGAGAAGGTAGATTGAGAAGAAAAGGAAATTGAAGCAGTGTAGTGGGATTGCATTAAATAACTTTGAGAATAAAGTACTCATACTGTTTTTGAAAAGAATATTGCAGAAGAAGTCAATAACTAATATTTAGGGAGTTTGGGGTTTTTTGTGGGGCTATTTAAAACTTATTCTACAAAGTGTTAGCTATAACTTAATGCAAGTTAGTACAAAGTATACAGAGAACAGATATTGAAACAGGAGAATTTTCCTGCCAGTGCATGACAGGAAGCAGTTAGACTTTTAGTAGAACAAACAATGAAAAAGATTTTTTAAAAAATCTGCTTTCTCTATCCATATCAAATAACATGCTAGAAGAGAATACCAAGAGCAGATGAAGCAGTTTGTGGTTGTTTCTCTTCAGTTCCAGGTGACATCAGTGCTGGAAGCAGCTCTTCTCAGTACTGCACTCTTTTCTCACCTAGTGAGAAGCAAAACATGATTAGAGATCATCTGCTCTAGTTCAATGGCTGCAAGCATCAAACAAGGTTATTTGCAAGAAAACCTAAGGCCACTTAATTCTAGGTTTTACACGTGTACAAGACCGGAGCAAGAATTCCACTGGAGAGTGCTCATTCTTAGGAAAAACACCCAACAAAATGTTCCAATATGTGAATGCAGTTGCCTTATCCACATGCTAAATCTGGGTGTGGAGCGTGACAGGTACTGTTTGTCTTCTAAGCATCTGGAAATGTGTGCTCATTTTTGCCTTCCCATTTTATTAACTCTTAGTGGTGCCAGGGCCCCCATGGGAGAGGATTTCCGACCTGCTCAGCATTGGCCAGTTTAAAAGCATTGTGAGCATTATAGCACAAGCCTTGATGGGCTGATAGTGTTAAATAAAAATTTGGGGGCTTAGTTTTAATCTGTGTCTTAACAGGAATTATCTGAGTGTACCTGAGTTGGAGTATCTCCCAGCCCAACCACAGATTTCTGTGTTCAGGTTGTGTGGGGTAAGAGTGCTACCAGAGAAAATCCACAATGTGCCTGTGTCCTTCCATACCAGCAACAGATCTGCACTTCCTCTGTAGCACTGCATTGTGCCTGGTCTAATGCCCAGGCTTTTGATTTTTAGTAGTTCAGACAGGGATGTTTTTCTCACCATTGCAGAATACAAGCAAGAACAATGAAAAGAGGTAATATTTAGGTTTCAGGTCCCAATGTATCCAAAAGTAAGCAGAATCTAAAGCAGTAGGTTTTTCCCCTCTCCTCATCTGTCAACATCTTAAAAATTAGTGTCCCATTCTTTTCTCTCTTGAGCCCTTCACTATTCAATTTGCTTCAAGTGAAGTAAAAATCTCAAGTGTTTTATATGACCTAAATGGTTCAAGAGATCTGGTGGGACCCATGGCTACCTACTTTCCTCCATCTTCTGTTTTCTTAGTCTTAAATCAAGGCAGTGCTGGGCTTTTGTTGTCTGAAGAGAGGTTATGGAAATTCAGTATAGGCAGTCATTCAATAATATAAAACACATTTAATAAGAAGAGCCACAGGGATTGAGTGTGAAGAAATTTGCACAATGAAACACTTTTCTTACACTTGCTGTCCACCTTAACTCGCTCTCCTCTTTTCTGCTTCACCAGCTAATCTCCAAATGTAGTTGTGGGCTTTCAAATTTGATCAGATTGCAAGAAGCAGCCTCTTGGAAGAAGGGATCAGAGAAAGATTAACACTGCTGGGAACTTGCTGTTTACCCTTTCAATGGTGTGATTTAACTTTCTGCTTTATACTGATTGTTATGAGGGTTAAATAAATGTCATGGCTTTTAAACACAGTCCAGAAGAGTGACACTGCTTTGTAGTTTGAAACAAAACATGTCTTTAGGGCTGGGCAGCATATCCAGAGTTGAGATATCATGGTAATTAAAATAATGATAATTTAATGTAGTGATCCTTATCCTGTAGGAAGGCTTGTTTGCTTAAAATGAAGTATTACATATGCTAAAGCCAGATTTTGATGTAGGGGAGTAAAAGTCCATGGGCTGGCAGTATGACACCAAGTGCAGCTCAAATAAACCAGACTGTATATTTGTGTTTTAATTAACTTAATAGATGTGTCTGCAAAGAGCTGGAGCTAAACTTCGGTAGACTTCGTTGACCAGAGAACTGCTGTTCCTAAAATAGGATTTATTTGTTATTTTTTCTATTACATTGACCATTTGAGACATCTCTAGCTGATGGCTGGATAAGATTAATATTGGGACAAGTCTGCTGTTTGTCACAGGGCTTCCTGAAGTGTCTTTTCCCAGTACTGACCTTTATGGTACATAATGATGATGTCCTTACTGAAGGATTTTTCTTAATGGGAAAATGCCCATCAACCGAATTCTCACCATCATCCTGTGAACGACTCTCGTGAGAAACTCTGATGTAATTACTAGTTCAAGTGCTATTACTGAGATTAGAGACATCTGTTTGCTTTGATTTTCAGTCTCACAGTGCCCTGAGTACCGTGCTGGGCTGGAGCTGCCAAAGCCTGAAGCAGCAGCAGTTGCCTCTGCTCGCTGTGTGTTGCTTTGTGGGAACAGGTTATTTTTCTGTCACACATGGATCTACCCACTGGCATTGCATCCTGCAGGAGAAAGGGACTTTTCCTCCAGACTGTACCTTTCCCCAGCAATGGAGAAGCCCTCATTGCCCAGTATGTGCTAGCTCAGAATCATAGCAGCCTCTGAATTTATGGCTCCTTTTCAGGGTAGCAGGAAGAAGATGGACTATGGAAGGGTGCTGCTCAGTCAGATCTGATTCCTTTCATGCTGCAGGGGACTAGGGGTGCCTGTGTAAACAGCTGAACATATCTCTTCTGGCAGGGGAGAGAGTAAATATTGTATGGAGTTTTCTGTATTCAAAGCCAGCATCTGAGCATCTTAACTCTTTGAGCTGAGCCCCACACCAGACACATCCACTGCTACAAAGCAAATGCTAGAACCTCAATCTAATCCAGCTCAAAATCTGATTCTCAATTTAAAGTTAACCTAAAATTAAAGCTTATTTACAGCTATATGCTATTGTCTATATTCTTGATCTGAGAATGAACAGAACATGTAGGATATGGCATTTTTAATTTTAAATTAGGTAAGTGTTTTATGGTGGGGCAAGGGTATATGTGGTGTATTTGGGTAGGAATGGTGTTAAGCAAGCTGATTCCCTGCAGGCATCTCACTTGAATACTGTGCCCTACCTACATGTATGTTAGCCTTTGCAAATTCCTATCTAGATGCAACTCTGGGTGAAAGTCAGAGTCTGACCAGCACTACCAAATTCTGAGCTGGGCCTGCAGTGGTTTTTTTGGAGCAAGACTCTTCACCCTCCTTCCGAACACAAGGCTGGGAGGATTTACAACCTTACTTAACTGCATAGATATCACATAATATCTCTTTGATGATGGCCTCTGATTAGTTTTCTAAGTCACACTAAAGGAATGTGGTATGGTTCCAGTGCTCTATAACTGCCTAAGTGCATCTTACCAGCTTCATTATGGCTCTGCTGCTGAAATGCATTCCCTTCTGATCTAAGACAATCTAAATTAACAGCTATTTTAAAATTATTTCATTTTCTTTTTAGAGCAGTTTCTAGTTCTTAATAACTGGGGTTTTTTTTTAGTTTTAGGGCACTTTAATATGAGAGGTAGGGACTTTGTCCAGGAGACTGTGATGAGGGAGACTTGGAGATGAGACCTGCATCTCCAAGCATAGTATTTTCTTGCATTTCATCGACCTCTTCCAACCAAGTACCTAGTTTTGTTTCAGTAAGTGGCTGTTCTAACCTCACAAAGACTGCATAATAACCTGGTACATTGAAACACAACCTAAATAGCCTAAAGTCCCAAAGCACTCTTAGAGAAGTATGTTTTTTGGTTTTTCTCCAAATCTTCCTCATTGAATACAACATTCTTTGATTGCTTGTGCTGTAAAGAATCTCTACTATAGACTCAGCACAAGTCTTTGCAGGCAAAAATCTACGATTTTTTGAGGGAAACTTGCAGTGTGTTACTGAAATGCTTCATTATAGCAGCCAGACTCTTTCTTTTCCATCCCCAGTACAGCAGCTTCACAGGCAAAGGATTAGATCGAACTGAAATGCAGAGTTCAAAACTTCTTGAAGCAGCTGAGAGGGGAGGGAGCACAATGGAGGCCTGTGTGAATCGGGAGTAGCATGCTGATGATGAATGGGAACAGCAATGTGTTGTTTCTTCTGGTAAATATGAAAGTAGTAGGTGGTAAGCTTGAAAAAAAAACCCCAACATTTTCACTATCCTACACTGCATAGCTAAACAAGGAAATTCAGTGCCACAGAGTGCTATGAATGCTAATCTGTGTGTGTTCAAAAAAGCAACTAGATTCATGTCAGAAAAACCTGTTGAAAGCAGATAAACCCTTTACTTTCCTGAAGAAGTCCCTAAAGGGCTGCTGCAAGGGTCTGTAACAGGGACAACATCCTTGTAAGCTTTTGTGGTTTTATACTCTTTCCTGGACACCTGCCACTAGCCTTTCTCTCAGCTGATTTGTGCCATTATGATCTGGCATTGTCCTGATACTGGAAAATGTCCCTTCAGTAAGGAATACTGAAGATCTCCTTGGCAAAGACCAAAAGAAAAGGGAGGGGGAGGAACCTAAAGGAAAAATACAGAGAAACAAAGTGAATACTAGGAACAGTTTTTGTGGGAGATTGTGAGCACGTACCCCATCACTACAAATATATATCCGAGTTTCCTTTTTTTGGAAACACTACAGGGGTCCACAAACCTGGTAATGCAAAAATTAGACTCATCCTGGGAACAAAACCACCTTCCTGATCCTGGTTGGATGAATCTTTTTGATCTCTTAAAAAGATTAGGAAACCCAAAGCTGGTTTGTTTAATACAGTGTGTTTAAGTCCTGTCCCCTCTCATTCCCTCTGTTGGTCATACTACGGTCAGATGGGTGTTCAGATAAAAAGACAGCTGACATTTTTCCAGGCTTCTCTGACAAGTAGCTGGAATAAAATACATGAGAAATTATTTTAAAATATTGGTACTGGTGCCTGCAGGTTGTACCTGCTGGATGGGGTGGGATGCTGCGTGTGGGGATCCCACCTTGTGCTGAGGAGCAACTTTTGAGCCAGTCCTGGGCTGTGTTCTCCTGAAAAAGTGGTCTGAGCTTTGTCTGACTGCAGTTTAACCCTGGATTTTGGCAGCTCTGTATAAGGCAGAACATAATGATTAGGCTTATGCTGCAGAATGTAAGTGCTTTTGAAATGGGATGCAAAGGTGAAAAATGAAATTAAATTAAAATTCTTGGGAATTCTTTGAGAGAAGCTGAAGTAAAATGACTAGAGGAACGTGTAGAAGTGATCATGAACTGTAATAATTGAAAATCCTTTAGAAATCTAAAATCACTTCTTAGAAAGAAACATTATTAAATGTGGTCTCTGGGATTTCCTGCTTAGTAGGATAAACAGAAAGGGAAGAGGAAGGTTTGATAACTTCATTTATGCTAACTAACTCAAATTTTTGCTAATGAAGAACCAGTAATTTCTCAGTTGGCAACTACGTGTTTGAAGTGCTTCATTTTTCACTGTGCTCCATGAACATCTGTCCTGCTGTTTACCTTTCATACAGGAAATTAATTTCTTCTTGTCTGAGATAAGCTTGAAAAATATTTATAAGGGAAAAGCTATGAAAGTATATATCAGTATTAGGGGAAGAAACCATGAATGTATTGGTTTGTTGGCAGGGATATGTTTATAGAATATTCTCTTACTCGAGCAGACTTAAGAAGCAGGCATTGAAGACAGAGTATTTATTTCAATCACAGACCAACAACTATTGCCAAAGTGAACATAATTAGTGTTTCATGGTATACAGGGCAGGGGCCATCCTGCTGATTTGAAAGCAAATTCAAACAAGCATCTAGCTCAGCCTCATGGTGAGGAATATGAACTGAATAAAGTACTTAGTGTAGAAGAAGTGTAAAGTTTCAAAAGGTGGAGGTACCAGCTCGGTGCCCTGAGCATGCCTGGCTCAGACGTGTCTTCTGCTTTGTTTCAGCCAGCAGAGGCTGTGGCAGTGCTATCCTCCTTGGGTCCTCACTGTGCTTGCTTTCCATGGCCATGAGGCTGAATCCTCCTAGGAGGAAGGCTTCCCTCTGCTTTGCTTTACAGGAGGATTCAGTCCTGACACCACAGGAAGATGGAGCTTCCAGTTCCCCCAGCAAGGTGGTTGCATTGGTTTCCCACTCGTTGTTCCAGTGGCACATGCACATGCTAACTGCTGCACTGTCATGGCTCACTTAGGACTGAGATAAATGTGAATGTCACAAGCATTCTGTTGGGCCCTGAACTGTGGGAGGCTGCTTGCCTTCTTCACCAGCCTCCCCCTAGAAAAATGCAGGGGAATGGTGAGGGTTTGTTGGGCAAGAAGGGGTGGTTTTGGTTTTGTGGTTTCCTCATTGGTCAGGCTTGGAATGACACCTTCCATGAATGCTGGAGTGTAAAGCCTGTATGCTTGTGCCCTGAAAAAGGCTATCAGAAGGAAATGAAGGATTTTGGTTCCATAAGGGTACATTTAATTAGTGCAGCCCCTAAAGTCCATAATGACAGTACTGAGTGCTGTGATCCAAAGTCATGTCCTCAGTCCCTCATTTCAAAGGGGCACCAAGCTGTGAGTTCAGCAGGGTATGAGTTCTGTTAGACTTTATTTCCTCTCAGTTCACAACTGTCTGTTCCTGCCTGGAAGGACAGGAACTGTTGCTCTCAGGTGAACAGAGCAGACAGGATGCCTCCCTGTTCTGTGTATTTGTGTGAAAGTGGTCTGCAAAATCAAATAGCAGTAGTGACAGATTTATGCATGAGTGAGGTAGGCTTACTGCCCTGTGCTCCTGGCTGCTCTCCTGTCATGCTGAACGTGGCTCCCTGGCACTTTCAAAAGCCCAACCACTGTCAGGGTCACAGCCATCCCTTTGCAGCATTACACAAGGCATGATCATCTTATTTTCACAAGACACTCGCTGTGTTCTCTGCTTCCCCTTTTAGTAAAGCACCAAATCTCCCAATTCTTCTGCTTTTGTGCTCTGCTGCATGCTGTGCAGACAATTCCTAAGAAACCTAAGGAGACTATAATTAAACACTTAATGGAGAAGCTTGAAGTGTTGATATTACATGTCTGAAGAAAATATGGAAAATATTGACACCTGCTGTGGTTTTCTAGTTCTGAACACACTTGTGTTTTTCCCCCCTTTTTCAGTTACACAGTATAATTGATACTTGCAACATCCCTTCCTGTGGAGACGTTTCAAGGAGTCCTCAGGGCATTTCCTCCTCTTGTTCTGCTAAGACTAAGAATTTTCAAGGACAAACATGTGAGACTGAGCTGTGGTACATTCCTGACTGTTTTCAGGTCCTATGTCACCTCTGACTCTGGGTACATATTTGGAGACAAAATGTCACCCCTAGTCTTGGAGTGAGAATCCCTCCTTTAACTGACAATATATTGTATTTTGGTGCAGGATGAATGTGTTTCTGGAATTGCCTGTACAAGTTTCCTGTGTCTCACTACAGCATTTGGCTGCTGCAGACAGTACATAGATGTGACTAATAGTCAGATTTACTGGAACAAAACAAATGCTGGTACTGCCTGGATTGGTGTCCTGGTAGGGTGCTAACATGTCCTTGTTTGGGAAAACAGAGCATTCCTTCCTGAGTGCTTTCCCCTTCTTGCTGAGCTGAACTCAGCAGCACTGAGAAATAACAGCATCCTCCTCCACATTCATCTCAGAGAAAAGCTGCTGAGGTCAGGTTTTGAAGGCTGTTCCCTAAGACACCAAAGGTACATCGTTCCTGCATTTTAACACAAATGTTGAATTTTACAGCACCTTGTCTGCAGTGGCCTAATGTCTTCTGTTGCCCTTTTTTCTGACAATGTGAGTGAATTATCCAGAAAAGATGTGTGTGCACTGCTTTGCTGCCTAATACATGGTACTCATGTTTTTTCTAACAAATGGCACCAGTGCTGGCCTCGGGGAAGAGGAAGGAAAGTAGAAGTGTTCTTGTCAGGGCACATTCGTGGTCTCAGAACTCCTCTGTTTGCATAATTTCATGTTCTCCAAAGGTGAGTTCAAGTCAGGAAGAGCCTCTCCACCTCAGAGAACTGATGTGTTTGTACAGCCTGTCCTCCTTGTTTCTGAAGCTCTTTGAGCACTGATGTGCAGATCCTTGTGTTTGAGAGGCCCTGCAGAAATAAGCACGTTTGGACACCTGCACAGTGCTGGTGGCACAGCTTACACTTACATAAAATCATCCATGGGCACAATGACCAAACAAGCAATCACTAAACATCACAGCAATGCAAGAGCACAAAGATGAAAACCCAGAAAGTGGACAGGGATATGAGCTTCCAGACACACAAGGAAATCTCACATAAAGCTTCAGCTATGTGTCTGTGTAATGTATCTGCAAATCCTAATGTTACTTGGGATCATATTCTACATTCTTGGAATAAATGCTTATACTCTATGTGATGTTCATAGCTTTTACAAATTTTTCCACTGCACTTTTTGACTTCGATATTTTTGCATCTTTGTTTCCTTTCTCTATATTTAAATGCTTCAACAAACATTGCTCAGCTGTTGCATTGCAAGTGGCTGGTGACCCAGAGCAGACCCAGCACTGATTAAGTTCTTGGTTCAGATGGAGTCGGGCACAGAAGATGAGGTTTTCCACTCCTGCCCATAGGCTGTCTCTTGATGAGCCCTTCTAGGGTTTTGTCTCTTGCTTTCACTGTTGTAAAATGAGTGGTGATGAGTGCTGCCTTTGTAAAAAGGGAAAGATCTCCAAACAAGGAGTGCTGTATGACAGCATGAGACAATTGCAGGTATGGTCCAAGTGAGCCTACCACCAAAACTTTTATCAGTTCACTGAGGGTCTGCTTCAGCTTGCCTGGCAGTAAAATGAAACTGCTGTTGGATAGCCCAGGAATCTTGGATGCATATGGAACCTTGTGTATTTGAAGAGGCTTATATAAATAAAATGTACATCAATGATAGTAGCCTGGATTTTTTCTAAGCATCCTTTCATCTGCATTTAGCTAGTTGAAAAGTCTAATCTTAGTATACACTGTGTTCATTTTTTTTTAGTCTTTGCAAATACAAGCTAATTATTTTCATCTATTAATAAGCAGATAGTAAAGTTTTGACTGAAAGACATGACTGCATGTCTCAGAAATTTACTAATTGCTCTTGAAGAATTTAGCTTTCCCAGATCTACAGGTATGTTCCTCATTTTGAAAGTGTTCTGTCTCTCAATGTCTTCTGTTGCCTTGACACTGTTACAGCATTTTCAATCTGTCAAAAAGAAAATGAGTACCCAAAATGAGATTCCCAAAGCCTGGAAAAAGGTCATTAAATAGATCAGATAGAAAGGAAATAGCATTTCTACTAAATCAGAGACTTTTTATACAAACCATGATGGGTCATGCTGAGAGCTGTCTAACTTGTTGAGCTTAGCAATGTTTCTCCTCTTGAAAATTAGCCAAGAATTTAGTTCTTTCCATAACTTTCTAATCCACCTACAGAGCAGAGTTCAGATCCTACAACTGGTGTGGTATGAATCCAGCATTCTTTGACTGGGTAGTCTTTAAAACTTTTTTTATTACAACATGATTAAGAATAGAGTTTAGCCTGTGATTTAAATTATTGTGTGCAGGACATACATTGTAGAGCATAGGATTTTGACATATCTTTACAGCATTGACAACCACCAAAAAGTGGGTCGGATGACAGCAGGTACAAATCAAGTTTTTGCAACTATTTACTTCTCAAAGAAGTGCATTTTTGGAAGACACAGGACATTCCTTTTCCTTTGGGAAAGGATTTGTTGAATACTGGGAATTGACGCTGAACACATGGGGAACTTTTCCCTGATCTTACACATACTCTGAGCCACAAGTGATGGTGTTGTTTTTTACATGGATGTGCCTGTGTGGCTCAAGGCATCTCCTGTCTTTGAGTCACTGCCATGTGTGCTGTCACTGGCTGTTGTGAAAGGGAAAATCCTTGTTTTACCAACTTAGAGGGGTCACAGCGCCCTTTGTGTTGGACAGCTAAGGGGTGGATATGATATAGTCTGACCTTCTAGGAGTCTGCATCCCCTGTATTCCTTGGTGTAGGTGCAGGACATCTAGGGAACTGGGGACAGTTCAGCAGCATTTTGAAAAGGCTCCTACAAGCTGCCTGCACTCACTCAGCTCCTGTTTTCTAAACGATCCAGTCTGTGGCTGTGCTTTACCTCAGTTTTCTTCAATCCACCCATGATATTTGACCCCTTCCAACCCAAGCCATTCTGGGATTCTGTGAAATCAGCCAGAAGTTGTCTGTCTTTTCTGGACTTTCTTTCTGACGTTTCTGCATGTGGACATCTCTTCCACCCTTGCTGTCATACTTGAGATAGTAGCAAGTTCATGAATCAGGAGTCAGTGCAGTAACTGAAGCCAGAAAATGATAGGTATTTCTTTGTGTATTCAGACTGTACAGGTCAGCATTGTTCCCTGCAAGGCAGGAATGCACGTTTCAGAAAAACAGGAAGATTACTTTGCAGCAGCAGTTCTTGTGAAGGCAATTGTCTGGCAGCAAAGGGCAGTTTATTGTACTTCACACTGTCTAGCTTAAATTTACATATATGTGCAGTACTAGGTGTTTACAAACAGTGAGTAGAGATAGATTTGTCCAGAAGTTACTAGTTTGAAACTGCTGAATGTATAAAGTAAAATTGCTGTCTAAATCTTCCTGTTTCCATTGGCTTTGCTGGTACACAGACAGCTTGCAGAAACAAGTTGACTGGAGCCATGTGAGATGAAGTCCCCTTTCTGTCACAATTATTCACTGGCACACAACTTTTGGGAGCTCATAGCCAGACTCAGGAGGCACCTTGTCCTGCCATGTGTGCTGGCACATCTGTCAAGGACTCCATTCTGGTGGAGTTGTCTTTCCTCCCTCAGCATTTTTATTGCCATCTCTCTCCCTCCCTCCCAGGTGTTATTGAAGTGCTGGAATTGCTGCTTTGAAGCACTGAGGTTTTCATGGAATAAATGGCTTCTGGCTGCTGCTAGCTGCTTGACATGCCCAGTGTCAAACCAGGGACACAGACACTGACTGCACCAAAGATGCAGCCAAAGACCGAGTCTTACAGTGCCAGAGAAAATAGAAATAGAAACCACTTTGTCCTGGGTTCTGCTGGAAGCTTGGCATCTTAGCAGATGACATCCACAAAAATATCAAGCTTGGGCACATGCCCCTTCCAGTTCAGCAGCCACTACTTCTTCTCCATGATGCCAGAGAGAATCATGCAATACAGGATTTTCTCCTGGCAGCCTGTTTGCAGCAAGGAAATAGTGTCAGCTTCCTACACCGTCATGGGTTCAGGGTAGTAGGTAAGGACTGCTGGTCCTTGCCTCTCAATAGTTTCTCACAGGTGTTGCCAAGTGTTTTGTTGAGTGTTGGGATCTGTTGTGGGATATCTATCCAGAGTGCTTTGCAGTTGTTTGTGAAAAAAGATCACAGAATATGCTGAGCTGGAAGGGACCCATAAGGATCATTGAATCCAACTCGATGGCACAGCACCATCCTCAAGAGTCACACCATGTGCTTGAGAGCATTGTCCAAACACTTGAATTCTCTCAGGCTTGCTGCTGTGACCACTTCCCTGGAGAGCCTGTTCCAGGGTTCAGCCATACTCGGTGAAAACCTTTTTCTGATATCCATGCTAAACCTCTCCTGACACAACTTCAGTCCGTTCCCTGAATCCTGTCACTGGTCAGAAGAGAGAGGAGATCAATGTCTGCCCCTCCTCTTGCCCTCAGGTGGAAGCTCCAACTGCAGTGGGGTCTCTCCTCAGTCTGCTCTTCTCCAGGCTGAACAGAACAAGTGACCTCAGCCCCTCCTCATACAACTTCCCATCAAGGCCCTTCACTGTGCTCATTGCCCGCCTTTGGACACTCTCTAATAGCTTAATATTTACAGGGCTGTCTGAAACTTTAGCAACAGAAACTAATCCAATGTAAACAACAGTGTGTGTGCATTCCTTTGCTATAGTTATACTAACATAATTAGAACAGAAAAATATACACTAACAAAGCTTTCCCATGTAGATAGGTCGTTTTCTTTCTGATGTTTAAAATACTCATAGCTTGTTTGTCTCAGCAGCTATTTTTTCTCATTGATTTGGAGTGGGCTCAATCCACCTCACTTGGGAAAAACCATCAAGCTGTACCAGTCTGTGTAGTAGGCAGCAGCCTTGGTTGGTGTGCCCTACTCCTGTTAAGGCATTGCAAACAAGTGCAGAGCAGAATGCTTTAAGGCCAGAACCAGTGTTTCAGTCACATTTTTGCAAAGTGCTGCAGGATTGTCTATATAATCTTCAATTGAAAATACAAAATGTTTCTGAATAAAAAGCCTGTTCATTTGATTTTGTTCCTTCCATAACACAAAGTGCAAGCTCTGAATGGTGAGCAGTGTAGTAGTCCCACATGTATTAGAGAAGTTTGCTAACCTATGCAAGGACAGTATTAGGGCAGGGCATTAGCTTCTTATTTCCCATGTTACATACAAACTTGGGACCATGATCATGTGCTTGTGTTGTTGAGTTGATAGTCTCTGCTTAGGTATCTGCAAACAGTTCTTTCCACTGTTGTTATTGAAATGCCACATTGTTACATTTCACCCATGGCACAGGAAGAAGTGCATTGCAGTTATGGCAGTTGTGTAGTCGTGCTTTGAGTGGCTGCTTTACAGAGAGGAACTCAAATGAAATCTTTGGTCACCAAATCTCTGGCAAATGTTTGGCCTCAAAGCACAGGGATGGCCTCCCTGTCACACAGGTGACAGGAGGTACCTAGGCACAGGGCTGCCAGTCAGTGACAGCAATGTGCCTCTCCTGTTACTCAGTGTTATCCCAAGATCCTCCTGTGTTTTCTGGATCTGTTTGTAAACTCTTGCACTTAATTTGTGTTCACATACATGTGGGCTGGTAAAGTAATAAAAGGCAGGTATTTATTCACATTTCCTCTGTCATTGCTGGTATGGTTTGGAACAGGAACCAGAGTTCCTGTTCCTTTCTGGCTCAAGCTGGGGCACAGGTGCTGCAGGACTATGGGGGCTTGAACTAAGCATTGAATGATACTGTCAGAGCCCCTTGCGGTGTGTCCCTGGGATTCCTCTACCTTGGAGGGAATTTTGTCATTAATTTGCAATCCTTGCAAAGGCTGCTGCTTTGCCTCTGACACAGCGTGTGTAGATTGGAAATGGTGTTTGCTGAAAGCCTGGGACATGCATTGTGTACTATCTCCCAGGATTTATCTTCCAAAAGCTCATTAAACTGATCTGGTTAAGGGCCATCAACCCTCTAGATTAGAGATATAAAGAGCTTCAGTGGACTCTGCTCATCTGGGTACTCTAATATCTTCAAATGAACTCCATCAAAGACAAGAAAAAGCTGCCTACATCATGTCTGCCATCATGGCCCCTGCCATGAGTGCATTTTCTATTTTATTAGACAATGTACTCTATAATGTAAGGAAAGACTGATTCTTCAACTGAGAGGAACTAACTGGTTAAAATGAGTAGAGTTATATACAAATAAATTTAGTAAGGAGTTCAGCATTGGGTCTTCACAGTTTACCTGCTCATCCTGGGAATGATGAGCATCTGATGAGCATTATATGGAGCAAAATGGTGCTCTCTCTGCCATCAGTTTTCTATGTGAATCAGGTGTGTACAAGGTGTGTACAGGGAAGTGCACACCACTGTCTGTTCCTATCCACCATCTAGGCCAGGGGGATGCAAACCAACATCCCAACAGCTCCTGTCCTGGAGCTGTGTAGTTTGAAAGTAGAAATTCAGCTTGGAAATTTTTTTGTTCTAGTCTAAGAAATGTCTTATCTCAGTATTTGGGAGAGGAAGCATAAAAATGTTGCATTTGGCCATTATATACCTTCTGTATTTCATGGGAAAATGTTGTATTTGGACACTGGTGCTTGGTTCTGAGATTCCTTTGTCATTCTACACAGCAGGGTTGTCTGTGTAGGTAAGAATACTAAAATTGGGCACATATGCCACTTGAAAATGGTAATGCTAAGTATAATTCCTGTATTCAAAATACATAGGTAAGCATATGAAACAGCAGATACACATTATTGTTTAGAGACAGTTGAGGTGGTTTTAATCAGGGTTCAGGTATTCACACAGAATCTGACATTTGCATTTTAATGTAGAGCAGACATGCAGAGTGTATTTTGCATAGTCTGTCTTCTTGAAATGCCTTTCGGGTTTTGCAGATACCAATACATTTAATGCCAGTCTTCTGAGCAGAACATTATTGGGGTAAAAATGCAGAAAAGACTTCTTTGCATTTGCCAAATAATCCCTTTCATTTGTTTCCTTGATGAGGAAAATTGCTTTCATTATTTCTGTAACACTGGAAACACTCCTGCCTGTGAAATGAGTCTCCAAGTTTTGGTACAGGTTCAATGCTATAAGGAATAAATGTTACTGTTTCAACAAAAACTGTTCTAGCAGGTTTTTTCCACTCTTCTTCATTACTTTTAAGAGAGTTTTGTCTAATACTCTTATCTACCAAGAGCCTAAGAGGCACCAGAAGGTTTATGTCCTTCTCCTGGACAGCTAGTTCATTTGCCTCCTTTTTCTGTGGTGAGGTGTGCTTGGTTTTTTAAATTCAACTGCATTTGCAGAGTGGTGGATAACCCCTTTTACCTGCTGAAAAATGAGACTATTTGATGATGATCACCCATCTCCCAGCCTTTACTCCTGAATGAGAATCATTTTTCACCACTTAAATTGTTACATGGTCGTGAGCACCCTTTGTCAGGCTGAGTCAGTGACTGTGTTTCACCACAGGTCTGTTTTAACTGAAGGCACATCTGTAGCTGTGCTCCTCTGCTCTTGGGTGCCTGTGAGGCTCCATCAGCACAAGTGAGCAGAATGCTTGTCTGCAAAACCTGCCTCTTTCAGCCTGAGCACCCACAGGATGACGTGAATTCCTTCCTTGGAATCAGAAGGATTCTGCTCATTAAGGAAAGTGGGCATAAAATAAAAGTCTAGAGCTAAAAAGTAAAGGAGGATCTGATACAGACCAGAGCTTTGTGAAATGGTTGTCTCTGAGGAAGAGTTCATCTGAGAGAAAAATGTCCATCAGGCTGGCTTTACTATGACCTTTGCCTTTATTTCTTCTTTATGGTTTATACTTTCTCTTTAGTCTGTGCTGATTTCATCATGTTCAAAACCCATAATTAGCACTCCTAAATTGCAAGGAAATGACAAGTTATTGTGATTTTTTTGAATAGTTTCATATTTATATTCAGCTCTGAGATTTCCTCACTCGCTGCCCAGATGCTTCAAAATCACTACTTTTTTAAAACCCAAGACTGTTGCTCTGCAGATGTTCCATTTAACACAGATTCTCTGTCTGCAGTTCTTGTATGTCAAGCTAGGTTAAGCTTGAAATTGTGCCCTCAAAGCTGAGTCTGCTCTGCCCTCTTGTGTCTTTAGAATGTGTTGCCAAATGCTCCCCAGATACAGCTACTTTACCCTTAAAACTGGAATTTTCCCCTCAGAGACTTAGAGAGTGAGATGCAAACACATGGATATTCATACATGCGTTGGTTTTTTCAGTGATGAGTATAGATCAACATATGTTTGAACTAAATCTGTTCTGGCAATATTCCTCATGCACATGCATTTCTGAGGGGAAGGAAAAACAGCTTGAGAGTATCTTTAATACAGCACAGAAGTGCTGAAATAAACCTGTGAAAGTTGTGGTGTTTATGAATAAAGCTTTTAGGTTTCAACTGAAAAATTATCTCCTAGAGAGAGGAGTGAAGAAGGGGTTCTTCAGTTCACAGGGGCCGGGCTGCTGTGAAGTTGGGGTTGGCTTTGCTTGACTGACTCCTTGATGAAGCAACTTTTGACCTTAGCAGAAGTTACAGTCCAAAGCTGTAAGTGTACAGTCAATAAAGGGATTCAAAGGGCAAAACACTCTGTCATGTAGTGGTTTGCAATACCTTTGAGATAAGATTCAGCTGCAAGCTTAACAAAACCTTGCCAGCTTCTCTGTGTGGTTGGGTTTTTTGGTTGAAAATGAACTCAGTAGGCAGGGGTGAGCTGGAAATTCAGATTTCCTCCCCTTATTGTATTAGGAGGAAAAGACATTGCCCTGGCTGTGTATCCTCTCTATTCCCACAGGAGCAGAGTGCCACAAGCTGATGGAAGCTACAGTGAAGCACAGTTTACTGAAAATATATTTATTTTTAAAGAGTCTTAAATGTTTTCAAATCCCAGTGCAAACTATTCTATTAAAGAGTGGCTTTTTTCAACAAAGTAGGAAGTTTAGAGTTTGTTCCATCTGCTGTAAATCTTTCTGATAGTTTAAGGCTTAACTTTTGCTCCGTGAATGTTAGATGATGAGCCAGTCCTGATTTTGACATGGATGGTTTTGTGCTTTTCTTAAGGGTGTTAGGCACTTTTCAAAGCAGCTTTTTCATTTTTCTGCATACTGCCCTGTGTGATGGGGAGGTCGTGTACCCAGTCTTTTCAGGAATAATAGTGACAACCTTTCCAGGCACAGAGAGCAACTCAGGCACAAGCTGTGCTCCTTTTGGACTTGGAAAGCAGAATTAAGGGATATGGGTGTGCCAAGTCTGTTGCACACCTGGGGGACTCCAGGCCTCCTCTTGTGCTCCTTTGACAAACTGCATCTTCCTTCTACCTGTTTCATAAATTCTCGGTACCAGCTTCTCTTACCTTTCCCTGTCCTCAGCACACCCTTCATTTGGTGTATCTTTTACCTTCTTTGTGTAAACAAAGAAGGCACTGCTAATAATGAATATTGAGCCTGGGCAAAAGATATGATATTCATCAGTAAACACCTTCTGGTTTATGTTTTTCCAGTAACACTCTCAGGATTTTGGTTGATGATGCTCAGACTGAAGCTTCCAACAGGTAGTTTGTTCACCTGCTGTAATGACCCCAGTAGCATCAAAAAGTCTTTCCCCTGGAACTCCTTTAACTAGCTCCATAAAGGCCTGCCTGGCCAAGGGGAGGTGAAGCCTTCTCCCCAGTTCACAAATGGAAGTTCAGAGTTCAGCTGTGTTTGTTGACTGCATTGTGGTTTTGTGGAAAGAGGTTGGTGGTGCTGGGAATAAATACTCTTTTTTTTCAGCCTGTCTGCTGCACTTCCTAATCCCTAGGCTAGGTGGTGAAGGAAAGTGAATTATGAGATAGGGAAACATGTTTAGACAGTAAATCTGAAACCTAATAGGCAGTGGCTTTCCCTTTGTATTTCTTTTCTAGAGAGGATTTGAGCTATTCTCACAGATGACCATAAATGCCCTTTAAACTCTTTTTCTGAAGACAAGGAAATATAGTTTGTTGATCTATGAATGCAGGGCATTCAGGGCATTGGATCTGCAATCAATTATTTGTTTTCTTCCCTGTCCAAAACCATAAGGACCAAAGAAATCTGAATAGATTCTTCTTCTCTTATGGTTTATTTTTTCCACAGCTGTCCACCGTGTTGGTACTTCTCAAACTTTTATATAAGGTAACTTTTATATAAGGTATTTATCCTTATCAGAATCATCCCAGGACTGTCTTGTACAGCCCTGTCAGTGGTTTCCATTTATTTTTAAGACTTGGTTCAATTGGGAACAGCCATGTATTACTCTTATTTTTCCTCTATCCATTTTGCCTGGCTACTGAATGGGAGAGTGTGTTGTTTGGCCCCTTGTGCCTTGTCCTGGGGCTTTGGGTATCCTGTGACTGTTTGGCAGGCTGTCTGCAGGCCACCAGGGTGCCCTGAGTAGAGAAGCATTACTCAGCATCTCTAACTAAAGCAAGTCCTGAGCACAAAGAATTCCACCAATTCTCAGTGCCAGAAAACGCTTTTCCCCAGCCAGTTTTCAGTCTGCATCTTCCCCATCTTCACATCCCATTGCTCCTGTCACTATTGTTGAACTTCACCTGCAGTAATCCCCTCCTGGCACTGACACCCTGCTTTGGGTGCTCTTTCACCTCTCTGTTGTTGGTAGCTGTGTTACTCATCCTGTGAACTGGCCCTCATCAGTCAGGCTCTCATAATAATATTGTTGCTCCATGGGAATGGAACAGCACTCTGACAAAGCTCACCCCACAGCAGGGTGTGCCAGGGCTGAGTGCCCTGTGCTGAGATTGCTGCCTGTCACCTGTGACCTGTGAGTGCCAGCTTCCCTGCTGTCCTCAGGTGTCCCCCTGCAGACACTCCCCCTGTGCTTGCAATGAACGTGATCCCTCCAGCCATGAGCTCCATTCAGAGGTCATGGAGGGATAAAGTGTAGGAGGCACTGAAAGAACAGAAATAATGGTTGGAAAATGAACAGCCTAGATGAGAGATGGGGATGGGAATGAGAAACAATACAGAAAGTAAGAAAGAGGAGAGAGGGAGAGAAAGAACTCCATCTGAGATCAAATAATTTTGAAGAAAAGGCAGAATATCTAAAGGCAGATATGGAAAACAGATACCACAAAGTTTGTGCTAAGGCATGCAATAAAAATGAGGACAAAGATGGGGGAGGAAAAGAGTGACAGGATTTTGACTTTTAAATTTAATTATAATATGTTGTTTTTAACAACAAAAGTGCTACAGATACTTTTGGTACTTGTCTGAAGTGAAAGCTGAACATTCTGATCTGAAGAATCTTTCCTTGTTGCTGTTACGCTGGCACTTCTGGACCTGACAAGGTTCACCTGCAGTGGTGGCCATATTTCAAAGGCAGGACTCTCAGAGACGACAGGTGCATAGAAAATAAAGAAATGCCATTCTCTAAATGTGCACTATAGCAATCTACAGAATCTTAATTCACAGCAGTCTGTAGACTCACAGACAGACATTTCCTGTTGATATCTTTTGTCCAGCACAGGCTGCATGAAGGAAGATAGGGTAATAATTGTGGTCATCTGCTTATTGTGTGATGCAGTATATGCACCCAAAGGGAGGGGGGAGTGCCTGATTTTTAGTTTCAGGTCCAAAGCGAAAAGATCAGAAACTGCATATGTAGTAATCTCTTGGGATCTAAGGTCACTTGTGCATAGCCAAGGGTGGAAGGTGAGATGGAGTTTTTTCCAAACTTGATGTTTTAGAAGAAGACTCTTCCACTCAGCAGCACAGCACAGAGCTGAGTCCTGATGGTAGAAAAGCAACAGCATCAGCTGTGTGCACAGGTTCTGGGTTGCATCAGGTCTGTGTCCTGACAGAGTCACTTCTGCTATGGGTGTATGGCCAGTGCTGCTGCACAGGAGGGCTGACATAGCTGTGGCCTTAACCTGCAGTAGTTCTCAGACTGCTTTTATTAAAGTGCTTTGTTCTAGGACTGTCAGGTGCAAATGAGAATAGTGTTGGGTTTAGACTGGAGAGTTAGGCTGCAGCAAGGGACAGCCATGGAGCCAGGATCATGACCCCTTCTCATCTCTTGACTGTTATATTTACTTGTTTGTGTGTATTTACTGTTCTTTTTGGCAATGGTTTTTCATGGTGTCCTGTCACTGCTGGTTTGCAAAGAAGTGGTGACAGTGCCAAGAGTCCAGCACTGACCACAGCTCAGTAAGCCCACATTGAAGCAGCTTACTCAGCAGGAGGGGAGGGAAGGCTCAGTGTACCACGGGGGTCATTTGCACTATGTGGGTCCATGGTGTAGTTCCAAGCCAATGTAAATCAGTATTGAACTGACTTTCAGGCATTAAGTGAGGTCTGTCCTGGACCTCAGTGCAGAGAAGGTGTGCAGAGACTGCTGTCACTCTGATAGCAGGAGCTGGGTGATGAGAGAAAACTTTAGCACGTGTTTGCCACCCTGGGAAGGAGGAGAGGATGATTGCTGGAGGACTTTTTATTTTAACCTGCCACTATCTTTAGAATTTCAATGTGTGCAATTAAACTCAGAGCAGCAGTTTTCTAGCTGTAGGCTCTACTGAAATCTTGTGTTGAGTGAGGATTTATTTGTCCTCAGGTCTGGCTGTGAATTAATGGTCTGTTTTAGAGGTTTCAGTGGGCTAGAATTGCCTTCTTGATAGAGAAAGTGCCAGTGCTATGCAAACTCAGCAGGAGCACTTTGAGATGCTAGGAGTCTTCTTTGCTATTTTTTGTTGATCCAGGTGCTCCTTTCTAAGTACAAGTCAAAGAAATTCCTGGTTTTGTCCCTTCCTTCATCTCCCCATGCAAGTGTCATGTAGTCAGCAGGAGCCCTGAATCTCCCTGTCTCCCTTTCCTGTTTGCATGAGAGGGAAACAGAGGGAAGCAAGATGGAACCATACGTTCCTCTGCATCTGCACTCTGAAGGCAAAGTTATTTGTGAGCCTTAAGCATGTGGGTGGGAGAGCTGCCAAGCCAAAGTTGTTCCCAAGTATCTGTAAACTAAATCTTATTCCCTAAATTCATCCAACTAAGGAACTTTTACTCTGGCAAAGGCTTGTAAATATTACAGTACCTGTCACTTTTGGATGCTGCTTTCTGTTTTCATAGCAGCAAATTGAAAGCTTTGAAATCTGGGATGTTTGGTTTACTTTTGTAGAGGTTGACCTCAAAGCATCAATCTTTCTGCTCCTTTTAGAATCTATGAAAATAGCCTTTTCTCAGAAGACTTCTTATAGTGACAACACTGCTAATGAACAGAGTTCTCAGATATTCCAAAAGTTTGGGGATGCATTGAGAGATGTGTACCAAAATATAGAGAGTCTTGCATCTCTGTTACTTTCAGTGATTCCGTTTTCTTTAGATATATATACTTACAATGAAGTGAAAAGTATTAATCTAAACAATGTTTATAAAGTGATTTCTGAATGCATGTCTGTCTCAGAGTCATGTTTAGCTTTGCTGGGGTTTTAGTTCACATGTACTTTTCATTTTCTTCACCATCTGCACACCATGGCCTCCACTTGTTTCAATTCAGCCATGCTTTGCTTATTTTCAAGACAAGTTGCTGGTTTATATAAATCTGTGACTTGAGTTTGCCAGATGCAGTTGCTCCCACTATTTGTGCTTGTCTCCAGTTCCTTTTTGGAGGAAGGTGTCATCCTCTTGAAATAAGTCTGCAAAGTGAATAAGTTTTGGCAGACCTGTTCTGAATTGTGTTCAGTGCTGTGCAGCTAACTCAAGCTATAACTCATTTGTGGCTCTGAAGTTAACCTGGCCATAGCTCAAACTCCATTAAAATAGTACTTTTTTAAGGCTGTGCTAACTAAGGAGGTAATTTAAATCGTCATTCATACTTGTGTGATGTCCTTGATTTGACTTAGTCAATGTTGTCAATGTGCACACAGGTTGTCTGAACACCTGGGCCCCTGCTGACCTGTCTCAAAGCCATGGCTGAAGCCAAGGTTCTCTCTACGCTTCAGATTGCAACCCAGCCCTCTTAAGCGATTTATGTGCAAGTCCTATGAGTCCTACAGTGGTTTCTGCCTTCCTGCTGCATTCCCAGGGGAATCTCAGTTCTCCTGCAGTGAACAGGAAGGGCATCCTAGAGCAAGTCAACTTACCAAGTCACTAAGAGGGCTGGTTTTTGACTCCAGCCTTCCCACAACCCCATGTGAACAAGCACAACATTGGCAGAAACAGTCTGAAGCAGACCTGCTCCATTAAATTTTACCATGGTTCCCATGATTCTTCTCTTTACCCAGAACTTGCTGAGCAGTTTTAACATGGTGGTGTCTCAGCAGTGCTCTGGTTGGCTTTGCCAGACCAAATGAACACTGCTTTCCTGGCAGAGCCACCCCAGAGAACAGCAGAATGTTCTGGCACCTTGCCTGAAGTAAATACACACTGGAATCTGCCACCTGAGGAGCCCTACAAGACATATGGCTTTGTGAGACTGCCTTTTCTAGTCACATTTGCAGACCATTCTGTTTCTTGTAAAATGCTTTAGAAAATTATGCTTGAAGGCATAAAAAGATCACCGTTGCTTTTCACCTCACTGGCTAAGTCATGTGCAGTGTGTTCCTAAGCAGGTGATCATTTTTGCTGCCTGTGAAAATACTGGCTTTATATTGTCTTTTTAGACTGCATGAAAATTGAGCCTTTCATCTTCTGAAATGTTTCCAGAAACCCAAATTCAGGCCTGGCTTACAGTCCTTTGGGTGCTTTAATATAAGCTGACTGTTAAGGGGCAGTTAGGAAGGAGAGAGCTGGTAATGATGCAGCTGAGGAGCTAAACCCCTCATCTTCATTTGAGTCTTTTTATTTTCTTGCAGATGAGAGGATCTGTTCACCACCGTTTATGGAGCTGACAAGTGCCTGTGGAGAAGATACCTTGAAGCTTATAGAGAAGAATGGACTGGCATTCCCATTCAGTATGTACATGAGCTTTTCTTTGGTGCTTCTAGTAGGTTCTAAATACTGCACATGCACCCCTCCCGAAACATAGCCAGCATTGTAGGAGTGTGGGTTTCACTGCCAAAAGTGTCAAGAATATTAAAACTTTCCTGAAACAAATGCTCTGAGGCAGTCTGCTTGGAATGTGGAACAAACTCGCTCCCTGTCAGCTTTTACTTTGCCTTTTGTTGATGTTCCTTACTTTCAGTACCTCGCTACAGTAAACATGCATTCCTGGGAAATGCTAATAGTTCTAACAAAGTTAGCCTCTTGCCCTGAACTTGTGCAAGATGTTTCTCCTGCCAGCTGCACTCATTACTTTTCTTCAGAAAATCACTGCCTTGCTGATTATCTTCTTTTTCCACCTACCTCTCCCTTTCCCTGTTCCAGGGTACAAGTATAATCTTAGCGGGTAAAAGAAAGAGGGTTAACACAGATAACAGACTCCAAGGGCCCACAGCTCAAACAGCTGCTATGAACTGTTTGTGCTTTGAAGCAAGTTTCATTGCAGGGCTTGTGCTTTAATTGGTTCCTTTATTTGATTCCTTGCAGTATAAAGTGAGCAGGATCGTTAGTCGGTGTTTGTTCCCTTGCTGCTTGCCTCATTTGTAAGGTTCAGAGGTAAAGTTGTGTGGAAAAAGCATGTTTTGCCCTCCCTGCCATCGCTCTCCCAAATGAGGCAGGTCTCCTGAAGACAGGTTGTGAAGCAGTACTTGAAATCTCATGAATGGCTTTGCCCTCCTCTTCACATTCTGCTCTCCATACAGACTGCCTAGTCCTCAGTAGTCAGCAGCATATATTCAGGAGGTCTGAATCAAACCCTCTAAATAATGATGAAATCACAAAATAGCACTGAAAATTAATATACCTTGATATTCTGGGAGTGTTTTTTTCATTTTCCTGTCTCTATTTTTTTCTTAAAAAGGGTCCAGCTCTCCAGAGCACATCTCTGAGACATCATAAGCCATTTTGTAAAATTTCAAGTTACCAAGTTATTTTGGACTCCAGTGCAAGTTAGCTCTCTTTCATAGCTCCCTGTCCTCTTGCCTGGCAATTTGATTCTTCCAACAACCTGAAAAAATGTCTTGTCCTATCCACCCTCTCACTACTTGCAAGATTTCATCTCCTCTCCTTGACACATAAGTAACATCAGCCCTAGTCACTCTGTGAGCCCTAGGGTCTTCAGCTCCTCTCTGGCCTCATAGTAGAAGCAGCTTTTTGTTTCTTTCCTCTAACGGGTTTTACTCCTCTTCTTAATCAAGATGGAGGTGAGAATCAGGATATACAGAGCAGATAAATGTGAAAGAGAAAGAAAAACTGCCAGGCTTTCTGCCTTTTTCTGTCCTCCTCTATGGTTGCCTGTGAAAAATAAGTTATATCTTAGTTTGGTTCAGCCTGTTACATTTCTTGCTCTTCCCTGAAAACAGTGAGGTAAGAAAATAAGTTGCTCTTGACTGTGTCCCAGTTCCTTTGTTTTAAGGAAAGTGCTGTTTTGTGGTACCTAGCAGTGTTTTGTGGTGAAGTAGCTCTAGCCTCAGACAAAAAATTACATAGTTGTAAAAATGCTCTCTGAGTAGACAGGATGGCAATCCTAATACTGGTACTAACTTCTTAGCTGATGCTTTGCAGCTCAGTCCAGTCCTAATAAAGATCTGTGCTTGCACCTTAGTTACAGGGAGGAATTGAGAGAGCAGAGCTTGGAGCAAGCCAGGCTTTGCAGTGATTCAGAGCACTGTTCAAGCAGAGACTGTCACTGGTGTTGCAGTCAATGCCTTGGTCTGGTGGACTCCAATGTCTGCATGTGTGGGTGGAAACAGGATTATAAAGGGTTTATGTGTTCTGTTTCAGTGGTGAATTGTCTTTTCTTTTTAATTTACCTAGTTTGTAAAACCAGAGTGGCCCATGGAACCAACTCTCATGAGGTGAGTTGAAAATTTTTGCAGTATTATTCACCTGCTTCCAGTTGTGTCCTGTCCCCCCCTCCCCCTGTGGTGGCTTGGCTGGTGATTTCCAATCCTGTAGTGGGTGGGAAGAGGGCTGTGCCCAAACAACTTTTCTTCCCCACCTCTCCCTCATGTTTAATTGCGGCATTATTTTTTTTTAAATCTGAAATGAAGATAAATATGACTTGAACCTCCTGTCATGCAAGCTATTTTTAGCAGTTTCTACCTTCTATCATATTGTTGCTTCTAGCAGTTTGTAGTCTCCAGTCAGCTTTGTCCAAGAAATCTCTTTCAGTCACTCCTTCGGTAGGAGGTCACTAAGTAAAGTTTCTGTCCCAGAAAGTTACTTTTCCAATATGTATGTGGTACAGATGAGAAGTGGGTTTGTGCTTCAGATGGAGCAGCTGGCTCCTTTCCCTGAGGGGGAAGGGAGTAACAAATAGAGCTGGTTTCCAGGCAATGTTCAGTTGTAATAACACAGTGGGATCTGTGGGGAGAACAGGACTGGTAGAACTTATCTGCCTTCCTGTAAGGCAATTGCAGCTAAAATGGTTGTATATTCCTGGAATGAGAGTATTACCTATGAGATTAGCTTCCTCTAAATTTAAGTGCATTGAGTACTGTTTTAATTCTTTTCCATTTGTGTTTCCTGCCTTCCTGCTTACTTCAGATCAGTTTTGAGAATCCAGCCCTTGCTGCTAGCTCTCCTAACTCCTGGCTTCCTTTGTTAACAACGTGGCCATCAGTCCAGGCTTCCCAGCTGCTCTTGAAATGTGCACTACAAGACATTGCTGCAATGTCTCTGAAAGCTGAAAACCCTCAAGTAAATTGTAAATCTAGATGAGCAGAATGGCTGTGGCTGAAATCTTGACTGACCAGCACTTCTTTTAAAGATGCAGTGAGATTTTGCAGGCAGGCTTTACCTTGGCTTATTTCACAGGCCAACAGACAGTCCTGTTAGTTTGTTGGAGCAGCTGCTATAAATTTTTGCTGTCATTCCTAAGAACACTTGGGTACTGGATTTTTAATGAATTTAAGACTTCAATTTTCCTGCTGATTTTTCTGTCAAGAGTTCATCTGCAACTGCAAACTGAAACACATGAACTTCTCAGTACTTGTCCAGTTAGGCTTGGACTTCATTTCCTTGGTGAATCTTTCTTTGATCTTCTTTCATACAGTGCAGACACATCTAAGCCTCCTGCCAGAGCAAAAATTAGGCTAAAATACACCCATGGTCTGCACTTTATCACAGGAACTTATGACAAGAGATTAGGGGGACCCCTGGAAAAAAGCCTGAAATCTTGCATAGTGCTTTACATAGTAGTAGCAGTAGTCACTTTTGGAGTTGCTGAGTTATCAGGAGTGATCCAAAACTATATCTATGATCAGAGTGGGACTGTTTTGGAATTGTTTATGGTCAATAATTACAAAGGAAGCATAGGATAAATACCTGCTTACAGCACAATCTGTCTAAAGGATGGAGCATAGGTCTAGAAGCAAGAAATTGTTGTCTGTTTTGTTAATGACTCCTTGTCTGGCTTTTGGTAAATCACTTCATTTTTTTGTGGATATATTTCCAATGCAGAGCTGACACTAAAATTAGAGCACTGACCAGAAACCTGCTTTTCTTCATAAGAAGGCTGTTAAGAAAGTTCAAGTACTAGCTAACAGGGACAACTGAAGGTTCAGGCTTAAGTTTAAGTTTGGTGCATGAGTTAGAGGGTTTGGTGTGTGAGTTCACCAGGTGAGGCTGGCAGACTCCATTTTTCTCATGTGAGTACATGCTGTTGTTAAGCTGGGGTGGTGTCATCCTTTCTGTGGTGTCCCTAGTGCCACATGGCCTCTGCACTAGCAGTGGCCTCAGCAGCTCAGCACCATTTGTTAAACTGGAACAGAGATGTTGGCTGGAAGTTGTGCTTCCTGGCTGCCAGTGAGTCAGAACATAACTAACCTTTGGTAAAGCTGCCATGAGAGACCCATAACCTGAAGAAATGTATCCAGAATTTCTTCTGAGCATTTGAACAGACAAGAAGGAAAAGGCAGAGAATCACTGTGTTTTTTGAGACTGTGGACATTGTCAGTAAAAATTCTTGGTGCAAATGTTTTGTTTTGCCTTCAAAAGCACTCTGCATTTATAATGAGAAATGCTATTTGAAAATTATGATATCAAGTATTGTACCCACGTTACTGCCAGACACAGCAGGTCTGTGCTAGATGACAAAGAGCAAGAGCACCCTGCAAGCAAATTCTTGAAGCTCTATTCATGCATGTTAAAAGCCATGAGACATGGCAGTGAACCGGCATAAGGCACCCCACAGGGTTTATATGGCCTTGTGCTAATCCACGGGGCTGCCAGCACAGTGCTGTGCAGAACAGAGGCCCCACACAGCTTCCAATAGTCATGGTCAGTGCTGTGCTGAGAAGATAAACTCCTAAAATAGGCTGAACCTGTTCATCTTATGTTTATTTGTGGAATGAATTAACTAATAATGGAATAGAACACTACAGAACAGCACAGTTCTTGCCAGTGTGATGTTGTAGACACTATAATGCAAACAGTCCACACAAGAGGAGGAAGAGAGCAATGTTTTTTGCCACCAGTAAGACACTGGTGTGATGTTGTTGCTGTGAATCATTTTGATGGATGATTCCGTCTGTTAGAGAAATTTCTTGCACAGGTTGTTACCACTCACAAATTCACTCTGTGCTGTGTAATAGCGACAGCAACAATATCAGCTGTAAGTAGGTACTGAATGCACACATTGACTTGAACATAGAAAATGTTAATCTGCTGAGTTATTGTGCATGTGTGCAGTTATTTGATCATTCATAAGACCCAATAAATGCCTTCCTTTTTGGCATATTTATTCCAATGCTCTCAAGAGGACTATCTGTTTAGAGTAATAGGGTGAAACCAAGCAGGAAAATTGATAGGCCAGCATTTGTCAGCAGTAAGAACTACTGGAGTCTGAGAAATGTTCTCTGATTGTGTGGGTGAAGCCCTGGTGCTTAGTCTGTTGCAACTGGGCTGAACCAAATCAGGGAAATAGATCTTGGGGAAGAATTCTTGTAGTTAGTGCACAGAACTGTTCCTTCTGTTGTTCTCATGATACAGGCTTGTATTCAATACAAACTTTGTTGTCTGTGTTGGTGAGATGTTTTATCTCTTTGTTGTACCTGCAGTTGCAGTAACTTCCCAACTAAAGGCAGCAAATGAAATTGCAAAGTGCTGTGAAAATGTTGATAGAAAATGAAAGCTTCACTGCCAGTAGTGTTTGCAAAGCTGTGTGTCAGTTAAATGAAACACAAGACTTAAATTTAACACAGTTAAATGAAATAGAACAAGATGCAGAAAAGGAGTTGTTCCCCTTGTTGCTTGTCAGGTGTGGGTAAGCATGAAATATTGGCAGCCTTTTGCACAACCACGTGTGTGTGTTTGCAGATGGCGATCATCTTCAACCAGGAGGGCCTCAAAGCTGTTCGCCCCCCCTGTGTCATTCAGAGCTTCATCAACCACAATGCTGTGCTCTATAAAGTGTTTGTGGTCGGGGAGTCTTACACCGTGGTGAAAAGACCATCTTTAAAGAACTTCTCTGCAGGCATCTCAGGTACGTTGTACTGATTGAAAAGAAAATGTCTCTTTTTGCAGCCTCAGCAGGAAACATCTCTGAAGAAAATATCTGTGAAAAAACTGCTGCAGTGAAGGCAGCTGGTTTGGACATGCCATGTTTCCTCTTCTGTATTATTTCAAGAGAAAGGGAGATAACTCACCTGCTCTGGAATACATAGGAATGGCATTCATATAGTAAATATTTATGCAATGGTAACCTGAGTCTTACCTGTTAGACCCTGTTTTATGTCATGTGGAAAGGGGGAGAGGGAGAGAAGTTCTCTCCTTTCCCACTAAGTTCATGTGTCATTTGTTCCGGAACTTGTTTATAAATGCGCTTTGGAGAGAATTTCCTGGATTCCATCATTTCAGCACTTCCTCTCCCTATTTTTACCTAGAATATGTGTGTGTTTTGAATTAAAGATCACTTGTGCTCTCCCCTAAATAAGCCTCCCTCTTCATGTGAGGCCCAGTGTTGAAAATCTTGCTGGGAAGTGTCCTTTGGTTTGTAGATATCAGCTGTGTTGGGGAGAAGGAGGAATGGACTTGTCAGTGAGGAGAGTGATTCTTCTATATGTCATTAGACAGCCACACTTGAAGGGTTTTTGTTAAAGATTACTTAGATTTCCTTTATGGAAAAAAGGTCCTTTCCAGAGGACTGCATTCTGTGGCCCACCAAAAGCATAAAAAAATTAGCAGCATGTAGAAGGGAGCAAGCACGATCTGATAGCAACTGGACAAATCCAGGAGGTGAGGATGGGATCAAACTAAAGGAGATGAATGACCAAATGCTAGTTCTTTGTCACTTTCCTTAGTGTTTTTGGCTAATCCTAATAAGTCCATGTATGCTCACCACTGCATTTCACACACAAAGATTTATTTTGTTAGTATAGGTGTAGTAGGATGCTGCTGGAAGTTCTTGCCTGTAGCTGTGTGTGCCTGTATTTACATTTAGGTCTGGTCTATATCCTGATCAAATTAATTAGGCCAGAATCTGTGTTCATATAAACTCTTAGGACAGTGACTTCTGTCACCTCAGAGTGTCTTCTGCATTCCAGTGGTGCCTCCAAAAGAAGGACAGGGCCTGGCCACAAAATGTATTGCTTTCTGCCATGGTCACAGTGCCCTGCCCAGTTCACAGGGCTCTCAGTGTAGCCCAGGTGCTACTGACCTACCCCCTGCAGCGATTGCGGCTTCTGTCATACACCTTCCCCTTGGGACTGGCAATTTGAGTATAGCACATTAGTAAAAATTAACTTCATTATCTGACTGAACTTAGTTAATTTGCTGTGGTGAAGGAAGGAGAACTGATTTCTGTTTACCCAGCACACGGTTCTATTTATCAGTGGTCCGAGAACCGTGGGTTATCTGTCCATGGGTCCCTGCCTGTGCAGGCAGCCAAGTGCCAGCAGGCAGGAGAGCCCTGTGGGTGGGGTGGATGGGTGACACCAGGACGAGATTCATGGGGCTGCACTGCCACCTACTGTTCTTTGTACTGTCCTTTGGAAATTAAAGTCTGGTATAAAGTTATTTACAACCTGTTTTTAATTGCAGACAGAGAATCAATATTTTTCAACAGCCACAATGTTTCCAAACCAGAGTCCTCATCTGTCTTAACAGCGGTAAGTACACTTGGTCTTTTTCCCTCTAGTGCAGCTGGAAACCTATCTAATCCTTTCTTATGGAAGTGTTAGTAGCTAGTGACTCTCTTTCACAAGCTGTCTGCTTCTGTGTTGCAGGCTGAGGTCTGTTTGGTACCACGAACCAGCATGACTGGGTGCCCCTCTGGTTTTCCTTACCGAGCTCCGGTGAGGAAGAGCTTGTAGCAGGGATGTTCTGCTTCCCAAACTACCCAGGGCTAATCTAGGCAAAGGGAAGAAGGAGATTCTGAATGCAAACACCTGCCTTTTTACTGTCCAGAGAGATTAATAAGCATAAATCATTCTTTTAGGACTCAGTTCTGTGAGGAAAGACAAACAGTGAAAATTAAAGCTTAGAAACTGTGTTGGCACAAGGCCACAGAGGGCCAGTATTTGTCTGCCATGTGAACATGCCTGAGCGGTGACCATGGGACCATTTCTGGATGTTCTTTGAGACCAGCAGTGCCAGCACACTGCCCAGTTTCATGCTACCATTATCAGTCCTTTGAATAAGATTTGGACATATGAACCTTAACAAGTTCTTGGGCACTCAGCTACTGAAAAGTCACTTTACAGCACTGGGTCCTTTCAATCTCTTGAGTCTTGGGATTCTTTTCTGTTTCACAAGTTCTGCTGGGGACTAGTTTTGTATTTGATTTTGAATTTTGTGTGCAACACTGGTAGGCATGCTAAATATTAACACTGTAGTTGTGCTAATCATAAGTCCTTTTGTGGTTATGCTGAGGGAGAAGCCATTACTAAAAATTTGCCTTCAGACTTAGGGAGTGTGCTCCTGTGGTTTACTTGCCATCTCACTCATACAAATGTGTATCCCAGTCATGCTTCTGTAGGCATAACAGCATACTTCTGCTGTGTAACATGTTGTTTAAAAAGCAAAGAATAGTGCATCCTCCAGTCATAAGTAACCTAAGTCACTCATTTTAATAAATACTTACAAAATAATTTGTACATGAAAACCCACATAAAGGGTATGCTCTGCCCTTAAGATATCAGCTGAGTTGTATTGTATGAGAGATTATTGTATGATTCAGATTAAACTAACAGCAGGAGTCTGTCTTGTCAGCCCTTTAACACAGACCTTGATCTACACTGAAAAAATGATGATAGCCAGGACTTTTACAGCACAGGGTTAAATATGCCTCCTGTATATGTTTTTTAAGGTGTTGATCTAGTCCTTAAAATAATGAGTCTGATTCTCCATTCATCCCTACACTGCTTTGCTTCTATAGTTGCACCAGTATGAAGAGGAAGAACTAGATGCTTTAGAGCAGACGAATTTCCAGTTTAGGAAGGATTTTGAATTATGAAAGCAGTTTCTCTCTGATATCTTTCTTTGTTTCATGCCACTGGTTCTCTGCAATTAGATTTGGTGGATATGCACCTGGAAACTTCTGAAAATCAATCTTTCCACTAAAAGGGCTGTTTGAGTCCCTTAGTAATGTGTCTCTTTCCATTACAGCTGGATAAAATCGAAGGAGTATTTGAGCGGCCAAATGACGACGTCATCCGGGAAATCTCCAAAGCGCTGCGGCAAGCTCTGGGAGTTTCCCTCTTTGGAATTGATATCATCATTAACAACCAGACTGGGCAGCATGCAGTCATTGATATAAATGCATTCCCAGGTAAGAAAGGCCTTTACACTCCTGCTTCGTGGAGCAATTTTTACTGCTGTTGTCTCATACCATTGCTTCCCAGGCTGGGGGTGGGATAGCAGCCACCAGATGGTTCTGAGATCAAATACAGGTCAGTCTAGAAAGGGAAGAACCCTTATTTAGATATGGAATTTGCATCTGAAGTATCAGCTTTTAGGAAATATGGTCAAATTTTAGTGGCCAGTTGTAGCTGTTGTGCCCTTCTGTGCACAGGGAAACTGCAGTGTGGGACTGTGTGCTGGCACCTACCTTTCTCGGCCTAGCCCTCATTCTGAAATGAAAAGAATACTGAATTCTATTTTAGTAGAGCCTTTAAAGATTACTTTTTCTTTTTTGAGACTCCGGGCCATTAAAAAATGAGGGGGTGGAAGAAACAAACTGTTCCCTTGAAAATTTCTTCCTGTGCAAATTGATTCCCCACAAAAAGACATTTGTGCACAAAAGCAATACCAGGAATCTGAAAATTATAAAATTGCAGCTGCACAGAAGTTGCTGTAGAGAGTTTGTGTCCTTGCAGGTTCTCATAAGTGCGTTCTGGAGTCTATGGATGGACTAGGGCATGTAGAAATGGGTAAATTTGTCCTCCACTTTTTTAGTGCAACATATGTCTTGGAAACAACTAAACAAGCTCCTTGATCATCAGAATTGTTAAAAGGAGCTGTAAGTGTGAATAAGAGTGAGGCAGTAATGGTCTGTCACTCATGCTTAATTCAGTAGTCTAAGCCAGGAAAATAACCCTGCTGTTTTGCAGGGTGTTTTTCTCTCTGAGAATCTCCTCTCATTACCTGAATGGGGGTGTTTGTTTCATGAGACTTACACAGGCTCTTGTGTAGTTTCTTTAACCCATCATTGAAGACTTTTAAGTTTTCAATATGGCTGTGGTGTCTTTACATCTACAGGTCTTGTCCTGAGCTCCCAATCTCTTCAGTTTTTCAGATCAGGTCCTCATTCCTACTGCCCTGTAGTGCCTTGTCTGTCTCTCTCCACAGTGACTGGCTTCCTCCTAAAACTCAGCTCTGCTATCCTCAGGTCACTTCCCAGCATGGTTCTACCACATGGTGTTATGCAGACCTATGAAATTTGCAGACCTATGAAAACACTCACAGACCTATGAAAACACTTTAGGGCAGTGAAACAACCTAAATTGGGTGTTAGATGGAACCATATCAGTTTTAATAATAGGATTATATTTCAGACATTGGGTCTTGAAATCAGTGATAGAGGACATTCTTTTGCAATCCTGTATCCTGCATTTTGGTTTAGTGCTTAATGTTTTGGGTTTTGGGTGGTTTTCTTCAAGTATTATTTTGGATTTAGTACTTTGCACAGACTGAAATTCTCCGTCTTGAAATGTTGAAAACTCCACATTGGGAAACAGCAATGTGGCAAACATATATTTAGACACGACCAATGACTTCTTGTTGTCTCTTAAGTTTGCAGAACTGCTCTGCTCTACTTCTGCCCTAAGGCAGTAGTTTTCAAAATTCAGCCCAAGTCCTGCATGTCAGCCTGCACAGTAATTTGTCTTTGAATTAATTGTGTTTTAGTCCTTGCAGGAGACTTGGGAGCACAGGGAAGTTTCTTATGCACTGATCTACATCATGTCTCACACAGCAGATTTTTTGGTGGTAACTACTGACTTTATCACTGTGGCTGAAGACCAGTTGGAGAAAAACTAGAGGATAGCAGTAGGGCCCAAACTACTCTGAAAAGGGAAGGGGGAGAGATGCCCTTTAAAGAGTATTCACAGCATCTTTCATGGAACTCGAGCCATGGCTTGGGGCCAAAGCCTTATCCAGCTGCCCAGAGGTTTGCTGCCTTTCTTGGGTGCTGTCTTCAGTGTTTACTGGGCTTGAAGCTTGTTTGAACCTGTCACTCCATGGATGTCATCTGAGATGAGTTTAATGACAGAATTGAGAGCAGGTGTACCTGTAGGAGGATGTTGTCTGTTATCTGCTCCATTATCACCATTATCACCAGCAACTCTCTAAAAAGATTTTAAAGATAAATGTCTGAAAGGCCTATTGTGTGTTTTGTTATGTGGGAAACTACTGGTACTATATTTAGCAGTGGTTACCAGCTGAGATATTGAGCTGTAGGCACAGTCACGTAGCCTGTGGGAGTTATGTTTGTCTGACCTCAGATAAGTGAGAGAAAAGTTGCACATAGCCTTCTGTCCTGTGGTTGTGGCTGAGCTCTCCCAGCCCCAGCAGCTGCAGGCTAGCACCATGCAGTGAACTGCTGGCTCTGGTGAATCTGCATGGTAGCTGGGAGCATCAAATCTGAACGTGCATTTTGTGTGTGTAAAAACATTGCTGCAAATGCAGGATATGGGCTGTCCATTTCTCTCTGACCAAGGGAACATGCAGAAAAGCCAAGTGTCCCAGATCAGGGAGAGTCTGAAAAATCAGGCAGGTAGCATCTGATATGCTGGCTTAAAAATGCTCGTAGACACTTGCCTCCACCAAAGCTTGCAGAGGTGGGCACTTGTTTTCAGATGCATTGCTGGGTGGACATCTTTCCTATCTGTGCTCAGCCAGAGGACTCTGGAGACTGTTCTCAGTATAGCAAATTTCAGGCATCTTGCAGACAGGCATTTCCAAAATTGTTTCAAGTGGGCAGTGCTAGGATAGCACCTGCTGGAGCACGATTCATGCAAGTTGTTTTAGGCATGCAAAAGTTATATCCTCCCACTGATTCCCTGTGTAACACGAATCCCAAATTCACTGCCAGTAGTTTCTGAAGGTGTAATTCAATCTGCACTTTTTTATTTTGTTATCATTGCAGCACAGTGGTGTCCCACAACTGACTAGTTTGAGAAGCCTACAGGAGCCCTAGGTGAACCTAGTGAGGCAATACCCACAGTTTGCAGCCTTCCCATGTGTCCTGTGAACCACAAGTTGAGACAGCTAATTATTTGCTCAGCTAATTCTCTTCCTCCCTTCCTTCTATTTCCTTTTTACAAGTTTGTGAAGTTTCTTCTGAGTGACTGGGCAGAATTACTTGGGCATTTCCACCCAGTGTGCAGAGGGCTGGCACAGAGAGAGCCTGCCTGTTACATACAGCTTCCTTTCACTAATATCTGCTAATGTTAGTCTTGATTTCAGAGCAGAATAACTGTTAGTTCTGATTTCAGGACAGAATAACTGGCCATCTTATTCCTATTAAATATTTAAAGCAACTTCTTTGTGAGTTTCCCAGGTGCCCTCCTACAAGGCTAGTTTGTCTTCAATGAGCAGACACAGAACACTCTGGGGTACTATGGATCTCCTTGCTGAATATTAAAGCTGTTACTATGGAGATGGCTTATTCCTGGGGTGTTTGAAGCACTCTTGAGTAGATTTGAAGGCTAATCCCATGGCTTTTACATAAGCAAGAAAGCGTAACAAGCACTTCTGTCCAAGGGGTGGAGATCCTGTTCTGACTCCCATGGCCAGCCCCAGGAGTCCTAGTTGACCCCTGCCAACCAGTGATTATCTTGTGGGGCACTGGGAAACTTGGTGTTTTGAAATGAGAGATTTGCTTGGTGAATCCCTTCAGGGGCCTCTGAGAAAGGAGAACTGTGAGCTGTTACCTCACATTGCTGATGTTTTGTGTGACCTGTTAAGTATCTAGGAGAATTGGGACCAAGGGCAATAAAATCCAAAGGAATGTAGCAACCTAAATAAGAGTTAATTGGTTGACCTATGGCTTATAAATGCACCATAAAATCCCCACCTTTATTATAGGTGAAATTATAGTCTTACTTCATGTTTTCGAAGAAGTTGGGTTTTTTATTGCCTAAGGAAGTTGGTCTTTACAGGACAATGGAAATTAAAATTTAATTAATTATGGATCTGAGGAACTCTTCTGCCCAGTTATAACATCACTAAAAGTGTTTTAAAGTATGTATTTACTTCATGGTCTCTGCTTCTGCTCATGTGCTGCTGTGTGAATGTGTGCTATTCACATAGGTCTTTTAAACTTATTGCTTCAGTTTCCTGTATTAATGGCAGGTCACTTCCAGAATACTTTAATAGACATTTTAAAACAACCAGCCTATCTCATTGAACAACACTGAACTGACAACAATTTTAGGTAATGCAGTAGCAGTTAAGATCCATTTCAGGACATTGTACTCATATGTTGCATGTCTGGTTCGATTTTAAAATTAAATTCAATGATAAAAGTGTGCCTGTAGCACAGTGTTTAGAATAGACCCAGAAGCTCTGTACACCTGCCACCATTTGTGTTACCAAAAATGTCATGTCCACTGACCTGTCATGACTGGTATTTGAGCAACTGTTTTTACCAGGAAACTTGTTATTAAACTGCATTGTAAATTGTCTGGAATCACTTAACAGAACATGCAGGAAGGTGGTTTCAGTGCTGAAACAAATGATTGATGTTTCTATCAAATACTGCATCATTGAGATACATTTCCTGTCCCTCAGGTGTTCTGTCAGACACAGCAGCAAAAACATAGTTTTAAGTGTCAAGTTTGGTTAGGTTACACAAGCATTGCGTCTTGCTCAGTGGGAAGCTGCCTTTTCTGTAGGGTATAAAGCCAGCCCTGCTGTCCTCTCAGGTTTCCCTAACTGAGGGTATTGCTGGGCAAATTCGTGAGAGGGTCCAGACCCTTAACAAAGCTCTGCACTGGAGCTACTTGCCAGAGTAAACTTGGAAATGGTATGGAAAGGATCAACATTATGCCAGAGAGTTTGTAACTTAGGGAAAAACTTGGACTCAGCAACAAACCTAAAATTATATATACTTGGAAGGAAAAAGCAGCAAATCTGAAAGGCAATTGTATTTCTCATTGGAAAAATACTTTTATTGCAAGAGTCTCTGTTTCTCTTTATGCTAATCTCCTTCTGCTGTCACTTAAAATGTTGTCATGGAGAAAACCTTTTTTTTATAACCTTTTTATGATCAGTGGAGGGCAAGGACAGTCCAAGAAACAATTAAAAGACGCCTTTCAAAGGACCTAAGGAAATGACTTAATTGCCTTTTTTTCTCTCCTTCATTTTTTCTCTTTTCAGGCTATGAGGGTGTTTCTGAATTTTTCACAGATCTGCTGAACCACATAGCTGCTGTCCTGCAGGGTCAGGTACCTGAGGTGACCCAGCTAAACCACAGCAAGCTCCTGGCAGAGCAGAGCGGTGGGATCATGGACGAGCGGATATGCTGTGCTAGCACAGGCTGTCTCAGCGTCATGGGAAAAGACTCCTGGATTGTGGAGAGCGAGAGCAACAGCTCAGTAAAACTGCAACACCAGAGACTAGGCTGCAACTCAGCAGTGTCCCCCAGCTTCCAGCAGCACTGCGTCGCTACATTGGCAACAAAGGCTTCTTCTCAATAACTTGCCAATGCCATGGACTGAGAAAAGGCCCCAGGGATACAGATTGTGGTCCCAGAAACAGATCAGGCTTTAACAATACAATTGACAAAAAAATAGGGGGGAAAACCCAACATAAAACACAACACAAAAAAGCAAAATAAAAAAAACTTTCAATTTGATTTAACCTAATTTGCTGATGAAACGGACTGAAAGGGGAAGAGTGAGAAAGTGATCCAAATCCATTTCGTCAGATTCCAGTTGCAAATCTGTAGTGAGTTTACACACACACGTGTTTTAACACTAGTCCTTTCATTGTGGGAGGGTTGCTCTTTCATTTGTATTATTCTTTGTAATCACTGGTGACCAGCATTTTAAAATCGGACCTCATGCTATCAAGAAGATAATAATGTTGAAATGCAGTGTCTGAATGTAACAGTGCTAGAGATTTTTGCCTAAAAACTTCCTGTTCCTCTTTTTTCCACATACGCCATTGCATAAGAAAGCTAAAACAACTTCAGTATCACTAAACCAAATCTCTTGAAATGTTGACCAGTCATGATGTTGGCAGGTAGCTTGCTGTGAAGCCACTGCACTTTGAGTAGGACAGAGCAGCCTGCGTATTCAGGGCACAGAACCAAGGTGACCACCCCTGTCCCAGCTTTGCAGTTCTCCCCCCAGGCCTCAGTGCTTCACTCAGATCAGCTTCCAACCACGCTTGCAAACAGCAACATCTTTTACCCTGAGAGGGTGCCACTATTTAGGTGGAGTCATTTAGTAGATTAAATAACATGCTTTCAATTGTCTGCTAGTGCTGAAATCTTAGAAGAGTTAAGGAAGCAGCTCATCTCTTCACAGGGAGTTTAATTCTCCCTCCATTGCACTTGTGAGGACTCTGGGACAGCTCTGGGAAAAGGCTGGCAGAGCTGTGCTTTTTCCTTGGAGCAGCACACCTGATCTGTGTATACTGGGAGGTAACACAGTCACTGCCTTCCACAGATCCATGTTGTTGTTCATTTTTTTCTAAAATATAAACAAAATTGTGTACCTTCATATAAGGTAGAAGTACAGAACCCTCTAGCTTGGAGACCCCATTACTTTGTAGCAAGCTGCCAGGCGAGGCCATATGGTAATTTCCAACAGTGCTGTATCCTATTTGTAAACTATAGCACAGCCAATTTGTATCTCTTGAGATATCTTCTAGTATGGCAGCAACTTCTGCTGTTGAGAATTCTTGCAACTTTTGCTAGTTCTGAACACTATATTAGAAATATCCAAGTGCTAAGAACAGAAACACTATTTTAGTAGAAGTGGCCTTCTCTTCCCCTTATTAGCCCTAAAATACATTTAAGAAGGGTGGCGTTAAAAAAAATTCCTTAGTTAAGCTCCTAGCTTGAAAATATAGGAATTTCTGTCTTTTGTATAGCACGTGTTCATAAAGCATCTGTCACTGCAGCATTTAATGCCAGTTTGGTTAGTATCATGTGTTAGATGGCTACTCAGAAGGAAAGGGTCTAGAACTTAAAGCCCAGGTAGATCATGGACAGAGGATCAACTGTGTAAAAGTTGTCACCACCCTGTCTGATGGTACCAGTCCTAGAGGGAAAAAAGTTTCAAAGAGTGTTATGTAGCAGTTCTTTTATGTAAACAAAGCTTTTCCCATAGGAGAGATTGGTCTTCTTCCAAAATGCCATTCTTGGGAATTTCCTGTAGCCAGGATTGAATTTTTCAGGATGATTTACACAACAGAAGATGATTCCACCTCTAGAGGGATTACTAACTTTAAAATACTTCTATAGGGACTGGAAGAACCGTATGGGTGTGGTATCAGTCAGATGCCAGGGTGCTCATAAGCACAGCCAACTTCCTCAAGTGTTGCAGATCAGTTCTGAGCTGGGCACGCTTCACAACCCTTGTATGCTTTGAGGCTGCTGGATCCCGTGTTGTGTGCAGCTTGCAGGTCTTGGATGGCTGTGGTGTGAGTGAGTCAGATGTACATAGGTAAGGGTTTATAAAAGTATTCATGGTAGAGACCAAACCTTTTGTAAAGCCATGACTAAAATGAAATTGACATCTGCAGTTTGGGGTTTGTTTTTGTTTGTTTAAGATAAAAAGTGTTTTTATGTTACATGTGTAACAAAAGATGCCCTCAGGAAGGAACTTGCCAGTGCATATTTTTGTATGGTACTTTCTTGTAACCAGCTGGTGGAGTGTTTGTAGATTTGCCTGTTGCTCTCTTTATTACAATGGCTTGGGCTTTTTTTGGTTTTTTGGGTTTTGTTTCTTTATTGGGTGGTGGGGATGGAGCAATGATGTTAGAACTGGGTTACTAACTCAAGACCTTTCAAACTAAGTATGTTTACATGAATCTGAGTGTTGGATCCAATGGAAATGTCTGTATGCTGTTTCCTAGTTAGAACATCAAATAAGAATTTTATTTTCCTGGCTGCCTTCTGAATTTTGGTTGGCCTATTTTGCACTGCTTTTTTTCTCCAAAATAAACTACTGAAATATAATTGTGCATTTTAAACTTGTTTACAAATGATTGTTAGAAGTTTATTTTGTAATTCTCTGAATGCTTGCAGAAATACTATATTTAAATATTACTCCAGACCTTGGCAGTAACTAGAAAACAAGTTTAGGTCATTGGTGTGATCAGTGACATTTTTTCCCATAGTCTGTAATTTATTTTTTATTTATCGAATGTATCGGTATCACTTTAATTTACCAGGTGCAGTTATGCAGGTACCTGTTGTGATGTGGCATTACAATAGAGTTTGGACATAAATTACCATGCATTTGCTGTACTACTATATTTCCTTGCAGAAATTAAGGTAATGGCTTGTGTACTAGAATGTTGCTAAATCACAGGGGCAAATTGGGAGACCAATTTGTAAAAGCCAAAACTGTAAATTACCGAGTATCCAGACATACAATTATGTTCTTGCAAAACATTTGAGCATGAGTATGTTATTAAGCTTGTGCTAAAGTGCTTTTCTGAATTGCTGCCTCATTTGGTAAGTTCAGGATAGTTTTGATTTAAGATAAGCTTCACAGTAAGTTTGTTAATATTCTGTAGTCTTGTCTTTCTTTGTAAAAGTAGGAGTGTAGTAACATTAGATCATACCAGAATGCCCTTGCTCTTAAAATTGCAGACAATCTGAGGAGATTTTCCATAATGTCTGTTTGAATTCTTTTTATTGTGGGTTAGAAAAAGGTTCTCCTGTCTTTTCTGAGGCATAGCTTTTACTGCTGTGCTGATGAAAACAATTGTATCAAAATTACATGGTCACCAGTTAGCTTTTTAGGGATTTATTACTGTTCTGCTTCACTGTTTGAAATCCACAAAAATACCATTAACTTGACTGGAATTTCTCCAAGTTTTGTGTCAGCATGGTGGAGATGAGACTCTGGTTTCCACTGTAATTACATAATTAGCTTCAACAGGTGAAGATCATTCCATGTTGAGGAGTACTTGAGTGGTATTACTGCTGCCTGTGATGTAAAGTCACCCTCTTCCCCCCTCTACCTGACTTGGCCACGCTGTGCCTGACTTTGTAGCCTGTGCCAGAACATCCTGATCCTTATGTGAAAGCCAACTGCAGAAATGCAACCAAGCCATCAGCATCAGTGCTAGCTCTTGTGGTTTGTGTAATGCAGAACCACTGGGCCAGTGATGTTTTGCCTTTGGTTGAAGTGTCTGGCTGTACAACCTTTGTGCTGAGGAGCTGATAACTGGGCTGGTTGGTAGGTAGGATAAATCCATTATTACTATTCAGACTGTTGTAATGTTAAAGTTTAAACATCTCCCACATCTCCCTCCAATGTGGGAATGTGTCTGCAGCAGGTTGCACAGACAGAAATCTACCAGTTGAATTTGTTCTCATGGTAGATGATCACAAGCTAAGAACACAACCCAGAGGCATCAGGAGATAATGAGAATTGCTCAAGATAAAGCCTCAAGTTTTCTAGATGAATTGCGGGCAGTATCCAGCCAGGGAACAACCAGGTGGAGTAGTAGTTGGATAATAAAGGCAGAACACAGTCCAAAAGCAACAGAATAAATGGGGCCAGAGGTGTTACCTGGCAAAAAAAGAGCGAAACAGGAAAAATGCTCTTGTTTTCATCCAGTTAAAAAAATCCAGACTTCTCAGTTCTTAGACTAACACTGATTTCCTCAAGTCTTTGCATGGCAGCAATGACAAGTGATTCAGGCTTTTCCACACACTAGCTTGTAGCCTTGCCTTCCACAGCTGTGCAGAAAATCTTGGATTTTGTTTTTTTTTAGTGAACAGAGTCTGAGTTTGTAGCAGTCTCCCCAGGCACACACTTGCGGGAGTTCACTTGCATTACTCTGCTAATTTTTTCCCCCCCTCTCCTTTTTAGCAAGAGATGTATTGATTTCTGTATTCAGTATACAATTACTTTATGGTGTGTGTTTTGTAATTAGGAATATGTGAAAATGCTTTGTGGAGATTAAAATATTTCCTTTAATATAATCTCCTCTTGCTTTCATAGAAAAATGGACATGCCATTGCAGATCACATTGCTAATTTCATTAGTAATATTGCTTTAATATCTATTTCAGAGGAATGTAACCTCCAGAAAAGTACTTTCCACATCTTTACTACCTTTCCTTTCACTGTTCACCCTATGTGGATCCAGGCCATCAATACTTGAGCTTTTGACTGGATGGGTTTCATGGATTCTGTCACATTTACATGGCCACAAAAGTTACTTCAGATGGTTGAAGTTTGGGAGGATCCAGACATAAATGGAGGTGTTGGAGTGATTCCTCAGCAACACAAGCACAGTAGCATTTGTAGCAAGCAAAGGAAATTTGTTTTGCTCTTATGTGTGCAGGTGGCTCTTGAGGTCTGGTCCACCTTGCTCTTGCGGCAGCTTTCCTGTGGAAATAACAAAATCCATTGAGATAAAAACATTCTTTATCTGTGATGCAGAAGAAGGGCAAGGAGAGTGGGGCTTGGGAGAAAAATCCTGGCCAGTGGACATCATGATACCAGTTGTCCAGAATTTCACTCTGGTTTTTAATAGCAATCTGGGGTGATGTTTTCTTCCTCTCCATCATTCTTACCCTGAATCCACTGGGGCTGATGATGGCAGATGCCTGTGGCCCACAAACTCATTAGCAGGTGACCTTACCCAACATGTCATGAGTTTCCAGAGGGCTCCCGATGTGTTGGGGAGTTTTTGTTGATGGCCAGGAAATCTCTTGAAACTCCAGAAATAGCTGATACAGCAAATGGAGTTTATGAAAATCAGGTCTTCCTCTTCCAGTATTTTTAAAGAAACCCACATTTTATTTCCTTCTTCATTCTTTACACAGTAGTTTTAGATATAAATTATTTTAACTTCCTTTTTTTTGTGTGAAAAGTCATATATACATATATAAAGTTATTAAGTGTTGAGAATATGTTGAGTATAAAATAGTGACTTCTTTGTTTCAGTTGTTAGCAGCCCCTAAAAATGAGTTGTTTATCCTCTTGTAAAGTCAGTGCTGTAAAAAAATATTAAAAAATAAAAGATGTGTTAGATGTATCTTTTATTATTTATTTCTGATTCAGTATTTGATACAGCTTGTGTATACCCTTGTGACAACCACATACTAAAAACACTGTCGTTCTTAAAATGGAGTAACAACAATTCCTTGGGATCCCAACAGTTGTGAGAGAATTGGCCCTCTGGGAGTGAGTGGTGTTGGATATTGTCCTTCAGTCTCCAGCACTGCCTCCCCCCAGCAGGGCCGAATCTCGGGGACCATCGTGTGCGTGTGCTCGGTTTCGCAAGTCCATTGGTATCTGTGTTCAAATCCAGCTGTACAGTGTTAACAATGTGTCTTGTGATTCGCTTCAGCCTGGTTCATTATAACTTCTGAAACATAATTCCCATTTTGTACTTAAATTTGTATAGAATTATATCAACCCTTAAAAGATCATGGCTTACTGTAAAACCCAAAATATTTGCTATTTGGCATCTTCAGTTGCATGACTGATCAGATCAGACAATGGAGATGGTGTTTTCATCTAACAGCATTCATTTCAATGGTAATATATTAATTTTTTTTGTTTGCCAAGCATCTGTTTTGGACAATTGTTTTGGTTTCAACAGTAAAGCAATATGCAGTAGGTATTGTGGCATTATCTCTGTAATTGTTTTGAAGAGAGGATTATCCCTTTCCAACACATAATGAAAATAAATGCCTTATAACAAGTTCTAGTTTGCTTCCTCTTTGTGAGTGAGATAGGGCAGTGAGGCGAGCAGCTCATTGGGGGAGGCCTGTGTTCATGGGAATTCAGTGTTCACATCCTTTCCAAGTGCAGCTGTTTTGCAGCCCCACTCAGGCCTTGAACACCATCTTTCCATCTGAAGAAAGTCCTTGAGTCCCAAATGTTTGTGATTACTTGAATATCTAATTAAGACAGTATTTATAGTAGCTCCATCAAGTAACAATATTTTTCCTCTTGTTGGTTTTGCATCAGGTATGGACAAAAACTTGTTTAACTCCTTTGGACGTAGCTGTGTTTCTGTGGAGGTTGTTTGGTTTCTTGGGTTTGGGGTTGGTTTTTTTGTTTGGTGGGGATTTTTTGGGTTTTTTTGGTGTGGTGGGGGTCTGAGAGTTTCTGTGAACTTCTTGCAAACTCAGGCCTACATGTCACAATGAGTTGTATGGGTGCTGCTACTGGCAGAGACTGTGTGACAAAAATAAAAGGGTGAAACTAAGCCACAGAATAGGTCAAGTTGGAGGGCACCCATCAGGATCATCAATTCCAACCCTGGCTCTGCACAAGACACCCTAAGAATCACACCATGTGCCTGAGAGTATTGTCCAAATGCTTCTTGAACTCTATCAGACTTGATGCTGACAATTTCCCTGGGGAAGCTGTTCCAGCTATAAATACAATATATTTACAATAGACAATATTCAGATTAAAAATACAATATTCAAATTAAAATTTAGGTGAAGATCAATATATAAAATGTGATTTCTTCAGGTGGAGTAACTCCCTAATTGACATTTTAGTACGGTTTCTGTGCAACACCTTTAATTTCACTTTGGTTCCTCCATGTTTCCCTGAGGTTAAAGAGAGTGGGATCTCCTCAGGGCAGGGTTGAAAGACACAACTTGCTCCAGTGCACTTTCCCCAGCCAGGCTCTTGCATGGATTGTGCCCTGTGCCAGGGCAGTTTTTGGGCCGTGCCTTGGCCTCAACACCTCATCTTGCCACTGAGTGCCTGCCCAGGGCTGGGGATGAGGGCAGTGCCCACTCAGCAGCTCCTGCTCCTCCCTGGGAAGCTCAACCTGTGGGTGAGGTACAGCTCTGGGACCCCTTGCACCAGGGAACCCCACACACCCCCCTCTGCAATGCACTCCACAGGCCAACAGCACTGAGGAGTTTTCCATTATAAAGAAATAAGCTGAGTTCAAAGCCTGGCAGCCATTCCCTGAGCATTTCAGCTGTTCTGTGGGCTGCAGGTAATGGGAGAGAACTCAGCTTCAGATTGGGGGGTCTGGAATACAGCCCTGGCAGTGGGTGGATCTTTCCCTCTCCTGCCAATGCACATAGAACATCTAAAACGTGATCTGTGCTCAGAGATTTTGGCGCCAGCTTCTGTAACCCAGGCACCCCTTGGTCCGCCAGCTGCCCTCTGGTCTGAAGCCCAAAGGATGGAAAGGTTCTGCCTGTAAGCACAGTGCCAGCTGGTCACCATGGCTCCTGTGAGCCAGGGCACAGGAGGGACATCTCCTCAGGATGGCCTTCACCTCTGGGGAGCACAGACTGGTAGTTCTCCTAACTGTCCTATTTGTTACTCCTTTCTAATCTACTCATGTGTTGCCCACATGGCTTGACTTGGTCAAGTAGTGCCAGTGTTTAAACACCTAACTGTGTTCTCTCTGTGTTCATCGATGAGCCTTGGACGTAACCCAAGTCTCACTGAAGCACCCAGGATGCCCAGTGCCAGGGGGGTGAGCAGTGTGGCACCAGCAGCCCCCGGGCGGGTGGGCAGGGAGAGCCCCACGGTGCTCGGGACCACAGGGAAGTGTCCCCAGTGCCAGGCCCCGGAGGGCAGCAACACTGGAGCCCGGGTAAGGAGGGAAGCGCCATCATAGTGTGGCTGTGGTGAGGGGAGCCCTCTGAGCCAGGGTGAGGAGGGAAGTGCCATCACAGTGTGTCTGTGGTGAGGGGAGCCCTCCGAGCTGGGTGAGGAGGGAAGCGCCATCACGGTGTGTCTGTGGTGAGGGGAGCCCTCCGAGCTGGGTGAGGAGGGAAGCGCCATCACGGTATGTCTGTGGTGAGGGGAGCCCTCTGAGCCGGGGTGAGGACAGAAGTGCCATCACAGTGTGTCTGTGGTGAGGGGAGCCCTCTGTTCCCCCCCTTCTTTGCAGGACTGTCCAGGCCCTGCAGCGTGCTGACAACTGACACTGAAGCTGCCAAAACAAAGGAAGGAACCCACTGCAGTTTTATTTTTCCTTAGATAAATTTTTTATATAGAATATATTACAGTCAGAGTTCTCAGCTTTTAATCAAAAGATAACAAGTTATTGCAGTTTTTACCCAGTGAAACTACCGGTGAAAGAACTTTCTAGAAAGCTGTCCTGTCTTTTAAAAAAAAGAGGGAGAAAACCCCACCCAGACAGAAAATACACATGTAGGTCGCACTTCGCACCCACGGGCGCCCTGCCGGGCGTGTGGACATCGTGTGGAGAGGGCAGCGTGAGGTGAGGCAGCGGCGATGGGCACAACACTATGGCGAGGGAGGCAGGCCTGGGGCTAGCGGGGTCGGTTCCTAGGCACGGTGCTTCTGCTCGGTTTAACTGCTCTTAGATCGGGAAACGAACGCGCGGTGGGAGGCGGGAAGGAGGAGGGAGGAAGGTGGCGGCGCTGCTGTCGCGGGGGGCGCCGGGGCCCTCAGCCTCGCCTCAGCTCGTGCAGCTTGTGGGCGACGCGCTCCAGCTCCGCCTCGATGGCCGCCAGGCTCTCCAGCTCCTGGTCCTGCAACAAAAGCCCAGGACTGTCAGCGGCCACAGGCGGGCAGCCCTCGCCCTCAGAGCTGCAGAGAGCAAGCACAGCCTTGTCCTGCCCCATCCCTTCAGCCTGCATTTGTCTCTCTGGACACACCGGTGTGCACAGCACTGGTTACTTCTGCCCTAATGTTTAATCACTACTGCTAGCGATGCAGCTGCCATCCTTCCCCCGTCCCCTGCCGGGCAGGGCAGCCCCCAGCGGGGCTGTGCCCCCAGAACATGGGGTTGCTGCAAGGGAGCCAGGGCAGGCTCTGGCAAGCAGCACTGGGTGCCAGCGCTGGGTCAGTGCCGTCAGACCGGGATGGGCACGGCTGCCTGCCACCTTCGGGAACTGCAGCACGGGCCCTGCCCTCTCCCCACCCCGCCCTGGGTCTTGGCTTGCACCTCCACTAGCAGAAGATACTTTTCCCGGGAAAATTGTGACTGAGGAAGCCATCAGTTCAAAGGCTCAAGCTGCCCATTACTTGGTGTTTTTTCTATACCACTTCTTGTGTATCTATGCTGTCACCTGTATGCTTTATTTAGAGCAGGTACTCATGCCTGACTGCATGGCTTTGCCTGAGCTCAGATCGTATCCAGCTGGCCCTGCCCTGCTGCCAGGCCAGCCCCAGCCCAGCCTGTCCCTCACAGCTGTGGCCACCTGGGCTCTCTGCAGACCATGCACTCAGCATAGCAGCAGGCTCTGTGTGAGCAAACTTGGTGCTGTACCTTTTCCCATTGGAAGAGCCGAGGTGACAGTGCAGAGTGGGCAAAGCTCACTGTTGCCTTGAGCAGCTGCAAATCACAGGTTGACCCTGAGCCACTGCACTGCATATGGCTGGTGTGAGAAAAGTAAAGGAAGTATGGGAAAAGGGGGTTGTTTTCCCTTCCTGAGCAAGGAAAAAAAGTAACCCTGGAAAAAAGTCACTCTGCCCCTCCACTGAGCCCTTGGCTCAGCCCCTGGGAAAGCTCTGGCTACAGTAGGGTGCCAGCAGCTCAGGGTGCCTTCAAACACCCAGGGTACCCAAGCAGCTGTTCCATTTTGTTTCAAGTGAGTCAGGCAGCAGCTGGCTGAGCTCACCTTGCTGGAGAACTTGGGCTGCAACTGGAGCCCCCAGAAGGGGAGTAAAATAGGTTCTGAAATTCTCTACAGCACCCAGAGAGAGAGCTTGGTCACACCCAAACCATTGCCTATGTGCTCTGGCTTGTATCTGCCTGGTCCCACATGCTGAGCCCTGGAAAGTGCAGGGGGACAGCACTCCCAGCCACATCTGAACCCACACTGACCTCACTGGCCAAGCCACACAGCCCCATGGCCCAAAAATGAAGAGAGGGACAGCAGCCAGAGCTTGTGCCTTCCCTCACTGCTGCATGCCTAGCCTTCTTCACTGACTCCCAGAGGCCTTGATCTAGTTTAAAAAGCCAAACAAACAAAAAAGTCTTGCTGCAGCTGTAAACACAGCAGTTTTGCAGCCTCAGCAACCTCCTTTCCAATCCCCATTTGGAGACTGAGTGTGGCACCCTGCATCAAGGTGCACCCCAGAGCCACTGGCAGGGGCAGGTGGGGAGCAGCCTCCCTGGGGAGAGATGTGGGGTGTGAGCAGCAGTGTGGGAGGCAGATGGGACAGCCCACCCCACTGCACCCCTGCTTTGGGCTGAGACCTTTGGCTTTGCCTTGAACCAGTACAGCTGGAAATGCTCTCATTTTTGGCCAATGGTTTGGCACATAACTGAGGCAAGAGGGGTGTTTTGGAGGCAAGAGAGCCAACTGGCATCACTCACCCGCTGCCCCAGCCCATTCCCAGGCACCTGACCATGGCCTGTCCCAGGCTCACAAAGCACAAGCCATGCCTCACTGCCCAGTTCCCTGTATATCCCAAATCAGCTGTGCCTGGAGCTGGGCCTCAGCACAAAGGTGAACCCACCAGCAGTTCCTGCCTGCTGGAGATGTGCTATTACCTTACATCAATCAAGGTATCAGGGAAGGAGGTCTCTGACTCTGGAAGCCTGGCTCAGTTGTAGTTCTGTATCTGTCCACCATTTCCACTCCAATACCTCAGGTTTCTCACCACAGCTGCACCCCTGATTTACCTCTGTGGGAGATCTGACAATACTCACTCCATCCCCGAGACAGGGAAAGCATTCCTTTTAACTTGGAAGGGCTTTGGGACACAAGAACTACCCCTAGGCTCCAGTTATAGCCCTGGTCACCGTGTCTGGCCAGTGCAGAAGTGCTGTCACTGCAGACATGACTCTGGGGTTCAGGGAATGCTTTTGCACTAGTCATGAAAACAAGGACAAAAACCAAAGGCACAGCAGGTGCAAACTTCAATAATACCTGAGGCTGAATGGCTGGAAGTTCACTAAGCATCAACTTAATACCTCAGAGCACCACTGCTGGCTATGTTTATGCCAGTATACCATCCACATCTCCAAGAGTACTTTGGATAACTGGGTGGGATTTATTCCTAAGCCTGTGTACACCAACCTCTGTTCTCCTGTTAGCGCTGCCTTCCTCATCCTTCTTCTCTTCAGGCATGGGAGCAAGTGGAAAGCCTCCTTCACTGCTGTCTTCCTTCGAGTGATGCTTCCATGACCTTCTCACATCTTCCTCTGGGCTGCTGAAGGCATACTTGCGGGACCTAAATGTCTTTTTCATGGACCTGTCTGCATCTTCCTCACTGTCATTTTCCTCCATGCGCTTCTTTGCTGTCAGCTGCTTGGCCAGCTCATCCATTTTGTTCCACCTCTTGGTGTCTTCCCACTCCCTGGAGGACTCCTCCTCCATCTCATCACTTTTGGCATTCCTGGGCTGAAAGGTGTCCTCTTCTCCCTGCACCTCCTCATCCTCCAGGCGATGCCTTCCTCCTCTCAGTGCCCGGGGCTGCTCTTCCTCCTCCTCTTCCTCCTCCTCTTCAGAGCTCTGCACATCTTTCCCAAATCCCAGCTCATCATCGTTATCTGAAAGAGCATTAAACAAAGCAGTGAACACAACTGTTAACCTGCTCAAGGTCCACCTTTGAACTGAGCCTTCAGTGGTGATGCCAGGTTTCTTGACTTAGGCTGCTTTCCCAAGATTCTGGAAATACCCATTCTCACATTTCCATGTCAGTAATGGGGCATGAAAGCAGCAGTCAAAAGCCCTGTGGGAAGCTCAGGGCAGATGAATGAGTTGTCCCCAGGATCTATGAGAGCTGAGCAGTGAGGCAGCTGCAGGGCCTGTGTGCCAGATGTGTCAGATGTTTGTGGTGGGGTCTGGGTGGCTGCTGGCCGGTGTGTTTCTGTAAGCCCAGTAAGCACCTGCCCCAACTCTTGGCTTTGAAGCCTCTCACCCATGTGCCTCAGTGCCCTCAGCTCACCCCAGGAAGGTATGAGTGCAGTCTGGGATACGTACTGTCACCTCCCTGCATCTCCTCAGCCTCCTCATCCTCCTCAGCCAAATCGAGTGACCTCTCTGCTTCAGTAGGGTCCTCCTCTGCAGCTTCATCTCCATCATCCTCCCGCTCCACACGCTCCCCTGCTCCCTCCTTGCTGTGCTCCTGACCCTGCCTGGAGGGCTCTTCTCCCTCGTCCTCAAGCTCCAGGCTGTCCCTGGAGCCTCTGGGCTCCTCCTCTTCATCTCCTTGCTGCTGCTGCTCATCCTCACTGAAATTTTTGCCAATGTGGTTGTTCAAAACTTTGTTTTGATGGGTATCCTCTGTATCCCTGATGTCATTGCTCTCAGCTTCCTCCTGATCCTCTTTCTCATCAGGGTTGGTATCCCATGGCCTGGGTTCCCTCTCCTCCAGGCTTTTTTCCTCCTCTCTTGAGTCTTCATTTTGCTGGGGCTTCTGTGCTGCAAGCTCAGTCAGGGACCCTGTGGGCTGCTCCTCTTCAGGGTACTCCCCTGCAGCATCTGCAGAGGGGAAACAAGACACACCTCTGCTGAGAGCTCATTTTACAACCAGCAAAGGCCAAGCATTTCTCAGGGAGCTTCAGCCCTGCTCAGCAATCTGCTCAGCCAGCCCATGATCCTTTTGCAAGTCACTTCAGCATATGCTTGCATTCAAGCAAGGCAGCGTTCTCTCTGGTGCCTGTGCTCCTGGAGAGACTTGCAAGGCTGAAGTAAAACATATGCTGAAGTGTTTTGCTGCAGCACAGTCCTCATCACCATCTCTTCAGATGCCAGCCACGAATTCACCCTGCATGAAACCAGACTGCATGTAAAATTAAATTATTTAGGAGTGTAATATGGCACTTGCACAGCTCTCCCTGCTCTGAGTGCTGCACTCACATCACATCCTTATTTCTCCCAGCAGGCTGAGGAGGCAGCCAGCCCTGTTCACAGGGTGCTGGAGGGAGGAGGGGTGTCTCTGCTGCTGCAAAGGAACTACTCAGCAGGAGCTTAATGTGGGCTGAGTATTTGCTCTTGCTAAAGGGAGACTGGCCTCTTTTAACACTATTAGCCAAAGAAAACACTTTGCAAAAAAAATATGGGAGTTTAAAAGCTAGAGAGATTTGTCAAGGTAAGTGCAGCCCCAAGGAGGGCTGAGGAGTGTGCCAGGATGAAGTGACACAGAGAACTGGTCACATAAGGCTGGTGGCCATCTGTGACACTGTGCTGGTGTCACCAGGCTGTCAGTGGGCCTGGTTGGCCCATGTGCCACATTTTATCTTCACTTTGTCTTCCTTGACCTCCATGCTGCAAGAGCAAGAGTTTCAGGTGTGTCTTGGCAGTAGGGAGATGCAGTGCCACCATCCTACCTGTTGGATTTTGGTGGTGCTGGCTGCAGCAGCAGCCCCTGGGGGTGTCACTCCTCGTTGCTCTAAGTAGTTTCAGTGTCCTAGCAGTGCTGTGCTACTGTGGGCCAGCCATGTGCCCCAGAGCTGCTTGAGACCCTCTGTGGGCACCCAGCTGCTGCTGGATGAGGAGTCACATCACCCCACATTTGCATTGTATCTTCCTGACTAGGAAAAGGGAAGGGGCCAACCCCTCCTTTCTGCTAATCTGTCTGTAGTAAAGCCAGAGAAACACTGGCAAGGGGAAATCCTAGCTGAAGGTGATCTTTCCAAGGTACAGGTGTTTTGTGCAGATGTGTGCACTGTGTGTGTTTGAATTTTCCCTTCAGAGACTCATTACTTAATATCTTAGATGCTTGGAAACAAGGGTGACAGGCAAAAATCCAGATCACCCTTGCCTGTATCACTGACTCTTTCAGTGTGGGATTTCCATGGCTGTGACTTATTTTAAGTGTTATAAGTGAGTGAAAGTGTCAGCAGCAGGGTGGAAAAGTCAGTATCACTTTAGTAACTTGACCATCACCAGTTACTATAGCTCAGAGACTACGTGTTGTTTGAGCTGGTAAAGAAGAACAAAGCAAACACCAGGTTGCTTGTGTGTGTCAGCAGCAGCATCAAAGAAAAGAGAAGCAGATGGACATATCAAGGCTGTTTGGAAGAAGATCCTTGTTTACAGCCTGACCTGGATTTCCCACGGGTGGAGGCTGACACTGACCTCTCTGCTTGTTCTTGTTGTTCTGACTTTCAAGGACTTCGGAAAGTTCATCTTCAAAGCCGCTATTTTTCTTCTGCTGCTGAGTTCTCTCGTTGGCACCTGTGTCCAGTAACAAAAGGTAGGGAAAGGCAACAGTTTCTTCTGTGTTTCAGAAAGTAGAGTTAGGAAAACAGTTCTGTGCCCCTTATGTTTGCTGTGGGAAAAATCCACCTGCTAGCTGGGAGGAGTGAGGCTGGAGGGTATGTGAATCAACTGCAGTAACAAAATCACAATCAAAAACGTCATCTGCAGGAAAGAAAATGGTCTCTAAATAGAGATGCAGTGTTGCCCCTAAAACTAATATTGATGGAGGTCTAGGGAATAAGAGGTGCTGAACTGCAGCACACTGAGAGCAACGAAAGACTTCATCATCAGAGTATTGAAAGATAAAAATTGCCTTCTGCCAGATTCTGCCTATGCACCTCTGAGGTGAGCACTGAGAGCTCCTGTATCCTCCAGCCTGGTTGTGGGGGCCCCTCTCCCCTGTGTGCTGGGAGGAAGAAGCAGCATTCATTCCCACTGCAGGGGTAGTCTGGGCCTCCAAGGCCCCATACTTTAGCTCTGGGGTTATGGAGCCTGCTAGAAAAATACAATACCCTGGAGAGAGGTGTCTGAAGGCAGCATGAGCTGGAGCTTAGGCTGCAGCTGTCCTGGCAACCAGCAATGGAATCTGCAGGCAAAACAAGCCCTGTCTAAACCAGCTCATGCCCTGCTTCTGTGCCTTAATGCAAGAGCAAGAGCCAGTGCTGCCAGCCCAGTCCTCTGTAGCCCAGAACTCAATGGTGTGGGCTCTCCAGCCTGAGCAGAACCAGCTGCCCCAGCACAGAGGACACCAAAATTAACACCTTTGCTTTTCCCTTGGTCTACAAGACTGCTCCACCCCCAGTCTCTGTGATCTGTAGGTTGGATCTCACGTTACCCTGGGACTGAGTGGTGTGATGGGCTCAGGCAAGAGTGGAGCAGGGTGAATCTCCATGTAACAAGTCCCTTCTCATGGACTCTGTGCTGAGTGGCACAGCCTGTCTGTTTTCTGAGTGCTTCTCCTCAAATCCCTGGTGTGCCTGGGCAGCCATATCCCAGCATACTGAAGAAACCATGTCTTGTTTCTTCTGGATCAGCAGAGCATCCATGGAGTCCATCTGAAGTCACTGAGCATCTGGCCCCCCACCATTTGGGTAGTGACTAAAATATGGCTTTGGGAGCTGCATGAGACTCTTTCCCAACTCTGACTTCATGAATTTTTGCTCTCCCTGCAGCCTGGGGACAGCCCTGTTGCAGCCTCACCTGAACAGAGGGGTCTGGACTAGCTCTGAAGTAGCCTTGCCTGGGATCTGCATGTTGGCTCTGGGCAACTGAGTACCCAAGAATGTCCCTTTTTTCCCTCAACACTCCTTGGCACAGCTCCATGGTGCTGCTGTTGCTCCCACATTGACCAGTGCAATTAACCTGCACCTCTCAAAACCAAAGAAATTTGCATTTGAGTTAAGTAAGCCATCAAAAAATACCCATTAGCTCAAGAATATTTTCACTGGGGTCTTTAAGGTGCAAGTCTTACTGTTCAGTGAAGCTTCCCTGCTGCCACAACTGGGTTTAGTGCTAGACTCCAGCTGCACAGACAGTGGAAGTTTTCTTACCTTTCATTCTAGTTTGGGAGCTGGTGATTATTTGTTGAATTAGATTAGAATGTTTTCTTTTAGAGTTCTCCCACCTCAAAATGTCTTGAGACTACATCACCGCCAAGTTACACTGATAGCTATTGAAATTATCAGATACATATTGGAGTTATGATAAACAAAATTCCTGTCCTCACTGACACAATCTCACTGAAAATATTGGAATGACATTTCCTAGGGCATATTTATATGATCTCAAATTAATATAAAATAAAAAAACAAACACAAAACCAACCAAACAATAAAACTCTATAAGGGACTACAACATAAGAAAACAATATTCCCTATAGTTACATTCCCCAGAAAATATACTGGCACTGTACCTTGTGCAGCAATTTCCTGAAGTTCCTTCAGTAAGTTTTGGTGGCGAAGGATAGAAATAATTCGCTCATCTGCAACAGGGGAGACTTAGTACAGAAATAGTCAAAGCAAACCTCCCCCCAACCCCAGGAAATGAAACAGAACCCAAATGCCACTCCCTCTTCATTTGCTCTTTTCTTTCCCTTGGTCTGATTTGCTCTCACATCGAACCATGTGATTAAGACAACAGGAAGGTCCTATGAGAACCAGGCAGTTTGATGTCACTCCTGTGGCCACATGCCAGCATGAAGCATGGCCTGGGACAAGCAGTGGCTCCATCCCTGCTCCTGGGGCCCAGTACAGCCCAGTGGAAGAGGAAGGTGAACGTGTCAGGGAGCCCTTAACAGGGGTCCAGGGGCCAGGGCTCGGTTGGTCAGGGCAGGACCAGCCCTACTTGGCAGATTGGCTTTTGCTGATGCCCAGCACCAAGTCTGAGGCAGTACCTCCTCGCAGAGTCTCTAGGCATTCCTCGCTGATCGGCAGGGGGTTTGGCTTAGATAAAGTATCAGAGATGACCTCCACAATGCACTTCATCACCTAGAAAGAGACAAAAATACAAATTAAAGAACTGTTTTTTTTGTCTTTTGTTCCCACTTTTTACCAAGGCTAAAGTACAGCAGGTGATGGCACAGATCTTGCTTTTCTGGTCAAGCTGGAACTGAATGTTCAGTTCTTGTTTTCCCTAGCTCAGGAACAGAAGGTGCCTGCTGCAACTGAGAAGTGAGGAAATTACACGTGACAATGGAAAGAGCTTCTTCCACATGACACTCAATTTAGCTGAGGATTGCATGGCTTCAGACCACCCCAGAGTCTGAGCACATCTGGAGAGTAAAGGGCATCTGAATATATACACAGAAAATCCAAAATCATCCCATTTTAAGTCAATATATCTCAACCTCCATCTCATAAAAGGACTCAGTGGGAGGTTGTAGAGATCAAAAAGTGGTCATAGCTGTTCAATAGATGACCTTGAAATCTTAAAAGTTCTTCAAACCCTGGGAAAGACATCATAGTTAGATTGAAGCCAGGCATGGAAGGTGAGGTGAGGCGAGGCAAACTACTTTCAAACAGAGGTGAGAAATACTGCTCTCAGGCCCTAGAAAGGACAAGACACTTTGGAGAAGTGTTTGACCTTGTGCTGTGACTGTTCAAGCCATCTGTTATAGAGTGGAAGAGCTCTACATGATGACAGGTCATCTGAAAGCAAAGAAGCTCTGACACAGCTTCTCAGACAGGATGAGCTCTGGGCCCACCCTTTCCAGCAGCCTGTTTTGTTGGTGTAAAACCAGGAGTGTTATTTATGTAATTTGTCACCTGCACTGAGATTGCAGGCATCCTTGCCATGCCAAGACACACTGCTGGGAGCCCTAGTGTGCGGTCACATAGACCCAAATGATCACACAGGACAGAAACATTCACTACAGTCTGGTGCTGATGGCTAGGGTAGGAATCAGGCTGCTTAGTTCAAAAGGGTGATTTTTTATAATGCAGTCTAGAAAAAATGCAGGGTTCACAATTGCCTGTGGGAAAAAAGAGAGGCTAAATTGAAAAAAAGAATAAAAAAGAATACAAGTTAAGCCTTGGAGGCAAAAAATTCACTCACTGAACCTCTTTCTCCTGATGATTGCAGCAGGCAGCCCTGAGAGCCCTGACCTCCCTCACAGTGTACCATTCTCAGGAGAGCAGAGCGCTGTGGCTGCAGTAGAAATTAAACACAAGTCAGCAGTCCCCAGTCATCCACAGTGCTGTTCATTCAAGCAGTTGGATATATTCACTGGACAGCTGGAATGGGCAAATTCTCACCCTGTGTAAGGAGAGAATTCTGCTCTTGCAGATCACAGCCATAAAATGTTGAACTCTACACCTTACACAGTTTGAAGGAATTGCCTAATGGATTAAAAATGCTACAGGAAAGATTAAAAAAAAAAAAAGGCAAGGGGATTTCCCTGGTATAATTCTCCTATATCACAAGTGATCCATTAATACTGATTTTAGATGACTTTGAGTTACTCTGTCTTTAAATAGAAAAAACTCCAGAATCTGATATTTCCCTCTCATGTTTCTCAACCTCTGGACCCACTTATTATAGCAGTATTTGATGCAGCTTCAGAAGTTAAGACTTTCTCAGCATGACAAGTAAGACTCTGGTTCAATGAAATTTTCTATTCAAGCTTTTTTAAGACTTCTGAGCTGATCTAAGGTCTTTGTCTGAGCACAAAGAGACACATCACTCACCACAGAAATACATTCAGCTCTGTGGAGGAGCTTTGTAAGGTAATGAAATGAGCAGTGCAGTCATCCTACAACACTCTCCTTGTCCTTCTGTTAGAGGAGGTCTTGCAGAGTGAGACTTCACAAGGTCATGAAACAACAGCCTGCATCAGGAAATGGAGGAGATCCTTTCCAAATGAATGTAATTAATCCAGTGCGGAAACTCAGACTGGAATTTTGCCATAGCTATCATCTAACCATGAGCATGTAACTAGATCCTTAAGAGCAGCTCACAATGTCCCTTCAGAGAAATCTCCAAAGTGTTGTGCCCTTACAAGGACAGGCTTCTCCACATTTGAGCTCAGCTTTGTCCTTCTAAAATGTATGGTTGTAAGTGAGAAATAATATCCTTCAAGCACAAGAGCGGGCAAACACCAGAGACATTGTAAATGCTTTGGTCTTGTTCAGCTCCCTATGGAAAGCCCTTGGTGTAAGGAAAGTCTGATGAGCTGTCCAGGAAAGGCCTGCAGGTGCTGACTACCCATTAGACAGCCTTGAGCCACCCACAATGCTGGTGGCACAGAACAGGGTGTGTAGGAAGAGCTGCAGTGCTTGTTGCTGTATTCATGTGATGATATCCCTGCCCTAATCTGTTCCATGAGACCAGGAATTCCTTCCATGAAATGCTGTGTCTCAAAGGATGGTGAAGCCCTAATGGCTTCTTCCAATTGCAGAAAATCCAAAAGAAAGCTGATTTTGCTCTCTGTGTCAGTGTAATACCCAGGGAAGGGGGGCAGTCTTGGGAAAGTCCTTTCTTAGTGGAAGCATTTCCATGGAGTAGCACCAACGGCCACAAAAGTGCCCATTTTTAACACACAGAATATACTGGGGAATAGACCTCACAAGGAGGATCATATGATTAATGAGTTGTCCCATCAGATGCCCACTCTGGCATGGAAAGTTGAAGGGCTAAGTGCCTGTCCCACATCCTCTTCCTCAGCAGCACACAGCCTGAGGAAGGCACCCAGAGTCTCACAGCTCATGGCTCTGTCCCAGCAAGGGCTAAGCAGGCTAAAAGTCTTAACAAAGCAACTGCTCTGCAGCCCAGGCACGTCCCACAGGACACGGGGAGGTGTTGCTCATGGCACATGTCCTGCAGGTAACTGCAGTGGGGCCTGTGGCTGAGACTGGCATCAGTGTGCCCTCCTCTGCTGCTGCCTGGGAAAAAACATTGTGTGGCTAGAGGATTTCATAACACAAAATGGTTCAAGAAGTAAAAAGCAAAAATGCTGCAGTTTCCTTTGTGGACATGAATTTCCAAAAAAATTTTCATTTGGGCAGCTGAGAGATCAGCTCATACGAAAGACAGGGAAGGGGGTGGGTCAGGGAGTCGTGTCTGACACAGCTAAACACAGGCAAACCCCCCTGTCCAAGCATTTAGGAGCCAAAAGGGAGTGCACGTTTGTGAAGCGTGGCTATAAATGTTGGAGGGTGTGACACAGATATGTGCACACCAGCCTGTAAGGGAGGGCTGGAGAGGTCAGCCAAGTCCTGCACTGCTCATAGCCATCCAGACAGGCTGAGCAGGAGCTGAGGATGGATTAGCAAACTGAGAGTACCAGTTGCCTATTTTTCCAGAGCATGCATGTTTAAGTAGCACACAAACTCAGATGTATACACCTCCAAACACACACAGTTCCTGAATCACATCTCCCCCCACTCTCCCCTGAGTCACCTCCTGTTGGGAGCTTTGAAAAGCTGAAAGTAGGAGGACTAAGGAGAGTTTTACCCAGCCTCCATCTCCTCTCCAAACAGGCTTGCCTCATCCCCCTGTCACATCCTGAAGGACTTCCTTGCCTGTCCAGAAGTGGATGCACAAAGGCTAAATTCTGTTAGGAAGGGAGCAGAGATGGATCCTGCTTGGGGGATCTCATGCAAATTCCTGGCACTTTCTACAGGGTATTTCAGAGGGAGTGGCCCAAACCAAACCACCTAGGTGGAGGTAAAACATCACATCCTTTCTCTTGATTTGACCCACTACAGGCTCAGCCTTACCTTAGTGTCGCCTTTATTCATGTCATTTGTCACAGGAAGGGAGACAGCTGTAAGGTAAGGGGAGGGGGGAAAAAAGGAGAACTTGTTATTCATCTCATCTGGAAGACAAGCAGAGAAACATTATTCTGCTAAAATGCGAGTGGAGAAAAGGGGCAACTCTCTCTGATGGAAGTGGTCCCTGGGTGCAGCAGCTGGATGTGTGCACTGTGCCGGGAAGGGAAGGGAAGGGAAGGGAAGGGAAGGGAAGGGAAGGGAAGGGAAGGGAAGGGAAGGGAAGGGAAGGGAAGGGAAGGGAAGGGAAGGGAAGGGAAGGGAAGGGAAGGGAAGGGAAGGTGCCTAGGCTGGCAGGCCTGCGGCGCTCGCCGTGACCTTGCGGCGGCCGCTGTCCGCGGTGCTGAGGGGCCGGCCCGGCCCTGTCCGCGGTGCTGGCGGCGCGGGCGGAGCGGGGCCGGCGGGCAGCGCTGCCGGGGGCCCGGGGGGACACGGACCCGTCCCAGCCCCACTTACCCGGCACGGCCAGGAGCAGCACGGCGAGCAGTTCTGGCCGGCTCATGGTGCTGGCGGGATGGAGGCAGGGAGAAAGGGGCAGAAGACGAGACTGCCGTGGCGTGGGGGCTCCAGGCGAGGTGCCGGGGGGAGAGCAGCACGGAGCGTGTGTATCTACGCCAGTGCCCTGGCTGAAGATCCCAGATGGGGCACTGCAGCAAGCGGCTCATTTATATATCCCAGCCCTCGGAAATGGCGTCAGGAGGAAGCCACCTCCTCCTCTGCCCCCTCCCCTCGCACACAGGCTTCCCATCAGCCTCCATCGCTCCCCGACCTCCCTGGCTGCCCGTGCAAGGGTGTCCGGCCCTGGTTGCTCCATCTGCTCCCATTGCAGGCGCAGGAAGGCTGGCAGGTGTTTCCAGGACACTGCTTTTCCAGCACCTCACCAGACACTGGCAATCTGCAGCACCTCTGCACATGTGCCCTCTCTCTATGTACCTGGAGCCAAACGTGAGGCGCCTCATGTGTCCCGGCCAGCACTGCAATCTGTAGATGGTTTTGCCCTCTCAGGACCCCCTTGTCTTTCCCTGATCGTGGAAGTTTAGAACAGGTGCTGAAACTTTTAGATGTCTTTTAAAGACCACCACTCCAGGGAACCATGAAAAGGGCTTGCTAATGGACATGGTGTAAGTCCCAGCAGTTCTATGAAAAGTTTGTTAGTAGGATATTATCTGGGGTAATATCAAAGGCCAGTGCATCTGCTGTCCACCAGTGACTCTACATGCAAAATTTTAATAGGTTGCTACCCGTTCTTCAATGCTTTATAACACTCTTTAGTTATACCCTACACTCTAAAGTTGAAGTAACCAAGATTACCTGGCTGCCAGTTTGCATTGACAAGGGGAGAAAGGAAACAACAAATTGTGTAATTCTCTTAGTCACAAGGGTTTCCATGCTTTTGAAAAAAATGGCTGTCTATTCTTTGGGTGGAGCATCTGTCAGGTCAGCCAGCTGGATTCTTTGTTTAAAGTGACTCCAATGCTTCTTTTGGACAATGCTTCTTCAGGAATAGCAGCTCTGCTACTCCATTCAATCCCTCAAGCAATTTCAGAGGTCACAAAATTCAGGGACTTGGACCAGACAACAAAATTCAGAAAAATGCACCATCTTTCTTCCCCACTCTGCCTCACTCTGCTCACCGGGGAGTCCTGCACCCAATGAATTAGGGAGAATCTAATTCATCACTTGTCATCTGGTCTAAGATGACAGCAACTTTTCTATGAGATCAGGCAGTACAGACTGCACCATTGTTTTCCCTTTCTCTTTCCAGGTGCACATGGAAATGTATTCCCAAATGTCCTCTTCTATCTATGTGATCTAAATGCACACTTCAAAAGACACATTTGGATTGTAAAAGGCCATTCATACAAAATCAGAGCTCCTCTTATCTGTTGCGCTTTCTAGTTAAATGCAGAGAAAATATGGAAATAAATTGGTCTTCTGAACAGTGCTTTGGGGATGGCAGTGATGGATGGTTAAATGTTCATAAGTCTATGAAATGAACACCCATGACAGTTCTTGTTCCATGGGGAACCTCCAGGAATAAGAGATATCCTTTCTTTTTTGTTGTTGTGTTGTTTAGTTTTGGGGTTTCTTTTTTCATTTTTTCTTTTTTTTTCCAGGATGTGTGTGTTGTTGAATTATTTACTGGGGTGGAGGGATGGGGACCTTTTCCTCATTCAGGATACACCAGAGCACAGAAGCCTCTGAGTCTGAAAAACTAAGCATTATTAAGCTTGTAAATTCCTATGTATTCTTAAGTGAGATTGATTTGCTTATCAGGCTCTGTTTTCCTAGTCAATATTTACTTGTCCTTACGTATAAATGCTGATCTTATTGGGGCAATAAATATCTCAGTTCTAATCCAGTTTCTTACATGAAGTCATTTTCATCTCTGGGGACTCTTTTTGAGACATTTAATAAGATATGTGGTGCCCATAACTACTTTTTTTTTCTTCTCTTTCTCAAGGTGAGATCTTGCATCCATTAAATTCATTGCAAAGGAGAAGCTAAGTGCTTTCCAGGTATGGCATGCATACTTCCACTGTAATAGAACATGATGGATGATTAATTTTTCCATTTCTTGCCCCAAGAAAAACGGATATGAAACTGTTAATCTAGCAATCAGTACCTCTGCTCTTGGAATTTGTCTCATTAGGCACAGCTATATTAGGAACTGTCACAGTAAAGCATGCCAGGGAAAGATTTATGTCAAAAGAGCAAACGTGATCAAATAAAAAAGTGAAAGGTATTCTGCCACTCAGAGAAAGGCAATGCCTGGAGCAGACTACAAGGAAAGAGCAGGTTTGTGAGTCTCTACAGTAGTTTGTGTTTTAGTATCTAGAAAACAGGAGTAGATCTTCAATGGGTGGCAAAGAAGTGAAGATGGATATTTGTGACTACCTTCAGCCTTATAAAAAAAGCTGTTGATGTCTACAGAGAACAATTCCATTTTTCCTAACAGCTGCACAATTTCTGGTGCATGAAGTGCAGTTGGGACTGTGGAGAGCCATAGACCTGTCTGCAGTTACCAACATAACATGTGCAGATGGACAAAGAGATATTTGCCTTCCCAGCCTGAAAGTGATTTGAGAAGATGGCAATGTCCTGATGGACGGAGGCAGCCACCCAGGACTGTTGCATTATCCATGCTCTGAGCTGAGGGAACAGGAGGGTCAGCTTAAAAGCCATATTGATATATGATCTTTCTATGCATGAGGTCATTTGATTGAGAGATTATGTGGCTTAAGTGCTATTCTCAAGAATAAAATATTTTTTAGTTTATTTCAGAATTCAGGAAATTAATCCAAAGGATTAATGAGTTACTCTAAAAGCTTTGTTGTCTAATTTGTTTGCTGAAACCGGGTTGAGAATTCGCTCCTCTTCTGTGCTTGGAAACACTGACACTGCATTTCAAACAGCTGTGATTTTACAGATCCAGATACTGAGGATACTGAGGCACATAAAGAGGGAAAGTGTCATTTTCATGAAGATATCGAAAAGGTTTGAAGCCAAGGCACAGCTAATACCACATCCTAACCAAAAAGACACAAAGCAAAAAATAGGCAACAATTACCTTCTTGTATATAAAATCAATTGATAACTGCTTGACTGAAAAACTTGAATGTAAGCTCATTGCAAAATTGCTAACAAAGTCTATTAAAACCTCCACATCACACCTTTTCTCCATTCCCACCTTAGTCAGTCACACTCAGCTCTCAGTTCCCTCATACAAGCCTTGCTTGTCTGCCTGTAAATAGAAATAAGCTTCAAAGCTCAGATTGCTGCTGTGTATACTCATCTGGCTGCTCAAAGGCTCTCTTCTTTTTCAGGTCAGAGGCAAAATGATGTTGACTTGCTTTGATTTTCTTAGTCTAGACTATCCTTGCACCAACCTGAAATTAATTTATTTTCCTGTTGAAAGGTTTACTTACACCCCATAAAAAAAGCCCATCATTGTGCCAAACCTGACAGTAGCTCGCTCTGCCTATCCATTTTTATCCTTGCCTGGCATGCACAGCTCTCACAGCAAATGGAATGTGTTCCCTGCTGGAAGAAGAGACTTCTCTGTAGTGATCACAGAATACCATCTGGACACCCTTACAAATAGCTTGGATCTCAATATAATTGTTCTAAATGTTATTCAAACACCAACCTGGAAAATGTCATGTCCTTCCAATCCTATGGTCAGTTTACCTGGCAGTTCCAGAAAACTTTCACTGACTCCTGTGAGCCCTACTGAATCTGCAAAAAGATGTGGAGACAGAGGTTCTTCCTGGACAGGGATCTCAAACAGCCTGTTCTGGAAATCACTGATTGTTCCTTTGGCTGTGGTTTTATTTGACTTGTGACAGCAAAGTTTGTCTGATGCTGATATACATATTCAGTTAAGATAAAACAATTCTGCAAGTTCTAGACTGGCCTTAAACAAAATCATGGGAACATAACTGATATTGTTTACTTAGCTCTGAAGCTAGAGACAGGCAGTGCTGTTTACTGACCTGCAGACACTAACAGGGTTCATGAGTTAAAGGGAAAAAAATTAGTGACAGGAGTGACTGAGGTGTGTGGAGCAGCACTCCTGTTCTGGGGGTCCATAAGCCCATCAGAGAGCCTGTGCTGTGCCAGCAGCTCACAGCCAACAGATGGATCCTCAGCTGGCATCATCAGCCCAGATTCTGAACATTGACTGACTGCCTGGTGTATTTTGTAGAGATCACTTTTATTCCTCTTTCTTTCTGTACCCAATCTGTCTGTCCCTTCCAGGCCAGTTGCTCAGTGAAAACCAAGTGAGCCACAGGGGTATGTGGGCCTCCTGGGCTGGGCTGCCCACAAGGCCAGAGCCCAAATGCTGTGAGCATGAGCATGGTAAGGGGCTTTTTTGAGATATAAGTTAGGTGCACTTGTGCTAACTTTTCCAGTTAATGGAGATGAAATGGTAATCCCTAATTAAAAAGCAATTGTAATTAGAACCTTCCCACCCCTTTTTCCCCCCACAATGGCAAGGTTTAGAATCATGAAACACATCAACAATTTCCATTCTGGATGCTTGCTTTGATCTCCCTTTGCTCACATGGGAAGCAATGCACTTAAAGAGATGAAAAGACAACTGAGCACAGAGCCTGCTTCCCTGCCACTCTTGCAGAAGGATGAAGGAAGGGTGTGAGGATTCATGCATGTACTGCTGACATATCTCTGTCCCAAAAGCCAGACCTAAGGACTTTTGGGGCACTACTGTCCGCACAAGATTATTGTTCTTCAAACAGTGACAACAGCACATCCCTGGAGCCACCTACCTGGAGATATGGAGCACAGGGACACAACACTTGCTATTTTGGGTTGGAGTAGGGACCTGGAGACCCAGAGGCAGAGACAAGGGCTAGGGTGGGACTAGCTCCTCTTCCTGCCTGTGTGCCAGGCTGAATCCCAGCTTCCAAGCCTCCCAAAAACTGGGCACTGGCCCTGATATTTATTTTCCAGTGCTACACAATGTTCTAGTGTTAATTAAAAGTAGCTAGTTTGATTGTCCCTCTGAGAGTCTCTTCTCAGATTTGGTACCTCCCTCAGCTTTATGGCATTAAATGCCACAGCTTGCTTAAACACAGCAAAAAATATCTCATCTGTTATTTTTAAATTACTTCTGTTCTAAACCTGGGAAAGACAAAACCTCTTTTTCTTCCCTAATTCAGTGAGGCTTTCATGATATTTACATTTCTCTCTTACTCATGTCCTTTCCAAGAGAAACAATCTCAGTCGTCTGGTTCTCATGAGGCCCCTTTAAGCCTGGCTACTAGCCAGTGAGTCCCACAGGTTAATTACCTACAGCATATAATTACCTATAACATAATGCAGAGAGATCCTGGGGTATCCTGCTCTCACTAGAGCACTGTCAGTAGGATATTTTTACTCTTCACTCAGTGACCCAGAAACTTTCTGGGGATACCTGAAAAAGCTTGGTTTTCACTTTGAGATTGGCCATACACAGATGTCTCAGGAATCAGTATCCTTGAAGATCTATTATTCCCTCACATAAAAGACATGGAGAGGACAGGGAGGATTTCTGGAGAGTTTAAACATGCTCCAGCAGCAAGTCAGTAGTGAAGAGGAAATGACTCAATCTGGATAAGGCAAAGAAAAAAATTCCTACCCTGTTGGTCTCATCTGGCACCTCGGTCCCTTCCCTCCATCCCCTCAGCCTGGTTTGGGTCAGGCTGTTCTCTGCACAGCCTGAGCAGAGCTTTGGGCAGCCTGTGCAGTGCAGATGGCTCCTGCCTCAGATATTCTGTTGGTAAGGCAGTTTTTGAACATCAAATTGCATGTTAATGCTAGTTAATGAATGTTCTCTTTACAGGCACAGCAAGCCTTTTTCTTCTATACTAAGCAAGGAACAGGAGGAGGTAGCCTTTCAGGTATTAAATTGCTTGAGAGCATCAGCACAGAGCAGCTTGAGGAACAGCCACAGAATCTTAAATTACTATTACTGGGCTTTTTTTCAGCCTGCAGGAGCTCAGGTTTCTTACCTGACCAATGCTTTTTCTTCACAGGAGAGTAGGGTTTGCTGTGCCTGTCCTTGGGGAGCAGCCCAATTACTTTCTGTAGGGCAAGAGGACAGCAGCATGAGGCACCTTCAAATGCATCAAAGTCTCTGCTGAACCCACCTCATTCATGTGCTCTGCAGACAAAATAGTCCAGACAGATTTCTCCACATTGCAGGATGAGCCCAAAGAAAATCTGGGAGATCCTGAAGAAGTCCTGCAGCTCCCAGTTTGCTCTGTTTGGAGGAAAGGCTTTGGACCACTGACCACCCCTGACCTTGCAGAGATCTCCTCTGTTTGTACTCAGCTGAGCTCAGACTCAGTCTCTGCTACTAAGTGCCTGGGAGAATGTGTCAGGACAAACCACACTTTCTACTTTTTTGGGGATTAAAAAAACCCAAACCAATAGGGAAAATATCCAGACCATGCTTCGCTTTCTGGGTTTTTTTCAGAGTTTTACTAAAACATGATCTGCTGGCTCTCAACACCTTTTTGTTTGATGGAAGCAGCTAGATAGCCAGAAACATGGTGAAATCCCTGTGAAATCCATGTCTTCCATGCCATGTAGGAGGCAACTGTTGTCATGTGTAATCCAGAAAGAGCAGAAGAAGGAGGGTTTCCCCCAGGCAGAGAAAATAAATGGCTACTGTGCTCACTTTGTGTTTAAAACTGCATTGAGTACATGACTTTCTGTACTGAGGGGAACGTTGCAGCTGCTTGGCTGATTCCCACAGTGAGAAACTGGAAATGTAAGGAGAAAATGTGCTATTTGCATCTCTAACTAAATTGCTCATTGAGAGCCTGAACCCAAACATAGATCAATAGAAAGATTTTTATCCTTTCCAGTGGGTTTTGGGTTCCATTCTAGACCTAGCTTCCTTCCCTGAGCTTGGGATGCATTCCCCAGAGGCAAGGATATAATTTAAGTGTATTTAGGCAAGGAGTAAAGGTAATAGTGAGGATAACACCTGTAAGAAGGAGGAACACCTGCTCAGAATATTTTAAAGAAAAAAAAAAAAAAAAAAAAGGAAAAAGACATCAGTCAATGTTGTTCATCAGCAAAAGTAAAAACAGGAAGTAAATTTGAATTCTGTATCTTCAGAGGGACAATCTGTGCCCTGCTCCTGCTGGCCACACCATTGCTGACACAGGCCAGGATGCCATTGGCCTTCTTGGATGCCAGGGCACAGCTGGCTCATGCTCAGGCAGATGCCAAATGGCACCCCCAGGTCCTTTTCCACCAGGCAGCTTTGCAGCCCCTCTGTCCCAGCCTGGGGCACTGTGGGGTTGTTGTGACCCCAGTGCAGGAGTGACTCTCCTGTTTCCTGTCCTGGCTCTGCATCACCTCTGTCCTTAGCAGCTTAAGTGCAGCCTTAACTTGACTTGTCCAGGGACAGGGGGAGCCATGCTCTTGGTGCTCTTCTCAGCTTCTAGCAGAGGTGACCTCTTAAGGCAAGTGGCCCTCCCTGCAAGGATGTGTGATTTCCTTGGCTTCCAGACACCACCTGCTCCTTTTTAAATTCATTTACTTGGTGCCAAGCCATGCAGGTGTTCCCCATGCTTTTAGGGGTTCATGAGTGTGGTTCTCACTTGCTTTGAATTTGTTGTAAAATGTGGAGAAACAGCTGCGAGCCTATCAATGAAATAAGTGCCCTAAATAATTTCTGTTGAAACTCTCTGCAGGATCAGTGGAGACAGCAATGCAGCGCCCTCCTTGGAAGTTGAGTAGCAGGATATTTTTCATGGGTTTTGATGATTATACAAATTGTTAGCATCTACTTTGATTGTGGTTTAATAAATGAAAACAGAAATTAAATGGCATTTTTTTAAAAAAAAATTTTTTCTAATATAAGGATGAATTTTTCAGACCCTTTGAACTGAAACAGTTCTGGTTCACTGAAATATTTTGCAGAAACACTTCCATATTTTGATCAGCCCTAATTATTACTGTGCTGAAGCCCATCTCTACCACCGTCAACTGGTATGTTTATAGCCATCTGGATCACGGGCTACTCATTTTTAAAAAATTATTATTGCATCTATTGGTGCTTTATTAACCCTTTATAAAGAGCAGGTACACATTGTACAATAGCCACAAAGAGAACTTGGAGTTCACATGTGACCTTTTGTTCACATTCCTGGATATCCCAATCACTTTATTTTATTTTATTTTATTTTATTTTATTTTATTTTATTTTATTTTATTTTATTTTATTTTATTTTATTTTATGTAATTGCTTCAAAACATCAACCATCTGGAGTTTATTCCTTCACTTAGGCTAAGGAATGAATTTTTCTTATTCTGAGAGCAGCTTCATTAATTGGAGGAGGTGGGTGAGCAGAAGGGCCTATTGGAAATCTACACTGTGAATCCAAGCACAGAACTCCCTCCTGTGCTGCACCAGAGGTGCTCTCAGGAAAAGCAGCAGCCCCAGCTGCCCCTGCAGAGGGCCTCAAGAACAGCACAATTACAGGAGCTGCTTGTGTTCTGTGGTTAAAGAAGGCTCCCCAGAGACAAAGTATTGCTGTTTGATTGGAAGGTACTCAGTTGTCTAATGAAGCTGTTATCCTCTATTTAGCCAGAGATGAGAAAATGAAATTTTTATGTATCGCTCCTATGAAAAATACAAAACAAAACAACAAACTAATTAAAGAAGTCAGACCCTCAGGGGTAAAACAAAACCACCACAAAGCAAGGAAATGATGGCAGTGAGTAAAACTGAGCTGGAGACTTGGCTCATCTATTTCAGCTGCTGCTGTGTTTACCCGGCTCAGAGGCAGACACCCACCCTGTGCCCCACACACCAAGAGAAGGTGCTTCCCATTTTTGAGGGATATTGATATTTTCATTTTCATCTTTCATATTAGAGGTATCTCTTTAGCACCAGAACTGACCTTGGGATATGTTGACCAGTACTGCAGAGATCAGCAGGTGAATAATGAGAAGCTTACTGTCATATTTAATCACCTTTTTTGTTAAACCATAACCCTCACACACACTCTTGATTTCAGTGGGATTCACATGGACTTTGGAGTGATGCAGGGACAGGCTCTTTGCTTCAGCAGGAGCCATGGGCTTTTGTTTGATATCCTTATTTGAAATCCTTAGATACATAGATGGTGCTTCTGCCATGTGTCTATGAAGACACAGAGCTCCTCCATTTTAGTGGGGTGACCTTGACCATGGTGTTTCTGTTCCTACCAATGACCTGGGTGACACTGCTGTTTTTCTTTATGGATTAATTTGAAACTTTTCTTTAGATTATTAGAGCTGAGTGATGACTTTATACTCATGGGAAAGTTCATTTTGCAGTCACTGAATGCTTGCAGCCAATGGTCCCTGCTACAGCTTAAAGAACTTCCCAAGACAGACATTCATCCAGCAGCAAAGTCTCCCTTTTACTGGCAAGGACTGAGTTTTATGAAGCATTTTTTTACCCCCCCAATATCAATCACGCTGGCATTGTCTTAATTTTAGTCCTCTAATATACAATCATATTTTACTTTTGAACAAGAAATGAGTGGGCACATAGTTTTATAGGAGAGGTCTATTGAAGTGCCATAGGAGGGACAGGCTGGAGGTTATGCTCAGCACAGTGGGAAGTTGTGTGATACCCAGGGATCATGCTGGTCAGGGACTATGTCATACACACACACTGAGATGCTGCAAAAGACCATTCAAACTTCTCTGTTTCTTTCACAATGCCTATTATCTATGTTGTCTTTTCTTTTCTCCTCTCCAGAATATCCTGCCTGATATTTTATTTGCTTTCCCCCTTCCTATCCATCCAATTTTCTTTAAAACAGCCCTGTTTTGGTTTTTTTTTTATTTTAATTCGAAAGAGCTCAATTTCATCCTGCACTTTCCCTGAACACTATGTCCATACATCATCCTAACCAACACCAGACAATTTTGGTGTGCTTTAAAGTGCAGCTCAGGATGTTGTGCTTTGCAGGCTTGCCTGCCATAGGTGTTGTCTCTAACCTACAGAATGGTGGGTACCAAGACCCAGTATAGCTCATCCAAGCCTTCCTTGGAGGTGTGTGGTGAAAAGGGGAACCTGGGTCAGGGCATTTGAGCTGCACATTTATCACCCTCTCCAGGAAATTCCACTGTCAGTCTGCCATCCCTTCTGCTGAACATCCATGTGGCTTTTCTGTTGTACTTTGGCTAAAAAAAAAAGAGATGTTTCAAAAGCAGTCTCAGCACAGATCTTAATTTTCTGCTTAGAATTTCATTCCCTCTTGTCTTCCTGTTAGGCTGCACCAAGGCCAGATTTCCTTCTGCAAGCACAGAACACAGAGCTTCCTAGTGCCAGCCCTTATCCTTCATGAGGATTTCACACTGGAAATTTTATCACAACATCCCAGACATTCTCCATCTCCAGCACTGTGCATGAGGCATAACTTATTTTATGGAATGAGATCTTTATTCTCCTCTGGTTATGCTGCTTGAGCTGCAGATGGTAAAGACACCTAGAAATCAGTCTCTTAACCTAATTCTATGGTCTTCGAAACAGCTGCCAGAAAGACCTGAGCAGTAGTGTTCCCCAAGAAAAATATTCTCCCTTCCTAGTGATAGTAGAGAGAAAGACCTGCTTGACTCAGCTCCCTGCTTTCAGAAAATTGCCTTTTATTTTCTAGCAAATCACACAGCTCATTTTTCCTTTCCAGCAGTCACCCAGACTTTGCCACTCCCACAGTTACTGCCAGCAGCCTGCTCAGGTGGCAGCACCTGGCAGCAAATAGGTGTGAAGGAGTCAGGAAACTCACTGCATAGTTTGGCTCAAACCAGCACTAACAAAGGTAGCAATGAGTTAGGTAATGGGCCTGAGGAACTGGAGAAAATGTTTCAGCCTGTGAAAAAAGCCTGACAACCTGGTTTTTATGCTCAGCTTTGCTATTCCCTTCCCACATGACCACTGGAATACATTTAATAATCCAGTGCCTCAGTTTGCACTTTGGACAAAATCCTCTTTGTAGAGGCACCTAGGAAATAAAGACCCAAGAAAGCATCCATCATTCATTTTCTGGTTTTTTCCATTTTAAATTGGATTCTTATCCTGTCTTTTTGGTCAAGAGATGAAGTGAACACATAAAGAGTTTTAGTTGCAATTTTGATACACCAAATATTTCAGCGAGATGTCTCTTCAGTCCTGCAGGCTTGCCTCAACAGCTTTTTGAACTAAGAGGAGTTTTTCCTGTTTGCAGTCAGCAGGATCCAGCTCCCATGGAGGAGAAAGAAGAAACCTAAACTTTTAACTAGCTGAACATTATCTCTTGCTGCTTCTTGTGCAGCTTGGATAATCTGACTACGGACTCTGCATTCCAGCAAGCGCCTCAATCACATTTCCAGGACTCATGAAGCAGAAAACCTGCACGTCCCTGGCAGGACTCCACGGCTGCAGTGAGTAAGCACAGCACCCCTGAGGTGGAGGGAACTTCACCAGTGGGCTGCAGGTGAGGATTCACCCCTCTGGATCTGAGACCTGAGGACAGAGTTGTCTGGGAGGGAGGGCAGAGCACTTTGATACGTATCATCTCTGACACTGCAGCCAGCCATCTGTTCCGAGTTTATTAAAAGTGATGTACTCTGCTGGGAGGATCAGGAAGCATCTGCTGGTGCATTTACATTCAAATCCCCACAGCAATCCCATCCGCCCTCCTTTTTTAATTAACCAAACCCACTTTTTGGTGAAGGGACACAGATAAACACTTCCTCTGTAAATGGGAGCACATACTATGCTAATACCATTTAATAGCTAATACACAGAAAAACAATTAAGTGCAAGTAGCAGCATCTCTCTCAGGATTTAAGAAAGCTGTTCTGACAGAGATCATTCCTGTTTAAAGGATCACCATCTAAACCTGGCTTATGCAGCAGTGCAGTTTTGCTGCTGCAGAATTGCTAATCAGCTGCTTGGTACAAGAGCGATGAACTGAAGCACACACTCCTTGTGACCCCATATGCAAGGGCTGCAGTGTCCTGAAGCCCCCCCAGCAGAGTAATGACCCAGGGAGTTTGGAGGCAGGTGTAAATCCTGTCTGGGTGAAGGGACAGCAGTGGGATGCTCTCCCCACCTGGTAGCACTGGCATTGGCACAGCTTCTTTGAAAAGGTGAAGAGCTGCAGTTGTTTCCCATCACAACCAGATTCTGAGAAGGGTGAGGAGGAAAAGGAGATGGCAAGGCTGCTGGTGTCTCTGTTAACCCTGCTTGGCATTGGGAGCCCGTGGTGCCACTCCTGCAGGTGCTGCTGCCTGCACTGCTCACCCCTATGGTACCATTAAAGGCACAGTGCTGCCTGGGGTTGGCTCTCTGGGCTCCCCCATGGGTTCAAAGCTGGCTGCAGTGGCAGGCTTGGCCTCCTAGGGTGCCACTGGCCAGGGTACAATGGGATTTACTCAAGGGTTGGAGTCCCAGCAGCAGTTCACATTTAGCTCTTGGTACAAAACCTCTCCTAGAAGTGGCAGGACCTCAGCATCCTTCTGCTGAGAGGGGCAGCTCCTGTGTGTGGGGAAAGGTGTCTGAATAAAAGGCAGTGGGAGCTGTTGGCAGAGATTTCCATGAGAGAAGACCACAGTAGTCTCCAAACCAGGATGGTTGGTGAGTCTCTAGGGACTGTCAGCATCTCCTTCCAAACAGACAGAAGGAAGAAGTAGAACATTTGTCCCTTGTAAATCCTGGTCTATGCTCAGGGATCATACCTGACTTACACATGGAGTGGTGGGAAGGTTCTTCCAAAGTCTGAGACTCTGGGGGCACATAATGCCTCTGTAACCAGCCCTCCAAGTGAGTGAGGGGGTTTTACTGTGCAGAGGGAGGGATTGACCTTCCCTACAAAAGGGATCAATATTGTCAATGGCAGCAACAAAGGCACTGAAAAAGTGGGGACACTCAATGTTGAGATGCCTTGGGGCTGTGGGTTTGAATTAGTGCTCATGATAGAATCTCCTCTATCACTTATATGGAGCATAAGGGGCAGAGGGGATTTCTGTGTGCTTGGAAACTATGTCAGTGTCTCTCTGTGCAGCTAGTATTAATAGACAGCTGATACAATAGAAGTATTCTACTTCTTGGCATGCCATTCCTTGTCTTCTTACTTTGGATATATCCTCAAGGCCTTTTCTAAACACAACTAGTTATTTTCTGAATCCTTTCTTACAGTTACAACCAGTAACACTGGCTGAAACATCTAGAAAATTGAAAGTGCAGTTGATCCTACCCTTCCCCAGATACATCATTTCTGGTAGGCAGGGCTTTTGTCATGAAACACTTGGTCCTGTGGCAAAGCCCAGGTCAGAGCCAGCAAGTTTACAATCCTGGCCCTTGCCTTCCATTGGCAAACAAGGGAGTTGCAGATGCTGAGAGACCTTGGGAAGCCATAACTTACTTTTTACCTTCTGTTATTGATGTTAAATGGCCTTTTACTTGCATTCTTTAATTGCAAACATTGTTGATGAATTTGCAAAGCTGCAGCTCAGAGACTGGGCAAACTGCATGATGGGTTGTTAGCCTCATAGTAACTGTGGAGCAAATAAATATGTGCATGAAGAGATATTTAGCAAATGTAGGGCTGGAAATGGAATTAGTGACAAGACAGAGTGATTTAAAGAGCAATGGGTCTCATTAGGCTCAGATCAGACAGCAGGAGATGTGCTGATAAGGACAACTGTCATGTGCTTTCCTCGGTGCCTCTCCAGGAGGGACCTGCTCCCAGCAGCACATTTTGAGTGAACAAATTGTTCTGTGAGCACCAGAGGTAGCAAAACCTGGCTTTTTCTGGTCCTCTCAGACAGCCCCAGCACATGACCTTGGCTCCAGAGCCTCTGTCACTGGCTATGAGTGGTGCCAGTGCTGCTGCAGCATCTGCCAGAGCTCAGGCCCATGCAGCACTGTGAGAGTCACTGCTGGCTGCTGTCCCCAAAGGAGCTGGGAAACACTGGGGGACATCTGGCTGCTGGACATCTTCCCAAGGGAGTTCTCAAAAGTTGTTTTTGTGGGAATTGTGTTTTCAGTCCTGAACTGAAGCCTCTGATGGAGTAAAACTTGCTGGTTTTCACCTCATCCTTGCCTATTGGGTGAAGCAAGGCACACAGCTTTCCTCTGTATGACCCCATTGCAAAGTGAATCCTAGGCAGTGCTTCCAAGTGTCAGAGTCAGTCAAACACTCCCCAAGCTGCATCACCTGCTTTATCTCCACTGAAGCTCATCTGCCACCTACTTCTCCATTCACCAGGTCACTGAGGTCCCCCTGAGGTCCCCTGCCACTGGCATGACACTTGACCAGCTACTCAAAACAGCCCAGTTACCACCTGCAGACCTGGCTGTTTCACCTTCTGTCAAATCTGTGTGCACCTCCTTTGGGGTCTTGTTTCAGCCTTTCCTCCTCATGCCTTTAACAAAGTTTTACAGCTCCTTGCAGTGCAGCTCTGAAGATGTGAGCAAAACCAAGGCCAGTGAAGGATGCAGAGCAGCTCTGGATGAGCCCTGCACTGCAGGGACTTTGCCCCCTTCTCCCTGCAGTGGTGAGCAATGACTGAGAGTTGATGATCCCTTCTGAAACCTTCTACCTGACTAACAGGTGACTTCTAGCCTGCCTCTGTTTCCACAGCCTCCTGAGGTAATGAGGGAAGAAGAAAAATCCATGTTTTTCGCGCAAAACCTGCTGGTATTTGAGGGGGTAGTTGAAGTGTCTGCCTGTGGATGATGCTGATGCCTGTTTGGTATTTCCTGGGCAGTTGCTTTTAGTTTTTCCCCCTCACAACACAAATTGTTGTGCAAAGAGGCAGGAGAAATATCTTCAGCATGCAGTGATTATTGAATGTATCTTTGATTAAAAAGAAGAAAAATTCCATTTCTTACAAACAAACCACACCTGCTGGAGCTGAAACCTTCCTTCAAAGGCTGCAAAAAAGTTATGTGCTGCAGAATTAAAAAAATATGGGATTTTATGTAACAGGAACATTCTTGTATTGGGGAACTCGAAGCTGAGAGCTGGTGCCTGCTTCACTTTTCATTTAATGACCCAAATAATTAGCAGAATAATCTTTTTAGAAATGCTCCAGTAGCAGTGCCCTGGTTGTTGGATAAACAATCTCCTAGAGGGGGAAAAAGCTGCCAGTAATAAACAACTGGTTGAGGGAGCAGCAAGGTTACAGGCAGTCATTAAGCTGGGAGAACATTCATCAGCACATTCATGGAATCCAACAAGTCAGAGCTGTTTCATGGGGCAGGCTAAATGAAGAAAATTATTTATTAGGAGAGTGAACAGAGATCATTGCACTCTGAAGCCTGGTGTTAGCATCCACTGTGCTTTCAGCTTGCAAACAATAAAATAATTGTTTTCTCTTGACAGTCATTTTCTATTAAATCTGGGTACCTTGTCCTCCTTCCAGGTGTTATCCTCCATTTTGGAATTTATCAAGGGCAATGGCAGAGCACTCTGGCTATGGGCACACCTGCTGTGCCCTCCTCCTCACACCCATCACCTTTTTACTCTCTCATTTCAGTGCCAAGTATCACCCTTCCAAACTAATTTGTTTCAGGACTGAAAACTGAAAAGACACCCTGGGGTACTGGGCAGGACTAAGGTTAATATGTCTCTGAAAATTATTTCTAATGTAATAATTCTTCAAACTCTGTCTGAAAGAAAATGGTGAAAGCAGTACCATGTTATTGCCACTGGAGACCAAGAGTATACTGTTTTTTTTACTGCCTGTGCACCTCTTTGTGAACAAATTTTGAGAAAAAAACACCTGGTACAGCTGTGAGGATCAGAGGAAGGTGGAAGATTCACTCTAAGTTCACAGAGATCTCTTGTATTGACACTGTCATGGTTTCAGGTGCATATCCCCCAGCTTTTCTCTGATTTTGGCAAGACTGACTCCCAGAAGGATCAGGCTGAAGGGATCTCTTACAGAACATTCACCTGCCCAGGCCTTCAGGTTGGATTAGTAATGTGGGACCTTCCAGCATTGACAGCCTGATGGACACATGAAGTCTTACACTTAAAGGAACTCATCTAAATGTTTGGCTATCCTTGTATTTTGAAAATTACTCTACAATTTTCTCTAATGCCTGCTCTTTTCTTCAGATGAGGCTGTCCAGGAGGGGATACAGAGGTGTCACACTCTGTGGCTCTTCTGTGCAGGATTGCTATCACATTTCTCCAGCCTGCTCCCCAGTCCTCTCCATTCTAAATCAACCAGGCCTCTCCTCACACTCAGTTATTTTACAAACTTCTCACTCACAATGCTGTGTCCTGGGTCCTTTCCATCTCCTCCCTCTTCCACAAAGTGGGGTTCCCAGGGCTGAAGGCAGCAGTTCCAGCTGAATCCTTACAAGAGCAGCACCACCCCCTATGTCTTACAGAGAAGCAGTTGAAAGACATCAGCAGGGATGCTCCTGGGTCACACAGACAGGGCCTGGGTTCCTGCAACCACCTCTGGTAACTCCCTGCAAAAATTGCTCTTCTCCATCTTGAACCCTGTAAGGATTCTTGACTTACATCTATTGGAAAGCTGTTTCAGGTTTTCATCCTCTGGTACACATACCCTTTGAATTTCCACATCATAGGTTTTCACAGGTAGTTTAAACCCATTTCATGATTTGTTTGAATTTGGTTTACTGGTTTTGGGATGTTTTTGCAATTGCTGCACAACAGCTCTTCTTCCTCAGGTTTTTGCTGCTATTTCCCTAGAATTTTCTTTGTGGACCTCATTGTAGCTGTACATTGATTTCCCTTTTCTACTTGCAGTACTTTGCTTTTCTGCTTGCCCAATTTCATCTTGAGGATTTCAGAGCACTTTTCCTAGTGGTCGCAATCATTTTGAATCATTTGGAGTCTGCCTTCCAGTGTCTTTCAAACTCCAACAGCTTGGCTTTATTCAGACATCTTTTAGCTGCTTTCCTTTCCCCATCATCCATTCTTCCACACAGTGGTCAGACATAGGTGAACACACAGTCCCTCAGTCCTGCAATGCTTTGAGCCACCTTTTACTCTTCCAATTCATCATGTAGGTGGGTTCAGCTCTCCCAGTCAATCTGGTGCACACCTGAACATAACCACCGGGAAAGTGACCAGACTTCTAGAATTAAGTATTTTTCCCTTAACCAATGCACCAGAAAGGAAAAAATTGAAAAAATTGGCATGGTTTATCCTTGACAAATCCCTGCAGTGTGTTTCATATCCACTGACTAATCTGTACCTGATTATAAATTGAGGGTTTCATAATAGGTTCTGGCAATCTTTCCAAGAATTAAAGTGAGATATGTTTAAATTCCTTGATTTTCCCTGCCATGCAGGGACTAAGGGTTCCCCTGTCACTCCTGTCATATTCCCCAGCTACTCAAAAGCAATTGTTAATAGCTTGGAAATGGCTTTGGATGGTCCTTAAGCTCTCACAGATGGATTTTTTGTGGTTATGCAAGCTGGAATATATCTCATTCTTTAAGCTCTTCTTTCCTTATTCCATTCCATGGCTTCAATTCTCTTGTATGTGTCAGCTGTCTTCAACATCTGGTTATTAGGAAGGTTTTCAGGAAGTTTGAAGCAGAAAATGACAGTGGATGTTTCAGTTTCTGCTGGGCCTCACCTCCAGCTTTGTAGACTGTGGTGCCTTTAACCATTTCCCTAGGACTTCCTCAGACTTCCTCTCAGGACTTGAGAAAAGTGTGATGTTAAAGCCATGCAATAGATACCCTATTATTGTATTAACACAAATGATTCAGGAAAACTCAAAGAGTCTAAGGATGTACCCCTCCTCAGGCACCTCCTGTCCCTGTCTATAGCTCAGAGCTATATGCAGACATGTTTTAGTGAGGTCCATAACTTGGTGTTCTGTGTTACACTGGCCCCAGAATGAAACCCAGAAACAGAGGTGAGCTCCTGATGTAAAGTATGGGGTGGGGTTTGGGTGTCTAAGAGGGGTGTGTGAAGCTTTATGGAGAGACTCATCCCTCAGTCAGCTTGGGTACCTGACCCATGAGGAGAACCCTCTACTCCTGAGCCTCAGAGCCTGCAACATCTCCTCAAGGAAGGGAATGAGCAAGAGTCACAATTCCATGTTATAAACAGGAACCAGTGAGGTAGTGGTAGGGCAGTGCCTCTTTCTTACCATGACAATATTTAGAACATATTCCCACCTTCCCCTACCAAAAATAGAAAGCAATATTTCAAGGTTTAATGCTTCCCTCAGTCTGACAGACTTCAAAGCCGTAACTCCCATCCCCTTGAGAGTCTCCTGGCCATGGGAGGCCATGGGCACCCCAGCCTCACTTCTGCCTGAGCTGTCCCCAATGCAACTGGAGCCTGAATAAATGAGTGCAAAGGAATATGTACTCTAAATCTGCTTTTTAGGGCACTTGGATGGGAGAAGAGAACTTCACCTTTCTCACTCTGTGAACACGACCGTGGGTGTTTAAAACTGACACAGAGGCTGGGCACAATCTTCTGAACCAGGTTCCTGAGAGTGCTGGGTTTGCATTTCACCACTTCAGAAAAATGTGCCAGTCTCAAGTGGCCTAAATCAGGAACTCAAGCACTTTGGAGTCAAACAGAAGCCACCTCCAGGACTCAAAAAATAAGCTTTTGCCTATGTATGGTATAGCACCAGATGGTTTGACCATGACTTACATTTCTTGGCAGGCATACTACCACAGATGTTATTTGACACAGGTTAAGCTGATTTCACACCTTTGTTTTGCTCTACTGCATGGTAGAATTAAAGAGGGGCAAAATAAAATATATGAATGTGTGTATATATGGGTGAAATGGGGAAGATAAAACCATGAGACAATCTGAGTCCAAAAATATCTTGACGCACCTGACAACTGATGGCATGTAAGTGGTGGGCAGGGTGGAGAGGAAGGAGACAAGAAGAGGTGGCTTGAGCTGCCTTTGTGCCAAGTGTGGGATTTACAGTACTGGTTTGTCATAAATGGGGTCTCCAGAGCACCAGCAGCAACCTGGAACCTGGGAGGTGGAGTGGATATGAGTAGAAATGGGGCTGCTGCACAAATTTGAAGAAGCTCCTGCCAAGAGAGAAAGACTCCATGTATGACATTTGTATCAGAAAGGGAGCAGGAGCTGGGTTTGACATGGAAGAACGAGGAGATGGGATAGAGGGGTCTGCTGCTCTTTAGCACACAGCAGCAGGTATGAGTATAGGTCAACAGATGTCCAGGGAATGTCACTGTGGGAAGAAGCCCTGTTAGACAAGTCATTCCTCCAGGTCCTAAAATGCCTCAAGGTCACTGGGTGACTGACAAAAAGGGAGCTTATTTTATCTGATCATATGACCAGGAGCCCAAGACCTGAGCCTGATTTTGAGCTGCAGACTGCTGGCTCACACCCCCCTCTGGGAGCTCTGTTTCTGGTCACAAGGAGCCTCTCACCTTCCTGTTTGGCTTTAACACTTCTGCAGGCTTCAGCTGCCTTACTGTGGAAGCAAGGCATGTCTGTGGAGGTATCAACAACAATTGAAGCATGTGAGTAAAAAAAAAACCACTTTCCCCTGGGACCCACAGCGTGGCTCCTGAGCACATCCACATCACCAGGGTCCCTGTGAGAGCTGCTGTGATTTCTGGGCAGAGGCACACCAGCAGCTGCCTTGGGTGAGGAGCAGGTGTGGGGAGCAGCCATCAGCTCTGGCACACACTGTCTCCAAGCTTTTCTCACCAGGATTTTGAATCCATTTGGTAGAGAATTCACAAAATTCACATTTGGCTGGGATTTCTAACTTTCCTTAGCATTCATAGCTAAAGATCTGAGAAAAATCTATCTGATTTAAAACACTCAATCTAAAACTAGCAATGCTTCTCTTTAGACAACCTGCATGAATTCTCTTATCCAGAGCCTATGCCTCTGGTCACAAATTGGGATGCACTTCTTGGGGAAAAACAGAGAGCTGGGCATGTGTGTCAGCAACCTCTCTGAAGCAGACAGAAGAGGACTGCACCAAAAGCTTTTGTTCATCCAAATAAATGTTGAAACTGCTGCTGAAAATTGCATCCCAACCACTCCCTTTGCAGTGAAGTTTAAACATTAAGAGCACGTTAAGAGCTTTGAAGCTCCATGGCTCAGGTGCAGAGTTGTTTTAAAGTCATTTATTTATTACACCAGTAATAAATACAGCCTAGTAGCTTCACTTTTGCTTTGCTTCTAATAAAGTACCCAGGGCAGGATCTTCTCAGTATACATCTACCTCATTATTTTTTATTGCATATACAGTAAATATCAACTAACATAAAGGACTGTCTAATTAAATCTTTTTCTTCATGTGTACCTGCGAAATTAATTGGAGAGAGCAAAGAACTTTGTTGGTTTGCAAAAGCAAAGTAACTTGATTTAATCCACCTATTGCAGTTTGTACAGACTCTATGACATGTTTGCCCAACAAACCTTTAAAATTCAGTAGTGACCATACACATAAAAGTCAGGCAAACACACAAAATAATTTGGAGAAACTAAGGCAAAAATCACCTTGATGAGTAAGTAGTTTGATACACTTATCCCAGCCCATGTTTGATCAAACATCACATAGCACAACAAAAGCCTTTTACAACAGGGGTTTTGCATAACGTTGCCATGCAGCTCCTTCCCCCATGACAAGAGAGCAAACATCTGCTGATGTTTCAGACAAGCTGGTGCCTGGCAGTACTTGTGTCTCCTGGCTATCATGCAGGTATAGGTGGCAGGGTTGGAGGTGGTCCAGTACTGGAATCATACTCCGGGACACAAACTGTGTTTCTCCACATGCCTTTCAGAGGAAGAGTTAGAATAAGGCTACCTACAGTTAAAGTTGTGTGACCCTGAGAAGTTTGAATGAGCAGAGCTGCTCTGGGCTCCTATGAAATACTGCATTGACCTCCACACTCTTATGCAAGATGTGCTGCATGTGAGGATGTAGCCAGGGCTGCTGCTGGGGCCTCCCTCTGGTACAGTGCCACTGCTCTGAGGAGGACACTCACACTTTGTTCTTCAGCACAGCTTCTGTATCTATATCTGGCTACAGCCTCCCTGAGCCATGCTGGGTGTTGCAGGTGATATACCAGCAACACTAAGGAATAATGTGTTTAAAAAAGCACATTTTTTAATACTCATTTTCCCTAGCACCAGCCTCATTAGATCTCTGTGTGTGAAATATTTGTTTAGCCAGTGGTTATTATATTGCTAATCATGAAGACTAGCTTGTTGCTTGGATGCTTCACCCAAGCCACAATATCACAACTACAAATACAGAACTACAGAATAAATCATTCCTTAATCTTCAAGATTATGTTGCTGTGCTGATCCCTGCACTGCAGGTAACTGTATTTTTTGAGCAACACAAAATGAGCTCTTGCTACACATGATGTGCAATGAGAGATTCAGGTCATATTTTAAATTTATTATTCTGAATTTGTCCTTTCTAATTTTTGTAAAGCCTCTGTGTCTCTGGGGCATTTTCTTAAATGGAAAAACTTTTTGCACATTAGTGATGTAATGCAACAGTACTTAGGCCTTTGCACTTCTACACAACAGGGCAATCTGCATGAGCTCCCTGAATTGAGGAGTTTGTACCCCAGTCCTTGTCTCATGGCTGAGGGAACAGAAGATTTCCACCCATACTGGGCCTCTGGTGATGCTATTTCTACATCCACATCCACCAATCTGTACCTCCCTGTTGGCAAAATGCAAGTGGCATTTTTAAAAGTGGGCTGAACAAGGATCGCCTCAAACTTCTGGGCTGCACCTACACCTTCCTCTCTTACAGATGCCTTTGGAGGACAAAATCCCATATCATCCTGCTTCTGCTGCCCCAGGGACAGGACATGGCATTGACAATTTTGAGATTGCACTGCAGGGTCCTTTACACACTTTCTCTTTTGTTACTAGCTTCAATATTTCCGGTTAAAGTTTTTTTCAGCAGAGTGTTTTCCTGAATGATGTTGTCCAGCTTCCACAGGTGGAATGACTGGAACACCACAAGGGACAAGGAGATGTTGTCAGTGCACTGTTTAATAACTCTTAGACATACACAGTACTTGGTCCTTCAGAGGCTGATCCAGGCCTGATGTCAATGAGGAGAAGACTAGGCTGTCAGTCCAGCTCATGAAGTCCATGTTTTCCCTGCCATTCCACTCACAGATGTGTGAAACCTTGTTGATGCCATTAGCCCCATCTGTAATAGACTTGTTTACCACCCTTAAAGCAGTTATTCCATAATTAAGTAAGTGGACAGTGATGACCTTCATCTACCCCCTGGGTATTTTCCACAAATACCCATTTCAGTGTTCAAGTAAGATAAGATCACTGCCAGGGAAGGGCTGGGTAAGGGATAACACAGCCACTAATGGCTAGCAATCTTCAAATCAGAGCACGTTGCTCTAGAAAACAGCTTTTTTAGACCAATGCTGAGGGCAAATTTCCTGGTGTGACTTAGGATGGAGTCAGAGATGGAGGAGCTTTATGGTACAAATGAAAACAAATCACAGTCCAGAAAGGGAAGTGCAGTGGTCAGTCTTTGGGATGAAGAAGACAAATTTTTAAGTAGTGTTTTCTCTTTGACTCCATGGTGCTTTGCAAGAGCAGACAACACTTTGTTAACCCACTCTGAGAGTATGAGCCAGATGTGCACAAAACACACACAGGGTTTCTCTGGGCAGTACAGGAAACCCACACTTTGACCAGGCTGGAGAGGTGAAGTGTCCCAGCTCTGTAAGAGCCTGGCTTGGCTCCTGCTCCTGAGAGTGAGGTGGGGAGAAGGTGCCCAGAGGGTCCATCTGCACTCCTGGATGTCCTTCCAGCTGTGCTCTTAATGTGACGAGGGCTGGGTGCCTGTTTGAGCAGAACTGAGCTCGCTTAGGAAGGGTCAGTGAGGCTCACATGCTAAGAAGAGGAGGGTAAGTAATTTGATAAATTTAAAATAGAATTGTGTGGAAGAATAAAAAAGAAGCCATAATGTTTTTTTTCTCAGCAGCTGACAATGTAATTCTCAAAGTGTTAAACAAAGGACATCTCAGGAAAGACAGTTGTAGTTTGCAAATATAAACTGACTTGGACAGAGGGTCTAAGCTTCCACATGTAACCAACAGCAAATAATAACTTCTCCTAAGCACCTCTCCTGACTCAGCTACCAATTTGCCTTATGAGACTGGATGAGTAACTTAATTAACCTTTATTTTTTCATATATCTAAGACCCTACTGAGCCTATGAATAAATGGATATCTTTATATACAGACACATATCCCCTACATGTCCATTTAATATAGTTTAATATTTGAATTTTTAATGTAATAGGATTCAGTCCTTCATAATGAATAAAACACAGGGCTGTATCAGTGCTCAGTGTCCTTGCAGAACAGAGGTGTCCTAATGCTTAATTCATGTTTGCAGAATAAACAGAAGGCCAAGGCTTAAAGAAACCAAATGCTGAAGGCTTTGTTGAAGGTTTTATGTGAAGGCGCTTTGTGGTGGCCCAGCACCCCTCTGCATGGCTTCCCCCTGCCTGGGGGAGGAGAGGGGGCTCTGCTTCTGAGCCTCTGTGAGAGCTGAGAGCCCTGGAGCAGCACTGTCAGCAGCTGGGAGCTTGGAGAAAGGCAGAAAGTGGATGATCCACTGCATCCAGAGTTCCCTCCTGCACCAAAGAGAGTTTCCTTGCCACAGGCACAACCCCACCCGTGGCTGATGGAAACAAGGCAAAACCCCTCCTGGTGAAGCTTGGCTGCACACTGAATTAGCTGTGGCCCTGCAGTGATGTTTAGAAGGAAACAGCAAATGGGAGTGTGCTTAATTAAAGTTGACAGTCACAATGGCACTGCCTGTAATAGTATCAGGAGATTATCAGTACGGGCCAGTGCTGCAGGCTGGGTGACGACCCTGCCAAGGTGTGACCCTTATTCCAGCCCTGCCTGGCCTGATCTCAGTATCTCAATATCTGCTTTTTAGTGCTGAACATTCCCTGTTGATAGGGAAGAGAAAGCAGCCTTTTCCCTCCTCATCTCCAGTTCCAGCTGCTCGCTGTACCATGCAAACACTGATTATTGAGGTTAGGCTTTATCCAGGTTAGGGTTTATCTAATTGATCTCTAATACAATATCCAGTAAATGAACAAAGGTTATAGGAAAGGGCTTAGGAGGAAGAAGATGCAAAGTGCCTTTCCCTCTTCTGACTAAAGGGTTGACTATTTTTATATTTTCTTACTTAAACTATATCCAGGTTAAAAAAAAAATGGGGTAGTTTGGGACACCAGGAAGAAACTCAAATACTCCAGCTGGTGTGGGATAGTGAGGGATCTCAGTGAGAGGATACTGAGCATTAATTATCAATTTTATCTGTGCCAGTTTCTGCTGGTTCAGATGCACTTCCCACATTTAATGCCTTCTGCAGACTAGAAGACCATGCTGGAGGCAAGTAACTCAGCTTCCATCTGCAGCCTCCCTACCCCAACCACAAAGCTTCTGCACTGTGAACTGGTTTTTAAATCAGTCTGCACACTCATTTGTAGCAGACCTTCCTTCCCTTTGCACACTGCACTGATAAATGGATGCTCCCAATGCCTGCCCAGAGATTCTTTCCCTAAGGTAAGTGAATCCTCTCCCCAAACTCACTGTGCATCAGACCATAACACACTGGAGGCAAAGCATCTTTGGAAAATGAAAGAAATCCCAGTGCTCAAGAAAGTCTGTCTTTGAGACATTGCTTCAAGGCCTCAGCTGCTGCATGCTGTAGTTTCCTTTTGAAGTTGGCACTTTACTCATGGGTCTGGATCCATATTTTGCTTCCAAGCAACCAGTGACATGTGTCAAACACCAATCTTCTGGCTTGGTAGAAAATTCAAATGCAGCTACAGCTTTTACAGAAGGTGAGAGCAGCTCTCCTTCAATTTATTTTGTCTCAACTCCTTTTTCTCAAAAAGCTCCAGATCTTAATTACAGCAACACTCCCCAGTGGAATGAGAGCACTCTGATTGAGTAGGGTAATGAGGTGCATGAATTAACAGTGAAATTGACTCATGCCTCCAGTCAATACTTTGATATCCCATCTATTGAAGTAAGTACATTTTAGCATTAATCCCAGGAGAATTTGGTCTACATGTGAGTGCTGCAGTCAGAGGATCCAAACAGATGGGTTCAAACCCAGTCCAAGGAGCGTGGGAATTCAAGTGAGAAAGGAAACCAAGAGATTCTCAAAAAAAGAGGTTCAGAGCTTTCAAGATGGGCTTTGCACTTCTTTGGAAATGTGGCATGGTTCCTGTAAATGCAGAACTTTTGGGGGGTTTTGTGACATTCAGGACTCCCAAATCCAATTACTGACATGGTAGAAAAAAGCATTAGAATAAGCTTTTTCCTGGCATAGAAGATAAAGTATGTATTTGGACATGAACATACAAGAAAGGCAGAAAAAAAGTCCATACTGGGGGAGATATTAGTGGCATGTATGTATACATAGACAATAATATAAAACAATCTGAAGAGTTTTAGCAGGTCTATGGCATCCAAGAGATCCTTAAAGCTCACATCCCTCTTTTACATTCTCATCCAGATACAAGAATATATCTGCCTCTGACTTTGCTGAAGGGTTCAGAAGGACAGGCTGTTCGTACCACACACTGCTGGGTAGTTTCAACAGTGCAGTAGCTGCTGACAACACCTGAAATGCTGTAACTGAGACCATTTCTCAGCTCTCACCTCTGGGGACATGCTCTAACCCGTTCCACCTCCCCTTCCTGGAGCATTAAGAAGGCAAACCCCAGAGCTCAAGGCAGAAAGGAGCTTTGATTCTTGCAGGAGAAAAGCAAGGTCAAGCAGGAGATCTTTACAGGATCAGACAGGAAAGAGAGCTCCTGGGCAGAGAAATTGTAAGAAAGGGATTGGGAACTGTCAGTGAGAATCCTCTGCTGTTTGGTTTGGGCACACTGGTGCTGTGGGGAGAAGGGCACTGGTTATACTGGCAAAGCAGTGGGACATGCCGGAGAAATGCCAAATTCCGTTCTCAGCTCCACCCCCAAAAGAAACAACATGAAATTTAAAAAGCCATTTTTCTGAACTTTCTGAATAATTATATTATTCAAATGCAAGAGCACCACATCATCAATGTGTTGGCATCCCACTTTTCAACAGGTAAGGAACCTGGTGCAGAGAGGTTGATATAGCTTAAACCATGCATTTTAAAAATCAGCTTCAGTTCCGATGCCTCCATTCGAGGACTCTGTGGCCAGGACTTGTGATGCCTGATGCTAAGTGGAGACAGCCACCACTCCAGAGAAGATGAACAGGAGCCTCCATGGTGCAGAAATGCTGAGAGTTTTTCACTTTAGTTGGACTCCACAAATTAGAAAATTATCTATTTTCCCTGAACACATGGGCAATGACCCTCCCAGCATTTATCTTAGACACATTCCTGGAGAGTTGGAATTATTTTAGAGTGCTTTTCCCATGAGAATCTCAGCAGCTAGGGGTACTTTACTCTAGGGGTAACTGTGGCACATTAGCCAGAGTGTGATTCCCAGGGCCTGACTGAACTCCTGTGCAAGGCAGACATGTCAAGGTCCACATTTTTATCCACCCCTGCGGCTGTGTTAGTTTGGTGAGGTGACTTTGCTGGCTGAGGGTGGGGCCTGATGCATGGCACACCTGGAATACTGGTTAATGTGGGAAATCTGAGTGTTTCAGACAATCTGCCAATCCCCCAGTGGTGGGGTCACTGCCCTCTGCTCTGGATGTGGCTGAGCGACTCTCAGGAAGTTCCTAATGAGCTCATGCTTAAGGCGCTGAGTTTTATTCTTTGCTTTGGCTTTCCAGGTCCGACTTCTTAAGGTCAGAAGTGAGTCACCAGCTCTGCAGGGCACTGCATTATTTTGTGGCCCCTGAGAGCCACAACCATCTGCCTGATGGTTGTACCGTTCACCCACACCCTTCCACATCCAATCTGGAAAGGCAGAACAGTTCCCTGAGCTCTGCCACAAGCAAGAACCTAATGGGATATGTGCTGTGGGTGATGGGACAGCGTGGGGACTCCTGACACCAGGCCATGGCGAGCTGGGCCAGGAGCAGAGCCCACTCGTGCTAGGGAGATGTGCTGCACCTTTTCCTGCACAGGGCAGCCATAATAAACATAATTTCCTTTAAAGAAGATATCTGACATCCATGCAAGATATCTGAACTATTCACAGTAAGAATGAAGTCTGGACAGCTATGTTATCCTGACTTGTTTTAATGCAACACTGGTAAGTAAAAGTGTGCTGGTTTAATTAGATTTATAAAATGACTGTAACATAACCATTTTTGGCATGGTGAAGGAGACTAACACTCCTTTTGCTGAGGTTGCTCTTGTTCATATCAGCATATATCTGTATAAGATATTCATATGTGAAAGCGAAGATCAAAAGGAGGCTTTTTAAATGCTTTGATTTACAAGATTATTATATTTTATTATTTTATTTTCTTGCATTTTCTTATTTTTAAAAGCTGCAGCCCTCATGAAAAGCAGAGATGGCCAGCCACCTCTCCAGTCCATGCTGGGCCAGGATACTTACCCTGGGCAAGCAGCCAGCTCTGTCCAATACCATCATTTTCTTTCTCTCTTTCAGAAATTAAAATATAGAATGAATTTACCTCACCATGAAATTTAAAACCTTTGAGCAGCCTGAGTGGTCATTTCTAAAATATCTCAAGTCCCACCCCACACTAAACAGTAATTTCAGTTACTTAAACCTGTGTGGAAAATTAAAAAATGTGCTGAGCAAATCCTAAAGCTTTTGAAACTTGGAAGAAAACAGTTTTTCCAGTCTCCCAGCTGGTAGATCATTGCTGGATTGCAGTGCTTGCTGCAGTGGTGCAGATGGCTCGTGGCCACACCTGGGATCTGTGCCTGGGCTTCAGCCCTTGGAGAACACACACTGAAACCATAAAATTCCAAGGAGGAAACCACCATGAGACTGCATTAGGTGAGGGGCCAGGTCCCAGTGCTGCAGTGCTCTGGAGGTCAGGCAGGGTGCAGGTGCATGCAGGGTGCAGGTGAAGAGCAGGGTGCAGGCAGGGTGCAGGTGCAGGTGCAGGCAGGGTGCAGGTGCAGGCAGGGTGCAGGCAGGGTGCAGGCAGGGTGCAGGTGCAGGCAGGGTGCAGGTGAAGAGCAGTTTGCAGGTGCAGACAGGGTGCAGGTGAAGAGCAGGGTGCAGGCAGGGTGCAGGTGAAGAGCAGGGTGCAGGTGAAGAGCAGGGTGCAGGTGCAGGCAGGGTGCAGGCAGGGTGCAGGTGAAGAGCAGTTTGCAGGTGCAGGCAGGGTGCAGGTGAAGAGCAGGGTGCAGGTGCAGACAGGGTGCAGGTGAAGAGCAGGGTGCAGGCAGGGTGCAGGTGCAGGCAGGGTGCAGGTGAAGAGCAGGGTGCAGGTGAAGAGCAGGGGGCAGGTGAAGAGCAGGGTGCACGCAGGCTGCCCCTGCCCCGGATCTGACCCCAGCATTGCCCATGGACAGCACCAAGCAGGGACCCAGTGCCATGTCAGGGGACACCTTGGCCTCTCTGGCTGAAGGGGACATGGGAGGGACTTGTTGGGCATTCACTGGAGAATCCAGCACAAATGGGTACCTGTGGATGGGTGACTGGATGGTTTTTGCCAGAGCTGCAGGTGCAACACCCTCCTACTGCTTTGCCTCTAGCCCCCAGTAACACACAGCATTTCCCTCTCAGATAACTCAGTGCCCTCCTAAAGAGGTTCTAATGGCAAGATAACTTTGAGTGTCTTAGTAGTCGCTGTTGTCAAAGAAGCAGCCTGTGCTGAGGCACCAAACAATCAAAACCTGTGGGGGAAAGGTTTATCAAGCAGTGGCAGTTGGTAATGCAAGCACCTGAATGTCCTGCCTGTCCTGACAAAGCTGCAGATTGAGTCAGGCTTCCTGACACATTAATGACCAGGCTCTGCATGTGGGAAAAGGGGAATGGGTGCTGTTTGTTCCTGCAGAGGAAAACCACAGAAGGACCTTGGAGCCCACAGAATTTTCCAAGCCTGTTCCTCTTTGCTTATTTAAGAGCTTTATTTTTTTTTAATAAAAGCAAGTTTGCAGAGATAGGGAGACAATAAAAGGCAGTGTCATTTCCTAGCTTGTTAGTGCTAGATAAAGGTGACAGCCTGAACAAAATCATCCTTGTCCTTGTAATTTTCCTTGTTTGATTGCTTACAAATAAACCAGTTTAATAAAGGCTCTGAGATACAAATGCCACATGGCCATATTGACAGGGGTGAGGGAAAAGAAAACACAATAATCATGTTAGTTCTATCCCTCAGATTAATTACCTAGATAAAATACACATTTACCTCATTCTAGACAGAAAAATGTAATTTAGCGGCCAGTGATTTAGGCAGGCACCCTGCTGTTAAAAGCCAGACCTGGCTGATCCTGACTAGGAGGAAAGGCTGAGCTCCAAGCCTTGGGAAGGACAGCCCTCTCCTCCCCCCTGCAGGAGCAGCCTCTGTGGCCAGGCTTGTGCCTGCTCCTCCTTCAGCTCAGGCAGGGGTGGCTTTAGGACACTGTGGGTCCATTTTAGTCCCTCCTCAGTGAGTTTCCCTAGGACTCAGCACACCTGCATGTAAGAAAGCCCAGCCTGGGGAGGTTTTATCCCCCTGGTTTCTGTAACCCAGGAATTAAAGGTGCAGTGGAGTCACAGATGGGGGATGCAGCCTGGACCCTGCACCAGCATCCTGCCCCTGCTGCCCCTTGGGACACCTCAACCTAAACACAAACTGGGAGCTTGTCTTGCCAGAATCTGCCACAGGTTAAAACAAACAAGATCTGACTATCCTCTGACAAACTGTAGTTTTCAAGCCTTAAAAAAAAAATCAATGAATTAATATTATACCAGCTCAAAGGGGGAAAACTGACAGAGCCAACCCTTAACTCAGCTCAGCTGAAATTGCATTGCATGACAGCAGATTTGTTTCTTATACCACTGTATCAGTCACTGAAGTCAAGGCAACACTTGCCAGAACTTTTCATGGTCAAGCACTGGAAAATAATTTTTCATTTTCATTTTTGCAGGGAATACCCCAATTTGCACTTAAGCCAGTAAGGCCAAAATCTTGAAGAATTCCTAGGTAGGAACTCAGAAGGTGCCTTGAAGTATCTGAAGCACTGAATAAAGAGCAGCCTCCCTGAGGGAGCACGTGCAGAGGAAGCTGTGGCTTGGAAGCACCTTGGCCTTCAACAGCTCCCAAACTTGGTGTCCCTGGGTGTCAAGGTCAGAGCAGGTCCTTGGTGTTGGTCTGGCTGCTGTGGTGGCTCAGGGGTTTCCTCTCCCCAGAGCTGAGCTGGATGGAAACTCAGCTTCCACAGCTCCACAAGGATGCTGCAAACAGCGTCCTCCTTGCTTTTCCTCACAGAGTCCAGGGGGAGAATGTACCACACTGCTGACCTGATCCCATCATTGAGGCAAAATGGAGCATTCTGTGTTCCTGACACAAGGGAGGGGGCTGGAGCATTGTGGGGGCTTGCAGCTAAAGGCAAGGTAATTTGGGAGTAAAATGAGAGGAAAAGATTTAAAACCAGGTATTTTATCTAAATTCCAGCTGTCAGAGAAAGCACCAGTTTCTCGAAACTACCTGAGTGATCCAAGAGGAAATTGAGGCAAAGAAACTTAGAGGTGTTGGAACACAGTGCTGTTGAGAGCTGGCCCTGACCCTCCCAGAAACTTCCTTTGTGTCCCAGCCTAGGGTTTTTCAGCCTCCACCCCACGATTCAGCTCTGGGTAAGTTTTATCCTAAGAACGTAATCATAGAACTGTATTTCAACATCACATGCTAGGCTTTTTTGAAAACAATCTGAGAGGTATTTGGTTCAACATCCTCTCTCCCCCAGAACACACAGTGCTCCAGGTAAAAATAACAGCAAACAGTGCTAGTATCAGCTGTAAGAATTGATGAGGTGAATGTTTGTCAGTGGGTGCCCCATCTCATCCCTCTCCTCCACCCTGCTGGGTGGGCAGAGCCAGGGCAGGGCTGCACTTGCCTGGAGGTGGCTGAGATGGGCTCAAGGCTGGCTGGGCACACAGCCCCAGGCAGGAGGACACGGCCCCCACAGAGCAGCAGCTGTACTGTTCTCTTTTACCAAAGCCCTTGGTTGCATAATTGATGTCTGTGTGAACCCCTGGGAAGCAGCAGGTGCAGCTCAAACCAGTGCTTTCAATAACCTCAGGTTAATGATAAATAGTCATGTACAGCTGATACAGGTGATCACACCACGGTGCTTTGTGCCTCAGGAAGGGTCTGTTCTGGCTGCAAAGCCAGGCCCCCAGTCCTCAGACAACCTTTCCTCCCTCCCTGATCCCCACAGGCACACACAGGATTTCTGGCCTGTAAACAGCCCCAGCTGTGGCTGGCTGGGTGACAGGGGCAGCATCGCTCCCACCTTCTCCACAGGCAGCCCTGCTTCTGTGCTGCCTTGGAAGCAGAATTTTGGAAAACTTCCCCTATTGCTCTCCTGCAGAAATGCCACATGCAGTGAGACACCCCAGGCAAGGTGAGGTCTTATGGCCACACACACCAGGATGAACCAGGTGTGTCCTGGTCCTTGATACCCCATTGCCTGGCACGGGGCGGGTGTTCCCTCCCTGTGGCTGCAGGTGGGGTCACTGTCAGACTCCGTGGGGCCAGGGCCACTGAGCTGCAGCCCACAGTGCCCCCACAACCCCTGGAGAAGGGGGCACACACAACTCTGCAAAGGCAAACCACGAGCTGCTTTGGGAAGTTTGTATGTCAGCAGTCTGTGGCCAGCTGAGTGTCCCATGGAGGTCAAAGTCAGGGTTCATGAGGGCAATGGGGCCCAGGAGAATCAAGGCTTTGCAAAAGTAAAACCCAGACTCTAACCTTCAGGTGCATAAATATGTTCTTAGGAGATTCCACTTGGGAAAGTGTCAGTCTGCATATCTACTTGGCAATTCAAGCTAAGCTAGCTCTGTTGTAGAGGAAAGCCTTGAACATCAGCATGAGGAGCTGGGGAAACACCAATTCCTGCTCTTGGTTTCATTGCTGCAGCTGTGCAGCCTCCCCATTGCTGCAGCAGGAGGGAAACTGGGAGGCTGCACTGGAGATGGGACATTCATGGGCAGGGATCTTGTGGAGCAGCTAACCCCCTGTTTGGGCAGAAAAGTGGCATTCCCATCTCTCTTTCAGAGCAGAATGTGTTTTCTAATTACAAATTAAACACTAATTGTGAATCATGTTTTCTTGTCACTAAAGATATCAACACAAATGCTTTCAACAAGCTTCTTGATTTTTTAAATAGAGCAATTTAGGACAATTATTGCTTGAATTTGCATATGTAGGCTACATCCACCCCATGCTGCAGCAGACACTGGTGTTAAGGTGATATTTTTTATAAGCTATTGAGAAAACACATCAAGTGTATTAGCACTAAAGTGTAGAAAGTGCTGTCTTTGATATTTCTTTTTACTATGAATGCCAAAACAGACTCCTTTTGTGGGGAAAAAAATCAACATTCACTCTATCCCATTGCACTAAGCCCAGATCTTCCCTGTATCCTATCAGTTATTTTGCTGCAGTTGATTAATTTCAGCTTTGCTAACTTCAGCAAATAAGAACATCCATTTCTTATCACAGACCTTTACCAAACACACATGCTTGATTTTGCAGAACATCTGGAGCCCATCCCTCTGCTGCTACAGAACTCAGATTTTTGCTTATTTGTGTCCTCCTCCAGTTTCTCCTTAAAGAATGTGGACTCAAAATACTTTTTTTGTAATTTGCCTGATTTGAACATGCAAACATGAAAACCTGCACCTGCAACACCTCCCTGAATGAAAGCTAAAATTCAACATAGGAAAGGTCAATTCTAGACAAAACACTCATCCATGCACCTGGTTCTTGACTAGAAAAACCTAAGTAATGGCAAAAATAGCTATTGCTCCTCTTCTATTATCTTTTACTCACTCACAAGAAGCCTCTATTATGGTATTTGACCTGTCAGACTTTTAATCTCATTACTAGTAAACATCTGCAATCATAAATCAGCAATTTTTGGTTTTCCCCTCCAACTTGAAGAAATGTCCCCAGCCCAATCTTTTTGCACATCTTGATTTACTTACACCTTGGATCCAGTCTTTGTCTCATGATCCCTCCAGTTCCTTGAGCTGCCTGGAGTATCAGATACTTTCTTCAAACAGGTTGCAGTAACTCCTGGATGAACAGCATTTAATTCAAGCACTGTTGCCAGGAGGCAACATTAGGTAGGGAGAAATCAAAAGAACATCCCACTATTTATGGAATGCAGTGCTGGGATCCAGTTTTGCCAATATTAAGTGGACTAAAATAGAGAATAAATTAGTGAGTGCATTTCTGAAAGGAAACTGTGTACCTAAGAGGATTATTTATGTGACGGCAGGCACATGGATGCCTGTTAGAATAATGCAGATAATTTTGGGAGCTGCTATTCATCTGTCACAATTTCTGGTTTGCTGACATCTGTCTGCCTGTTTCCAAGTCAATGCTTTCAAACTCAAGCTCTAGGGCAGGAAGATAACACACAAATGAAAGCATATGAAATTCTGATGAATTCTTTGTATTATTCTTACAGTTTCATAGCTAAATATCTAGCAATACATTAATGTTAAATCTTATAATCAGGCTGCAGTCAGCCAGCATAGAAATCCATTCTCTCTGGTCTTTGCCATATGTCTCTCATCTATATTGACAAGATATTAGCAGATTAATTACAGTCCAATTCTGATTTCCCCCTTGTTAATGTTATCTGCAATCGAGCAATAAAGTCACTTCCTTTGCACAAGATCTTAGTGTACATGTGGCTGACCTGGCACAGCAAATAAAGCACAGATCAGGTATCAGCAAACCAAGGTGGCAGAGAAGAGTTTGATGTCACATGAGGGCTTGTGAGGATGCACACAAAGCCCTCTTTTGCAGAAACCCAAATCTGTCTCCAAGCACATCTGCCTAATTGAACATGTACCAAGTTGAGAAGAGTCTGGAACAAACAGGCCTTTTCTAGGCTGCAGAGTATCAGGGAAAGGGAAGTTTTACTCCCACTTCCCATCCCTACTTCCCTTTGCAGCCTCCTCCACCTGAGCAGCTCCTGCCCTCCCCTCAGTCTGTCTGCAGCCAGCCTGGAGGGGACAGCTCCCCTCACCTCCTTCCCAAAGGCAGCATGGTGCACTCTGTCCTTCTGACCACAGCCCATAAACTGGGCACAAATGGGGAGGGGGCAAACAAATACAAACAAATAATGCAGGGCTCCCTATAAACCCTCTTCCTCATTTTTCATCATTTTCACTCTCTCAGACTGTATGCTTGGTACCTGGAGAAGTTTGTCCTGGAGGGAGGGAAAGAAGGAAATAAAGCTAGACTTTTCAAACATAATATAGCCCATTGTGCTCTCAAGCAGTGAGATACAGCAGCTGGGCAATGACATTCCTGTTTTCAGTGAGTCATGTCAACCATTTATATCAGGTGCTGGCCTACAGAGTGTGGAAATACAGGGTCAGCATTTGCAAAATATTTTCAAAACCCTGAAAGTGATATTCTGGTCTCTGAAGTGGGAGTAGTTTAACTGCCCAGCAGTTTGATAGTCCCTCAAGAAGAGACTTGGCACTTGGAATATCTCCCCACCTCTTAGGAGAGAGGCTGCCAGAGGCTTGTTCCCTGCAAAGCCATTTTTCCAGGGAGGAGCCTCCCAGGAGAAAGGCACCACCACGAGGAGCTGCTTGTCAGAATGGTGTCCTGATGGCACCTTTGACTTGTAGCTGTGGCTCACTTCACAAATCTCCACAGGTGACACTGGGGACCCACACCACTGACTGGAGCAGGAGGTACACCTTTGTACTCAAAACGTGACATTTATCTTCAGACAGACTCCAACACATGCACTGGCTTGTTCTTGCACTGCATCTGTGCAGGCAATGAACTGTGGGGCAGAAATTCCAGAGTTTTTGAACAAAAGCTTTGTGGAGTAGTTTGATTTTGCCTAGCTCTGAAACTGTTTAGCACAACACAGGGCTGATGCTATTCAAATGCCTCATGTCAAGGACTTTATCCTCAGCCTCACCACAGGCCCAACAACATAAAAGCCTAAACAGATACTGGAGTACAAGAGCTCAGTTCAATAGGCAAAAGTTAAGAGAAATCTTCTAGTGCTTACCCCTGTGAAACTTCTACCATAAAGTCTAGAATACTGAAGAAAAGAATACTAATCTATGGTGAAGGGGTTTGAAACAGCTTCGCTAAGTTTCACCAAAAAGAAAGAGTCTCTGCATTCTGAAGTTGCCTAAACAAAAAAAAAAAAAAAACCAAAAAAACCTGAAAAACACACAAAAAACCCACAAAAAACCCCAAAACAAAAACAAACAAACAAAAACTCACCCAAAAAGCCAACAACCACCAACCAAAAAACCCAAAAGCCAAACGAAAAAAACCCCACAAAGAAACCAACCAAATACACAAACACACACACAAAGGGAAACCAAGAGAAAAGGAAGAATAGATATAAAGCTCTAAGGCATTTATACCACTAATAATGTTCCTCCCCAAATATCACAGTGTACTGAAATATTCAAAGATTCAGTGTTTTAGAAGTGTTTAAATGAAAAAAAAGATGTGTGTAGAAAATTAGTGTGCAAAGGTCCTACTTGATCTCCTTCCATACCAACCAGCTCCCCCTGGGGTTCAAAAGTGGCTTTAGGACCAGAATTGAAAACAGGTAACAGAATTATGCAAAGTGCAACAAATGTGAAAGAGGGCAGACACAACTTAGAATAAATGCTGTCTTTTATTATTCAGTTTATCCAAACATTTCAGTTTTCTCTGCAAGATTGAATCAGAGCAGCCATACAGTCATTTGTCCCCTGCAGCATTTCCATAGGAGCCAATGTGACACTTCATGCACAGGACCCAAGGCTGTGTTCAAGCCACACAAAAACTGAGCCACATCCTTAAGAGCAAGAGTGAGAAATTGCTTCAGTCATTTTTCATTACCCAGCTGTGAGCACCACACAAAAAACCAAGAAATTCCTCAAGGAAAGAAAGTGACCTTGTGTGATTGTCTGTTGATAATTCATGATTAGAATGTCACAATCCAACAACAGAACTTCTACAGTTTGGTATTTTGGGTTTCACTATAAATATTTGATGAGGTTTGTTTATTAGTATATTTGGCGAGTGTTTAGACATGAGAAAATTTTACTGTTTTGATAGATTTCATATAGAAATACTTTTAATTAAGTACCCAAAGCTTTAGAAAATAAATGTTTCAATAAGATCTGATTAAGACATGTACTAATGAGAGAGGTATAAGAAAATGCAGTTAAAATATACAAATTTCAAGTGCAAAAAGAAACACCATTACTTCTCAACAGTTTAAACCTTCCTTCTCAAAAACCATCTCCCTTTCTCTAATAAAGCTAAAATACCAGCCTTTCAATAGGCAGCCCCACTACTCAGTTGGTAGGAAAGATACATCTATTGCACTAGAAGTACAAAGCTAAGAATAATGCATAATATTTTATTCTTAAACTTATTTACAAAAATATATTGCACCAATCCATTTTCCTTTTTCCAGTTAATGTTAAGGAAAAGCCTATTATGTACAAAGTTAAAAACAGAAGTGCAAAAGCAGACTGAAAGAAACCAGAAAGGAGTTTATTTAAAATGCTAAATACAGTTTACTACCTGACCATAGCCTACATCCAGCATGACCTAAAACAATTTGTACCAGATATATCTGCAATTTCAGAATTCCTTGCATTTCTCTGCAGAACAGGCCTTATCTTTCCCTCTAACCATCAGAGGGTCTACATCAAATGTAAAGGCTAATCAGAGCTTAGCTTAACAGCTTCATTTCTCCAGGGAAGTGATGCTCTCTTAGGTAAATTGAGAAAGCTACACAGTATTACACATGTATTTGAAAGGTAGTGATAAATCAGGCATGATGGTTTTCATCCTTCCCAAACACCATGAGGAAAGTTTGCTGATGTTTCAGGACTGATAACTCCAAGGCATTGCCAGTCCACACCACATGAGCACAGCACGTGGTCCTGTCTCGGTCTACCTGCCACTGGGACTGTCATGATGCATTTCTGGGGTGTAGGTAAGGAGCACAATCATAACCCAGAGGTGAAGCAAGGCCTGGGAAAAGAAAAGGAATAAATTTAGCACTGAAAATCACCATCCACAGCAGCAGTAAATAGGAAAGCTCTCAGTGAGAGCTGATAGAACTCGTTTTGTAGAAATATTTTGATTAAATTTTTTTTCTACTAATCAGATACTTCTAAAAAAATAATTGTCATTTGAACATTGAAATGCTAAATCAGATTCTGAAGAACCCATTTACAGAAATCTGAAGACTTTACACAAGCAGCAAAAATAAGACAGCCTGTTTTCCTACAGATTTGTGTTGTCTGGTTTCTGTTTTCCTCCATGGCACAGAGACTTCAGCTGTTCCCTGTGACACCCAGTGCCCAGCCAGCACACTGATGTGCCTGTGAGCCACTGCTCCTGTGCCAACTGGCTGGCACCTGACTGTAAGCCAGCCCAGCTCTGACTGCCTTCTCTTTAGTGCAGGCACTCATTGGAGGCATTTTTATGAACTCTGTAGGAATGTTAATTCTCATTCAAATTTGGCTGAAATTATCCAATCAGAATAGAAGCTGCCTGGAGTGCAAAAAGGAATACCTAACCCACATTTATTTTAAAAATACTTTAAAAAATTCAAGTTATAGTAGTCATGGTCAAGGTTTGAGCTGAAAAAGGATAACTGCCCCTGGCTGCCCAGCTCCTGTACAGCCACCATCAAGTTTCCCTTCACACTGCAGCTTAGGCAGCACAGGTGTGCAGTGTTTTTACAAAGCCTGCCTTTCCACAGGGCCCTGCAGCTGACAGGCACCCGCCCTCCAGTGGGTGAGGGAGGCGTTTCACTTCTAGCAACTGCCAGCCTGACAGCTTTGCCCCATGGGGGTGAGCAATTTTCTACTATTGGTTTAAGTCTACCAAGAACAACTTGTCTTGCTACTTTTGCAGCTACTAGAGAAGAGTGATCATTAGCCACTGAAAAAACACCACAGTGAGGAGTCAAATATTAAAAAACCTCTAAAAATTGTCATTTTCCTAAATGCAGTACATGCAGGCATGGCAGGTTAACCTTGGCAACTGGTCACTATTATTCCATATTTTACTACTAGAATCTACTTTCACAGGCTTTAAATGGTGGTTACATAAGTGCCTTTAAGACTGATATACTGAGAATTTCTGGGAAAAACTGAAAGCTGCCAAGCAACATGACTCCAAAATGCTGTTGTAAAAGCATTATTTGGTCCACTTTCCAAAACCCTACACTGAGTTGTTAATTACAGCCTCTTGAGCATCAATCTTTCCATTTAAGACATACTGGCATGTAAAGTGGCTCTAGAAGTCTTGCACTGAAGAGAGCTGACTCACCATGTAAATGATGACAAAGACTCGTGCTATGGGGTATCGCCTCAGAAAGATTCCCAGCCGAATGCTACACAGGGAGCACGAGACAACAAAACACACAATTTAACACTGAGCAATCAATTCCTGTCACTCTCATCTCAGCCACCACAAATTCAAACATTATGGCTTTGGTTCTGTCTTGAATTTTCTCAAATACATATAAGGCTTTGTTGTTGTCTTGAATTTTACTTCATGTACTCAAAACATTAAGTGGGGTGAGAAAATTCAGACCATAAAACCCTCCTAATTTTTTCTCAATCACAGAAATTCTGTCACAATGAGAGTCATGGAAGCACAAAGGACTTTCTATCAAGGTATCTTGCTTTCAAAGGACTAAGAAGTACTACTAAATTTCGTTTTCTGTTGGTATTTGTTTCAAGTTTTGTAGCAGACCTTTGCTGTGAACACTGTCAATTCACCTAACTCCTCAGAAAGGGATCAAAGCAAATTTATTGCTGGATCCAGAATGGTTTTCATTTACTAATTTCTCAAACAGATTATCTTCCAAGGTAATCTGCTGCATTGGCTAAGAAGGCAGAATCATGTCTTCATCAGGACTGAAAGAGTACAGATGATACTCTCCCACTAATACACTCTTACAGTTTATCACAGACACAGCCAAAACCTCTGAAAGTAAAAAATGTAGAAGATGGATGTAATGAATTTGATTAGATATTTTTTCATAACTCAGGGAACTCCTTGCACCAAAATCTGTAGGAGCTTTGTTTAAATAACTGACAGTAATTTGCAAAAGCTTAACAATATTAATGTCACAGGTTAAGAATATTAATGTCAAAGCACAAGTGAAGTGGGTCAATACTTAGTATTTGACACCACACTTTAGCTGCACTATTTTAACCTTTTCCCTTCATAAAGGGAACAATACACCCCCAAGTGTGTCCCTTGAGCACTGCAAAGGGCTGGCAGTGATTCCAGACGAGCTCCCTGGGCACAGCCTCACCTGAACTGGTCGATGGTGCTGGCAGCCTTGCGCACCCTCCCGTACATCCCCGCCGCGCCGGCGTCGGCGTCGCCGAACAGGACAGGGACGCTGCGCAGGCGAGCCCCTGTGTGGGGAACAGTCACACAAACTGGTGTCAAATGGAACAAACTGACACATTGTAACAAACATGTTTGTAAACAATATACACTGATCAATGTGATTGCAGTGCCATCAATCATTGATAAACTTACTATCAAGTCAAACTTTTCTTCCGCCTAATATATTTTTTAAATGTATAAGTTTACTAAATGGATATCTGGATATTCAATTCCCTCATGTCACTATTGTTATATACATATATATATTATTTATACACTTAATAACTATTATTAGGTGTACAAAATGATGGGCTTGATACCGGCACAGTTTCTCAAATTTTTTTACTCTCATACCATGAAACTTTGATTACCATTTCTGACGCTAACTTGTACATTCAACAATTTTTACTTTATTTACATTTTTACTATGTATCAACTTCATTTAAAAAATGGGTAATGTTACTTTTCTATAACTAAACTTCAGCTTTCTGAAGTTACTTACAAACAACTCCAGCTTTGATAAGCAGAGAAAAAGTCAGGACTGTTATTTCACACCTCTTGGTGACTGTCCCTTGCTTTTAAAGTTACTTAACGCACATAGAAAATGACAAATTTTGACTCTGAAGAGTAACATCTCAACACACTGGATCAGCTGCTGGGGTTGTCCCAGAAATACAGGACTGACAAACCAACTTTATCAAAACCAACATATTTTAAGCTGCTTTTCAAGAAAAACAGAAAGCAAGGAGGGAAGAAATTAATTTCAATTGGATCAATTCTCAAAAGGAAGTAATCCATTCTTACTCTCTTCCCAAACCCTTTCTGCAAGAGAACACTTAAATCCTGTTTCTAATATTTAGCTTAAACCCAAAATACAAGTTTATTTGCACCTGTGACAGAATTACTTCAACAGTGCCATGGTATAGAGAATTAAAGACTAAATCTGCTTTATTAAATTCACTGAAGTCATTTGCTCACAAGAAGGAGCTTCTGGTTAACTTTGATACTGGCTGCTGCAGAGAAGGTCTCTAGAATAAGTGGCCTATTTTCAGCACTTATTTTTCCTTACAAACTCAGACCTTCAGGGAAAGGCATTAGGAAACAAAATAAGCCTGGACTGCAGAAAAGAGAAGAGTTTTAAGTATTTTATTTCCTTGTTTACCTTCAGCACCATCAATGCCTGCCATGTTAATGGAAGGTCCATTGGCACTTGTGCCTTGGACAGCCTTCAGCTGCTGCTCGAGCCGTTCCAGCTGGTACACCAGGGAATTTTTCTCTGTGCTCAGGCTCTCTAACATGGTTTGCTTCTGAATTAGTGTTTCTGTCAGCTGGTGAAGCCGATTCTCCAATTCTGTCTGACTACTACTGCTTAGAGTCTTGTTTGTCAGCTAAAAAACCAAAGAAAAAAAAAATCATTCTAAATTCAAACTGACCAATTGACATATTACAAAGCTCTATAATAATCAGCTTTCAAGAACCAAGTTACTCCACAGCAGAATTTTTATAGGATAATGCCATCAAAACTATCACTGATGAGTGCAATAAAGAGGAAACCCAATGTCAACAACTGTTAACTGTTTACATTACACAAGAAACTCTTTATAAAAATATATCTGTTTTCCACCTATAATCATATGAAAGTTTCTGTATGAGCCTAAATTTGATCACAACATGAATGCTATGCCTCAGAGACAGGTTTAAACAGCAATTAATAGCAGGCTAATCCAGCCTGCCTACCACACTTTCAACTTAGTGAGTATGTAAAAATGTTTTCACATGAGGAAGGAAAAACTCAGTACAAATAGGGAGACCTGATGCCATTTTACAGGAAAACATTAATGAAGTGGTGAGAATGCAGGGTATGTTGTAGAAGAACTGAGGAGCACCAAGGCAGAAAACATGACTGTACTGGCAAATAGAAACTGCAAGGCCAGCAACTGGATCATGTGTTTGACATGGATGTTGTCATTCAATTTGCAGAAAATATTTCACGCAAATGGGAATCACCAGATCTGCCATATGTGCAATAGCTCATCTATTCACTTCAGTCCTAGACCTCAGCCACCTTGTGGCATCATATTCCACAAAGATGGAGCTTCATTAACAAAGAAAAGAATCATCAGGAATTACAGATACCCAAAATACAAACTAGGTGCCTGCAACCAGGCAGAGGCAGGTGCAGGTAGTCCTGAAGTTCAGCACCACCAGAAAATTCGTCCACCAACATGCCCAAGAAATCTGTATCACATCACAACCATTTCCAAATGCTGACACTGTAGCTGTCCAGCTGCCCACACCTGACTGCAGACTGCCAATTTCCCCATGAACAGCCTACTTTCACTGTGCTAAGGTAACTTTACAGAATGAGGCCTGTGCCTTCAGGCTGCCCAAGGAGACTCTGGGGGCTCATAAGAATGTGGGGGTTCCAAAGGAATAAGACTGACACAAGGGAAACAGGTCCATCAACACAGCAGAACTTGGTAAAGAGTCCCACACTAACAACCCTAATCCAGCTGCTGATGTTGAGCAGGCACACAGGAGTGCAGAAGTGGCCAGGCTCACACGGTGGCCCCACTGAACAGAACAGTGGGCCACATGGATCACAGAGTCTGCAGGATGGAACCAAGGTTCCTTGAACAGTTACAAGGATCTTGGCAGAATTCATACTGACCTAATCAAACTCCAATGAGTGTTTTTAGTCTACAAAGAGAAGAACATTGATCCAACACCCCCCACCAGGTCTAGTTGGGACAGTGGTTGATTTTTTCTCCCTGCTTTATATAAAAGCACACACAATTATAAAATAGGCTACTTACATGGTTCCCTTCCTGTATTCCCTACTCTCAAAACTCTACTCTTTATTGAAAACAAGTACACTGTACCTCACTTGTAGAATGCTAACAGGATTTTTCAGGACAGTGTAGTCAAATAAGTAGTTCCTAACACTGTTTTCATAACTGAAGGGTATAAAATTGTTTTCTATACACACCTGATTTCTGAGCTTCTGAATTTCTTCCTCTCTGTCTTTTATTCTGCTTTGCAAAGTATTCTTTGTCCGATACAGTTCTTCTTCAGTATAACGAAGTTCCTATAAAATTTATCACAATCACACAGAACAGATTTTATACATATTTGTATTTTGAGAAACAAACTCTGGTTGTCTAGAGTTTCACAACAGAACACAAGAAAGCAATATGCTGTAATCAAATACAAACTGAAATATTATCTTAGTTACAGGTCTGTCATGGACAGGGGTATGGGGATAGAGAGCTGAGTATCAAGACACAACCTACAAGGCTAATTAAATTCTTTTGTGGAGACTGCCCTAATAGAAAAATCAATCCAGACTCATTTACTGGGACTAACACAATTTCATTGGGATCAAAATTTTATCTTCCTTACACTTTCACCATTTGTTGCAGTGCTATCTTAAAACTATGTCAATAATGTAACAATTACAAAATACTTAGAGGGTATCTGTATTCCTAAAATAAACTCATTAATTCAAAATACTATTCTTTAAACATGTTTGAAAACCCTTTGCATATCTATCTATAATTCTGTATGACATACATTTTCCTCTAAAGTTTAGGACAAATTAACATAGCAGATATGAAAGGAGAAGGAATATTAGAAAAAAAATTACTGAAAAGTAAATATAACTGTTTTGTTACTCCCATGATTTGGTGGCTATTTTAGCTCCCACTTACAGACCTGTCAAGCTTATCTTTTAAATTAAAAATCTTCAAATTACTCTGACTTCAGCTGTCAGTTACTACAGAAAACAGATAATCCTGTTCTCCCTTTGAACCATCAGATGCACAAAAAAATAACACCTCTACTTATTTTCCATCTTTGGTTTCAGAAACCTTATGGCATTAGTTAAAGCAACTCCCAGATAGAACTGACCATAATTATATCAAGTATCAACACAAGCAATTATGTTAAAAGCACATGTAAATGGGTGTCATCAAAAGGAAGACTTCAGTTTCTGCAACAACTGATGTTTTTTTAAATTTACCTCACTCTTTCTATTGACTTAAAGCATATTCCTCAGAAGGGCAGGAGTAACAAAATACAATCTACCATCTGCTTTGACATAATAAACATCAGCTACCCATCGAGAGCAGACCTCGACTTCTGCCTTTTAATTAGTTCAAGCTGCAAGTATCCTATTAAAATGTAATTTCTGAAAGGATAGATAATCCTCTAAGATAAATTGTTCCTAGCAGATACAGAGGACTCATGCTTTCTTCATTATCAATTCTCTTTACATGAGCTTTTTCTTACAAGGAAAATTTTTAACATGCAAAGGATTTGTCCAATTCCTACTGCATAGTAAGTTTGTTCACATGAAATACAAGTTTGTCTTTTTTCCCCACTCTCTTTATAGCACAAAACTGTTTAAATCAAGGCAGAATTTGCTCAAAAAGATGACACAATCTGACAGAATTCATTAACATAATTTTATCAGCAATTTGTCTACTACAGCAGTTTAGAAGTAATGACAATTAGATTCAGAACTGAGTAACAAAAATTACTGCTAGAATTGGTACTACAATGACATTGTTTTGCAAGCTACAACTTATGGATTAATTGAGCACAGGAAGATTCACAATAGTCACTTCCAGTATTAGGGTTTTTTAATATAAAAAATGTTACACTTGTTACTACATCCCTGTTGTTTGATTGTTTCCCTGTTGAATAAAATTCAATTCTGTGCCCTCCCTTGGGGCCCTGTTTATCCACCAGGATCTCTGCTCATCAGCAGTACCCAGAAGGCCCTGACCATTGCTTAATCTTGGCTGCACTTTCCTTGACCTAGTGGAGTACCAGACAAAAAATTAATCAAACACTGCCCAAGTATCCAAATATTGTCTTATTAAGCCAAATGCTTTTCTGATGACACCACACAGGGCCTAAAAAGAGATCTGGCTTTCAAGAACTCCTTACCTGTTTCTGCCGTTCTAGTTCAGCTTCTGCCTCCTGCTTGGCCATTTTTTGTGCTGATATTTGCTCTTGCAGGTCTTGAAGCTGCTCTCTCACCGACTCAGCTTCGCTTACCTGCTGTGTCTCCATGTCCTGAAATGAACACAAATATAATCATTTCACTAACATTCAGGGGTTACTGCAAATCCGTCATAGGTAACAGCAAAAACAGTATATACAATATTTCTGCAAAGGAAAAGGAAGGTGTGGGTGTATTGGATAAATTACATTTGGTGATTTTATACACAATGTTTTTAGTAACACAGTAATAAAATAAATACATTTTTTGAACATGAAAAGCCTCTGCTTCTTCCTTTCTGCTCTCTACAGGCTAAAATTGTAAAAGAGGCTTGCATGCAGCTGCTGTGTTGAGCCCATTATGCCAGCAGATGGGCATGGATGACTTGGATTACAGGGCTTCAAGGATTAGCAGCTCTTGCAGAAAAGAATATAGGTGGTGGCTAGAGAAATCACTATGATTGTCAGGAAAGAAATGCTTCCCTCAAAAGGAACACAGGGAAGAGAGAAGTAAGGTAATGAATACCAGAAACAACAGACCCACAGTGCACAAGAGAACAGTTCTTTGTTGTAGCTAACTGCAAACACAGGAGTACACAGGCACAGCTACCTGCAGCTCTGCTCTCATCTGTTGTATTTGCCCCATCAGTTTCTGTATTTCTTCCCTCTGAGTGTCTCTCTCGTGTCTCAGTTCCTCCAGTTCCACCGTGCTTGCTGTATTGCTATCCAGGCCTTCAATACCAGAGCCTTCTTTTAAGCTGTTTATCAACTTTTCCTTAGACTGAAAAAAGAAGTCAATACATTATTTATAGCAGTATTGAACAAGTGCTCAACTACAATATGCTATAATGACTGGTTCATCTGTTCTTTTATCCAGTTATGACCCTACACACTTGAAAATGGGAATGCTTCCATATTGATAATTTTTCTGATTTTCTGTATGCCATAAGACTAATTTTACTGAAAGTCTGTGTTATCTGTGGAAGAGTGCAGCTTTTTTTCTTTACAAGTGCCTGGAATGTTAAACTTGTCATGGATAACAATTTTGGCCCTCTTGGCACTGAAACAGACAAGATGCACACCAACAAACACTACAGAAAAAAATGACCCTCTTTTTCTCCTGCCAACAAAATCAAGAACCAAATACAGCAGTCATTCTTCAAGGAAGGAGGATAAATAATTTTATCCAGAGTCAGTCTAGGGCTACGTTGACATTGACTTGTGTTTTTAGGCTTTTCATATTCACCAAGATGATTTAAAACCTGTCCTTGAACATTTGACTAAATTAACTATTCTAAGAAGAGATCTCTATCTTCAACATCTTGCTAACATTTGTAAACAAGACTCAAACCAACAACATCTGGACATGGTATCTTTGACAATTTACATAGTACAGAACTTGGCACAAAATACCTGATTTAGCCACTGTTCATATCACATTAATCACAAGCAACCTTTCAGGACATGGAAAAATACTCTCTGGTTACATGTAAAGTATCCATTCTATGCTTTGCTTCCACCCCAGGCAGAACAGAGTAACACTCTTGAATCAAAAATACTGGATATGGAACAAATTGTAGGTTTCACCTACTGCACTTACATCTATCTGGACTCTTGGATGTGGAACACGCTGACAGATGAAGCACAATAAGCACAATGGTTCCCTTGGATTTTTTTTCAGGTTCAGGACCTGAACTACCATTTCAATTTCATAACCTCATCTATAAATTTAAGTTTACAAAAGGCAGACTGGTAGCTCTTCTATATATGTATCATTATAGACATGCCCCAGAACACATTACAGGTCACATGAAAAAACAGACCACAGGTAGGATTATTTGAAGCATAACACCTTAAAGCAGTTAAAGCACACAAATCACACTGTATTTCTTCACAACAGTGCTTACTTGGAGAATGCGAGTAGCTTTCTGTTTATAGTCTGTCAGCTCCTGTTTTGCAGATTCCAGGTGGCTTTTGGTTACTTTGACTTGCTGCTGAAGCTCATCAGCTCGCCTCTTCTCATCTAAATACTTCCTCTCTGCTGCAGTTATCCCTTCTGCCAGGTGCTGACGTTCTGCTTCCACTTTACTCAGACGAGCCGCAAACTCATTCTATGAGTAATAAAAAAACAATATTTTGTGTTTAACACAGCTTTAACTTTCACCTAGGAGGGAAAAAAGAAAGTTTAAAAGCAACTACATAGAGCACACCACCTCCTATCTACCACCTCCAACTTAAAGACTCATTACTGCTACGTAGGAAGAAGCTCTGCTTGCTTAACCAAGTGGTAAATAATCCAAATAAGAATAGGCTTTTCTTTCCCTCGCCACAAATAGTGAAGGAATAAAAATCTTCCTGTTATTCAAATTTATTTAGCAAACAAAAAGCAAGCTTGCCCCTCAAAATATATTATCCATTTTAGAATGACATATTTTGAAGTACTGTAAAAAAAAACCAAAAGAAACACTCTCAAAGATTTTCAGATATGCTATTATTTGTAGCAAAGGCCAAATTAAGTATAGAAAACATTATTGATAATGTTGTTGCATCTTTCCCACAGAAGTCCTTCATCTTAAGATCTCACAGTAAATTGTGTAACAACACACCACGGAAAACTAAACTGATTACCAAATTACACTTCAAGCATTGTATTAAACATTAAAGTTAGCATTAAAAAAACCCAGTAAAAATTGTCAACATTAATCCTCAAAAATTTTTACTCATGAAGCTTTCAAAATAACATATAAGAAATAAATTAGCAACTCAAGGGTATTTAGTGCAGCAGACAGCAGCAGACCCTTCCAAGCAATTAGTACCCTGAACAGGAACTGGAGTCAAAGGGAGGAGAGAGCACATGGAACCTCATAGATCTGATCTCAAAATCAGTCTTAAAGTCTTCCAGACTCTTCACGTCTAACCTGCATTTGTTTGTAACTTTCTTGCTCTCGCTTGAGTGCAGAGTCTGCATCACGCAGCCTCTCCTGAAGAGTCTGAAGGGCTTGATTTTGTAAACTGCTTCCTTCACTGTGGTCTTGTATTATCCTGAAATAGAGACACACATTTACTGGAAAAGAAGCAAGCTATTGTGATTTTTTGTGTAGAACTATAACCTCCTAGATTCCAGACCAGCTTTGAAAACTTGCCCAGTAGATTACTGCATATGGACTACATGTGTGAGGCCTGCAGTTAATGACTCACACTTCTCCTCCCTGGCCTATATTCTGGAGTATCCATATCCCAGCAGTGAGATAAGTATGTATATTTGTGGATAAGCAAGTCTATTTTTCAAGAAAAAAAAATTCTTGGGATCATCAGCTTCATGCCTCTGACACAAATAGTTTACACAAAATGGATTCCAATAATCAGATGCCAACAGATGCCCTATTTAATACTCATTTGTCCTGTTCCCACTGCCAGCTATGATAGAGCAGTTTCAGTGCAAACTTTAATCCTTGTATTTCAAATCTTTCCTCATTAGTTGATTATTTTTTATTCTTGAAGGCAGTGAATTATCTACCTTAATTTTTTTTTCAAACTTATTACTATTTGCAGAATTGCAAAGCATGAAATGAAGAAGTACCGTGATTTTTCACTCTGCAGTGCCTCTAAAGCTTCTGTCCGAGCACTCAGGAGCTGATCAGCTTCCTGCAGCCGTACTTTCAGCACAGCCAGCTGGGAATCTTTGGCACCAACAGCTTCTGTCAGATCATCCACCCGAGCCTGAAGCTCTCTAACCATCCTGTCACTCTTGGAATGGTCAACATTCCACTTCTCCACCTTCTCCCGGGATTTGGTCAGTTCTACAAAATAAGAATTTTCTTTGAAGTTTACAAAAGTAGATATTGCAAGGGCTTGTAAGCAGTCAGGATGCAACTATCTCATTTCTTAAAGAAAAAAATTAAATACGACCAAGTTGAAGTAAAATTGAAAATCTATAAGCTACTGGGAAGTAACAAATGCCAGATTTGCTGTCAAAACACAGCCCAGAAAATTCTGGAGGTGATCTCAAAACAGACATTTCCTTCTGAGTCATACTGTGGATGACATATTTCACCTGATCCATCCCCTGCAATGGCCTAATGTTAAATATCCCTGTGCCAAGAGAAATGTTTGTATAAAGCATCTAGTTTAATTCCAGTTTGAGTTTACTGTCACATAAGAAAACAACAGAAAAATACACCAGTTGTGAATAATGCCTGAATACTCAGAACCTTCTGTTTTTAATCTAACATCACACATTAAACTTCAACTGGATATAAGAACTTAAACACGGCATCACACATTACACTTAAACTAACATCACACATTAAACTTCAACTGGATATAAAAATTATCTGGCCTATGCAGTTACTGTGAAAAAAATGTGGTATCTCAATTTTATGCCTAACAGCAGGAGTTTGCTCTCTGTTTTATCATTTAATTTGTACTCCCATTTTTTATATTTTCATTTCACTTGACTTTGAAGAAGCAAGTGATGTCATATTAAAAATATTAATTTTATATTTTTACTGTCAGTTTCTAGGCATCAGAGAATATAGTCTACTACAGCCAGAAAGCAGTCAGTTTGAAGTATTCAAACGAATTTGGTCATTTAAAAATAAGTATTTTGCAAAAGCCAGTAAAATGCAGGAAAAGTATTTTGAACATGGTATTGGCTGCCAGTGTTTTATTGAGATGTAAGCTTTGTAACTAACTTGAACACATCATTTTAATCAACGTTTGTTGTATTTTGTAGTTGAACAAGCCTTTTAATTTCTCCCATCTCATTCCATGGGAAGTCACACATGCAAAGGTACCTGGGGAGTTTTCATTACAAACACATAGAGCATTGTTTCCTAGCTCACTGGCACATTGCTAATGTTACAGCTGATGTACCTTCTTGTGTTTCTTTGGACCTCTGTATCAATGAAGCCACTTCTTGATTTAAAGACTGAACCTCATTTCGCAGCAGCTGGTTCTCCAGGCGAAGGTTGGACAGCTCATGGGATTTGGAATCATCACTGGCTGAAGGGCTGGGGCTGGTGACTGCACTTGGTGATGAATCCTTCAGGCCATCATTCCCTTGGGCTCCCAGGCCAGAGTCTGAACTGTCTGGAGTTTCTGGACAGAGAGATGCAACTTAGAACAAATGCCTGTGTTTGTACACTACCTTTCTATAAACAGTACTTCCATGTTCTGCACCAATGGTTAAGGAATAGCAAGGATAATAAATCAAAATAGTTCATGCTGGAATGGAATATGGAGATACTTCCCAAAAGGGGTTGCACAAGACAGGACTATTTACATGCATCATGCAATGTTTTTGTTAATACTTCTAGACAAAACATAATAGAAGTTACAAAATTTCTTATTACATACATGGTAACTTTAGGATTTCAAAACATTAATACTCTATTTATGACGTTGCTGCTCAGAGAAGTCCTCAGAAGCTGAAGAGTAACAGAAAACACTAAATGTACATGGCAACTAACTGCAGGAATTTTTAGTACAAACTAAAAATTTGGTATTTTTCATTCTGGTATTCATTCAGATTTTGCCAATGCCAATTTTGTTTCAAAAGAGAAAACAATAAAGGAACTCCTAGTGGTATTCTGAACAAGTCCCCTGGAGGGAAGGAGGAACCAACAGCCTTTTCCCAACATGCACAACACACATCTTGGATTAATGCTGTGAAAGCTACAAATCCCCTGTAAGAGTCCTGATTCCAGCACGCAGATAATTGGAAGCTTTGCAGCAATGTTAAGATAAAATGACATAGCAAGCAAGGAACAAACAAACAGGCAATCCAAAATGTTACTGCTGAATATTTCCTTCCCCTTGTGATCATTAACCAAGCTGCTTCACTTCTCCTATCACTGCAGAAGCCCTTAACACCCCAAGCCCAGGGAATGGGGGCACACTCTTAATGCTGAGCAACACTACACCCACAAGTAGCAGCAGTGACACAAGATTTCTTCCACGTTTTCTCAAGCCTTTTTCCAATTAAAGGGATCCTAAAAAATGTAATTATCTTTCCTCTGATTTACTTAACTTTCCAGCTTAAGACATAATTTAGGCTCATTTCTCTGTCTGGAAAACTCAATAGAAGAATTAGGCTAATGAACCAAGAAATGAACCATTTATAGCACAGATTAGATTATACCCATGGCAACATACAAAGTACAATGTTAATTGGTTTTGTCTATAGCTAATACATCAAAAGCTACTTCAACACATTCTGTGCTGAATATTTAAATGACACAGATATATCTGTACAATGAACTTTGGAAAACAGTGTGTTTAAATCCTGTATTGTAACTGCATTCTTCCTTATTTAGCAGCTCCACAATGCAAACTCTGCTCAAAAATCCTCAGAAGAAAATTCAACAAGCCACACTGAACAGAACAAATGTTTCTTAAGCACCAATCAGCAAGGCCACTGAGTCAGGTCTAACATATCTGTATTATTTATTTTTAGTAGTAAACCTTACTGAAAAGTCATGGACTCAGAAAAATATTCACATGTTTGGAAATTATCCCTTTTTATGTCTAAAGCTTCTCAGCATACTTAACGTAGTAGATAAAAAACTGGCATTTACAACATTTTACATGTTTAAAGTACTAAACAAATAATAAAGTATTCTAACTACATCATTAATAACAGAACCAGTTGTTTCAATTTTCTAAAATAAATACCAGCAAAGTAGCACAGCAACAAGGATGGAGTACAGCCTGGACAGTCTGGTAGAGAACAGAAGCTCTTGACACTTCCCAACCACACTGTCCTTTGTGTGGTTGACTTGAGCCCAGCCCCAGCTTCTGTCTGGCCTGAGGCTCACTCAGGCCTCTGGATCTAGACTGCAGTTATGGACTGCTGCTGGCAAAGCCAGAGGCTCTATCTCCCTGGCTCCCCACCAGCCTGCCTGCATCCAGCGTCCTGCAGGACAAGCACGTGTGCCAGCTCACCCCCGTGCATGGAACAGGAACAGCTCACCCCACCCACGTGCTGCACTGGGGGAAAGCCACTCCCCTCCCGCGTGGCAACAGCGCCTGCCAAACAAAAGAGACCAAACAAAAGCAGCAGCACCTCTGCGTCTACACGGGGACATGTGGGGCTGGGGCACGGCCAGAGCACAGCTCGGAGGGGCCAGGCTGAGCAGCAGCAGCAACAAGGCACATCCAGAGCACAGGGGATTCAGGTACTCATTATGTTGTCTGTCAAACTAGCACAGTATCTGCTATTGCCCAGTGATGAAAAACCTCACCCATTTGACATTATTACCACCATTAAATGCTTCATGAAGTTTGATGTTACCTAGCCTTACCCCAGACATACTTGGGTTTTACATATCTCTAGGTTCAATACTATTTAACTACCATTGCCTTGGCTCCTGATGGAATTATCCTCAGTAGTTTTTGCACTCTGTGTACTGGTAGACACAGAACTAATGCTTGAAGTCCGAGAGTGATTCTGAAGAACAGGTGCCTTGCTCTTCTCCTTTTTAGAGTCTATCCTTCCATTAGGTTCTTTCTCTGAACTGTTGAGAAAATCAAACAGCAACTCGTCATCAGGTTCTGACTTTTTTCTTCTCACAAAATGTGAGGCAGCTCTGGGTGTGGAAGCATTTTCTACTGGAGAAGCTGCCTCTGAGGATGTCCTACGTGCTGCTTTAATATTTGCTGTTCCTGCCAGGATTGTGGCCTTTTGGTGTTTAATATTTTCAGCTGCTGAGGAGATGTAGGCTGCTTTGGATGAGCTCTGGTATTTCAGTTCTCCAGTATGCTGGTGCACTTCAGAATACTCATTGGCAGAGTCCAAGTTCTTCTTATCATAAACTGCACTGCTTGATGTGTCTTTTTTGCTCAGAGCTGATGCAGCTCCTTGATCAACTCTGTTGAGCAGATCCTCTGCCTTTCCAGCGAGATCAGCGAGCCAAGACATGATGAGTATCTCTCGATGACCTCTGTACAATTAAAATTTCAGGACCATATACTGCAAAAGACAGAAGGATTACAAATCAGATAGCTGCTGCTGCTGAGGCAAGGTGTACTGTTTATCTAAACAACTGGTGTGTTGAGCTATTAGTGCTGTAGTTATTATAATACTTTTCTTCTGCTTATTTGGTATTTTGCTGTTCTGGTAACTAATGGAAATAAATCAAATCAGTTTCTGAAGAAAGCAGACAAAACCTAGGTCTTTAAACCAAGGTTATTAAAATCAGACCACTGCATCAGTTCCTGGTATCTTCAGCTGCTACAGAGTATCACAGAGGAAACAACTATGACTTAGATATTTGGCCTGCAAATTCCCAAGCTAGCTGAGGCCAGGATCTCCTCCCCCACAAACTCTGCAGCCTCTGCCTGTCCGTGACACCAACACGGCGGACAGGTGCCTTCACCACCTGCACCCCGGGCCTGCGACACCGCAGCGGGGCCGTGCGCCTCCCCCCAGCTCCGGGAAGGGGCGTTCAGAGCGGCCGCTGCCCCCACCCCCAGCACCGCCTGCCCTCCCCAGGCCCGGCCCCACGCAGGAGCGGCGGGGGCCTCAGCAGGGCCCGGCCTCACCTCCTGCAAGCGCCGGGGAGCCCCGGCCCGGGGGGAGCCGTGAGGGGCCGGCAGTCAGTGCTGAGAGCCCCGGCCCGGGGGGAGCCGTGAGGGGCCGGCGGTCAGCGCTGAGAGCCCCGGCCAGGGGGGAGCCGTGAGGGGCCGGCGGTCAGCGCTGAGAGCCCCGGCCCGGGGGGAGCCGTGAGGGGCCGGCGGTCAGCGCTGAGAGCCCCGGCCCGCGGGGAGCCGTGAGGGGCCGGCGGTCAGCGCGGAACCACGGCCGTGCCGGGCCGGGCCGGGCGCCTCAGCCCAAGCGCTTCCGGCAGACGTGGCCGCCTTTCCGGGGGCACCGCGCGCAGGCGCAGCGGAGCCGCCTCGCCCCCGGCGCGCTCGGCCCCCGCCCCCGGCGCGCTCGGCCCCCGGCACACTCGGGCCCCGCCCCCGGCGCTCTCATGCCCCGCCCCCGGCACACTCTGGCCCCGCCCCCGGCACGCTCGGGCCCCGCCCAGCCCTCGGGCCCCGCCCCGGCACACTCTGGCCCCGCCCCCGGCACGCTCGGGCCCCGCCCCCGGCGCGCTCAGGCCCCGCCCTGCCCTCGGGCGGGAGCGGCGCTGGCCGCGCGCGCCCCCTGGCGGTGCCCTCAGTAACCTCTGAGGGGAGACTCGGCAGGAACGCCAATGCCGCAGGATCCCAGAATGATCTGTATTAGAAAAGAGCTCAGAGATCAGCGAGCCCGGCTGCTGGCCCAGCACTGCCAAACCCACCAGTAAAACCACATTCCCAAGTACTGTGTATTTCTGACTGTAACATCCCCTGTCATCTGTGACTCAGTGTCTGCGACCTGCAGTACTTGAATAATTTCAAGATTTATGGCTATTATCTCTCTTCCTTAAATGCTTTTTCTTAGTAAGGATAGTTGTTAAAGTACACTTACGATGTACTCAAAGCACTACATAAGGTTTTGTTGTTCATCCTCTCTTCCCCCTTTATTTTTTCCTCAACCTTCTACACCAACATATCACAGCTAAACACCACATTTGCTTCTCAGAGAGTTTCTACTCATGCCTGAACTATCAGCAAGAATGAGAATGAAGACAACACTTACACCTCCTGCCACTTCAGACCTTCCTCTGCAGAGGATCTGCTGTCCTCCTGATTATAATGCTGAATGCATGGCTGGTGACTTACACCCACGTTTCCCCAGTGGTTATCTAGTTGTTATCTTGTCAGATCACATCTTACAAGTATTCTCTGGTTAAATTCACTGCTAGGCTGTTATCAAGTTATCTGAATGTTGTTACCTGATTTACAGAAGTTTCCTTACATCTTATCATGGTAATCCTCTTCCAAACATGCAATGTTTGCAAAGATTATGAAGAGTTCCTCTGTAAGTCAAAGACTTCAAAATGCTTGTCTATAGATATGAATTATCAATTACCATTGGGCATCCTTAGGACTTATGCCCAAGCAGGAGACAGGAGCCCTGCTGCCAATTCAGAACATACTCAGGGAACCAGTACTGGCATGAGTTAATAGAAAATCCATCCTGCCTCATTGCAGATTAAGCAACACATTGGAAATAATAGTAATAAACCAAATGAATTCACAAACTTCAACTTTTACATCACATGAATCAGCTGCACATAAACATAATTTTAATTAATGTGAACGTATCACCTCCTCAGGCACTAAGAAAAGCAGAGATTTTAAAGAGACTTTATTAATTACCAGTTTACACTTGCTTTACTCAACTTGTTCAGCCTTCAGAGCACGTTACAAATCCCTTCAATGGAAAATTTAGGTATGGTTGAATGTTTGAAGTATTTGATCATTACACACCAAAGTGACATGAACAATGTCCAAAAGAAATATGAAGAGCCAAAGCCACTGCCCTAGATTACCTCTGTCTTTTACAGAGGGGTAGAAACAAAGCGTATTTTCATCCAGAAAATATCCTATTGCACCACTGCATCTAGCAAGCCCTTCTCTGCATTAGAGTCTGAGAACATGTTCAGGAAATATGCCCACAGCAGAGATGCATAACCAGCAAGAGGAATTCAATTCACATTTTAACATGTCCCATTCCACTCTAGAGCCATTGCATGGTCCTTGTTTGACTGAATCATCTCACAGATGTAAACTAGTTTAGATCAGTAAATGGTTGGACAGAAGTGCCTTTTATTCAAGATTACACAGGCAGACTCATAGGATAACATCTGAACTGCCCACAACCTGAGAATATCCAGTTATTGCAGAGGACATAAATAATTACTTCAAAGTAAATTCCATGGAAACTCTCTTTCCCTGTTCATACAAAACCTTTAAAACAGAGATCCTGTATTGATAAAGGGATTGGCTAAGAGTGGGAGAAAACAAATCCTTTAAGTCCTGTATAGATTTTCTATTGACTTTTTCAGTTATAGAATCATTCCATTAAATAAATCATACTTTATGTATAACCTGGGAAACAGCTATTCCCTCTGAAAACTCTGATATAATGTAGTAACTCCACTACATTTCCCCCAATATTTAGCGTCTCACATTTGGTGTGTAATCTTTGCAACTGCCTGATTTCTAAAGATATAAAGGTTACAGCAACATTATTAACATTTGTTCTATTTACATTTTCGCAATCACTGATAGTTTCCAAAAATAATGTTTCCATTTATAAAATTAGAAAAAAATAGCAGAAAGTTTACTGGGTGAGACCCTGAATAAGTAATGATATCTTTTTCCTTGGTGCTTCTTTAAGAACTGTATTTTTTATTCCCATAACTGTTCTCAGACTTTGCAGGGTGGTGAGGAAGATAAAAGAAGGAAACAGAGTTTGCTGCTTGTTCCACTGACCTATTTATAAAGTCCCATATGTCTGCTATTTCAACAGTTACTTCTAAGAATGGTGTGACTGCCAGGCTGAGTGGTGAAAATATTAAACTCTGTCACAAGGGGCATACAGCTTCATTAACTACCACTGAAAACCCTACAGGTGTCTTTTCAGTTTACAGGTGCCCTCCCCAGGGTCCAGGCCCTGATCTGAGATGCTACACATCTTGCTGCATAGTTTGACAGGTTCTGGCTGCAATGCTCTGTCTGCAAGCACAAAAAGGGAGAGATATATATCTAGCTGCAGACAAAAAATTAGGCTTTCTGTACAAAGCCTTTAGATCCCTATTCATACTCAAAGTAGAAGTAATTTTAAGCTATAATTTACAGACATTATTTTTGTCTATTATAGCTCTCATTGTAAGGAAATTTAAATAATGAAGCTAGAAAATATCTGCCCCAATTACTATCCCACAGCAAGATTAACTCATTGCCAGAAAATATTAGAGGCTTTAGGTTTGATTTTTTTTTTAATTAAAAAAAGAGGCAGGCTCTGCAGTTGAAAAAAAATAATTAAATTACTATTTCTCACTTTGAGCTGATCCACAGTCTCCTCATTGTTCATTAAGGTAAATTTTTTGGTTGAAGAGGCAAAACAGATACATAGTCACATGACTTGTGCTAGGTTAATCTCTTCTCTAAGTATACTGAAATAGAGCTTTGGCAGTTAGCTTCTGTAAAAGACTGTGCTGAAAACCATAAAAATTTCAAAAAATACAGTAACAAAAAAAAAATAAAGATGGGTTATGTCATCCTCATTGAGCCTTCTTTTTCACGTGTTGTGATATTAATACACAATTACATATCTGGTCTAAGGTCATGCAGTATACTGGAAGCATGGCAAATATCAAGGATTGCAAAATGAGGTGATGGTCCCTGGATGAGTTGCTACTTCAGCTTTTATTTCATTCTCAGCATTCAGTGTGTGGCCTCGTGCCATTGGTCACTTCAGTGCACCCCTGAACAGAATGCTCTGAACTGTTGTCTGTGACCTTGCCTGACTGTGTGTGAGCTGAGAAATCAGGTCCTGCCCAAAAAGCTGCTGTGAAACTGCTCTGTGCTGGCTGCGGTCCCTGTGTGCACCCCGAGGTAAAGGAGGGTGCCCAGCCTCCTCCTCCAGCTGCCTCACCCACCCTGCCAGGGCAGCTTCCCTACCTTTGAGCCACAGGTTCCCAACCTTTGAGCTTACCAGGTTCCCTGCCTTTGAGCCACAGGTTCCCAACCTTTGAGCTTACCAGCTTCCCTACCTTTGAGCTGCAGGTTACCAACCTTTGAGCTTACCAGCTTCCCTACCTTTGAGCTGCCACCTCTGCCCATGCAGCTCACACGCCACACCCCTGAGGCTGCTGCTGTCACTATCTCCACATTCCAGTGGGGAATTGAGGTGTGGTGAAGAGGAACTAAAGGTGAAATCCTTCTCTGTGCCTGAACAGAGCAAAGCAGGCTTGGTCTGGTCAGAATGTACAAACTCTGGGGATGGGTCACGCTCAGTGCTAATGAACATGTAAGAATTTTAACCACCAGCCCTCAGTGCACTTCTGGGATCTGAAGGTGTGGAACTTGTCCAGATAGGACTGGCCTCTTGAAAACAAAGCAAAAAGTCACAGCCCTGATTTGACCATCATAATTTTCTTGGTTAGAAAGGCCAGTCAAAGCACAAATCCCTCTCTGAAAGGGGCCAGCTGCAACTGGTGAGGGAAGGTACAGGAACAGGTATTTCTCAGCTACACTCAGAGTTTTGACTCAGGGACTTCCAAAGCCAAAGGGAATATCTGCATTTAGAAGGCCTTCAAAGATATTTTTTCTTTTTAATTATTTAATAATTAATAGAACATTTCAAAGCATACAGGTGCAAAAGCATCTCAGCTAGAGAATTTGCAAATAGAGGCACAATTCTGTTTTCTTTTGCTGGACTCTTCACACCCCCATCCCTTATAATTTTCCTTGGTATCACGGAATGATTTATAAATTGAAAATTATCAGAAAGCAGTTCTTCCATAAACATGTAGCATGGAAAATGTTAAGGTAAGTTTGAGGAGGACTTTTAGAAGAACTCCATTTCAACATGAAATGATGGACATTCTTAACTCTGCCTAGTGGCTGCAACTGTTGACACATGAGCTTACACAAGGTGCAGGGGTGCAATGCAGTAGGCCCTGGCTAGAACATGTAGCCAGGAATATTTGGAGATAGATCACTCCTCATTTTTGACCTGGAAAGGTTGCTCTGTCTCCACTGCTGCATTCTCACTTTTGTGTCAAAATGAAAGACACAAAGTTATGACGTCCTTGCATTCCTTCTTCCTCAGTGTAACTCAATTGTATCAGGAACACACACACACACACACACACACACACACACACACACACACACACACACACACAACACATTCTTTCAATCTTTCTGTTGTTACTGCTTGCATTTTCTTTTGTTGCTCCTATTTCTTTATTTTCCTGTAATAAATCACAGTGACACTTTTTCTGCAGTGTCCTCACTACCTTATTTCGTTCCTCTATATAAAAATGACAGAATTAGCATATTATCCTTCTAGCAGGAAACAAAGCCATCCCTCCTAGACACTGCCAGAATTATCAAAGTTTTGACATCAAAAGTGTCTAGTGATGTTTAAAAAATAGCAACTTAAGGAATACCAAGTCTGGAGAGTAAAATGTCATTTAATGATTTAGGTTTTTTTTTTTTTTGTGTGTGTTCTGTCATATGCATTTTCATGACCTCAAGGTACTCAGAATAAGTCTTTGAAAGGGTAGAGATTTACCTCTAACAAGAAGATGGAATTTGATGCAAAGAGTGTAAGACCAGCCCAAGGTGTGAGTGCTGGGTGAAAGACACTGGGCCAGTCTGGCAACTTCCCAGCTTAACTGTGAATTACATGGATTAATCCTGGGGTTGAAGATGCATAGATTGCCAGGGCAAGCCTGACCATAAAATGGGAAGCATATTTTAACCAGCAGAGAGAGAAAAGAGCATTATTCCTGATAGTGGCAATGGGCAATGCAACAGCTTGGAATCCAAGTGCAGACATCCACAGTGATACTGCAAACATATCATATATTTAGACAGTAATTGTGTGCAGGAAAAAAATCATTATCAAAAGGACACATGTAGTGAAGTTTAGGAAATATGCCAATCAGATATGAGGACATCCACAACTGTCTGCAATGAACTAAATAGAAAACAGAACTCAACTTCAGAGAAACCTGTTCCGGCTATCCTATTTATAATTGTCTTCTTTTCCCCCACAGTTTTCTGTGGATATTCTGGAGGTATGAAAATTATTTTCCTCCCAAAATAAAGATGAACATTGCTTTTTCTTTTAATTATTTGATAGCTAAGATCACCCCATGGTTAATCTATTACTTTTGTTACAATGAGAGTCTTCCCTTGCTCCAAAAACACAGAATAACCATGTCTGGTGTTTGCCCTTACAAGGCAGCTAGTCATGTGTCAGTTCTAGACTGACAAATCTAATCTCACTGCTGGTAAAGATGTGGAAAGACGAGGCTCAGCACACTTTTAAATTTATCATAAACCTGTTCCACTCTTCACCTTAAATAGCATTTTCTTCCTAGAACTTCTTATTTTGTTTTGTTATTAGCTATCAAGTTAGTGCAACTACAAAGAATAAGCATTTGTTAAAATGTTTAAAAGGTACACACCCTAAATATGATCAATTTCTGATGCCACTCCATTCTTTCCCAGCTAAAATATGTCCTTGACTCATTAAAAAAATCTTGATCTATTCAGCTGCTCTTGAAGGAAAGTGTGGGTGCAGTCCAGAAGGGCTTCCTGTACACTTTCTGAAGTATTTGTTCTGCTAGATTAAAAGCAAAATCAATTTGCAGTCCAAATTTTGTCAGCTGTTAAGTCAGTGGTATGGAACCATAAACACCTGTGTTAAGACATCTCCAGAGTTGTGCCAAAAATCTGGAAACTCTCTTCTGGGGAAACCTGTGTGTTACCAGAACTATTACTGCAATGCCAGCACTGCCAGTCCAGCCTGGTGTTAGCAATGTTGGATGTGGGAGTTGCAATCCTCTCAGAGCCCTCTTAGCAAAACAGAATTGGGGCTAAACTGCCCAGCCTTGCCCTTTGGCAGCCTTCTGGTTTGTAGGAAAGCTGTTAAGAAAGAAACTATGTTATCTGCAGTTTTGAAGTTTCACATTTGGGTCTTCTTTTTTAGTAAACACTTTCAGAATTTGGTAGTATCTTAGATACCATTTGTAGTGTGTGGCTTTGGTGGGTTGCTGGAACTGCCTTCCACAGCATTAAAGTTCTGTTATGAGACATATGGCTGGTGGTTACTTTTGCTTTTTAGCACACTCAGAGCCAGAGCAAATTGTTTCATAGCATCATAGGATGGTTCAGGCTGGAAGGGACCAAAGATCATCCTGTTCCAGTCCCCTTCCATGCTAGACCAGGTTACTCAAAGTCCCATCCCACCCAGACTTGAACATTTCCAGGGATCCAAAGCTTCTCTGGACAATCTGTTCCAGGGCCTCCCCACCCACACAGCAAAGCATTTCTACCTAATCTAAACCGGCCCTCTTTCAGTTTAAAGCCACCCTGCCTTGTCTTATCACTACATATCCTTGTAAAAAGTCTGTCTCCCTGCTCTCCTGTAGCCCCATTTAAGTACTGGAAGGCTGCTACAAGGTCTCCAAAGAGCCATCTCTTCTGCAGGCTGAATAACATTTTATTTCAATATCATAAATCCATCATGGTTTTACCTACTTACATGCTATTCTCTTTTGGAAAAGGTGATATGTGCATTTGTTTACACAGCCCATTTCCCCTCTTCCATGATAGCAGTAGTTCCAAGGATCATGCTGGATTCCTGCTGCAGGTGACGTAGCTGCTTCTGTCTGAGCCTCACAACTGTACCTCAGAAACCTCTCTGCTAACATCAGCCCATACACCCAGCTACACCTTTCACATTTTTCCCTTAGACAAACTTCCCTCTCAATCCAGGACGGCTTCCTAAATTTCTAGCACAATCAAAGAAATAATTGAATTCAGTAGTAAAAATTGGTGTATTACTCAAGTGTCTTCAGTATCTGCCCAATACATTTCAACAGAGATTTAGGATTCTTGTAGCAGTCTTCCCATGTATCTCACAAAAAAGAACATCCTGCTGATGTTTATTAATGCAGAAGTTACAGACGAGTTATTTGGCAATGACTGTATTAGGTTTCTGGGAAGTGACAGCTGGAACAAGGTGTACTTCCCTCATGTAGCCCAGCTATGAGAAACACCTTTGGACTTAGATGATGGGTCAGCAATGCTTTTAAGTGATATTAGATATCTTTTAGGACAGCAGGATAATAAAACATAAGCATAACCTACATGGCTACTAGGCTGGAAATAAATGAGGTGAAACTAAGATTCCTGGCTTGTTTTTTTTTTGTTTTTTTGTTTTTTTTTTTTTTTTTTTTTTTTTTTTGTTTTTTTTTTTTTTTTTCTTGCTGGATAATCAGCGTGGTGATCTTTGTCAGTTCGAAAAGGTGATTCCTGAAGTGACCCGAATTCTATCAGCTAGACTGTCCGGAGCTGCGTCAGGTCCCTGGGCACGACTGCTCCAGGGAAGTATTGATGAACAACCTGTAATGACCTTTCACATTTGTCATCACAAGCAAAGCTGGGTCGGTGCAGACAATGCAAATGGCAGAGTCAGAACAAAACTATGAATTTCTGCACACATTCAGAAACAGTCGGTCACAAAATGCAAATTTAATTGTTGGGGTTTTTTTTACAGACATGCAAGTGGTTTTTATAGCATGCAATGAGGAAGCTGGTGTGCTATTTGTACGTGGTTTATCAGGCGAAGAAACACGTGCCTCTACATTTCACAAATGAGTGTTCGCTTTTCCTTCTCTCATTACAAACGGAGAGGGGTGTCAGTGCACAGCCCCAGCCCCTCTGGCGGTGCGTGTGGCTCAGGCAGCCCTGCCCGGCCCGCCCGCAGCCGGCAGTGGGCAGCACACGGGCCGCCCTTGTGGGACACGCCAGGACCGTGAGGGGCCGCTCGGCTTCTTCTGTCATCTCACGGATTCCCTCTGGCACATTCCTCTGCCTTCCCATGCTGGGCCTCCTGCCTCCATCCTGCCCGAAGGCACAGGGCAGTTCCAGCGGGAAGGCGCAGCCGGCGCGGCCCCGGTCGTGTCCCGTGCACAACCTGCGCAATCGCCGCGGCCCCGCCGGCTCCCGGCGCGCCCTCAGCGCGGGCCCGGCCAACGCGAGAGGAGCTTCCCGGGACTCCTGGGACACGCGGGACCACGCCACTCACCCCGCAGCAGGGGAACTACAAGTCCCAAAAAGCTTTGCGCGCAGAGCCGGCGGCTGCCTGAGCCAGTGGGGCGCTGGGCTTGCTGGGGCTCGTAGTGTGGCCGGGGGGATGTCCGGCCCCGCCTCCGCCCGGCCGCGATTGGCCGCGCCCGGCTCCGCCCCCCGCGCGCCGCTGTCGCCCGGCCCGGCACGGCGCTCGCCGCAATCACAGCGGCCGCGGCGGCGTCTCCTCTGCATGAGCTGGTGAGGGCGGCGGGGCTGCGCTGGCCGGGGGCTCCGGCCGGGGGGAGGACGCGGGGTTCGCCTGAGCGAAGGGAGCTGTGAGCACGGGACGGCCCGCTCCGCTCCGCTGCCCGGCCACAGAGGCAGAGGCGGGGGAGCGGCCCCGCCGCCTACCCGGGAGCGGCCGAGGGTACCGGTGTCCTTCCCGGGCTCCGAGCGCTGCCGAGCCCCCGCCGCTTCGCCCGGCGTCCCGTCCGGCCCTGGGCTGGCACGCCTGGCCTGGGAACTGTGTTTGATCCCTCCGTGCTGCAAGAGAGACTGGCTCAGAGCGGCTCCTTCCGAGGGGCACTGCCCAGGGCTGGCACGGGAGGGACATGGGGCAGTGGGGGAGGAAGCAGTGGCAGCAGCTTAGATTAAATCACCAGTAATACATTTTTACTGGGAGAAAAGGGCGGAGTAACTGTTTACGGGATTTCGGTGGAGAGCTGGGGATGCCTGAAAGGCGCTGCGCTGTGGCTGGTTGTTTATAGCTGGTAGACAGCCTAGGTAGGTAGGTAGCATGAGGCTCTGCTTGGAGGTACTAGCACCACTAGTTCCTAGTTAGGATGGAACAACACTGTGTTGGATGCCTGTATTTGCGAGTTAACATAAATATTGTAGCCAAGACCTGAAATGCTAAGATAAACGATAGTGAAAGACGTGGATTGCAGGAATCTTGTGTAATATCACCCTGGAATTTCTACGTAATAACTTCTGTAGAATTTCATTCTCTCCGTGCTCCCAACATTTCCATGCTTGCTGAGCAGACTTTCTTACCCTTACCTGACTTACTCTTTTACCCTTATACCCCCTATGCCAACTCAAGCAATTTAACAAAATTATTGCTCATGTAGCATTGTGGTATCTGTTTTTTCTTACTATCAGAATGTGATGGCAGAGGCTTTGTACATCTGCAGACAGATAAGAAAGTAAATAGCAGAAGCAGTTTTATCGAAGCCTTAAGGTCTGCCAGATTTGAATCTGGATTTTTTGAAACACGTAGAGAAAAAAATCCCCTGAACTAGGTGTATTAGCTTATCACCATTTTAGGAATGATTTTGGGGTTTTTTTACCCTCAGGTAAATTGTGCCATCTCTACTGCTGAGAAAAGTAAACCTGCAAACAGGAGAATGAACTTATTTGTAATGACTTTTAAATACATTTATTTAACATCAAGAATCATTCTGAGTTAACTAAAAAATCATGGGTTTTTACAGTAAAAGTGGCTTATACATCTTCAGTAGCTAAACAGAAATATTTTACTAAAAGTTTTAATCATACTAAGCCCGTTTATAGAATGGTTACTAGCAGACTTTGTAAGGATATATTTTGCAACAGGGATGATAATCTCCTTCAAAGTGTAACATGCTAGAATTTATAGCGATGGAGGTTTTTTTCCTTTCTACAACACAAGTGCAGAAAGAAAATCAGATTATTTGTGCAGGGGCCTAATCACAGTTTTAGGTGCTTCTGTTTTTGTAGCAGCCAGCACAGCATGTGGGTGGAACATTGCTGACAGAACTGTGGACATCAGTTTCCTGTGAGGAAGACTTTCACAAATTTTGTGGAAATCAGCATCTAAGTGGCAGGCAATATGCAAGCACCCTGTGGAGAAAGGAACTGTGGCTTGATTTGGGAATCTCAAAGGCTAGTAGTTACGAGAAGTGAGCTGTTAAGAAAGACTTTGCAGAAGAGCTTTAGTGGTCATCTGACCGGCTTAAGGCTGTTATTTTTCAGCAAGGTTACTGTTAGTGTACTTCTCATGCAAGTAAAATAGAGATATGGTTTCTGTTTATACAGCTCTTGGAGACTGTGCCTAAGGTGTTTCAAGTGCAACCCACTGAAGTGTCAATATTGCTTTAAAAGCTAGTGGAAAATACTTTGATCGACTCAAAGCCCTTTCTTTAGAGTGCTATCCTGTTCTAAGAGTATTGATCTCAAAGGACTGTTTCCCAAAGGAAAGTTGTGAACTCAGGGAACAGGTAGTTGGCCGGAAAAATTGTTCCCGCAGCTGCCAGCCATTTCCAGATGTGGGCTTTCCTAAGCATCCCTGTCTTATCAAGTCAGAGATGTTTGCTAGCTATCTAGTGGGAAGTGGTCAAAGCACCTCTGTCCGGGCAGACTGGTTTTATGAGTGAATTGTTCTGCAAGAGCCACCCAGTTCTGGATGTGCTTCTTCCACAGACTGTGCAAAGTGTGCAGCAGCCTTACCTGGGTGTGTACGTGGTGGTGTGATGCTGAGCCCACTGTACTGGTGGGCCTTTATCCTGGCATGGGCTCCAGGCAGAGTTAATTAACTCTTCTGGCAGAAAGACTAGGCAGAGCTGGTCAAATCTTATGTTATTTTCTGTATCAACCAAAGCTCTAAGATTGTCTTGTAGTGAGTTTTTAGTTTTTCCACACAGTCTTCATCTGCATGTGATGTAGGATTGATTGCATGTGATGGATCTTCAGAGAAAGGCTCTTTCTGTACCTGTGGTAAACTGGTCAGATGAGCTGCTCTCTCTTAGTATGACTTGAAGACAAAGCATGTGATGGGCAGCTTTCTCTTCTCAACTGTAGGTCAGGAACTCATACAACACAACCCTGAACACAGCCTTTTAAATTGCCCACTTGCATTCAGAGGCCTTCTTTAAAACAAGTAGAAATATATGTGTGTGAGAGTATATTTCTTTGATCATCATTTGTTTGGCTTGGTTTGGATTTTTTTTTAAGCAGTAGTTAGAAACAAACTATGAAGACCCATTCCCACTGCACGTGTTTAAGCCTATTTTAAATGCTGCTTAGAGAAATTCAGCATTTAAAGTTACAGTGTACTAGTCCATTATGGTATGCCTGGGGTTTTTTTTTATTTCCTCCCTTCTTTCTGGTGTTAATTTGATTTAATTATAGTATAGGAAAAGACAGATAAGAGAGATGATATGTCATTAATTTGTACCAAAGAGGAGGTTCTTTTCTATTCTAAATTATCCATGACAAAATATGTATGATATGCTAGTACAGTGCAATGTTTCTTGGTATTTATATTTTTTCCCTGGGTGTTCTGCATCAGTCACAACTTTTGTCTCAGCAGAGGAGAGAAATGTGAAGACCTAGATGCTCTTGTACTATCTGGAAGACTTGAATCCCTCAGTGAGGCTCTGCCTGAGGTAGCTGAGTCTCTGTTCTGGTGTGTTGCAGGGATTTTCTGTGCTGGGGCTGTGGCAGGCAGGGTGCAGTGCTGCTGTGGGGTACACCTGTGGTACAGAAGTCCCTGTTCCTGCTCTGGCCCAGGGGTTTTCTGTGCTGGGGCTGCTGGCAGGCAGGTTTGGGGTACTCCTGAGGTACCTGTGTGTGGCACAGCAGCGCCTGCCCACAGGTTCTGGCTGAGGTCCTGAGAACTGAGGCTCCTTGTGAGTGTAGTCAGGAGTGTGAACTCACCAGGAAAGACAATCCCATCTGACTGGTTCCATTTGGCTGGTATATCAGTAACTGATAGTGTCAGGGACTGTTTGCATGTGATGGATGTGTGTGCCAGGACCTCCTTTGAGCCATCATGTTACATGGCCTGGTGAACAGCTGGCACCCATGCAGTTTCTGTTGATATGCCCTGGATTCTGATGAATGCTATCTCAAAGAGCTAAGCATCATGTGAAAGGATCTCCAGCACTTATCTGGACCATTAACTTTTTTTTTTTTTTTTTTTTTTTTTTTTTTTTTTTTAATGTAAACATAATTCATGTTATAGTTGGAGAAATGTTATCAGGCTGACACTGAGCTCTGAGAGATCTGTGTGCAGGAAATTCAGCTCAATATTCCAGTAAGTCAAATTCAGTTAAGATTCATAAGCAGATTGTTCAAACAATGCTGATTTTCTTTTCTTGCCTAATATTTCAGGAGTTAGATATACTGAATTGAATACTGGAAATGAATAGACTCATTGGCCTGTGGCCTATAGTGGCACTTTACAAAAGTTCTGTACAGGTTGGTTTGAATCTTAGCCAGGCTGTAGGCAACAGAATAGGCAGGTTTTATGGGTGCTGTAAACACAGTGCATCTTCAACACAGTATGCTATTTGTCTTATCATCTGAAGAAGTGACAAGGTAGATCAGGCAGAGTTGCCATACAAAGCCACATGCTTCGGCAAGAATGACAAAACTTTACAATTCCAGCTCAACATGGGAGAGTATAACCATCTAATAAAAAATCTGCTTATTCCTTCATATCTGCTTGTGTGCTGAAGAAGCTAATAAGTCAACAAACCTAAATTGTTAAGTTACTGTGTATTATTCTTGCTCCAAGTGTTACAGGCAGTGACAGGATTGGCTTCTTCCTGAAAGATAAGTTTTTGGAAGAAGCAGTTTCATAACAGTTAATCTGTGTAGACCATCAAGACTTTCTTACTTTCTGCTAGCTCCACTAAAAAGGATAAAAATCCCCATCTTTTAAATATGTATATATAGTATAATATATGCATATATATATTTTTCACACTACTGCCTGTAAGATAAATCTTAGTGACCAGTGAATCCATGCTGTGTGTCGGGTTAGTAGTCTTCTCTGAACACAACTGCTCTGGAGAGGATCTGGCTGCTTCTCTATTCCAGCCTCATTTGAGTGGCTGCAGAGGGGTGGTTTTGACTGGGGTACTGAGGCTGACTTAGACATTGTTTACTTGGTTTAGTGGTAGTTTTGATATTTTGACTTGTGACTGTGTTGAATGGCTTGGGGGTTTCCAGCTTTTATTCCAGAAAAAGTCACGTTAAAATAGACTACTCTGCCTCTTACAACAACACCTCTTCCATACCTAGCAGCAATCATTTACTTCCAGGATCTTGTATTTGTGAGTAGGCAGGTGTAAAATCCCATCTCCCTGAGCATGAGGAAATGTGTAATCCTTATGCATGTGCCAGGAGCATGCAGTTCTTCAGGGGAGTTTGCTTTTAGAGTTTCACATCAGATGCAGCAGACCTGAGACTGTGACCAGTAAATGGAACCTGCCTGCCCCCTGAACCCCAATTCAAAAAGCAGACCTTAAACCTGTGATTGGATGTGGCCAGATAGTTTGCTTGTAGAGTAAATGCTTTACCAGATAATCAGGGTGCTCAGGACATTCACTTGCAAGGACCCTACTTCTAGTCCTCTCAAGAAAGTAGAAAAAGCCATTTCTGCATGGGCTCAAACCTCCCCTGTGCTCTGCTTTTCTAAATTTGTCGTTCACAGGCTCAGATGTATTTTTCTCACTGTGCACCAAGTGCAAACACTTAACCATTGAGGAAAGGGGGCAAAAATGCTGCTCTTTCATGTGGTACTGGTTCACATTTGCTCTCCTAGCATAAAAGGTTGCACAAATAGCGTGAGGCTCTCACAGCCTGCACTTTCCCCAGCCCCAGCAGTTAGGGCTGCATCTTGTGCAGAACAGTGGCATGGCCTCTTTCCACCCTCTTTGGTATTGTGGGCACAGAGAGCTTTTGTGACACTCTGACCTTCCAACTCCCCACCACTTTTCCATGTCTGCAGTGTCCTACATCACCTGGGCTTTGACTCAGTAATAATGGGCTGATTGCCAGTGAGTGGAAACCAGGGAATTACATAAGCAGAGACCAAGAGAATAGTTTTAATCTGAAAGAGTTTTATCTGTGAAGTAATTGATAGTGAGGCTTGCTTTGTATTTGAGACTTATTCATTGCCAGCTAGTATAGAGTGAAACAACTGGAGGGAGCTGAACAACTTGGTTGTCCTATTCAGAATTGCTTTCAGTCAGATTTGAAAGCTGACAAAAAGCTATTGTAACTAGTAGCAGCTTGGTGCTAAAGGAAGATATGACCCAAAATTGTACTGTGGGTTAAATGGTCTGTAAAACAAAAAGAAAAATCCCACAAGCAGGAAAAGCTTATAGTTGGGATATTGCTGATGTTTGTTTTGCATTTTTTATTGGCTGATGTCCTCTCATTCACTTGTCTCAAAATTCTTCATTAGGAGAATTTTCTCCCATTTGTGGAGTAAATAAAGAAGAGAGATGATACTGAAAGCAGTTTTGCTGCTGGGCTGTGCTCTGGGCATCAGCACATTCCCCATGGAAGAGCCTGAAGATGGAGGCAAGCACTGGGTGGTGATTGTTGCAGGTTCCAATGGCTGGTACAACTATCGTCACCAGGTAAGGACCACTGCTCCCCATGCTGATGCTGTCCATGCTCCAGACAGTGCCAGCTCCCAGACTTGCAGGAAGGTGGTAGCTGCCTATCATCTAGACTAGTTTAGACCTTCTGCCATTTGAGCAAGTGCTTCTAGACTCCCAGGTGTGTGAGGTTTTCAAAGCAAACAGCAGCAAGGTTTGCTCAGAACCTGCTCTTAGTTATTTTTGTTACCACCCCAAGAATTCCCTTCCACTACTCCTTTTTACTATATGGTTTTGGTTTTGTTTTTTGCATACAACTTTTTTCAGCCTCTCACCTCTTGAAAAAGCTGTCATTACCAGAGGAGAAGTATTCTTCCTCTAATCTCACTTCTGCATCCTGGGAGATAAGTGCCTTTTAGGGTAAATACTCTATTACTAACTAGGCTAGAGGATCTAACCCCAACTTGCAGTTGTAGAGAAGATACCTAGAGGTAAACCTCATTTTGAGACACATGTGTTCCTTTCCATTTCTTTCCTCTTTTCATTATGCTCTGAAAAGCTTCCTTTTTTTCTAGTTAAAAATCTCTGAAGGCTGCAAATGCATTATTATGTTTTGAGGAGTGGACATATTGAAGGGGTTTCTTTTTAACCTGAACCAGTTTGCTGGCTGTGTTCAACAGCATGGCCTCAGAATTATGTTGGCACAACAAAGATAGGGTGCAGCAGGGTGCAGGGAACAAAGTGAGTGGCAGAAACAGGAGGAAAGGGAACAAGAACTCCTGAGTAACTCTGCTGGGAAAGCCAGTGTGTTGTGAAACTCTGGGCTGAGTGTGGGTGTCACTATGGACAGGATTAAATCCAAGTGACTTAATTCTGATTAAGTCCAAGATTTATAATCAGCAGTCAGGAAACTTCTGCAGCACTTCCCCTTGGGGAATTGCTGGACAATCCCTTAAACAGATCAATCTGTGCAAATGCTATCTTTGCTCTAAATTTGCAGCTTGGCTTTCCTGGAGAACAGGATAATTTAATTCTGATTTATATGTACATTTATATATTTCTAAATGCTAGAAGAATAGTTTATTATAGTATTGTTGGTTAAATACTAGTGTACAAAATCAGCATTTTTAAAACTGAGTTTTATGAAATGTACTGGTTGAATTGCTGAATGCTGGAACTTTTAAAGTATTTATTATTTTTAATGTAACTGCCTGTAAAATATAGAGAGGCTTCATCCTCTTGTTTGATTGAGGAACAGATGAACCTTCTGTGTGTTAGGCACCTTGGGTTTTGTGTATGTTTCTTCTTCTTCTAGGCTCACAATCAGTTTGTAACTTCCAGCACAGTGATGAGCTTAAAACTAAATTAATCAGACTGACAATCTTGTTGCATCTGAAGAACAACCTGTCACTGGCAAGTGCTAGCTAAACACTTTGACAAACAGGTTTCAAGGACTTTCCTGGCTCCTTACACTGTAGATATCACCTGATAATTATAGTTGGAATATTACAGCCTTAATATAAACTATTCCTATTTAAAATTAAATCTTGAAGAAGAATTTTAAAGTTGAAATTGGGAAACAATGATGAAAATACTACTGCTGTACTAGATTACTGCCTGTCTTGGAGTGTCTAAATGTAATTACTGAGTTGTGCTCTTTTTGTTGCTATTGCTGAATAACCAGTCTAGCTGGCTCCCTTCCATTCTAGGAGGAGTTACTACCACAACATTAATTCCTTAAATAAAATTACAATTTTGAAGCTGTGGCTCATGAGAATTCCTTTTCTCAGTTGCCTGGGCACAGTTTTTAGTCTCTCTGTCAATGAGCCTGCAGTGGCAAGTGCATCTGCCAGGTAAAATAGGGTTATGCAGAACACAAGAGCCACACTTACATATTTGTGTCCAACAGTGAGTGAATCTCTTTAACATGCTAGTTTCACAGAAGCCTATTAACTTTTGAGTGTGATCATGCTTTGCAGATATTTACTAAGTAATTCCTTTTCAGTGTTAGAAAAATGAGAACGGGATTTCTTTAAATACCTAATTTTGAAGATAAGGTCAGCTAACAATGCACAGTATCTGCCACGTTGGATTGTTCTGAATTTAAATACTATTTAAACTGTATTTTAAACTGCCACTTGCTTCAGGTATTAACATTTGGAAAGAAGAAAATTAGAACACCAATAATAATCCTATTAAGGTTACAAAAGCAGCATTGTAAAAGAGTCCTTCAGAATGAGGCTGGGTTCTTGCTTGCCTGTCCTGAGCAACACACTGTGCATCTTAACTTGTTATGAAAAAGCTCAATTCCCACAGGATGCAGCACAGCAGCAGGTTCTGCCTAGTGCTAATGCTGTTCTGCCTGGTGACCTTTTTTGGTCAGTCTTAAGGGCCTGGTGGGTGTGAGCACACATGGTAGCAGTGACATGTGGTGAGACAGAGCCAGCAGTTAGTCATGGGAAATCCTCTCATGTGTGACATGAAGTGTCATCCAGACAAGGGTGCCTTGGGTATTAAAAAATTGGGGAAATTTGTTCCCAGGAAAACAAGCAGAATGGTAGACTTTTAGGAGAGTCATTCAGAGGAGGAAAGATGCTACAGAAATCTGAGGAGTTCTAACAGATTTGTGAAAATATTATGCAGACTGCTCACCATCTCTTGGTGTGTTAGGGTTCCCTACCTTCTAGAGGTAGAAGCAAAAACATTTAAAGTAATTAAATTATTTGCCAAAGTCACTTATAGTGGAATAGGACTTGGTCTTTCACTTCTGTGCTTCAGAACACATAGTGAACACACATAGGAACACGTGGAATTGTTCAGTAGAATCATACCTGTGCTATAATTTTTTTGCTTTCCAAAGGAGAAACTGCAGAGGAAAATATATTGTAGTCTAATTCAGTTCACTCTTGCCATCACCCTTCTTCCCCAGAACTTCTCTGACCTAGCCTGAGTACAAGTGGATTTGTAGATGTGTTCCTGTAAGTAGTTATTCAATGTAGCTTTTTTTTATTACCAGACTTTTTGCTATTCCCTTCATGCAACTAAGCACTCATAATGTCCCTTTGTAATTTGAGAATTGAGCAGACACATCTCAGCTGTGTCAGGGTACACTTCCCTGTGTGTTCAGCTGTCCAGGGTACACTTAATACATGATGTTGCATGTTTGTGTTACCTTTTTATTTTGTGAGCTCCAGTTGCTTTGCATGCTGCCTGCTTCAACGTTGTCACATGTACTGTATTGTAATTATCTGGTGGCAATGTGCTCATCTGACTGAGCAACCACAAAAGCAGAAGAAGTAGATTACATATTCAAAAATACCTCATTTCATACATGGCATGCTGTACAGACCCCAGGAATATTAAGTTTGTAAAGACTTTGCAGACCCAGGAAACACTGAGTTTGCACCTGTAACCTCAAGGAATCTGAAAGTTTGCTTAAGACTGGTTATTTAGATGTCAGTGGTCAGGATCCACTGTTAGTACAAACCAAGGATAGAAAAGGAGAAAAACCACCATTTGTGCTTAATATGAGCAAGATTCACACTTTGCAGGCAGTTGCTCCCACTGGCTGAAACTGGGACTTCTTCCTAATCAGGATGACCTAAACTTGGCTTACACCTTCATCTCATCCAGTTCCTAAAACAAAATTGAAGTGTTTTGTGTAGTATAGAGCCCAGTGTGATAGGCTTACTGTCATTGCAGGGCTGGCTTGTACATTGCTTTGTGCTTGTGGCTTCTCAGTTCTTTGGCATTTTTATCCTTATTTTAGTGGTTTTGATTAGAGTTGCTTGGGCTATGGAAGGGCTATCGGTGTGCTCCTCTCTGCTCCTCAGCAGTTACTCTGGCTTCTCTTCAGCAGCTTTCTATTATGAGACTGGCTGCTGTTCAGGAGTATACTCCCCCTCTTCCTAGGGAAAGTGGCTCAATTCTCTGCTGCACAAAGAGCTGGATAAAATACCTCTGGAAAGCTTAGCGACATATGTGAGCAAATCTAGTACTGAATGCTTCTGACAGATTTGGACAATGACTCAACAAGCTAGTTCTCATTAGAAGAAATAGTCTGGCTTTTCTGTGTGATGAACATACCAGCTAATTCAAATCTAAAGCTGGCTTCAAATCAGATCAGAAGACCCATGCTTCCTGGATGCTCAAACCCACATAGTTTGTGGAAAAAGCCTGATGTGGAACAAGAGTCTTACTGAAGATGGAATGCATCCTCAAGAGTAATGCCGGACTGAAAAAGTCTGGCAAAATTACAATTAAAACTAAAAAAATATGAATTTGTATACATGAGTCTGTTTTCAGTTGTTATTTTTAGTCTTACACTCACAGAGCTTTGTGGGTCAGAGACTGTATTTATTCAGTGTCCTAGACACTGCCAGCCAGAGCAGTATCTTATTCCAGGACAGTCTTAAATTTTCCTCTCTTGTAGGTAACAGACACTAAGGCTGCCTTAGCCTTCAATTAACATTTCCTCACTGTGCTTAATAAATTTAAACCAAACTCTTAGGAAACCTTTGCTAAATTCTTGATAGAGTTATATCTTTGGGCAGACTCACTGATGTGTGTTTAAGCAAAGGAGTAAGACATGGCTGGCATTTCAGACATATTCTTTTACTTTGTTTGTATATTGGAGTTCATTCTTGTTTGGGCTGAAATGTCACAGCCTAAACAAGAATGAATTCTTGTAGTGGGAATTGTGCTGCTTTAAGGTAAAGCTGCCAGTTCCTTTCAGCCATGAACCTAGCAGTCATAAGACAAGAAGTAACCAATTTCACACAAGTCCAAGCTTTTCCCTTAGGAACTATTTATGCAAGCTTGTGTCATAAACAACTTGATTTTTCCAAAAATCCCCCCAGGCAATTTGCTTAAAAGCTGTGTCATTCAAATGTGTGAACAGCTGTGTGGCAGAGGAAAATTGGGGTGCCAGGAAAACAGGGTAGTTCACTCTCTGATCCCCATGCTTTCCAAATCTAGGATTTAATTATTTAAGCAGCTCTTCCATCACAATTTGCTGATGTAGTGAAGGGTTTAGACTAACCAGGGGGTGAAAGGTCTAAACCATGCCCTTAACAGTGTCCATTTTGGAGCTACATATAAGGTCAGTGTGCAGCAGGAGCTGTGTAGCTGCACCTTCTCCTGTGCTGTGTGGGGCAGCTGCAGCTTTTCCTGTGCTGATCTGGGGCAGCCCCTCAAATCACAGTCACAGAAACATGATTTAGTGACAATTTATCCAGTAAATGTTCATAGCACACATTTCACATGTTAAACCATAAAGAATAATACCAATAAGAGATCTGAAACCAGTGAACAGCTGTTTCTTCTAGAGTGGTTTACAGGTGCAGATATGCCAGAAATATTTCATAGAGAAGCAGGGTCAAATAGCAGTATTTGAGAGCAGTTAGACATCAACAGGAAATACTCTGCGTACACCTCCCTGCTCTGGCTGCAAACGTTTTTACTCTGGTTTTGTAGAGATTTATGGGGGTTTTATGTGTACACAGGGACCAATCATGAGCAATATCAAAGGTGGGTAATTAAGTCAGCTAATTCTATGCAATAAACCCTAACTGTTTACTCATAACTGTCCTACTTTAGTCAGTGGATTTTTAGTAGGAATGCATATTTTTGCTGCTCTAGGCTTTGCTGGTGATAACATTATGCTACCAGCAGTTCCCTTAGCAAAAGCCTTAAAAGGCTGGGACAACCCCCAAGCAGGCATAAGTTGAGATGAAGGGAATTGACTACATTGATCTGTGTTCCTTTTCAGTAGGGATTTTGGTAATGACTGCTGTTTGCTAAGGCAGGACATACTGAGCAAACAGTGAATGAACCAGAAGGAAGGAGAGGAAACTAAAACAACCTGATGCATTTACAAAGTTTAACTTCTTTTGGGTACTTGGGATCAGTTGAAACACCTCTGAAGTCCCTGCTGGCCAGCCACATGTCTGTGGGAGCAGACACTTGCTGATTGAATATGGTGATACTCTATCACTGCATGCCTGAGCATTTCCCTATTGCCAGCCTGTGAAGGTTCCTGTCAGCATCACAGAGGTGTGTGAGTGAGAAGGGATCTATGATCTACTCATCAATCAGTGTAGAGAAGCCCTGATTAGTTTTCTTCTGCTTCTGCTTGGGTTGCTTGTGAAAATCAAGTATCTTCTCAGGCATACCTGTGCTCTTCTGTTTCATATTATATGCAATACCTTCCTAACTCTGTTTGACCTCAATGTTTTGACTTTTTGAGGCAGCAGCTGGTATGATGACATACAAGGAAATGGAAAACTAACTGGGAGATTGTCTGGGATAGGTGGAAGAGAACCTAGACTGCTGACCTGTAAAGCAGGAAATGGAACTGCTTTAGTAAGAACAGTTTAACATTTGGGGTTAAATCTCACATAAAGAGATTTTATTGTTGGAGAGTTCATTAGCATTGAAAGTGCCTCACCCTTCACAGAATCTTGCACAACTATCTTTTCTTTTCATTTTTATCTGTACTTAGAAGACCAAGGATTTTAAAGTTAGCGTATTTTACAGTGTCCTTTTGGTCAAACAAAGGAAAATCACTAGTACTCCTAAGTAATCTAAACAGACACTGGTCTACTTAAACCACATCAATTTGGTTTCCAAATTAGCAAATTAGATTAGTTCAACACAAGTAAGCTTTAAAGCCTGCTTCCTGCCTGCATTTGGAGTGTGCATTTGTTAGATGAGATCTCTTCCATTAATCCTGCACAGCTTTTCCTAGCATTTGGTGGGTTCTAGTTTGCAAGTTTAGGAATGATTGTTAATGCCCCATTAGGGCACTCAGGGACTGTAAGTTTTAAAGAAGAGAATTATTTGGGCTGGGGTTACTAAAAGATTAGCATTCTGATAGAGCTCTGCATTTACTTTACTGTATTTACTGCATTTACTGTAATACCACTTTAATGAGTGTTGTTATTTCTGTGTCACGGGAAGATGGTTCTGTAAAGAAAATATGCTTATTCATATCCTGTACAAATCAGCAAAAGAGCCTGAATTTTGCAATTCTGTTTTCCACTGAAATAGGATGGTCCCTGAGTTAGTCCCTCTGCAGAGTAAGAAATACATAATTAAAAAGAAAATATTCCTTAAACCAAATTCTCATCTCATAGTAGAGCAAGATTTAATAAAATCTTTGCATAGATGAGATTGGTAAACAATACTTGCTGAAGTCAAGGACAGCCTCTAATCCTTAGTTGTGCAGGCTTGGTGCAGAACTAAGGGAAATTGGTGGAAATCCAACTCTTTTTGTCTGCTTGGCACACTTTGAATTTCTCTGTCACTGCAAAAGGTTTTTATTTTGATTTTCTCATACAATGGAGAATATTGCTGAGAGCTTCATGTTAAATTTGTTATCTGTACCAAGTCTGAAGTAACTTCTGGTTTCTGTTTAAATAAGAAATCAAAATAGATAATGAAGGAGAGATAATAATCATAGTCTCTACTATTAATGCAACTGCTTGTTTAGAGAAGAGCAATGAGCTCTGGTTTAACCTGTGCATTTCAGCTCTCTAGCAGCCCTCAGTCTCTTATATTGGAATGAAGTTTGTTTTGGTCAACAGCCTGCTCTGAGGTCTGAAAAGCTATATTGCTTCTAGTATCAAAGATAAAATTTCTGTTAAAACTAGTAATGAAAATTTGCTTAATTTCAGGCAGATGTGTGCCATGCGTACCAGATTGTACACCGAAATGGAATCCCAGATGAGCAGATCATTGTCATGATGTATGATGACATTGCTGATAATGAGGAGTAAGTGATGAACATGCACTGGTCACAAACTATATGGTTACTACAAACATGCAGTGGTCACCAGTGTGTTTTGAGTTTGTAGTAGTTTTGAAAGAAAAGCCCTTAAAACCATCTCTGATATGCATAGAGATGTCAGCCATCAGCACAATAATTCTCCTTTGAAATGTGCTCATGAGCTTCCTAAGCCCTGGAACACAGCTCAGCATCAGCTGTGGCACTGAGGACTGCAGAGCTTTGTTATGAGAGTAAGGGATCTTAACTCCCAGCCATAACAGTATGCAGCAGATAAATAACCTAAACTTGTGAACACAGGGGAGGTCTGTGTGCAAATTTCAGGGCTTTTTTGGAGGATATTATCAGATTAATTCCCAGCATTCAATGAAGATGGGTGCAGGTCCCATTCTGGGTGACTGTCTAGAGCATATCATTGCTTCCTGTATGACACAGTTAATTTATACAGCCTCTAATTCTGGAACAACTTCCCCCAAAATCAGCACAGCAGCACTGGGAGCAAAGTGTTAAGGGGAGTAAAGGCAGGACTCCAAGGAGAGAAATGATAGAGACTATTCTCCTACATCTTCAGATTAATTGATATGATCTGAGATAGAATACTTGAATGTACTCTGAGAGTAAGGACACCTGAGACAAATACATATAACTGACTGAAGTGTAAAGCCCTTTATATTCTGAAATCACTTAATGACATATGGTGCAAGTTCCTCTACTCTCAGGTGAGCTGGCTTCTGTTGTTCTAAAGTCATTGCATGGCACGTGGATAATTATTCCTATTTTTGTTCCATTTACCTTTCAGAAATCCAACCAAAGGCATTGTCATCAATAGACCTAATGGCTCAGATGTGTATGCTGGAGTGCCCAAGGACTATACAAAGGAGGTAGGAACAAAACCCCTTACCCTGGGGTTCAGCATTATCCAATGTCTGAATAAATTCTTTCAACCCTGTAGCTTACACTCCAAAATGCACATAATATAAAGCATCAAGTTTATTCACCTATATGGTTTGACATGAAGTTTGGTGTTTGTAATATGAATATAAACAATAGATTCTTTGAAGTGAAGCATTGGTCATCAAAGTGAACCTTTACACTGTTTGCATGCTGACAGATGAAATAAAAGGAAGGAAGGGCTTGGATTGTAAATGTTGTAACTCAATCTGAAAAACAGCTATGTAAAACTAATTGTTTCATTAAATCAGTACAGTAATCCAGTCACTCTGTGATTTCATGATTCAGCAGCCAAGTGAGTCATTAGATAAAGATGTATTGAAAAGGCTGGCCAGCTAAATTTGTCATCCATGCATAGCTTCTAACTTTATGAAACCATCTTTCTAAATGAAGATTTTGTTGTTTTTATGATCAGATCTAACTTTAATCTTCTCAAATCCTTAGGATGTTACTCCTAAGAATTTTCTTGCTGTTCTCAGAGGAGATGAGGAAGCAGTGAAGGGGGTGGGATCAGGAAAAGTATTGAAAAGGTAAGAGAAGTTTAATTTAGAAAATATTTGCATGTGTAGTTGTAAATTGACACTGATTTCAACAAAAGAATAAATTAGAGCAACTTAAGAATCCAGCAAAATTATTGATGGCAATTCCAGGTCCTTCACATTACAAATACAGTGGTTCTAGTTTCTTAAACTATGCATCACAACAAAGCAACTGCTGATATTTGACTGATAAAGGTATAAAAGATCCAGAGAGTAGTATTAACTGTATGAAGGTATTTGTTATTTAGACTGTTATCTTTTTCAAGAATGGCAGTTCTAAGATAGTGTGGCTAAACTCTGGAGACTTCTGGAAAGGATTTTCCAAGGCTTGTTTTAATGTACATGAACAATTTTATTAATCAGCAGAAGACTTGGGTCAAACTCAGGCCAGACTTTGCAGTGAATGGCGGAGGAGCAGAGAGAGCTTAACCAGCTCATCAGCTGAAAGAATTGCTTGCCTAATCCCAGCCTTGGTCTTTGTAGCACGTGTACAGTTATTGAGGCTGAGTATAAATCATAATTCCATTCCTAATGAAGTGGAATTATGCTTTATAATTAATGAAAAAAAATCTTTGTGACTGAAAAAGTAATATGAGCAATTAAACTTGTAAGTGATGTATTTTAAATTATTTGTAAACTAGGCTACACAAATGATTCTAAGTTTTGCAATATTTTAATATATGAAGAATAATAAATTATAGATTGGCTAAGTGGAATGTAAGATTTTTAATTAATGGTAGTTTATAATGGCTTATATAATTTAGATGATTCAAGAATGTAGTTAATACATTTCAGGGCTTAATAATCTTCTTGGAAGGATACCTGATGTCAGTTGTTCATCTTGCTTCTACAGAGTTTGAAATGTGAAAGTATGATGCCACCTTACTAAGTTGTACTATATTTCTGACTATTGGTTAAGAGATATATCATATATTTTTCTGTGTACAAAATGACTGTAAAACCTTTAAGAATTTAAATTCAACCATTTGGAAGGACTAGCCTTGTTAAAGAAAAACTGTGAAGTCTATCTTCATCTGACAGTTGATTTTAGAGACAAAGTAATGAAAAACAACAGAAGAATCCCACCCTGGCACTGAGGAGAACAATAAAAAGAAGGAGTAGGATAGTCAAATAAGTTACTGCTCTGAATTGTTTGAACTTCATTCTTAAATGCTGAGGTTGAAAATGATATATGCAACACATACAGGCAAAACGTTAATAAATTACTGCATATTACCAGATTGTGCAATTCCAGTATCTGGAATGAGTCAAGGGGTGACTATGAAGCAATTTTTGGTTTAAAAAAATGTCCATCTGAACACACCTCACCTGTGAAAACTTGATGTTCCTGTTCAAATAAGGAAGTAGCTATGCAGGGGGCCAAAGTCTCTTAATGTACTCAGGAAGAAAACTTGAACCCACAAAAAAAGTCTTAATTGTTTACATTCCACCTTGGTCAAATTTTTTACATTTAGGATCAAGAGCAGGAAGCCAAAAAGTAACGCCAGCCCTTCTTTATTTGTCTCTGTTTGAATTTTCAAGTGGCCTGACTTTTGCTGTTGGGTAGGACAAGAGCTCAATTATCCTTTCCCTGGGAGGCTTCCAGATGGACTTTCTGGAGTTCTCCCTAACCAGTAGGTTACTGGCCGAACAGAAGGCTGGACAATGTTCCCTTGGGCTGCTGCAGTTGTACCTGTTTGCTGTGAGGAAAGAGCAAAAGCAAGTAAAGGTTTCTGGACTCTGGTACAGAGGAACAGAGGAGGACCTGGACGCTCCTTCTGATCTTTTTACACACTTCATATTTGTCCCTGAATCCAGTTTAAAAGGAAAATTCCTTTGCAGATCTGGCTGTTAGGGCAAGACCTTTCTGTCACCCAAACATGATCTGTTTGAATCTGATTAGAGTGGAATCAGGCTGTAGAGCAGACTGTACTACACAGTTGTGAGGGTGTCAAAGCCTGTGAGTGCTCAGTGCTCAGCTGCCTGCAGAGCCAGGGGTGCAGATGCCAGTCTGGCCCTGTGGGTGCCTGTGTGCATGCATCAGTTCCTCATGGAGCGGCAGGCTGACACTGCTTGCTGATCTGTGTGGCTGATTATGGCCATAGTAGTCCTTACACATACCTCAGGGTCTTAGCAAAGAGGTTTTTGTTATTTATCCTTGTGTTAATGGTATAACCTTGGTATAACGTAGTAATAAAAGCATTCCTTTTTTTACCAGACTTCTACAAATGCCCACATTATTACCAATTCTTCTCACAGCCATTAAAAACCAATTATGTTTTCAGCATACCCTACATAACAGCCCCTGTCTCAATCAGTTTACAGTTTGGCATGTGAAATGTGATTGCCATATTCTCCATGTTTGAGGGACTATATCTTTAGTTTTGTTCCTTTTGTTGGCATCTCTTCTAATAAGGATCCAAACTAATATGCTTGGGAGAAAAAAAAATTTTGCCAAGAGGAGGAGGTGCTTCAGCTCTATTATTTTCAGATATTGACATGTCTTGGCACTGAGAAGCAGATGATTGTTGTTGTATTGAAGATTAGTTTGGAGTAGTTAAAAAGACTTTGCTTCAATTTTTTCATTACAGTGGTCCCAAGGATCATGTGTTTGTTTATTTCACTGACCATGGAGCTCCAGGACTTCTGGCTTTTCCTGATGATGATGTAAGCATTTGGGAAATAACACAAAACCCTTCATTTTAGTGACATACTAAAATAATAACACATAAATGTAAAACATGAGAATATTTAGTGCACTGCTATATTGAGGGGAGAGGCCAAAAAAGAGCAATATTCTCCTGATCACTGTATTTTGAATTTTTTCCAGTTAGAATCTGTAACATCCAGTTGAAACTTAAGTTATGTCATTCCATAGTCAGGCTGCCTCACACAGGTGTGACTTGGCTTTCTGGTGCACTATACATATCTTCTGGGACCATTGCTCATCTTTTCCAGAGTGGTAAATGCTAGAATGTTATACTTCAGAAGGACAAAGGACTGGATAAATTTATTGGGAAAATAGTGTACATATTCACAACAATTAGTATTTATTCTTAAGTGAATTGTGTCTGTTGAACATAAGTGGTTTTAATACAAGCCTTCTTATTTTTCAGCTTCATGTGAAGGACTTGAATAAGACTATTTGGTACATGTATCATCACAAGAAATACCAGAAGGTAAACAAGCATACTCGAAATTCTGAAATTAAAAGAGCAGCTGGCATAGAAGAGAGACGTTTTTATTTTGAGATTTGGCTCAAAGTAGGAAGAATCTGTTACATGCAGCTAAATTTGCATTAGGATTTTGCAGTTAAAAGGATTGATCTGCTCCAAATTTTCCATAAATGGTTTATTTGTTTTTGCAGTCAATGTTCATGTGTAGTGTAACTGCTATTTGCTAATGCTGCATATTCTGGCTAGAAAAGCAACATCTGTAACTGCTGCACCCCATAATTTATACCTGACTCTCTTCCTGTACTTTGTTTACTTCAGACTTTACTGTTTGTACAGGAAGTTTGTATATACCTCATGTTTTTCTTACAGTTCCTTATTTAGTTTAAAAGACTGTACCTCTTGTAGAAAATTCTGTGAATTTATTTCATCACATGTGCTAATAGCAGAAAAGTTACTGTTTTGAACATTTTCCTGGTGCTTTTTTATGCAGTTCTTTGTGGCAATGTCTGCTATGGCTGGCTGTGTTTAGGAACACACAGCTGGCATCAGTTCAGAGACACTACCTTCAATACTAACATGTTGCTGTGCCTGTAGAGTGACTGTGTATTTGATCTGTGCTTTGTACAATAGCCAGTAGATCCCTGTGGATTCTGTAGAGGTGAATAACACCTTTTCATTATTATTCTTTCCCCTTTCTACAGAGTCTAATTCCTGAAAATAAAAAATTATCTTTTGTTTTGTAGCATTATGCACAGCTTTTGTTTCAGGAATAGCAGTACAGGCCAACTAGCTACACCTAAAAAGCACCAAACAAGTATTCTCCATTTCCTCATGGAATTTCTTAAGGTCTGTGATTTATTTTTGTATTTTATAGATGGTGTTCTACATTGAAGCATGTGAGTCTGGATCTATGATGAATCATTTGGCTGATAATATCAATGGTGAGCAGTCAGTTAACTTACTGGATTTAAATATCACAACTTGTCCCAGACCTTGTCACAGACAAGTACTGACTGTGACAAGAACAGGTTCAAGGCATGTTTATGTAGAATTTTAGTGGGGGAGCACAAGAAAGTAATACTTTCCATTTACAGGAAGTTCCTTTTAGTAGAGTCTTACAAAAGACTGAAAAGGCTTTCAGTTTCTCGAAAATGAGAAGTTGAAAAAGTATTTCTTTTCAGGAACCAGGTGGTTGCCCTGGTTATACAGACATTTCTCAGCCTCAGCACTGCTAACAGGTGTGAAGTTCCTGCTCTCAGTTTCATCGAGTAGCAGTTGTAGGCACCACTGCCAGGTGGATTTGCTGCACGTTTGTACAACAACCCAAGATGTGGAACTCAGATTTTTCAGGGTTTCCAGGCTCTCTGCTGCAGAGCTGGAAGCTCAGCCTTGATTGGGATGAGGAATCACAACCTTTTGAAACAGCTGTTCCATATCAGGGAGAGAAGTGTTTGCTCCTGTGGTTTTGAAGATGTCATTGCAGGGGAGACCAGCCATGTGCTTTTCTTTTTTACAGATAGTTTCGTGTTGATGATTGTCCCAGACAAATGTTCAGTATTTTTTATAGTTTATTCTGAGGACTCTGGTTTTACAACCAGCTGTGCCACAGAACTTAAAAAGGCAGAAAATCGACAGTTTCTGTATTAGAGTACAAAGTTGTCTTTGGCAGCTCTCACTGATAAGCTAAGAAGTTTAACTGGTTACTTAATAATCATTTTGAAGGGTGCTAAGAGGAGCATTTTGCTGTACAGATAAGATTCAAGATTTTTTTTACTTTTGAGCTTTAGGTACATTCTGAATAGAAACAACACAACAGCTCTATAAAATCATGTGGAACACTTTCACTCTAAAATATGGATTTTCCTTCAGTTACACAACTGTGTTATGTATTAACTTTGGCAAAAGGCCAAAATTGCTTTTGTCTTGAGACCTGTCAATATGTGTTTACAGTATTTCTGTGGTCTTAGAGGTGACTTACTGGCAACACTGTGCTCAGGACAGATGTAGGATTATTTTACTTTGTCTCAGTGTAGAGCATTCTCCAACAAAGTATATTTCTTAGAAGGTGGCATTATGTGGAAGTAAAGATGATTCTTAGGGGATTCACTTCAAGTTTGGAGAAAAAATCTCATCATTGTCATGAAGAAAATGAATGTATAGATAGTTGTTAGTGCACAGTGCTCTCAGGCACTTCTTGAATAGTAGATTTTTCCTTCAGGCAATTTTTAAACACCCCAGACCACATTTGGCAGCAAAGAAGAAGCACAGAGTGTGCTTAGAACAGCACTGAGGGTGACTGAATAGAATGATTAACTTACTTCTTTCCTTCCTGCTATTTAGAAGTAAATGATTGAAAGGCAAAATACTTAGACAAATTTATTGTGTGCAGCTAAGTATTAAATCATGGAGGAGCAAGGGGAGATTAAAAAAAAGAAGATCAAAAAACCCCTTACTGTTTGTATTGCAGTTTATGCAACAACAGCTGCTAATCCCAAGGAGTCATCTTATGCATGTTACTATGATGATGAAAGACAGACTTATCTTGGGGACTGGTACAGTGTGAATTGGATGGAAGACTCAGATATGGTAAATTACTTAAACAAATTTTCTTAATTTCATGTATGAAAAAGATCTGTAGGATTTTTGAAGATAGCTCTTTTACAAGATTTGTGAAAATATTTGGCTTTATGTCAAAATCAACAAATTAAGTTGGTAAAAGTATTTATCTTCTACTCAGAACCATATATATAATCTTTATTTGTTTGGGCCACTGAATTTACTTCCAATACCAACTTTCAGAAATATTATTTCCTGTTGTTATTTATAAGGTAGAAAATATCTAACTTCTAGTTTCAAACTGACATAATCTTTATTTGCTAAACTGTGACCACATCTCCAAACATGTTAAATGAATTGGGCAGTTCAGTGAGTTGTATGTCTGCTTCAGGGCTGCTTAAATATGGAACTGTGGCTAACCCACTTGTTAGAATAATGGAGAATGGTGTTAATTAAACAAACCTGGGATTTGTATGCAAGTCCACTCGCTTATTGCTTATTTCCTGGGAAATGACATTACTAAAAGCAAGATGAGAATATGCTGTCAAATCTTCTTTTCAGTTTTTACTTCAATGTTTTTCAAAGGTTGTATAGCTCTTGTCCTATACAACCTCCTACTCACTGGCAGCTAAGACCCTTTGCAGCTTCCCTTGCATTTTTAGAATAGCCAAGTTTAACTATTTTAGACCTCATGGAACTTTCTTCGTGCAGGAGGATCTAAGAAAAGAAACACTCCACAAGCAGTTTCAGCTGGTGAAGAAACGCACCAACACCAGCCATGTGATGCAGTATGGAAACAGAGTAGGTATTTCACTGGGCTTCCTGCTCAAATATATCTCCAAGCCTTTCCTACCCTATACTTTCATGCCTTCATCCAAACAAAAAACAGCTGTAATCTGGCAGGGTTGATTTAGTCATTTTTAGTCATGAGCTATTTCTCTTAGAAGACCTCAGCATTTAAGAGGTGATGATCCTGATGCTAAAGGAAATCAGCCTAGTATATGCATTAATCCAAGAAATCAGGGTACAAGTTGTCCTCCAAGCTCTGCCAGTGATTTGACACTTCAGTAAAGAAAGGTATTTACCACTTCCCAGCATATTATGAGTATTAGTGAAATGTTAAAAAATACAATGATCCCTCAAATGGGAAGAGCTAAGAGGTGATGCAGCATTTACAATAGTCCCATTATGCAACAGATTAAATACTCATTAAAAAAACCAATGTGCAGTTACGTAACCTGGTAGCCTTTTTCCTTTTTTCCCCCAGTGAGTTTTGGAAATTAAAGTTCTCTGATTTTTGGCAGCCTTTACCTCATTGTATTAAAAACCCAACATATGCATACACACAGGCACACACACCTACCACCCTGTTACTGTTACTTCCTTTATTTTCTCTAATAAAACAAATTTAGAGATTTAGGTTTGCATGGCAGACAAAGAAAAAACTGCCTATTGAGGGTGATTGACAGTTTCCATCTGCTTACATTTTATCCTTCAGAGCATCTCCTCCATGAAGGTGATGCAGTTCCAGGGCATGGGGAAGAAAGCTATGCCCATTTCTCTGCCACCTGTGGAAAACTATGACCTGACACCTAGTCCTGATGTGCCCTTTGCAATCATGAAACGAAAGCTGATGGCTACCAATGACATTTCTGAGGCTAAGAAGATTGCTGCAGAGATGAAAGCATACCTGGAGGTAAGAAAGAAAAATAATTTTGTTCATCAGGCCAGATTAACTTCTATCCTAAGAAATGGCAGAAGGAAAATACCTGAAAGCCAAAAAAAATTTCTCTTCAGACTGATGGTTTATTCTTCCTTCAAAATTCAGTGATCTGTTCCACAAGGCACATTCTTAGTAATTATCTAGCCAAAAGGTAAGCAAATGCAAAAGTCAGTCTCACAGCTTTAATTGACAGGAAATTCCTCATCTGCATCCATAGGGATTCTTGTGGGGGTGACTTAATCTTTGGTATTAGAGAAACTCATGTCTCAGTAGAACTGAAAGATCCCAAATCAAATAGCTCCTGCAGAATGGAAGTCAGTATTCCCTGGTAAACAGTGGAAGGACAGTAAGTAATTTAAGACAGGGCTCCAGGAATCTTGACTTTCTGTCAGTTTTCATTTGAGTGTGAAGAGACAAGTGCAACAGACTATGCTAAAAATAAATGGCAAAATTTGGTTCCCTAAAGAGCCTAAAAGTTAAAGGAGGATTAAAGAAAGAAATTTCATTCAAAGTCTTTAAATTAGATTTAGAAAAAGCATGTTTTAATTTCTTTTTGTTTTATATACAGGTGAAAGAATTCATCCAAGAATCCATGCAGAAGATAGTCACTGTAGTAACAGGGTCAACAGAGCAGACCAAGCAGATTCTGTCAGACAGACTGACCATTAGCAATTATGACTGTTATCAGTCAGCAGTGAACCACTTCAAAGCTCATTGCTTCAACTGGCATTTACCTGTGGTAAGTCACTCATTGGATATAACCTGATAAACAGCCACAAAAACTAGCCCAGGCATAGGCACACCTGCAAAAATCAGCTTTTATTAAAAAGCTACCTTGGGGCAGTCATACAGATCAGATTTGGAAGAAGGGTAAGTAATTGCTTTTGGAATCAATTTTTACTACACCTTTGGGTAAGCAAGAAGTTTACTAAAAAAACTTCTTGCTTACCCAAGATAATATGTAATTTTACTAGTTGTGCTGTTGCTTCCATCAGTTCCCTCCCCAGAAATCCCAGTGTTAAGAAAGTCATGTTGTATTTCTGCTTGAAACATCTCTGCTGACTAAACAGAAACAAACCATCACCACTATGAATTCATAATCTTGATGCATTCAGATTTCTGTATTATGATATATTATTATTCATAATTCCTTGCAGTAGCCTTGCTGCTATTTCCATCATCTTGCTGAATTCTTGAGAACTACTTTTTAGTTTAGGAGCTTTAATACTGTTTGCTCTTCCTGGGATCCCAGTTGAGGATTCAAGTAGTGTTATTAGACTTTAGGTAAGAATAAGAAAGTCCTGATTGCAGGCAAGATAGCCTCTTTAGTGGATTTTTTGGTTTTGTTCTGTGGGATTTTAAGAACATAATGGACTAGATGGTCTTGTGTATGAGGTCAATGTTCAGCACAGCTGAATTTCCTAAGTTCAAATAAGTTAAATGGCTGAATTGCCTGAAGTTCAAAGAGCAAAGTGTGCAGAAAAAAGATCCATTTAGCCCAGTACTAGATCATCAGTTGAATACCTTGGATATTATAGCAGCTCTAAATTATTTCCACCATTTAGTTTGGACAAACGATACCTGCTTTTGATCACTGATACCTGCTTTTGATAACAATGTTTGTTTATTTCAGTATGAGTATGCACTGAGACAGCTGTATGCCTTGGTCAACCTTTGTGAAGGAGGATACCCCATTGACAGGTAATGAGGTTCCCAGATATGCCCTGTTTAACTGTGGCTAGAAGAACAAAAGCCAATAGGCTGATAAAGTTAATCCTAAAAGTTTCTCACTTGTTCTGCTCTTGTTATCATTTTGTCCATAAATCACTCTAAATTTAGAAATGTTTGTTTTGACAAACATCATTATTTGTTCCCTCCCACTCACAATGATCCATGTCCCCATAACCCTGTAATTTCATTACTGAGCCTCAGGGAAAATGACAGCCAGTCAGAGGATGCCACTGCACCACACAACATCAAACAATGCAGCATGACTGGTGCAAGGGCGTTGCCCTGTAACTCCTGCATCAGCTCACACTGAAGCCAGGCAGGGAACTGCTGTGTTTTCTGTGCCACCCCCTCAGCTGCTGGCTCAAAACACCACAGCACTGCTGGGTTCTGATGATGAAAGATAATACAGTGCTATGTGTGGGGTAGGAAAGCAGGGAAGTAATGATCCAGGCTGACCCCTGTGGTGGTGCAGTAGAGCCAAGGGCAGCATGGTGTTGGAATTCTGTCTTAGGAATTTGTGGTAGAGGTTGGGATCCCAGCTTATGAGTCATGCAAGAGAAGTAAAAGGGAGAGAAGAAAGCAGAAGGGTAGGGAATGTGAGGATGGACTGGTAGTTCAGAGAGTGTGTACATGCAACTTGGGAGGTGAAGAACTGCTGCCCCCACTCCTGGTGGCAGCCCTCTGCAGTCAGTTTGGGAAATTAGTTTAAGAGCAGAGTACCTGAAAAGTTATTGATCATTATTGTTGTCTGTTGCAGAATATGCCTGGCCATGAATCGGGTGTGCCTTGGGTATTGATGGAAACAACAGTCCTGAATGTAACCCTTACTACAAGTGATAACTTTTCATAGCTGTCATAATCCAGACTATGTGCATGCAACCTGGAGAGTCAGACACTGTACTGGAACTGTGCTGGGAGCTGAGGCACCAGACCATGAGCAGTGCAGCACTTGGCAGTGCTCTCCCCTGCATCCCCACCTGCTGACAGCCTGCTGCTTTGAGAGAGGCATTTTGGCAGACCACCTGGAGCTTTCAAGATGGATAATTTTTTCAAAGCACAATGCTCTTAGGAATCTCTGGATGAACACTACAAGCCACCTCTGTGATTGCTAAATCCATCCTAAATCTAAACATTGAGTCATTAATTCTGGAGGGTTTTTTAATACTCTTGCTAGCTCTTAACTTTTTAAAGAAAGTTAATGAATGCCATTACAGTGACTAATTTGCAGATTGGTTGAAGACTGAAGAAACCAAAGCTTGTTCTTCATGTTTTAACTCCTTAACAGTTTAAAGAAATTAGTTGCATATGGGAGCTGTTTGATGTGGACAGCACAGTTAAATGTTGAACAGTAAAAATCTTTGAGTAGAAAGTACTGTTTTCCAAAAAAATTCTAAATATCTAATGCTGTAAATTTAGCACCAGTATGCTGTAATTAATTGTGTATACTCACAAACCTGTGGGAAGTCATGGAGTACAGGAATTGCCTGTGAATAAAAATAAAGTTGACAGTTTCATCCACCCACAGTGCAATAGTGTTGGACATGTTGCATCTTGAAAACAAAGGAGAGCCAATTAATTCCATGACATGTATTACAAAGTTAATCTGTCCCTCTAAGACTTTCATAAGGCAGGTACTCTCAAAAACACCTGCACAAGCAAACCAACAAAACCCGAAACAAACCCCAAAACTCGAGCCTAAAATCAACAACAAAGCCTGTAAAGCCCCAGATCACACTTGAAGGTTCCATTCCTTAGAGGTGACTCAGTAAAGGTCAAGTATGGTAAAATCAGAGGTTGTGAGACGATCCACAAATGTTTCAGGTTGTCCACAGATTTTTACATGTGGAGACAGGATACAGAAATATTTCAGAGTTATTTTCATTGGGTTAAAATAGGAAAAATTTCCTCATCTCCATGTGAGAAGAATGAAGTCTGACAAAAACTGAAGAGAGAGTTCTGGGTAGCTCCATCCAGAGGAAAGGGGTTGTAGAGGTGTAACTGCTACTTTTATATAAAGAAGAGCTGGTAAAGCCAAGAGGAATGTGAATAGCCTCATGAAGGTTGTCTGCAGAGAGAGATTGATCCCAGAGCAGAGCTAGTGTCAGGATGAATGGAAAAGGTAAAACCCTGTGGAATTTAGTCTTCACTGAATTAATAGAAGAAAGTTTGCACCTTGGGAGTTGTTGAAAATTCAGATATGTGCTGCTTTTGAGTTGCTTCTTGTTTCTTCTCAGCTGTAAAGCTGGGTTTTTTTTAGCAGAAATCTAAAAATAAGAGTATGAAATTCATGACTGCCTGAATGTGTTGCAGTTGTTTCCCTAATGGCAGGAGGCAGGGCTGGCCCCACAGACAGCTCTTAGTCATTCTTGCTGCTGTCATGAAAGAAAGCATACCAAGATCTCCCAAACACTTGGAAAGAAATTACTCTTTCAGAGCCCTGTTTGAATATATACATTAATCTCTGTTTTTGGAGTTGTTCTCTGCCCTAGAAATCCAGGCTGCTTCTCAAGCACTTAGCGTCACCAATTCATAGGTTTAACATTTTTTGCACCCTTTATATATGCCCATCTTTCTGCTGAAGGATTCAGAAGAGGCTTTCGTTTTTCTGGATTTTCACATCTAGAATGCAGAGGTTAAAAAAGAGGCCTCCATGTTCCTCGTAGATGGTGTCACTTTATGACCAAGAGTCTCCAGCCATAGTACATAGACCCCAAAAAGTAATTATCAGATGAGAAATCAGCTGCTAGAATGTTTTTATTTTCACACATCACTTGCTGTCATCATGTGCCCTGACCCTCCTGCAGATCCTTGTGTCTCTGAGGATGCAAAGCCAAAATGTGAGAGTGGGATTTTGTTCTCTTTTCCTCTTGCAAGTGATTACCATAGCTTCACCTTCCTAAATGGCATACCCTTTCCCTCAGGTATGTGGCAAACTGAAAGACACTGAAGATGTCACTGCACCCACTGTCTGAGATGGAGCAGGTTTTCATACATGTTCTGAATTTTCAGTTTGTATCCAGAGACCCATTTTGTTTTTAGTCATTCGGGGAACAGCCCCACAGGAAAAAAAAACCAATAACCTTTACTGCACTGATCAATACATTTGTTTTAAGGTCTCCAAATGACATCACACAGACTTAGTACCTGCATGGGAGGCTGTTTATTTTGTGATGGTGATAGAATCTAATGAGAAAATAATTTTAGGATTGTGCAAGTCTTACGCCAGAGTATCCTGTGGTGAGTTGGGCAAGTACAGACACCCTCACTCTTCCTGCAGGCATGCAGTTGCTCAGCCTATCATTCCTAGAATGTTGGGATGCTGGAATGCAAAATATGGAAAACAGTCAGGCTTCTAGCAAATTTTCACTAGCAGGCAAAACAGGGCAAAGTTGAGGCTGTGTTATTTACAAAAACAGCAGAAGAGTTGTGTATATCTGTAGCCCCAGGGAAGAGTGTCACGCACTGCAGCCAAGGTTTCCTGTCCTCCTCCTTCTCCTCCTTGTTGCTGAGAATGGAGTCCAAGGCCCTTTTCTGACCATGTGCCAAATCTGCTGTGTTTCTACCCAACATCCTGCTGCACAGGAGTTCACTGGCTTTCCTTGGAGAGGACCTGGAGGGCAGGTCCATGGTCAGCCTCCACAGTACACTGTGTGCTGGCTACTTCTGTACAATGCAAACTTAGATGGACACAGCTTTGTTCAGAGCAGCAGTAACCACCCTCCCTTCTTTACCAGCAATAAAGCAGAAAGCAGTTCACCTGAGTTGGAGATAATGCACTTCTTTAGACATTCCAGTAAGCTGTATTGTTATAGCTCTCTTCAAACCAAGGTGTATCTTGTCTCATCAGGACAGCTTAAGGTAAGTGCTGAGCAGCACTTACCTTACTCACTCAGGGGCAGGAGGCTGAAGGCCTCTCATTCTGGTGCTCAGCCTCTGTCTGTGGGAACAGGGGTGGAGGGGCAGCAGAGGAAAAGGAAACTTAAGCTGAAGTGCTGACTTAAAGCAGCATTTTGTGCCAAGAGCTCAGGAAATTCTGAGTCAGAAGCCGTTTGCTTCCTAGGGTCACGATACCCCAAAAGACAGGGAAGACAACAAAAGTCCTACAATTCTGTAAGCCTTGCACCACAGGCAGAGCTGGCCAGAATCCCACACTCACAGCACCCATCCAAGGAAGGATGCTGGTGGGACAGGCAGAGCCTGCACAGCAGCTGGATAGGAGGAAAACCTTTTTCACAGTGCAAGGTGTTAAAATGGAGGACTAGAGCCCCAGGAAGGCTGCATCACCCTGAAGACTGCAGCACTGAGAGGATGAGGCTCTGAACAGCCTTGGGAGACAGCCCCATTTGAACAGGGATAGGACTGGTGACCTCCAGGGGTCCCTGTCAGCCTCAATCACTCCACAAGCCCTCAGTAAAAAGCCAGTTTCGTGCCAGGTTTCAAAGTACAGTTGGTGACTGGAGCATGAAGAGGCCAAAAGCTCTTGAATTCAGTATGGAAACTGCCTTTGATCTCAATGGCTTTTATTTTAGGATCAACTTGACCTGCCAGTGTCATTATTTCAGTGAATTATTGACAAACTGTGTCACTGGGTGCCAACAGGTGCTAAATCAGCTCTGTGCACGCAGTGGCCACCCCAGCTGACTGTTTCTGTGCAGAAATTGCTGGGTTCAGCAGGTCTCCCTGTTCCTCTCTCTCACACTGAGATCCATTCCTTGTGAGTCAATGAGTGATCATTGCACAACGTTTCTCTGCAAATGAGTGTTTGAAGAGGCCTTGGCTGGGTTGCACAACCCTACTTGGTCAACACCTCCTGGAACACTCCTGTCTGCTGAGAGCTCACATGAGGGCTGGCACATGAGTGACCGCCTGACCGTCTTGACTAACCAGGGGAGGCCACAGATCAGCAGGCTGGGCTGCTTCCTCTTTGCCTGGGCTGCAGCATGAGGGAACCCCATGGAAAAGCCAATGAACAAAATCCCATGGAGCCTTTAAAAATGCCCATTTCATTCCCACACATCTTTTCCCAACACTGTTCAAAATGTCAGATACCCAGGGCAGGGTAGGATCCTGGGCACCAAAGTGCAGAGGAAGGGACATGCAGAACTGCTCCAGCAATCCCCATGCTGGAGAATCAGTGCTTTGCCAGGGTCACCAAAACAACAGCATGTTTGTTCCAGGCTGTTTCTGTGTGACCCTGGTGCAGGCAGAGCCTGAGTGCCACCACTGAGCTGTGAGCTTGGAGAGGCAGCATCCATCTCTGGCATCCAAATACCATCATAGGGGTCATCATGTGCCATCACACATCCCACCCTGCTTTTGGCCAACAACAGGCAAACCTTCAGCACCTCACCTGTCTGCCCCAAGAGCCTGCTTTCCAGGGCAACAGCCCAGCTTCACGATTCTCCCACACATTTTACCTTATTCCAAAGACTTTTTACGACAGCTCTTCCTCCAGCTCAGAGGATGTGCTCGAGAATTCCTACCACAACATAATACATAATTTCCTCAAAACTTCTTTCCACTACAAGTCACTAAGAAGGACTTACAAAAACTCTGGAAAGGAGATATGATCAGATGAAATGCAACTGAACCCCCCCCCAAAAAAACTGGGACATTTAGTGACTACCAGAAAATGCTATGGGAGGAAATGAGGTGCAGTGCAAAGGACCAAAACATGCCAAAACCAAGCTCACAGATGTTGCAAAATAAGAGAAAAAAATCAAGGAGGAAGACCGAACTTTGAGGGGAAGATATGAGAGACATGGCATGGATACTGGGAAAAAAAAGCTCATTGCCAAAGTGAAAGCCATCAAAAGGCATGGGATGCCACCAAGTGCAGGGACATGGACCAAAGACTGCCCAATTGGTCCCCATTGAAATTGCAAGATTCCATTTCCCTTCACGAAAGGAACTGAAATTTCATCCAAAATTCCATCTTATGGGTCATCTGCCAGCTTATGTTTCCTGATGAGGGACAGCTGTGGCCACGTTACCCCTGTACTTCAGAGATGTGTGTTTAATGAAATGTTGCTGGTGGTTTACATGATGGGTCCACACGAGCGAGTTGCCCACAGCCTCTGCTCTGCACTGAGCCCTAGCTTAGGGATTTCCTTCCAGGCAGCTCACAGCCAGGCACAGTAATTTGCATTAACATCAATAATTTCTGGGTTTGGGAGAGCCACGGCAGCTCTTGCAAATCAAATCAGAGCTTTGCAGTTGTTATGCCAGAGGAAAATGTTGCACATGCAATTTGAGAAAAGCCCACATAAATTCAAATGTTCAAGGCACTCCTTGCATTTCAAAACCTGGAATCTGCAGGTCTGATTTTTGGTCTAGACATTAGTAAATTTAGGTCTGAGCCCAGCCAGATTACAGTGATTTCACACTCTTTGCACAGGCTCCACTGACCAGCTCTATCCAATACTTCTCCCTGGCCCCAAGGTCCAGCTGGTGACTCAGATGTCCCAGGACACTGAGGTGCTGCAGTGCTTCACTTTGTCAATCAGTTACTTGACCCTGGTGTGTGTAAAGTCCAGTTGCTCTGCAGAAATATCCAGCACATCAGTCCTAGCTTATTTCCTTCCAGGTTTCTATTTTAACCTCTTACCCATCAGATTACTTTTAGGTAATTGACTCATTACTGTGAATGTTATAATATAATGATAACCTGATCAGGCCAAGGATCAGGGGAGCATCAGGGGAGGCCTCAATCCTCTCCTGGACATCCAGCACATTCCTGGCAATGGGGACAGGCTGGGGGACAGGTTGAGGGCAGGGGAGCTGGAGACCACTCCTACTGCAGCATCACTGGGGCAGGGGCTGACAGACCTGGGAGGCTGGAGTGGGGTCCTGGACCATGTGCAGGGTGGGGAAGCACTGGGGAGGCACTGGAGACAGCCACACCTGTGTGAGGGTCCTCAGAGCCCTGAGAACAGCATCAGCTCCCAGATTGGTACTAGAAACTCGTGTCTCAGGTTTAGCCCCAGCATCCCGAGTGCCACTCTGAGAGCAGCCCAGGCTCCCAGCAGGAGCACCTGCAGGAGGGTGATGGCAGCATGAGGGAGGGCTTCAGCTCTGGCATCCTGCAGATGTGCTGCCCAGAGGCAAGGCAGAGGTGCCAACAGCTGCACACAGCAGAAATAACCATGACTGTGGAGTCAGCTGTGCTGTCACGCACGGCAAGCTCTGCACATGATATCCTCAAAACCAAGATTGCTGTTATTCACTGTTCCTCATTCTTGGTAATTGTCCCTTCCCAACAAGATGTGCACACAGCCATGCTGGCAGATGTACAGAACTGGTTTGCTATCTATGCACATTTGGCTACAGCTGGGGCACGTAGGCATGGACATTTATTTCAAGCCCCAGAGGCTGAGAGAGGGACCAGCTTTATGTAACACCCTTTTATCCTTGGAGCTTCAGGAATAAGGCAGAGACCTTGGGCAACTTGGCCCAAGGTGCCCTAAATCTCTTTTGAATGTTATTGGGAGGAAACAATAGCAAGTCTGAGTTGCACCTTTTTGCAATCAGAGCTTTGCTAATCAGCTTTGCTGATTCCAAGCTGGGGGAGCTGCAGTGGAGGTTACTGGCTTCCTGCATGCAGACAACCCAGTATTTTGTGTTTGCAGTGTGTCTTGCCTGTGTGAAGGCTCCCAGAAGACACAGACCTGTCTTGCAACTAAGGCTCTTGTTTCCATTATTCAATCATGAAAAATTGTTTACAAATTCAATGAAATGCATTTTTGCATTGATTCAATACATTCTGTGGGAATTTGTTTGTTCAGAGAAATTTAAGTCTGCAATGACTGAATGACTTAAAGTACACATAGAAAGGAGAATTAGAAAGTTCTGTCTGCAACAGCCTGAATTTATTAAAGTAATAACCTGGTGGGAATTACAGCTAGGATAACACTTGTGAAAATGACAGCCATGTAAAAAGGGATTGGTATTTAATTCTAACTCCTTTTGACTTTCAAATTTTAATCTGGTTTGATACATTGGGCAAATTATTAAGTTCTTTACAAAGGCTTATTTTAAAATAATTGCACCATATCACACATTAAAATAAATATACAATTAACCAGACACTAAGAAACAACCAATGTGAATAAAACTGCTGTACATGTAAAACTGATGGTGGAGACTTTGAATCTTTAGGAAAAATGCATTGATGAAAATGCCTATGCTACCTGGTTTGAGTGACCAGGTAGAAGGCAAAAAACATATTCTTAGTGAAAGTACAGGATCATCTTGCACTGTTTGCAATTATGTGGATTTCAAAGGCAAAGACATTTTTGACAGCAGGACAGAGATGGAGCTCTGCTACAGGTGGCAACCCTGTGCCACTGAATACATCAGACAAGACCCAGTTTATTCAAACTGGGTGAACAGATACCATAAAGCACAAACACAATCTTACCTCCAAACAGATTGAGGTGTCTGCAGGCCTTTCAAAGGCCTTGTGCACAGATGTGATACACACCTGCCATCATTTATTATAAAGTAAATGTCCACCTTTTTGCAAGATCTCTGGATTTTCTCTACTGTTCATTTACATTCTGCAGTGTTGGCTGGTTGCAGCTGAGAGGTTCTGAGGCTTGATACTTCAAGTTTTCCAGAGGATGAGTGTTCTCCTGAATGCTCCTTTTACTTCTGCAAATGACCTCTACTGAGAAATGCCGTGTGTTCAGACACCATCTAGCATTAGCCCATCTGCCCTATGTTGAAGACTACACTCCAGAGAACTTCCAAGGTCTGCAGATACCAGAGGATCTCACAAGGTAAACTATCCAGCTCTTCCAGGATGACAGCAAAGACAGAAAAAAAGCAGCATGGCCCTTAGGAAAAGTCTGACTCTTTGACAATTTTAAATGGTGGGGTTTTATGGTCAATTGGTTTATAAATAAAATGGAAATCTTTCTTGGTTTCATTCTTCAGAAGGGAGGCTTTGATATGGTGTGGAAGGGCATCTTTGTCCAGCTGCAGCCACTGGTCATCAACATAAACAAAGAGTCCATAGTCCTCGGGATGGGACACTTCAAACTTCTCGGCACACTGCTGGCTCAGCTGCTCAGCTGTGGTATCGCGACGGGAAGCAAGGGTCCTCGACTGACCACTGATTTCCAGAAAGGAGATACAGATGAAATCCTGAAGAGAAACAGGAGAGACCTTGCAGTTAACACAGTAACCTAGGACTGAAGGGGGAAGAATTCAGTCACAAAGCTCTAGCTGCCTAGAGCTCCCAAATATCCTCCCGTCACTCTCCAATGTCCTAGTTATTCTCTCCTTTCTTCCCTCTGTCAGGCTCTGAATCAGCAAATACTTTATTAAGCACTTTACCAAATAATTAGCACCATAAAGACACTGAAGTTAAAGCACTTCTTTCTGATTTTACTGAATATCCTTAAGAGAACTATCTGCAATGGTTCATTTGCCCATCTTTTTACAGCTCCTGAAAAAAAGGGTTTGCAAAGAAGTGACAGACAAGAAAAACAGACCAGAAATGTCAGAGATCTGGCCTGAAAACCCCCTGTTTCCCAGAAATGGGACAGGGCTAGCAGTGTGGTGGCCTTGCAACTTCACAATCACCCAAAGAGCGTCTTGAAAGTGTGCCCTCTGAACTTCCTTCCATCAGTAAGGAAATAGCAGAAGTTATGCTGAGAAGGCTGATTTACTTGTATCCTGTTTCAGGCAGTAACAACTGTTGTGACAGTTTTCATCTTGCCAAACACATAAGGAACAGATTCTAGAGAGCTTTTGGTCACAGTGGAACCTGTGTGTTTAATTTGCATATGTGAATTCCAAAACAAATCCCATTTTGTTCAGAAAATAATGAGGATCCCTGGCAGAAGGGGAGTTTTCAAATGCATGGACTATAGGCTTCCAAACTGCATTTCAGGAGTATCACTGCAGTGGATTGAGGCAGGCAGAAGGATGGACAGAGGCCTGCTGAACATATCAGTAAGTGGTTTAGCTTTGCCAGAATGGGCTTTCATGTCTGATACTACCCTTCATTCACAGGGGTGCAAAATGGCCCTTCAGCTGCTGGAGGTGGTGGGAATCTTCTGGGGAAATGTGTCCTTTGCTTGCTCAGCTATTATGCTCCATGCTGGTACTTCTATGAGCTACTGCTGCCAGAGCAGCACTCAGGGCTGGACAGATATTTGCTGTATCTCATACACAATTCCTGGTTTCTGAGATCATCAGGGACTGGTTGGACTGCAATATGGGAAACCTCTTCAACTTCATGCTTTCACATGGACTACCCTTCCCCATAGGAGACTTTTCCCTGGCTTTCCCCTCGGCATGCACAATTTTCAGTTCTGCGCAGTGAAAGCACTACCGAACGTGAGACATGGCCTTTGCTGCCTCCCTGTGGGTGATAATTTGATCACAGCACATGGGGCTGGCCGGGTACCCTGCCTGCCTGCACCAGTCTCATCATGGCTGGAGGCCCAGAGCGCTCATCTGTCCTGGGACCTTCTCCCACTGGTGCACAGGGAGATCTTTGCCAGGCCATGCACAGCATGGGCTTCAAAACTGACCCAACGTGATGGGTTTTTCTGCTGCCAGACAGGCTCTGGAAGATGCTTGACTGACTGTTTTTTGGGATGTCTCAGACCCCCCTACAGCTTTATACCATCTAGAAGCAGCCCTGCATAGCCTGCTCACATCTCAGTTTAGCCCAAGATTTCCCCAGGCATTAAGGGTGATGATTAAGAGGGGCTTCTGAGTCCCCACCACAGCTCCTGCACGCAAAGGCTCCTAGCATATCTCCTTTGAGAATGAACAGAAAAATCACTTTGCAGTTATATTTAAAACTACAATATTATAAAGGTACTTCAAGATTTCAAAATTTATTTTATAGGTAGTATGTATTTCAAATGTGATGGTTTTAAGATCTGGAAACCTTGCCCCAGATGTGCTCTCCTTTTTTAATAGTGATTTCAATTAATTTCATTTAAAAATGATTACTATATTAAAGATTTCTAAGTATGGAGAAAGCAAGCAGGCTTTTCCCCTAGGATACAACGCTGGCTACCTGCACTGAGGAGCGGGAAGCCCGGGCCTTGTTCAGCGTTCTCCGTCGCTCCCAGCGGTGGATGGAGTCCTGAACCTCCACACTCAGCTGCCGTGTCACAGTGATTTTGTCGTAGTTCTTGATGTGCTCCAGGACCCCGTAGGTGGTGGTTAAATAATAGGAGCCTGCAAAAGGTGAAAGTCTTGTGTGAACATCACATCTTCTCATGGGCCATTAGGCCCTGCTCCCACCCTGCCCACACGGGGCAGCTGCCTGAGCCTTGCTGCAGGGGTCACTGGTGTCACCCGAGTGAAGGACACCCTGTGACCAGCGTCCTCCAGCCCCTCCTGCTCCACATCAGTGCTGCCCCCCAGACTGCTACGGCTGTAGATGTCCTGGGCTGAAAGGAAAGAGCTATAAAAACTGCTTTCACAAACAAGCCCTAGCCACAGATGATTATTCTTTGGGCCACAGCCATCTTTTTGTTGTGTGTGATAGGGCCCATGCAACAGGTCTGTAACTTGGGCTCCTGAGCAGTCCCCACGATGCAGGGAAACAGAAATAATAGTAGATTACTGCAGGACAGGCACAAAGCCTGGATCCAACCCCCAGCTCCAGCTGCACTACTCTCACATGTTTGGATTTCAGGGCTCCTGTTGAGGGATGTCTCAGATCTGCAGGAACAAGTCATCCTCTATTCCCTCCATTCTCTATTGACTACGCAGGCACTCCAGGCATTCACCTGTAATCCCTGGACTGTTCAGGGCCGCGGGATAAATCTTGGTGACGCAGAGAAACAGGGCAAAGTGGCAAAAGCCCCTTTTCCTCAGAACCCCGTGCACGGCTGCTGTGGCGCTGCTTCCAGCAGGAAATCAATGACCGACTGCAGCCGCAGGGCGGCAGCTGGGCCCTAATAACAGCCGGCTCAGCTGCAGGTGAGCCCTGGCAAGGACAGACACACTGCTCTGCTGGCAGGGCAGCCCCGAGGCAGGGCCCATGAAGGGCTGGCTCCCTCAGCTGGGAACGGCAGGCTCGGGCCCGGGCTGGGGCAGGGTCAGCCCGCGGAGCTGCAGGACAGGGCCATGCCCTGCTCCAGGCCCGGCACCCGGTGCCTGCAGACGGGGACAGCTGACGGCTGCTTCGGCGGAGTTTCACCCCAAGCGCAGTATTGTAAATCAAAGGTGACTCCGACATTGGTGAGGGAGAGAGAATGATGCATCTGACTCCATCACCAGACGGCTAATTAATTACTTTATTATACTATACTAGACACATTTCATCTAAACTGAATCTGCCAAGCACTCAATCTGCACACACCCTGCTCACACTGCACTGAATCTCATGACTGTCCGCCCACAGTCCCGATACACACACACACCTGGCCCTGACAGGCCAAGGGAACAAAACACCATCACTTTGGGTAAACAATCTCCATATTGCATTTTACTTTGGCATAACACAGGCTCAGCAAATAATAACAATTGTGTTTTCCCTTTGTCTGAGGTTCAGAGAATGTGAATCTCAGAAATCCTTGGGAAGAATTGTGCCTTGCATTCCTCTGTGAAGAGAAACGCGGCAGCGCCGCAGGGCCTGTAGATGGCCCTCGCACACAGCCCAGCCCAGCCGAGCCCAGCCCGTCCCTCACAGCCTGCGGGGCCGAGCAGTGTCCGCCCTGGCTGCTCCAAGGAAGCAAAGACAGCGCTTGATTCAAGAGCAGCGTTTTTAGAGCACCATGAGAGTTTTCTGTAGGAGAGAGACCAAGACGCTGCCATTTGACTTCCTGTGCTCTAGTGGATCGACAAGGAGTGTCCTATAGTTTTGAAGGTTTTTGCCCAAACCACTCATTTTTCTTTAATGTCTCCCACAAAGAGGTGCTGAGAATAGGCTAAGAAGTCTAAAAGTGCCACTTTTCTCCTCTTAAATACAGTTACCACCCTGTCTGTCATTCAATATTTCTCCTCTTCTGGCTGAGTCAGAGGTAGCTGTGATGGGAACAGGGTGTATCCCTTCCCTCAGAACCCTGGGAGGAAGAGCTCTGAGTCCTCCCACCCCCAACAGGAATTCCCCTTCCCTCAGAACCCTGGGAGGAAGAGCTCTGAGTCCCCCTGCCCCCAACAGGAATTCATCACAACTTTTTTAAGAATTAAGTTTTTGCCCACTGTCAATTTCTTAATTTCCATCCAGTTGCTCCCTACAATCTGTCCTTGCCTTTGGTCCAGCATTCAGCATCACCATTGCTATTAAATTAACTCAAAAGTGTATTCTTAATTTGGAGGCAAAATTGATTTTGTATATTGATTTATGCAATTTCAGAGTTTTTTTCACTTCTGCTTTACTCCTTTCCCTTTAATTTCTGTAGCTGAACACTTTTTGCTATTCAACTTTGAAAGGCCTAACTCAAGTTAACTTTTGCTAGTTCTACACTTTGCAGTCTCAGAGCTGTCTTCACTGAGATGTTCTTTTTTGACTCCCATTCCTCATATTTGCAGTTACTCCTACTGTCCTTTCTGATGTGATTATTCAGTCAGTTTGATTTAGAACTCTCTCACAAATTTTTCCTTTTGACTGGAGTGCACATTTCACAAAGTCTTTGAGCTAAGAGAACTTCCAGCCAGCTTTGCTTTTGACATCCTGAGCTCCCCAACCCAGATGACTTCAGTAACCAGCCTGGTAGTGTGCCCCTTTGAAATGTAGAACTTGTGTGCAGAGCAGTCACCAAAAGCAGCTTGGTTATGTCCACAAAATACTGTCCTTCAGCTAACATTTTTGTCTGCTAAGAATTCTTTTCAGCAGAAAAACTAGGCTGTGCAGAAACACATTACTAATGTACTGTATTGCTACTAATCATCCTATTAGTACTTACTTTTGTCCCACTCTGCACTGTGCTGGGATGACATGTTTAGTTTCAGACTTATATCCTCATTTAATATAAATAAAATTAGTCTGCTGTTGTTCATCCAGGACTCCTTTCTAGAACCTCAGTTCTTACCAAAGTAAAGTCTAAAATAAACTATTTTATTGGTTTAGTGACCACTTGGTGATAAATGATCTGTGTTCCTAATTCAGAGTGTGTAATTGTCACTTGGGAAGCATGTGCTTTCCAAGCTATATTTAAGAAACTAGAGGCCCACTGGGGTATTTATCTTTCTGATAACAGAGCTCTTTGGTCACTTCCAAACTCAATATTCCTCTCTAACCTAACTTTATTTTCTCTGTCTCACTATGATGCTCAGTCAGAGAATGTTGTCAGAAGGTTCACTCAAATTTAGGAGTAGAGTGACCATGAGAATATAGCCCTCAGGCATACAAAGTAGTTTCAGAAATGTGCTCTTTTCTCACTGGAATAAATAAAAGTATCTGCACAATTTTTTGCAGCAGCTGTTTAATTTTAGCAAAAACCTTCCAGCTTTTCAGCCTTTGGGCCAAGTGACACAAGATGTCTCTGTTTAGGTTACTAATCTACCACCTTAGTTATCATTTATGGTGAGTCCCTGCCTTTTCTAGCTAAAAGGAGTTAAAGTACTTGGCAAGAATTTTAGAGATTCAGATTTGAAAAGATTGGCCAAAGTTATGTCCACAAAATCTAGCCAGAGCTTTGCTGCCCCACTTTCACAAACACTGAAGTGAGACAAAGGATGATTTCCACAGTGAATATCCCACGAGCAAGCTCTGTACTCTTACCTTCTCCCAGCTGCAGAGCAGGGTCCATGAGCTCCATCATATACTCCACATTCAGAAGGACTTCAGTCAAGTTGCTGCGGGCCAGCACGTACATGAGCACAGGGAGGAAGTCATCTGCACCATAGGGCTTCCCTGAGCAAAGAGAAACACAGCATGGTCCCAATAACACCAAAAAATCATGGTCCCACACAACAGTTTCAGATTCTCACACACTGAGTCCTTTGCAGACTTCAGCCTACATTACCTGAAGAGTTACAGCTCAAAAGCACCAGCAAAAATGCTGAAAACAGAAATTTAGGTCACTTAAAAAGTAAGTTAACTTGTTTCGAGCCCAAAATAGGATGTTGAAAATTAACTGGAGAAATATAAACTTCACTTCATTGATGACAAACAATTGGCAATTTTTGAAGAGTGCAAAGGCTTCCAGCTTGTCCCTCTGATTTGATACTGACATCAAGACTGCAGTTCAGGTTGGCAATATTAGTAGGGAAGTTGTCTACATGCATTAGGGGTATTTCTTCTCGTAGACTTACTCTATGTGTGATACCAAAAAACAGAAAATAGAATTTGAGACAGTGGTTTTAGGACTGGGGAATTCCATGTTTATATCCCTTCAGAAGGCAAGACATCACACAACATGATCCTAATTAAAACAGTTGCCCAAGAGCTGATCCAAGAGGAATCATCTTTCTAACTATGCTGTCTAGCTAGGAAAACAGAAAGATTTTTACATTGGACTTTAACCTAGTTTTTGAAATTGTTGTACAGCAGATGCTCAATATTTCTTGTGCTTAAAACATTCATATCAACTAAGTTAACAAAGTGATCTAACAGACAGTCTATAAGAGCTCTTTGGGATCCCTAAGAACAAAAAAAAAAAGCATGTTAAGTCACAATTATAAATAATTACTACTTAAGATAGTATCCAAACTGAAGCTTCCCTGCATAAACCACAAAGCGCACAAGGATAACTTTTTTCATTTGAAAGATACTTTCACTTTCAACCAACATGTCATAAAATCATCATGGAAAACCCACAATAGCAAGTTTTTTACCAGATCAACCTTCAGAGTTGACCACTCCTCTTAACCTACTCTGCTTTCATTCTGAATGTCTTTCCCCAGACTGTGGGGAGTTTTTTCTCCCCTGTGCACTTGGATATGTTGGTTTATGGACTATGTGTGTCTCAATTGAGAACTGCTTGTCTCAGCTCAAGGAATCAAAGCTACCCTTGATGTAGTTTTGGTGAAATTATGCTCTAGCCATTTTTGGCCCATAGCACACATGCTCTTCCATGGTAGGGCATACATTCCTATTTCTCAAATGTTCCCACTGACTTGTTTCAAATATTTGCCATGAGTCAGATTTCTTTTTTTGTCATTCATAGCTGACGCAGATTCTCCACTGGCAAAGAAAGATATTCTTCTGAAGCCTCAAATAAACATGAGCTTAGTCCCTGATTTTAAAAAAAAAGTGTGGCTTTGAAATAAACCCAGTAATACATCTAGTGAACAGAGAGTTGATCCATTTAAAACAAAGAGTTAGAGAATGAGAGATCATCAGGGCAGTAATTCAGTCTGTTTCTAACAGAGCCCACACATGCCATAACAGACTATTTATTTAATGAAAGCTGGATTAACACTTTCAATTCTGATTGCTTTGTTAGGGCTGCCTTTAGTTAAGACACAGCCTTAGGTCTTCAATGAAACTATAAATGGACTTCATTGTTGCATTAAAATCTGTATGGACATTTTTTTGTCTGTTGTTCCCTTGGCTTATGTCTTTGTGAAAGCTTTAGCTCTGTGAAGGGTCTAATTCATTACTGTCATATACATTACCTTAATGCAAGCAGCTTAGTGTTACAGCTGTTTAATATTTTCCAGGGGGAAAAAATAATAATAATAAAAAGAAATATGACAAAACAGACATGAAAATGTAACAGAAAATCTCAGCAAAAATCCCTATTTTCTTTTTGCTCCAAGTACACCAGAGGCCAACAGAGTTAGTTCTAATTCAGACTAGCATAAAGGAATACAAAATACCAAAGACTTGTTAGGCTCATTTTTCCCTTCATTAAAAACTTCTTATTTGTGGTCTAGTAGTTATAGATCAGTGGCATGGATAGAACAATTCTAGTTTCCTTAAGGCCAAAGGATTTCTAGTGCAACACCAATAGCAGAATTTCCCTACTACTTCTCTTTCATGACTAATTCATGTCATATATGATAAGGGCATCAAATAAAGTTGCTGCTTCACAATATCAATTCCTGGAAAAAATTCACTGGAAATAAAACCTCTGGGTTGTTTGTTTGTTGCTTGGTTGGTTGGTTGGTTGCTCAGTTGCTGGCTTCTTATATGTCACCAAAGCAGATCATGAACAGAGAACAGACTGACCAACTAATGCAGAATGGAAACAGCAGCTTGGACCTAAACAATTCCGTGTCCCCATTCACCAACTTCTGGTGTCTACAGAAGTGAAAATTAGAGGAAAATTCTCAAGAATGCCTACAGAATCTCTCTGTTTCTTTTTTGTTGTCTGAGAAGTGGTTGTAAGTACAATCATGTATAGAGACAATTCTTTTTCATGCTGTTTATCTCATTTCTATAAGCTGATTTAGCTGCTCTGCCCTCCAGTCCTTGCTATAAACTCTTCTCAACTTTAGGACTTCATAGAAATATTATTGGACTCCCAGCTGTTTATATGCCTTAAATATGAAAATCTGATCTACAGATTAATAATGCTGAGCAGGGATGACTCAGGTCTGACTGAAATAATGGAAAGAACACGTTCCGTGTCCTGTATGCTCACAACCTGTGTGAATTACTAGACACCATGTTAATCCACCTATGGCTATATGTCACCCAATTTTAAATACCCGTATCCATAGCAAAAGCTGAAGTCAGCAGGAGCAGAATGTGTCAACAAGGGAAAAGCAAAACTAATCACCAATGATCTAGCTCTGACTCCATTCTGTGGTTTTTTTGTGTTGCCACAAGCCTCCAGTGTGCCCAAGGGCAGGCCAGGCACAGTATATTGCACCTTGTAGGCATCTCAATAGCATCTCTCCCCTGAGTGCTCCTGGAGCCAAGGAGCCTGAGAGGGCAGGGCTCTGACTGTCCCCTGTTCTCCTGGCCCCTCCAGGTACAGGGACTAGCTTTGACATGTACAGCCATCAGTCCAAGCATGGCCCTGAGGTGCTCCATATCTCAGTGCATCCATGGGGAAAATAGGTGCCGTCAGCAACTCAAATATGCCCAGAAACAGGAGTCTACAAAGACAGATAAACTAATGCCTATGGACCAAGACACCTGAGAGGTTGTTTCAGCACTATAGAACCCCCGTGGTTCCTGTGCACTAACAAGTGTCCATCTGGGAGCTGCAGCAGAGGTATTCTCTGCAGGCTGCTGCCTCCTCAGCTCTACTTTCAAGCTGGGCCTGAGCCAAATTCCTAGACCTGTATGGCTTGCTCCATCTGTGGTCTCTCACAGAGGGGAATTTTTGCAGCTGACAGAGTTAAATCTTGCTCTAACCCTGCCACTGCTCTCAGTGACAGCGAGACTGAGCTTGCCTATTCAAGGTGGTGCTGTCCTACTCTAGATACGACTTGCTTGCTTCATTTCCCCTTCTTCCCTGCAGGGTCAGGAAACATTTATTTCATAAATATCTCTAAGAAGCTTAAAATAAGCCTTCTCTTCTGCCACAAACTCATCCTATTATGTTTATAGCAAAGCAAGTACAACGTCAGCTCCTGGCTGGGATGCAGCACTTGAATAGATGAGTATTAATTAAATACATGATTTAAAGCCACTGGAATTCTGCCCAAGCCTCCATAAAGAAATTACAGTCTATTTTAACACATTCACGCATTTCTTTTCTCTCTGTGTATATTCTAAAAACCAGCAGATAGGGATGATGCCCTGCACCTTTCTCTAATATTTTACAAACACTAGCTTGATGTCTAGAAGCAGATCTCCACAAAATATGAATTTTAGCCTCAGTTTGAAGCTGGGAAACCTGAGGTGCAGGAAGGCTAACTGGGATTTGTTCAAGATCATAAGAAAAGATTGTGACTTTCCTTCCACACACTAGCATTTGCTGTCTCTTGTCTATCCTATACTACTTTCAGCAAGGTTTAATTTGTGATATAGTGAATTAAGTGAGTTAATAGATGTAGACAGCATGAATTCACTTCAAAAATGTGTGGTTTAGAGATCAGAGGAATTCAGTCCCCATGAAAAATTTGAACTGGCTCTTTGTAGAAATTTTGCTAGATGGCAGAAACCTCAAAATCTCTAGTCCATCACTCTTTGTTAAAAGTAACTTAAATACTAATATCCTCTTTTGAAAGATATCAAAGTAAACCTGTTATGTATAGCTTTATTTTCCTTCTCAGAAGTGAGATATGATAATAAGCAGTGTAATGGGATTGCTCTGACAGCTTCAGGAGCTTCTAGCACGGGCTCTTCACTGGCTGCTGAAGTATTGGAGTCCAGTTTCCTTTCTACAAGCTCAGCTATCCCACTAAAGACACAGCTCTGCTTTTGCCAGCTGCAGAGCCTTGAAGGAGTACATCAGGGCAGCTAATATCTGGCTGCTGAGTTCTGTAGGGGTGACAAACTTCATTCTAAAAGCTAAGGAAGAGAAATATTCCAACGGAATATATGTCCTATCTATCCTCTTTTTCCAAAAGCAGACTATGCACATTATCCTTGTAAAACTCTGCAATAGAAATTATTAAATCAGATGTTTTGGTCACCTAGCCAATTCCCTGACTAGTACAAACTATAGTTTTGAACTATATGGTCCAGCTGCCTGTGCAGTTCAAAGATAGTCCAAAAATGAAGCTTCATAATCTTAGATAGTTCGCAAGTTAGAAATGTTGCAGTAAGCAAATTGTACCTCCATTCTTCTTCAAACTCCTTTGAAAGCAGTTTGCCCATGTTTCAGACTTCCAGCCTAAACTTAGAGCTTTTCCATCCCTGATCTTCCTCACTCACTGACTGACCAGGTTTGGCCTGTTTGTCTCACAGACTGTCTCCATAAGCCAATGCCTATTGCTGCTTTGTTGTTCCATCAGTTCTCTTCCACAGTGGCAGCTCCCAGGCAGCACAAGGCTGGGTGACCCGGGCCTACCACCTTCAGTACACACCACATGTATTGCACATTTGCATTGTTTCTCACTCTACAGGTGTCACTTGTGTTCTTGATGAAAAGCAGAGATTCTCATTTGACCCATATCACGCAACATACATTTAATCTTTTTCCTGAGTAAAGATATTTCTGAAAGACACATAATAAACATTTTTTTCTATATAACATTACTATGTTTCTATATAAATTGGCTATGTGCCCAGCTGTCCCTGTGCGTATTGCAGCATGCCTTCCAAACGCAAGAGCTCCATGATTCCTGCCTCTTACTTTTTCTAGCGCTAAAAAAAAAGGCCAGCCATTTTGTGGAGCGTGGGTTTCCAAACTCTATTTTTTAAAATGCATTTTATTTTTACGAACCATTTCTGGTATTTTTAGCAGGCAGGTGACATATTTTCAGATTGTCGGTTATATTCTTGGGGGGCATATGTTTCAGTCATTTAAGTTTGCATAGAAGTTGGAAAAGCTCAGTGAGACACCTCAGTACTGTCATAATTGTGCCTTTGATGAGGATTCACTTACTAATATCACTGCCTACATAGTACATATGAGTATTAATTTCTTTGATAGCCAGTAATGAATTAATCAATATATTCACTGAAGTTTGCCTTGAGTCATCTTGCTCTAAAGCAGAAGCCTATATGCAGCCAGATGAATCATCTGGACTCCACGGACTGACTGCACAATGTGTGTGATGGGAAGCTGGGCATGATGCCCCTCTGTGGCCACCTACAGCAGGATGTAGCCAGAGATTGGTCCTGCCTCAACTCTATCATGGAGCTGTACTCTTGAGAGAAAGGTGTATGACTAAGACTGTGAAGCTGCCTTCCTGATTCCTTGTGATGAATCACTTCCATAAGCTGATTGCCTTCAGCTTGAGGAAGAAATGCTAGCTTAATCCAGTTTAGGGTCTGACCCATTCAGTTCTTAGTCTTAAGTATCAGAGATTTCAACCACAGCCAATTTATCAGGCAGATTTTGTCATGTAATATGAATTGTAATCAAACCAAAGACATCCTCCTTTCTTAAAATGTCTTGATATACATGGAGTCAGTCAAGGCAGAGTTTAAAGTTTCATGACTCTTTCAGCAGGGCAAAGATGGACACCACCACAGGTACAGATGTTCCTGAGTATGCCCGTCCTTAGTTTTAAAGGAAACTTGGTACCTCTTGGGACGTCCTGGCCAAACCTGGAATGCTGTACATGGGTCTCAAAATGTTAAAAAAACTTGTTTTTTCATATGAGTCTGAAAAGAAAAGGCGCCTGATTAGGTGGTGTTGGCATTTTGCTTTGAGAAGTAAAACCATATTCTTTGGTCAGCTCATCCTGTGGCCAGCCTAAAGTGAATAAAACCTGGTCTGACCTGACAAATTGCAAATTAAGTCAAGCACAAGGAGTTTCCATGTTATTGAACAGGTAATGTTTCTCACAGAGGTAGACTGATTTTGGGAATGATTTGTTTTGTGTTTCACCTGCTCTGATCTTGGAAAAGGAGGGACCTTTCTAATTGAGCAGTTAGGAAAAAGAGTGAAAAGGAGAAGAAACTATTGCACAGGAAGCTGAGCACGGCCTCTGCTCTTCCTGTGTGAAGAACACTGTGCTGCCTCATGGCTGGCTAAAAGCAAAAGGGGCCCTGTGCTGTTGCTCTTGAGATGGGCAGAGAGCAGAAGATTTCCCACCAGCTGAAATCTGCTCTGAGGACCCCACAGCATGCTTTTCCCTGTCATAAAAATATTTCAGGTTGCTGAAATATTTCAGGTTCCAGTCTTTGCCACTGGAAAATAAAAGTGTCATGGGTTCAGTTCATTCTGTGAAAAAGATTTCACGCATTTTGCTTCTAAGTCTACAGGGCATTTCACTCAATTACTCTCCAAGTCTGCTGTTTTCCAGGAGTTAGATACAGCATTCTTCTCCCCTTAGCTTCTTTTTCAGGTCTGAATTCATTGGGGTACATTTCCATAATTCCAGGCCAGTTTTCTTCTGGCCAAGCCCTGACATGCATCACTGATCATGCATAAGAGAGACGGAACTTGATATAAGGGAGAGGGAACTGGATGCCCAGGAGTAAAATCAGCTTCCAACCTTCACCCTGCTGAGTAGTACTCAGGATGAGAAAACAGCTGAACTGGCTGAAATGCACTGCTTTGGTTAGCGTGGCAAACCACACAATAATTTCATGAATGTCAATATTTTAATCATGTTGGGGTTTTGTAATTATTTCCCTGTCTCCTCATTTCTGTTACAGAAAGTGACACAACAGTATTTCCTTCAACAGAAAAATTCCAGCCCCGAGCTAACTAAGGTGTGATGTGTACATAACACCAGCATCAGAAGGAGACCATGTGGGTTTTAGTGAAGTTTGCAAGTCCTTGATCTAAACCAAATTTATTCTCAAACTTCACACAACTGTTTTAACAAAGTCACAGCAAATTCCCCTACATATGTCCAAATCTCATGATACCTGAAGACAGTGAGAGGTCCTTTCCACCCTGTAGCTAAGGCTCAGCCCTGGGGTGGTTTCTTGCTCTGGTGTTAATGTGTCTGGACTGGTAGCTGAACCTTGCTGCTTACTATCCAAGAGATCACCTTGAGGTGAGGCTGAGCAGGGACATAATCCCTGTGTGAATGCTCCAAGGCTGTTGCCAGTACAAAATAAAGCAGAACAGCTAAAAGCACTTTTGTTGACTGTGAGTTCTTAAACAGCCACAAGTTATTGCAAGTTAATACCTGGCTTCTCTCCAGATTCAGGCATGGCTGGACATCAGCTCACAGTATACAAAAAAGCTCTTAAACTGGCAAGGCAAATTTCTGGAGGAAGGGACTTGCTGGTCTATCTGCAAAGATGCATCCTGTCTGCAGGCCAAGGGTTTAATTTCTGCATTCGTAGTTGGCCTGAGGCCCATGTTGTGTTTATACTCAGAGCACATACTGTCTTGGACAGAAGAAGTGGCTTTTAGAATTTACTGGAGCATCAGGAATTAGCAACAAACTACTACACTCTGCATCTCCTCCTCAGTTTAGGCAAAACTCTGCAAAGGCCAAATCAAGAGCCTTTTACCAGAGACCCATTCCTAGAATTTACCATTACTCTGCAGCAAGCTGGGACCAAGCCCCTAGGATATTTGGAGAGCTGTGTGAAGACCTGTGCAAAAAGGATATTATCCATAAAACACACACTTATGGGTAACTAGTTTTTGGAGTCATGGAGCTTAAAGTTAACCTGGTAACACACCAGTTATTATCTGGACACAACCTGTGGACTTCTGATACCAAACACATCAACCACCACTGCTACCTCCAATGTGAATATTGCCATGCCAGCTGTATCATAAGCACTGTTCCTTTGATACAAGGAGAAAGACCCATGATGGATACCATCAGCAGGAGTTCCTGTACCTGGATTTCCCTGAGCCATGGAGTCATAGATGAGTTTGCAGGTCTTCAGCAAGATGGCAATTTTCTTTTCTGGAGAGTAGGTCTTGTGCATGGTCGTGAACTTGTGAAGGATCTTTTCCAGCACAGCAGTTTCAGGCACACTGGTTGTGACACCCAGGTCAGTGGTAGTTGTGTTTTGTATCACAAGTTGGTTCTCTTTCAGCTGCTGTAAAGATCCATCTTTGCTGTGTATTTCTTTTAAGGAAGAATTAATGGCTTCCTTTAAAGGTTTCAGGACACATTTGTACAAAGCTGTCTCAGCAATCACTTCTGCACAGAGAAGGGAGAACACAAAAGCATATAATAAATAAACAATTCAGTAGCACAGGTGCAAGTAAAAGTCCTAAGGAAACATGTGGTTGGTTATTCAAACACTACTACATAGCTGTGAGAAGGGAACAGAAATCACATCCCAGAAAGTAAGCATTTCATTACCAACACTATCCAGAAGTCCTAGATGGGCTTGAGATGAACATCAGTGTGTGGTCTCTGTCACTGGAGCTGTAGGAGACCTCCTGCTACCAGCAGTCCCTGCTCTCTCTGCCTGACTCCTGGCTGACCAGCATGGCATTGCCAGGCAGCAGGAAAGCCAACTCTGGGGAAAGAAGAGGAATCTCACCTAACTGTGATTTTTTTATCAGCCCTGCCCTTACAGATGCCCAGATGCAATTCATCTCATGTCCCTTCTGACCTCTCCTTCTGACTTTTTTGAGATATTCACTTTGGGATGAAATTAATTGCACCCTCAAAGCACCCCTTTCTTTCCTCAAAGCAGCTGCACCCACCAGCTCAGAGACAGAAACTAATATCTGGTCAGAAGTTCCTCATTGTTACTGCTCAAGGGACTCTAAATTAGTGATCCTATAAGATACCTCTTATGCCACCTGTGGCCTGTGGAGGAGGAAATAATATGAGTGGGTTGAGAATTTGCTTAATGTTTGGCTGAAGATGAAAGGAAGCATAAGAGACTGTGAGGAAACCTGTTGCCTGAGTCCTAGGAACCAGAGGCAGAACTAGAGGGACTGCAAGAGATTCTCTTGTTGCACTGAGGCAAAAAGGTCATTGGCAAAAGACTTCATCTGCTCAGGCAGTGAGGAATGAACCAGAGGGCAGTAATATTTATGTGTTCAAAATGCAATTATTTTAAAGAATCCAGAGAATCAATCAGCCTGAAGCAGGGCAAATTCAAGTGGTAAATCCCCCAGTGGGAATCCTTGTTCTCCACAGAAGAAGACAGCCCTGTCAAGGTTGACTGGGCTACATCACCCTTGTTCAGGAACTGCCAGTGAACAGGGTTAGACACAGGGTCAAAACCAGGCATGTCTGTGGGAAGGTGGTGGGATACTTGCACACAAACAGCTCTACCAAGCAGAACAAGGACACTTCTTTCCTCCCCCTTTCCACTTTCACTAATCAAGATTCAAGACAGACTTCTCTGTGCTGCCCCCACACCCCCCACCTTGAAGAAGGAGGTTACTGGGACAAAGACTGAAGGTGTTACACAAGATGCATGAGAAGTGAAACTGCAGGTTCCCTCTCTCTGCTATGGCAGGGGCTGGCTGCAGGTCTGTTCTGCTGGGGACCTGCAGGATCATGTGAAGCCTTTGCTGGGGGAGAAGGAAATCAGCAGAGCCTGCTGAGACTGACAGTGGACAGCCTTTTACTCCTAGCTCACCACTTAGCTGAGTCCCACCTAATACTAGAGCTGCAGGATCCCCTGGAATTCGTGGTCACTCCTCTGGTTCACTCCATATTCTGGGTCTTCCAGCTCCCAGCTTGTTTTAATCCAACTTAAGGATCCACAAATAGCTCTGCACTGCTTCTCAGGTCCTCAAGAAACAGTTTTAAGCTTTCAAAGGAGCATGTGTGCACATGCATGCACACTTTTTCTGGCTGTACGGCTTTCACTGGGATGAAAAGTCCTACAGCTCTTTTTATATTCCCTCATGGATGTACAATAAACAGACCAGTCCAATCCTTAGCAAGGAGAGAAGTAGCCCATTATTCCCTCACAGGATATGAATGAGAAGCAATGAAACACCTGTAAACAGTTAAAAATAATATTTTTTCCTCCCCAAAGGCAAATTATACCTATGGCAAAGAGGTGAACACTTCATTTTGGAGCTGCAACAGACATTTCTTCTGTACCTCTGAGCTCTGAGAAGCACAAAGTGGAATCAAGTGATTCCTCCAACCTGCTACTCAAAATCATCCTAGTCTTGTCCCTCCCTGTGAGACAATGGTGTATGCCACATGCAGGGAGTTCTCCATCCTATTAGCAAAGCAGTGGATGTGGAAGGCCATGGGAATGCAGCTGTGAAGGAGAAAGTTTGCCTTTTGTGTTTCCAGTGAATTCAGCTCTGTGTACACACACACACACACACACACACATATATAATATATATACACACACACATGTAGGTCTCTCATACACACATGTCTTTTGCTTAAACTCTTGTCCTTAAAACATTCATAAAGGGATTTTCCCCCTCATTGGTCTCCAGGTTTTTGAGCTGTTTCTCCAAGTGCTGGCAACCACAGAGCAGACTTCAATTTATGCTGCTTAATTTTCAGGGGATAGTTTATAATTCTGTAAAGCAGAGCCTGTGTCTGCATAATTCTTTCTCCCTCCTCACCTTCCTAAGCCATGCCCAAGGATGAATAAACCACAGTTACCTACCTAACTGTTCCTCTGTGTAGGAGGCTGGGTCTATCAGGGATTTCAGCTCAGTGCTCTGCACTAAGTAACTCTTCAGCTGAGTCATCATCAGCCGGATCTCCTGTAGCATCTCTGTGCTGGAGCTCTGCTTTGCCATCATCTCCAAACTGTACACTCTGTAGTCCCGCACCAGGTTGCCAAAGTAGGACTCCTTGTCCTGTGCCAGCTCCACTATCTTCTTCTGCAGCTTCCTGTCGCTAGACAAAAAGACTGTGAAGACGTTGGACAGGTTCACCAAGGACAGCCTGTTTTTGGCCTTGGCCAAGATCACCGAGCGTGTCTTTTTACCAGATGAACCACTCAGCATCTCCAGGTCATCCTCTGTGCTGCTGGTGGAGTAGGAGTCTGGCTCAGATGTTGATGCCTGAGCCACGGTGCTGCCTCCCAGGTCCTCCAGGGACAAGTGTGACCCTGCCAGTTCAGCTGAGCCGACAGATTTGTGGCTGTGTCCCGGCTCAGTCTTGGCGTGTGTGCAAGTGGCAGCACCCGTCCCTGTGGCTGGGCTGCCCTTGCACACAGCCTGCCCTGCAGCCACACCAGGCTCTCCTGCTGTTCTTTGCTTCGGCTGGCAGGAGCTGGGGGTCCTCGGTACCTGGGAAATTCTCTTTCTTCTCGGTGGTGGGACAGGAGGTGACTTTCCTTTCTCAGTGGCATTGCCTTGTATCTTAGGCATGTCCTCCTTCTTCTCTGCAGGTTCAGGCTTTGTCTCCTGAAACTGTGATACAGCCTTTTTGGGAACCTCTCCAGGTATCTCTACAGCCTTTTTGCACAGCAGTGTTTTATCTCTGCTCTCTGCACTTGTGTCTTGGTTTCCTTCTGTCCCTTCCCCTTTCAGCGTTTCACAATTTTCAGGGTTACCCACAGAGCTCTCCTCTGAGGTCCTCTCGCTCGGCCGCCGCCGCGGGGGAGCAGAGGGCTGGGAGCCCTTCCTGGGGCTCCCTGCCAAGGGCGCGCTGGCCGAGCAGCTCTGCTTCCTTTCTTCTTTATCGTCACCACCCTCCGCTTGCGTTTCCTCGAAACTCTTTCCTAGTGGCTTAATAAGTAGCTTGTTTTCTTCACAGGCAGTCATGGGGTCCTGAGGGAGCTTCAGGGAAGGTTTCTGAACGAGCCCATGAGAGGGTGGAGGGGGCGGAGGACGTCGGGGAGACCTCTTTTCAGTAAGCATGGTGGCAGGGGGCACTTCAGTGCTCCCAGAGTGGCCTTTAGGAGAAGACACATCTGGAGGACAAGGATTACTGTACTCTTCTATAAAAATAGGATTCACAAACCACAGCCTGTCATTTCCTATTGACAGCTCAATTTCACATGAGCAGTGGTTTGTGCTACTTGCAAAACACTGAGTAGTTCTTAAACTGTCTGCCTGGGCAGTGCTGAAAGCAGAGTCTTTTGCAGGGTGGGATAAGTCCTGTCTCCTGTGGTTTAAGTAGGAATCCCAGAAATCTGTCACCAAAAAAAAAAAAAAAAAAAAAAAAAAAAAAAAAAAAAAAGAAAAATTTTTTTAAAATCTCAGAGAATTTTAGCTGCTAATGATATGTAGAAAATATACTTATTTTTAACAGAAATGGTACACAAATTTCAATGTTGAACTTTCAAACCTCTGCACAAAACAGTGTGAATAAAGAACAAAACTGTTTTATGCATATATAATTCTTCAAGCCAGGGAATAAGCTCAGAAGCTTCACCAAAATTCTCTCCCCTGTCAATTTTAGGACACTTACCTAGCAAAAGTTGTTCATGCTGTTCAGCATTTTCAGTACGAGCAGGAAGGTACAAGTAACAAATACAAATGACTGTGAGAAGGGATCTATGCTTGTTCAGTGATGACTGCCCTCCAAATGCAAATAGCTGTGGATACCCGAGGAGAGGATGTGAAGAGCCCAGGCAAGCTGTGTCTGCCTCTTGCTCACAACTGGTACTGCCTGGGGAACCATTTTCCTTAAGCTCTCCAGCTGCACTCAGTATCAGCAAATGCAGGACAGAGGAAGTTGTTTTAAGTCAGAATATAATGCTGTGAAGTCTCATGGGCTGAGGAAATGGTGAGTAAACCAATCTACAGAGGGGAAGTTGATAATTTTTCACAGTAGTGGTCAGGTAAAGGCACTGTGATGAAAATGCAAAGCTCCACTCAGGCTGGAAGGAACAGATCCTGTGGCTCTACCAAGTAACACAGCTGCTTCAGAGCAGGCATTTCCCAGCACAGCCACCCTGTCTCACACTGCAGAGAAGGCTGTTTGATCATCTCCTATTGCTTTCCTGGATCTTCCCTTATCTTGCACTCTGGGAGGGATAATTAAGCAGTTCTTGGAGTCTTTGGCATGTCTGTGAGGGTATGTGCTCTTTGTGCAGTGCAATTATGCTAATTCTCCTCCTAAAAGAACTTCTGTACCACTGAGGTCAGGACTAGAGGGGCTGCAGTATGTTCTCTATGACAAGATACAGAACAGCCAGATCCTTTGTGGAACACCTCAGCTTGCAGATAAACATCTTACCTCTATCCCCTTGAAACACGTAGTACTTTGAAATAAATACAGAGCAACACATGAGAATTTCAGACAATGCTTTGTTTCCTTCGGAAGTGCCACTTTGGGCGCACTTAATAGTTTGTGTTCCCATTTGTATCCTCAAAATTTTGTTCCAGGAAGCAATAAATAGCATCTGTCAGTAGCTGAGCCTATCTGACTCTGCTAAGACAGCATGGCACTTCAGGAAGCCAGCATCATTTCCCAGGAAGACTGCACACAACAGCAGGTTTTCTTCTCTTGTCAGAAACTTGACTGGTATGAAATACACCATGACAAATAAATTTCCAAGCCTCACTACTTTTATGACCACCAGTACAGGAGAAAAGGAAAAAGACTACAACAAATATTGCTTTGGTGCTTGTGCTTTAACTAATCTCTTCTTTCAGAAGTTGCTGGAAACTGTTGCCTGAATCAAGATAGCCTCTGCCGGCTGAAATTAGACTGAAGGTTGCAGATTCATGATACACTTCCTGCATTTTAATCCAAATTTTTGGACTTATTATGAAAAAATAAGTTTAAGATAACAAGTGCAACTTGTTATCTCAACTTGTAAAGTACCTCTTTATCAGCAAAAAGTGCTGGCTGGACATGTACATAAAAGGATGTTTTGACAAACTGGAACATACTCAAAATAGAGGATGCTGAAAATGTTAGAGGCAAATCTGTTTGTGATATTCAACAAAGCTGCCTGAACTGAAACCAGTGGGGTTTGCCCATCCCTTCTGGGAGGAAGAAAACCCAAAAATAGTGAGAGTGCTCTAATAAATATCTCTAAATGAGCTAACTCTTCCATTTTCTCCGTTGTTTGGCTGTTTTCAACACCTGAAGGAAAACTGAAAAACCAAGGAGCGTGAAAGTGCCTTACTGAAGTAGCTGTCTCAAGTGGAGTGTGTTAAATGAAGAGGAATAGGAAGGAGAGCTCCTTTAGTTAACAGAATTGCTTTTCCTATCTGTGACTTTATACATCTCATCTAAAATTTTCTTGTTTGATGCTGTCACTAAAAATAATGTTCCTTTTGCATGTGATTTGTGTGAGGTGAGAGAACATGTTGGGACGATACAAATTTCTCTACCAACTCGAAATCCTGCCGGAGCAAGCAGAAATATCAAAACTCAAAAATATCACACTTTCATCAGCATTGCCCCCACACATCAGAAGCAGAAGCTGCAAAGGTGTTTTCCATATAGCTCAGATATGAGCCGCTTCCAAAGTGCAGAGTTACCCCCTGAGGCCGTGCTGCACTTCAGCTTGCCCAGACTGTAGGGACCAACCCTGGACAGAGATCCAGGTGGAGGTTTATGGTCAAAGGGGAAAGTGCCCTTTTTTTCAGCATTCTGCTATGAACATAAAGATGATAAACATCTTCCTCTTGCATTCAGACCCCTTTAGCTATTCTGAAGACAATAGTTCATCAGTCTTCCAGTTGCATTAAGGCTCTGTAAGGCACTACTGTTCTCAAAAGTCCAAGTGAAAATCTGACTGCTTTGAGGGACTTACCTATCCCCAGACTAGAGATAATTTCAAGGTCTTGAAAGCTACTGGCTTCTAATATTGCTTGTGGCAGCTTCAAGGTAAAGGGCAGCAAATCCCTGTAAAAACAAACACAATGAAAAAACAGCAAAAAGACAAACCCCACAATTGTTAGGAACTCGAGGCTTCACTTGGTTTATTGACTGGATTGACTCACAATTTCAGCTGTGTTCTGTGCCTGGTAAGGAATTATGGACATTGTGCCAGACTGGGCTGCTCTGATTTCACTAAAGATCACCAGCTTCTGTGGGGATGCTTCATGCCATAGCACTGACTTAATCACTGTGGCTTGGCTCTGTCCTCTGAAAAGAGCAGGAATGCCTGTCACCTCAGGAAAGGCCACAAGGGTTGAAATATCTTCCCATTAAAAGTGAGGTGCTGCAAATTATAATTATTTTTATTAGAAAAACCAATCTTTTTCTTCTGGAAAGGACTTGAAGTCCTTTCTCTTTCTGTTTACCCCTCTCTCACTACTCTGCTTCCTCTTTTAAGAATCTCTGTAAGTGCAAGGCATGGGCACGCAGCAAGGCACAGAGGGACTGGGAAAGGAAAGCCCCAGCTGGGAAAGGGTAACCCCTGGGTGAGGGGACAGACAGGGAGGAAGTGCTGCATGACACTGAGAAAACACATATCCTTCTCTAACTCTACTCTCAGACTTCTGAGTACTTGGTTTCTGGAAAGATGCTGTCCTTCTACTGAAAATAGAGTTTCTCAGAGGATGTTGGCCGGGTTTCACTGAAACACACCCTAAGTCTCAAGCAATTTAACAGAGCCCTTGGTCTGCCAGTGAACTGTTCAGGTTTGCCTCTTGCCCAGTGACAATTTGCTAACCCTGTTCTTGCCTCAATTCCCATTCCAACAAGGACTAGAAAAGCCAGTCCCTAAATGATAGCAAGGAATGGTGCAGGATCATCTTACACATGCAGTTTTACAAAATGTTCTTCATGGTACAAGGAATTGTTATAGAAAAAACTGGCCTTGTGAGTAGGAGGTCTCTGCTAAACAAATGCACACCCAAAAAAGCACACGACTCAGACCTATCTGCTGACAGATGAATGCAGGGGGCCCATTTCTGACCTTTTTAACAGATGCATACCTTACTGATGTTTTGTGTTCCCCATGGCTTCTCTGTGCACTGCTGAGCACTCTGTTGTCACACTCACATAAACTGATGAGATCCCTGGCTTATTATTTTTTCATGGTAGAAATGAGGTTTAGAAGATGAAGAGGGTCTATGTACCTTCTGCTTTCTTTGTTATTTTATATGCAGGAAATTTCCATTAATTTTCTTTTTAAAAAAAAAGACTTATTAAGATCAGGAAATATTAGGACACTGCCCTAATAGAAAAAAATGTGGTTTTATTAATGGGGCAGCAGCTTGCAGACCAGCCACCAAGACATCTGTTACCTACAGGCAGGTAATGTATGCAGGCCAAAGTTTTTTTTGAGAAGAGCCTGTCAGCCCTGAAAAGCTGTTCCCAGGTATGCATAGACAATTTGCTACATCCCTGTTGTCAGGACTCTATGTTCACCATCACAGAGAGCTCCTATGAGCTGCCAGCAAATGGTAGGTCAGTGTCTTTTTATTACCTGCTTCTCTCAGAAAATTATTCCCTTTTTAGCTTGTCTTTTGACAGTAGCCTGGAAAATCACATGCACCATCTGAATATGTATTTGACACTCAGAAATAACATCTCTAACAGGAGCTGAACTGATGCCTTGTGAAGGCTGACCTAGAACAGAGGCTAGACAGAGTTAAAGTGGAGATTTATTAAAAGGCTTCAATGGATACACCTTGGGCAGTACAAAATCCCAGCCAGGGCTACACCTGAGATGAACCCAAAATGGTCACAAAATGGACATGGTCACGGGATCTCTCACTTTTAAAAGTTTTGGTCCATTAGCATATTGGAGTTAATTGTCCAGTTACAGCTTTAGGTTATGAAGTCCCATCCCTCTTGTTTTTCTGTGTTCAGTCCACATTGTTTATGCTCTTGGGCCTGAAATTTGGGTCAGTTGTCCTTGGTTCCAAGGTAGGAAAGGAATTGTTTTGTCTAGCTACTCTGTGAAGAGAGCTTACCATGCCTTAATATGAAGCTCAGAACTACACACTACTGCAGTACAGAATCTAAAAATATAAAAGCTAAAATATAAGGCATCAAATAGAAGAACTTTTCTTTCTTTCTTTCTTTCTTTCTTTCTTTCTTTCTTTCTTTCTTTCTTTCTTTCTTTCTTTCTTTCTTTCTTTCTTTCTTTCTTTCTTTCTTTCTTTCTTTCTTTCTTTCTTTCTTTCTTCTTTCTCTCTTTCTCTCTTTCTCTCTTTCTCTCTCTCTTTCTCTCTTTCTCTCTTTCTCTTTCTCTTTCTTTTCTTTCCTGTTTCTCAAGCCATGATACTTTTTGCAGGAAAGCAGAAGTGAACATATTTTCTCTGTCACCAGCTACTTACTATAAATGCCCGATTCTATTTTGCATTTGGGCTGTCCTTTGCTTTAGTGAGAAAGAAATCTTTATAAGGGTCCAAGGGTTAACTTATGTCCATTCTATAGGGTCTATACACATCTAGATGGCTAGATGTCTATTAGCTGATGTGGGTGAGGTGGAGCATGGTTTCTTGTGTGCAGGTAGGAGTTGTGGCTCAGTAGTGGTTAATTCAGCTGGCTGCAGGAACAGCCCTCAGAGCAGTGGGGGACTGGCTGGATAAGCTGCAGCACACTGTATGCTACCCCAGACAGACCATTCCTACTGTGTGACTGATGTGAGTGCCTTGTAAGCATGTCCTGGATCTGCTTTCTCCTCTTTAAAGGAAATAACTGCTTTAAGAGTCACGTAAGTTTATATAGGGGAAATCAAAAGTCTACAACCAGCTCACAGCCAGGCCTGCTGCTGCAGGGACAGGGTAGGCAGGTGGAAGTATTGCTGCAGTGTGCTAAGCACCAGGACACAGATTAGAGAAGGCTGCAGACATCATCAGCTGGTGATCAAACCTTGCACTAGTGAAAATGACATTACAGGTATTTTCCACATCTGTACCCATTATTCTTGGTATTTCTCTGCTGAGCAAAAAAATACTTTGTTTTCATTTCAAATCTGTGTGTGTGTGTGTGTGTGTGTGTGTGTGTGTGTGTGTGTGCTTAAATCTTTAAATAAATAGTAAACTCAGAGCCCTTCCTCCCTGCCCTCCCAGCCTCAGTTCTGTGCCTCTGTTCTTTGTGGAAGCAGCCTTTGTGGAAGCAGCAGTTCTTTGTGGAACAGTGGATAAAGCTTCCAGCTGCAGGGACAGCTGTGCTTGTGGGTGAGCTGGTCCCATTGTAGATACAAACATCTGAAACACCTTCTGGTCTGGCAGGCTGGAGGGCAGCAGAGGAAACTGGGGTCTGTGCTGGGACTGGGAACTGAAGGGCAGACCAGAGGGGAGGGCAAAATGACCGTGCCATGGAGGCAATGAATGAACTCACCTGCTGACACAGTAGAAGGCAACCAATTTGAAAACATCCTCAAATACAAGGACCGATCCTTCCAGGTACAGGACTGGTGAAAAACAGAAAAGACAGTCAGCAGCTGATTTCTTTGAGCTATATGATAAAAAAAATGCCAGGTAGGTTTGGCTGGCACATCTTGTGTTCTGTGACAGACCAGTAATTGCATGGACTAGTATGATGAAGCATAAAGAACTGGCTTCAGGTGGCCAAATGCAGCATGATTCTTCAGGGAGACACTAGAGAAGAAATATCTCAGCTTGGCTTTCTGAAAAGTTAGCTCAAAATATCCAAGTGTTTGACACTAACAGAAACAATGGGAAGAAAGAAACCTCCCAGCTCACTTCCAAAGGGATCCTTACAAGCCCATCTGTGTCCAAGGATGTGCATATCTGCAATACATACAGGGCTGACCTTGAGACTCTCCATGCTGGAATCTGGTTTGGTCTGGATGGACAAAGTGCTTTGAAGAAACAAAAAATAGAAATGACTCTTTCATTACTGTGTGTGTGGGCTCTGACCTGGTCACACAGGCAGTGTGAGCACAGCTTATTTGTATCTCTTCCGTCTTCTCCCTCCCATGGTGTTATTCAGTGACTGCACTCCCCTTTAAGTGGCAAAATACAATCGACCATATTGCAGATTTCTTTAAGATGACCTTCTTTATAAAGACATGCATTTGGGCATTGTGTAGCCCAAATCTCACGTTACTACAGAGCTTTTGGCTTTTAAACTGGAGAAAACTCACTGACCAGTGGAGAAAGTTTCACTGACTGATAACCCGAGGCAGAAAGACTTGGATCTGCAGGAGAGATGTGTCCATCTTTGCTTCAGCCTTACAGCCTCACAAACTCTATGCCTGTTTGCACACAACACAGCCCCACTACAGACATTGACAAGGGTGAGGAAATCAGCAGTGGAGTCTCAGGCATGCCCAGTTACCGGTGGGAAAGAACCATCTCAAAGCTGCACTCCAGAGCTGCCCCAGGAGCCTGCCAGGAGTCCCTGGGGAGCAGCACCAGCTGCCACCCCCATGGCACTGCCCACAGGCACTGTGCATCTTCTTCACACTGTTCCAGGCCACAGGTCAGAGCTGGGGACTCAAAGCTCAGCTGTTGTGACTCAGCTTCCTCAGCCAGCCGTGACTCACAGCCCTGTGAGCCCCTGCCCTGCCTGGGGCTTGCTCTCCTGCAAAGAAGGGCCTCCAGCACCTGCAGGAAGGACACATCCCCCTGGTCTCCTCTCCCTCTCCTCCGTGCCCTGCCCCTTGTTTTCCAGCCAGCAGACCATCCCCCTGCAAGGAAATGCTCAAGATTGTCTCTTGTTCAGGTTCATATCTCATTCCCCAAACCAGGCATTTCCTCCTTTTACTTCTCCCTTTGTTCTAGCCCAGGCCCAGCAGGTTGTTATTTTGGGCTGACTACTCCAATGTAGGCATTTTTTATAGAGACAAAGACCATGTAATTCTCAACAGTCATTCCTAGCATCAGCTTATGTTGGATCAGCAGGAACAGTTTAACCTCAGTGTCTGCACCCATACCAGACTGCAATGTGTAATTTAAAATGTACTTCAAGCAAAACAATCCCTTTCCCTTACTCTTCTCTCACAACTGGAAAAATCATGTTTGGCAAGTTTTTTCTTTTTCCATAGTAAGAATCATATTTCAGTCAGGGATTTTCATTAAACATCTACGATGAATAATTTCTGTAGTTTGAAACCCATCTGCTTTGCAGTTCTGACACAGGAAACAAAAATAAAGACAAAACCCAGTCCTGCTCTGGAAAATGAACCAACACCCAAGAGTCTGAATTTGCTTGAATATCCAGCTATTAAATAAAGCCCTTTGTACAGATGATGATTTTAAGGGAGTTTTTTTGTTTTTTGTTTTTTTTTTTTTTTTTTTTCTGTCAAGAACTACATGCTCACTTTGGCATTCTGAGTTGCAGGTATCCATAACAGACCAGGCTGCACCTGTACATGCTCACATATATGAGCAAATTGCTTGGATTGGGACTATGGATTGTTTCTGTGCCAGGAAGCTCTGCCACTAGGGAGCTTGAATGTCAGGCAAAGAAATATATTAGTCTGAGTGCCTCTGTGTCAGGAGTTTCCACATATAAGTGCCTTGCCACTGCATAGCTGCTTCTCCTCACATGTACAGTTAAATCGCATAAAACACCACAAATCACCAGGAATTATACTGCTAAAGAAGACTAGGTACAAAAAGCTGCTGAAGCTCAAGGACAGAAGTTTTCAGCAGGTGGTATATATAAATAGGACTGTCCCTGCTCTGGGAGGTCACAGAAGGTAACAAAACCAAGCATATTTCTCAGCAGGCTGGAATTCATCATACAGAGACCCACAGCTCTCCTGGGACATTTCTGGGCAGCCTGCAAACAAGTAAGAACAGATGGAAGAATAGTAAGAATAGTGCTTTAGATGTGTCATTACTCGAGGTAGCCGCACCATGAGGACCAATGCTCGGCCCAGAATTTATTCTGAGCAGTGGCCGAGTCAAGCAGCCTGCACAGGGTTGCCATGGCTACTTGGATCTGCTCCCAGCACAGCACCCATGGGGAAATTCTGCCTTGCAAACTCCTGAGGGGAGCATCTTCCTTGGGAGAAAATGTAACACTTTTCTCTTCACCTGTTTTTTTTTTTCTAGACACCTGCTGACACCAGCAGACGTCACTGATAAGCAGAACTTTTCTTTTGGATGGCAGATGATGGGTTTGATACAGGAACCTGTCTTGTGGGAATGGTTGCCATTCACCTGTGGAGATCATTATGTGCATCCTGCTGCACGCTTCTGATTCTTGGAAAGATGCAGAAAATAGCAATCTTGAACAGCTAAAAGTGCTTTGCTGACTGTTGGGGACAATATTTCTGCCCCCCAGAGCCATTGCTGCCTTCAAGGCTCTCTGCTCTGAGAAGACAATCAGGAAGAGGTGATTTTCTCTGGCTGTGGGTGTGTTGTGGGTAGCTGGGGATATTTCACTGACATGAGAACTGCTGCTCAGGGAGGGATCGTGATGCTGCCATTTATAGGAACTCATGACTTTAGCAGAATCTACAAGCAGACATCTGCCACACTGCTGTAATCCTGATGAAAAGTGCAGAGAAAAAATTCACCTTTCTGGGGCTTGTAAAACTAGATCCAAGGCACCTTAAGAGCAAGGAAATATCTACATCTCACCATAACAGTGCCTGAATGTCAAGGATATGATCAAAAGCAAGAGAAAAATAGGATGGGTTCTGTGAGCCAAACATATTGCCACAGCATATCGAGTTTTACCTGATATTTAGAAGCCCATTGAAAAATGTCACCTTCAGGAAATAAAAGGGGAAATGTGTAGATCAGTGGGCAATTTTGAGTAGTCTGAAACAAAGAGATAAGAATTAATTGAATTTTTCTTATGGGTGACAGAAGCAATACCAACATGAATTAGTGGTTCCTTGGGGACTGTACTCTGTTTTTGTGTCCTTTGGCAACTCAGTAAATGAGCAGAACATGGCCAGGTTATGCACTGTTATACATATTTATGATTGTCCCATCTTCCTCTTCCAAACACCAGCATGGTCTGAAGAATATCATCTTTAGGCACTGACTCCAATCTGAATTCATGTTCCCTTTACTCTTTGGCTCTCCCCATCACTTCTCCATCCAGCTGCAGATGTCTTTGAGTCACACTGTCCCTGAGTATTCTGCCTTCCTTTCCTCTCCAATTTTTTCCCCACAGAATTGTGTTTGCTAGTTCCATTGTTCTGGTTACATGGACAAACCAAGCCAATTTCCATCTTGTTGCTTGCACAGGCTCATGGGACTCAATTACTTCAGCTTCTTCTTCTTCTCTAGTGGCACTGTAAGTGCTATCCACTTGGTTTTTCATTTGTTTTTGGTATCTGTGTAGTCCTTCAGAGACATCTGAATTCAAAGACACAAATTCCTTATGTTGACAGAGGACTACTGAGAAAACAGCCATCCTCAGAAGTCCTGCCTGGATGTTCTCAATCTTCCAGATTCTGGGAAACTGAGAGATTTATCATTACAGGTGTGATTCCAGTTTTCTATTTTCAGATTATAAATCCAGAGTGTCCTAACGAGAGGTGTTTTTCTCCTTTGGTATAAATCTCTGGTTTGACACCACAGTTGCCATGACCTTTGCAGTCAGCAGCACAGGCCAGCTTTGCTGCTGTTCTACCCTCAGTGAGTAAACCTTGCTCTGAGCATCACTCCAAGGCAGAGGCTACCAAAATCCTTCCTGCCAGACCCTGACAGTTCAGGTTAGCAGCTTAGCAGTTTCCTGCCACTGGGGAAGGAGCCCTGGGTGTTTTAATGGAGTGTTACAGTGACTGCTGCAGCCCCAAGGCTGAGGCTGTTGTGTCTGTCACCATTCACTGTGCTTGTCCTACCTGCTGTGCTTGGCAGAAATGTGTGACAGTGTGATGGAATTCCTTCTGGTTATTGTTCCAGTTCCCCAGTTCTGACCCTTATTCATGCAATTGGCTCCTGGTGGTTTTAAGAGAAAGATCCTCAGCTGGATGGTTCTAAAGGAGGGAAATTTAGCCCTCATTGGCAGAAGTCCTTAGTGTGTTTAAGGTACTTTTCTGCAACATCTCTGTTGGGAGGTTCCTGGTATCTGTCTCTAGCATTGTTTCTTGTGTTATTTCTTGATGACCTTGTGGATGGTAGTATATGGCCTTCTAGTGCAGTGTTTTTGTAAAATACTGACACTGTTTATCTTTTTTCTCTTCTCAAGGCCTTTTTATTTATTCTATAACCTGATGCCTCTGCTTCTTCCACATGATTTCAAAGCTGTAGTTTCAGTTTTGGTTGCACAATTCTAGACTGTCCTGGTCAACCTATGTCTTTTTTGTCTTTCTTGTCTTTCCTAGTGTGCTTTACTTAACTACCAGTTGTTTCTGGTCTTTTTCCTCATCAAGGAAGGGCTGAAACTTTCCCCGTTTGAACTTCTGCCTGAGTCTCCTGTTGTGCATCCAACTCCTGCTTTTTCAAAAGATTTCAATTTTATGGTTTCCTACAGAGTTTAATCTTTCTGGCCATGATGAAAAAAAAATCACTGTTCATGGCAGTTCCAGGGAAATTGGAACTAATGAATTATGAAAGTGATAAAGTGTTAATGAGCTTGGTTGTAGAGTATAAGAGAAATCTATTTTTAAACTATGTTCTTCACTAAGTATAATTATGTTGTGCTGAACAAAGTGTCATTAAAGAAGATGGAATCACAGGCTTTTGTACTCTTCTCAGGCTGGAGCTGCATAGAAGGGTCACTCTGTAGATGAAAGAAGCAGTAGATGACAGTTCCCCTCTACCCTGTGTGCATGTTCTGCTGCTAAGATAAGGAGCTGTCCCCACACCTAACAGCCACAGGGGTCTGGACCACTCCACTGTGTTTTGGCTCATCCACATTCACCCAGGCAGATGGGCAGCACCTTGGTGTGCACTGAGGTTTAATGCCTTTAATTCAGTTTAAAATCCCAGTGCTGCCTGGTCTCGTTGTCTCTGCTGCAGGATGCTCAAGCAGGAATATGTTACAGGCATTTTGCTGCTCTGCTTCCTCCTCATTGCCATCAGCTTCAGCAGGGTGAGGGGGTGCCTCTCACAGGTACTCCAAGTACAGCCAACTCAGCTAAAAGAAAAGTGTCACAGCTCCTCAGTGCTTTCCTAAAAGGTATCCATGTGGATAGCACTGCCAGCTATTTCAGGGACTAAGAGCAGAGCACATGTTGGAGAGCCGCTCTTCTGTTTCAGAGCCCTTGCCTTACTTGTTAGGTCCTCAACCCCATATCCCCTTTCCAGGTATGGAATAATGTGGAAATTCCAGCATTTCTTCAGCCAGAGGAAATCCAGGACTTCTTCCCAGGGGAATTCCCAGGACCAGATGTCAATATGAGATCCAGCCGAAGTTCTAGATGCAGCCACAGAGGGTCTGCTTTTGCAGGAATAAGGTAGGGAACATGGCCTTTCTGAAATACTGAGTTCTGAGGGGGATACTCAGGAGAGTGGGATAACATATTCAATCAATGTGGACCCTGCACTAAGCAGCTGAGTAAGAGTTGGGATCATTGCTGGAGAAGTCACATTTTTGCTGGTCATTCAGCATCCCCTCATACATTACAGTGGCAGTACAGGATTTATGCTGCCCAGCTGCCCACTAAAACTGTCAGGGCTGAGGCCATGGCTGACAAGACAAACTTGGTATAGATACTTGTAAGTTACTCTCAAAAGGCAAATTTCCTTGGTAAAACCTTGTGAAGCATTCAGATATATAAAGGGTCTCCCCTGTGCCTCATGGAACAGGAAACAGTGCTATGATTTGAAATTCTGGGGATTTAGTTCTTAGCAACAGTCTCCAGGTCCTATGGATAACTCTTGAGAATCAATCCTTATGTGAAAAATGCATGCTATCATACAGATGTATTTTATTAAAAAATGTTTTTCTCCATTTACTTGGGAGAAAATTTTATTTCTCTGGCTCTAAGATACAATGTGAAATGCCATAGTGCTGAGGTTAATCATACAGAAAAAGGAAGTTTGCCAAGTGTTTTAAGGGAAGACATTCAGTATTCAGAATCACATTCTGCAAGAGAGACTTCCAGGAAGAAAAGCCTTTACAAGCAAGATCACTTCCAAGGATGACTGATGAAGGGGAATAACCCACTTTGAAATGGCAGAGGTCAATAGGGTGGACAAAAAAAGGAAAAATAATACACTTCTGCTTCCTAGAGCTGCAATCCCACCTAGGTGACAACCAGGTGAAAACAGGTTGTTTTCTTTTGTTTCCTGCTTCTGAGTGGGATAGATTGCACTGTCACTGACTGTGAGGGTCCTACTCAAGGGTCAAAGAGTGAGGTCCTTAATGCCCTCATTTCACTTCAAACAGTATCTCATTTACCTCATTTACAAATCTAAAGTCATGTTTATTCAGCTCTATGAGATCTTTAGATAGCACTGTCCAAGGATAAAAAAATATAATTTGTTTCAGTTTAGCCCCTGAGACAAGGGCACTTGTATTATGGGTACTGATTTAGAGTGCTGTTCTAAAGCCAGTAAGCTTTTTGGGTTGTGTTCAAGGAGCTAAGCAGAGCAGGGTAAGACAATATTATCCTAGAACAGCACGCATAGTCTCCAGTTCTGATTACACACAGATTTTGCATTTTGCCTCTTGGGAGTGAAAAAGAAGGAAAAAAAAAAAAGCCAAAGTAAGGATTAACAAAGCTAACAAGACCCCAAGGGCTTCTTTCCAAAATGCTTTCCCTACAATCCCATCGGTTTAAAGCTTAGAGTAAAAATGAAAGTATTTGTATGGAGAGATGGGAGGCAACTGTTCAGGATGAGAGTTAAAAAAAAAAAAAAAGAATAAAGCTACCCATTATAAGCAACCAGAATGTTTCCAAAACAACTTGTAAATCACAGAGAAGCCTGGCACTGTTCAATCTTGAAAAAGCAGCTGCACAAGTATTTAATGTTTTAAATTAAGCAGTGTGTCAAAGTGGTGTGGAACTCAGCTCAAATGAGAAGGACTTGGTGAGGCTTTCTGCTTTCCTTGTGCACATCTGCATTTAGGAGAGAAATTATGGACTTGCACAAGAGGTTATAAAATGTGTCCTCATACGATGTTTTACAATATCCCCAGGCCCGTGGTCACTGCTCTTGCCAAACCAAAATTCTGGGCTCCTAGCTCAGAGTATCTCCTGAAGGGGAACTCCTTGACTCTAACCCACTTTTCAGGGTTAACAGTGATGTGGGTAATGGAGAACTCATCCTTGGCAGCCAGACTGACCTCGAGAAGATGTCTAGGTTAGACATCCTTAGGGGACTAGACATCATTCAGTGTCTTATCTCCAATCAAACCACAGGCAGCAGACTAGACAAAGATAATGTCTCCTATGCCCTCATTACAGCCCAGATGGAGCTGGCCTTTGGTCTGGTACTGCCTGTGGAGGCAGATGAGTTCCAGAGCTGGAGGTCAGGGATGGGGCAGAGCTGCCCAGTTATCCCATGGAGCTGACTTGCTCAGTGGGAGCTTTTCCATGCCAAGAAGTTGTGTAGGTGATAGCAGACTTTTCCTGTTAATGATAAACAGGGGAAATAAGCCCATGCAGAGCCCTGGGTGATGCAGGCAGATTGTTATCCATGTCTGAGAGAGGCTCATCTGAAGATAACTAGGGTAGCTCTGTATCTCACAGGCAGCAACAGGAACTATGTAAAGTGACAACATTTATCAGTCTACCCTCCTAAATGGCAAGGTGTCTGCCCAGAGGCCTCCTTAAATGCAGTTAAACTCCTTAAAATGTGAACCTGAAGGTTAACTACATATTCAGCTTTTCCAGTCTCCCCTGCTAAAAATACACAAACTTTTACTCATCAATTTGCTAATCCTTGAAAAAAAAGCAGTCTTGGACAAATTTTGCTGCTGCAATGTATCATTTGCTTAATTGAGATGGAATCAGACAGTTTTGGGGAAAGAAGGGAAGAGGGATCTTCTGTCCCATGTGTTGATAACTTGTTATTTTTTCCAGCAAATTTCTACTTTTTTCAGGCTTGTCAGGCCCAGAGCTGACAACAGATTCTTGCTTTGCTTCAATCACACGCTCCATCATGCAACAATAAAGGAAAACATTCCTCTTAAGTAGATTGGAAAAATTGACTCTCCACTCTACAGCAGCTGAACTGCCTGTCAGGCTGTACAAAAAGCACGCAAAAGAAGTCTGAATAGCTGTGTTGATACCTCAGTCAAGAGCTCAGCAAGCAAAAGGTCTCTCTGCAGCCCAGTAAATACAGTCATGGCCAGGATGGGCTTGCTCAGGGCTGGTGATGCACAGCTGGCCAAGCCCTTTCAGCAGCCTGTGCCTCAGCCCTCAGCCTGTAAAATTGGTGCCTTCCTTTGGAAAAGTCAGCTGAATTCATCTTGGCAGGGAAGGGAAAGGTCAGCTCCCCATCCTGCTGCCAGCAATGCTCTGCCTAGGGAAGATTGGCTGCTATGGGGCAATTTGGCCACAGTTTTGCATTGACCTCCCACCCATCCCAGCAGTGCTTTTGCCCTGCCTGCAGCCTCCTCTCCTGGCACCACGAGGCAGCTCTGATGGCTCCTGCCTCTGTGGCCAGCCTGGAGCACACTGGAGGCTCATACAATCATTCAGCACTACAGGATGTGCCCCATCCTTGCTGCCCCTTCCAACTGGTTCTGACCTCTCTCTCCAGTCTGCACCAACCCTTCCCAAAGTTACCTGTAGCCCCTCAGCCCTTTACCACTCTTTAATCTCCATTCCAGACTTTATTCCACACAACCCAGTATATGGTGACACCTCCAAGGAAGCATTTCCCCCCACACTGTCCTGCTTTCACACCCGGCATTCACATTTCCCTCCTTCCCACCCAGAACCTGCACAAGGCAGAGAAAGCCAGGGAGCAGAGGGGCTGCAGGGCAGGGACATGGGCTGCTGGCAATGGGGAATGGCAGGAGCCCTTCCTGTGGCAGCACAGAGTTACAGTCTGAGCTCACATAAACCTGACTCTTTCTCCTCAGGAGAGGGCCCATGCCCTTTCCCACCTACTTCATTGTCCTCATGGGGCTGCAGGACCTCCACTGGTTGCTGGGACAACATATATTCAGTTGCTGGGACAATATCTATTCAGTAAAGTCATATTCTGTAGTGCACTTGAAGAAGCTGAATGACCTTTCTGACTGGAAGACAAGTCTCCAGGGCAGTTCATGAGGAGGCTGCCAAGTCAGTCCTCTCTTTGCTGTATCGCTGAATGCCAGAATGGGTTATCAAAAACACCCACACACAACCCAAAACCCCCAAAAAAGCACCACCTTGATCTTTTCACTCTGTAATGTCAGGTTCAGCCTCTCATCTATTCAGAGGAAATCAAAGCTATAAATAGTCCTACCCTGCTTTCATGCCTTAGTTTACAGAAACCTTCTTTCTGGTATTGGATGTTGCAGGGCTTGCACTGAAGGAGGCCAACTACATTGTTTAAAGTGACCATTTTAAAAAGAGCTGTGGTACCATTACAGTGAGAACAGAAGTAACCAAATATACTTTCTGATGGGCCCTTCTGCCTGCAGTCTGATGAGCCAGAGATTGTTTTGAGAGGTTTGACTTGGGAAGGGTGGAATGTACATTTACTCCTTGGATTGTCCCATGCCAGCTGAAAATTCCCTTCAATATCTGTGCAACAAGAGTCCAGGAGCACTGCAGTGTTATTGATGGCACAGGATGAAGTCTATTTCAGCCTGCAGCAAGATCAGCTCTCCAATATGCCTAGGGGCATAGAATTACCCCTGGGGGGCATTACTGGGCCTTTTCAAGTATGTTCAAGTACCTGATAGGAGTTGAGTGCAAATCTGCACTGATTAAATAAACTGAGCACATTCTGTCTTCCCCTGTGCACAAAGTGAGAAGCTGAAGAAAGGAAGGTTATGGGTTCTGGGGAGATCACAGGCGAAATATTAGAAAATATATGTTTTGTTTATTTTTCACCATTATCCCTCTGTGAATCTTAGCAGTATTTCTTCAAGAACCTGGACCTTAGAGAATTGGAAGTGCTTTTGCTGCCCTACTGAGACATCCCTTCTGAGAACTGTCTGCCCTTCAGCTCACCCACAGCCTGGCCCAGCGTCACTTGTGGGATCCCTCAGGCTGGCAGGGACAGCAGGAGATCTCTGGCCCAAAATCCTGCTGAAACCAGGACAATGAGGTCAAGCCAAGTCACTCACAGCTTCATCCAGCCCAAACTTGAAAACCTCCCAGGAAAATCTGCAAGTGCTACACAAATAAATGTCTTTATCTTGGAAGTCGGGGTCAGGTATACCAGCACATGCACCAGTTTATTAATTTTAGCTATGAAGTGAAGGATCTCATCTTTCTCACCTCAGTCTGTACCACAGATTTATTTCTCCATCTTCATTCTACTTCAGAAGGGATCCAAAATAAATGCAATTAAAATTATTTTTCTAAATGGCAGATTGTCTTCTTATAGGTTGTTTCACCATATATTCTGTTATTCTGTTTTCTGAGTATTACCAAAATTGCAAGGTTTTTCTCTGCATTTGTGATGGAAAAAAAAATAAAAATCTGCCTATCTTCAGTCTAGTTCCTGATTCCAGGAGACAGAGCGTTAGCAAAAGGGCTTGCAAAACTGAGGAAGCTATTGCAAGAGCTGTCAGCACTTCCACAGAAATATTCATATCACAAAGTCCATCTGCCCAACTGGCTCCTTGCTTTGAAGGAGTTAAATTGTGAATAGGTTGCAGCTATCCTCCTATTTTTTCCCATGACCTCATTTGTTCAGAATTACAATGCAGTGGGAAAACACCACCTGACCATACTGTGACATGTTAGCAGCGAGTACTTTAGTCCCTGAGTTCCTTAATCCAGCCCCAGCATTATGTATTAAAATAAACATTAACAAAATTAAACAGGGAAATCTGCCATAAATGACCATATTTGGCCATGTCAGCTGGGTGCCAGAGGAGTGCAATAGGGCAGTCTATGCCAGCATCTGGAGGTGCTTGAGCCAACAGAGAGCATCCACTGAGCTGTTCCTACTCCATCTGCCTCCCCTCCCTGCCCTGTGAGTGTCCTCACAGCACTGGGACACACTGACCCATGCAGGCACACTCAGGAATTTTCCTCCTTCATGCCTGAGCTCTGCCATCATGCCAGGTGTGCCCACAGCCCTCACCTCAGGCTGGCTGGGATGCAGACCAGGGCTTTCAGCAGCTTTGCTTAGAGCTGAACCTGCAAAGATGAGCAATGTCCATCCCCTGTTGCTCTAGTGCCCCTCTGTAAACATGCTGCTGCCTGATCACTGTTGTTTAATTTCCATCTGTGACTGTTACAGGACAGTCAGAATGACTGCACAGGTCCTGTTTATCTGTGCAAATGGCATTAGTCTACAATAAAAAGCTGTGGAGTTTTTTCCCATCTGTGCTTGGGAAGGAGGAATGGCAGGGTTGAAGGGACTGAAGGGACTTTGAGAACTAAGCTTGCTTTCACATCTTTAGACTGCACCTACCTGGGATTATTAGGGCAAGGAAGTATATTGTAAAATCTTCAGTAATCTTTTCCTGTTGATTTCACATTTCCTAACATCCAACATGGAAAGGAACACCTTTGCTCATCTAAATTTCTGTTTGGCCTCCCCAGCAAGATCTGCCTTCCTGCTTCCTCTGTGTCTGGTGTAACTCTTCTTTCTGTCCTGATAGAGTTTGCTGGCAGATGTTCACTGATGGATGTACAAAGTGGTCAGACCCCCACAAACTTTCATGGCAAGCAGGTGGAAGCAGTTAGAGAATTACCCAGGCAGGTTAAACTGCTGCTGTGTGTTTTACTTGAGTTGTAATCCTTCCCTAAATCCCTCCTGTCTCAAGCATTTCATATCAAACTCCAGCCTGCACTTCCTGAGCTCAGTCTCACTTTGAGAAAGGTCAAATAAGGTGACCAGGGCAGACACTGAATTTCTTTATCAACATCCTTTTTTGCTACCAGGCTTGCAGTTTTGTAGCAGCACTCAGTGATTGCTGTTAAACTGCTTTGGAGAGCAGTAATTGCCTGCACCTTTTCTGTCAAGGTACATTGTGGGTCCTCAGCACAAGCTCATCCCACATAGCCTGGAGTACAGCTGCTGTCCATAAACCAGAAATTGAGCTACTGTGTCCAATGGCACCGTGTCTCATCCTTCACAGGAGGTATTAATCATGTTCTGGACATTTTTGTATTACTTGGAGATAATTTATTTTGGTTTTCCTGTTTGATTTTGCTAAGGTTATTTCAAGACCTCTGTTTCATTCCAGCTTATTCAGAGTTGATCTGCAGAGAAGCTTGGAGGGTCAGAGCACAGAGAACTTTAAGTCTCATAATTTTCCTCTAATAAATGAAATAACCACACTAAAGCCAAGGCTTCACTACAAACCCCTCCTTCAGCTGTGCACTCATTGATTTTGGGGGGCTCAACCCAGCCTTGGCCCCATGTGTTGCAAAAGATGCTTCTGATCAGTTGTGTCTGGTGGCAGACTGTCCCCCCAGGTACAGCTTAAATAAGGAACAGCAGCTGCACAGCACGGGCTCATGTGGATTGCCTCCAGAAATACACCTGCAGTGAGCCAAGCCCCTGCAGCAAGGGGGGAGGCAGGAGCAGGGTGACAGGAGATGGGCAGCTACGGCAGCATCAGACCAGCCTCAAGGCCCTTATGGCATGAACCTGAAGAGTTCAAGGTGGACTTAGCAAATAAATATCATTGTTATTTCTATTTTTAAAAATCTAATGATATGAGCAATATGTTCTTTATTCTGTGAAATTGCAGATACTTCTGTTTAGTGCCATTTTGCTTACTTGGAAAGGAATCACTTCCTTGTTTCTTGGTACAGAAGAGCTTGGAAAACAATTACTACACATCCCACACCAAAACCTATGTAAAAGATTGCTGAGAAGTATGTGATCAATTTATCTGTTTTGTGAAATCAAATTATCTTCAGATATTATTCACAAAATTTCCAGAACAAAAGGCATGGTTAACCTCAGTTTATGGTGATAGAGCATTTCTCTTCTAAAGAACTTTACCCGTGGCAGGGGTACTTTCTTTGTGAAAGTAAAAGCCACTGTCACTACCTGCACCACGTGGTTTGTGGCACTCAGATGCTTCCTCCAAGCTCAGTGTGGGCTACTTCAGAAATGCACATGTACTTAACTTCTGATTCTCTCCTTTTTAATACTGCTGCAATGGAGCTGAGGTCAGCAGGATGACTTCTGAAGGTTTATCTGTGAGAAGGAGAGGGAATTGGGGCCTGAGGTTGCCACCAGGCTGCTGAGAAGAGCCAAAGGCAGGAGCCAGCTGGGGAAGGGCTGCTCAGTTTGTGAGGCTGGGGCTCCATCCCAGAATGAAGCAGAAGTAAAGGGCAACTCTCAGAACAGAAAGTGCACAAAGTAGTCGAGATTTTGGCAAAGATTGAGAGGTAGATGCCAATACTGCATCTCTAAATGGTAGAAATCTTGTAACAAGCTTTAGGTCTGGGAGATTTCCACTGCTTTGGGTAAGAAGTAAGGGATCCTTCAGGCCAAGTGCAAAACCACAGAGATCCAAGGCTTTGAAAATTGCCAGGTTTCTCAACTTTCTGATGAACCACATGGTACCTGATATCAGATATTTGGCCTCTTCTATAGCTACTGATACCACTGAGATTTAGCCTTCCTATCTCTGTAATAATTACAACCAAAAAGAACTAGAAGACAAATTTTAAAGTCCATTCTCCTGTTGCCTTTAAGGGCTACTTCACAGAAGAGGTGGAAATTTCCCAATAAAAAAAAAAAAAAAAAAAAAAAAAAAAAAAAAAAAAAAAAAAAAAACAAAGAGAAAGAGGTTTCATTTCTTTATTCTCTTACCTAGTAGGTTCTTTGGGGATTTCCATTTAAAAAGAGAAATCACAATTAAATACAGTCTTCTCATCAGAAAACGATACTTCCCTAAATCACCAAATATAAAAAAAATTGCTATGAGGAAAAGAAATTGTAAAACAATGAACCTGTCTTATTTGGCAGTGCAATGCCAAGAGGATTCTGAAGGGTTTTTTTGTATTTCATTGAATGGCCATCTCTTTACTGAACACAGGGGCTGGGTAACAACAACTTCTGTACCATCATTGTGATACCAGGGAAAGCCTCCTCAGATCCTGACTGAAAAGTGGGATGGAGTGAGAATGGCTCTACAAACAGCCAAAGAGAAGAAGCAGCTGGCAAGGTTATCCTAAATAATAACCTGGTTGCAATTTGAATTTTGCTATGTTGCAACTTGAATTTTAACTGAAGGAAGACTCTCCATAAAATCAGAACTCTATATGTCGAGACAAATTCAGATTTCAGTTTACATCTGAAAGCATCAACTGTGTGGAGTCTAAGGAGTTGAAGTGAGGTGAGGAGAAGGATTTGTCCCTGCTTCTCTGAAGGCTTTGGGAGGAGCCAGCTCTCAGAAAGGGACAAGCAGCTCTCCCTGGAGCACGTCACACACATCATTGCTCGTGTGTCAACCCAGACAGGGAAGAGATTTGCTGAAGCTAAACAATAGGTGTTTGGGAAAACAAACCCTGCCAGTCCACAGTGGCCACCAGGCTGTTCAGCTGGGCTGTTTTACATAGTTCCAGGAGTGCAACACCCAACTTCCAACTTGCATTCCACAGCAAGAGAATATCTCTGGGGCTGCTCAGAGGTCTCCTACCCTGACACTTACAGAATACCAGGGGTGGGTGAAGGGCACATCGTTAATCTGAGGCAATCCAGACATACCAGCTTACTTGTCAAGGGAGCTCAGGTTCTAAATTCTTTTTAAGCATTTTGGCATCTTTTTATTTTATTTCTGAAGGCAGTGTAGTAATGCAATAAAAGCTAAAGAATTAATTAATCACCAAATTAATTGCCAAATCTCTGTGACACAGCCTTACCATCTCCCCTTGCACTAGATACAGTCCTTTGGCTTTATTAACAAGAATTCATTCAATTTCTTTTAAACTTAAAATCTGGGGTACTTACCCTAAATGAGAAAGGAAGCAAAAGAGAGACCACTTCTGTACCCAGTCTCATAAGTTCTCGTCAACACAGTGCAGGATGGAGAACTGAGAGGCTTTCTACCAACTGACACGCAACCCTGACAGAATCAAGCTAAAAATAATGTGAATATCCACCATAGGAATGCAGGAGCCTCGTGGCTGCTGGGATTGTTGCATGTGATAGAAGCTCTCCTGCTTTATAAGAGCTGAATTTTAATTACCTTCCTCCATTTACTTTGCAACTTGCATGAAGGTGATGGAAACTGATTTAATTCTTGCTTCTACCAGGAAGCTTGTCTCCCAGTACATCCTTTGCATTAAGGTAGTGATAGATTAGAAAATGCAAGCAAGTTGGAAAAGCATGGCAGCAAAGTCTCTTTAGATAGGCTAGCTCAGTGAGATTTTTGTACTATATTTTACTTTGCCTGTCCTAAAATAAATCAAATTTTATGGCACAGGACATGAGTGAAGAAGTAACATTTCTAAACCTGACATATTTTAGGATGACACAATTTGATTTTTTTAACTTTTATCCAAAGGAAATCTTGAATCATCAAAAAACTGATTCCCCACCATGAAAAATCTAAGTCCTAGGTCAAGTTCAAATAGCTAAATAAATAAAAGGTTTCTCTACCCTGCAGCTAACCCTTGCCCTTGTATTCTTAACTGAACACCTGGAGCTGTGGCAAAAGCTTTGCTGCTCCTGCCCTCACAGGGAACATTGAACATCTCCACAGCTGGGTGCTCCCAGGAGCAGGCAGGTGAGAGAGAAAACTTCCCAGGGATGCAGCAGCCAGACAGGGAGCTGCCCCCGTGCAGGAGCAGGGCTGTGGCAGATTGGGGTCTGCCCTTGAGATTAGAACAGTTTGAGAGATTCACTTGTACCTCTGGCTTTAAAGTCTGTTTACAACACAGAGGTATGTGGAGAAATATAGGAGAAGGAAAAACTGAGTAACTGTAAAAGTTCATTTGAACAAGGGGAAAGTGATATTGCACACTGATCTGCAGAAAAACAAATGTTTTAGCAAAGAATAAAACAGTTTCTCTGGAAAGCTGGCTTTGGGACAGAGCTCAATGGCAGAGGATTTAAATGTGTTCAGATAAATAAACGGTGTGCAGTTATTTTTATGAACTCTTTTGAGTGTGCGTTTCTATGACTATCCTAAAACTCAGGTGTTTCCAAATATCCCTTTGAAAGTGGAAATCATGTGCCTTACACATCCATTTACACAGAGGGCTGGGTTAGACTTTGGACTGGGTTAATTTTCACTTGGCTGTCCAGCTGGGAATGGCACTGGGACCAGCAGCCACCTGCTCCCCTGGCCGGCTTTGAGAACAGCTCAGGGGTGGCTTGTGGTTCAGTGGGACTGGACCAGGTGCATGAAAAGGCAGCACAGCAGATGTCAGATGGCTGGTGACCCCAAATTCAGTGGCTTGAATAGAGAGAGTCAGTGAGTTAACCAAGCTCAATCTGCCAATGCTTCCCACTTCCCTCAAGACTTCCAGCTGGTGAAAGGCAGCTCCCCTTGCTTGATCAAAGCACTGGCCTCCTCATCTGGAGGTGCTTTATTTCCCTATTGTGAGTCTGTAAATGATAAAAGAAGGTGCAGGACCACAGGGGAGCTGAGGTAAAGCAGCTGCAGGAAATATTAACTGAGCTACATCATAAAAGCAAGATCTGCTGCCAGGCACAAGAGGAACTTGTTCAGTGCAAGTGAGATTACATAAATATTGGTGATCACAAGAGGACGCAGTACCTTAACCAGAGCAAGAGCAGAAAATGCAAAGACCTTACTTGATTTTTCTTCTTTAATGTTGTACTCCAGCACAGCAGGAGCCTCGTTCTGCACTGGCAGGCGGACTGCAAGGACCATGTTGTTCACATTACCCTCCTTCCTAACTAAGAATATCTGAAAAAGGAGAAAAGAATCAAGAGCTCAGCTACATTATGTGAGCTTCTAAACTTCATTTTAGGTCATTGGCAATGTAGATTTTATCAGTACAATTCACCTTTAAATAGCCTTATTTTAGCTTCATTCCACTTAGCTATGCTTTATACAACAAAAAATAATGGGGAAAAGGACATTTCATCTAAGTGAAATTCAGACCTGCCAAGGCACTCACAAAGTTTCTATGCATCACTGATATCCCACTTATGCCTAAAGCAAACTGTTTCACCAGCTGAAGATTTAAAACTGCACTCCCAGTTTGTTCAGTGATGGTCCTCACACCAGTGCCCTAAGTCACAGATGAGTCACCCCAGAATGTCCCAGTCCAGGTCTAAAGCAAGGGCGTCACTTGTACATTTAGTCAGAAAGGATTTGAGTGTCCATGAGAGGAGCATAAGGCCAAAGGCTCTGGTGGCCGCAGTGCCCGTGGCAGAGCTTTTTGTGGGACCAGAAGATCATTCAGCATGGCAGGTATCCTGTGAGGACCCTTTTCCAACCCGCTGGGTGAGGCCATGAGGCCAGACCAAGTTTCTCAGGGATTTGTCTGTACCAGCCTGGAGAATGTCCAAAGCTGGAGACTGCGCAGCCTCTCTTGGCAACCTGTCCCACCACTTACTGTCCTCACAGGGACAAAATGTTCCCTGAACCCAGTCTGGACTGCCACAGACATCTTTTCATTAAAAATCCTTTCTTAGGATTTTTTCTTCCTGAGATGCTGAGAGGCCTCAGGGGCAAAACGTAAACATTGATTACCTGCTGCTGTGGAACACAGCAGGTGGATCTGTGATTGGTTTCATGTGGATGTTTGGAATTAATGGCCAATCACAGTCGGCTGGCTTGGACACAGTGTCTGAGCCACAAACCTTTGTTACCATCCTTGCTTTTCTGTTCTTAGCTAAGCCTTCTGATGAGAACTTTTTCTTCTATTCTTCTAGTATAGTTTTAATATAATATATATAATAAAATAATAAATCAAGCCTTCTGAAACATGGAGTCAGATCTCCATCTCTCCACTCATCCCTGGACCCCTGTGAACACCATCACACTGGACCCTCTGGTTTCAGTGTAACCTGCTGCCTCTTGTCCCCCCACCCTGCAAGCTGAGCACAGCCTGCCTTCATCTTCCCCATGAGCTCCCTGCAGGTGCCAGGGGTTGCTGTGTGGTTCCCTGAAGGTGTCTCCTGGCTGGACAAGCCCTGGTTCCACTGCCTGTCCCCAGTGGGTCTGTGCCCAGCTGGCTGGCCACCATCGCTACAGCTCCTTTCCCACAGAGCTGCTCCACCAAGAAAAAAGAAAAAAGCCTCAATTTTTGTATTGTATGAGATCCTAAGTGTGTATCTAATTAAAGCTCATTGTCAGAGCTATTTTTAGCTTGTATCTTGAAGGTGCAGATGCAAAGACAAAATAATCTTCACATTCATCTGTTCTTTGATAGTGAGCTTAGGCAGAAAGGAGTCAAGGTATTTTTAAAAACCTGAATTAAGAAATCAAGCTAATTTTGTAGCCTGGATATTAATATTAGAAAGAGAAGTATGAGTTGATAAAATCATTAATCAACTGTAATGTATGGAAATCTAGCAAAAAACCATTAATTTCTTGGGCAGAGGAATTTTAAAAAAAGCTTGTCTAGAAGCCAGGACCTTTCCCTGCATGAGTCCCAGTCCTAAGGGCATCTCCAGTCCCTTTGAAGCCCCCATGCTGAACACACAGCTTTGGGGCTGCTTCTCAACCTCACACAGTGCTGTCATCTTGGCCTCTGAGCTCAGGAGAAATGGAGCCCCAGGGCCTCATGTCGACCATCAGGGCAGAGAAAATGCAAATAAATGCACACATGTGTGCCCCAAGCAGGCTGATTTCTGCAGGGCAGCCCCACCTTCTGCTGCAGTAAGTGTCTACAGGCAGGTGGCACCTGCAGGGAGAGGCTCTCCCTTGCCCAGGTCCCACCACCCACATGCCACTGCTGTCCCTCTAACCAGCACCATCTTATAGTGCTACATCTGAAATTTAATCTGAGCAACCAGGGAAATGAAACCTGGAAATGAATCACTTCTTTTTTCCTGATGGGCACGCCTGGTTGCCATGGATCCAGAGGCTAAAATTGGGCTCTGGCTGTTCAGAGAAGCAGGAGGTGGAATTTCTGAGCTGTGCTGAGCCCTGAGTGCTGTACTTCCCCTGGGTCAGGGCCAGTACTGAAATCAGTCTCTTCTATGCTCACCACAGGTGGGAATGGTGCTGCCCAGTTCCAGGTGGGCTCCCAGAGGGCAGGAGGCTCTGCCCTTGCCATGGACACCTCTGATGCACCAGCTCTTCTCCTGCCTGCTTCCCACTGCAGCTGCAGGCCGTGCCCAAGGACAGCTGAGCAGGAGGAACAGAGGCAGCGTGTTCCCCCAAAGCCACTCAGAGGTGGGGAACTCCCAGCCTGCAGGGAATGGGTAATGCCTGAGGGGGCTTGGGGCCATGCGTGGCTATCACAGACTCCACTTAGAGACAGAGCTTACAGAAAAACAAAGATCTTGCTCAATCTAATTGAGAAATCTGATTCAGGGTGAGGTGCACTGCACAGCCCAGGCTGCTCAGGTGAATCCCACTGGAAAGTGTCATTCAGCTGTGCCAGCATTTAGCCCTGGGATGGACTGACTTGGCCAAGGGACAGGTCCAAACATCCTCAGAGCAGGTGTGCCCTGACATAAATTCAGGTCATTTACACCCTCCCTTCCCAAAGGATGCAGCCAGGACAGCTACAGCCCGCTATGCCTCACCTCTCAGACCTCTCAGGAAAGGGGAGCAGCTCCCTTTGGCACAGAGCTGTTTTCCTTAAGCAAGCTTTGCACAAGTGCATAATTCTCTAATACTCAGTTCATGCAAACCAGATATCAATGTGGCAATAAAAATTACTCCCAGCAGCTCCCTGAATCTAAGGCCCTTTCCTTCACAGATTTTTTTTTTCATTGCTCCAGATCAGGAAAATCACCATACTTGTGAGTATGGTGGTGGATGGGAAGCTATCTCCATGAATCTACAAATGAACCCAGAGATAATATTCCTTTTTTTCCCAAAGCCAATATATCTGTTTTGTGCTGTTGAGAGAGGTAAAGTGTCAAATGGTAATGAAAATAGAGAGCAGTCTGCTGAATATTTTTGCTTCCACATAAGAAAAGCACTGCTCTCCTAACCAAGGACAGGAAATGTGGTTGTCTGAACTGAAATTGCTTTGGACTTACCCCTGCTGTTTCTTTGCCAAGGATCGCCCCAGCCCTTTCCTGGCTCATGTTCAGCTGCAGCCACACAGGACACGTCTTGATGAGTTTGTCAAGGATGCTGATCCCTGGGAGCTGGAGACAATTTTGCACAGCACTGGCCTGACAGAGATGTGTCTCCTTCCCCTCTTCACTGGCATCTCTGACAGGGCTGAAACACAGCAAGGGAGTCCCTGGTAAGCAGAGCTGCAAACAGAAACCTGGGGGGAGAGGACTCCCCAGCACAGACACGGGCACTCAGACATCAGGAATGCTCCTGGAGGGGCACCAGACCACCCCAGGCACCAAGGCTGTCGTGCCAGCAGGCTGGCAGGGGGCTCTGTGCTGGCCCTGCTGGTTTGGGCTCACCCTTCAGTGCTGCTCAAGCACAGACACAGGTAAGGATGCACAGACACAGGTGAGGAATGCACAGACACAGGTGAGGGATGCACACACACAGGTAAGGATGCACAGACACAGGTAAGGATGCACAGGCACAGGTAAGGGATGCACAGACACAGGTAAGGGATGCACAGACACAGGTGAGGAATGCACAGACACAGGTAAGGATGCACAGACACAGGTAAGGGATGCACAGACACAGGTAAGGGATGCACAGACACAGGTAAGGATGCACAGACACAGGTGAGGGATGCACAGACACAGGTGAGGAATGCACAGACACAGGTGAGGGATGCACACACACAGGTAAGGATGCACAGACACAGGTAAGGATGCACAGGCACAGGTAAGGGATGCACAGACACAGGTAAGGGATGCACAGACACAGGTAAGGATGCACAGACACAGGTGAGGGATGCACACACACAGGTAAGGATGCACAGACACAGGTAAGGATGCACAGGCACAGGTAAGGATGCACAGACACAGGTGAGGATGCACAGACACAGGTAAGGGATGCACAGGGGTGCCCAGGGCCACAGAGGGTTGAGCATGCCTGTCCCCTGGGTGCCACCCTCCAGCTGAAGGGTCTGAGAGATGTTTCATGGCTTCAAAAGCAGCGATGCAGCAGAAGAGTCCCTGCAGTCTGTCACAGACACATTTTCTGAAAAATCCTTTCTTTAAGATTTTTTCTCCTGAGAAGCTGAGAGGCCTCAGGAACAAAATGTAAATATTGATTATCTGCTGCTGTGGAATGCAACAGGTGCATCTGTGATTGGGCTCGTGTGGTTGTTTCTAATTAATGGCCAATCACAGTCAGCTGGCTCGGACTGTCTATCCAGGACACAAGCCTTTGTTATTCTTCCTTTTTCTGTTCTTAGCTAGCCTTCTGATGAAATCCTTTCTTCTATTCTTTTAGTATAGTTTTAATATAATATATATCATAAAATAATAAATCAAGCCTTCTGAAACATGGAGTCAGATCCTCATCTCTTCCCTCATCCTCAGACCCCTGTGAGCACAGTCACAGCAGTCTAATGGCAGACTGGTGATAAATACTGCCTTCAGGCTCTGGTGCTGAGTTGACAAAGTCAATTTATCCATGTGCTTAGTTCTGCAGGCAGTGGAAATACTTGTGCTGAAAAGTCTGGTCACAAGAGCTCTACTGGGTAAAGCCATGGACTTATGGGGATACAGGCTTGTCATTCACTTCATTAATTGATTTTGCATTTAAAGAAAATACACAAAAATATTTTGCTGCTCTAATTTTTCTGCTTAGAGGTCAGAACTGAAAACAGGACTCTCCCTTTTGATTTGGTCTTACTTCAAATACCTTTCCTTTTCCTTTTCCTTTTATTTAAAAAGATACAGATCTTAAGGTACTACATTTCAAATAAGGTCAGTCTTAAACTATTAAAAGAGAGTCATTTCAAAGGCCTAACCTAGCACAGCACGTCTGTCCCAAAAGTCAGTTTGTGTAAAAATAGCGTTTCATATCTCAGAAGCAATACAAAGATTTTATTTTTTAGTAGTTTTTTTCTTTTTCAACCCTTCACAGACAGCTTTCTCAGAAAATACAGGTGCCTTTATAATTCAGGTTGTAGATAAAGGTATTATTTCACAGAATCTTGATTTTAATCAATCCTTTTTTAAGATCATAGTCAAGACAGTAGGAATGAGAGAACTGTGCTTTATAAAAAGCAAATTGAAATAAGTGAAGCTCTACTTGTGATAAAAGCCCAGCTTGTCACATAGGTGAGGGAATTTCTTTTAGATTTAACAGCATGTGATTTTAATCAATATCATCTGAACAAATTGAGTAAAACAGTGGAATATCCTTTTGGAAGTTACCCTGAGTCATCCCTTGGGGTTTTTTACAGAAAAAAACAACCAAAAAAAAGCCTTGTAACCACGTGAAGGGAAAACATGTGTTGGATGGCAATATTCATACTCAGTAATGTGACAGAAGTAATGAATTGAAGGGAAAGTTGACATATAATGAAATGTTCCGTAACACAAAAATTGCTCCCCTAATTAGTCACAAAGCCATGAACCTGATCACATCGGAATGATGTGTGAAACGTCAGACAGAAGGAGGTCAATGCTGATAATGTCCTGCTGTGTCACCAGAAGGTGACATGCACGGCCATAGCTCCTGCCTGGGGAATCTTGTTAGCCATTAGTTATGTAAGGTGGGGCCAGCAAAGCACTGGGATCCCATTGCCTGCAGGGAAATGAGGGTTATCCACAAAGCCAGGAAAGGGACACAAGCCAGCCTGGACCTGCTGAGCACAGGCACACAGGGACCCTGGCACAGAGCTCCCACAGAGCATCCATCCCTCTGCTCCCACCATGGGCACAACCTCTGAGAGCCCACAGCACCCGCTGGACTTTGGTAACAAGAGCACACTGGCAAGGAAAAATAACAGAACTGACCTTCCAACTCATGTGGCTGCATGTAGGCTCTGAATTTTGGAGAATGGATAGAAAATTGAAAAGAGATCCAAATTCAGACATACAAGATGAAAAAGTGAGAGCCTGAAAGTTTGCCCTAATGGAAATCTCATTATTTCAGTGTGTGGAGTCTTTCAGTGCAGCAAATTTAGGGCAGTGGATAAGGCTTTTTTTTTTTTTTTTTTTTGGCAGAAGAGGCAGTCAAATATTTTGTGGGCCCTTTTGAGGTATGCTCTCAAAAGCCAGACCAGCCTGGAAGGAGCTAAGCAGGCTCTTGTACCTGTAGAGAGGGAGGAAAGCACAGATGAGTGAAAGGGGAGACTGGCTAAAGGAGAGGCAGGAAGAGTCATTAAGGAGATCATATGGAATCAGGGGAATGTTTGGTGAGACGTTTCCTGCCAGTGAGTTATAAGAGATGATGGATAAATTCCCAAAAGAAGAGGCTTGCATTGCCCAAATCCCTTAAAATGCTGGGTTTGGAGCAGTAGCACACACTGTATTGACTCAAATCTGTGCTGGCTGAGGAAGGGGAGTGCCTGCCCCCCCGGCCTTGCTCAGCTGCAATGCCCTGAGCCACGACACGCCGGCTGACGCAGTTACGGCACCGACGCTTGACTTCTGTCCTGGGCACAGCTGTCACAAAGATTTGGATGGGGCTGTGGGAATGCTTAATCCAGCAATTTAATCTGGCTCTGTGGGAGCTCTGTGGCTGCACAGGGAGGAGGGAGCCCAGGCAGCTCCTGGGCTCTCGCTGTGCTGCCAGTTGAAGGAATTTCCAGGGCTGCCATGGTGAGCAGCCGGCCTTCCCAGCTTGCTCACTCAGAATTCATGCAACAGTGGACTTCTAAAGCCTCAGTTTCAAAAATAACATAAAACTCTGTCCTTGTCCCACAGTCCTGCAAAACCCTTTGGCTGATAGAGGCAGGTGCTCGCTTTGATAGGTGTGACGTGAAGGTGAAAATCTGTCCCTAGAGCTGCCTGCTTTCTTTTCTTTTCTTTTCTTTTCTTTTCTTTTCTTTTCTTTTCTTTTCTTTTCTTTTCTTTTCTTTTCTTTTCTTTTCTTTTCTTTTCTTTTCTTTTCTTTTCTTTTCTTTTCTTTTCTTTTCTTTTCTTTTCTTTTCTTTTCTTTTCTTTTCTTTTCTTTTCTTTTTTTTCTTTTCTTTTCTTGAGTTCTTCCTGCAAAGTACATTTGAATCTTGCAGTGGTTCTGCTAAATTGGATTCAGCTGGGAAGCAGGGAGCTGTGTGCTGCATACTGAGTGGCAGCACAGGCTAATTAATTGCACAGTGATTACATCCACACACCTGCCCCGGGCTTGCAGCAGGTATCAGGTTGCTTGTTGGAGGCAATAATAATGACAATGGTGGTTTGAATTATTGCACAGTGACTGTACACTGCAGTAATGACCACCATGACTCACTGCTTTAAAAACCTGGAGCCACACTTGCCAGTTCAATATTCCCAGAAGTCAGCAGACAAGCAAGGAGATATAATCCACTGAATTTTGTGCAGGTGAAGGCCTGAGCATACCTTTGCAAGGGGTTTCAAAAATATTGTCACAATCCTGCTGACACTAAGGGCTTCCTGGCTGGACTATATGTGGCTGGTCACTCTGAGTTTCCCTGAGGCAGCTGAGACACACAGCAATTGTGTGAAACGGCAGCAGGGACTGCCAGATTAATTCTTCACTCCTGCACATTTGCTCTGAGAAGAGACATAATGTATTTTTAAAACTAAATCTTAAATTGTCAATCAAATGCTCTGTAGTGCACTGATAAGTAATGGCAGAGTGCCTTAGTATTGTTTAAGCAGACCAGATTTAAGAATTAGGAGCTAGTCTTTTATTATTATGTTTTATTGCTTTTGCTTCTCTCTCTGAATACAAGAAGACATCAAGAAAGAGCAAGGGTTTGCTGTGCTGCCCTCAAGGAGGGAGATCCAAGTGTATATAAATATTTATAGCAGAGCAGGAGCCACAGGTCTTAAAATGTGTGTGAGCTGGCTTGATACTGAGGGAGAAATACAGATGGTCACAAACTCCATGTGCCAGGTGATAGAGCAACTTTCTGCACCAGAGCTACCTGGTACCTGAAGGGACACCATTTGGGACAAACCAGCTTGGGACTGAGGCTGACATGTGGAAACCCTTCAAGCCCAGGGGTTATAAGGGGCACTTGAAGCAGGAGGAAAAGATGGAAGCTGCTGAAGCCAACAGAGCAGTCCTGGTGGAAATTGATAGGCAGTGCTGTTAATTCCTGTGGTTAAAAGAGAGAGCTGGGAGCATGGGGATTCATGGAGATGGGTGAGACTGACAGAGGACTCACAGGGCTGGTTTACATCCAGTGTCACAACCAACCCAGCTGGACCCAGCTGCAGGGCTCTGTGCCACTGGCAATACAGACAGATCTTTATATCCTTTTTTTTGTGGTCACCTTCTTTCCTTACAGGAATAATTGGAGTTATATGAACAGCAAGTACAAGGCTTCACCCACTGCAAGAAACAGAGCTGCCAATGCTTTCTTTGGTTTGGTATCACTTCTGATTAGACAGGTGTTGAGGAACACATTGAATGGAGGTAGCTCGGTGTCCAGACTGCAGAGACTTATTAAAAATCTTTGTTCAGGGACATGTGAATTCGTGTGCTGTTACTTTCAGTTCACTGTGAGGGACATTATGCAGTGCCACAGCCAGAGGACATCAAGCTTCATTTTGCTTCCCTCCTAGAAATGGCCAATTTTTGATACCATGTACTTACACTCATAAGCCAGCCCATCTTTGATCGCTTCATCAGTTCAGATCAAATTAATCTGAGATGGAGAAGGATTCATTTACCCTCTGGGCCTGCCTTTGGTCATCTTGCTGGGTTCTTCTTCCAACAGCTGGTGGAAGTGAGACCCTAAACCCAACCTAGCTGCAGGAAGAACTCCAACATATTTTTGAAATTCTGGGGTTATTTCATCATAAAACAGAGTATTAGGAAGATGGGAAGGTAGCAAAGATTTCAAATATATTGAAAAAACCATAGCACAAAAGTTGATTTTGTGCACCAAACATGAACTCTGACTTGCAGAAAATTCAGGTTTTAATAAGTGCTTTTTTGTAACGGAGCCAGGGGATCTTACAAAATCAAACAAACAAACTGAAATAAAATAACAAACAACAAAAAACCCAAAAGCAGAAAGAGAAGTTCTTGAGATCTTCAGGGATCACACCCAGGTAATTGTGACCCTCTAGTCAGAAATAAACAACTTTCTTGTTGTCTGACAGGTAGAACGAGGGGGGAAAAGAAGTAGGATGTAAAGCAAGCCATGGGAGCTTCCTACATTGTAAGGTCTTGGATGTACAGAAAAATTGGATGATGGAAATGATGTGAGAAGCTGGACATGTCCCATGAGGCAGGCTTGCCTGTCCAGTGTCCTCCCTGCCTTGCAGAATGCTGGTGTTGCTGGTCCACCCTGGTGACAAGCTTATAGCTCAGGAAGTTGTGCTTTGCAGCCTGTGGTCTGTGGAAAGCCTGTGGTTGGCAGAGCACTTCCTCCTGCTCATGGCCCCCTTGTTCCTCCTCTACTTAACTGTCCACCCTTCTACTCTTTGGTCTGCAGCTGATGCTCTGCACACCTAGCTTAGCTCAGCCTGGGAAGGACCAAGCTTAATAGCCAATGCAGCAGCTGTGCCAGCTGCCAAAAGGTAGGACAAGCCAAGGGTGTCCTAAATATTCTGACACCTCACTGGTCAGCAGAACTCTGTCTCCCACCTACTCCACCTTCCTTTACAGGCACTGTCAATTTCAGCAGTGAATTTTGCACTCTGCAATTGGAGTGAGCTCTTCTGTACCTGCCAGGGATTCCCAAATGCCCATTTCTGTGAAGGCTAGCAGGTTTGCATGCATCTGAGCCCTGTGTGTCCATCTAAGTTTGCCAAAGTGGAACAAGTCACCACCCTGCTGGGGAGCTCCATTAAAGGCACAGAGGGATCAGGTGTGGGACAGCTCACCTACCCTTAAACCACTCACCAGTGAAAACCAACAGAGGAAGTTACAAAAATGAACAAGTTCTACTACACTGCAAGGGCAAAAAGGTGTCATGGCCACTTGTGCAGGTGGAAGAACTGTAAATCATGTGTCAATTTATTAAGTAACCAGTAGCCACTGAGTTTTGTGGTCACGTATGACACCAGGCTGGTGTCCTCTGCAGTGGCTTGGCTTGAAGGTCCGATGGGTCAGCAGCACTGGAGGAGCTGTGTGGCCATGCAGGGCTGCCTGGAGGGCTCAGCAGGGACAGCCAGGCTGGCTTGGGGGAGCTGAGCCTCGGGAGCAGAATCACCAAGCTCTGCTCAGCCCTGGTGCCCTGGCTCCTGCCAGCACTGGGTTTAAAGCCAACACACGGATTTTCCTCATTACTTCCACAGTGCAGGCAAAGGATGTGACCGCAGATTATCTGCTTTTGAACTCTGTAGAGCCTTGCCCCCCTGCAAGGGGAGCAGTCAGGTGAGCTCTGGAGGAGCCTTGCTGGGTGAGAGCTGCTGGTGCTGTGAGGGTGTGTGACCATGACCCTCCCCAGAGCACAAACCTGCTGCTCAGGAACAGCCGTGCCTCTCTAAGGGTGGGAGCAGCAGGGCCCAGTAACCCAGGAACAGAGAGGCAGGGGTGCCTGCAGTGCTTCCCATGAACCCTCCAATGCTTCTTCATCCTAAATTAATCAAGATTAATTGTAAGTGCTTATAGAGAAGCAGCAGCATATACCTGTCAGACCCTCCTGTCAAAAATCTTTCAGCAAAGAGTTCTCTCAAGGGGTGGGGAGGTGTAACAAAATGTTTATTAAGTCCCAGCTTCTCTGTTTCCTACATTCATTAGGTCTGCCCCTCTATTTAAATATACACAAAGTCATATATACAATAAAGAACTGCATAAGCATGAAACCCCCAAAAAGTACAAGCTAATTCTCATAACTGATAGTTCCCAGGCCAGCTCTACCAACAAACAAACCTTCTCACACACACTCACAGCCATAGCATGGACAGAAACAACATAAAAAACAGACATGCAAAAATTTCCTGAAGGAAGAGTCCTTCTTTCAAAGATTCCCCTGCTTTTCTTCCCCTTTCAGTCTGGCCATTTCCTGCATCATTAACACCAGTGGAATAATGGGATATCCTGCCTGTGGCCCCACACTGGACTGGGGCCATTACATCCTATTGTTGCAGTATGCCTTGGCTGGTATTCACAAACTGTACTGCTGCCTTTATGTAACTTTGCATATTTATTTTTGCAAATTCATTTTGTATTTATTTTACATATATATTTTGAAGACAACAATTTGCCTCACAAAGGTCGACTGTATTTCTCTTTTTACTCAGTCAATAGATACTTTGTCAGCTCAAAACCACTTTGCAGGTTTTATTAGCTGTGCTCCCTTCCTATCAACAGTCAGTTAATGATAAGTTGTTCTCCCCCACATTTACAATCAGAGATTTTCAGGGCATTTGTCCTTTGCCTATTTCAAACCCAAATTATTGTTTTAGGAATGTCAGCATATCAGCAAAACTAAAGAACTAAAGGTTTTTCTTTGTGTGCAGGAATGAAGGATCATTTATACTTCTGCAAGGCCCTTTCAGGGCAAAGAGAAGAGAGCTGCTGGAGCACCAGCCTAGGCAGGGTCACAGTGGCTAGAGAACAGACATTTTCCTAAACAAAAATCTGCAAACATGTTTGTTGGATAATCCAACTTCTCTGGAAAGGCTTGTGCAATGTAGAAACCAGAAGCAAATGTTGTGAAGAAGAGAAACAACTTCTTAGGCTTTAAGACCATAAAGAAACCCCAGACCTCCCTCACCCTGCCATGTCAGTGCCCAAGAGGGGCCCAGCTGAGCCAGCCTGGAGAGAAGGGTTGATTCTCTGCATTCCAAAACCTCCTGAAGTGCTGGAGCACAGAGCACCCCTGCTTGTACTGCAGGGTCAAGGCGGTGGGCAGAGGTTTTGCCCCTTTCCAGCTCATCTGGACAGGAAGGAAGATGGGAATGGAAAGCCAGGGAATGCTTTTCTATGTTGTAATCACCTAACAAAGAGGGGAAAAGGAAACGGAAAATAAAGGGGAGGGACAAATTTCCAATTCAAACTTCATTAAGAATAGACTGCAGTTTAGCTTTCATAAAGCCATTCTATTTCAAACCATGTCTATTTTAAAAATTATTTGAAATCTGCATGACATCTTAGAGCCAAAAACCTGGACAGAATATTTAGAGAAGCATCAGATTAGAGATAAAAAGCTATGGCCTTGCTCACCCTGTGAGGGATGGAGTGTGGGCTTGAGGCACACCAGACATGAGAGGCCAACCACACACACTTGCATAATGCTGAGCAGCTTTCCTCTGCACTAAGAAATATCTGCAAACCCTTATCTCAGTCTTCATTTGCAACTAGAAATGGTTGTTTTGCCAAGGGAAATAAATCCACTGGACTTTCATTCTGCAGTATGCGAAGGAGCAGGGCACAGGACTTCTGAGGTGTCTTATAAGGCACCACACAAAGTGGCTTGCTTACACACAAATATTCATGTCTTGGGTAAGACTTCCTTCCAGGGTGAATGGATTTCACTATGTGGTACTCTTAGTGAAAAAAACAAATATCTAAACCTGTGAACCTTCTCTTGGTCTGTCCTCCTTAAGACTTACTGCAGCAATTTCATATGCCTCATTAACTTTGATTAGGCATTAAGGAAATGTGTTTATTTCTTGCTTTATTAGCTGATGGGATCCCTGCCTGCATTTACACTGGGGCAAGGTTAGACATCTGCCTTCCTGAGGGAAGGAGAGGAAGAAGAAAAGAGCTTGTTTGGGTATTTCAGAGATATGGAAAGGTGGTGAAAGGACATGGTCTCTCACCACCTTCTAGTGGTGAATCCCTCCAGAACACCTGGAAACAACTCAGGGTGGGAGAGGTTCTGGTTTGCTAAGCTGTGCAACCTGTCCTGTGGGTGGGCATGTCCCTGTGCTGGAGGGACAGCCTGGGACTAAAGCCTGGGCTGGTTAGTGTCAGAAACTGTCCCTGCAGTGACTGGCAGCTCAGCATGTGATGACAGATCCTGCCAAGCAGCAAGACAAACCTGCCAGCTCCCCCAGACCCCACCAAACCACTGCTGGGGGCCTCAAGCTTGTTTATTTAATTGTGTTTATGGTCACTGTGTCACCCGGGCTAAAATGTAGGTAAGTCATGAGCCACAGGCTTGGTGTTCAAACCACAAGACAGTTTAAGACAACCCACAACATGGCTGTCTTGGTCATGTCCTGCTCAAAACATCTGTGCTGCAGCCACCCCTATAGTCAGGCTGCTGTGGCTTGTGTGACACCGGGGCACTCTGACTCAGGGGGCCAGAGGGGAGAGAAGGTGAGTGCTGGGCACAGCTCTCTGGCCTGGCTCCCTGCTCAGCTTGGTGAGCCATGAACAAATGTAAGACTTTGGTTCAGCCCACTGGCACCAGTCACCCTGAACCACTCCTTGGAAGTGCTGCTTCTCCAGTAAGGCAGAGATCACCATGGGTGCATGGGTTCCTAAATGGACACAACAAATAAACACCTAAAGTCAGGCAGGGTAAATGCAGACTAGATCTAGACAGGAAGCCCTAACAGCAAAGGAAGACAGCAGAGTGCCAGGCCAAGGGACCGAGGCCCTCATCCATCCCTGTCTCAGTTGCTGTTCACAGTGCCCCTCCTGCAATCTCTGCTGGCCTTCCAGCACTGAGGACCCATCTCTGCTGGGAAGGTAACAGTTGTTTTCCCTTTTGGCTAGAAAGGTTATCAGTGAGATCCAGCCTAAAATTAACTACTTTCTGATCCCAAAAAGGATTAGAATGGGAGTTCAGGACACAATTACACAAAAACATTCTGTATTACATTTTAGTCCTATGGACAGAGAGGAAAGTTGGCCAAAGCCAAGCTCTTTCCTGTGTGTTGATTCAGCAGAAGAAGCTTTGAGCATTGCTCGATTTCTTGTTTTGTGGAGGGTGTCAGGAGTGACACATTCCTTGAAGAGAACTTAAGGGGGCAAAAAAGGAAAGAGAGAAGAGAAGAGAAAGATTCTTGGCAGGCAAGATGAAAGGCTGGGCTGGGTCCCAGGCTGTCATTTAGCCAAGTATGTGTGACAACCTTTTTTTGCCTGGAAGTCTGCTAGCAATTTGCAGAACCATGCTGCAGGTAGCCAGCAGTGCTGTCTCCAGACTTCGCTATTTGTTGGTCTCTCTCTGTTTCCTTGGTGAATTTTTCCAAGCAGCAGAAAATTCAATCCAGTTCACAAGGGGCTGCAGCTGCTTTCTGTTCTGCCCAACAGCTGCTTGTACAAGAGAGAGCCTTCAAAAGACTGGCTTTCTCTGGAGGACCATGGGAGGGATGTATGTGAGCCGTGTGGATTCCCTGTATTTGGCAGAGTTTTGCCAGCATCCAGAAGGCTCTCTGTATTCAGTTGCTTCCAACAAAGCACTTGAAATTCCCCAACAACTCATTAGCCTTGCAAAAACAAAGAGAACGTATTAATTAACATGGTCAAGAGATAACTTCAAGCAGTAAGACAGGGGTTCCAACCCTACCAGGAATACACAGACCCAGAGGAATTCCCAGCAGCCACACCTCTTGCAGGAGCATTCTCAGAGCCAGGATTCCAGGCCTGCCTCAGAGAGCAGCTCTCAGGGTGGGGTTGTGTGTTCTTCCTCACCCAGGGACATGGAGGGTGCTGCAGGAAGAGGACTTTTCCACATTCTCCCCACACACCAAAAAACTCCAAAGTACAAGCTTTTTTCCTTCAGCTGTAGAGGCTGTGTAAACACCAAGGAGAGCTGGTTTAGCTCCATAATCCAGCAGGGAACTCATCCACCCAAGAGAGAAGGCTTTCTGCTCCTAGCATCACCCCAAACTTAAAGAATGGTCTGAGGAAAACCAAAGTTTCACTGCTCAACAAAGAACCAGGGGATTGGGCTATGACATAAGTGACTACAATCAAATCAGCTCCATTAATTTGTGCCTCAGTTTCCCTTCCTATAGTGACAGTACCTGTCTTTAGCTGGTTGTTGGGAGGCTTAATATCCCTGAACCACCCAGAGATCCTTTCATAAAGACAAGGACTTTATATTAATCACACAGTGTGATTACAGTTACTAAAAACACTTTATCCCTCTTAAAGGCATCAGTAATTCAGAAGGCAAAAATCCTTTACTCAGATACACAAATACATTCTCTGTTCAGCAAAAAGCTAATAGAAAGTCTGGGAAAGGCACACACATAGGCATGTGTGTATTATTCTATTTGGAAAGAGCTGCATTCCATAGCACTCCCTGGCTTGTGTGTATCTAACAGAATATCTATTTAGGAAAATGTGACTAGCACAACCAGCTATGCAATGCTCACATCTGCTAATCCTTTACTGCTCAAGTAATCATCCTCACTTGCAAAAAGATTTATACCATTTTGGGTGCAGGCAAAGAGGAGCTAAGCACTTCAAAACTCTTGCAGCTGATGATCTTGAGGGAAGCACTGCCCTCATGGTCCCCTTCAGCTGGGTACAGGGATCTCATTTCTGGAGGTAGGCAGAATCACATTAGATAGTTTAGACAGGTACAGAATGGACAGGGGAAAGGCCTGTGGCTACAGTATTTACCATACTGGGTGATGCTTGTGGCCCTGTTTCATTTGCACAGGTTAAGCAGCACTGCTCCCTCGACCACAGCTGCTTCACAGGCCTGTGCTACCAGGTACTTTGACAGACATTTCCCCCTCCCTCCCCCACTATTAAAGGAGACCAGCTGAAACTTGCCTTGCCTCTCTGAGATACACTCCCTGACAGCCTGGGATGGATGCTGAGCTCAGCCAGCTCCAGCTCTGGGGTTACTCCAGGCTGACACCCGAGCATGGCTCCAGCTAAGCCCTGTGCATCCGTGTGGGTCAGGAATTCCCCTCGCCAGGGTGGGGAGGAGGGAATGGCCCTGGTGCTCCTGCATTGTATGAGCACATCAGGGCTGCCAAACAGAGTGGTGGAGGGAGGGAGAGTGCCAAGGAAATGCAGCACACACAGAGGCAGCCCTGCCCTCTGCAGCAGATGGGGTGCCACCCTGCCCAAGGACAGCTCTCCTCTCCCCTGTGTACCACAGGCAGCCCTCTCTGGCTGGGAAGCATAGAAATAGACAGATTGTGACCCTGTGCAGGTTTTTTGGTGGCTAGCCCCCCATGGATGCCTGTGCAGCTGGATCAGTGCCAGAGCCAGGCTGTGCCAGCGCCCTGACACCTCCCACTGCGCAGTGCAGAAGAGTCCCAGCTCACAGCAATGAATTCCAGAGGACTCCACTGGGGCTGGCTCTCTGGACAAGCTGTTCAAGTGCTGTGTCACCAGGACAGCACTCAGTCACACATTTGCCCCTCAGGCGCTTGGCACTTCGAGTTCATGGGTGGCCCCACTGCTTTCACCCCACAAGTGCCACACAATGTTCTCTGTGGCCCATGGCCAGCCCTTCTAGCTACCTGACCCAGCTTTGAACAAGTTCTACTGCTCAGAGCACAGTCAGGAACCCAGGCCATGCCTACCAGGGCTGTTGGGCACTGCCTCCTCCCATTCAGCAAATTCTGGAGAAGAAACCACCTTCACTAAACCTCTCGTGTACCTGTGCCTAGATTGTTAAAAAGACATTTTCTCATACAGGCACACATGATTTTGACTAGCTTCTACCTAGCTCCAAATGAGGATTTACTTGACAGATTCTGCTTCACTGCTCATCATGAAATACCAACCCAGTACCACAGAAAAAAACTAATCTCAAAATTGGGATTAGGAAGAGATGTAGGACATAGACTGAATTGCAGACCAATGCCTGCTTTGAGATCCAAGAATTGCAACTTCACTGCCCTTGTAGCATGATTTTGCTTTAACTGCTTCCACTGGTACTTGAAGGCCTTCTTAAACTCTCCTCTGCAGTCTCCTTTCATTCTTGTTTTCTCAGTTTTGGTCTAGAGAAATCTGAAAGTCTTCTTTGGTAGTATGAATACTTTAAAACTATTTTTTTTAAATAATGATCAAACATCTCAGCTTTGTAAGTATTTCTGCTTTAATTCCTCAGAAGGAATTAAAAGTGCCAGGTCAGCAAAATAATCTGTGATTCAGCTGCTGCTCTGAACACTGGGACTGCCAAGACCAGGTCCATCCCAGCACATCCCATCCCTTGTGACTTTAGGACCACCCAGAGCTGATGACATTACAGCAAGAGGCATCACAGCCTCTCTTTGGTCCTGTACAGAACATGTGCAAAACAGGTTTTTCACTGGCTCCTTCTAATCAGAAATATTGTAATGACATATTAAATACCTAAACTCATTAATTTGTAACTCCTCACAAAGGGCAACTGAAACAATCACAAACATACAGACACCCTTCCCTACACAGGGGGAATGCCTTTTGCTATGGTTGGAAAAGTGTGACAGACTTCTGGGGCACCAAGGGCTTTTGATGACTGTATCTTCACTCTCCCACAGATCCATCTGCATTAGAATTTGACCACTCATTCCAAACAGCTGCCTGTTCATTCTAATTACCTTTCAAAAAGATATTTATTTCTATTCTCAAATGCAAAAAACCTCCTCCCTTCAAAATTATAAAGCTTGAAGTTCTGTGACACACCATATTTTGTCCAAGTTTCACTAAGGTTTCTGTGCTCTTTATCAATTGACCCAGACAAACATTTAAAACTCCAGATTTTTTTTTCTACCTAATGGATTTGATTTAGGTATTGTCTTTAATATCTATTATTCAGGTAATTTTTGAGGTTTTTCTGAGTCTCACAATCCTATATTGCTGGTCTCAGAGAACCCATCTATATTTACTGATTAATGAGTAGAAATAAAGTCTATTATCATTTGGAAGTATGACATAAAATAGATAATCTCTAAAGTACCTGGACTACATACACATGGTTTGATGCTGTCATCTTATTGCATGGGCTCCATACTGTTGTCTCCTTATCACAAAGGTTCCACACCTTCTTGGTGTTTCTGCTGGGCATCTCCTCAGAGCACTGACTCTTCCTTCTCCACAAGGAATCCAACTGACCCCAGTTCCCTTCTCACCCAGCCACCCCACTCTTTTATAGCACCTTCTTCTCATTGCTTACAGCTGTGGCCTGTTAAAGTCAGGCCTGTCCTAATCTTTGATAATTGGCCCAGCTGCAACTCCTTAGGGGTAAAATTACTTTCTACACTATCTTTATTTTCTTACATTCTATCCCCCTACAGTTTGATCAGGTATGAAGCCAGCCCAAATTTGTGCCAAGCTGCCCTCCCAGCTGGTCTCCAGGACCCAGAGCTTTACAGGAACACCTGTGCACACAGAGCAAGGGAGATGTGAGCACCTCAGGTGCACGTTCTTCAGCCTGTGCTGCCTCTAGGTTGTAAAGCCAGCAGTACAAAGCAGCACGTAGCCATTTAGGACAGGAAGTGAAGAACTATATTTAGCTGAACCTGTAGTAGAAAGTAGATGATGAGAACGTTGCTTACATTTGTGCCCCCGTTCCTGTGAGCACTGGTATAGGACTCTGCAGTGCTGAGAGGTTCCTGCTCAGGGGCAATATTCCCACTGTGGTCTGTCCTCTGGGAACCAAAGGGACAGCTGCCTTCTCTGCTACCACCAGCACCACTGCACAACGTGTTCCAAGCATCCACTAGGTTTGGCAAGGACTGACAAACTGGAAGTGCTGGGAAAACCACGTAACAAAGTCAGTGAGGTTGTGAACATGCTTTTCAGTTAAATGAATTTTGGGAGGCTTTTGTCTCCTCTCTACCAAATTCAGGTGGCTTTGGAGAGCACCTCCTTTTTTGTATCTTTACAGTGATATCCCAGTCCAGGTGCAATCATCTTGAGCACAGGTATTTCCCTCCTGAGAAGCACCATCCTCCTCAATTGGAAAGTGTATCCCTTATGAGAACTTGACAGACAGCAGGGATTTAATAACACTGATTTGTTTCCAGTTGCTTGAAATGTCCTTTCCCCTTTAAACACCACATCTCACAGGTTCTGGTAAGAGTACTTCTTTTCTATGAGGAGTACTTTACAATGCTTTCTGAGGCAAACAGAACTTTTTCCACTGATTCAAATAATCTGAGATTTAGTCCTTTACAAAGGATGGCAGTTGAGTTTTAAATATTTTTTTTCTCAGTTCAAACCTGATCCTGGTAAAATTTGGTATAAGATTTATTTACTGCACTGCAGAGATGTATGTGTAGCCCGGGTAGAAGAATTCCTTCATAACAAAGCTCTTGTGACCAAGTAATAACACCAAGGCCATGGATTTGATCCCTGTATGGGCTACTCACTCAAGAGCTGGACTCACTGATCCTTGTGGGATAAGAGAATATTCCATAATTCTGTGAAAACTCCCAGTCATGGTTTTCATAGCATGCTTCATAGGTTCTATGGTCTGCTCTACACAGGAGATCAGACTAGACAATCAAAACTTTCCCTTCTGAAGGTAAAATCTGTGAATCTGTGAGAGTGGTGCAGTTTACAGATTCCCCCAGTGTTTGACCTCTTTATGTCTACATTCATCACATGAAAGCTGTCAACTGTGATGTGGGTTTTGTGCCGAAAAAAGACATGTCACCAAAAGATGCACAATCATTACTGCATTAGGTAATCTGCTGTCCCAGAAATGAGAACCACTGTAAACCATCCCAGCTACCTGAAACAGCCATTTTCTCAAAGATGGATTCAACATTTGCACATAACATCTCTGTCTCAGCTCCTGCCTGCTCTACTCATCATATCCTCCATACATTTGCCAGATGTTGGAGTGAAGGCATTTATCTTTACATGAAACCATGGTCACCACGGTCAAGCAGCTCACATTTCTCCAGATGTTTTGTGATCTCACCACTTTATAATGTTCCTAGGAGTTAGCCTCATTCTAGGTGAGAATTAATGGTTAAGTGTTAAATCCCCCTGCTTCTCTCCCATAGCATTGTGGAAGAATTTGATTAGATTGATTTCTATCCAGCTCCTAACTGCACTTCTCCCTCATTCCCCTCTGAGTGGCTACTAACTCTAATTCCTCTCTCAGAAATCTCGAGGCAGATTTCTCCCCAGTGTCTTTCTGACATTTGACAGATGTAAATCAGCAAAACTTGTTTATGGATTCACTAGATGCAGAATAGAGCCTAGTCCTTACTAGGAATGAATGCATGGATATTTCCAAGTTGCTGGGGTACTTCCATGATAATTTGCACTGCCATCATTCCTGTGCATGTGATTAAGATTTCCTTTTTAACTAATGTTAAACTATGCTGAACAGAGGGGCAATCTCAGGAGTTTCACATGCAATTTTGGTGTAGAGAATTTTAAAATCAGGTTTAGGTTCTCCATCAGCACCTTGCCTTAGGTTACCATTTATTTTGAAAGCGATGAACTCCAAATACTTTGCGTAATTTGCACCTAATTCAGTGTAACCATAACAGGAAATCAGCTAAACACAACTTAGAAATGTTTCTAATTCTGTAATATGTTGGAAGCCACAATATATGCATGCTAAAATGTAATTTTGAGGATCTTCAGCAATATCATAGCATGTAAACAGAAAGAGTTAAAATAGATTTTAAAATAGCCAAGTTCCTCTTTTTGAGTGGCAGATAGATTGGAAATAAAGACAATCAGTTAATGAAATAAAAGGTCATTCTGTTAAATTGTTCAGATGCTCAAAAAACCTATGAAGAATGCATGCAGCATGCCCATTGATGCTTCAATATTCCTCCAACCACTTGATTTACAGTCCTGATCTAGGGTATGTGGCTTGTTTACTTTTTCCTGCAACTCTAGACAGAAAACAAACCTTTGCAAGCATGTGGCTCCTTTCAGACATCTCACAAAGAGACAAACAAATATATCTTCCAGTCTATCATACTTAACATCTTAACTGTCACAAATGCAGGGAATATCTGCAAAGTACAAATAGTAAGTTCCTCTCACCAGTCTACAAGGATTGGATGCTTTCATTTTTTCCTGACAGCTGTGTGATCTTTGTCCCTGAGTGTTTAACATTACATGGAACTGAGGAATTATACCTTGAATCAGGAGTGGCATTGTTCCACTTAAAGCAAACAACTGAACAAGGCAAAAGCAGTGAGAACTGCAATGCAGGGTCCTGCCTCCATCCCCCCCCTCCATGTGTGTATTTGGGAGCAGTGCTACAGTACAACCAGCACACAGTGCCCTGCCAGCAGCAATTCCCCCCTTGGACTGAGGGTGATCTAAGCAGGGCAGCACCTCCTGCAACTGGAACTGCAAGTATCCCATATCTGTCCAGCCATCCACAGAGCTGCTTCTACTGCATCCATCACAGAAATATCTGAAACCTTTGTTCATGGAAAACAGGCTAAGTGTGTTAGACAGATAAGAAAAAGTCTCAGTATCTGGTATTATTATGGTTTTCCAAGGGGGAAGGGGCAGGGGGTGTGACTGACAGTTTCAGCAGCTATGTAATTCTCCCCTGCTTGTTTAAAACAGGAAACAGAAATGCCCAGCTTCAGCATGGGCTTTATGATACAACCAAGCCTTGGGAGGATTCCAGCTTTATCCTGGAATTCCAGTAGCTTGCTGACTGTCCTTTGTATCAAACCCCATTTTCTCTCCCACTGTTTTCCCGGGATTTGGTGCTGCAAGGTGCAGTGTTTTGGCCAGAGGCAAGGGAAGCCTGTAGTCCTTTCCTGACAGAAAGTGCACTTGAAGTCTCCTGGGAGCGTGGGGACAGGGTTTGTGTACCCCTCAGTGTGCAGGCACTGAAGTGACCAGCAGCTCATAAGGACAAGCCCTTATCCACTTCTGCATTTGAGAAAAAACAAAGCAAGCCTCCCAGAAAAGCTTTGTCACATTTCCAAAAACAAAGAAGTCCCCTTTTTTGTCCTTTGCCCCAAACTGTAGATTTGGATGTACCCTTCTTCCTTAAATAGCTAAGGTTCAAGCTAAATAAAGCTATTGCAGTTTGTTTTCAGCTGGAACATGTCAGTTAAAGGAACAGAGTCATGCCACACCATTGTGACTGTGTAACTAGTAACTCAGCAGTCAGCTCACACATGCAGCCGAGAACTCTTTGTTAAGGAGGAAAGGGAAAGCAACAGTTATTAAAAATGAACAGTCACTAAAGATTCAGGACTTACCCTGAGTCATCCCTGGCTCCCTTCTCTCCTGCTGATGTTTTCATCATTACAGCAAACTTTTAAGTCACTTTCTGTATCACAGTGGCTTGAGAGTTCCTCGGTCAGAAAAGCAATTCCTTCCCATCGCTGAGCAGAACTTCCACATCCTCAGGTTTTGTACTGAGATGGTATTTCAAGGGCATGAGGGGGAAGATGTTTAAAACCAGCTTCAGGCTCAGTAGTATCAAAGGGCAGAGGACTAAACAAGCACTGAAATGAAAGCAAACTACCAAGAAGATCCGATTTTAGTCTCTCTTATTTCTACTTCCTGTATTTATATGAACGGGGGATTTCAGGAAGAGGCAGTCTTTGGTGGTCAAGGGTGTGTGTGTGAGTGTGTGTGTGTGTGTGTTATAAAGCCATATTTAGTAGCGCAAGCAGGTTAACCTTATTAGAAAGAAGGGCCTGAGATTTTCAACTAATTTGTTTCTGTAACCTAGGAGGGTTTCAGGGGAAATCATTTAACAGACTACAGGTATACCAGGAGGCAACGGAGCACAGTGAACTTTGTAAAGGATTTTGTAAGGCAGCAAAGCAGTAAGCCTCCGTCTGCAAATTCCTGAAGCATGTGTATTTCTACTGCTTGAGTAACTGGAACCAGATGGAGCTTGGAAACCTTTCTATTTACACAGGACCTGAGCAAACGAAATGTCTAACGCTGGCAGAGGGCAGTTGTGCAAGAGCATTCCCAGTTAAAGCAAAAGCTAAGGCTAAGTTGTGTGATGCTGGCAGAGGAAGAGCTCTCCAGGCTGGGAAGCTCAGTGGGGCTCGGGGCACGTTTGACCTGCAGCCACTGCAGCGATCGAGGCTTTGCTGGGAGGGAAACCTGACCCAGCACACGCCAGATGTGCAGGCTGGGGCTGCCAGATGTGCTGCCAGACAGGGCTGGTGGCACCCCTGTTTGGCAGCCCTGTGGCTCCAGAAGTATTTTATGTTAGGAGAATACACAATGGAAAAAATAAGGCAGAAGTAGAAAGAAGAGGTGGAGAAAAGCAATTGGATGGAATGGAGTGGGAGACGAAAGTAATTTTTTGCCCCCTTTATCTTTAGAAGGAATTTCTCAGCCTTCTGAAAATAGACAGTGATACACAGTCCAGAGCAGAAATGCAAATGCCAGGGAGCTGTCAGTGTATTGGCAAGAGGGAAACTGGACCTCAGTGCAGAACACAGAGCCAACTCTGCTGGCTAAGCTAGAGTGTGTCAGGGAGACTTTTACCGTCACCAAGTCACACTTTCAATGGAACACAATTCAAAATTTTCCCTTCTTTTTTTTTATTAAATAAAGACTATAACTTTAGTTCACATTAGGAAATTTATCTTCCAGCTTTTACAAGGATTTATCTTAGAAACTCTATTATCTTAGAAAGAGTCTTACTGAAAGACTGCATGATGGAAAATCCACCACCGTTCTAAGTAAGGCATGTTAGTGCTCACTTGCTGCCATCATATAAATTCACACCTGATATTTTTGCCTTATCTAATTTTAAATTTTCAGCAACTGTATCTTGTAATGCTCTTTTCTACTATATTAAGGATCTCCTTGCTCCAGCTCCTGGAGTCATTTGCAGGCAACAAAAAACTCATTCATGAAAAATTTAGTCTGCTTAAACAAACTGGTTGGCTGAGATTCACTCATCCCTTACTGCAGACTGGTCAGATCTCAGCTCTGAATCCTCTCTGGGTTCTGGGCTCAGAGGTCCAAGAAAAAAATCTTCTAGATTTACTCACCAGCAGGGCACCTTTGAAATCCACCTCAGGTGCTGGCATGAGAACAATCTCCTACATGCATCACACAAATTCAACCCTACCCCAGTACACTTCCCTCCCCTGCAATTCAGCAGGGACCAGGCCCATTCAGCATTTGCCCTTGCTCTGCTGGAAAAAAAGGTTTGCTGAGACAAAAAAAATTGCAAGGTTGTGCTGTCTGCATGGATCTGTTCACACAGAGAAAACTGCTCACACAAACAGGCAGCCATCCTAGCCAAAGACTTAAGATTTTGCAAATGCAGAACACAACAGAGTTAGAAAATTCCAATTATATTTTTAGGGAAGAAGAAAAAAATTACTAGAACAAATAAAAAGGTCCAGGAAAAAATGGCAAAAACTACAGAATACAAAATTCCAGTATTTTGGTTCTATCTCAGTTTCATGTGATTTGAGTGAAAACTTTCATGCTATTTCCAATGTAAAGAATGCAGTTTCAGAAATTTGAAGTTTTGAGATTTGTTTTGTTAACGATATTGACCAATTTAATTTTAAAAGTCCCATATTTTCTGCAAAATGCTCAGCACTTCTGTAAAATATTTAAAATATGAAAAAGAAGACAAATTTTGTTCAAGCTAGGTGTCTTTTTGAGCTGAGGATTTGACAGGTTTAGTATGTGACAACGTGTTCTAGAATCAGGCTTTAGAAGGAAAAAATTACAAAGATCGAAATGACAAAATCATATCCAGTTACTTCAAATTGACATTTTTCTGTGATAAATCCAAGCCAAATGGGAGGAATTTATTTCTCTTCTAGGACTGATTCACCCTTTCCATCTGAAGCCACAGCATCCTGCAGCCCTTTTTTGTCATTTCAGGCAGCTGGGTTGGAAAGGTTTAAAAATGGCTTATGGGGGAAGCCATTAAGTACAATGAGCACTCGAGCTACAATAAAGGGCTTTCAGAATATAGCCAGATTACAGCACAGTTCTGCTTTCCATACAGGAGGGAGAGGCTACATCAACAATATGGCCTGTGATAGGAGCCCTCAGGAACTGTCATGCCTATTGTGTCACTAATCCAGAGATTATGTGCCTTTTATAGAGCCTATTACATAACAGATCATGATGGGTCGCAGTGTCAAGGATGGAAGGATTAAATGAACAGGCACTTTTCCCATTCAGATTCTGATTTTTAAAAGTTAATTCTGTGTAAAAGAAGGAATCTTCTTCTGTTCCCAGCTTAGAAAAATTTAGCCTAGCATACACTAAAGAATGAAATCTTTTTCAAAATTCAGAAAATGCAGATTTATCCTTTTTCTCCACTTCCAGGAGCTTTTTCTGCAGATGCACAAAAAGCCCCACAGTGGCTAATGCCAGGTTTATACAGCAGTAGGGATTCCAGTCTCACGCACAGTGCTTAAAAAAAGAAGCTCAAGCTTTGTTTTAACTTGCATCTCCTGGGAGTAAACTGGCTAGGAGTATTCATGAGAAGACTCTTGTCTAATGAACCTGTTAACACACCAGACCATGAGATGAGGTAAATAAACTCTCAGCTCCTCTTTTTCCAAGAAATGCATTTAAAGATTTCCTGAGCCCAGCACAGACTATACACAATATACTGGGAGTCTCCCACACCCTGAGGTGGACTGCAGGCATGCTGGAAATGGGAAATCCAGGGTAAGGAGTATTTCCAGAGCCTAGGGAACTGGGAAAGGAAAATAATACTGTGTGTGGCCTTTGCACCTTATTTCCAGCCTCTCATCAGCATGCAGCACTCAGTGTGAACCTGCTGGACACCAAAATATCACAGGATGCGGCAGCCAAAATGCTCTTGATCAGGGCTTTTTCTGAGGTTGCCAGAATTGCTTCTGGATCAGTGCCTCAGTACAGCAAACTGTGTTCTCAGCAAACTGAACTCTCAGTTTTCTGGTCCCAAAAGAGCAAATTGTGTGTTTCAGAATTGCTGCAAATCAAACCAATACACTTAACTCACTCCAAAAATTGGCTTGATCCAGGCAATACTCCCTAGAACACACAGAATGTGGGGCCTTCTGTCACTCAGTTCAGCAGGGCCAGATTTCTCCAAAAAAGTTAACATTTGTAGGCACGTGTCTGAAATTTTAGATTTTCAACAATATATATGAGAATGTTTCACATCCACTAGTCATCTGAGAAAAAAAACCAGCAAACACTCTTGTTTATATAATTTATTGATAGTGTACATATTTTTATATAGTGCATTATAATACTGAGTGCTATAATCTTTATAAATGCTGAGTTAACTATTTTTTAAAATTCTCACAACAAAAATAATCAAATATCATGCCAACATTTTGTAACAAATTATCACATTAAATCCATTTGGATTTCATGACATGTTTATCTGTACAATGGACCCCATATCACAGAGCATTCACAGTGCATAAGGTCACAGTCATTGAAAAAATAAGTAACATGAGAGATTTCTGTTATTTACAGTTTACAAACCCATCCCTTTCTGTTTTCAAAGTAAGCAGTTCTAGAAAGTTTTCATAATATTTAAAGAGGTATTGCACCTCTGAAGGGTGCACTGCAAATATGAAACACAGGTTTTTAAAAGGTTCAGAAGTTATTTTAGTGACCATAAACGCTTTCAAAGAATTTCTTGCAATGGAGGAGATAGCATGAGCCAAATTCTATGCTCAGTTCCACTGATACTAATTTGTGCCAACTACCAGGACACTAAGGAACACTGGCACCACTCCCAAGAATGTGAAGGCAAGAATTTGGTCATAACTTTGCTGCAGTAACAGCCATTTGAAACCCAGGTGTTGCTGGGGAAGGAGATTTACAAGTTTTCTTTGCATACATAACTGGTATATGAATAAAGGCCATAATCTTTCTGCAAAAACTCTCTGAAAGGAAGCATCTCAGTTTTTATTGATCTTTCTAGAGATTATATCTGTCTGGTTTTCACATTTTCTGATACCTTTAGAATTTGCTACCATGGCTAGTGCTATAAACCAATCTTTTTATTTGTCGTTCAAGTTTATCAAGATCATCTCAGTGACAGGACAGCAATGATTGCCTACATTCTTTGTGCAAGTGAAAAAGAGAATTAAATTGCAACAGGCAATTCTTCTACGAAAATATCCAACTGGCATTAATTTCCCATAGTTATTCATTTCAGACAGTGCAATGGATGGGAGCAAGCAGAGCCACATGATGAACAAACTGCCACAATCACTGCACAGCCTGGCTGTGGGGAAGCAGCCACACATCTCACGTGTCAGGAGAGGACTGGACAGCACGGGACTTCACGGACTTCTCTGGGGAAAAACCATCAGGACCTCACATGGGGGAAAATGTGAGAAAAGTGCTCAAGTTATTGAAAAAGAGGCTTTTAAACATGTACACAGTAGGTCAGAAAGTGGAATGCACACATCAGCTGAATGACATTCCCTTCTTCAGCAGGACATTGATCGCTTGCATACAGACTTTTCCAAAAGGTTCAATGGAATAATAACAGGTTTGGTACAGAATTGCTGCAACTAAACACTGTCATTTACCTGTGTAATCATCACATAAATGTCACCATCTAACAAAAAGAAAAATGTGGCATTCAGACTCATGGAAATAGAAAGAAAATTGCACAGCAAATGTATGAGCTGCAGAGATTTTCTTCTGAATGTTTAAACACAAATAAGAGAGATCTGAGGCTTGCAATGACAGAACATTATGCTCCAATCTTCAATTAGGAAGATTCTTTGGTTTCACTTGGCTTTCAGAGTTATTTTAGTGTCTGTTTTGTATTACATACATCTGATCTTTCCTTGGCATGAATAATCAGACAGTATTTCTACAGCTTAAAGAACTCTACCAAAACCAACTAACAGTGGGACACGAGTAAATGGCATTAAAATTGAAAGAAATGCAAGAAAGGAAGACAACAAAACTCATGAGGCATTTGTGCACCTAGAGCAAACACATAATAGAAACAAGTGTAATTAAAGCAGAGTCACAAGGGAAATCAAAGAGAGAATAGAATCTTCTCTATAATTGCTAAGTATTAGATTAGTAAAGACCTTTGCCATTTGTTTACATGTTGACAGAAAGCTTACAAATATAACCTAAAACCAGAAGCTAACTTTGCTTGTTACAGCTGTAGCAAGCATATAAAAACAAAATAAAATTGGCACACCAAAGACTGAGCCAGGAAAAAGATGGTTGACTATGCTGTACCTGTTGGAAAGACTTAAGGTGCTCTTCTAGGTTAGACTTCAGCCCAGAGAGAAGCCCT